>NC_140540.1:8819300-10268675 GCF_057382185.1 Mchenga conophoros | reverse complement strand
ATTTAATATTAATTTCTAGTATCAGCTGATGTTTGCTGGAGCCACAGCTGTAAAGCTGCTGGTCATGATGTCGGTTTGGATATGTGGTGAGAGGGAAACATGAAGATGAAACCAGGAGATGTCCTTACTGAATCATCAGAGCTGTGATGGAGAAACAGGTTTACCTTTTAGGTGACATGAATGAGTTGAAGGGAAGTTATGAACTGTTTCTGAGAGACAAATAACACCAGCATCCTTTTCTAAGCAGCTGACAGCTGGTAACTGTGCAGGGGCGGATCTAGCAAAGTGTTGCCAGGGGACAGGTAGGGCATTAACAGGGAAAGGTGGGGCACAAAGAAATACTTTTCTTTCTTATTCTCATTTAAAATATCTAGCTTTTATTAAATAATTATCTAAATCTTACAACCAAAGTTTTTATCTGACGTAAAATGTATAGAAATCATACATATACCAACAAGACTGTACATCACTGTCACAACAGCATTTGTTTTCAGTCAAAGGCTTTATGGCTTTACTACCTGGGGGGCCGGTCTCTAGTCAAAATGCCCGATTTTCTGTCCCAGTCCAGCCCTGCAGGTTAATACTGGCAGTGTCACCATGCCAGCTGACTGGATTTCATCATCAGCCAGTGTTGTTCTTTATCAATATTACCAAAGTTTACCATAAGGCAGCATAGAAAGTATTTACTTGCCTTTAGGTTTTATTCAAATGTTAGTCTTTTCAGTTGTTTCCCCACTTTTTTCCTGTTTCACAATCAAACACCAGTTTGTGAGAAGATTATCTTCTTTTTTTAACAGGCAGATAAAGTTTTGCATTGGCTAATTTGTCAATTGTTTGTTACAAATGTTCATATTTTAATATTAAAAAATGTTTTTGCCCAAAACATATGTGTACTATATGTCAGTAAAAATACTATGCAAATATTGATGTCCTTGAATGCTGAGTAAACACTGACAAAGCACTGATTGTATCTCTTGTCCTTTAGCAACGCAGTATCTGAAAACTTTGCACAGTAGTGGTTAAAATCTCATTCTAATAAGAGTTAAAAGCGCATTCGGTTATTAGGTTTACAGGGTTATTGAATTATGGTTAATAGAATTGTTTTTAACATTATCTGCCAATTACATCTGCCACCCTTCTCCAAATCTGTGCCCCTACCTGGCCCCCCCAACAAAAATTTTCTAGACACGCCACTGCTGGGCGGCAGGAGTGTTTAGGGTGGAGGATGTAGTTGCAGGTGGAGGTGGTGCAGGACAAGCAGAGCAGCAGGTTTGTGAGTGTTTTTGACGTCAATTAAAAATATAAATAAGGGCTGACGAGGCTGCTGTGTGAGGTAGAGACAGGTATAATGGTGTGTATAAAGATTGGGTCCCGCTGTATTGGTCAGGCTGCGCTACAGCATCTATTCACAGGCGCGATCCCACTACTGAGCAGCACGGGGGCTTTGACCTGCTCCGTCTCCGACCTGGGCCGGTGCACCCCTCTTTAGACGACCTGGTGGTCCCGGGCTCCCCCAGGATCACCATATCGATGCCGAACTTAGCGCGGACACCCGATCGACACAGCCTGCTGCAGCTCAGAGCTCCTGAGCTCAAACGATCCTCCAACCTCAGCCTCCCAGTAGCTTGGATGACAGGCACGCGCCACCGCACCCGGCGAGAAGCAGCTACGTTCACAGGAAGTTTTACTTTCATTCATGTGAGCTCATCAGGTTAGTGGCCATCATCAGCCAAGATGAAATGCTGTAAAAGTAAAAAACCTAATCATTTCAAAATGAGGAAGTCAGCACAGTAATAACAGGTTGTTGTTTTATGTTGGCCTTTTCTTTTTTTTTGACAAAGCAAAAACATGACATAGCCTTTTTACAGTTTTTCTCAGTCGCTTTGGTGCGTTCCTCAGAACACCATTAACATTTGCACAGCAGTTAGTGCATTTCCCAAAACAATTAGTGCAAACTGCAAAACCTAGTGGATAGCCTGCAAAAGCACGTCACATGCACAGAATTGATTATCCATACCTCAAAAGCAAGTATCCATGTCAATGAAACTGTCAGTGCCATCAAGATGAAAAGTCTTGACACCATCTTTATGAACAAGATAGTCAAATGGCATTGTCATGTTTCCACTATGACAGTTTATAATTTCAGTGTTTCCCATTGCAAAAACAATTGGTGACACCTGAAAATGCTGACGACAGCACTATGGCCTACCTGTACAGCCATCTGAAATGTGCAGTAAAGTCACTGTAGATGTTATGGGAGTCTTGGGAGTAACTGAGACACTGAATACGTACGTTTCACATTTCCATTGTGTAGAAGTGTTTGTAATCCTACAGAATTGTGCAAAAGAAAAATATGCTACAGTCACTTGTTCACTGTAGAATACATGTAAACATAAAATCACCAATTTGGTAGAGCCTCCTCATGAGTGACAGCTGTAATTCACCTGAGATCAATTGTTCAATTTCGGAGACATTTCCAGGAAAAATGATACAGAAAGGTATAGGATTTGCTTGACAGATGGCCAATATTTGGCATGTGATAACTAGTTCAACAATTTTGTGTGTGATGACTTAAGCAATGGATGTATGACTATTAGTTTTATTGGGAATGACTATTCAGCATCCATAGGTATGATTACTTTTGACTGACATGACATAAGCAAATGGAAATGTCAGAAAGCAGCAGGGAAATGTATGGAAGCAACTGATTCATGTCCAAAATCATTTGCAGTTTGTTCAGAGAGAGGAGAAATTGCTACTATGATGTGCACAAATGACTGAGTGTTGTGGAGGTTGAACTAATAGTTATGAGAATTTCAATTCTGATCTGAGAAACGCACCAAAGCGACTGAGAAAAACTGTAATAAGCCGAAGGACAGCGTATGTGTACGTGTGTGTTTGTATATTATTGTTTTGTGTGTACACTGTCAGAAATACAATAAAAATGTTGAAGAATTTTTACTCAGTGTTTACAATTTTTGCAAGTATCTGATTGAATTGATGACAGCCTGTCATATTTTCATGCCATGACATGGGATGGGACCAGTCCTTATTTTAGGCTAATTGGAGTCAATAAGAAAGATTGTTTCAACTTGCTGAAAGTTTTGACTTCACAAAATCAGGTTTTTAGCACATCAGTGTCAATGTGAGCACATTCAAAGATGCACACATTTAGTTGTGCACCAGTAATCAGCTTCCTGTAGTGAATTTTATTAGAGTTATGTAGAATGTTTTTACAGTGTACATCATTATAAAATCCACTACAGTTCAGGGATGAACGGTGCACTGTGATAAGCAAGTTGTGAGAAACCTCGTGGTTTAACCAAATTTCAAGTGTATGTTGTGACAATATCAAGAAGAGCAAAGGGAGAGGTCAAGGTTTGCTGCTTGATTTTATATTTATATAGCGCCAAATCCTTTGGCGCTATATAAATTACATATTGTATTGTAAGGTAGTACACTCATTTGTCGAAACTTTAAACTAATGTGCCAGCCTTTAAAATGACTGTATATCAGTAACAACACATGAAAAAACAGTTTTAATTACCTGACAAAGACAGCTTCACATTTGGCATAATGCTAAGAAGCTTTTTCCAGCATGTTAGCATGAAGCTGAGAGCTGAGACTGAGTGATGTGACAGTTTGACAGGATGCAGGGTAGGTGTTGATGGTTGAATATGGTGGTGGTAGACAGGAGGTAGTGTTGGGAGGTATGTGACTTTGTGATGTGAACATGATGTGTTTGTAAAGCGACATGAAAAAAGGTATGAAAGCAAATATAGTTTGTAAATATTTATGCAGCTCTCTTCTTCTAACTAACAATAAAAGACCTTTCCTTTAAAAGCACTGTGGAGATCAATCACAACACTGTCTCAAAGATCCTTTGAAAGCAGATGAATATGTTTTTTCAGCTTTATATTCTTCTTCAAAAAAATCCAGTGATCTCTCGCCCTCAAAGAGTGATTTCTGAATAAATGAGTAAAGATGCATGATGTATGCAAATGCTGCTAGACTGGAGACATGAGGTCACAAGAAGGTTTGATTAGTATGGAGAAAAAAAAAGATATGAAATTAAATGCTATGGCCTTCACAGCCATTCAGAGGATTCCTCTGCTAATTGGAGTTTAAAAATAGAGGACATTATGGCCATCATGTCATGATAGCATCCCTACCACCTGAAACAGATTACATTTCTTTTAAAAATATAGAGCCTCAGAAATTACATGTTTTTTTTGACTCTGTAATTATTTTTCTTAGCAGCTAATAGCAGGGTTGCAGTCTATCCCAACTGGCACTGAGACGTACCCCGAATAGGTACAATTACAGATTATAAGTGATTAGTGTGATTAGACTTCAACATATGTGCCTATGAGTGCCTATGATTGAACTTGCAACTCTACCATCTGGATGGATGGATGGATGGATGGATAGATGGATAGATAGATAGATAGATAGATAGATAGATACAAACAACTTGCATGGGTGAGTGAATAATTTTGACAGTAAAGTGTAGTTGCCATCATACTCACCTTCTGTAACAGGTGTAACACCCACATTACACTTACAACTGTGTCATGACAGTCCTATAATAATACAATACAATGATTGGCAGCAATGGGAAAGAAAATCTCTCTTTTAACAGGAAAGTGTAAGGTAATGTGAAAAATTATAGGCCTAAGTTTCCAAACAAAAGCTTGGTTTTGGCTATGAAACGTTAATGTGTAGCTTGTATTTTTGATTTTTGAGTGACCAATGAAATCTGACTTTATAACGTCATAAGTGGGCAATCACACCTGAAGAATGAAGACTGTGAAGTTTTTATAACATGAAAAATAAATCATCGTTCTTTGTGGAGTTCATTCCAGAAATAAATTGCTGGTTCATGCTACACTGATGTAAGTGGATAAAATGCTGCGGTTGAATGGGCTGACATTTTCTTCAGAAAAATACAGCATGACATGATCTTCATTAGCAACAGGAAGGCTTTTAGTATCAGATCAATGCTGGACTTGCCTTCCATTTAAAAAGCTTTATATCTAACCGCATAAAAATCACAGAACAGTGGATAGATGGATTGTTATTAAGTGCTGCCAGTAGTGTCCATTTCCTTTGATTTCTTTCTAATGTGACTGTCATGAAAATCTCATGAGAGGCTTTGAGTGCCCACATCAGTCCATCAGTAACAATCATTGTGTATCACTCGCTACGGGCTTATGTATTTAGTGATCTCGGGCAGCTCAATGATAAGGGATTTAATTTGTTCCATTCATCATGTCTCATGTAAAAAATATTACCAAAAAGCTCCATAGAAGAGGTGGGTCAGTCTAACAGACAGTTGCCCTCTTTGATCATAACAGCGTCAGGTTTCAGCCTTTCAAGGGGGTCGCGCAGAGCAACTGGATAAGTCACTGTGCGGTGATGCAGTTTGTTTTTCCAACATGTCTAGGAGCTGGGAGGACCTTTGACCTCCAGCCATCGGCAGTGAGTTCTTCTGTTCTTCTCTATTGTCTTTCTGAATTATTTATACGACGACACTGACGCGTCAGCAGATTCATCAAGCGCACCATTGGCTGTGTCTCATTGTTTAGCCTGAGGAAAGACTTACTCGACCCCAAACGCCTCACTCTCTGTTAACCTAGGTCTCTTAATTTGATATAGCACAGACAAATGACACATAACGCACTAAATATTGCTGAGCTAGATCCAATCAAAAAACAACTTTGAATTTCAGTATTTAAAAAAAGTAAATAAAGAGCTTCTTTTGTTGCTAAATACAAAGACGTAGATGGTATCTTGCATATGATGTCAAGCTAAAATAAAAGCCAGTCATTCATGCCCCGTCCTCTTGACCTTCACTTCACATCACAGAAAAAGCATTTCAGACATAGTGTGCATTTCATGCATTAGTGCACCAGCGCAAAGTGGGGTTATATGTGTCTTGATGTGCACATCTGTGTGAGTGTGTGTCTTGCACAGTGAGAAAAGACATGGCTGACAAAATGTGCATTAGCTGGAAAATTGAGTCCCTTGTACTTTGCAAGTGCTGGTACAGTCACCTCAACATTTTCATGCCTTATTACAGAAAACCTGCTCAGAGCACCGAGCGCAGAAACACATGGCTGACATTTTCTTTGATGTAAACCGACAAAGAATAAACAACGAATGGCCCGAATCTCCTTATAAGAGAGCGAGGCATCAAAACCATCATAGCCAACCATACATTACAGAGCATCACAAGTGGTATATACAACCCTGAAATTAGACACAGTTTCTAAAGGTTACCTGCTGAAATCTCGAAAAGGTTAAACAAACAGCACAAAGTAAAAATTCGATGAAAAGAGACACTTTCCATACTGATAAAAATACCATTCTTGACTATTCAAAAGTGCCGTCTACCACAGTCGAATTTGATTCCTGGTAACTGCTGTCACATTTAATATCAGACGTCTGAGACGGGTCTCGCTCTCATGGCATTTGAAAGTTAAACGTTTGTTTTACAGCTGATTTGAAATTAAAGTGTTGGGATTAAAGCAGAAACGAGCTAAGGCCAGTAAGTGGTGTGACTTTCAGAAACAGTTTAAACAGTTTGAAATTACTAGAAGGTTTCATTAAGGAATCAGCAGAATTTAGAATTATTTCTAATGCAGGATTTTCAGGTGACTCAGGAGGTTTTACTCTCGGTGAGATGTGCTAGCACAAAGCACGCACTCTGTTCAGTGTTTCAGTCTGGTTTAATAATGAAGCAAAACAACAAACATATAGTAATCCCCATAGCCATGTTGTGTTCCTTAATTCCTAGAAATTGGCTCTTTTTTGTTGTTGTTGTTTTTTTTTTTTTTTATCTCAGATGTTCTGTTTTTAGCATTTCTTTCTCAGATTTGATGGCACCTGCTGATTGAATAAATACTTGTTTTCTCAACACTTAATGTTCCTGTGTCCACATACCCTCTGGCTACCTGCAGCATGGGAACACTCAGAGACTGAACAAGACATAGGCACCAATACACTTACGAAAAGAAAAAAAAAAGCCCACGCTGTTTCTTCTGCAGGTAAGTGACAACCTGCTGCTTACACAGCTTTTACACAACAGCGTTTACACAACCTGGATCACAGGGAAACATATTGATTTTAATAAATGTAAAAATTACCTAAGTACTCACACTCCTAACAATTTTGACAGAAATGGCTGAGCCGATGAGTCACAATTATTTAGTGACTTTGTGTTTTTTCTAAAATGCTGAACTAAAATGAGCTGCATGAACATTTCTGAGGCCACTGCTGCTAACACTAAAGTGAATCAAACTCCCTGCAGAAGCACACTGTATTTGACAGCCTATTTCACCGTGTGTGGCTGCTTTTGAGCAGAATGAAGTGCTGAATTAATGTTTTATGAGCGTGTCTTCGTGACCCTCCTCTCCCCCTGCCTGTAATGTAAAAGGGGATGCAGCTTCCCATACATTATCTATACAGAGTCTTCAGCTCTGGTCTCCTGCTTCTCCTGATTGTTGAAAGAAAACAAGGCTGCCGCCATCATGAAAACACTCATGAGCAGGTGTAAAATAGGAGGTCAGTTTTTTCCTCTTATTTATGATGTTTGTGTTGTCAGTTTTATATGAGAAGACTAAATATATAAAACTGTTACTACTGCTAAAACATTAATAGTATTATTTTTGTTTGTTTACTTTAAGCACATAAGTACATGCAATATTAATTAAATGACTCACATCCCAGCCATTGCCGACTTTTTTGTCACAATGAAAGAACCAAGCTCAGCTTTTTATTTTTACTGCCATCACTACTTAGAAATGGCTGTCTGTTAGCATGGTTATGTTTTTTATATATCAGTATGATATATGACCCTGATGGGTCATAGGGTACCAGGAGTACAGTGGCTACATTGGTAGTCCTGAAGTAAGCTTGCATAAGCCCTGATGAAGGCCATCAGAGTTGGCCTTCCTGAGGTGGAATCTCATGGAACACTCATGGGGTGGAATTCTGGTAGTTCTTATGACATCACTGCTATTGCACAGTTACAGTGCAGGTTTAAATGTTACAACTGAAACATATTTTTGACTCCAGCAACAAGCAGATACACACACAGCTGAACTAGGACATTTTCATAGAGCAGTTTCTTTGAAAAAGAGGTGAGTTTTGGGGGAACTGCTTTATAAGTGAAACTTACTTTTGACGCTGTAACTTTGATAGCTGATGGTAGATATTTACAGTGAGATTTTTGAGCATGCCCAACAGTACAGATGGGAAATGTACTGCTTAACTTGAATAACTTATGTCTTTGTGGGATCTTTAAAGCTCAGATGACGGAACAAGGAGATGGGGCCCATGCTCAGCCTAATGAGGGTAAGAACTTGATCTGTTATTGTACAAAAGAAACATAATGCAGTGTTGAAGTTTCTTTTGATTAGCTGTGACTTTGCTAACTGAACTTTCATGTAGAGCAACCACTCTTGGCTGAAGATGGTAACTGGGGAGATATGGACAACTTCTTTGAAAATGGTGTGGAATATGTTATAATGTTTGCACCACGTATCTTTGAAGTTGCGAGACTTTGGGAGCCAGAGCAGCTTAACAACAACAATGGTGATCACATCAATCAGAATAATTTCTTCAACATTCATTTTGAAATTGATGACAACAACTCTGATGATGGAAATGATGGCAATAATGCTGGCAATAATGCTGATGATGAAAATGACCACAATAACAGAGATACTGAAAATGACCACAATTATTGCAATTATAATTTTGCCGATGATGATCAAAATGCTGACAGCAGCAACGATGAAGAAGAACGCAATGAAGCTCATCAAGATGAAAATGACCTTGCTGCTGCTGAGGTTGACTATGAAGTCAACCCGGATGAAGGAGAAGCAGCGGAGGATCTGCTTCCTGGAGGATTTGGGAGACAGTTTAGAGAGGAAGACAGTGATGATGAGAAAAGTCATGCCAGCGAACAGTTCCACTGGTGGGATGAATTTGCTGACAGCGCCTCTGAAGAACAAGACTCCCTACTTGAAGGCAATAAAGAAAGCGATGAGGGTGATGAAGACGAGAGGTGAATCCAAAAGTGACATGCCAACCGTCACTCAGAGTGACTGAATGGAACCTCTTTAATAAAAATGCATCTTCTACTCAGTTGTCCTTTGATTAAATACGAGCACTGCAACACACTTGTTTTTAAAAAGATATAAAACTGCTTTTGTAAAACCAAATTACTCTTGCAGAATAGACGTACCAAGGTATGGCAGTATTCTGATTCTGATATTTAAACACAATCAATGTGCCATCCTACCAAAACAACTTAACACATAAACTTTAAAAGTGTAACAAGATGCTGAAAAATAGTGCTAAAACATCAGTCCTCAACCACAACATTTACTGTAATCCAGATGCTGATATTTTTTTAGATGTGACATTGACAGGATAGGTTAGAGTGTGATGCAGAGTCCACAGACTACTAAATGTTTAACATGTACAAGGGAAACCAGCAACATGACGAGATACTATGAACATCTCAGGAGCAAAAGGTAAACGGACTGGTACTTATGCAGCACTTTACTACTCTATTTGAGCACTCAAAGCCCTTTTTTTTTTACTACATTCACACTAAAAGGGCCAACTCTGTATGTAGTAACATGCCCAAGGATACTTTGATTACAGGACTCAAGGGGTCAAACCAGCAATCTTCCAAATGTTGGATGACCTCTTCTACTTCCTGATCCACAGTAACTGGGCGGTTACTGGTTATTTTAGTGGCGGTAGAGAGGATGGCAAGACATGACAAGAGGTAACAAGGAAAGCAGAGACAGTATGGGAACTAAACACAGCTGAAAACAATCACGATAAACCGCTACCAAAACAAAACAGGAAGTTAGCCACAGCTAATCAGGAGAGCAAGAAAGAGCTTGACACAAAGGAAGACAGGTATTGGACAGAAGAACGATAGACAAGTACAGAGAGAAAACAGAAGGAACCGAAAGGGAACACAGAGGGAACTAAGTAAATAGAACAAATTGAAACAATAATGGAACGAAATTACTATAAGAAATAAGGGGCTCACAACAACTTGGGAAAGAAATCAAAACAGGAATAATAGTAATAACAAAACTGTGAGGGACCAAGCAGCCAAGGCATAGAGGACACAGGCAAAAAAAAGATATCTTCAAAAAGGGTTTTCTTTATTTCAACCCTCAAAAAGTTCAAAAAATGACAAAGTTTTATTAGTTTTAATCTTTTAACTTTATGCATCAAGCAAAAATTTTATTATATGCAACATTCTCTGACTGGAAGAAATTTGTTTAACATTTAAACCTATTTTCTGCACATTCCAGCACATAAAATAAAATATTTTTTTGTGTTTACACTCAGTCTTTCAAATAAATGCAAGTGAAACACAGCAGAAAATAAATAAAATCAAAGACTCAGCGGTCCTGTTGCTCTATTTTCACCTGTATAGCAGGCAGATGTTTGCCCTGGTGCAGGTGTGCCGCAGCGGTCAGTGGAAGAATCCGTGAGTTTGTCTGTGAATTTCCCATTACGTGGTAGCGCACTGGGTGCTTCCTCGGAAGTTAAGGGTTTTTTTTAGCTGTAAAAAGAAGTTTTCTTCCCACGCAGTGAACAGTGGACACTAATGTTTTTGTCACTTTTTACAGAATCAAACTCAAAGTAAGGTCAGTACTTCCACGCTTTAAACGTTGCACGCTCATACTCTCTCCTGCACTCGATAGATTATCCATTGTTGATCTGCACACAGCTGTTGTCACAAACGTCGCACTCGCTTACGTCACTGTCATGAGACACGGTTTTAGTAATGCAGTAACGCGGCGTGCTTACGGGAAAGTAACAGTAATCTAATTACCTTTTTTTGCAATAGTAATCCCCTACATTACTCGTTACTTCAAAAAAGTAATCGGATTACAGTAACGTGTTACTTGTACTGCCCATCTCTGTTGTTGACAGACATTAACATTAACATCAGGTTGTTTTTGTTGTAATGATGTATGTTTCGGTGCAAAAACCTGTCATTGCCAAAATCTCAGTTTTTCTTTGCAAAGTAAAACTTTGTTAGTTTAGTAATATTGAAAAATCTTAAAAATAAACACACTGGTTGGTCTAAACAGTGTAAGAATGTTGAATGTTCACAGTTTTGCTTAATCATTTTAGGATCTGGATAATTTCATTATAAAGTTGTTAAACTTATTGCATAATTTCTCTTCTGGAGGAAGAAGAAATATATGCAGAACTAGCTGTTGACTGATTTTCATGGTGAGGGTGTGCAGGAGGTGCTATGATGAGGCAACATAATGACATTGGATGAGCCCATTAGAAACATGGGTTTTGCAAGTGATTATATTTTCAGATCAGCATTGCGTGAGGCGCATGTGGTTGTTATTCAAGGCCATGAAAAATTTGTAATTAAGATGTATTTGGTACAATTTAATAATCTAACTGTAAAACGTGTGTCTGTATGACTGTCCTCTGTTTTTCTTAGTGACTCATCATCCAATCTACTTTACTGTAGGAGGCCAAGAAAGTACAGTGTTAAGAACAAAGTCATTTGGCTGAGTAGGTGGCTTACTTTCAATGATGACATCATGATCCTTCACCATTAGGACCCACTGACAGAGCATTCACAAGAGCTGACTGACTGCAGCTTATTCTGTACTCAAACTGTAACTAAATGTATTATTACCCTCCACCTTCTTTTCCCTCAATGTCAAGTTGTTTTGGATGCTATCTCGGGAATTGGTTCTGCCACTACTTCTTTTAAAAGCACAGTGGTAAATGGAAGCGTGATGAAGGTAGGGGCCTGATTTCAGTGCACAGTTACACAGTGCTTTACAGTTTGAATAAAACCACACATTGAAGATAAGTAAACATGTTCCAGCATAGAGACAAAGTCAAATGGGTGAAAGACTGAGAAAAATGGACCTATAAAAATGAGTTTTTAGTAGTCTTTGAAAAACACCACAGATTTAGATGGCTTGATAGGCAGAGACAAGTTGTTACAAAGTTTAGGCACTTCATCCTCAAAAGCTTGATTGCCTCTGGATTTAATACTAAAGAGGGAAACAGTTAAGAGTTAAGAGAGGCTAACTGCTGGAATAAGGTCTCTGCTATATATGCAGGAGCCTGACCATCGAGCTTTTTATGTTTTTATTAAAATTTTTAAATGGATAAAGAATTTAATTGGGCAGTGAAGAGAAGAACGAAGAGGAGTGATGTATGAGTGTCAGCTAGTTTTTTGATGGGCCATCTCTTCGAGATGGAAGAAAGTTAAAGCATATATACTCAAGATTCAAATTAGAGGTTGGATTTTTGCAGTGTTTCTTAGACGAAAGAAACAAGATTGGATGAACTTTGAGATGTGAAATGTGCATTTCAAATGCTGGTCAAAAAATATACCAACGTTCTTGGCAGATTTGATATTAAGCCGATGTAATGACCCCCCCCCCACCCCAAAGAAGCTGTCGGGGTGAAAAAGAAGAAGCTTAGTTTGATTCTGTATTCAGCTGTTGTATTATAGTTAATTCCTCTTATTATACTTAATTATACTCTGTTATTCTGGCAGCTTTTTTTCTGCATTGCTGATAAAAACAAGAGTGTGGATGCTGATTTAGTAATTGGCAAAAATGAATAAAATAACATGGAGATCATTTATCCGAATTTCAGGAGCAGGCTCACACTTCATGCATCCCCTTTCCATTCTCTGTTGATATATGACCCCCCTGCACTATAAGCAGTTTGTTCTCATTTTCATGCCCCAACCTCCCTTGGGCAAACATGGGGATCTGCCCTGTCCGGAAGCCATCTCCAGTCCACTTAGAGACCTTTTCTAAATCGTAGACTCAACTCATTTTCATGCCATTATCTACTAGAAATGCTGTGAGAAATAAATGAGGATGTGGTCTCAGCCAGTGAAGCGTCTTACTAAGAAAATGTGAGATAATTGCTGTTAGATCCTCCTTCTTCTTTCAGCAGTTCTTAGAGCTCACCACAGCAGATAATATGCCTTCATCTCACCCTGTAACTAGTATTCTCCTCTGTCACACCAACCCTCCTCTGCATGACCCCTTTCATTCATTCATTCATTCATTCATTCATTCATTCATTTCTTTAAGTAGTCTTTAGGAATAGTTCTAGGACGTTTAAAGCTGTTGTTGAATGTGGGCTGACTTTTGTTTTGTTAGTCTGTCTGCCTTTTGATGCCGCTTATTGGTTCTTGCAATTGGGCTACCAGCTGATAGTGACACAGTGTAGAGTGAGGATATGGACATTTATTTTTATTGTACAGAAGGGTGACATAAATGGTAAAGGGGAAAACTGCTTCCAGGACAGAAACAACCACATTATTCTGCTAACACAACTTCAGTTCTTTGCAAGCATTTGTGCAGACAGCATGCTAACGCTAAGCTAGCCAAGATCCCCAAGTGCTCAGCGAATGCCGACCCCAGCAGCCAGACCCTTAATATCAGGTAACAAACAGATGAACAGTCAGGCTGTAGCCTCTCTTTAACATGCTGCATTCCTTTTAAGAAAAGTTTTCGGTGTAATGTCTGTGAAGGTTCTCAGTCATCCAGGTCATCATAGTGTAAGGAGCTTGGAAACAAAAGCGTCCGGACTTCTTTAAGTTTCCTTGAAGACGTTTCACATCTCATTTGAGAAGCTTCTTCAGTTCTAAGAGCAATTGGTGCAGAGTCCCAGATTTTAAGCCCTATGGGAGTGTCCCCAAGAGAGCCATGGACCCCTTTTGGTCCTACCTAATCACACGAGGCAAAGTGTGGAAACGGGTGTAGTCACAAGCAGCCAAGGTTTCGGGTGAACCCATTGTGAAACCTAGCCCCACCCTATCATGTGATTTACTGAGGTGAAATTGTCCATGTTCTGTTTAAAATGTGTAATAATTACTTTTTTGAGTAATGACTCCAACACTGATCTCAAAGAAGAGGGGAAATACCTCAACAAACATGAAACATTTGACACACAGCATGCAATTAATTTGCATTAATGTAATTTCTTTATTGCTGCTTAGAGATTGTGGTGACTCTCAAAACAGAGCCAATGAGAAACCAATGACAATCCATAAGAGAATCAATAAGGAATTGAATCGATAAGTAATATCAATAATGGAGTTTTTGGAATCTCTGTCATGCTAAAAAATGAAGCTGTTGCCAGTAGGAACTTTTATAGATGGTATTGCGTGGTGGATCCAAATCTGACAGTACTTTTCTGAGTTCATAATTCCATCAATAGTGACAAGCTCTCCAACACTGCTGGCTGCCCCAAGCCATGACAGAGCCTGCACCATGTTTTGCAGAAAACTGTTATATGTCTCGCCTGACCTCCTTCAAACATGGTTTGAATTAAAAATGTGGATAAATCACTCTCTGAGGCCCGTTGCCACTCATTTTTCAAACATTAAACCAAAGAAATGAAAACAAATTATGTATTTTTGTGACAAGCTGCTGTTAACAAAGTGGCTAAAGATACAATTTAAAATTGGTTCTTTGCTAAGTTGTCTGCTTAACACCGGTTCATCCCCTGAAATAGGTAAAATTCTTGAATTATTCATAGGTCAGTGTTAACTGTCTTAGTAAGCAAAAGAAACATTTCTCTGAAAATGGTCAGGTACAAGGACTGGACCGATAATGGGTAAAAAAAAAAGAAGGAAAAAAAAGCAATTGGCTTTGTTTTATGATTGTTAGAGCATTGAAATGAAATCAGTTAGCGGCACTTGGTGTGTCTTGTCCACTTTTTCTTATGTTCTTGGGGCATAGCAGGACATTGTCATGACTCACATTTGGAGAGTTTTATGTAATCAAGTGTCAAATAATTATGTATTGTGAATAAAAATGTTTAATCACACATTCACAGTATGAATGTGCTTTATCAAATGGCAGTGTTTTTCACACTGAATTGCAGCAGCTGCATTAGCAGCAATGATTTCTCTGCAGACAAAGAAATGAATATTGTGCTAATGTCATTGTAGGTGAAAAAAACTTGTATCACTTATACTAAGGACTTGGAGATCTAAAAGATATTACACTAACCAAAGTGCATTAAGGGGTTGCTGCATGGGGGTATACGGCACAAAGTACAGGAGATATTCTGACACTTTTGTAAATACAGAAAACAAAATATTGTAGTTAAAAGGGAATAAATAAGTTTGGGGTCAAAATACACTTCATCCCACACTACACATGCATTGAATACATATGAGTTCACACTATCCAGCCCTCTTCACTCAGGTGCCCTGATAGTAAACAAGGTCATGGTCTGTCATGCATGTGCGTCCCACACATGAGCACAGCTTTTGTGGCCAACGTAAAATCAATAAAACGCTGAATCTGATTTTATTGTTCTCCACAACATCCAGTCAACCCCACCTAAAAACAAAAATAAAACATAATCAAATTGGAGGTATGAGGTTTTCACATCATTTAATAATAACAGCTTCACTTACTGATGCTCTACAGTAAATCTGCACCCGATATCAGTTTCCTCATTGCATAGTAACATGTGTTTGTCATGACATTTGTTGTTTGGGGATCCATTACTATTACTGTGATTTCATTATACAATATATTATATTACACAGAATTGTGTTTCTTGCTGACAGGCATGGGTAAAACGATAACAGAGACAATATCATTTCACAATATCACCAATTTATTACCCATTACCTTCGTGCCTCTCCAAGAGTGGCTCCACAGTGTCTACGCAATACAGTGACAACATTTATTTCTTTTGTTTTTACAAATCGCCTGGCTCTATGGACATAGATGTGCATAGAGACAAGTTTGACTAGATATGCCACTATTTTTGGACAGGTAGTTGTTGGAAGAAGTGTAGTAAAAGATCAGAAATGTCCCTGAACATTTTTGTGGCTACATAAACAGGATTTTGTCCAGTAGTTGAAGGTGAAAAGCTGGTTGAGTTTGGTTGTGAATGAAACAAATGTAGTTAAGTTGTGTAATACAAAGCTGTCAGGACCTGATATGTGTATGCTGCTAATAACAAACAACAGATACATGTATCTGGCTCATTGTTTATTCATTATTGTTCCAAGGAAAAGAAAAAGAAAAGGATCTAATCAAAACACTGCAACACAATAGTTCATGGAGAAAGGAGGTCTGCCGCTCTGGATTTTATTCATGAGGCACACTGGAACCTGTGTGTGTCTGATGCTGCAGATTACCCTCTGATTACCCTTTCTTGTCATTTCTTGAAGTAAAAGAGTCTCTAGGCTTCTTGAAGTACATTTAAAGCTCTTCTTTGGATGTTGGCTGCCTTTTGAATTGAATTGAATTGAATTGATATACCTTTATTAGTCCCACAAGGGGAAATTTCATAAGGCTGCCGACCTATTGCACGCAATGGCGGCGCCATCTTACCCTCTGACCATACATACATTACACAAAACATCACATGGGGAAGACAGGTCAGAGAGGTATAACAATGGAAAATACACCACATGAGGAAAGATAAGGAGAAAAAAATAACTCCCCCCAGACTGAGCTCCAACAGGGAGATCAGTTTGAGAACAGAAAAAAACACCTCTGCACATAGCACATAAAAAAACTCTTAATACACCAAAGAAACACATGACAAGCAACAGGGGTGGGTAAAGGGTGAGAGACAGCTGAATTAGACAGTACATCCGAGCCTGCGTGCGCTGGTCTCCTTGATCCACCGTCAGCATCAGAAGGGAATAAGCGTCGAAGGCGTTTGGAAAGGGAGGGGGGATGAGTGTGTGCATATCAGTGTATATGTATGTGTGTGCGTGTCCAGAGTTCAGCTGAGACAGTGTCCTTCGCCCTGCTAGCCTAAGTAAACAGTCTTCCAGCCAACCCAGGTGGCCTTGCATGGAATGGGAAGGAACAGACTAAACACAGTCGTTACCAGGGTGTTGTTGTTCAGCTCCAGCCTTGAGACTGCAGCTGGCGCCAAAGGGGTATCTGCATGAAGTGATGGTGGTTTTTACTTTAGTGCGAACAGCTATGAATTTCAAAGCAGTTCTACAGTCCAACACTGGTCTCTCAATCTCCCGTTGGAGAGCCACGAGCTTCGCCATACTTGCATTCTGTGATGCTGTCATTTCTTGTGCTCAAGGAGCCAATTCTGAGAACTCACGGCAGTGTGCCTCCCCGAAATGTCATCCAATTTGCGCCCAGAGATGTTATTCCGAGCTAGCCCTTCCGAGATGTATCCAGTCTGCAGTCAGAGATCTTATTCTGAGTATTCACAGCAGCCGTAGCCTCTCCAAGATCTTATTCGTGCTGCACTCAATGAGCCCATTTTGAGAAACTCACGCCTCTCCCATCGTTCCAATCCCAGCAGGCAGCCTTGTGGGGGTTTGAACAGCTGGTTCCGCTTTCTTAATTCTTCAATAAGTCAGGGCCAAGCCAGCTCCGATCCGCCAGAACCCTGTTACCATGTTTCCGAATAGGTAGATATCTTCAGCACTCAGGCTCACCCAAGCCCAAACTTCTTGTTGAGAAAGGGGTGTCAATTGCATTTAGGGACCAGTTGATCCAATCCATAATTCCTCTTTTAGGTTTTAGAGAACAGACTGTGAGAGAATGTTCCAGGGAAAAGTAATACAAAAAACACGAGACTAGACAAGGACATAAGAGGCTAAGCAGGGAAGCTAAGGGAGAGGAGGAGGAGGAGAGGAGAAAAGTGCGACCGCCTTCGTCTAGCTCTCTGTTAAGATGATCCCACACTGCTTCAATAATGTTGAGTTCCAGGCTCTGGGGAGGCCAATTCCCAATAACTGATAATAATCTGTTGAGGTTTTTTTTATCCAGGTATGCCTTTGCTGTATTGCCAATGTGTTTGGGATCATTGTAATGCTAAATAATGAAGCCATTGCCAATGTCCAGATGGCATTGCATGGTGGATCAATATCTGACGGCGCTTTCCCTTTCTGTGCTTTGAAAGATCCCCAACACTACTGTCTGAAATCCAGCCCCAAACCATTAGAAGTGATGGATCAAAAATATTTTTTCATGTCTGTCAAACTGTTTTATGTTTGGCATTTTTCACACATTCACATTCAGCCAAAGAAATGGGAACGTGCCTATATATACAATTGCCGATTTTTTTTTTTGCTAAATTGACGTTATGTGTAGATATATCACTTTATTCTTGAATGATTCATAGGTCAGAGTTAAGTGGTTCATCAAGTTAACAAAAATAAATTTATAAAATTCCTCTAAAAACAAGCAGATTCAAGACTCGTGCTTTGCATACCCCCCCCCCCCCACACACACACACAAATCTCAAACTTTAGCTCCACAACTAAGTAGAAAATATGTGAAAGGCATAGTGAGACACAAACATAAGCAATATTGCGCAACTACCTTGTATTCAATGCACCATTTTGAGAAGTCTGCCACTCAAATGAGAAATTCTGAACTTAAAGAGCTGCACATACTTTTTCTCTCTTGCACCCTGTAATTTCAAAGTCTCCAAAGGCAACATGACAGGCCACTCATTCACACTGGTTCTGTTCGGTCTTTCGAATTTTTAATCTAACATGAGGAAATTGATTTGCTATGAATAAGGAGCCAACAACGGCAAACAGCTAAGTAAATACACGCCAGGCAAACCTGATCAAGTCAGAGGCTGCCAAACATTACACCGAAGAACATGTGCCATGTGTTCATGAATGCAGCATGCAGCCACAGATTACATTTTGCCCTCTGCGACCTGGTAACCATGGCAACAACACATGCATGGTCATCGTAGCAGAGTAAAAGTCACCCTCCTGCTCAGATGAAGGGAACAAGAAAAGTAGATGGATGAAATACAGTGAGGGGCCAATAATGGATGCGTGCAACAAACTACAGATGCATAAAAACAAGGTTCTGCTGCTGCTGTGCTCTGCTCTTGTGACTGACAGTGTGTAATGAATTGCCATAATCCCTCAGACTGCATGTCACTACATAACTCTATCCTCCCACTCTGGGTTTTTAACTTATAGCTCACTCAGCCTACTTTGTGTGCTAATCGCACTGCCATGCTTTCTTTCACATTTGCATTTGCATAATGACAATGACAGGAGGAATGTGTGCTTGTGTGTGCGAATGTGTTTGGGGAATCTAAAGTGTCCCTCTGCTGCATCTGTTAGGACTGTTATACAGTTTTTCTTGGGTATTCTCATTCAGCGTCATGAGACTAATTCTGCCATTAAGCTGGAGATCCTACAAATGACTCGCTATTCATTACCGCATCATCTACTAATTTGAAAGGCAATATTTAATAGTCATACACCAAAAACAATGAGATCATCCAGGCACTCAACTACAGGAGCCCTGTGCTCACATTAAAGTGATAAGATCCATCTGCCAGACAATATATCAGAACAAGATTTAAATTAAATAACCAAAAAGGTGTCATGGTCCTGGCAAGCCCCACTCTTCTTTCTCTTTCACTCTTCCTCTAGATTCCCCTTTTCTCTCATTTAGTGTTCGGAGCAGGTTTTCTGGTTCTCAGCTCCATCTCTGGGCAGGGCGGTGCCAGCCCCTCTGACCCAGCTGGCACACAAATCCTTACTCTTCTCATTACTCCTTAGTTCAATGGATTTAAGGCCATGCTAATTTATCATCTTTTGCCAGATTATTGTTGCCTCTATGGTGGTAAATTGGCCTCACAAGGTGTATGCCTGTTTCTGAAATCTTACCTGTTCCTGACAAAACTCTCTTGGGCCTCTCTTAGTTTATGTCCCTGCTTGTGCTTAGATGGATCCCTCAGAGGAATCGATTTACTTTCAGCTAAATCGCCTGTGATCTTCTCAAGCTGGTCTCAGTAAGCCATTCATCATTTTTACCTGTAGTTACCTGCCTACCCACTTCCCACCTTTTCGTCCTCTGAATTTATCCTGGCAGTTCTCCTCCACCTTCAGCCTAAGGAAAAGATTTAAGCGGCCTCCCTGGAGAATAGCTGCCCAGTCCCAGAAAAAGCCTTGCCTGACTTCAATCTGTCAGCCTCTGAGTCCAGATTCCTGAGGTCCTTTCAAATGAAGTCTTTTTAAACTAGTCACTGGTCTCTTGGGTCGTGCTTTAGAGTCCTTCTGCTTTGATATTAGACAAACGGGTAAAAAGAAAGACGTTTCCACCTGTTCAGTGTCTTCTTTTAAACCCTCTATTTTTTATAGCTATAGACTTTACCTGATCTCACACAATCTGCTGACTGCTAGTACTTTAATGAAAACAATGACTTGCTTTACTGAAATACTTGAAGAAGCTATTAGAAATACAGAAAAAAAGCATTGGTTAAAGCAATGTAAAGAGGGCTTATTAAAAATGTATGCAGTTTGATTCAGATCCACTTTCATAAAGTCATTAGATAAAGTCAGTACAAAGTTATTAGTATAGTTGTTTTCAAAATGGACATGATTTGTTATTTCCACATTTTCCCCATTTAAAAGCAGCCCTTCAAAAAATACTAGTAGCACCACTTTGTGTTTTAAAAGTTTCTGATGAAACTAAGGTGTCTTGTAGTTTACTCTTTCACACATGGGCAAACACACACAATGCTGCCAGCTTGGGCATTTCAGCAGGGAAGTGCACAATATAGAATAAAAAGTGTATTGGCTCTTGTCTTCAAAGATGGAAACTGTCAATCACTGATCATGACACCATATATAGTGGCATGTGCATTAAGCATCAAACACGAGGAAGCTGTCAAGGTTTAACTGTGTGGGAGGCAGAGTAGGGCCAAATTACAGGACTTAGAGACAAGGGATTACCTAAAAGAGGTAGTTTTATTGTTGTTACTACTCAATTTTACACAAATTCAGACAAAGAATGAAACTAGGTGCAAAGAACAAAGGAACAAATAACTAGGAAGAAACTAGGAGGAACTAGGAGATGAGGAGATTGGAGACATCTGGTGAACACAGCTGAACAGAATCTAACAGGGGAAACCAAAACAAAGGACAAGAGGCTATCATAATAATGAGGAAATCACTAACAGTGAAACCAGGACTAAAATATACAAACTTGAGACAAACACAGAAGATAAGAAACAAAGAAAAAAGAGTGGAAAGACAGACTAGGAAGACCAAAAGGGGAATAATCATCACCTATCAAGTAACAAACAGCACAGAAAACAGAATCATCATAAGCCCAGGAATGTAAATATAACATTATGACCAGATGACTAAATAATACAGAATATAGGATCCAAAAAATACAAAACCAGAAAAACCCAAATTTCCCAGGAATTCAAAACCCTCATCTAAAACCACGACAGAAGCAGTGCATTCCCGTCTTTCCAAAAACATGGACACGGACAGATATACCTCATTGTTATTACAAAGACATCAGGGCAATGTGTCCTGAAGAATTAGCTGACTCAAGAGCCTGGTGAGATATTTGTAAAGCAGGCTTCATTCATTCATCCAACAATGTCACTTATCCAATTCAGGATATCTGGAGCCTATCAGAGCTGTGGACAAATTGCTAGTCTATCACAAAGCAAACACGGAGAGCTAAACAACCAATCACGCTCACATTCACACACATGCAAAATATAGTTTCACAAAACTGACCTAACTGTGAGAGGAAGCCAGAGTACCTGGAGAAAACCTCCACAGGAACATGCAAACTCCTTGCCCTGTGTGGAAGCATCTGCATTCACTGTGTTTCTCCACTTATTCTGCATTCTTCTTATTTGTAAGTACAGCAGATCAAAGGTCACAAAGAGGACAGCAGGGATTCACATAATTCTTGCTTTTAGTGAGTTAAGTTCATGCTCATTTTCCATTTTCAGAATTTTATGAGATGTCGTTTTCTGAAAGCCTCAAACCTGCACCACTGCTTACAGGCTTGAGACAGTGATAAAGAAAATTGTATTCTTGAATTAAATCAAGGATTATATTCCATCCAGACAAGACGGATAATTAAATCTCTCCAAATTCAAGGGTCATTCGTGGTAACAAAGAAAAAAATCTTCTCAGGCTGAGTCGCCGTTCCCATGCATTTTATGTGTTTTGGTTTTGATAGATCCAAATAAAATATTGATGTGTGTTTACAGACATTTCTTAATATCACAGTTTTGTTCTTTTTTTTTTAAATTTTCTGCTAGTGCCAAAGGGTTTCTTTCACACTGCAGAGGCGGTTGTGAGAACAGGGCATGCATGGGGAGAGGTTATGTAACAAAGAAAGCAAAGTGCTGCATGTTTTAGTGCTGCCTCAGCATTTTGTTTTTAAGATGTTTTTGCCCAGTATGTGTTGCAGTCCCAGACAGTGACAGCCCTGAGTGATATAATCCAAAATATAAACATTTAATTTTCTCTTAAAAATCCACTTTTTCCATTAGGGTTCTGGAAAACTGTTTCTTATCTCATCTGTTTCACACAGTTTAGGTAATTACAGGCTGCTGCATACCACCAAATTACCCAAATCACTTCTCTTCTTAGCGCCTGACAAATTGCAGCATTGAGAAAGGTAGGAGGTTCTCCTTCCTCTGCCTTAATTTGGGGTATTTTTGTGGCACACAGATATTTGTAAGGTGAATGTTCAATACATGGCTGAATTATTGATAAATTTGATGAATTTTACAGTGGAAAGTTCAGAGTATTCCAGGTCAAAAAATTCAAAATGCATGCCCATCATAGGAGAATATATGATGTCCAGCACCTAGACTATGAAATCACATGTAATATTGGAATGGAGTCTGAACTCTACATGAGATGAGTTGTGTGGAGTTGAGGCAAATCTTGAATGTAATTAGTTAGTTAGTTTATCTGGTCTGGATGGGCCTGGGCCCCCTTTCCCTGGCGGGTCGCGGAGTATGGGGGTGCCTACTGGGGTCAGCGGGGGAGCTGGCCCCAGGGAGGGGTCACTTGCCCCTCCCTTCCTTCCCTCCCCATCTCCAGCTGCCTCCCTCTTCCCGCTCCACCACAACCACCCACACATGCAGGGCCTTGGAGTAGGGGTATGTCACCAGGGTGCAGAGGAGGCTACCCCCCCCTCTGTCCCCTTCTGGCTGCCTCTGCCTCAATTTTATCCCACAACTTAGACATTCACATTACTCACACTCTCATTACACATACATATAGGATCTTGGGGGTGGGCACGATACACGGAGTCCAAAGTACCATCAGGGTGTACACCCCACCCCTGGCATCGTTGCCCACCTCTCAATTTTAAATACACGTAGACATTGAGGGCTAGCAGGAGGGACCATGCGCTTACCTGCTGCTCTCTGGCAGGTAGCTCCATGCCCTCCTGGGTTTTAATTGCACCTTAGAACACACATGCATCAACATTACAATGAGCGGGTGGAGGGAGGTTTGGAGTCTTCTCTCACCCCCGTTCTCTGCGACCTGCTGGAGCAGGGGGGCTAGGACTAGGAGGAGGAGTTGGCCGTCCGACTGCGGTCTGGAGTGTGGAGCCTTCCTGCTGCTGCGGAGTTGGGGCGGTCTGCCTCCCCCCACCGCAGGGAAAAGGGAAACACCACCTGGGTCTGGGTGCAGTTCCCCCCTCCAGGGGCGGGGGCACCTAGACCCGGTTTGTAGAGTTCGCTTGGGGAGTGTGATCGTGTGTACAGCGTCTCTTTATGTCTGTCTCCACGTTGGTTGAGTGTGGAGTAAGTGCATATGAGAGCATGAGGGTGGGAATGGATGTTTGTATCTGTGTGTGCCTGTATGTCTGTGTCTATATGTCAGGTTGGGTGTCAGACGCCACCTCCCTGGGGACATCTCAGGCCCTCCAAGGTTTGGAGGCCTATCTCCCCCCACCACCACTTCCCCTGCCAGTGGCGGACCCCCTCAGACATCGGTGCGTTGGTGGTTCTTTGTGTCCGGGGATGGGTGTCCAGGTACACACCGGCTCACTCCTTGGCGGCCGCTTATCGGGGCCTGGAGCCTGGGGCTCGCTCGGGCCACTTCGGAGGTGGGGTGCCCCCGGCCTCTCGGCCTGGGGCTCGGTCACTCAGGCGCAGCTGGCTGCCGGCGGAGCTCACGGGCGCGTCACTGCAACTCCCCCTGGCTTCTGCTCCGCGGCTGCTGAGTGAGCCCTCATCTGGGACTCTCCTCAGCTCTTTCCGGGACAGTGGCGCAGCTGCCCCTCTGTTGGTCTTCCTTGGTCTCTTGTGTTCTGGGGGCCTCTGGATGTCTGGAGTTTTGAGCTCCTCCACACCTGCTTCACGCCCTGGAGGACGGGGCTGTGGCCCCCCCACACCCTCTAGCAGATTATTACATGAAGGAACCTTTTAAAAAAACAAAAAACAAGCGCGTCCATGCTCACAGGTGTACACACGGGTGATCACACCCACAAACTACACCCTTTTTGGCTCCTACCTCAAAGCACACTGTGTTCTGTTGATCTTATGTGCTGCACAATAATGTTTAACATTTAGTATTTACTGTCATATTCCCATATATCATTGTGATGTTGTTTATTCTATTACTCTTGTTCTCTTCTGCTTGCTTTCTTTTTTCTTTCTCAGCAGGTGATCCAGGTGATTGATATATGCATTTTTTTTCTCTGCCCGTTCTGTTGGTTTTTGTCTTTTGCCCTTCTCCCCCGTCCCTCTTCTCAGCTGTTTCTCTTTCCCTCTTTCTTTCTCCCCTTCTTTCCCCCAGTCAAGTCTGTCCCGTAGTCAGTAAGTGAAAATAAAATAAACAATAAAAGGTGAATCAAATGGACCATTACGGCAAGGCTGGGATGGTCAGTTTGGTAAAGTAAATCCGTTGGGCATCTTTCTTTGCCTTTAGACAACAATTAAAAAAAAAAAAAAAAAGTTAGTTTATTTGCTTGTTTTAATCAATTTTAAATCATGCTTTTTATTTGTTTTTGTTTCTAATGTCTCTGTAAAGCACTTTGAATCACCTTGTTGTTGAATTGTGCTATACAAATAAACTTGCCTTGCCTTGCCTTGCCTAATTTAAAAACCTACCTAATTTTAACAGCATAATATCCAATCTTATTGCATATCCAATACAGCATTAATGGGATATTATGCACAAAAATATTGCAAATGATTGCCATTTAAGTGGCTTTTATGATCAATTTTGCTGTCGCCTATTGTGGACTCTGGATAGCCGACAGCAAGTGATTGAAAATTAAAATAATAACCTAATAAACCAGAGAGCCAGGAGCCTTGTTGCTCCTTTGCAGTATTGCACTTCATGGTTGTTCAGCCTCAACATTGTGCCCTGGTTCAGCTAATGCAACTTGTGAAGCTATCAGTGTCTCTGAAAAGAAGTGCTTGAAATTATAGTTCAAAACTCTTCACTGGAAAATATCTTCTTGGCAACTGGAGAGCCGGCGTCATTAGTTCCAGCATTCGGGTCTCACGGGTGGAAAAGTTCTTCTCCAGCACCTCAGCAAACGGCATTTGAGGTACCAGGTTCATCTGGCTGTGAAAAACCTGCTGCTGGATCTGGTTAGCGGCTCCTTGACAGCTCTATGCACACTTGAAAAGAATGAATAACCCTCAGTAGCGTGAAGGGATTGTGTAAGCAAGCTGTCTACTGTGGCAAACGGTGCTTGTGCAGTTATTTTTATATCGTTCTCTGAACTGCAGAAGTTAGAGAAAGTTGCTGGAATAGGAAGATACTTTAGTACAAACATGAAAGACATATTATTTCTGGAGCACGTTGATGCTCTGAACAGATGGTCATTACTAACAAGTTAATTTCCATTTACTGAATAAAAATGTTGCCCTTCCTAAGCACCCTTTTCAATATGAAACCTTTCGTATTACGGCAGTTCAACTGAAAGCTTGATTTTTTTTTTTTAAAAATGTCAGCGCCATGCCATTCTTCTTCGACTTCCATGTGTTAAAGTGAGGAAATACCTTCTGAAAAGCGTACAACAGATGCTTTGTGGAGAGTTCTTCCACCACAATTTGCTATTCCTGGTATGTATGTCTGCAATTTGGACGATGGTTAGTTGCCCAGCAACACAAGCTGCAGTTATTGTGATCCTTTTAACGTGATGCTGGCACACAGGCACTGAAGATGCAAATACAGGTCAGTGAGTCAAGGTCCCCTTCCCGTCTCCTCTAAATCGCGCATCAATTAGGAACGCATATGAGGGAATCATATACTAGAAGTCAAACATGTTCTCTGTTCACTGTTACATAACTTAAAACGAGGGAGAAAGAACCTGTTGTAAAACTTCAGCATCACTTTTTTAAGCAAGAGTTCAGATTTCTTGCCAAATTCAGAATCATTGTTTGTTTTTGTTTTTTTAACAGTTTCGCTGCCAAAGCAGAGCCTCATATATGCACAAAATTTTACACCAAACATGCCCACAGGACTAAATGGGTGAAAAGCTGAATTATTTATGAAGGTTTAGCAGCAGATTTATTTTTTGATTGATCATTTTTACTGTAGAAGTCAACAGACTCTCTGCAATATACCATCTGGCATTCAGTTACACAAGAAAAATTAATGTGAGATGATGTGTGCAGGGAGCCCCACAGGACCCACAGGACTGCATTTGATTTCAAGAACATAAAAGAACAATAAGCTTTGTGGAGAAAAACACAGACAGGGATATTTTTGTGTCAACATCAGCATTTGTCTTGAAAGGCTTTGGCCTTTAGCATCTTGCCTCATTGTTTCAGTGATGTTTAAGTAGATGTGGGAGCTAGAAACAGAAAATATTGCAAGCAATACTTTAAAACATCAACCTGCTAATAACTGTCTATTTGTGAACTGTTTTTGGTCAGCGTTCATGTCAATAACATGGTTTCCAATTTGCTTTCATAGCAAGCTGTGATGGAAAAATACATCTAATTTCCTGAAACTGCTGCTAATGATCATCTTTTCATCAGGCGAAAAATAATAAAGAAAAGAAAGTATGCATCAGACTTTATTTCTATTATGAGCAGCAAGCTGATGTAATTTGGCAAGATAGGAGGTGCCTCTGTGGCGAAGGCAGACAAGTTAATTCTTGATTAGCGTCACATACAGAGTGTTGCAGGTAAACAGGACACCTTGTATTAACATCTAGCTGGCCGATATCTATTTTCTGACAGTTTCATTTCCACACAGGTGGCACCTGCTTTCTGGCGAGCATGACAAGATAGCAGAAGCACCTGGACGCGAACTACAAATATATCAGAGTCATTTCCCCTTTTTAGAATTTTCCGTGTGTGCATGCGTGAGTGACAAAGTAAGCAATATCTGTGTTGTCCTACATGGCAGGGAGCATGTGATCTAACACCCCCACTACTCATCGACTGGCGTGCAGCGCAGCGAGTGTTTGAAGAGAGCAGCAATAAAAATGTCTTTGCAGCAGCACAAGTTGAGAATGTAAAGCACGTTTTTAAACGAGAGGTGCTGAAAGCACCAGATAAAAAGCCAAAGTGAATATTTCAGCATAAAGGATTATCTTTTTTCTCTCTCACAAAAACCGTTAAGAATAAAGGCCTAATCGCAGGTTCGAAAGGCTTCAGATGGCGCAAATGAATTCACATGCACACAAAAAGCTGCCTTCCAAGTATAGTATTTGCCACTGAGATGAATGTTATCCAACTGATAATGAGCTGTTGGGCTGCAGCGAGTTGAAGTCTCCAAAAGGGAAAATGGGTAACCACAAAGTCAATGTGATAGGAAGCGAGGGAGGGCTCTTGTGGGGTTTTTTTTCTTATCAAAGCAACGCCACATAATCATATCCTTGGGCAACAGCTTATTATACAAGGTGCAAACCCCAGTGCTTCAGCAGACGCACACACTCACACACATTCAAACATAACCGTGAAGAGCTTTTTGTTTTCAGCTGAATTTCTGTATTAGTATCTACAAAAGCATCCCGTTTGTTAGAAGTAGGAATCAGGGGATCTTTTGTGGTTTGGTGATGTTGTTGCTCAGTAGTTGTGTTTGCAGGGAAGGACACAGTGGGAGTTAAATGCGAGAGCTCAGTTCACTTGTATGGATTACCTTCTTCAGCTCTCAGATGTTTATTGATCGGTCCATCTTTGTCTGACTGCTGCGTGTCACTCTCCTGTGAAGAGAGAGGGAAGTGCACAAGGAACAAGGAAGGGGCAGATTCCCCCATGTGCACACGTGTTTGTGCACATGTACTTAACCACATATAGATATAGAAAGAAAGTGGGCACAGAGGGGGAGGGGAAGCAATAGAATCTAGAGACAATTATTAAAACCGTCACTTCTCCAAAGACACCCGCTTAATTAATCAATCAATCAAATGCCAACAGTAAAATCCAAAGCAACGGAGAAAGATATCAGATATCACACACACACACACACACACACACACACACACACACATATACACACATATATATATATATATATATATATATATATATATATATATATATATATATATATATATATATATGTAATAGAGCTCCTAATTTCACCACACAGATTGTTATCTAAAAAGCTCTTCACCCCTGTGTTATTTGTCCTGCTGCTGCTCCGTATGTGAGACACAGGTAAGACTCAATGTTGTGGGGACCTAAAGTTTTATTGAGACTAAAAGGTAGCACCACAATGTGAGTCATTACATTGTAAAGCGAACGAATGTTTTAATATTTTGGGTAAGGGTTAGTATTGGGCGAGTAGTGAATCTGATAAAGGTTAGAATACACCTTAGAAAACAAACATAGGAAGCTGTAATAGAGACTAAAGTCGTGCATCTAAGTGCTTGAAAACCTCCCCGCCAAATAGGTCTTCTCTCCCCGAGGAGAAGTTCCCCTTTTTCGTGACAGAATGCTCCACCAATCCCATAATAATCTTGAATCCTGCAGAAGGAAGAAAAGGCTGACAAGAGAGTCACAGTTAAGTCGAGGACACACCTACGCGGTCTATTATCTATGAGTAATATTGTGAAGGTACCCTTTGTGATATTTCTCTGGAAAAAAGAACATCTAATTCTGCCATGTGCAGTTGTTATGTATGTTTGGCACATCCCATTCTGAACAAGCAGCGTTCAATAGCTTACACAACTTCAGCCCCACCACCTGCAGCTCCCTGTGAGCACCTTTGTGTTTCTTGTTTGTTTCAATCATTTATTTATGAGTTATTTATGATATTTATGAGTTTATTTTTGTTTTTTTCCTATTTTTCAATGGATGTTGGCGTCCCTGTGTATCTAATTGTGGTTTTCACTTCCTGCCTTAGCCCCCCAACATCACCAATGCTTCATTTTCTTTAATTTGCATATCTCGCCTTTCTGTCTTTGTTGTATTATATATGCATTTCCCCAGTGTTCTTTGTAGCCCTTTAGTTTTTTTTGTATCAGTGCTTCTTGATCCTATCCTGACAGTTTCACATGGGATTTCTGTTACCAGTAACTTCATTTAAATATCTGTTGTGTTAGTGTATCAAGCCTGACGCCAGTGTCTGCGACTAGGTCCACTTTTTGTCCAAAAAGGAGAAGTGGCTGACAGAGATACAGCCTAATAACTGCCATCTGCATCTAATTAAATATAATATGGCTTTTCCAGCTTTTTATTATTATTACACACCATCTCAGTAAAGACACCAAACAGAGCATCAGAATGGAGAAGAACAGGGATTTAAGTGACTTTGAACATGACATGGTAGTTGCATGACAGGCTGATTTGAGTATTTCAGTAACTGCTGATCTACTGGGATTTTCCCCACACATTCATCTACAGAGAATGGGCCAAAAAAGAGAAAATCTCCAGTGAGGGTAGTACTCTGAGTGAAAGTGCCCCCAGAGGTTGGGGGAGAATGGCAAGATTGCTTCAAGCTGATGTGAGGGTAACTGTAACTTGATGGGACAATGGGACAAGCTTGGAGTGATGACTCAATTTCTGAAATATCTGCTATAATCGTAGGGTCGGAATTTGGTGCAAATAACATGAAAACATACATTCTATACTTCTTTGTATCACCAGTTCAGACTGGTGGTGGTGTAATGGTGTGGATAATATTTTCTTGGCACACTTCAGTTCCCTTTGTCCCACGTGAGCATTGTTTAAACACCATAGACTACCTGAATATTGTTGCTGACCACCATGTACCCATCTTCTGATGGCTGATTTTAGCAGGATAACTAAGTAAAACTAAGCTAAGCAAAGTCTCAATTTATTATGAACCATTTTCATATTTTTATTAAATAGAGTTATTGCAGGTTGGGGCATAAATGCGTTCAAGACTGTAGTAAATTAATCGTGCCCTGTGTGAATAATGTGATGGGCGTTAGAAGGCATGATGAATAAAGTGTCAAATCCAAGATTTTCAGAGTTGGCTTTGTATATGGAAGAAGATGTAACAAGGCAGGTATTGTCACACCTGCTGATTTTATATGCAGCGTTCATGATCACAGATGCAAGCTTAGTCAGCGATGCCCTTGTCTGCCACCACATTAATCTGAATTAACTCCCTCTTGCTGAGGTGTACAGGTGTGAAAGAGCAGTGTGGAAAAGATCACACTGAGGGAGGGGGGGGGGGGGGACTATAAGATAACAGGAAGGATATGTGAGGGTGAAAAATCTAACGTATGAAGGGATTATCTGACATCCATAACTTTTCCATTACAATGTTTTTTTCATTAAATATTTTAAGGTTTAAACATTTGTGAATAAAATATGAGTTCATGAGTGTTGTGGAAATTTTGACACAAGCAGGTTGTCGTTATTTAGCCCTTTCAAAGGGGGTCAAACAATACAGAGTACAGCAGCAGTCTGCATGTTTCCTGATCCTCCAGTCTTCCTCTCCTCCCCTGTGTCTTTCTGTGTTCGTGCTAATCACACCTTCTGTTACAGCTGTTCCTCCTTCTTTGCTTCCCGCTACAGCACACCTGTGATAATTAACTCACCGGTTGACAATTCTGTGATCAGCTGTTGCTAACTACTTAAGGAGAAGGAAGCCCGTCAGCTAATGCTGAATTGTTAAGCTGGAAACAGTCTGTGTTGCTGGCGCTTCTTACTAGATGCTTTGTGGTATTTTGCTCCTGTTTCTTACCTGTTTTTTTTTCTCGTCTGCACAGGACTCCTGCTTCTCCATCTGACGCGACTTACTGAGAGACAGAGAGAATATTTTCCTGTAGGAATCAACTCTGTGGGTTTACCTGTGGGAGCCAAGAAATCCTCTGACTACTATTGCTTGCCTTTGCATTACTGTTGAACAGCCACTGTAAATAACCGCACTGAACTTATCATCCTGAGTCCGCATCGTGTCCTGCAGAACTCTCGAGTTATGATAGCATGACATTTGACATAGAAGAAAATCAAGCATAGAACCATTGGACAGAGCTGGGGTAATGAGACACCGTTTAACACAATCATTACAATAAAGAGACAACAGACACAAAAAACTGGTACAGGACATAAAAAACAAAGACGACTGGTATAGGCCTGATTACTAATACTTCTCAAGATGTATGAGAAAAGGAAACCCAAAGGAACCAAGAAGTAAACAATTCAATTCAATTTCAATTCAATTTTATTTATATAGCGCCAAATCACAACAAAAGTCGCCTCAAGGCGCTTCATAGATACAGAGAAAAACCCAACAATCATATGACCCCCTATGAGCAAGCACTTTGGCAACAGTGGGAAGGAAAAACTCCCTTTTAACAGGAAGAAACCTCCGGCAGAACCAGGCTCAGGGAGGGGCGGCCATCTGCTGCGACCGGTTGGGGTGAGAGAAGGAAGACAGGATAAAGACATGCTGTGGAAGAGAGACAGAGGTTAATAACAGATATGATTCAATGCAGAGAGGTCTATTAATACATAGTGAGTGAGAAAGGTGACTGGAAAGGAAAAACTCAATGCATCATGGGAATCCCCCGGCAGCCTACATCTATTGCAGCATAACAAAGGGAGGATTCAGGGTCACCTGGTCCAGCCCTAACTATATGCTTTAGAAAAAAGGAAAGTTTTAAGCCTAATCTTAAAAGTAGAGATAGTGTCTGTCTCCCGAATCCAAACTGGAAGCTGGTTCCACAGAAGAGGGGCCTGAAAACTGAAGGCTCTCCCTCCCATTCTACTTTTAAATACTCTGGGAACAACAAGTAGGCCTGCAGAGCGAGAGCGGAGCGCTCTAATAGGGTGATATGGTACTACAAGGTCATTAAGATAAGATGGGGCCTGATTATTTAAGACCTTGTATGTGAGGAGCAGGATTTTGAATTCAATTCTGGATTTAACAGGAAGCCAATGAAGGGAAGCCAAAACAGGAGAAATATGCTCTCTCTTTCTAGTCCCTGTCAGGACTCTTGCTGCAGCATTTTGGATTAGCTGAAGGCTTTTCAGTGAGTTTTTTGGACATCCTGATAATAATGAATTACAGTAGTCCAGCCTGGAAGTAATAAATGCATGAACTAGTTTTTCAGCGTCACTCTGAGACAGGATGTTTCTAATTTTAGAGATGTTGCGCAAATGGAAGAAAGCAGTCTTACATATTTGTTTAATATGTGCGTTGAAGGACATGTCCTGGTCAAAAATGACTCCAAGGTTCCTCACCGCGTTACTGGAGGCCAAGGTAATGCCATCCAGAGTAAGAATCTGATTAGATACCATATTTCTAAGATTTTCAGGGCCGAGTACAATAACCTCAGTTTTATCTGAATTAAGAAGCAGAAAGTTAGCGGCCATCCAGGTCTTTATGTCTTTAAGACATTCCTGCAGTTTAACTAATTGGTGTGTGTTATCTGGCTTCATGGACAGATAGAGCTGGGTGTCATCTGCATAGCAGTGAAAATGTATGCTATGTCTTCTAATGATACTGCCTAAGGGAAGCATGTATAATGTAAACAGAATTGGTCCTAGCACTGAACCCTGTGGAACTCCATAATTAACCTCAGTGTGTGAAGAGGACTCTCCATTTACATGCACGAATTGGAGTCTATTAGATAGATATGATACAAACCACTGCAGCGCAGTACTTGTAATACCTACAGCATGTTCTAATCGCTCTAATAGGATATTATGATCAACAGTATCGAACGCTGCACTGAGGTCTAGCAGGACAAGCACAGAGATGAGTCCACTGTCAGAGGCCATAAGAAGATCATTTGTAACCTTCACTAAAGCTGTTTCTGTGCTGTGCTGAGCTCTGAAACCTGACTGAAACTCTTCAAATAAACCATTCCTCTGCAGATGATCTGTTAGCTGTTTGACAACTACTCTTTCAAGGATTTTTGATATGAAAGGAAGGTTGGAGATTGGCCTATAATTAGCTAAGACTGCTGGGTCTAGAGATGGCTTTTTGAGTAAAGGTTTAACTACAGCCAGCTTGAAGGCCTGTGGTACATAGCCGATCATTAGAGATAGGTTGATCATATTTAAGATCGAAGAATTAATTAATGGCAGGACTTCTTTAAGCAGTTTTGTAGGAATGGGGTCTAAAAGACACGTTGATGGTTTGGAGGAAGTAATTATTGAAACAAAACAATAAAGAAGAAAACAGAAACACAGAGAGACTTTTACTGCTACAATTACTACTATTAATAATAGTAATAGTAAGAATAAGAATAATAGACAATTAACAAAACCGGAGACTAAACAACATTACAAAAGTCAGCCTGAGTATTAGAATCATAAGGGAAACAGGAATTAAAAACTTTAAGTAGTAGAACAATAGAAAAAAATCTAATATACAAATATATTAACTAAAGATTTCTAATTCAAAAACCAGTCCCAGAGACCATACTGAATATAAGTGAGGTCTGTGGCATTGATGATCGGGTAGTTTGTCCTATGTGGGATAGTGCGGATCGATACTGAAATATCGATTCCTCCGATACCAGTCATTTATGTTCTAGAATCGATTCTCACATTAAAATATCGATATTTTAGTAATTTAGGGTAAATTTGTAGTTTATCATTAACAAGAACACAGTGGAAAGAAACTATATCATTCGGATTGTCTACATTGGAAGGAACTACTTCCTCTTCCGCCTTTCATAGTCATGTGCGAAATATGGCTGTATAAATGTGTCGCAGCCCCTTGGCGTGCGCACTCACAACAATGACTGAGCGTAATTGGAGTCATGTGCGGACGTATTTTACATCCACAAACAGTCGAGACGTGGTTTGCAATACATGTGGCAAGAAAGTGAGGTGTTGTGGCAACACCACAAATTTGTCAAACACCTCAGAGTAAATCATATCAGAGAATCGACGAGCGTATATTGAGGCGAACTGAAGAGGAGGAGTGGACATGAACAGGTGCTGCTAGGGCGAGACAGACGTCTCTCACGGAGTCCTTTAGTGCTGCAGGCAGGCAAGGTGTTCAAATAGCGCACAACTTCAGGTTTTTTATTTCTATATGATGAACTCTGCATTATGAAGTGATAAGAACAAGTAATCTGATGTCCTGTAATCATTATGATGCTATAATTTGAGATACAATAAAAGATACAATAAATAAAATACAGTTTTGTACAAAGTATCGGTATCGGATCAGTATCGTCGATACCACCCTGAATTTTACTTGGTATCAGATCGGAAAGGAAATCAATGGTATCGCACATCACTAGTGTGGGAGAGCTGACTTAGTGTTTTTTAACAGCAGTAATGATCAGACTGTGTTACTCTTGCACCAAACTATCTTCAAAATATTCTCTTCAAACGTACAAAAAGATGATAGATTTGCTTTTTGCTTTCCAGCAGCCTGAGACATTATTTTAGACTTAGTCATTCTAACAGTGACCTTTGAGAAATACTGTGATTGAAATAACATCAGCATTGATCCAAATCCAACAGTTTCTTAAAACAACTAAGCCATTACAGCAGGTCAGGCATGGACATTATTTTTTCTGCAGAAATGATTGTCAGAAGGTTATCAGGAAGTAGAGCAACCCTCATTTATTTGAAATGCAAGGGAAATATTGTTATTTAACTTACCTTATTCATTTAATTGACATTTTATTACACTGAAATGCTGCTCTAAACTGCATTGTGTGTTATAAATGATGTTCTTTGTGACTTTGGTCCCCTGTGTAACAAGCTTCTCCCATGTATTTTTTGGAATATCCACCACCTTTCTCATGATGATCATTATCCCATGATTTTCATGGAGCTCCTGGCCATGGGTGATTGATGGTCACCTTATTACAAAGGTTCATGCTGATGATCTTGTAGCCCATGCCAGCACTGTGCAGGTCTACAGTCTTGTCCTGAATGTCCTTTGACAACTCTTTTATCTTGCTCTCAGTGGTGGAGATGTTGGAATAGGACAAAGTGATACTGTGGACATGATAAATTTAAGTTACTTCAATTAAGTTTAATTCAATTTGATTTATATAATGCCAAATCACAACAACAGTTTCCTCTAGGTACTTTATATACTATGTATAAGATAAAGACCCTACAATAATACAGAGAAAACCAAACAATTAAACAACCCCCTTGAGGAAGGACTTTGGTGACAGTGGGAAGGAAAACTCCCTTTTAACAAGAAGGTCTGCTTTTCAGGAGTATCTGTAATTGATTAATCCATTGTTGATTCTTGGTTTTTGTTTGATATCCTGTCTCTCTACATTAAAATTAAACCACAATGAAAATTAGAGACTTTATTTCTTTGTAAGTGAATAAATATACAAATTCAGCAGGGGGTCAAATAAGTATTTCTCCTAATATGGGCGTATTATGTGCATGCATCTGTGTGCACCTGCAGGTGTTTTGCGTGAGCAGGCGCTTTTGGACAAGTTCATTTCGCTCAGTTGTTCATGGTGATTGATTTTTGCAGGGCTCAGTTGACTGAGCAGGAAATGAAAGACTCCAGTCGACGGATAATGCAGCCTTTTTCCTTTTGAGCTTAATTATCCATCAAGAACCAGTGACTAGAACAACTCGACCCTACAATGAACATGAAGCACAGGGTTAATTAGACAGATGCTTGAGAGCAACATCAGTTATAAAGATTGTTTCCACACAAATGCTAATCGTGTGTCAAACTATGCATTATTGGCTATCCCCTGAACACAGTGAGAGTAACTGATACAAAAACAATGTGCAAAAAGGCTGCAATTAACTGGACTTCACTGAATCCCAGAGAGCAAGGCTGTTAAAGCATTGTCCCATGCAAGATGTATAATTCTCCTTTTTATAAGTTGTTTCAAACAGACTTTCTAAAATGTGTGCTGTCTTCATAGTAGGGGAGACCGTGGGTCAGTTGTAACACTTCCAATTTCTCCAATCAGGGCTAAGTTTCAAATGATGTGACTCATCCTGTGCATGCCCAATTCAGTTCTGCTATCACATGTGAAAAATCAGCACATTTTGTCAAACACAGACAATTTAACACGAAAAAAAGTAATTTGTATGCCAAAAAGTAAGTTTTTCTACTTTATTTCAATTTCTAATAGCATTATCTGCTTTGCAGTTAAACTCATCAAACTTGAATTATGTTATTTGTATGTCTATGGGGATATATTCTGTGTAGGTCTTTAGTGCTAATGTTTTAGCCGTTGGCTGTAATGTAAGCTAGTTCATGGCTATAGGAGTCTGGGTCAGTTGTAACAGCAACAGTCTGGGTTAGTTGTAACAATAATGCAGATGTTACAACTTACCACACTATTACTTTAACTTATATTAAACAAGTTGGGGCAACGACATCAGCAGAGAGAGGTTCACTGGTCACATTTGTATATGCGGTTAATGCCATTGGCAACACAATTCCTCCACTGTTTGTGTTCCCACACATACATTATGCAGACCACTGTGTCAGAGATGGACCAGTAGGAAGCACTGGTAGTGGAAATAAGTCAGGATGGGTGCAAGAAACAGATTTCCTCATCTTTCTGAAGCACTTTGCAAACCACATCAAGGTAAACCCTGAAAAAAATAATGGAATTGCGATGCTGGTGAACAACTACATTTTTTCAGCTTCATTGTTATGTTTAAAATTGGTGCAAGAGCTGTAGGTTATAATGCCCACTGAGCCAATGAGGCCAAACTCAAGGAAGACCAACCAAAATTAATGAAATATTCATTTGCAGAAAATTCCATAATTTGTCTTTTTTGGGGGGTTGGAATATGCTCAAAAGTTAGATTTCTGCATTCTGTCACACACACACACACAGCTACATAAATGGCTCTAAGTACAGTCATGTGTTGAATAAACAAAGATTACATGTTAATATTTTGTTAGTACCCTTATTTCATTGTGTTACATTTTACCCCAGGATATGTTACAACTAACCCAGACTATGGGGTTAATTGTAACATTTCACTCTTTGTGTTTGAGACCATACCATGCAATGGGTAACTGTGCTGCAGAGAAAATAGCTGCACTATTTAATAGCAGAGACATGTAAATACTTTGCATTACATTTTGAATCCACTACCTTTAAAAGAGCTCCAATTTACAGACAGAAATGTCAAAAATGTTACAACTATCCCTGGTCTCCCCTAATTCGTTTTTAATGATTTTTTTTTCAATAGATTCAGTTTACTTTCAGAACTTGTTTGTGTTGGGCTTTCATTAAACCTACCTAAAAGAAACATCAGTATTTCATTAATACAAAATGACAATTTCTGTGGATACTGACATTGTTGTATATATTTTGTAAAATAATGAAGATCAGAAAATTGAAGATCGATCTAAATCTGATCTTTCTTGTTTTTTAATTCAAAAGGCTTGTGCTCCTAAAAACTGCTGATAGCTCTCTGCAGGATTTAGAAACTGCAACCTCATTAGAAAAGATTCAGGTGTGTATTCAGCAGGATTGGGGGCAGAGATGCAATTCATTTGTTCAGCACTAAACCCTCTGAGCTTTTACAATGCAAGTTTGCAATGAAGACTATATTATACAGATTTAATCACATGAAAGTATAAGCATTTCTGTTTGCTGATGTTGCTAATTATCTGTTTCCAGAGCTTTTTTTTTTAACATTACTGCAGTCACATTTTTGACCAAGGTAATATTTCTGCATGTCCTTGCATCTCTAAGCATAATAATAATAATAATAATGGATACTTTATTGATCCCCATGGGGAAATTACTTGTTTTTCTCTGCATTTGACCCATTCACTCAGTGAAGCAGTGGGCAGCCCACTAAGCAGGCGCCCGGGGAGCAGTGTGTAGGGACGGTACCTTGCTCAGGGGTACCTCAGGGTAGCCGTTAAGTGGATTCGAACCGCCGACCTTCCGATCATGGGGCGACCACTTTACCTACTGAGCTATCCCTGCATGTGGGAATAACAGCGAGAGTTGAAGCATTTAGAAACAGATCCTCAACCATCTGTTCCTAAGATACACTTTTTGCATCTCTACCAAATCTCTCTCTACCAAATATGAAAAATATGCCCTCAATAATACACCCCATAATGTTGATGCACAGTACACTCAAATTACCAGATGCAAAACATGCTATCGGGTTCATTATAATATAGGTAATAGAAATACAATGTGCAAAAAATACATTTGAAATGTAAATCTTTAAACCTTTGTGATTAAATTTTAATCAACAGAAATTTTATGTAAGCAACTATTACGTAAGAACCTTTTGTAACGGGTCATGGGTGAACTCTCAAGTGGCTTACTACAACAGCATCATTTCGCTGCACTATTAGGAGAAATTACTGTGGTAATATGGCCCATTAGTGCAACAATGTCACCCATAATAGGATTACTATCCTGATTGCTGTCTGTAACAAAAGCCATATGTTCCAGTTACAGGTGCTGTCCAGCTTGAGCGAAACAGTCTGCAAATTACGATGAATTAGGAACCATGTGCTCATATTTCATGGGGGGACTCATAATGAGATGAAAAAAAAACCTCTTCGTGTCCAGAAATATCTAAACAGCTCTACTTCAAATTCCCAAATGATCCTCCTGACTAAATACCATTACTGCAAAGTTTAAAACTTAGGCAACACTGGTAGTGAACACTCACAGACATTTTATTAGGTATACCTTGCTTGTACCGGGCTGGTCCCCCTTTTGCATTCTTTAATTCAACAAAGTGCTGAAAACCTCAGAGATTTTGCTACTATAGATACTGATACGAAACTATCCCCCGCACTTCCATCGATCGTGAGCTGTTGCTGCAAGGCAGAATGGATCTCTGCTTTTATGTTGTTCATGGCAAATTCTGAGCATTATCAGAATGTCGCGACAGAAATCAACATTTATTGGACCAGGCGATATTTTTTCAATCTTCTGTTACTCATTTTGGATTAGCCTGTGTGAATTGCAGAAACAGTTTCCTGTTCTTACCTAACAGGAGTGGCATTCATGGTCTTCTGCTTCTGTAGCCAATCTGCTTCGAGGTGGGACATATTTTGCTTTCAGAAATGTTCGTCTACCTTTTCTATAATGAGAGATTTTTCTAGTAACTGTTGCCTTTCTATCAGTTTGAAGCAGTCTGCCCATTCTCCTCTGACCTCTGGCATCAACAAGGCACAGAAAACTGATGCTCACTGGATATTTTCTCATTTTTGGGCTGTCCTCTGTAAACCCTAGAGATTGTTGTGTGGGAAAATCCCAGCACATTCTGAAATACTCAGACAAACTCATTTGGCATCAACAACCATCCCACGTTCAAGTCACTTAAATCACCTTTCTTCTCTATTCTGATGCCGAGTTTGAACTTGACCAAGTCTACATGCGATTGGCTCATTTGTATTAATGATAAGTTGAATGGTGTACCTAATAAAGTGTGTTAATGTCACATAAAGCTGAAGCACATCACTACATATGGTCTCTTACCTCATTCATTTAACTTGGACGTAACCTTTAAATTTCTTCAGGTTTGCAAGTAATCAGAATGGCAAAACCATGAAGAAACAAATGTTATGTTTCAGCAGCTTTATACACTAAGCAGTGGTGAGATGGTCAAAAAGGCTTGCTGCTTTTACACTAAGAGCAACAAAAAAGATGACTATAGCCGAGGGTAAAACAGCTTTAAAGCAAAGTCAGAAAGATTTACAGCCACTCATAACCTACAGTGGTTTTGTAGTTTCTGTTGACAGAACATTACAGCATTAACTGCTGAAAGACTTTGCAGCGGGTGTTATAGCAGCAGAGCGAGCATTATATTATATGCATGTATTCCACTTGAGTGCAAATAAATTCTGCTCTGCTGCTTGTTGGACTGATGTCTGACTTGGCTGAGGACACAAGCTGAACCAAAAAATTCAGCCTCTGACTGATACCAGCTCACAACAGCATGTTGACAACTAAGAAATAATTTGTACTGACTCATAGTCTCTCATTTATTATGGTTCAGACAATCAATGGCAGTTCTCTTTGGGTAAACTGGAGTTAATATTTGATGAGTAAATGCAATCCCTTGAGCCTTTCAATACACATTGCTGATATGACCGCATGTGAGACACAAAAGCCACAATGTAAGTCTCTCATATTTTATCCAGGAATGGGTTTTTCTTCTGTTGAATGATAAATGAATGGAGAAATTAATGAAAGTGTCACACATGTACAGTACCTCTGCGATTAATGCTCCGAAATGATTAATCGCAGATTACTTGGATCCTGACAGTGTGACCAGCATCCATCATAAACAATGAAACCACGACTTACCTAGAAGTCGTGTCCTGGAGGACCTAAAAAAAAAAAAAACCCTCCCAGATTCTCTGAGCATGTGAGTGCAGATTGGATGCTTGAGTGAATTAAAGTAATTTAGAGAAGGAGAAATGAACAGATGGCCAGAAAAAGATTATAATGGAAAAGGAAAGGATGGAGCAAATGGTTGAAAATCTATGAAAGAACATGCGGTTATTAAGAGCAATCTAAAGCATTTTTAAAGTGCGGTTACAGACTACATGTTTACAATTCTTTTCATTTAGCGTTTTCCCTTCTTTAAATGAAAATTTTGTCCTCTTTAACCTCAACTACTGTCCCAACAAAACATCAAAAAAATTCACAAAATAGAAAAAAAGTAGAAATCAATCATGTATGATATCATTATGACTTGTATAATTTATGCATTGGTTAGAAAATGAAATAAACATTTAAAAAAAAAGGAGAAAATCAAATATCTGTTAAAGGGATCACGTTTTTCTTTCAAAGACGCCTTCCTGATTAATGAATCAATCTAATGCCAGCAGTACATCAGTATCAAAGCATGAAAGAAAAACAGAACTACTCCAATTCAATTAGCTGCAGCTGATCATGCATGTAATCAATACTGTGGTCTCATCTGCACACACACAAACACACACACAAGGGCAGGTAAAGGAGCTGATCAGCAACTGACCATCAAATTACTGAGAATCCTTGTCAGTGTTGGTTTTCATGTGGAGGTCACGTCTGCATGCCAAGGTAAAGATAACAAGCAACACAGGGGACATAAACCTTACAGACAGTCTCACAAATTCAAATTAATTTAATTAAAGCCAGGCTTCAAAGCGTGGAGCTGCAACCTGGCTTTTTCCTGGAGGTGAGATATGGCCCGTTGACTGGGATGTTGCCAGTTTAGTCCAGTAAGAAGACAGCTCTATTTATTTATTTATTTATTTATTTATTATTATTATTATTATTATTATTATTATTATTATTATTATTATTATTATTATTATTATTATTTTAACACCAAAATGGTATTTAAAATGGCCTATTTTGGTAAAATTCATGCTTTTTAAGGTGAGTATTCTGTAGTATTCTATATGCTCTTCAGCTCACCATCTACCAAGACGTGGATGTCAGACAGGTCTGCTTTCTGGTTCTGAAGCTGAATTGTACATTTGGATGATGCTGGAAGGAAGAAAGTGGTGATCCTTTATAATATATGAACATATAGAGGGTTTTTTTAATGGAGTGGAGGTTTTAAGGAATCCACATCTCCCTTAGGAGGAAGTTTCTCTCTCTCTCTCTCCATCTCTCTCTCTCTCTCTCTCAAAAAGAGAGCACACGGTCACTGTGAGCGCAGCCGGAATGCGCCACAGCGCATCCAGCAGTGTCACACTGATGAAGCGCGTCTACTGACCCTGACAGCCCAAACCTTCCCTCCGTAAAAGCACGAAATGCCTGCAAACACCTGGCTGGATTTCGCGGAGGCGGTCTGTTCTCCGTGTTCCTTTTACGCTCTGTCTCAGCGTTGCTTTTGCTAGGAACGCGACGTCCTGGATGCGTTATCTCCAGTGACGCTGATGTGAAGCGCAGTTCGCTGAAGCCATGTGAAGAGCGGACATGTCTCTTGTCGGGAGCACCGGAGGCAAAACGCGAGTCCAGTAGAGGAACAGTGCTCGCACTTTATTGGAGAGCAAAAAAGATCCATCCATGAGGAGACGAAGAGAGAAGAGATGGTAGAGAAGTAAGTACGCAGACAAGTTGGAAATATAAGCCTAGCAAATGACGATTAGCTGCTTTTATTCTTCGTGACTTATAACCTGTTATCAAGTTTGCACTTTAGAGAAGATGTTAAGGGGGGAAGCAACCGTTCAGTAGGTAATCGGTTCACTGATAATTGATTGAAGGTTAATACCAGGGATATTTGAACTATTCGTATTATTGTTTTGAACTTGATGACACTTTTACTTAATTATAGACAAGAAAGCGACATTTTTAATTAGGTAGACCCATTAAAAATGGACTAATATAATAAAAGTGCTTACCGCAGTTGCGTGTATGTGCAAATAACCATAAAACCTAAAACAGTCCTTTTGGTTTTCACTGGATTGTTTTTGAGCGAGTGATCCTCTCCATGAGTTGTTTACTATAAAATTATGTCCAGGACCTCTCGGGGTGGTTATGTAATTGCATCTACTGTAGCAAGCTGTTTAGGAAACGGGTTTGTGACAAAGAGTTATAAATTTGTAATGAGCGTCCATTCAGTTGCTTTGCACATTTATACTATGGGACAGCAGCCAAAATAAATAAATACATGCATGCATGCATACATACACGTATTTAAAAAATATATAAAGATATAGTATTTTAACTCATGGAGTGCAAAGGGTTGCATTCTTCTTTCTTCATTCTTCTTCACATGTTTTGCATGCACAGATTGATTGATTAACAGATCGATTGAAGTGATATTTGGGAGTTTTATATCAGTCTCACATGTATATTTATTGGACATAATTCGGAAGAGGATCGAGAGATAATGATGCCGGTTGTAAAATTAGGGCTGATGCATTGTGTTTTTTTTTTTCCTTCAGTGTGAACACAATGTGAATGAAAAGTGTCCAACCTCATGCTGATCGCTGGGGTTGAGGTAGCGCTGTTTCTTAAGAAAAACATTATAAATGTAATTAGACAAACCAAGTAAAAAAAAAAACATTACTACTTATAACAGCATTAAAAAAAACTGCCATTCCTACTGGACTTCCATTTTTAAGATTTAATGATCAGCTTTTCTGCCAGGTTACTGACATTTTAAGAAGGTGATGGCATTAAAATACTGCAACAGAAAGTTTCACTATAATATCTAATATTAACGTTTCTGAAATATCTTTTTTCTTTTTTAGCAGCCAAAAAACAAAAAATTGTTAGCTATATGCCACAAAATTCAGAAATTGTCTGCACAGAGGTCATCTTAGGTGATTCCAGTGATTCAATATAAAATACAAAAAAAAAAAATGCTGTATATACAGTTTTTGTTCTGTTTTACATATATATAGTCAGTCCTCATGTATTTACACTGTGCATATAGTAACTTATTATCCATCCCTTATCTATTCCACTATGTATTACATCTTTGCACCATTGCATCTTAAACATGCTTTAATTGTTTTTGTCTGTCTCATTGTGTCTGTGTCATGCTGATGTCATGTAGTCAGTATTGTCTGTTACATGCAATGAAAGCAAAGAAAAAAACGGAGCCTAATTCCTTGTATGTGTACAAAGCAGATTCTGATTCTTATTATTCACCAGATATAGATATTTGACGTTAATCAATCAGTCAATTTAAGATTGTTTTTCAGAACTGTGCAGCTTCCCTGGTAAAGTCTAATCTTTCTCTTTCTTCAGTGTAACCAGTAATTTGAACCTTGTTGTAAAGTTGTTCTATTTCCAATCATGATGTCTCTTCATTGTAAACTTTAAAAGTGATCAGCTATCTCCTCGAGTGTGCTTGACTTGGTTACTTCTGCAGTTCACACCTTTTTGGCTCAGTCAGCCAGTGCATTCATTCTTTTTAAGAATTAACCAAATTGTTGATTCAACTGCTCCTTTGTTTTTTCAGTCTAATGATGTCCTCACTTGCACTGACATCTATTTGGGCATCATATTCAGAATTGAAACGAAGGCTACCAGAGCTTTTATTGGCCTAATTTGTCATGAAACAACAAATTAACAGCCCTCACCTGCTCATGAAACCGTCTGTCAGTCAATTGTCCAATTAATTTTGAGTATCTAGAAATGGAGATCGTGTATAATAACGTCTGATTCCAAAACAAAAAATGTGTAAAAGCCTTGAAACAAGGCTGAGCCCAGACTCTGTTTTATTTTAAATCCTTTATTTATGTGAAGAGGAAAAAATTTAACTGTCAAAAACTTAAGGACCCAACTGTATACATTGAGAGATAAAACATTACAATTCAACCCTGCTCTTTTCTTTAACACATTAGTCCAGATTTTCTTAAATATACATGTGAAAGAACCTTTTTCCACATCTGCTCCATGCTTGCCGGTCTTCTGGACCCGACAGGATCCTGGTAGTTGGTCAGAAACTTTCCATTTCCTTAAGGAAATGAACTCCTCCCTGTGCTTGAGGAATTTAGAGTAATGTAGGGGGAAGGATAATAAAATCCTGGGATGGTTATAAACCACTTCGTGACTGGAAGAGAAGGTGTTGAAATGCCTCTTCGACCCATTACACAATTATAAAGTGTTCTTGAGACTATCTCGCTTGCCCTGACACAAGTTTCTCAGAGAGGTCACAAAGAAATGGTAACTGCCGCTCAGTGTTGTGTAGTATATATCAATTTTGAGTTCAAGACAAGTTAAAAGTTTTATGCCTTTTAGGATATATATTTGATCCACAATAGGCAGTTTAAACAGAGTATGGGTTGTGGTTGAGTTTGAAGTTGAAAGCAGCTCTTTGAAGTAAATTTATGAGTCAGAAATGCCTGTAAACCATTTAAACAACAATGTTTTGAAGTGTCAGGTATTTAAAAATATGAAACTGAAAATCATTTGTACTCGTTTACATTTTAAAGACAGATAATTAACAAAAGCAGTTATAAATAACAGTCTGCAATAGTGTTCCGGGACAGCCAGTCCTGGAACATTTTATGAGTTTAAAGGGTGGTAAGATTTCTAATTATCTCACAAACTTTTTCCTTTATGTGATGAAGAAGCAAACAGTAATTTAAACAGTTAGTTAAATGACAGAATCAATAACTGGCAATTATTTTGTTGACTAAACCATCTTTTTAGGCAGAAATATCACAGCTCCTTTGGTCCAAGCTTCTTCAGTGAGAGCTCCTTTTTTGTTTGACACATTTGTTAAAGGTTTATTATTACATTTAGCCCTGTTTAGTTGGAATGAATAAAACATATTATGATACTGCACTGTCTGGATGGTGACCATGGGAAATAGTTACTCGCAACCCTATTATATTATATTATGCAAATCTCATATGGCGCATATTGTTTCCTGTTTATGTCTGTGATAAAAAATAGCACAACCAAGTCTAATCATAGGAAAGGTGAATGATGTGATAAATGAGGAAACATGTAAAGACACTGATCCACGTAAATCATTTGTGTCCTTGCAGTGGCTGCACCTGACCTTCTTGACCCAAAGGCTGCCGCCCACAACTCCAAGCCTCGCCTGTCGTTTTCAACCAAACCAGTGGTGCTGAACACCCCAGAGGACGAGTGCGACACTCGGACTACGGTCATGAGGTGGAAGACCGTATCAGCTATCTTTTTCCTGGTGGTGTTGTACCTTATCATTGGGGCAACAGTGTTCAGAGCGCTTGAACAGCCTCACGAGAGCTCCCAGAAACTGGCCATTCTTACTCAAAAGCTGGACTTCTTGGTTGCGCATGCATGTGTAAACTCCTCGGAGTTGGAAGAGCTGGTCCGGGTAGGTGGAAGCTTTAGTGCCATAATAATAATCCTAATTTATTCTGTTGTGCAGGTCTTAATGTGTAGCAAAACACAAAATTTGTCTGCAGATTTTTAAAACTCAGGGAGAACACTGAGCACTGTGCAGTTTGTACCTGGCAGCTTAATGTTGTTTAAGCACCCCTGAAACCCTACCCTGCCTCTAACATTATGCCTTGCAGAAAAGTATAATAACTGTAAATAGTTTTTACCCCACAGCTGTAAAAGTCTGATGGAGTATTGTCGTCACCCTGCCGGGGAACGACCAGGGGGTGTCAACACCCAAGTTTGCAAATGTGATAACTCAAGAACAAGGCGACGTAGGATTTTGACATTCATACCATAGTTACAGCTAAGAATCTCAGAAGAGTTTGAATCTCTTGTTATATCCATCACCATCTTTGTTCCAATGCAGGACTCTCTGACTGCCATGTGTCTCTGTCATAATGTCTTTGTTTTAAAGCTAAATAATACCATTCTTTAAAGATAAGCAAATTTGGGGTTCTTTTGTACCTTTTCTTATCCATGAAATGCATTTTTCAACAGTGATTTGTGAGGGTTTTAGAAGCCTTAGACAATTGATACAGGGTTACAAATCATGAAATGCATCTGTTTTGCTAAATGGAACTTTAAAACAAAGTTTCATTCTAGGGAATTCCATATCACAGCATATCTTTACTTACTTTTTATCTGCAGTTTCATTTGAAGCAACAGAATCGAACCATGCAGGGAACTTTTTATTTTCTTGAGCTCACCATATGCCAAGCACCGGAAAATTACTACTTGAGGCTGAGACTAGCGCGGGAGTACCTTAAGAGAGGCACGTTTAAATGTTTTTTGAGCTGTAAACTAAATGACATGGAACCCATCATTGCTGGAGGCTGATGCTAATTTTGACATTTCTATTAAAGCTATTACAAATTAGCATGGGATGAACAAAAGGGCTCAACAGCCCATCTACTGTTTAATCACCCCAAATCTTGAATGCTAGTGCTGATGTAAATCTAACCATTTTGAACTGCTCTGCAAAATAAAATATACAGAAAACGAATATAAACTATGAATTGCAGCAAAATAAAGCACAATACTGCCAAATTACCCATCTGGGTCCTCAGGTTTGTGTTATGTTTGCCCTTTGGGTATTCAATGTTTGCTGAAAAGAAAGTCAAAGATGTAACTACAAATCAAGCCATGAAGTCTCAAGTTGAACTAGTAAATCTCACTAAATGAATCCAATCCATCAACTTGTAACTGCACATCAGTCACTAAAAATAAAAATGCACTAAAAAAAGATATATTGACGGTGCAGCCGTTTAACTCGTGAAGTCACGACTGTTTCTCTATGGATTAGTTTATCTAGCAGGCAAACTTGTCAGGGTTGATTAAAAGCATTTCCTCTTGGGGAATCTTGTTGGAGCATTGCACTTGTGGATGATGATTACTTTTCTAATGTGCCAAAGCTGAAAGGTCTTAAATCTCAAGGGAAAAATGATTTTCTACCTTTTCTAAATTTGGCCGCTAGCTGCAATTTCTCATTAAGAGTCTGCCACTTGGAGCCAAGAAAAACACCTTCAACTATCAAAATGTGCAAGACCAACGTTATGTAGTAACATGAAAAATTAAAAAGGTAATATATTAAAAACCAATATATGTATTTTTTTTTCACATAGTATGGTAGGATGCCCTAAAACATTGCAACAATGACCAAATGCAAACAAGTAATGAGCCAGCAAAGTAATGAAGGTCTACAGAGAACATAAAGCAAGTTTATTATACAATTTCCAATCTATGATTTCTTTTCATAGTATTCATTTTATTTATTTTTTGTCTGTTTGCTTTAACCAAATCATCGTGTCACAAGTCAAATTAAGCTATTGGCATAAACATACAGTTTAATGGCAAGGATGATTTCATTGTGAGTGGAGCAAACATTTTTAAAATAATAAAAAATTCTAAGCAAACACTTCAAGTGAAAAGCCCATCGTATACTATAGCCTGCAAACCAAAAGCTGTTTTAACGATTGTTTTTAGTTACTAAATTATAGAACAGCAGCGCTTAAATCATTGGTGCACGCTCTGATATGGATTTCACCTCGTACTGAAAAAACCCCTCTTGATTTAACAAGCAGGTCTTCTCATTCATAACATGAGAACAGGAGAAAACTTTCACAATATAACAAGATTACTTTTCATATCACTCTGGGTTTTATTGTTTAATACTTTAAAGGGCTTCAAAGTGTACTTAATGCGTATTTACCTTTTGTGGCATTAAAGTAATAAAAGTATTGGCATACGCTGTTTATAGTACATGTGTGCTCTAACATAATTAAAACCAATTTCACGCTGAAAGGATTTATTACTGCCTGTATTGAAAAATGTGTCGTGGCCACAGTTGTAACAGATGGCGGTTATTTATCTTTAAATTGCCGAGTTAATGTTTAATGGTGATGGTGGTGCTTTCAGAGCCGAGATCATCCGTCTTTCACATTGTTAGAGTGAAACCTGAGGCTCTGGACAATGGAAATCATCCTTCCAGCTCTCTCTTTCGGTCCCACTACCTGTTACATGACGTCCAACAATAGGGCTACGACTATACAGTGAAGCTTATTTACGGTTAAGACATACTTAAAAGCACATCATCAGGAAAACATATGGAAAGCCAGCAGTAGCAACAGTTGATTCTGCATCATCGTCATCTAAAAGTAGGAACCCACGTAACAACTTACATGACAAAAAGCAACTTTTTTTGACAATATGCACTGAGATTGGATCAGTCTGTAACAAAGTAGGAGTTTTTTTGACAGACCATCAGCTGTAAAACTGATAAACAGGATGAGGATGTTTTTTGCTATACAAGTATGTCTCTTGTCCTGCGTGTCCCTTTTTCTGCAGACTGTCCTCTGTCTTTAGATGCATCTGAGCTCTATGGGTTTCCTGGACTTCTGGAGCAAATTGGAACTAATTACTTGCTCAAGAACTTAACCTAAAAATCCAGGGCGAGTTGTCTCTGGAAGCATTTAGAATCACTTTAATGTTTGGTATTTTGAGGCTAATTGTAAGGCAGATAGCAGTGTTGATATAAATCTTTTATTGTGTTTTCACGAGACTAGAGTCCAGCCAAACTCTAGTCTCGGGCAGAGGTGGGCAGAGTAGCTGCAGTGAGTACACCAGCCTTTCAAGTAACTATTACTCTTCTGATCATTTATTGATAGGCAGCTTCAACTGAGGTCCCCCCTCCCCCTCCCTCACACACACACACTTTTACTTAATGATGTATACAAACACACACACATGCACACACCTTTGCAGGTTCCTGCTGATAAAACACTACTCAGCAGAGGATTGAGGAGAGATGTGCTCTCAAAGGGAGTAATTAAAAAAAGTGAGTGATGTTAAAAGCTCCAACTCTTTCTCTCCGGTCTATTTGCCTCAGCTTTGAGACGTCCACTGCGGTCTTCACGTCATCCTTTCTTATCTTTTATTAGTTTGCATATAGCTGAGTGCCAAAGCGGTGAATTAATAAGCTCACTTGGCTGGGACACAAAAGGGGGCTGACTGAGCCAGGGCTTTCTGATCTAATGATTTGCTAAATTGTGTTTTTAAAGCCACTGTGAATGTAGTGGAATTAACTTTGACCTCCTCCTCCTCCTTCGGTTTATTTGGGAATTATGAGGTTTAGACAAAAACATGATTAAAAGCTAATCTTGGTACATGTATTAAGTCTCATAATACAGCTGTCCTCCAGTGGGCTCTACCAACTCTATTATAGCAGCTAATGAGTGGAGAAAACTGTAAATCAATTAATTCTATGCTTTTGTGCTTTTCCTAATTGTCGTCATTTGAGCTCGTTCTAGTGACTGATGAGCAACATACGGTGTCTTGTACACTTACTATATTATAGCAACGTAACTCCAAACCTGAGGTCTATTCATATTAAATCCAGCTGATGGAAATAATTAAAAAATTCTAACTCTTTTTGGTTCTCTTTTTGGTTCTTTTTAATTCTTATTCTTATTTTTATATTTTTATGACAGTATGTTTGCACTGAAGCACCGCAGCAATTTCCTAATGTTGTAAACCTGCTCAACATTTGGCAATAAAACCCTTTCTGATTCTGATTCTGATTCAATTCTTACATTTATTAAAAGAAAAGCCACTCAAGAATTAGATCCTTTTTAGATCTTTTTTCTTGGCCTCAAACTGAACAGAATGCATAATCACAGGGGAGTAAAAGCTTTAGTCCAGCGAAGTATTCCTCTGCAAGTTAATGGCATCAGATCTGTAGTAGAGTATCTGCTCCCCTGTCGTTTCAAAGTGTTTCTCTTTCATTTTGTCTCAGTAATAATTCTAGCGAGTCTCTTTAGTTGCCACTTGGGCCAAAAATGCTTTTTTCTTACTGCAGTAAATTAAACTGTTCCCCTGTTGACCTGAGTCTCTCTCTCTCTTTTTTTTTAAACCTGGTGGGATCAAGTTAATCCAGCATTCAGAGGAAATGACAGTTCACTAGCCTTGATCTTTTATCTTTCTTGTTTTATCTTGATGCTGTAATCCTTGATACCAAACAGCCAATACGATCCTTCCTCTCCATCTCCTAGTAGCAGAGAGAGGCCGGGGTTTGTTTGATTAATTATATTAGCTGAGTCTGCTGTACTCATCGATGTCTTATTTGGCTCAGGTTTACTCAAGCTGGAATCTCTGTCCATGGATCTGAAACATCAGTAATCCAAATGAATGCGTCATGATGAATCTGTGACAGTTTCCATGGTGCTGTATGCGGTAGACTGATTTTTTAATTGTGCCCTTTTTCTCTCTTATTACACCTTAGATCTAAAATCAGAGTTCTCAGAGTGTGTCCTTGGGTAACTTTTTGTGCAGTCCATGAGGAGGAAAAAATTAGTAGACTAAACAAGGAAATTTTCATAATATTCATAACAAGGAATTCAAACATTTTATTCACATACACATTTTTCTCTAGCGACCAGTGGTTACCTGGGCAACTCTCAGCTTTACAGCTTTACCTACATACTGTAATATCTGTGCAGGTTATACACTAGTGATTAGAGATCGATATAGGTTAAGTAGGTCAGTTGAACTAGTCAACTCCCCCAAAAAAGAAAAGAAAAACAGTTAGAAACAGGTAGCAGGAAGAGCAGGAAGATCACAGACACAGACTGTTGTGTGCTATTGTACAGTACTGTTGTAGTATTGTTATTATATTCCATTAACACACTTTAACCTCCTAAGATCCAGAAGACAAAATGTTCTTTTTCAAAATTGTAATTTTTTTACGTTTTATGTTCTGCTTCTGTCCCTTGAAGTGGACATCAGGTCTTGTTTGATCACAGAGTGATATGATGGCTGAGTTGAGCAGAAACATTTATGGATATATAAAGACAGATAGAACTATAGAGGTGGAGTCAGGAGCTGTCAGCTGTCATTTTGGAAGGGGCAAAATGATGACCCCCAAAGTTGATCACGGATAAGACGTATTGCATAAGCAGGGGCTCTGAAGTTTTGGGATGTGGTTTGGAATTATTAGGCTTGTTGCATTCTATTTGGAAGTAAATTTTTAAGTTCAAGTTTTAATGCTTCCTTTGGAAATGACCATTTCCACCTTGTTTGTGTGCTGATTTTTTTCTAAAACCTTATTGTCTGTTTTCTGTTTGATGGAACCAGAGGACCACCCATTTGGTGGTTTTGGGCCGTGTCGTCCTGTTTTCATGTTTCATGCTAAAAACTATTTCAGCATGGTATTTATGCTATTTTCACTTTTGTAAGTGCTGACATTTTTTTCTTCTCAAACCCGGTTGCCTGTTTTCTGTTTGATGTTATCAGAGGACCACCTGTTTGGTGGTTGTGTGCAGCGGCGTCCTATTTTCATGCTTCATCGTGAAAAAATATTTCAGTCCAATTTTAGGATGGTTGAAATTAACCTGATAAAGACAGGAGACGTACAGTTTAATGCACTTAGCATGTATTTTATTAATTACATAAATCAGCAGGATAAAAGGAGAAATCAAACTCTTAGCTGGTGTGTGTCTGTGAATTACACACGTTTATACAAATAGATTTATTTGTTAGGTTTAGGAAAAGATCATTTTATGGCTAAAAATAGATATTTAACATGCTGACAAAGAAGATGAACAAATTTTAACAAGCTGTTTTCATAAACTGTTATAAAACTGGATGTGACATCACACACTGGTCTTAAACTCATTGTCACTGTGGAAATTTGGAGTCCGATATTCCCTTCAGTTTGCAAGCTGCATACGTAGCTAACTGCTGAATCCTAATTAGTGCTTAGTAACAGACTTATAAAATACTGGAATTTCACTCACTAAAACTAAAGAAGAAACTCGTGCTGCGCAGCAAACTATATCATTTGTCAGGTCATTGCAATTAAATGCTCCCAAAGGCAGAGACACTACAAATGGTTGGATCTAGCAGCATGGAGGTAAGGGCCTAGCAGACGTGACTACAGCTTCCTGTTGGGCACATGTCAAAGTAGCAGCACCTATAATTCAGCTGTTAAGAAAATGTATCTCGTCTAGAGTTGTTGTGAAGTGGCGAAACTATCAATAGAGGGCAAAACCATTTTTGTACCAGTCTGTAAACATTTTACTGCAGTAAAGTCATTTTGTTATAAAAGTAACATATGCAGATTGATTCGCTTATGAAGTTGCCACTGAAAGAAATAACATTTTTGGCACTTTTGGCACTTCATTTTTTTTTTTTAAATACCACTTAAAAGTATTCTTGATGCCAAGCTATGAATAGCCATCAGGAGACCAGTCACTTATTAGGCCGTATTATGGTGTCTTAGGCGGACATCTATCACGGTAGCTGAATTCTGCAATCTCCCTGAATTCAATTTTTCCCTCCTTCTGGAACACATCAGACATTTTAATGCATTAGCTTTCCAAGGCATAATCTATCATAAAGAAAGGCGATAATGCCACAGCTGTCTGCGTCTGGCTATATTTATCCAGTATGCAGTTTGCCAGCAGGGTGAACTCACTGTAATCAAATGCCCAGTGTTAAGTATAGACTGAGCAGACTCTATGCAAATAGGTGAGAAAAGAAGCAAGTCTACATGTTGCATGAGAATTTCAATAAGGAGAGATCATTTAGAAGAACTGAACATGATTTGTTGAGAGAGTAAAATTAAATAATGTATTTGCCGATTAAACTCTGATGACCCTTCATGGCAGAGCAGAATCCCAGCATTGATTTAGGACAGGATCCCTAGATGGTGGTGAAGATGTAGATTGAGGCTTGGTGGATAGAGCTCTGTTGGGTGTGGTGGGGATGGGGAGGAGATGAGCTGCACAAATGAGACTCTGAAAGAGAGAATGACAGAGTACTCAGATTTAACAACACAGAATGGAGGCAGATTGGCTCAAAGGAGGCAGGCAAGAAGATGATAGGACTGTAATGTCAGTCAGTACTGACTCAGACAGCGTGGGAAACTGGTAGTGATGTAAAGAACAGACTAGTAGCCGAACGTCCAGGAAAGAAGGCAGACGATTACATTATTATTCAACTTACACATAAACTTCATTTTGATGTATAGAAAAAAATGTAAAAGCGATTTTTCAAAACATCATGAACTTGTGCGCAGGTCATTCCACATCTTTTGCTTGTGACATGTAAACTTTGGCATGGAAAATAGCGGCACATATTTACTGTATTATTTATTTCATGCTAAGGCTGTTTTTTTTTTCTTCTTTCTTCTGCAGCAAGTGGTTATAGCAATTCGAGAAGGTGTGAACCCTTCGGGAAATTCATCCAATCAGACGAGCCTCTGGGACATGAGTTCCTCCTTTTTCTTCGCCGGGACTGTTATCACCACCATCGGTAAGCAGAGAAATTTCTCGTTCGGTTGTGAAATAAAATGGAAATGCAAATAAATTGTAAGAACAATGTGGAAGCATTTTGGATACAAGTGGATACACTTCAGTCCCACTACCAAAAAGTGTGAGCCAGTGCCTGAACAGGCCTTAAATAGTTGTTTTAGTTGAATACTTGACCTGATCCAGTTTGGTCTATAGCAGCCTCTCACTTGAGATTATCCCAGTAAATAATTTTGTACCTCATTTGCAAATTGTGCCCTCAATGTTAGCTACTGTGCTCTTTATACATAACAGAACTTAAATGTCCAGCTTAAATATGTAGTAATGTAATTTGGCTTCGTACAAGCAAAAAAACAGCCTGAAACTCAAACACACTTCCCTTTTTTCCATCATTTACACCATTTGCTCTCTCTCTGTCACCTCCAGCTGTAAGAGCTTGCTAATCAGAAAAAAGGAATGGCACGCACACAAACACCCACACAACCGGTTTGACAGCTCATCTGGCTCTTCCAATTGGACCATGACAGTTCGCCGTGTCTGTTCAGTGGGCTGTTGGGCTCCATTTCACATCTGTTGCACCTTTTCGGAGCACACCCTCCTTTAAAAACACCCTAAGTGTGATCTTGATAAATATTTTAGCGTCAGACTTTGTTTGCTAACACTAAGACTTCTCCTGCAACCTCTTTCCAGATTTCTAGATTTTGGTGCACTGCGCCAGGCTTGTGCTTGCAGTTCCGCTCATGAAAAATTCCCCTCCACACACACACACACACGATGGGTATAACATATCTGTGTGGTGGGCTGTTGAGCTTCATTTCATATTTCCTGGATTCTGTCACAGCTCATCCTTGTGATAAAATGTTGCTAATGCATTGCATTACCATAAATGGATTTTGCCTTCTGGCTTTAAAATATGCTTCCCCTCGAATTTATTGCGAAAAAGCAAAGACTGCACTGTGGGTTTTTCGTCTGCTCACCTGAGACTGAGTATGTTGACTCTCTCTTTTATACTCCTGTGCTCCAGTGATTTACAGATGTCGAGTTTTCTCAGTACAAGCAGGTTTACTAGATTTTCTATGCAATGTGAGTGCAGTAAGTGATGCAGAGAAGTGAAAGAGCTCTGCTTTAGTTTAAAAACTAATTAAAAAAGCATGAAGCATCCAAAACTGTCTGAAATTAAGAATTGAAATCTTTTTTGGTAGTAAACTGTGCTTGAAATTAGATTTTGCCACAGAAGTCTCGATCCCGGGTGGTGATTTTGTTTGTAGTATCTCTGATGGTTGTTCGTGCAAACAACATATAATTGCTGCTCTCTCTGTTGGCAATCATTTTAATTTTGCCTTACTGGAACAAAATGTTCTGTGGCCTTTGTGCTGCTATGCAAAGACATCTTGCTTTAGAGAAGCCATTATGTCATTTCTTGTCAGCGCACAGCCTGTAAAGAATCTATTAAGAGTCCAGACAGGAAACCATTTCTGAAGCCATATCAAACATTACATTTCATACACACATACTCCTTTGTTTATGTGATCTTTAATTGGATGCCCATTATTGAAACATAGCATACCCCCCTTCATCGTTGCCCTTTATCGAGGTAATGAACTGGAATAACTTTGTGGGTTCGGTTGCCTCTCCTGGCTCCTTCCTACCCTCTCCTGGGAGCAAAAGAACAGTAATCATTGATCTCACAGCATTTCTCCCCCATGGGATTTCTTTGTTAAGACTGGTATACTTGGAAATTCACATTTCTACTGTATTTACACCAACAGATCTCAAATGATTCATTATTTATAGACTGTAGAAAATTTTTTATTATTCTCTCATACAACTTTGCTCCTTTTGGACTCTGTTGGAAGTTTGTTTTTACAAGAACATGTTGCGACACGTTGTGCAATGGTTTTCCATAAAAAGGTATATTTTTTATATATTTTTGATACCACCTCAAACCCACTGTACCAACATCTGATTCAAGGAAAGAGAAAGAGCAACCAAACCCGGAGCCTGTGTCTTTTTGAAGTCACTCTGTTAAATGTTGTGCAGCTGGTTTTCTCTCCCGGTGTCACTTAATGAGTTTAGAAGGAAGTCATTAAGCTTTTACTGTCCACTGCAATTGTCATCGCTCCTACGAGAGATTGAACAAGACCTGACGTGTTACTATATGCAATCATCACATAATCCACTCAACTGTGTCGGGAAAGAGGTGATCCAGGGCTCCTCCTTCTAAAATCTTAAGGTTAATGTACTGTTCATGAGGCAATGCTCTGAAACTAACTCAAGAATACCTTTCATGGTTTTTGAAGTCTGATATATTGCAAGTCCTGTAGGACAACAGCATCTCGGTAGAGCAGAAGGCAGATAATGTATTTTAAATGCATGACTTCTTATGTTTTTAGATATTTTTAAGAAAATATGTGATGGTTTAAAATTGGCTGTGTTTGCCCAGGGCTGTCACACTATCAGACTACCACATCACAGTTACAGTCACTCAGTAAATCAGTATATTAACAATGCTGATATCTGCATAAAAGTGTGAAGCCAGTCATTATTTCATTATATTTTGCTTCCAAGGACCCAGACTTAAAAAACATTTCAAAGTGGTCTTGAGTGGTCAATTTCAATCCAGTACTTGTATGCGACAACCACAGAATAGTGATTAGCAAAAAGCAATGAGCTGAACACTTGGTATGTCTCAGCATGGTGTAGCCTTAAATTTTTGAGGTAACCGGATAAGTGGAGGACAGAAGAAGAAGTGCTAGGACTAAAAAAATATCTACAGATGGACAGTATCTGAAAATCATGTCCTTTAAAAATCAGGAAAAATAAAAATCCAACAAGGACCTAGCATAGGACCTGTTCGGGGAAACCTCGTGAGAAATGGTCTCAGTGGAAACAGGTTTGCCAAATTACTAGAGCTAGATTGAAAATAAGTGGCAACGAGTAAAACTTTTGTTTCAAATCATTGTCACTATCCACAGAGGTGGTCAGGAGAGAGGCACACCAATGAGTGTGTGTACAGCCATCTTAAACACATGGTGGAGGTGCTGTCATGGTTTGGAGCTCAGTCAGTGGTTTTGGAGCTCTTGGAGATCAAAACTGATGGAATTAAAAACACTGTCAGATTTTGATCCATATGGAAGTCGCCTGATTAGATTCATCTGAGTTTTTCAGCTTTCCTGCCAGTGCAGTAAAAGCATATCTGGTTAGAAAAACATACAATGGACATGATCAGTCATGGATTGGCCTCCCCAAAGCCCCAAACTCAGCATTACTGAAGTAGTGTGGGATCATCTTGCTAGAGAATGAATCAAAAGGCATCCAAAACTAGCTTTGAATGCTTTTTTTTTAAATAAGAACTATTCCTGAAGATTACTTAAAGAAAAAATGCAAAAGCTTACCTGAGAGAGTTCTAGTTGTGTTGAAGGATAAAGGTGGTCATACCAAATATTGACGCTTAAGGTGTTAGAATTGTATAAGCTCTGTTTTTGCCTCATACTCTATACTTATACTGTATTTCCATGTATGTTTGCACGTTTCAATGACAAAACTAAAAAGAAACATTTTTTTATTTATATCTGTCATGATTTTAATCAATATGTAGTCATCATGACACTCCTATTAACTATTTATTATTTGATTATTTATGCATAACGAGGTAACAACATCGCTTAATGAATAGACAGATGAATGAATACCACAGATGTCTTCTGCCACATGTGACTAATACCCTTACCGTACTAAGCTTTTATGTCTGCTATTGAAATAAAACAAAAGATGAGCTTAGAATATAAACTAGAATTAATTCAGGAAGAAATGAATTAAGTACAGGTTCAAATTAGAGCGCTCCTGCTTCTCATTTGTTTTGCAATGTCACCCGCAGGTTAAAAAACCTAATCCGACATCCTGTCTCCCATTGTACTGATCTTAAAATTACTGAGCCATGATTGACAATTGTTCTCACATTAGGTGTCACCCTGCTCCAATGTGATCATGGAAAGTTGTTAGAAGACACCCTGCAGCTCATTTCCTGAGACAGATGACTACATTAATGAAGAAAAGTGGATGTAGTTCATTATGCAGATGCCTTATTAAACGTTAAATAATGAAATTGATATTGCATTTTGATGGGTGTGTGGGGTCAGGAGTACGAGAGGCGCAGATTTTGTTTTTAAACACGATCTTGACTGATTTTCTAGCTGCAGCTAAATATGGGTTTGGGGATTAAAACAAAGGCGTTAAACCTGTAATAGACTCATATTTTTGTTTCTCAGGTTTCAGAGGTACAGCTCAATGACATGGAAGACTACTCGCTTCATTTTCCCCCCATTTTTCATTCATGTTAGAGTTGGCTGAGAATAGAGGGTGAGAATAATAAGCTTTTTTCCGAGTCAGAGACGTTACGCAGCTTCTACTGAAATTTCTCACAGCTATTCTTTTGTGCCTCTCAGCAATCATATCATAGCACAGTCAGACTTCGTGAAAATTTTCTTGTCTGGCAGGTTTTGTTTTGTTGCAGCCTGTAATGAATGAAGTTCTGAAATTCTGTTTTTTTTTCACGTGAATATTTTCTCTGCTTATTTATCCATTTCTATTTGTGTTATTTCAGTAATTGCAATATATGTGGTACAGTATAACAATGTCTAAGGCAGGACAGACAGGAAAAAAAGCACAATGTATCGCCAACTACAGCTCTTGTATAAAAAAAGAACAGACATACAGCACGTGCAACACAACAATTATAAAATACACAGATACATAAATCAGCAATCTTCTTGTAGTATGAGTGTGAGACAGAGAGAGCATGCCCAAAGGCAGGCAGAGATGGAACCAGAGTCCCAGAGGACCAAAGACAAAAGGGAATCAACCCTGATAGAGGCCTGTCACTCTGGTACAATTCAAGAATAGGGTCCCAGGTTTCCAGGCACTCAAGAACCTGGTGAGCAAATGCTGCCCCGAACCAGTGGCAAACTGGTACTGCAAAGACCCTCAATGTCTAACTTACAGATAAAATGAGGGTCAGTGAAGGGGTGAATAGGGCCACTGCAGCAGCCCCACGAAACAGCCTCTGGGTACTGCACTGCCCCCCATGGCCTATGTGTGTGGTTATATGTCGTGAACCATAATTATTAGAGTTACTACTCAAAAGGGGGGTTGGGGTGAACTACATCAGCCATCCGCAACCCCCGGGCCACGGACTGGTACGTCGTTTGGTACCAGGCCGCGAGAGTTGAGGCTTGGGTGTGACATTTATGGTTTTCAGGGTTTTATCGGTTTTTATTGTTATTTTTTTGATCGTTTTATTGTTAACTAGGTTTCCATGGGTCTTTTCCCGTTTGTTCTGAATAAATCTTCTTTTTGTGGTACCGTTACTGGTTTTATTTTGTTGTAATTATCAGCGACACCTTAAAGGTCAGTCCGTGGCGCAAAAAGGGTTGGGGACCACTGAACTATATGATTCACCCCTCTCCCCAAGACCCTAAGGGAATGAGTGATGTGATGTATGGAGCTGGGACATGGAAGACCAAGTAAGAAAAGAGAGAACCAGCAAAGACTGGTTCAGTAGGCAGCCCCATTCCCAACACCCTGCCAGAGGGCGGTAAGAAGTCAGACGTCAGGCACACAATGACAATGACAACGGTCCTGAACACCGCCATGTCTAGGGCAGCACCCAGCACCACCACCACAAAGAGTAGACTGGAGTGTGCAGATGAGTCCTGAGGCTTGGAGCTCATCTGCACATTGCGTCACAATAGGGATGAGACAAAATGGTCTGGACAAGCTCCCTGAGACAAGATGCCCTAACCCACCCAATTGGCCTACAGGCACCCACGAGCCCTGGAGGCACAGACCGGACATTCTAACATGGGTCAGCCCACCTTACACATCAAGGTGGCCGGTGGGGGTGGGAGACCATCCCCACATAAGGAGGGATCCAGCCAGTGACCAGGCAACGATTTGGTTGCGTTGCTTGTCGTGTAGTACTGCTTCTCTGCTCATTTGCTTGCATATTTCTCTGACCCTCAGGGTTTTGGGTTTGGATTTTGGACTTTGCTCATCTTCTGTTTAGGACTTAAATCTGAGTTTTTAATCTAAATAAACAGTGCCTTCTGTTTAATCTAACCAATGTCTGTTTTCTGCATTTGGATCCTTCACTCTTCATGTTCCTTTTCATTACAGAAGAAAAACCAAACACTCGTTCACACGATTTTTCATGATTTAAACTGACAAGCGTGATATAGCAAAAGTAGAGAGCAATACGATTTTTAAAAATGTGCAATTTCATGAATGAAAGCTCAGAGAAAAATAAAACAGATTCAACTATGAATCAACAATCGCCTTTAATTTTTATGTTAGAAAGTATGCAAATTGTACATTAAAACTATGTTCTGCTCCAGAGGATAGAATAATTTGGAAACATAACATCACTGAAACTGTCAAGATCCACTCAACATTCACTGTGTGTGTGTCATTTCTCTCAGGATTTGGGAATATCTCTCCTCACACAGAAGGTGGGCGGATCTTCTGTATAATCTATGCCCTGCTGGGGATTCCCCTATTTGGATTCTTACTGGCTGGTGTCGGGGACCAGTTGGGAACTATTTTTGGGAAGGGCATTGCCAAAGTAGAGAAGATGATCGTGGTAAGATATGTTCTCTATCCATCAGTGACATTATACATGAATAAAGTTGTAAAAAGTGAAATTTATTGCGAATTTAGATTAAAAATGAATACAAATCTGTTGATAAGGTAGATAGGCACTGACTTTTATTACCTTGAAGAGTGTAGCATCTGGTAGATTCCTAGAAGAAAGACAAAAAAAGATGAGGGCCTAATTATCAGATGTTTTTCATTTCCTGATGTACTTTGTTTATCTGTAAAAGTCAGCTGAACTCATACGTCCCCTCAAAAAGTAGTTTAAGAGTCTCCTGTTTCAGTATAAAAGCACTGACAAAAGCATTTTGTCAGGGTACTGATTTTGATGTATAGCTGGCTCTGTCCCTCCCCGGGGAGGAAAAGACAGGTTGGAAGGTCGTGGAGACAATGGAAAAAGATGGACTGCCACCTGCTGAACTCACTGCCGTGCAGTGAAGGTGCTGAAAACCATCAGCTTCACTGGTCCCCATGGAAATACAGTGATGCAGTTTTAATTTGTTTCTATAACATTCACTGTAGATTACCTTTCAACTGTGCATTGTTGTACTATGCTTTTTTGAGAGCGATGCGGACATAAGACATCACAGACAGAGTGATCTGAGGGCTGTCTGCTCTTTATACTTTACCTCTGAGGTGCTGTGCTTTGGTCTTACATAACTGCAGAGGAAAAGGGCATGATACCAAGAGACCCAGCTGAAAGCAGTCACCATTAGTGCAAGGGCAGCACAAAAAAGGACAGCGTGCAGAATATAATGCACAGTAACTCAAGCAAAAGACGAACTCTGGGGATAATGAAGAAATGAAATGTGCATGCTGTTGTTGAAGCAGTGCAAGTGCTGACTCTAATGTATCAATTAGCATACAGTAGCTGCTACTAAAAATGTAGTAAATCTGTTATTAGAGCATTTCCAAGGGATGTCAAGTCATGGGTGGGCGTTCCATCTGAGAGTGGAAATGATGTCGCATGAACTTCACAGCTTGAGATGTTAGAAAACATACAATTTATTCCTAGGAAGAGGTCAAAGAAAGTGACTCATTACAATATTCAGATCCATCCATCCATCCATCCATTCGCTTCCGCTTATCCTTTTCAGGGTCGCGGGGGGCGCTGGAGCCTATCCCAGCTGTCATAGGGCGAGAGGCGGGGTACACCCTGGACAGGTCGCCAGTCTGTCGCAGGGCTAACACACAGGGACAGACAACCATTCACACTCACATTCACACCTAATGGCAATTTGGATTTTCCAATTAACCTATCCCCACAGATCCAAATAAATAAATAAATAAAAGCATGGGTTGTTGTTGTTGGTGTTTTTTTCAGTTATTACATTATATGTAGTATACATATTGACAATATCTAAGGCAGGACAGGCAGGAAAAAAATTGGATCGGAATCGGAATAAAAGGATAGCATACAAATAAAAATTCACGATGTATCGCCAGCGGCCGCACCTGTAAGGAAAAGCAAACATCTTGTTTTATTAGCACATCAGAAACCAAAGCACATGGTAACTATTCATAAAATTCAGCCGCAGTGTTTCCATGTAAAGCTTCTGCGCTGTTTGAATTCTTTCAAGCACTTCCCTTTCGCTCCCACAGATTGAATTTAAAGTTTTAGTCTCCGAAAGTGCACATCATGTATTCTTCATGTGAGCTAATCTCCCTACAGAAGTGGAAAGTCAGCCAGACAAAGATTCGCGTCATCTCCACGCTACTCTTTATCCTGTTCGGGTGCCTCATCTTCGTGGCCCTGCCAGCCGTCATCTTCAAGCACATCGAAGATTGGAGCACTCTCGAGTCCATCTACTTTGTCGTCATCACGCTCACCACCATCGGCTTTGGAGACTTTGTCGCTGGAGAAAAAGGTCACTTGAATTTTTCTTTTGTCTTTCATTTTTATGTAGAATCAGTGTATTTATAGTTGAATGATTTATCGGCCAGCCTGACTCAAAGGATCTGCGCAGCAGTGATAAGCCTCCCAGTGCACTACAATTATATTCTGTGCCTCACTTTAATTTACAAGCACCTTAACAGTAGCTCTTATGAACACCGATAACATATTTAACTGTAAAGACCACCAAGCTCATAGCCACTGATTGTGTGAGTCTCTGGAGCTCTACCAGAACATCACATTAGTCTCCCAAATGTTGTCTTCATTTGGTGCTTTGAAGATGTTGATGGGAATTACTTTATATCCAAGCAAGCATAACAGAGCCACTGGTCAGATTATGTTTCTAAGGAGCCAGACCTTCTAGTAATTTTTTACATTAGTTTTGGACAATCGTTTTCCTTCGGACATTGGCTCATTTCACAATAATTATTCCCATTTTGTTCTACCATATTGTTTCATCTTTGTGAAACAGCAAGCTTGTTTTACAGTTGTTGGGGGTTTTTTTGTGCAGAATAAACAATGTGTCACACTGTGTCTGATGGACCAGTTGGCATTTTGTTATCTTCAGATATACCCTGCTTCCTGCTTATTTTCAAATTTTATACAGCTGCTGGAAGTAGATTCATTCTCCTTCCATAAATAAACCCGAGAAGAGCACTGATCATGACTCACCACAAGAAATGTAATAAGCGTATCGCATTTCTTGAAATGTCACACTATTTCATGACGCAAGTCTGTAAACACCCTAAAAGAATAATTATAAACAATTAACTAAACACACTGTACATAATACAGTATGTCTGTGATAGAAAAAGTAAGAGGGTGTACTGTGCATTTTTCGTAGCTTGTGTGTATTTGTGTAGCAGCTGGTATTAGCTTGATTTGACCTTCTTGGCAGATAACAAGAGAGAGGCAGATGGGACAAATCACAAACACTTAGACTGCTGGATTAAACTTCCCTGAACAGGCCTAATGATTATAGATTAGATTGTGGCACCTGTGCCAACCCCCAGTAGCTACACTAAGCTAATCAATGTGGACTCCCGTTAGTTAAAATGTTGTTGTAATGGGAGATTATCTAACTGCACACTGAGCTGGCTGGCTCTGACTCTTCATCCCTGCTGATATTTTACGGAGTCATTGAAAGGTAAGGACCATAATGGGGGCTGAGGCGGCATTTAAATGGGCTTAAGGTAATATGTTCACAATGACAGAAAACCAGAACCAGCCCATGAACTGATGCAACATGGATCTATTATAGAAAAATCATTATATAAAAGCCCCTATTCCTGGGTCATTCATAGAAATAGATTTGGGTGAAGTCAAGCAGAGCGTTGTGCAAAAGTCTTTAGCTACCACTCATTTCTTCCAAGGAGCCAGACACCTTTTTTTGAAAGTGTTCAAGAGACTTTCTTAAAAGTTTTTCTTTGGTTTTTCACTCATTTTCTGTCCATTCCCTGTACCTGACTGTTTTCAAGGCTGACCTACAAATCATTCAATCGTTCAAAAAAAAGGCCCCTAACTCAAGGGAACAACCAGTTTGGGAAAGAACCTATTTTAAATTTTATCTTTAGGCATTTTGTTATTAGCAGTCTGCTGCAAAAACAGATGTCAAATCTAACACTTTTAAATGCATAAAATAGCATATTTGCACCAACAAGATGATTCCCAAGAATCTATGAGCTAAAAAAAAAAAAAGCTTTAAAAGGTTGGGGACCAAAGAAATGTCAGGCCTTAAAAAAATATCTACAGCAGATGAAAAGTATCTAAAAGTCATGTACTTAAGAAATTGAATTCAGGTTTAAAGCTTTTTTCTACCGCCAGCTGTGAAACATGGTGGCAACTCTGATTTGGGGCTGATTTCAGCCAGTGCTGTTGGGGATCTTGTAGTAAATATTGGCACACATATATTTAAATTAATATTTGCAGCTATTTCTCATTTTCCAAGCAAAATGTAAATGAGAAATGACAGGCGGCTCGAGACTTTTGCACAGCACTGTAAGTATCCCAGAACGATGTGACCGACTTTTATAACACAGTTTTGTTTGTTGTTCTTCAGGTGGGTTCGAGAAACCAGAATACCTTGATTACTATAAACCCGTGGTGCTCTTCTGGATTTTGGTGGGCTTGGCATACTTTGCTGCAGTGCTAAGTATGATCGGAGACTGGTTTCGGGTTATCTCCAAGAAAACTAAAGAAGAGGCAAGTAGTGCTGTTAAGTTGGCTCTTTTGTTGGTTTTACTGACAACATAAAGCATGCAGATATGCAGAATCTGAACTGAAGTTGAAGAAAGAACTCTGTCAGCCCCTCGAATCCCAAAATTTATCTTAGAGTCTTATGCTAATAGCATCCCATGCTTGAGGAACCAAGCTCGTGGTTGGCACTTACTGAGAGGTCTATTAGCATTTTTCATTTTCACGTTTTTTTTTTTTGTTTTTTTTTTATTGCTGTTTGGCCTTTATTTCACACAAAGTATCCAACAAGTTTGGAACATTTTCCAAAGCCATCCGGCAGGCTGGATTAGAGTCTTTGCTGGGTAAATTCTGGCCCCCAGGCCTTATGTTTGACACCCCTGCTCTACAAAGTATATTGAGAAGTTAGTATTCAGTGAATTTTCACTCTTTAAGTAGCAAAGCCAACAAATTTGTAGTTAATGCATTTTTTTTCCAATGACAGAAAGGTTCAGGTTACTTTTTTTGTACCTGTGAGTACAAACATTTGGTCTGCAGTAAGTTAATAGTCCTGCACACTTTTAAAACAAACACAAGCCTAATCCAACCTAATGAATTGAATAAATAATCATAAAAGAATTTCCACATCATGAAGCATAAATAATCAATATAAGCAAAACTATGATCTGTTCATCTGAAAGATGGCAGCTGGAAAAAAAGCTGTTTTTAAGCCTTGTTGTTTTACACTTCACCCAGACGGAAGAAACTAAAAATCGCTGTGCAAAGGGTGGAAGGCGTCAAGTAAAACTGAAGCAATGAGTTGTTGTAACTGTCTAATATAGAAGGACACTGAGTTCAGCTGTGGCTCACCAATCAGCCTTTTAGATCAAGCGCTTTGTCTCAGAAAATTCTCAATCATTTCTTTCAAATTACAACCAAACAACTGTACATGTGTTAAAGTGTTTCACAATGATGCTAAAGATTAACTATCCACAAATATAACTTTGTCAATGGAGGGGTTTCTTTACAGTTACTGAATATGATCCTATTTGTCTCGACTTTTTTAGTTTTTTCCTCACACACAGTTGAAAGTGAAATGCTCAATCTCCATCCTGGCCCCACCCTGTTATGTAAAAATGCCATTTTGTGCAGGACTTGGTCAAAATCTTTGGTGTGTTTGCAGTGGCTGGTGCTGATAAATATGATACTGTGCTGCTGTGGCAGGTTCATTATTTATATGTAGAAAGAATGGGAAAAGCCACACATTCATGCACACATTGAAGGGCATATAGCACTCTATAGTGGGAAATCCTTTCACAGCCATAATTAGGAGTACAGCTGTGTAGGCTGTGAGCTCCGCAGGGAATTGCATTACTGACAGACAAAGTGGGAGACTGAGGGAATGGATTAGGGGAAGGGAAGAGAAAGTGAAAAGACAGCAGGGAAAGCGTGCAGTGTTTGTGCTCCAATGTGCACCATCATTTTCAATTCAAGTGTACCTTAGAGCCTAATAAATAAACAAAACAGCCGGGAGAAACGGGTCTAATTCATAATGAAGGTGGGATCAATGATGTGTTGGCCTAACTCCCTCTTCCCTGTCACTATTCAGGAACCATAAATAAGCATACTGTGCAAAGCACATACAGTATATATCCGCCAGAGGCCTGTTCAGTAGGTCACACACAGCTCAATGACAAAAACTCATTTTTAATTCATTGCTTTAGGCTCCTGCATTAATATTCTTTGGGAAAAAAATCTCAACAGGCCAGTGATGAATGGTTGGGAAAATGTCTGCAACCTCTAATGTGTGTACAACATCTTGTGCCAAATGCAGCAAAAAAAAAAAAAAAAACTCGCAACACAGACCCATTTCTAAAAATCACATTGAATTCGGAAACATTTTCCTGCTTTTAAGTCCTTTTAAGTCCGCTAACCTCAGGTTAATGATAGCACAAGAGAATGAGACTAAATGTACTAATGCTTTAAAGGTTTTTATTCTCATTCATTTCCCACTTCTCATAAAGTTCCACATCTGCTGTTGGCCTTTATGGTAGCTAACTTTTATTGCAAATAATGAATGAATGTTAAAAAGGTCTGTCGTGCTCATTTGTTAATTGGAGTGCTGGTATATTTTGTGGAAGAATGCTCTGGATAAGAGCTATTAAACAGGGGTTTGCACTGATTAACAGAAATGACATTTTATAAACCATGTTCATGTAACACATCCAAGTTTTTTTGTTTTTCCTGGATTTAGTGCTTCAACTCCATGTTCTACATTAGAGTTATAAAAAATTACTTTGTCTCTTCACATGAATTAAATTTTAATCTGACTGTGTGACAGAGGATGGCAGTAAAAGTGTCTCTAGTGTAGATGCTTAGAACTGTGCCAGAAATAGAGAAGCCTTGGGGTTGCCATGTCGGTGTCTCAAAACCACCCTTACAACCAGCAATAAGAAGACCAAAACCAGCCTAATATGCTGCAATGGGATCCCCATATTAGTACGGCAGTGTATGTACATGATGAGTAATGTTGGTAGGTTACTGAAGTTAACAAATTTAATATGAATTTTTATTTGTAGATATTTGATTTATTTATTTATGACCAAATTTGGCACATGGGCACATTTGGGACCCTAAAAAGTCTTATCCATATCGGATATTATGATCTCATCCGGTTGTCTAGCAACCTCCTGTCAGTTAAATTTACACATTTTAGCTTTTATGAATCTTTAACAGCCATTTTAACTTCAAGACAACAATAAATTTATGTCAACAGAATTTGAATACTTGGATATTGAACAATATGCTATTCTCATGGTCCTGTGTTTTGGAACCCTAAGTTTTGGAAAGTTTTTGTAATTTGGAACTTTGTATTCTTGGTTATTAAGTGTCCTATTTCAGTTGTGACTGGTTGTTTAGGGTTCTTAGTTTTTTATTGTTTTATTATACTGCTGCTGTGTTTGGTCTTGACAACCTTGGTAGTCTGTTTTTTTTAGTGTTTAGAGTATATTTTTGAATGCTTTACATAGTCTAGCCTCCCCAGTGTCCTTAACTACTTGTTTCTGCTCCCCTTTAGTTATTTTCTGTTTTATTTTGGTAGCTGATTGTTTCTTGTTTTTAGTTTTTCTTCCTTGCCCTGTTTTTAAATTAGGTTCAGCTGTGTCTCGTCACCCTCCTGTATCCACTTCCCTTGATAAACTCAGTGTACATATTTAAGCCCAGTCTTTCCCTTCAGTTGTTGGCAGAGCATCTTATGCCATTCCTGTGTTTGCTGCCTGTTTCTGAGTTGAGCGGATTTAACCTTCTTTCACCCCAACCAGTCGTGGCACATGGCCACCCTTCCCTGAGCCTGGTTCTGTCGGAGGTTTCTTCCTGTTAAAAGGGACTTTTTCCTTCCCCATGTTGCCAAAGTGCTTGCTCGTGGGGGTAACTGTTGCTGGGATTTGGCGCTTTATAAATAAAATTGAATTGAACTAAACTACCTTTCATTTTTTCATTGGCCTTCAGATTCTGGATTCTACAATCACCCCGAATAAACGTTCACCTTGTGTTTAATTTTGTCAACTTTTAATGCTATGTTAAAAGTAGCCCAAATCTGTGGGAAACCCACAAATCTGGCAACCCTGAAGACAGCTTCAGCTCTTTGTCCAAAACGTGCACACAAATTACCAACAAGTGCAACTGCACAATCTATCATAATAATTTTATCACTGTAAAATACCAGCAATGATATAATTCACACATGTTACCCAAACACAAGTAAACAGAGACATTTAGTGCAACTAGACTTTTCTAACACCAGGTGTAGATAGAGAAACTTAGAATCACGTGTTTGATCGCCTTCAAACATCAATCTTCATTCTTTTTCTGCAGGTTGGGGAGTTTCGTGCACATGCAGCAGAATGGACTGCAAATGTGTCAGCAGAGTTCAAAGAGACCCGCAGGCGACTCAGTGTTGACATTTATGACAAGTTTCAGCGTGCTGCATCCATCAAGCGCAAGCTGTCATCTGAGCTGGGTATTAATGCGTCCATCAACCAGGAAATGACCCCTGGCAAGAGGACGCTGTCAGCTAACTTTTGTGAGGACAGAGAGGGTTATCCCACAGTGAATCTTTCCCTCAGTCCTGTCCCGGGGGCCCTGGCGAGGAACGGCAGCCTTTATCTAAACGGCCTCAGTCCAGAATACGCCGACCGACAGGAGATCGCCATCATCGAAAACCTCAAATGAGGAGCAGCGTGAATAATAAGATTTGGGGAGCTGTGTAAAATACATCTAGCCACTGACAGAGATTACAGATACAAACATGCTTTTGTGTTCATTCACAGAGCATCGCTGATGACATACCCAAACACATTTGTTAAGTAGACTGTGTTCCAACCATCGCATAAATCAGTCATGAAGCCATGTACCTTCATGTGTGTGAGCCTCACACATAAAAACACACAGTTTGGATTTAGTCTGTGAAAGAAGTCTGAAGTCTTTATGTCATCAACGTGACTGACTGACTGCTGTGCTAGTGACTGAGCCAAATAAAAATAAAAAATAAAAAAAATTGTTCCAGACTGGAGCAAATGATTGTATTGGAGGCATGAGCTTGAAGAAAAAAAGAAAACTCCTCCTGAGCAGAGGAAGGAAATGAAAACCCTGTACCGAGGTAGCAACACACTGGGCATCCTGTCCTCCTACCCCCTGCAAACAAAGACCAATAAATTCATCAAACTTCGGAAGCAATAGACGTGTCTGTGCAAAGCTCCTGCTGAATTTTTCAGAGGCCCTGAAATCTGCATCAGATCGAGAGGATCCTCACTGATAAAAACACTGCATCATCAACAATGAACACGTTCTCTACAAGGCAGCAGCTCTGTGCTAACACAAAGGAATGTCCCTCTTTCTTTTGCTTTACGCTTGTTACAGCATGAATTTATATGCCTTGCATCTGCCGGTCAGTCTGCCCTCGCTATAGAGATGAATGTTGACATATTAGTTCCTTTGTGACTGACATTCAGTTTCTCATTATGAGGAATATTCCACTTGTGCCTTACTAAAAAGTATACTGAACCTTTGAGGATGACGGTGTGTGAGAGACTGAGCAGCGCTGGTGCGAGCTCTCATACTACTTATTTTTGAGAACAGCAGTGATAATCATGTGTTTGGGATGTGTCTTGGAAAATAAGTGGACATTTTTTTTCTTTGACTTGAGGGAGTTTGCATGACAAGGGAGGAGAAAGCATTTTGAGATATATTTGATTACTTGAGGTAACATTTGAGAAAAGGTCACCGCTTTATCAACTGTCTTAGTTTTTTTTCTTTAACCATCTTAATGTGCCAACAGTTACATTAACCACAGTGCCAGGCTTTCTGATCAAACCCTCTAACTCGAGTATACCAAAGCTATGATCCTGCTTTCCTGACAGAAGAATAAGATATTTCTAAAATCTAGCATTTCAGGGTTTTGAAAACTGAATTTAAATGAACTTCTGGCATTTGAGGTACTGTAGTAGTAAAATATCCGAAGCTGTGAGGCACATCTCCACCTTACCGCTCTCTGTGATTGAGCTGGTTGGGGAATAGTTCCTCTATTCGTAACGATAAGGTCTGTTATGTATTGTTGTTAGTGAATGTATACAATCAGAAATCCTTATTTACTGTGTGTCACATTAGTGACCCGATTAAGGCTTTACAGATATACTAGGGGCATCATATAGAAGAAGAAATTATTTAAATAAATGCTGCTCACTTACAGGTTTGGGGATGATGAAAATTTATACTAATGGCAGGAATGTTATTCAGGCACTGCCTATATCTCACTTCCACTTATAATTACTCTATGAATCTATGAATATGAATCTACTTCTTCTTTTAAATTATTAAAATATAAAAGTTAATCAATTTTTAAGGGATATTTTCCATTTTTGTCTCTCCTAGTGTATAGTGCATCTTGCTTGTCTGATTTTGTTCAGTGCATTTAAACAGCAACAGCTGGCACTGTCCCATTCATTTAATAGTGCCATTTACAGTTTTGCAGTTTGTCTTATAAGATGATTTGTTATGCCATATCAACCTTCCTCCATTCTGCTGCCATTAAATACTGCTAATTTGTCAAAGCTGTTGGCATCTTAGAGGTACCCAAAGTGTCCTTTGTCTTGACACTCCAGTTGTGGCAGTAGTGAGGCCAGTCAACCCTTTAGTTCAAGCACACCAGTTACCCTTGAATGCCATTTAACATGCAGGGGTAATGTAAATGAGGATGTTTTAGCAAAAACCACAATCTGGAAATTGAATGCTAAGCTAAACTGAGAGCACAAAGGCCCCAAATGGGACACAAATGAAGTTTCATGGTTGATAGGTTTGTGATTTATAGCACCTCCCCCTGCATCCTTATATGGTCTTTGTTGTTCTTTCACACTTTACAGTTTGGCTTCATCTAATATTCCCATAGCTGCTTTGCCAAGACACAGACAGTGATGAAATTCAGGGAAAAGTAAATTAAAACAGCTTGAACCAACCAAACAAGGTCTTATATAAGGATTAGTTGTCAAATATGTATGTCCATGAACTACCAATTGTAACGTTTAACTAACTTAACTCCAGCTTATATTAGCTTGATATTTCATTACTCATTTAGACGACTTTGGGGGAAAAAAGTAGTTTGTGATATGGTCAGCAAAAGTGACCTTTTAATCTGACCTCAGGATTATGCCAGTACAGTTTTTCTATGTATCTAATATGTTCCAGTTCATTTAAATAAATAAAAATGCAGAAATATGTTTCATTTTTGTATGTATAGAAATCAAATCTGAAGTAATTCTGCTCTTACAAAAAGAAATCATAACTATTGCTGCATATCATCCCATCTCCTAAAGGTGTAAGAAATAGTTTTAATATGTTTTTATTTTTGTTTGTTTGATTTTTGCCTTTCTAAGATCTTTACAGGCTAAGACATTACTTCAATTTTACTTCCCAAGTGACATTAATCCCCAAGTGTGACTCAGTTTAGCGGGCACAACATAATCCCTGACATGTTTTCTTGGTTTGAGCAGAGTCTGGTCGTGTGTGTTATAAAAGCCATTCGCTATTATGTGTAATAAAATCAAAGGGGCATCACTGAGGAAAATAGAAAGGAACTTTAACAAATAATACTGTTACTTCTCTTTATGTTTCTAAAAAGCAATCAATATCATGTAAACACTTACCTGTACCATGTGCTGAACTGCAATACACTGGGAGAAAGACTATTAGTACATAATTGCTGAGTAGTCTGAGGAAAGCCATCCCAGCTTTAGTGTAGCTTCTCAAAGCAAAGACTGTGCTGCTGCTTCCCTTGTCAGATACGTGATTAACAGCCTGTGAGTGCTGCAGAAAGTCAAGGAGGACCGTCAATGAAGTATTATATAACATGTCAGGACACGTAAGGCCACATGCACATGGTGGTTTGTATGACCATTAACGACTGCACGACTGAGCGTGTGCGTTCGGGTTTGAAGAAGCTCATTAAGTTTCCGCCCACACACATTACGTTTCCTTCTCTTTTCCCGAGGTGACAGTTTTTAATTAGGTCTGTAGCTCACATCAGAATCCTGATTCGAGCATGGTGAATGTATCCACCCATCGTTGACAGCTGAGAGGAGCCTCATTATAGACGTTAGCACATGCATCATTTAACGCAGCGATAAATGCTTGCAAAGGTGTTCCAATAGCTCATGTGGGTATGCTGTGAAAGGCCTTTTAAAGCTCCAGCCCTCATTAATTCAGAATCAGAATGTCGTAAACAAGAATCATGTATCAATCATAGTCATAATAACAACTTGGGTTTGGAAGATGCATGAGAATTTTACAATTTGTGATGGAAGGACAACACAAATAATTTTCACTGTATTTTTTTTATATATTTCTATTTGTTGAATATATGTGAAGGCTTCATGGACACGTGATCTTTTTTTTTTTTTTGAAACATGACATCATCAAGTGTTGCATGCTATTTTAAATGTTGTTTATTGATCATGAATTTCCTATCCGGGGCTTTGTTTGGTTTTTAAAAACAATATAGCATTGTATGTTTCCAGTGTGTTAATGTATGGTATGTCACATTAAACCATGACCACTTTTTTGAATATTTAGAATAAAAGGTTTTATATGAAAAAGGTCATTTTGTTTTTGTTCTAAAACATGATTTTTTTTAAAGCACAATTTTTTTTTATTGTAACATTTTACAAATCCAATGATAAGACAAAAAAAGACTGTCTCTCTGTATATCAGCGATTTCTACTAAAGATGTAGAACTTTTTAAAAAATGAATTATATGGTTTTAGCTTAATATGATTAACCAAATAGCTGAGCACTGTAAATTTCACCAGATTAACACGGTAACAGTAAATATTGTATTTGTTAGTGATGCATGGGGCACATTTAGTGTCATTATTCCATTATTCCTGCAGCAAAACAAATATTGCTGTTAAATTACAGTAAAGTGCCTGAAGCTAGATTTCTTTCTGGTAACAGTATTTTAAATAAATCCTGCAGCAGACTGATAAAACGGGACTAATGAGCTCTGAACTTTGCTGAAACCTTCTGTTAATGTTTTTGGGAAGTCCAGCAAAAAGAGCACTGCAGTAATCCAGTCTACTGAAAATGAATACATGAGTGATGGAGGCTCATGTCTTGGTTATATTCCTAAAATGGAAGAAGGCTGTCTTTATGATAAAAATCAATGTGAAGTTTAAGCTCAAATCAGAATCTAAAATAAGACTTTTACTGTGAGCTAATGTAACTAACGTATTAATTAACATATCATGTCTGATTTTAGGCCCAATTAAAAGAACTCACATTTTGTCTTTTGTCCTTGTTAAGTTTTAAGAGGTTTGTGGTGATCTATTTGTTGCTGTCAGTCAAATACAGTGTTAGAGAGTTCGTCATCTATCTCAGATAGGTATAGCTATGTATCATCTGCACAACTATGGTAACACATTATGCTGTGTGAACAGGTTGCCAAGTTGTAGCCCATATAAGGGCAAAAGTAATAAACCAATACAACTGCCATGTGGAACACCACAGGAAAAGTCATGAGTGGCTGATACCCAATCTTTCCTGTCAGTGATATATGATCTAAACCAGGGATGTCAAACTCATTTTACATGGTGGACCACATACAGCCCGCTATGATCTTAAGCGGGTCAGAAGAGTGAAGAAAGTCCCTTTCTCTAAGTGTAAAGAAGTTTAACTACACATTTACTTCCTGAGATATTGGGCAATTTCAACAGTAGGTTTCAGTTTTTCTACATGATAAAGAAATTTAAGAAATTTAAGAATTTAAGAAATTTAAGAAATTTAAGAAATGCTGCTGTGGTACAGCAGCATTTCTTAAATTGGGCTTAAATTGTAAGAGGCAAATGTGTAGACTTATAAAAGAGGTTCTAGCAGCTCATTGCCCAGACTCTCCTGTAAGTATAAAGCAGGAGGTTTCTCTTAATTTACAGGAAATGCCCCTTTTTTTCTTAGAATGGTAATTCTATAGTAGATTATCTAATTGGCTATTCAATTATCTATTGCTTAGCTATTTTGGTGTAGTATGAATGGCAGTGAGGGAGGTCTTAATTCGTAAGATGAGCTCTAAAATAAAAAATACAGTTAAAAGACCAACATTTACGGCCTCATTCACATTTTCTGAAGATGTCCAGTAGTACATCTTTAGCACGAAAAGGGAAGGTTTAATCTGTAATGAGTTTGAAGGTTTTGGTCTGTAATTAGTTAGTATACTAGTATCAAAGTTTGATTGCTTTAGTGGTTTAACTGTGGTTGTTTTAAAAGTGGAAGTAAAAACTCCAACCTCAAGTGATGTGTTAAGATCATTGCAACAGACTCAGAGATTCAGCAAAAAATGTGTTCCAGAGAAGGAGTGAGGACTGGATCTAGTTGTGAGGTGGAGGACTTGCAAGGCCATACAAAAGGTATATTGCTTTACATCAGCAGAAACACCATCTTGAATAACTGCCAACTTGTCCAGAATGAACTCTGCTGCATTTCTTCTTGATAAACAACGTGTGTTTTCTGTGCACCTCAACAATAAAGGACACAGTAGTGCGATAATCACGTAAGTAATGACGCACACCGTCTGATAATGGACAAGTGCTGACAAACTGATCTGAGTCACAAGCTGCAAAATGCTCGTCATGGTTCACAAGCACAGCATGGACCGAGAAGCCTACTCATGAGTGACTGCACTGACACCTTCACTTACCTCGAACGTTTTGTATTGAGAACTGTTTGTGCAATAATGTACAATTCTTCTCTAGGTCGTCCTCGACTTTCTTCTGTGCTAAATACAGAAATACCGGTACATAAAGCAATTTGCAACAAAAGCACTGACGCCTCTCCGTAGCCTACTACAGTTTCCCTTAATGAAAACTGACAGGTTACTTAATGACTTTCAAGATGGAGAGTGACATTGCACATCACCTTCCAGCCTCTGAGCTGTCAACAGACAGACAGGACTATAAGCACATTCTCGAATGCTGCATTTCACCAAGAGGACACAGCTTCTGACTCTGCTCTTTTAAGAAAGGCTATGATTCACTGCTCCTTGCCTTGCTTTTTATTTTGTAGACTGATAACAAAGTAAGTATTTAAACAATCATAATCCACAGGTTTTATAACTTATTTAACAAACAGGTTGTGTATACAGGAAAACTGCTTTAGCTAGAATTCTGTGAAACCCTTTTTTCAAAGCCCTCTGATCTTGCAGCTGGCGGAAGACTTTAACTGTATATAGCTGTTGTGGACCTTTGTAGTCACTCCACTCTGAAAAGGCTGCTTGTGATGTACTTAATAGCAAAGAGGTAGACTACGGCATCCTGAAAAATGCAGCCACAGAGCCAACTTGGTTGGAAATTCGTTCATTAGTGATTCTGTCTGCAGTGACATCAGAGACAAGCTGTGACTCAGCCACCAACCACAGTCGTCTGTAGTTGAAGAGGTACATGTTGAGGTTACCTCACACACTGAAAGCGAGCTGGAACTGTGTGTGGGTGCGTGGGTTGTGTGTGGAAAGACTTTGACAGGTCCTTTGTAGACTTTCAGTTCTACAGTTTTTTAGATTATAATTGGCCTCATGATGACTTTTTCTTAGATATTTCTGTTTCTTCGCACTCATTAAGCGCCGCTGAGTTGTGCAGCTGTGACAGCAAAATAAAATAGAAGGTGGAAAATTGTTTTTAAGATACACAATGTAACACACATTTACTTTTGTTGTTCCACTGTTGCGTTGAACACTGGAATACTCACCTTTTCATTTGGCCTTTAGTCTGTCAATGCTCAATATTCCCAATGCACAATATCTGTAATAGCAACGCTGTAAAGCCTTTTAAGAGCATGCAACATGTTGCATTCAAGACTTTGTTTTTTCCTCCTTTGTCATTCTTTCCATTGTGCATTACACATTGTGAAATGATCAGGACCCACACAGTGTTCAATTGTCACACTGAGCGCCTTTATTTTTTAAATACAGCGTTCCCACTGCTTCAGCGCTCGGAAGCCAGCTTTTCAGCTCCTTCCCACACCCCACGCCACTCCTTCCTGAGTCCAGGCACTAAAAAGGGGCAGATTTCATTAGTTCTAATTCCTCTCACCTGTCACCTTGGTCCTCCCGGCACAGCCCCTTGAGCTTACTGTACCACCCCTCCATTGCAGCAGAGCCAGAGACCACACCCCTGCCACAGACATCCTTTCCCCACTAAATTAAAATGCACTTTGCAGCTTTAAGAAGCTAAAGTGCAGACAACAGTAGTATTCTACTAGTAAAAGTAAAGTTTGTGAACTGTATGCAGTGTGATTCCTGTGGAAATTTAGCCCAGAATTGAGAGACAATTTTCAGAAATATTTTCAAAATTAATTCTCAAAAATACTTTAATGGGTGAGCAACAATGCAGTACTCTGATATTGAATCAGTTTGAATGTTTGTTTGTATTTTATCATATTAATGTATTGCTGCTACTTAACACAACAAATGTAGCACGGTTGTATTGTACTAGCTGACTTTTCAAAAGAGTGACCTAACAAGCAGTTAACTAGTTAGCAGTAGGTGCTGCTAGCATCTGACAGAGCCATGCTAGCTATTTCCTCATCCACCTTCTCAATACACTATTGCAAGCAGCAGGAGGAAGACGGCACCCCCGTGCATTTTTCAACAGGTTGCTCTGTGCTGATTATGAAATGTAATTACATTTTACCAGATACTGGGGAAACTGACAAGGTGAGCTATTAAAAAACAAACAAAAATGTCCAGTCATAAGGTATTTAAATGAGATTACGAAGCCAATTATAAAAGTCAAGCAGGAAACAAAGAGCAGCTCTTTAAAGCCAGATTAACAATATTTAAACTCTGACCTTTCTATTTGAATCTCATTTTCCTATCATGTGCTGGCTGTTGCAGAAAGGATATCCTCCCATGCTGGGAAGATGAATAACATCCTGACCTTTACTTCAATACTTGCTGAAGAACACAAATAGATATCATTTAAAGAAGGTGTCCCTGATAAATAGAAATGACAATTATAAAGCTTTTAAAATATCTTTAAAAATTATTCTACAGTGAGCTGATACATTCTAGGATACGACAATTATTCAGTCCAAAAATAGTAAACTTCATAATTTGGATCATGAATAGCCATCAACCCACATAGCAAAATTGGTATGGCCCCGATCTGGCCCACACAATGTGCTTACACGTAGCCCACATACCGCAAAGAATGACGGCCCTTTGGTGGCCCAGATCTGGTTTGCCAGAGGTGGCCCACACATGGGCCAGCACAAGGCCAGTTGCAGACATACTGGTGGTCTTGTGCTGGCCCATGTGTGGATTACCTCTGGCAAACCTTATCTGAGCCACCAAACGGCCATCATTCTTTGCGGTATGTGGGCCATGTGTAAATTGTGTGCAGCCACGGGCCATTTGCAGACACACTGCTGGCCCTGTGCTGGCCCAGAACAGTTTCAGCTCTGGCCCCAGATGTCAGCCTAATGTGTACCTTAATTAATCCATGTAATAACAACGTGCTGGAACATAATAGTGCAAAAGCAACATGACGGAACTCTGTTCAGACATTGAATGGACTGAGTGCTCTACAGCACTTTTCTACTGTCTCAGATTGCTCAAAGTGCTCTATACAACATGCCATAATTACCCAATCACACACACTTTCGTTAAACTGAGTGCTTCCTAACGACATTTATACACATTCAAGCTCTTGAGATGCAAACTTGAGGAGCCAGGGATCGAACCAATCACCTTGCAATCAGTAGGTGACCTGCTCTACCTCCTGAGCTACAGCCACCTGCTGGCACAGATGAGTAAACCGTCACTAGGTTTTGGATAAAGTGTACACTCACAAACCTGTCAAATCTGCATTTGAAACGTTGGCTACTATAGCAGTATAGTATTGCAACGTGGCATTTGGATCTTCTAACTAAAATAGGAAAATAGGAACATAAATAGTGCCATCATTGCCAGACCTGGCCCACATCTGGTTGACATACACCCTGCCATGACACCGGTCAGTCAGAAGTGCCAGCTTGATGCCAGATCCGGGCCAGACCTGTTTGTTATGGGCCTGGGCCACATAAACCAAACCACAATCGAGCCAGATATGGCATGTCATCACATAGACAGTACCAGCTATGCCAGGCCTGGCCCATATCTGGATGACATACGTCTTATCATGCCAGAAGTCAACCAGCAGAGCCGGCTTGATACCAGATCTGGGCCAGATCTGCTTGCTATGTGGGAAGGAAGCCAGGGCTTACTTTGCATTCTGTTGCAGCCTTAAAGTTACGCCTGTTTATGAGAATTTCATCATTTCTCTTCAAACTCCTACAGATGTTACTGAGAGGTTAACATACTTCTGAAAGCTCTGCAGCAGGAAGTCTTTGCCCTAGGCATTAAAACAAGATTTCACAAGGTCTGCAAAGATTTTCACTCCATTAGACAGGTTTATGATTTGATACCACAGCATAGTCAAGGAGCCTCAGTGACCTTGAAGGTTTTTGTAAACCTGTGTGAATAATCAGTGTTTTTGTAAACACTGATTATGCTACCAGCCAAAAAAAAGAGGAAACATTGTAGCAAACATTGTTGAACACAGAAAATGTTCTTGCACAAAACATCTGAACTATTGAATGGATAAAAAAAAGTAGTTATTCTGTACCATATTTTTATGATGAAGTGTGTGTGTGTGTGTGTGTGTGTGTGTGTGTGTGTGTGTGTCAGAGAGCTGTCAAGGCTGATGTGGAAGTCAGGTGTGGAGTCATAACAGTTGTCACGGTTCATATTTTTCAATGCTTTGTACCACCTTCCACACCAGCTAAGCTCTGCACGTTGAATGGATGGCCTTCAAAAGGTGAAAAGTGCAGTATCAATGGCTGCCTCCATCTGAGCTCCAACAGCTCTTCATGTCTATTTCTGCTCAGCAGAAAATTTCCAGCTAATGAGAAATGTATTCAATTTACATGGAAATGTCACATGATAGTTCATATTATTATTCACAGTTCCAGCTATCTTTCAGAAAAAGAAAAAGAAACTACTCAAAAGAGAGCAAAAGACTGATAATATTCTCATTATATTCTATACATTGTTATAGCAACTGTTATAGTATAAGAATGAATTTCCTCTGAAATGAACCTATTTCTCTACACATAGAGCAGTCCAGTTTCAGTTCTCTGTTAAAGCCAAAAATATGGATACTAAAAATTCTCCACAGGTGTATGTTGGCTACAGTAGGCTCCAGCTCCCATTAACGTTTCTTAATTCCAAACTGGACAACCAAAGAAAGAGTAAACTGAAGCGGATTTTTGAATTTGTGCCATGATGAGTTCTTAACAACCTCACAACAATGACAAATCTAGAGATCACTGTTCCTATCTGTTTGCCAACAAATTGTTACAATATGTAATTAAACAAATGGGATTCAACTTGTTAATTATACTGTATCTGTGGAGATAATTACAGATGTAACTGTGGGTATATGTTTCAAAAATTATCACAGTCAGGTTAAAAGACTTTCCTGGGTTTCCATTGGCTATATTCAGCAAACCTAAGCACTCCATGCACACACACATTCTTATATTTGCTGAACAGTGAGGACTTGGTAAAAATACCTACAAAGTGGGGTCACATTTAGGGTATAAGACATTCCTGCTCTTATACCCAAGTTTTTCTAGGATTGTGGGAGTGGCATGTACAAGATCATTCGTTTCTGTAATGCTGGAAGTGAGGATGATGAGTAGAGTAGGATCCCTTCTGATAAAACTCTTTTAGCCACAGTTTTCATCCTTAGCTCAGTAGATGCACGTGTCATAGCAAGTGGCTGGGCATCATCTAGTTCCTAAGGCCATTCTCTTCTACCAAGGTCAGCTCATTATGTCCATAATCTTCTCATAAGATTGTCACCTTTTTGAAATACATTAGGGCTTTTCACAGAAGATGTCTTTCCTTGCCAGAGCAGGTTACCTGTTTTTAATAATGTCCAGTACCATGTGATGACTAAAAAAAGTCCTTTATATTCTGCTTTTTGAACCGCTCTCTATCCCACCAAACACTTATGCACATACGCATGTACCACATTTACACCTACTCAGCTCCTGTATTTATAACTATAATTGGAGTGTGCTGAAGAACTGAAATGAGACATTGTAGGTACCTATAAGTACAGCTGTTTCCAAGGGCCTGAAGGGCATTCATGCATAAGAGCAACTCATCGCTGAGGCCAAATTAGGAAGGAGCGTTAAATCCATCTGCATACAGAATTCATGCACGACCACACTCAAACTGTAACTTTGATTGCTGTTTTAAAGCACTTGTCACCTGGGAAATTTAAAATAGCTCTTAAGGACAGGAACACATGAAATGTTGGCTTTACTCTGTACATATACAATAAAAAAGGCAACGCTGAAGTTTTAAATGTGCAGATACTGAGTCAGTGCACACTGTTTAGCTACTGGCAGTATACTGTATTTTCAGGTAAATTTCCCAGTCATTTAGAAAACAGGAGATAAGGGGTAAACGGATATGAAGAAAGTTGTGATATAACCTATTACACAAATTATGGTCATTACTACTCTCATTGTGAATAATCAGCATTTTCATCAGAGATAAGGACCTACCTCATAATAGCAGAGCAGGTCAAGAAATACTCAAAGAAAGGTGACTCAGTTATCGTGCTCAGTGTCTGAGGAGCAATAATTTCTTCAAAAGTCAAATAAAATCATGGACAAGACAATAACTCATACATTGACTTCCTCAATTTAAATGTTATATAACTACAGTTATATAATGGTTGCTGGCAGGAAATAAGTGCATGCTGTGGGTTTAAAATACACACAGTATGCTTCTGCATATACCATTATTTTCTGCATACACAAGCAGCTACATTTGGTAAATTAGAGCCAGTCATCACAGACAGACATTATCAGGATATAATTAAAACCATATACTCAGTCAGGAAGCAGCTGAACTATTAAAGGTGAATAACAGCAGTTAATTTAGCAGGATTTTAAAAGTTATACAACAGCAGAGCTTCGCTATTTCTGGCCTGCTGCAACAGGTGTGGAAGAGTCTGATAAACAATAGTTTTTAGCACATGTCATGTAAAAATAAAAAAGAAGGGGGCAAAAGGGAAATCTCAAAGGTAATCTCACACATGAGTTAACATGAGATGAGTCCTGCCTCTAAACAGGAAACACAGGAGAAAGGTGGACACTGAGGAAGAGCTTTCATAGTCCATCACATCAAATGTTAGCTTTCAAGTTCTATTTTTGTTTGATTTTTTTTCCTGCACACACCTACTGGCTGTACCCAGACACATGCAATCTTGTCAGAGAAGTGGAATTTCTGAGTTATTTTTTCTCTGCTTAGTGCAGCTGTACATTTATTTTTATACTGGCAGCAGATCAAGAGTAGTTGTAAACTAGAGTTACAATAGGGAAAATGAAAGAATAACCAACGGACTTAAGTTCCTAATTTTAATTTTAGCTAACTATTTAAAGGTCGTGTTTACGGTTGGTGTTTGTCCCAGTTGTCACAGGGTACATCCTGAACATGTCACCTATCTGTCACAGGGCTAACAATGAGACAGACAACCATTCATCCATTCATCCGTTTTCCTCCCTTTATTCCATTCAGGTTTGGGGGGGGGAGGCTATCCCAATTGTCATAGAGCGAGAGGCAAGATTCACCCTGGTCACGTCGCCAGTTTATCACAGAGAGACAACCCTTCGCATTCCCAAGTTCACCAATTAGCCAAAAATGTGTGTGTTTTGGACTGTGAGAGGGAGCCAGATTATCCAGAACTCTGTACAGAAATATCCCAAGCTGGCAGGTGAATTAGCCCTAGGACCTTCTTGCTATGAGGCAACACTGCTCTCCACCACATCATCGTGTGGAGAAATGGATGGATGGATATAGCTTGAAGCTTAGTATGCGGGTTTCCATTAGGAAAGCTACTACAAACCCATTTTACCTGCATTACATTGCATGCTCAACACTAAAATTAAATGAAAAATGCCCTTAGTTTTAGTCATTTCCTGAAGAAGCTGTGGGTGCATATGTATTCATTGAGACTTGTCTATATATGAGAGTTGACCATGTTCACAAATTGTTGCATGTGTACTGTTTTACCTGTTCAGAACTTCTTAAACCAGCCATACAAATATCAAAAACTAAACTAAACTAAAAATGAGGTTGAAAAAAAATACATAATGGAAATAATAATAAAAAAGAATTAAAATTAACAAAATTTGCAGGACCTTTCATTCAAGCATGAATGCAATGATGCAATCATTGTCCAGAATATGACTAGCCAAAGCTGTGCAACAATCATTTCAAATATTTTCCAGTTCTCAACTGGGTACAATCAATCAGAGTACATAATGTTTTACATGTTCTGGGTTTTGATGGTTCATTGGGGTATAGGAAAAAACACACACACACTAAAATCTCCAGACTGGAGTGCTTTTAATAGAGCATCAAGTAGTGGCTCCTTTATGATCCCGTTATGGGAAATATAATACCTGCATGGAGAAGTCAGATCGAGAGTGCTGATTGAAGTGGTTACATGTTTCCTGCACTTTTGTATTCTTTCTCAGGGCAGCCAATCACTCATCAGGGCTGCCTTACGCAGAAACAGATGCCCACTCAGACCTCTCAAACATAAGTGACCAAACAAAGCAGCAAGCAAAGAGAGGGGCTTAAGTAGACTCAGCACAGGTGCAAACAATAATTAATCAGCACAGGTGTTAGCACTGAGCCTAATTAACTCAAGACTGCTCAGTGGAGAAAACACAACCGGGAAGGACATTTAGTGAAAGAACACAGCGAGGCGCAAATGTTTGCTTTTCCCTGGTGTTTCTTTTTTCTTCTTTAGTGTTTCAGGTTAAACTTCAGGCTGCATGAGACAATCCTCTCACATGGAGCTCAGTCAATATTCCTCGCAAGAAAATGAGCTTGAAGACAGAGACACTCACAGACAGGAGTCAGGATAAGACCACATCAATCAACTGTGTAAATGTTCGTTTGAGTCTATCAGCCTCAATCCCCTTTCTGCTCAATCTATCGTTTATAATGAGTCTGGAGATGCATTCAGTGCAGCTGAAATCTATGGCATCATTGGAAGAAATGGGGCTTCAATACACATGAATGTTACTCGAGAGAGTGACAAGAAATCAGAAAACTGTTATGAGTTACTGGGATTGGATAAACAGAGTATATTGTGTTTGCTCTGTTAATCATACCACATGCATCACAGGTAAAACAAAGTGATCTGCAAACAGGAAGTCACGGTTTACTGCTGTGAATAGGAAATACTTGTAACTATACTGTGCATCCTCTGGGCTGCTTCTGTCATTGCTGCTGGGGTATTAGAGTCTATGCTTCAATGTGTTTTGGGTCTTCTGTAGGAAGGAAACATCTGGCAGCGGGTATTTTCCCTCTGGAAGATGTGGTTTTTATTCCTGTGAAGTTTGTGTCGTGATGTGGAAAACTGGTCTCAGCAGGCACATCGTGCGCATTAACAGGAGGGGACAGGAAGACTCCTTCCTCCAGCCCTAAAACCTGCTGCCACATCAGACAGCTGTGCCTTTCCAGACCCAAACAGTCAGCTGCAGCCATTGTCAAGAACATGAGATTAAACCCTTATTATGTCACAGGCCACTTTCCACCCTGATAACATTCTTAAAAACGCATTTCCACCATGCATTGTTATCTATCATAAATCTAATCTCTGAATACTTTGGTGTCAGCAGGAGGAAAAAAAGTAAATCAAATCGGCTCGGTATTTTATTGCAGCACAGTAACAAATTGAGCTGAATCAAGTGTATAAGGGCAATTTTTCTTTATTTTCAATCAAAAAGGTATTCTTCATCATGATGTTCAGTTATCTTTTTATCTAGAAATCAAGGCCTAACACCACAAGAAAGTAACAGTGTAACGTAAACAACTTTATCAAGAGGATAAGCACTTTTTTTTTCTTTAAAACTTTAAAGATTCAAAGGAACAATAGACACAGACATACATTACAGCTATGGCATTAGAAATGATTCTGTTTCCAGGTTTGATAAGGACAGGGTTTTTTTGTTGTTGTTGTTTGGTACAAGTTGTACCATATGACAGAAACTCTCCACTAAACACAGGGATGGGTGTTTTTATTGGAATCAGTAAAAAGTGTTATATAGATGTTGTTATTGGCACTTCTCCACCAGACACCAAATTGACTTGGACTGTATTTGGAAACAAAATGTTGTACCATGTTCTTGTAACACATTTACATATTTTGGCCCCTTATCCACCTTTATGGTTGTTTTAGAATAGCAAAAGAGGAATTTCGGCACACGTCTAAAGTGCATGATTCGATACAGTTTCACTCCAATAATCAAATTTAAATCAACTTGGTTGTTTGTTTTGTTTTTTCCAAACAGGAAATTCTTCCCACCCTCATATGACTTTAGCCCTGTTTTGGCCCCAACTCAGGCGACCTACAATTATCCTATATGGAGATCTCTTCTTGATCCTTTAACATGGCAGAATCAGAAGTCACGGTCCCAGCCAGAGAACTCCTCTTCTGCCTTCGTCTGATCAAGAGGGAAGCGATCAAAGTTGATGTAGCAGGGACCCTGAAAGAGGATGAAATGTTAATGAAGCTCATCAAACAGCCTATCCCGTAATCTATTTCTAATCAGTAATATTAAGCACTCTTAAATCCCCTCATTTTAACAAAATTCGGCTAGTGACGAAATAACACCCACATAGTCCCAATGAAGCAAATTCAACATTTTTGGGGAGTTGATCATTTATTTTAAAGAAGCATTTACTTTTGAATGAAGCATTTAGTAAAAATATTTTTAAATGTTCATTTGAAAGCATAATCCTACAGTTTTGGTTTTTTTTTTTAATCTTAACACATGACTAGGAAGAGGATGAGGACAAGAAGAGCAAGAAACTGGAGCAACTACGATAGGCTAATTTCCTTTCTGGGGCCAGTAATGATATGAGGGTGAAAAACTTAGGGTTGTTTTCCATTTGGACTTTCTATTTTTTCATGTTCATGCAGTGTGTAATAACCTTTCAGACCCAGGTTTTGTTAATATAGTCTGAATACACAGTGGGTTTCATGTATCAAAACGTTCTTTAGCCACTGCGAAAACCAGTAATATTTGCTCCACACAATCCTGCCTGCGGTCCTTCTTTTGTTTCACTTTCTCTAAACATAAAAAAAGGTTCTGCTTTCCATGTAAGAGTAACACTGGTTTGACTTGCCTTGCGGATAAGCCGTGTTGTGGGAGCCTCAAGCTGACCCACACGCAGCTTGTGCCAGTTCATACTGCTGAACCACCTGAAGGTAAAAAGGGAGAGTTTGTCATTACTATTACTATTATTATTATTAAACATGGTTTTATAATCATAAAATAATAACAAGGTAAAAAGGCTCAATCAGCAGTGTAGAAACATAATCTATAAAGACAAAATCACCATGCTGTACAAAGAACTTTAGACTGCTAATCACTTCCCTATTTTTCACATAGTATATATTTATTGTAGTAAATGTACTCACTCTATAGTAATACCGCTATAATAATTACGCAACATCGTATGTGCTATGCACTTGAGGTGGAAAGGTGCATAATGTTTATCATTACAGATTAGTAAATGTATAAAATTACTGTTGCCTGTTCAATATAGGCAAAAATGCCTTGTTGATGCCAAAGGTCAGAGGAGAATAGCTGACCTGCTTCAAGTTAGATAGGAACTCTACAGTAAATCAGATAACAACTGGTTACAACCGAGGTAAGCAGAAGAGCTCAGGAAACTGACATTACAATTCACACCAAAATTGGATGATGGAAGTTTGGAAAAAAGCTTTCTGTTCTCAATTTCAGATGCAACATTTGTATAGTAGATTCAGAATCTGGCATAAACAACGTGAAAGCATGGATACATCTTGGTTGTACCAGTGGTTCAGACTGGTGGTGTAGTGTAATGTACTACAGTACAGGCAGCAGTAGGTGACCAAAGAAGAGAGTTTTGCCATGGTTACCTGTGATGCCGGATATCTTTGATCCCATTTTTGGTGTTTCCTAATCTCTGACCAGGCCGAGGTCTGAAAAAATGCATCATTCAGAGAGAAGGCAGTTCAGAAACTGCTTTTGGTTTCATGAGCTTTCATTTTTCAAGAGGTGTGTTTTATTACAAATATATTTCTATATAAATACAAATGCATCTAATGATGGAATGCTTTCTTTTTCAGACATTTTTGTCATTTTTCATTATTCACACTGTACTTTGAGGCACTGTGGCATTTCCAAACAAGAAAACTCACCGACCAGATTTTGGGGGATTTTTAGTTTTTTTTGGTACACCTGCTTAAGTGCTTGTGAATTCTATTTCAAATCAGCCAACGATATGGAAGCAAACCAATGCATTTAGACGTGCAGTTCAAGCTGAGCATCAGGATGAGGAAGAAAGGTAATTTAAGTGACTTTGAACGTGGTTGTCGGTGCCAGACGGGCTGGTCTAAGTATTTCAGTAACTGACAATCTACTGGGATTTTTTCTTACACATCCATCTTTAGAGTTTACAGAGAATGGTCCAAAAAAGAGAAAATATCCAGCGAACGATAGTTTTGTAATAATTTTGTGTTTAAACCAGGTTGTCAAACATAAGGCCCGGGGACCAGAATCGGCAGACTCCAATCCAGTCCACTAAAAGGCATAAATTTAGAGACTTTTAAACTTTTAATCTCATCAGTTTTACAGCTTATGATAAAGACCTTCCCTACAGCCATCCATACTATACTTAAGTAATTAAATCCACTCTTCTATAGAAATATCAGTTTTTACATTGAATTCACAGTCAGCAAAAACAGACAAAAACACACATTGACAAACTATATTGTATACTTACGGGACAGTGTGTGCAGTGAACTACTAGATATAGTTTTCTGTAATTTTACACATTTCATTGGTCCAGCCCACTTAAGATCAAACTGTGGCCCACGATGTGGAAACTACTTTGAAATCTCTGTTTTAAATGCTAAAGCCTACCTGACTATTAATACTACCCATGTCCATCCCTTTAACACCTCAGTGTACCAATTTTCTCATGGCTGCTTCTTGCAAGCTAATATGCAATAATGTCACAAACCTCAAATCATCTCAAACTGATTACAGTGAGTTCACTGTGCTCAAACGGCCTCCACAGGTACCAGATCTTAGTGTAAAAAGCTCTTCTGGGATGTGGTGGAACAGCAGATTCACATCATGGATGTGCAGCTGACAAATCTGCAGTAACTGTGTGATGCTGTCATGCCAATATGGACCAAAATCTCTGAGGATGTTTTAAGCACCTATGCCACAAATAAGACAAAAAGGGGTCTAATCTAGTATTAGGATGGTGTAGATAATGAAGTTGCCACTGAGTGAAATTTTCATAAGGTCTAATTCCATTTTTCTTTTTTGTACAATTATCAGTGACCTATATGAAAATGTAATCTATGTGCTCTCAATAAACTCAGCTGTTCTTACCTGCACAGTTTACTGATAATGGACTTGGCTGCTTCGCTCATATAAGGTGCATAATGGAGCTCCCCATCCAAAATTTTGGCATAAATCTTCTGGGGCTCTGAGCTTGAAAAGGGAGGGCTGACCATTTGAAAACAGAAAAAAAACGTGTTGTTAATAAATGTTTAATTTTTATTGAATGGTATTAAAAAGACTGAAACCTGAAATTGTGAGACACTGAGCTCTGAAAAAGCCATACAGTGCTGCTGCCATCTGCTGGTAAACATTAAGGTTATTTTATGTCTCTGTTGGTTAAAAAAAAAAAGTATTATTATTATCATTGTTATTACCTTCCCGCCAATAGTTCAAAAATCAGGATGCCAAGAGACCAAAAGTCAACTGCAAAGTCATGTCCCTGGTTCTTGATGATCTCTGGAGCCATGTACTCAGGAGTACCAACAAATGAGTAGGTTTTCTCACCCCGAACCAGCTCCTTTGCAAAACCAAAGTCAACCTGGATGATGACAAGCACCCACACAAGAATCAAATGTGATGATAAAGTCTTCATTAACTGAAATTCACATTAAAAAAAAAGTTTGTTTGCTTTAGAAACTTGTTTACAGCTAAAGACGCACCAGTTTGACGTAGCCCTTCGCATCCAGCATCAGGTTCTCAGGCTTTAGGTCTCTATACATGATGTTCTTCTTGTGGAGGTAAGCATAGGCCTCCACCACGCAGGCAGTGCAGAACACAGCGACACGCTCGTCAAAACGACCTCTAACATTCACAAAGATGCAATAAGTTGGACAACGGTTTTCTTAAAAATTTCTGTAAACTTCCATCTGCTACAGCTTCTACAAAAAAGTATGTATTTTAAACTGGGGAACTCCAAATATAGAGCATGATTTCACTTTTCGTCTTACACTTCTTTGAGTTTGGTCCAGATTTCCCCACCACTACAGAACTCCATCACCATGTAGATGTATCGTGTGTCTTTGAAAGCTCCATGAAGTCTAGAAACAGCGAGAGCAGAAAACATTTTCAGGTGCTCTGCGCTCAACCGATGGATTTAAAACACTGCAGTCCACATATCTTTGATACCTGACAATGAATTCACACTGCACAGCTTTAAGGATCTTCTTCTCAAACAGCATGTGCTCTTCCTGTCTCTTGGCAACAATGTGCTTCTTGCTGACTCGCTTCACGGCGTAATATTTTCCATGGGGCAGGGTGGTCATCTTAGAAGAGCAAAAACAGTCATCAGTGCTAAATATTTTACAACCCCAGTTCCAAAAAGAGTCAGGACAATGTGTGAAATGTTTAAGTTCTCATGTCAGGTAACAATGTAACAAAGTAATATGGTTGGGTATAAATCGAGCATCTTCGACAGGGAGAGATTCTCAGCAGGGTAGAGGGGCAGAGGGGCAGTTCACAAGGAGGATGGGGTTCAAGCGCTATCATGGAAAGAGTAAGCCATACATGAACAACATCCAAAAACACCAGTCTTCTGCAGGACAGAGCTCATTTAAAATGGATAAAGGAAAAGTGAAAAACTGTTCTGTGGTCAGACGAATCAAAATTTAAACTTCTTTTTTGGAAAACATCCTGTACTCTGGACTAAAAAGGAAGCAAATTATCCCAACTTTTTCAAGACACATTGCAGCCATGAAATTCAAAACAAGCTAATATTTTTTTCTGAAAGTCGTACATTTCCCTATTTTTAACTTTTGATATGTTTTGCTTCTTTTATATCGTGATTAAAATACAGGTTGTGAGATTTTCAAATTATTGCATTCTGCACTGCATTTCACACAGTGTCCCCACATTTTTGGAACTGGGGGGTTTGGATTTACTGCAAATGAGAGAAATATCCATATATGTTAAAGTACATAAACGTTTAGTGGCTAATGCGACCGTAACTAAAATGAGGGGTTAGAGCTGAGCACAAGTTAGCTGAACAACAAATTATAAATTTTTTCTGACTGTGGGAGTAATTACCTTTAGCAGTTCACAGACTACCTTATACATCACATCAGTGTTTACAGTAGGCTGACAGAGCCTCTCTTTACAACAGCAACTTCCACGTGCCAGTGCAGGGTAAACATAGCTATAATTATTATGTCCTTTTTCCATTTCGATAGCTCAAACGGTTGTGACACATGGGACCATAATACATCATCCATTATGACTGTGTTAACCCTGTTCTGGTGTGGTGGTGAAAACTACCTCTGTAGTTTCTACCTTTCTAATAAATGTTTAAAATATATATATATATATATATAGTGTGTGTGTTTTTAAACCCAGACAAGATGCACAACTGACCAGCGCCACACGGCCAAATCCTCCAACTCCAAGTGTGACAGGATCTCCTTGATAGCGACCCTCCTGATAGAAGACTGGAACCAGATCCTTCAATCTCAGAGTGGAGCTGGGGCTGAGAAAGAGTGGTGATTTTATTTTTATTTTTTAGATTTGTTTTCACTAATAACTGCTTATTGAGCTTATTCTGGTGACTGATTGTTGGTTTTGTAACATATTTTAACCTTCACCTTCAACAGCCCCTCACCTCAACTTTTCTGGAGGTTGCGCCTCCTGCATCACTTTGGAGCTGGAAGTGAAAATAAATTTGACAGGATATGAGCAGGAAACTAACTGGGGCAGTCTATTTCACCTCCACGTCACACTCTCGGTAAGGTGGAGGAAAAAACAAATTGTGGTTATGCAATCAACAGTGCTTTTTTTTCAATACATACTCATCAAAGAGTTCCAGGTGCTCTACGGGAATTGTTTCTTCAAATACCCTAAACAAAAGGCATCATTAGTCAAGCTGTGCATCTGTAAGCAAGTGGGAAAACACAACAGACAGCAAACAGACTGTAAAGCAACCGAAGAATTGTCCTCTCCAGGAGCAACAGCTGTCACTGCAGAGCCTGAGCGAACACACTATCACATTCGGTTACTGTCGGAATTGAGTGCTGGGTCAGACTCACTCCTTGTCAATGGAGAAGCAGGTAACAGGGCCGTCGGCAGTGCAGGTTGCTGTCCTCAAGACCTCGCTGCAAGACAAAAAGCATTGCCAAAATTCAAGTCTGTGGAAATGCAGTGAATACAGCTGCAGAAAGAGAACCTCATAGAGATATTTTAATTGAATAACATATATTAGCAAATACTAATATGTAGATTAAAAAATATGCAATGTGAAAAAGTACTGCATTATTTTGAGAAAAATAATTCCCAGTGAAATTGCAATGGTGCTGCATGTCCTGCAAATTAGAGGCAGACAACACAAGCTAGATGATATTTGATATTTATTAAAAATCCAATATCCTCCTTGTATAATCAAAACAACCTCTGTTATTCCACCAGAGGATCACACACACACACACACACACACACCCACACACACACACAGTGTTTCTGTATGCATGCACCTCTACTGACAGCCACAGCAATAAATTTGCTTCAATGGCTCATTTGCATCTTAGCAGAACTGCGCAATTTAGGGAAAAACGTGATGTTTCCGTCACTAGAGAGCATTCGGAGGATAATCTGAAGAATCTGCAAAATAAAAATGTCACAGCTGACAGCAGCTGAGGAAGGCGCGAGGAGCACATCGTGCTGCACGAGGCTCTCGCAAATGTCCTCAGGCATGTGTTGTGTCTCCATGGTTACCGTATGAGGGCCTGTTCCCCGAAATGCTCCCCTTTTCCCATCCTGCGAATCTGCTTCTGATGACCGTTCACGTTCTTAGTCACCAACACCTGAAGGGGAAACACGCACACAGGCAAACAAACGGAAAGAATAAATGTTATGCACACAAGAGAAATATGGGTTTGTGAAATAGGCTGGATAAAAACTCTGGGTGTGACTGGCCAAAGACGCACGTTAAGATATCGTTACCTCTCCTTTGAGGATGATGTAGAATGCATTTCCTTCTGTTCCCTCTCGAACTATAACATCTTTGTCCTGGTACTTCACCTAGAAGAGACAGAATTAAAAATAATATTAAGAAAAATGTGTACTTTCAGATTCACTCCAAGAGCTGAAAGAAAACATCCTTGTGTTCAGTGTATTTGATTCTGTTGTGTCGTAGCAAAAAAAGACATCGAGGTGCACACCTCCTCCATGGAGTCAATGATTTTGGACAACTGGACATCATTCAGGTCCTTCAGAGTGTGGGCCCTGAAATGGCAAGTGGGAATTTAAGAGAAAATTAGAAATAGGGGAAGCATTTGCTGCATTAGTGCAGCGAAAAATACCAAAACTGTTATGATAGAGTTACAAAGAGAATCCGAGGAGTCGGGATGAAAGTTTTATCATGGCTGCTGAGTCTAGAAACTCACGTCTTCAGGAAGCCCATGAGCTGTTCTCGTTTCTTCTTGGACTTGTTGGTCATAATGCTTCTGTAGGTCTGTCGCTCCATGCACCACAGATGCACAGGTGTCTTTGCTGCAATATGAGCACACAATAATAGAGATAAAAATAAACAAAAATAAAAAGAGTAGTGGACTCAGTTAACTTTGAAGCATATTTTACGATTAAGACATTTGAACTCTTGAATTAATTTAACTACAACTGTAACAAAAACTGATTGAACCTTTAAAATTATTGGGGTTTTGTTTGATTGAAAATTCACAAATACTGTTCAGATGTAATAGATGAAATCTGAAATAAATGACATAAAACTATAGCCAGATGCACTCTATTACCATCGCAGAACTCATATGACAAAGTGAGATAAATGAGAGACAAGCTTGCTGCAGATGGGAGAAAACTGCCTTCCCACGGGTGGATTGCATTGTAAAGGGATGTACTTGAACACACTGTTTTTTCTACATTGAATCAGGCACCTTTGTTACAAAACTACTGTGACTAAAAAGCTATTATTTTTTTCTGTCACTGTTATGTTAGTTAAGTTATGTTATTGTTTTGGTTTTGTCACATTTTACATTTCATTGTCCGAAAAAGCTGCTACCTTTCATAGCACAAGGCATGTTCATTATATCAAAATGCGACTCCAAGCGTTTGTGATAAGCAGCAACATCCTCCTTCACATGTTTTCTGCATCCATTTTGGGGATTTTGGACAACCAGTCCCAAAACCACACTAAACCAGTTTCAATCAGGATACTGTTTGGGTCCTTTCAAAATAAGAGTTTCTTCTTTTTCAGAAGTGTTATTGTTAGTCAGTTTGTTCTCCCCTCAGTGACTATAATGTGTCCAAATACCAAAGCAAACTATGATATTCTCCCCACCATGCTCTAGAGTTAGGTTGATGTTTTGTTGTTAACATGCTGGGCAGTTTTCCTCCAATGCACTGCTATGTATTTCTGTCAAAAAGTTCATCCATTATCTCATATGTAGAACATATGTGGTCATATATTATACATACATACATGTCTCCACATAAATTACATTATACTATATAATACAATCACTACAACCCTCTGCAAAACCCTCCAGGAGGCATCATTATACAGGCTGACCTTTGACTGTTGCTGTCCTTTTGCAGTTGTACAGAATCGCCAGCTCTCCAAAAACATCACCACTAGTAAGAGTTCGGAGGTCACGGCCAGACTGGCTCACAGAAAGCTCACCAGCTATAAAGAAAGGGCAAAAAAAAATAGATATTAAAATTTGCTTATTTGTGAAATGATGCTGTAAGAAGTTAATAACCCAGTTTTAAAAATCTTCCGTATATACATGGAGCAATCGCAGATAAAAAGACAGACATTCATACTAAGGTGTGTGCCTACCTGCCACAATGTACATGCTGTCTCCTTCAGAGCCTTCCTGAATGACTTCATCTCCAGGATTGAAGTGAGATACCTTTAACAGGTCCACCATCATGGCTATTTGCTCATCATCTAACCGGCTCAGGAAGTCATTCTTCTGGATAGCTTTGACAATTAGGCTCGTCTCACTGCCGATAGAAAGTTCAAAGAAGTCATCTACAACATACAAACTGGGTATTATATAAGTTGTTGGAAAGGTGCTGATGCTGACCTGACATTTTTCTTCACCCTCGCCCGTTTAATCTCCAGGTTCTCCGGGATTGGTTCTGAAGCTATGACAGCTGCACGGCTCTTCCTGACCTCAGGTTCAATCTCATTACCGGTCTGAGAGGGAAAGTCTGTAACAGAAACAAATGGATGGTTACAGATCGCCATTAGAAATCGCATCAATCATGTGTGTAAGTAGATAAGTAGATGTGTCCCTGTTCTGTGTTCCCGTGAAGAGCTGCTTACCGAGATCATGATACTGAGTCTGCAGTTGTTGCAGGAGTTTCTCTTTCTCGGTGAGTCGTTTTTCTGTGAATGTGAAGAAAAAAAACACATATTAAATGTGCAAAACACATTAAAAGTGACGATTTCTGTGCTTTGTATATAAAAGATGGATATGGGTCTGAAACATAAGCCAAAGTAAATTCTCTCTAATGGCCTGCAGGGATCCACTCCTCTGAATGCAAACGTAATGAATCACCCTAGAATGACCCTAGTTGTCTCTTGATTTATGACTTCACTAAATACCTTAATAGTGAGTTTATTTTATGAATCACCCGTTTCGAGTCTTTGAGTCACATACTGATGTCACTTTTGTCAATTAAGATCACAATCAAAGACAAATAACATAAAGCATACATTGGGCATGGATACATTTATGACTGACAAGTCATAAATGTATGTAATGTCATCCATTCATGAGTATATAATGTCATCCACTTATCAGCCTGATCCATCTCTCATTGTGGTTTAAGCCCATAAACCAATGAGTAACTGCATGGTTTTCTACATGTGTACTCCGTGTTTTATGTACAGTGGGGCCATGCTAATAACTGATCCATGCTATTAACTGATCTCTGGCCATGATCAGAAAAAAAAAGTCTAAAATTTTAGTTGCATCCCTCCAACATTTTACACTCATCAGTCACATAATTAGGTACATGTTGCTAGTACTGGGTTGGATCAGAGCTGTCTTAATTCTTCATTACATAGATTCATCATGGTGCTGGAAACAATCCTCAGAGACTTTATTCCATATTGACCTGACAGCATCACATGATTTTGTCACATGTCATCCATGGCATGATTTTCCCATTCCATCACACCCCAAAGGTGACCATGCGAGACATTTCAGTACAGTGAAACTCTCATGTTCAAGTAACCAGTTTGAGATGACATGAGCTTTATGACATGCCACATTAGCCACCAGAGGATGGACATGTGGTCATAATAGGATGATAAGATCTAATACTAAGGCACCCAAAGTGTGCCAAGAAAATATCTCCCATGCCATTACACCATCATCACCAGATCATGGATCCATGGTTTGATGTTGATGTGAAATGTTGACCATCTACCATCCAAAACAAGCAGCACAAGTGGAGACTTATCAGACCAGGGAATCTTCTCTAATCCAGTTTCTGTGAGCACATGAAGCTTCCTGTTCAAACTGCTTCAGCCGTTTGTCTTGACCATGTCTACCTGTCTAAGTTCCACTGATTCCACATCTTAAGTAAAAGTCCTGTGAAGGCCTCATTCTGGTTCTCTAAATTTGAACTCAACCTTCAGAACTTTAAGAGCTCCACCTTTAATTCATGTGTTCGTATATATCCCAATATTCACCTCAATGAACCTGCTATTGCACAATGAAGTCTCTACAATATTTAAAGCTTATATAGTTATTGTTGTACTCACCTAGGTCCTTATTTTGCCTCTGCAGCTCCTTGTTGATCAGACATTGCTTTTCTAGCTGCTGCTTCAGCTCCTCTATTTGCTTCTCCATAGCTACAGCGGGAATAAGATTTTTTTTAAAAGGAAGATTTATGGGAGAATTTCATATAACAGGAAAACGAGAAGTTGTATAAATTATGCACCTGAACACAGACATAAAATGTAGCCCCAGTTGTTGTGATATTTGTGGAAACTCCTACACACAAAGCCATAAAGGGTGATATTTAAACTGTAACTGTGTTGATACCTTTTTCTCAAAGCACTGAACCCTACTTCACTGGCAGCACACAGCAAGAGCCCTGCTGAATAATGCAGACTAATGATGGACAGTCAACGGGGTGCTTTCTGAGTGCTGTCACACCCTGCCAGCATTTGCTGAAGATCTGTTACAGTTTCTGTGACTGATAATGACACAAAACCTGTCAAAGCTGTATAAAAACCCCTTTAAATGATAGATCGCTTTTTCCAGGCTTTGCGTTTATATGCAGATTATTTATATTTGCTGGTTGTGGGTTGTTACACTAATGTGAGACATAAAAAACCCTGTGACTATGCATAAGCAGGTCATATTAACTGACAGATTCATTAGCACTGCTGCATGAGCTTAACAATGAAGTTAACCACAAGCCAGATCCAATACCTCTCTTAATCAAGGTGACCTGTTTAAAGAACCTCTGCAAACAAGATTCCTTTTCTGTTTTCTTTTTTTAAACACTCCAATCAATACAAACACACTTGGATATGTGCCCATTTTACTAAACACACAGTAAAAACCCTGGAGAGGCTGTTTGCCTGTGTTCACGGCACACATCGTATGACCCCAGGTTACTGCTGCCTCACCCTGAACATTGGACAGGCCTAAGATTAAACTAAACTCATAAAGTCATTTAGTAAAACACCAGCAGAATGTGACAGGGAAATATAAACAGCTCCTGTTCTGCGAGGGAGCATGGGCACTTAAAAAAAGACATGTACAGCGGCCTAAACTAGATATTTTTCCAGGGATTTCAGTACAGAAAGCGACGTGACTGCAGTGCACATAGCTCATAAATGTGTTACAGAAAAGAAAAAGACCTTAATGGTCAGTTTACACAGATCATAAAAATATGTCCCTACATGCTTACTTGAATATCAGATTTGCCTCAGGATGGTTCGTTAAATTGTCACCAAAGCACACACTAAGACAGAGCCGTGCACAAACACAATTTGTAAACTTTCTAGGAACTTGTAGCTGTTGAGAAAGACAATCTGAGCTGATTGAGATGATAACCTTTAGTGCCTGCAGGCTGACACTCAATGGGGGAAATTGCTCAGTTATTCTTCAGCCCTGGGGCAACTGATAGGTAGGTGGCTGTATTTCTGTTTGAATATTTGCTGTTTCATTGGTCCATGTTTGTTATTTTTGTTACAATGGTAAAAAAAAAAAAAATCAAAAACAAAACAGGTTATTATTTAAATACTGAATGAACTTTAAAAGTGAGCAACATTCATTTAACATGCGTATATTCATATATTCTGTAAATGATCCTGGAGGATCCCAGGAAACATGATATTAAAGCAGACAACGCCAAAAAAAGGAGAGAGAAAAAGAAAGAAAAACAGATATTTGTGTCTGCTTTTCAGCTGCACGCCAGGAACATGATGCCAGCTACCATTATACTGACACAGCCAGCATACAGTCCACTTCATACTGCTTCATTATTAATTCATGGCCATGTGTAACTACAGCTGAATTCTCATAAGATACTCTGTAATAGAAACCTGGAAGGAAGTCATGTGCTTTGTCTTTATTAGGCAGCCTTTTCTCAGATATGACGTTTTGTTAATCGCTGTAGTAAATCAAAAACCAATAAAACTTAAGCTGAACCAATGCTGATCTGTACTTTAAACACAGTAATATATTTAAAGAACCGATAAATGCCTGAAGGTGGCCTGTCTGACCTAATCTACAACTCTGAGACACTATTTGCACGTAATCTGTGGACGAATAGACTGAAGCCACACTCACCTGCAGGCATGGTGTGATCAGCAGACAAGGTGATCTAATGTCCTGCCTATGAAGGCCGCATGGATCACAGGAGCCAAATAATCACCTTGAGCTGCTCAACGATATCCACTTTTCCACTGCAGAGAAGTTTTTTGCTTTCTGTGCAGTTTTTCTGACCTGCTTGAACCCCAGATGAGCTACAGACTGGACACACCTGAGCAGACACACCGCATGCAGCCTGCAAACTCTCTATCAATACTCCTTCTTCTACTTTTCCTGCCACTGCATACTTTCTCAGCTTACATTTCCCCGTCTACAGCTTTACTATTTTTACTTCTCTCCAGCTCTCTCTCTCTCTCTCTCTCTCTCTCTCTCACTAAATCTTTCCTTCTTTTTCTGTATCTATCAATCTCCACGGCTCTGGTGTTGAATCATTAACCATAACCTGAGGCTCCTCCTATCACACCAGGTAGAGGAATACAGGCAGCAGGAGTACGAGAAGGAGAAGAAGAGGAGGAGGAGGGAGGAGGAGGATGAGCTGGAGAGAAAGCTGGGCTGTAAAAATTATGCTCAGTTGAGAAAACACACAGCTAAAGTGTGATGTTGCAGCACGTTATTCATCCCGAAAGAACACATCGGGCAAGTAGAAGAAAAGCGTACCAGGGTGCTTCTTTTATACCTCATTCACATTATTTTGTTACCTTAAAAAAAAACAGGAACTGATTTGTGATTACTGTGACGTTTATTAGCAGTAATTGTTTCTCACTGACGCAGATGACAGAGAAGTGAGGAAATTAAAGTGGGAGCACAAGCAAACAAGTCACTGCAAAAGCTGCCACAAAGCTGAAGTAGAAGCATAAAAGCTGCACAAGTCCTCACTCTTCTACCTTCATATTTTTGTCTTTAGAAAGAAAAAATGTGTTCGCAACAAGCACCTTTCTTCCAAATGGCTGCATTCACATAAGAGCTGGGGTAGTGTGGAACTATTTTAGGGTAGATTTTATCTGCCAGATTCGGAAAGTGGCTACTCCTTCAGGTTCCTGTTTTTCCACAGAGTAAATGCCACTGAATGTTTTCTAGGCCACAAATGACTCTAAATGAGGTTAGAGGGTTAGCATTGTGACAAAGGGCGTGGGCCTTTATTGTTCACAGTTAATTATTGATATCTTCCTGGTTAATCTGCGACATTAATGACTCGAGCGCTCAGAGATTAAAGGCCTCGGATTTCAGCGGTGCAAGTGAAGGGTAACTCAGTGACAGGCAGCATATGGGTTATAACATTTTTCCACTACAGGTCAAACCTGGTGATACGTGCTATAACAAAATAAACCTGCTGCGACTTGCTATCGATCACAGTGAACGGCCACTTGAAGCTTCCAGACAAACTCAAGATGTAAAAATCACCAGTCGATCTTTATCACCCTTTAATTGTAGTGTAATTACAAGATACACCATCGAACATACAATGCCCAAATATTGCACCATTACATGATATTGCAATAACACCGTGATTGTCTTTACAGCCCATACATAAAGTTTATAAATAAGGCGTGAGTTTAAAAAAAAAGATATTAAAAGGCAGGTGAATGTGGTAAACATGCAAATAGCTGATGGATTCGTGACATTCATGAAAAGCCTCTTTTACTTCTGAAAAAGCAAAATTAAATTCTCATCCATCCTCACGCTGACAATTAAAAGCCACCAATTAGCACCATTATCACCTATTTTCTTCATGCCGATGATTGAAAACACTTCCTTTTATAGCCAGCAGTGGCGTCATTTAAAAATGGCATGAATCCTACACTAATACCACCTAGCACAGTAAAGCTACATATTAATCAGTGCACTGTTGGTAATACAAAAACAAAGCTGATGTACTGTCTACTGATAATAAAAATACATTCAGTACATGTACATGCTGATCTGGTCCTTGTGTGATGCTTACGATACTTAATTACACTTTATAGCAGCAGATACTGAAGCACCACACAGGGCGTTAATGGTCTTTACCCAGTGTCGGCTCATTTACCACTGGTGTCGTTTACTGTACAGCATGCAGCGTATAAACACAGGAAAGTTTCATCCTTTAAGGCATGCCACAAACCCCGAGGAAAACACTTCTTGAAGGCTCAAAACTAAATAAGCATTTGATGCAAAAGGGAAAAAAACATAATTAGCAAGAAGAAAACAACAATAATGCTGTTTTTAATTTTAATAACCAACTCTTCACTTTTTTTAAATAGCAACAAGCAGAGCACTTGAACTCTACAGTGCAGTCTACATACTACAGGTGTGCGGTGCACAGACGGCCTTTGTGACTGAAAGTAGGTAGCAATCAATTGATCAGCAATATTTTCAAATTGACTAAAATGTATTAAATACTTCAAAATAGCTTTACTGATTTTACTTCACTGTCATTTTTTTATTTCTACATGACTTGAACATGAACCTGAGGTCATGAGGTAGATGAGCAGAGTTGCAGCTGCAAATGTTGTATTACTTCAGTGTAAGTGCCTTCATATTGCTCGTTAGTCCTTCATTTGCTCCTCTCTGATACCACAGGCTTGCTTCATTTCCTCCCGGTGTTCAAAGACTGCGTGCACAAACTGGCCAAACAAGCGCTCCATATAGCTCTCGCCTAGAGGAAAAAAACCCTGCAAGAAGGCAATGTGTCCCCCGTGGGCCGTCAATACCAGGGCGACGTTAGGAAGATCCTGAACTACGGACACAGGGAAGGCTGTGAGAGCAGGAAAGAAAAAGCCCAAATGAATATAAACAGACAGCAAAGTAGACACAAAGCAGACACATGAATCGGAAACCTTTTGTAACCCGGAGACTTCAACGTCCATGATTACATATAAAAAAGGAATTGTGCTAAAAAGAATGAGACATTTCCTAATATAATAGAGATAAATTCAATCATCTGTTTTGACGTCGCTTCAGTCCATCTTAAATGAGCTCACACACAAAGATGAAAGTGTTTGAGAGAGTGTTATCTTGCATGTGTGGATGCAGTATTAAACTGTATTCGCTTACATATGTTTTCAGTAGTGTTCCTGAGTCTGTGGCAATGAACCCACTGGCACCTAAGGGCCTTAAGATATCAGCCTTGGTTTTTAGCTTTGTCACTTGCATACAGAGAGTTTGCTTGATTCTCTAAAATTCCAAGATCATTTGCAGCTTTATTTTGAGAAACTTTACTGTCAACTATTTTTTCGTGTAGTCTTTAACAGAGTAGTAAACGCTGCCCCACCTTTACTTCTGAGAAACCTAGACACTCTTGGATGCTCTATTTATACCCAACCGTGTTACTAATGTTCCACCAGGTGTTTTCTTTAGCAGTACACTTTTAATATGATGTCTTGTACAACTTTCAGTAAAGCATTCAATTTTACACAATGTTCCCAACTTGTTTTTTTCGAATAGGACCATAAAATCTGAAAAACGTCACATTTATGAGTAAACCATTACAGCTGTTATTTCCCCTTTGCAGTGCTTATACTGACACACCTCTCCTGTTGTGTACTCACCAGTTTGTGGAGAGAAAGGGTCATCAGCAGCATTGAGACACAGGATGGGTACGGCTGTATTGGGGAGCTTTTTGCCTGGGCTGGCATCGCGGTAATAATCCATACATGAGCTATAACCAAACATCAGAGACGTATAGCGTTCGTCAAACTCACGGATGGACCGAGCCTACAAAAGGGTGTGAAAACAAGATGACGATGAATGGAAAGTCAATTATACATCTAAGAAACTGACAAACTGTGAGTAATATTGTATCATACCTTCAGGACATAGTCAACATCCACCACTTTCTCTAAAATCTTCCTGTGCCTGTGAGAAACAGATTTTGGGGTTTTATTTAACTGGATTTACAAACGCAAAACTGTTAGACAAAATTTATGAACCCAAATGTATCCAACCTGGTGACAGCGCGGTGCAAGCATCTCGTGATGTGCCTGTTGAAGAGCAGCCAGTTGAGCGGTTCCTCCATCGAGTCAGAGGACTTACGTGCATCCCAGGGTACGGAGATGGTGATACCGGCAACCAATCCTGACTCGGTGTGCTTACGGGCCAGGTAGTTTAACAACACCATGCTGCAGCAGGGTGAAAAGAAAGGAATCATGCAATTGTTAAAAATCAATAAATAAAAGAAATGGAGGAAAGACACAGACGACAAATCTAGGTCCAGAAATGGAGGCCAGCAGAAACACTATGCACCAACTCACCCTCCCAAAGACACACCAGCCCCAAGCACAGGAGCACTGGGGTAGAGCCCTTTGACATGCTGCACCACACACTCAAGATCTGAAGTATTGGCAGCACAGTAGGTGACTGGTGTCTGAAGCAAGCAGAGGAATACAGGAGGGGAGTTACATGCAGCACTTAAGCCTCAGATCTTCTGTTAGTGTTATTATTGGTCTGAAATGGTGTATCAGTGGAAAAACTTAAATTACTACTTAAACACACAGAAAATACTTTCAATTCACTTTTTTTGTTTGTTTGGTTTTTTTTTTTTAATCTGAAACTGTTTTAAATTGGGATTAAATACATTGGCAACCCATCTACCAAAGGCTAGAATCCTTGCAGGGGGGATCAGAGTTCAAGACCACCACAGTTTCCTACTTCTCATTTCTGTCCTCCCGCTCTAAAATCCTCACTTTCCTCACTCAACTGGGGTCCTTCAGAGTGTATTGACATGTTACTTACAGATTTTTAAAAACTAATTTGATATTATTCTAATTTATTAGGTATTCATTGTACTTACCAGCAGCTCCTCCCCTCCAAGACCTCTGTTGTTGAAGACCACACATCTAGGAAGGAAAGTATTTATGAAAACTGCTTCAGGCAAATACCGGGCACAAGCTACAATAAGCTTCCTGCTTAATGTAAACTTTCCTGTTAGCGCTGCTTCAAGATCACTTCATTTTGTGTGAGGAGTGCAGCTGACCTGTAACCGTGGCGTGTGGCCTGGCTAACCGCGTGAAGCACATAGGACTGCTGGCTGTTTCCTGTAATCCCTGGGAGGATGAGCACTGTGGGACGCGTGGAGGATTCTGGGTAGGTCACACTGGCCTGATTGTCCAACCAGTCAAGAGAGATCTGACCACCATCCACTGTACGGATCAGCTCACTGGGAGATGAAGGGACGAGACAAGATATTCATTATTTAATTAAATGTTTAGATTAAGATTTTTAACCCTCTTGTAAATAGTGGTGAACTGAAAAAAGAGGGTTTCTTCCTACTTGCGATAACTGACAGGGGGTCTGGATTTGAGGGCAGCACAGACCAGCGTTTGAAGTCGGCCTCCCCAGCACCACGGAGTGGGACTGAAGCGCTCAGCTACCACAGGACAGTGCTTGAAGAGGAATGCACTGAAAGCCTCACTGCAAACCAGAGCTGGTCTCTGAAAGGACACAAGACCAGATGAAGGCGTTATAAAAGCACAGCTGCTAATACATTCACACCTGTGAGAGACAAGAAAACATCCAAAACACACCAGGCGAGCAGAACAAGGTACAAAGAAAATAATGGCAGTATCAGTGGTATGTAGATGTGATGTGACCAGCTCTGCAAGAAATACATCACTTGGAAACTTTGATGTGATGTTACACAATAGCATTTGATTAGCAAGTAGCTAACAATGAGAAAATAACTCTTACCAACGTTTTAGATATTTGAAAATAGTATTCAAATATAATCAATTCAAAATTCATATTGTCTTGTTTACAGTCTGTGAAGATATTTTAGATATTTATTTTTTCTGCATTTTCTACATAAACAAATTCTACTATTGACCATACTTTGAAATTATCCTCACTTTAGCTGCTTAAACTTAAGTAAAACACTTATTATGAATAAAGCTGATATACTGCTTATTACCAAATGATCACTCATAACCATGATCTTCTTCCAGTTTTATTTATGGAATCAATAAAAGAGAGGCTTTAATTTTGTAGAATAAAAGATCATATCTCATACACAGATGATACACATATTACAATATTATAACCTACAGATTTAATTTTATACAAAATAAAGTTAATTTTTTTTAAAAAAGGTTCAGAGCTTTGAGTACAAACCTCTGAACCCAAACACTAAAAACTGTAAAATTATGGACCAAGAAATGTTAAATAAGCTTAAAAATGTAAATAAATAAAACGGAAAAACAGTTTTTTAATTAATTAGAAAAACAAAATACCACAGATAAAGTCGAATAGGAGTTAATAGGATATAGTGATCTTCATTTTAAAGGAAATAAAACGCTTAAAAATCCAACTAAACTGTAAGTCAAAGCGGGTATGGCGGAGTCTTTGCCGCTAACTTCGACCGCAGAGACTGACCTGACACTCGCGGCCCCACAGATAGTACATTGTGGCTGTGAGGGAGCAGATGATCACCGTGTATGGCCTGGAAACACACTCCCAGTATGTTCTCCATACCTCCGCATGAGTCAGAAACATGACAACGGTCTAAGTGCGGTTGACAGCTGAGCTGCTAGCCGACGACGTCGTTAACCGACACAACGGAATAACAGGACAGAAAGAATATGATATTTAATGCCCGACAACCTGCCTTCATCAGAAACATCTAACGTTCAATATGTTGTACTTCGACTCTTCCCAGCAGCCTTGGCGATATTACGTTAGACGCCGGTAGCCATCAGGTAATAAGTCTGGTGTTTTCTCCGGGAGCAGCTGCTTCCTAGTTCTCACAGGCGAAGCTCCTGATTGGACAAAAGCTCCAACTTCAACGTCATGGCTACGATCCATGTAAACTACAAATATGGAGATATAGTTTTTCTTTTACTTTCTATGGGGTTATTGAAAATGAGTATATATACGTGTATGTATATATATATATATATATATATATATATGGATAGATAGAAAGATAGATATACATTTTTTTTAAATACACGTAAAATATAATGTAGTTGTAAGGAGGATTTCTGTAGTCTGTTGATTTCCAAGATAGTGGAAAAGGGGGTGGGATTAAATAAGTTTGTTTCTTCCTGCTCCTTTTTGAGCATGAAAGTTATTTGTAGTTGTGGTTGCTCGTTTTCCTTTTGTTTTTCTTTGTTTGTTTGTCTCGTTTTAATTCTATGTTGTTATACTGTTTCAACAAGTTCAAAATAAAGATTCAATCAAAAACAATCAATAAATGATTGCATTACCGCCACGAGCTGGTGTGGAGCTTGGATCGAAACTTTTGTTTATTTACGGCTTTAAAAACAAAAATAATTATTTTTATCAGCTAAGTTGGCATTTTTAAAATATTTATTAGATCTATTTTTCGTCTGAGGACTTGAATGAAATTGAATTGCCTTATTTCTGCCTCATATTTCTAACAGTGTATCCTGTGCTGATCAGTTCAGTATGTACAAATGTATCTCCTTTTCCCTCCTCACCTCATTTCTCCTTTTGTACACTTCAACTTACTCTTGTTTATCCCACCTTTCCCTCAGGTTGATTTATTATCACCATAAACGTTTGTTGTGGCCTTTGCTCCATTCTCCTCCTTCATGTCTTTTGACACCAAATATACAAGTACCCATAAAAATATTGCCACTAGCCCTATTACGTGAATTAACATTCACTAAAAATACTGGTGGTTGGCAGTGCTAATCCTCAGCCTCATATTAGACATCTACGATATCAATTTCAAAACCCTATGTTAGCTTGTTCTCAACTAGTGAAATATTTAGCAAATTATTAGATTAATTAGCAACAGGTCAGGAATATTTCTGCATCTTAGGGAGGCAGAGTTTCTCCGAAGTAAAGATGGGCTGAAGTTCACCAATGTGCAAACAATTGTGAAACAATTTCAGAATAACATAAAATCGCTGAATATCTCATCATAGTATATCATCAAAATATTCAGAGAATCTAGAGGAATCTCTGTGCACAGAGAACAAGTGCAAAAAGTCAGTATTAAATGGCCGTGACCTCCAGGCCATCGCGCAGCACTGCATTGAAAACAGGTATGGTTCTGTCATGGAAATCACTGCAAACAAACAAAAAACTGATGTTCAGTTTACTGCTAATAAAAATACATTCAGCACACATACATAGTGATCTGGTCCTCATGATACGCTTACGATTCATTATTACACTTTATGGCAGCAGATACAATTATCTGAAACCCCACACAGGGTGTTACTGGTCTTTACACAGTGTCAGCTCATTAACCACTGGTGTCCCATCCACACTCTACAGCATGCAAAAGTGTAATCATAGGAAAATTTGACTGTCTACAGAACATGAACCTGAGGTCATGAGGTAGATGAGCAGAGTTGCAGCTGCAAATGTTGTATTACTTCAGTGTAAGTGCCTTCATATTGCTCGTTAGTCCTTCATCTGCTCCTCTCTGATACCACAGGCTTGCTTCATTTCCTCCTGGTGTTCAAAGACTGCGTGCACAAACTGGCCAAACAAGCGCTCCATGTAGTTCTCACCTCGAGGAAAAAAACCCTGCAAGAAGGCAATGTGTCCCCCGTGTGCCGTCAATACCAGGGCGACGTTAGGAAGATCCTGGACTATAGACACTGGGAAGGCTGTGAGAGCAGGACGGAAAAAGTCCAAATGAATATAAACAGACAGCAGAGTAGACACAAAGCAGACACATGAATCGGAAACCTTTCATGTGACTTCAACATCCTTGATTACATTTTAAAAAAAGGAATTGTGTTAAGAAGAATATAAATTCTCAACAATTACAAAACTTGATTTATCTTTTGTGCGCCAAATCTGACAAGGCCTACTGAATCAGCATTTATGAGTAAACCATTACAGCTGTTATTTCCCCTTTGCAGTGCTTATACTGACACACCTCTCCTGTTGTGTACTCACCAGTCTGTGGAGAGAAAGGGTCATCAGCGGCATTGAGACACAGGATGGGTACGGCTGTATTGGGGAGCTTTTTGCCTGGGCTGGCATCGCGGTAATAATCCATACATGAGCTATAACCAAACATCAGAGACGTGAAGCGTTCGTCAAACTCCCGGATGGACCGAGCCTACAAGGGGGTGTGAAAACAAGATGACGATGAATGTAGAGTCAATTATACATCTAAGAAACTGACAAACTGTGAGTAATATTGTATCATACCTTCAGGACATAGTCAACATCCACCACTTTCTCTAAAATCTTCCTGTGCCTGTGAGAAACAGATTTTTGTTTTTTTATTTAACTGGATTTACAAACGCAAATGTAGATTTAGCAACCGTAACTTATCCGACCTGTTGAGAATTTGGTGCAAGGATTTCGTGATGTGCCTGTTGAAGAGCAGCCAGTTGAGCGGTTCCTCCATCGAGCTGGAGAACTTCAATGCATCCCAGGGTACGGAAATGGTGATACCGGCAACCAATCCTGACTCTGTGTGCTTACGGGCCAGGTAGTTTAACAACACCATGCTGCAGCAGGGTGAAAAGAAACGAATCATAAAATTGTTGAAAAATAATAATAAAAGAAATGGAGGAAAGACACAGACGACAAATCTAGGTCCAGAAATGGAGGCCAGCAGAAACACTATGCACCAACTCACCCTCCCAAAGACACACCAGCCCCAAGCACAGGAGCACTGGGGTAGAGCCCTTTGACATGCTGCACCACACACTCAAGATCTGAAGTATTGGCAGCACAGTAGGTGACTGGTGTCTGAAGCAAGCAGAGGGATACAGGAGGGCAGTTACATGCAGTGCTTAAGCCTCAGATCTTCTGTTAGTGCTATTACTGCTGTGAAATGGTGCACTGAGGATGACGTTCTCCATATTTATATTAAGAAAAACACTGAAACTAACTATGCCTGAAGAAATTAATCTTAGAAAACTGGTCACAAATGCATTGTTTTGTTGGGTCAAAAGCTTGAACTTTTTGGCCTCAATGTCAAGCTTTATGTCTGGAGGAAACCAGGCAGCCAATACCATGACATCAAATTTAGCGCGGTGGTGGCAGCATCATATTGTGCGGATGTTTTTGTGAGATTAGTCAGGGTCAAGGGCAAGATAAACGCAGTAATATATCAAAACATCCTGCCCCAGAGTGCTCTGGAACTCATACTGGGGTAAAGGTTCATCTTCCAACAAGGCACACAAAGCACACAACCAAACAAACAAAGGAGTGGTTTCCACTCTGCAAATGTCATTGACTGGACCAGCCAGAACCCAGACTTGAACCAATTGAATGTCTCTGGAAAAAAAAATCAGAAAATCGGTGTATGCCAACCTTCCCCCTCCAACTGGATAGAAGAATGGGAGAAACTGCCTAAAGGTTAGCGTGCCAAGTTTGTAACATCATACTCTAAAAGACCTGAGCTGTAATTGCTGCCAAAGCTGCTTCTGCAAAGTATTGAGCAAAGGCTGCAAATTCCTATGTACATATTATGTTTTTATTATTAAAACTCACAAGCACTTGGGTGTTCTACTTTGCAAAATTTTGTGGTGAAAAATAAAAATTTTGGAATAAGGCTGTAACATGAAAAAAGTGGAACAAATGAAGCACTCTGAGTACTCTCTGGATACACTAGAATCATTCCATCCACATTGTTTAATGTGCCCGCACCACTGGCAGGAAAACAACCCCAGACAGTGTTTTCATATTTGAAATCCTCACTTTTACTCCTCCAAACACACCTCTTGTCATTATGGCCAAAAAGCTAATATTTGTCTCATCTGACCATAAAGTTTTCTCCAGAAGGCATTTAGCTTCTCCACGAGGGCAAATTTCAGTCAAGCTTGAATGTGTTCATTCTGGAACATGAGCTTCTTTCTTAAACAGTGTTTTGAGAATTAGATTTTACTTAACTATAAATTATTAGGTATTCATTGTACTTACCAGCAGCTCCTCCCCTCCAAGACCTCTGTTGTTGAAGACCACACATCTAGGAAGGAAAGTATTTATGAAAACTGCTTCAGGCAAATACCGGGCACAAGCTACAATAAGCTTCCTGCTTAATGTAAACTTTCCTGTTAGCGCTGCTTCAAGATCACTTCATTTTGTGTGAGGAGTGCAGCTGACCTGTAACCCTGGCGTGTGGCCTGGCTAACGGCGTGAAGCACATAGGACTGCTGGCTGTTTCCTGTAATCCCTGGGAGGATGAGCACTGTGGGACGCGTGGAGGATTCTGGGTAGGTCACACTGGCCTGATTGTCCAACCAGTCAAGAGAGATCTGACCACCATCCACTGTACGGATCAGCTCACTGGGAGATGAAGGGACGAGACAAGATATTCATTATTTAATTAAATGTTTAGATTAAGATTTTTAACCCTCTTGTAAATAGTGGTGAACTGAAAAAAAGAGGGTTTCTTCCTACTTGCGATAACTGACAGGGGGTCTGGATTTGAAGACAGCAAAGACCAGCGTTTGAAGTCGGCCTCCCCAGCACCACGGAGTGGGACTGAAGCGCTCAGCTACCACAGGACAGTGCTTGTAGAGGAATGCACTGAAAGCCTCACTGCAAACCAGAGCTGGTCTCTGAAAGGACACAAGACCAGATGAAGGCGTTATAAAAGCACAGCTGCTAATACATTCACACCTGTGAGAGACAAGAAAACATCCAAAACACACCAGGCGAGCAGAACAAGGTACAAAGAAAATAATGGCAGTATCAGTGGTATGTAGATGCAGTGTCAGTGTGCTGAATAATACCAGCTCTGCACTTTAATGTGATGTCACACAATAGCATGTAATCAGTGAGTGGCTGACATACAGAAAATAAGTCTAAGATCAAAACTCCCCTTTTCCCTTTGATACAGTCTGTGCAGAGATTTGTTATATTTGCTTATTTTTTGGCATTTTTAACATAAAATTCTTAATTCTTAAATTCTTCAGCTGCCAATACTTAAACTTAAAGTGCTTAAACTTTAGCACAATGCTTAATATGAATATGAACAGGTCACACAACAAAGTCAATGATAAATAAGCTCACAGAAAAAGCACCCAGTTATAGAAGTGCAAACATGTCCGTCTAATTGCAAAGAAACAGGAGAGACATTAGGTGCAAAGGGTGATCGAAAAACTCTTCACAAACACATTTCCTTTTGTTTGGCAATTTTCGAGTGGAGTCATTGCTTTTAAACATTACAGATTACAGATTACAGGAAGTATGAAAGCCATGAAGCTCCTGGTACGCATTTTTTGTGATGGCACAGTCAGTCTGCAGCTTTCGACTTTTACGCGACCCCGATCTCTAATACCTGGTCGGTAACTTCTTGGCTGCGTTGTTGTGGTTCCCAAACACTCCCACTTTGTGTGAAACCCACCGATTGTTGATTGTGGAATATATAGGAGGAAGGAAACGGCGAGATCCCATTTCATCACTACGCTTGAGTTCACGAAATCTTCAGAACGACCCATACAGGTGCTTTATTTTATACACCTGTGATGACTAATTTGAGCTTTAGTTGTGGTCGGTGGTGTGATCGGTTTAATTTTTTTTCCCTTTACCAAACAGACTTAATTCTACATCTCGCAAAAGCGTACAAGACTCAGCTGAGGGGTAAAGTAGAACTTTTTTGAAGTAAACATATAAATTTTTGTAACTAATTGGAAAGTAGCATAGTGAAAAGGAAACAGAATAAAGTAACCACGGAATCTGACCTGACACTTGCGGCCCCACAGATAGTACAGTGCGGCTGTGAGGGAGCAGATGATCACCGTGAACGGCGTGAAAACGCACTCCCAGTATGTCCCCCATACCTCCGCATGAGTCAGAAACATGACAGGACAGAATGAAGTGCACTAATGTTTAATGCCTTCATCGCCAGCATTCAGCGTTGAGCTCTAGAGCGCGCAGGCGTTCTTCTTTTATTTTTGGTGAACAATAAATTATTGCATTACCGCCACCAGCTGGTGTGGAGCTTGGACCGAGACATTTTACTGTTTCATGAAAAAATGTGGCTCATTTTTTATTTAATAGACGTTTCAAAAAAGAAAATGAGAAGGCGAAACTAAAAAGAAACAGCTGGAGAAACACTTTACAGCTAATTAGGTTAATTAGCAACAGGTCAATAACATGATTTGGTATAAAATGAACATCTTAGAGAGGCAGAGCTTCTCAGAATTAACCGTGGTCCGAGGTTCACCAATCTGCAAAAAACTGTTTCAGAATTATCATCAATATAAAACTGTAAATATTTAGAACATCTCACGGTCTACAGTACATGATATCATTAAGAGAATCTGGAGAAATCTTTGTATGCAAAGGATAATTCTGATGTCTATTGGATGTCTATGATCTTCAGGCCCTCAGACAGCACCACATTAAAAGGCAGGCATGATTCAGTCATGGAGATCACTGCATGCACTCAGGAAACTTCCAGAAATGATTATCTGTGTTCACCATGTCATCCACAAATGGAGATTAAAGCTTGTACCATGTAACCATGTAAAGAAGAAGCCAGACGTGAACATTATGGGACGCTGCCATCTACTATGAACACAGTTCTTTTAAATTGGACTGAAGCAAAGTAAAAAACTGCTGTGTGGTTAAATGTCTGGTGGCATGAAGACTCCAGCGACACTTGAAGCACTATGGAAAAACTTTATTAGCTGACCAAAGCGTTTCAGCTTGTGGCCTTCATCGGGGTCATTGCAAAATAAACGTTTGAGTTTAGATAAAGGAAGAAATCTTGGTAAAATTACTTCAAATATTTGAAAAGATATAGACGCTGGACTAAAGAGGGGAGGGACCATCCAACTTGCTGGCTTTACTCAATGCTTAAATCCTGCTTCTCTGTTGGTAAGAAAGTGAATTAGGGCCGATGGAACTGGCAGCTTGCACATATAGACAGGGTCAATCAGTGTTGACATGTATGTACAGATTTTAAAGCAACACACGTTCCATCCAGATAACATCTTTTTTCAGAGAAGGCCTTGTATGTTTCAGCAATACAATGTTAAACTACATTCTGCAGCTATTATAACAGCCTGGGTTTGTAGCAGACAAGTTTTGGTGGTGAGGTTAACCGCCTGCAGTCCAGATCTTTCACCAGCTGAAAACATTTGGTGCATCAAAGAAGACCGAGGATTTTTTGTTCCGCTAGAATCCTTCATCAACATTCCAGAGGTGGTCTCCTCAATTCCCAGATATTCTATCTTTTATATCTTTTATATCTTTTATTAAAAGAAAAGGGTATGCTATAGTGGTAAACATGACGGTGCCCCAACTCGTTTACTGTCATCAAATTCAAATGACCTTGTTTTCTCTTAAAAGGATATTTTAAGTGTTTTTTTCTTGTGCATAGTCATAAACACTGCTCCTTACTTTGAGATGAAACTTCAGAATACTAAATGCTACTGCAATTCTATTCTTTTATACCTCTGCACACATCAGTATGTGAATTATAAAGATAAGTGAAATCTACGGTGTTGTCATAAAGTATCCAAGGTTGTATTGCTGGCAGTAGTACAGCTGGACTAAAGTTTAACTGAATAATTTAAGTAGTTGTTGCGTTCTGTGTCACTAGCCGCCCACAGCTTTTTATTTCTCTCCGCTCCCTCTGCCAACAAGTGCCTTATGTTGTGTAATCCTAACTTTACCCCTGTAGACATACCCAGGGTTAGCTGCATCTTATTGTATCCCATTTTTTTTTTCTTTTAATGCTACTCTTTTAAATGCACTTGTTCCTTATTCCTGTTTCTTAGCACCTTTCTGCATCTTTTTACATATAGGTCCATACTTTGTTGGGCAGACACAGTGTACACCCCCACAGTGGATTTTAAATCAGTCATGTGATTGAAGTGCACAAAGGAATGATTGTAGACTTTGATATTTATGCCTCGTCAACAGTTTTCTTGACTATGCGAGTTCTTGTGAAGGTGTTTTCATTTCCATGGAAATAATTCTGTGATCATCCACTTTGGTGGTATTTTGTGCTCTTTCATGCTTTTTTGATGTTGTTAAGCTTTCCAGTAAACTCCTTCTTTTAAACAATGAACCATATTGTTGATTCGACCACTCCGAAGTTCTTGCTTTTTCTCTGATTGGTTTAGTTGAATTTTGATTGGGTTTCTTCAGCCTTATAACGGTGCCCCTCACTTCCACTCGCATCTGTCTGATTGTTTGATTTAAAATCTTCCGTAGTAGTGTGCAGAGGCAAAATTACACACACACGGTCCGAACTGTATGTGCATTACCACCACCCTCTGCTGGGCCCTGCTAGAAACATGTCTTGACATCAGTGGCGGAGCGGGGGGTGGCTTACTGGGCTTAACCCCGGGTTGTTTTTTCAGAAGCCCGGGGTCTTTTGGAGTGTAATTTTTTCATAGCTAGATGCCTGTCTGACAACTGTATAAAACAAAAACTACACACAATATTCAAAGCACATAGTGCACACTGTGGGAATTTACGACTGTGCGTAAATCCCCCCTAATATTGGTATGATCCGAGCTCAGACACTGAGGGAGGGGGCGGGGGGAGCTGCTGCTTGCAAGTGCGCTGTTGGAGAAGTGCAGCCAGGCAGACAGAGGGGAGAACTGAAGTTCGACCAGGTACCAAAGAAAATCATTCGTACTGTACAAATAATGTAAATATGACGGTGTATCACGAAAGATTGATATCAAACTGATCACTTGACCCATATTACGTTACTTGCTCTTCAAGTGAATCAACAAATGGCGAAATGAAAAGCCGAACAACAACAATGCTGTTTCTTTAGAGAGTCTTAGCTTACATGTATGTTTATTTCATATTTTCAGTTGTTTCCCTCCACGTCTAAATAAATCGGTTTCAGTAATGTACTGATATACAAGAATGGACATAAGGGGCTTCTTTTAAAGAAAAAACTCTGGTAGATGTTATTTTATATATTATGCTTTGTATGTTGTTCAGTATATTCCTATTCAAAACAAGAGGAATTTCAATACACAGCAGTATATTCACAGTTGAAACCAGATATTTACATACACTTTATGGAAAACCCAAGAACATTTTTTTACTGTACAACATCAATTTAGAGTAAACTTGTTTTGTTTTGGATAAATAAATATTGAAATATCTTTTGAATTAGTTAAATGTCAGAATAAAGACAGACAGAGCTGTCTCTTTTTATCTCTTTCATCAAATTTAGGAGTACATGTACACTAAGTTTATTGTTAATTAATAAGAAAACTCCAGACGATTCCATTCTGAGCTGAAGAAGCTTCTGATAGGTTAGTAGAGTCCATGTCCATACAATTTGGTGCCATTTAAAATTATGAAATACAGATAGTTTCTCTCTTTACTCTTAAAATTAACAAATATGTTTTTTATATTTATCAATCTAAAAAAATAAACATTTAGTCTGATTTGATGTTACAATTAAAAAAGTGTTTGTGTTTTTATCTGAAGAGTGTGTAAATATCTGGTTTCAACTGTATATTTGATGATGTTGGTGTTTGGTTTGATTGTCAGCAAGTTATGCAGGCTTGTTTGCACAACAAGGCTAAATAATTATATAAACTTTTCTCAATCTAAATAGTGGACTTTGGTAGAATTAAAAAATAAGTGTAGTGCAGGTCTATGATGATTTTTAGTGCTACTATCATCTAGTTCTGATTCTGGTTCTGTCTTGGTTAAATCCTAAGTAGTCCTGATTTGAACTGTTGTAGTCCTGTTTTAATTCCGGATCAGTTCTGGGTCTGGTTGAATTGGGGTTTAGTCCTCAAGTCTTGATACAGCCCAGACTTTGTTCTGCCTTGCTGCTTAATTAAAAAACTAGTTTAAGGTGTCCTGCACATGTGATATATATTTTTCCCTATATGAAGTCATTCTTTTTTGAACAAAACTCAAAACAGAGCCTATTAATCTTTCAGTCATTTCTAACCCCCCCACCCCCCACCTCCCACCCCAATCCCACATGCATACTACCCTTTAGGGCTAAGCCCCGGGTGTATCAAATGTCTGCCTCCGCCTCTGCTTGACATTGTCCTGTAAGTCACAGTTCATTTAAAAGTTTGTGTTGTAACCTTTTCAGCTTTTTTCCTTTAGTGTACAAAAGGAATTGCCATTGGATGGATCTACCACAAATTGTGAAAGAAGGGCATCCAGTAAAATTTAAAACATCTTAAATCTTGTCAGGCACATGCTTTTTAAAACACTGTTAAGACTGTAGCAAATCACATTTCTCACCACAGTCAAAAATAAGCTGCAACACCAAAGGAGGACTAATTTACAGTGGCCCCTAAAGAGGACTATTTGGATATGTGATTTTTGATTTTCGTTTGCTGTAGTATCCTGTAATTTAAGGAGTCATGGTATTATATTGGTATTATCATTATTATAAATTACTGATTCAGTACATAGTATATGAAATCAGCAATGTCATCATCCCAACTAAAGCTAGAATGCTAGATAATATGTATATATCTCTAAATATAATTATCTAAATTTTGAATGCTAAAACATATAATCTCATCTACCTTCCCAATGAAGTTTATGCGCAACTTCAATTAGGCAGATCCGCAGTCACTCATCTGCCTGCTTTCCTGGGTTGTTTGGCTGCTACTAGTCTCTTCTTGACTCCACTACTTTTTCCCACGTTGTCAAACTCAGTACTGACATCATTACTCTAATCCAATCACCTTCTTGCCCACATTCTTTGAGCCAATTAGCCTCCACTCTACGTGGTTTAAATCTCTACTCTTCGTCTTGATGCATGCTCGATCATCCAGGTAAGTAAATCCCCAAAGTTGGATTATGTTCATGTGCTAGTTTCAGTCATTGTGCGATGTACTGTTTATAAGATTGGGGAAACCTGCAGTCAGCTGAGAGTGAAGAAGTCACTTGGATGAGTGACGAAACGTTTCTCCCACTGAAAATGCTACGTCCAGATGAATAGATTCAAACTTTCGGGATCTACTCTCTGTCATTCTCGCTTTCAGACTCGCATTCATGCAACCCACCTCCTCCCCATCCTCACCTCATAGACATATCAACTGGAGCTTCATCCAAACCTCACTCATCTTCACCACCACCACCATCTAGATTCTGCTCTGCCATGATAGGTCATCAGAGATTAATCGCCTAACCCCTAACCCCTAACCTGCAAATCATGGTAAAGAAATGCAAATGAAGACCAAGACACAACAATTTATTCCCTCTTTATTGCATGAAATCTGTCAAAATCTGCCCCAGAATGAGGTCTGTCTTTTCTTCGATTTATTTCTTGATTGTCTGCTGTGATGATTATTTCATCTAGTTAAGCGGGATTCCTGTAACCACCTCTGACTCAATACCACATTCGTCATTTCCACGCTTGATTTTGAAGAAACCTGAAATAAGAAGACAACAGAGGACGACACAGTTTTAGGCCAGCATTCCCACTCATCTTCAGCACTTTGTGTGACGTAGGCCTGTATGTGACACCGGCTATGTGCCTTACACTTTCATCCATACCTTCATCTCCCCAATCAGTATTCCAGGAGTTTGCAGCCAGCCAATAGGGCGTCCCATTCTCATCACCCCAGCCCAAGATCTTAATGGAATGACCGCCCAGCATATCCCCTGTCACATGCTGATACACACCTACAGCAAAAAAAAAGCTCATTAAAGCAGAAGAAGGTTGTTCCTCTTTTGAATAATACCCATTTTCTGACAGGCGTTCTAAAGTGTCAGTGGAGTTTTTTCAGATTAGTGGTCGACTTGCTTGCTCTCAAACAGTTGCCCAATATTAAACTGAGACAAAGAAGTACGTTACTCATATAGAGTGACATTACTGGAATTAAATACATAAACCTCACCACTCTTATACAGCAGAAAATCTTCATAAACAGTGAAAGATGCCTCCACAGGCCCGTTCTTGTACAACTCCGTCATGATCTGATCCAGGTCCGACGGGACGCCGTATGTGCGTCTACCTGAAGAGGGACATACAGGAAACTTCAAGGACTGCAACGACAAAGTAAACCAATGCTAGGAGGGTGCAGAGTTTATTTTAATTCTCTGTACCAAAGTGTTTGTCCTTCTCATATGATAGTGAGTATCCATCAGTGCACTGCTGCACACACTTAGGAGTCTCTGAACTCCCACACGGAGGACGACTTCCATTCACATGATGCTCACAGGGGGCGATGGTGTAGGGTAGACAGCCTGTAATAAACAGTCACGGTCAGTCCATTTAAGTCAAGTCTTTTGCTCCTCCCCAAAACTACTTAAACTGAATTCAGCAAGTGGATAATGGACTTACCAACTTTAGAGTCATACAAGCCTCCTGTGACAAGCCCTTTCTTTGCCCAGAATTCCCAAGCAGCAGAAGGATAGCCACCATAACAGCTACATCAAACACAAAAAGACATAATGTGCACCATGAGTTATGTTATAGCTGTTTTACTTCATTTGATTTTTGAAGACTGTAATTATAAACCATCACGGTTTCTCCAAAAAAACTTTTCCATGAAAACTTCATGAGTAGAATTAATGAACAGCCCATTTACTTATATACACGAGCCATTACTAATGCTCACCCCATGCCGCATTCATCACAGCAGGCCAGCAGATCTTCAGCGGAGATCTCCACAGAGATCTTACCACCACTTTGGATACATAATCTGTCAGATATTGCCTCAGCTGCCCCAAAGGCCTGTGTAAAAATCAAACCGGGAACACTGAGAACATGGAAGTTGGTAATGATTTTTTTTAATGTCCCACCCTATCTCCTCTATTTGGTGGTGGTGTATTTTTAATTTCTTGGTGTGTCATACCCAACAGGACCCACAGGAGCCTTGATCTCTGATCTGTTGGATTGTGGCACAGTTGGGCCACTCTTTGCGTGCGTCAAAGCTGTCAGGAAGTTTAATGCCTTCAATATTATGAAGCCTAAACAAGAGAGAAAACAGAATCACTGCAGATTAGCTCAACCTGCTGACTGTCACATGTCATCTCATGTGACCAGCTGTCCAAACCACCTGATAAACTTACACCTCTGGTAGCTTGGGTCCATTCAGTATGGTGCCACACAGCTGTTTAACATAGGTGGCATCGATATTCTGGAAATTCCTTGTGGCCTGGAGCAAATAAAAAGGAAATTGGAGCAGAGAAATCATCGCTTACGGGTTGTTAACAGCTTCCTAAGATGTGGAAATATCCATAAAAACTGATTGCATGGTCTCACCGTCCAGGTGGTGTTAGCCTTGTTAATAAAATCAACCATCTCAGAGGAGAGAAGGGAGTGGTGAGGGTGTGCCCAAGTGGTGGACACCATCACCACTACAGAGAGGAGGAACAGTGGACTCATCCTGCAAAACAGACATCAGTGATCATAGGAGGTGACCAGGAAACTGTTTACATGCACACAAAAGCACATCTCAGTGGAGCGTTACAAGGAAAGGGAATAAGGAAAGAGGCCATTTCCTTTATTTATAACCAACATGTGTTTTGCAGTAATGTTGCAAATACATTTCTGTACATAGGAACTGGGTCATGTATGAATGCAATGAACTTGGTTATTAGAAACATTCTTTCTGAAATATATCTAACACTGACTTTAAGAATTAGATCCACAATTAATGATAAATGATACTTTTATTCCAATTTATAAAGAAAAAAAAAGTTTAAAAGAACATTCATATTATCAGATGAATCAGAACTGCAGCTAGATTTAACATATATGTACATTGATTCAAGCTAAAAACAAAAAATGAAAACTTCAGCTTAAGACAATCATAAAGTATTAATCCACATGCATATTGAACTCATATGTGGGAAAAAAAAAAAAAAAAAAAAAAATCAGCATATTTGCCAAATGTCTTAATTTTTTACCTGGGTTGCTGTTTTAGTAGATCTTTTTCGTCGTTCTTCTTCTCTCTGACTCAAACCTTACAGTTACCCTTCTTATAAGACTACAGTTGTTGATCACATGCCTGTATAATAAATGCACCTGCATGTCTCATGTGACTAGAAGCCTGCCATTCCAAAGGTTGACCAAGCTCTTAAAATTATTATACGTCAATAACGAGATGCAGCTTTGTTTCCTTTATTTAACCATCAACCTTCTGATTCTTAATTTTTTGTTTAATATGTATGAACTTCTCCCACACACACACACACACACACACACACACACTTAAACTCTGCATCAAAACATGAAATCACTCAAAATACAGGATTAATTGTTATTTATTTCTTCAAATATGTACAAATCAAAATGTCACATTACATAGCAATGTTTTTAGCTCTCCTTTGGTTCTGTACAAAGTTACTCTGTGCTAGCCTTTCAACGCACCAAAGCAGTGTTAAGGACACTTAGCTAGCAGTCTCAGTATGCCTTTTTCTTCCCTCTTTTGCTGATGCTATAAAGGACCTGAAATTACATCCATTTTCCCCTTTTCATCTGTAATAAAAACTACCCTGATATTGCACATAATTGTTTTTCCTTAATTTTAAAAAAAACATAACGATGAAACAGATTAACACACAGAAAAGGACCGAAAAGGTTCAACTGTGATTGGAAGCCGTCGAACATACAGCGGAAGCGCTGCAGAGTGCACCAATGTAACTTTTTAGTGTTTCTGCTAGAGAAACACAAGTGGAATATGGAGCTAGGTTTGATGTTTTTCTTTCTTTTCTCATATCACAAGTGGTGGTGGTGGTTGTTGGTAACCCCCCCCCCAAAAAAAAAAAAATCCTAGTATGTGCAGGATTAAACTGTGAACGTTTGTTTTCAATTATTCAAATACGATGAATAATTACAATTCAAACAATGTTTCAAACAAACTATTTAAAAAAAACAAAAAAAAAAAAAAACACCCTGAACTGTGGAAGTGTACCATTTATGGCAAATATACCCACACACACCAATGTGTGTATATAATTTATCTAGACACAGGATGGACTGCTACAGATCAAATCATTTAATGACACCAGCCTGCTAACAGAGTCATACTTTAGAGTGTCCATCATCCTGTAACAGCCACAGTGAATCTGTAAATTCCTCTAGAAACAGACCTTCAGAGGGGGCACAGGGGCTTCTTTTGTATAGAGGCTCAGGAAAGGAGGGGGTTAAATTAGTTCAAGGTCTCTGCATGTCACTGGTGCCTTGGGCCTGTGCCGCTGTAGTGCTAAGGTATTGCCAGCTGAGGGCAGCGAGCACCATAGCAGCAGAAAGGTACATGGGCGACAGGTGGTGGGTCCTGGAGCGGAGGCTGGACTGCGACAGGGCGGACTTTTCACGGATTACAGCCAAGATGTGGAGCGTCTTTTCCCGAGACGGGTCGGTGGGGGACACCTTGTGTAATATCTGGAGAGAGAGAGCACATTCAGTACACCAATATGGTGGAAGCAGTAGAGAGAGACTGAGTTTAAAAATAAATAAATAAAAATAACCCACCTCCTGGCTGTACTGGGCGATAATTGTCTGCACAGCACTCATATTGGTGGCTTCCATCATGAGAGTGACTGCCTGCCCCTTTCGGATCTTCACCACTCCCTGAAACACCATGGGGTTGTTGTAGCACGTTGACAGTGTAGCTATTGCCATCACCTGGTCAAGAGAGAAATGACAACATGTGAAGTGGAAGTGTTTGATCATTTCTCATGAGTCAGTATTCATTGGTCTCTCTATTTAAGCGCAACATTTTCCATCGTTTATCAGTTACAGAAAAAGTTATTATTAAAACAAAATATTAAAATGTTTCGCAAACTTTAAATGCAAATCAAAACATGTTCCAGTAAGACCGTAGGACATGGACAGAATGGTTTGTTTTCTGAGCTTGAAAAATAAATAAAAAATGAACAGGTTTAAATGTTATGGTTTGGAGGAGATTGTGACGCAGCGCATACCTGTGGAATGGCACAGAAATTAAAGACGCTCTGGTTGCGCAGGCGGGACAGGTAGGCAATAACATCCGGGACGTGACGCAGAGCATCAGTGACCAGCAGGTTGAGACAGGACAGCGCCGACTCCAGCTTCTCAGGCTGGGCCAAATCCTCAAGACGGCCTGCAAACTGGCTCCAAGCCTGCACACAGCATGTAACAAGGATTTTATTTATCTGTACTGGCACCAGCCTTGGCTGGATTCTGTTCGTTATGTACTTCTTAGAAGCCTTGAGCAAATTTCTTCAAATTTAGTACAAACACTTATCCCACAGACCCGAGAATAAGTTGATTAGAGATTGGAGGCCAGGGTGAAAGCATGGCCACATGACTGTCCTTTTATTGTAAAACTGCAGGCTTCCTGAGGGACATCTGAAACTCTTCTTTGGAACGTTGACCGCATTTGGTCCATTTTCTGTCAAGACAACCCAACACTACTATCATAATGTTGAGCTCCTGGCTCTGGAGAGGTCACTATCCATGGCTGATAGTGTCCTCTCTGCGTTTTTCTATGCAGGTAGGTTTTCAATCTGATGGAATTATGAATGCAGAAAAGTACCATCGATTTAGACAATTTCTCCAACACCGCTGGCTGAAGTTCAGCCCAAATCTTGGGGGCATGACTTTCATATACCGTTCACCTGCTGTAGATAATTTTTGGAGACCTGCTTCCTCTTCTGCCCTCCACTTGTCCAGTTTCCAGTTTTAAGGACATGCTGCTAAAGATATGCCAAGTTTTCAGCTAATACCTCTTAAAGAATCACTTTGTTGGTACAAAAATACCATTTAAAAAGCTGTTAAACTCTGGCATAGACTCAACTAAATAAATGGGAACAAATGATGTGCTTTTGCAACAGGCTAGTTACCAAATGCCCAAAGATACCATTTAAAATGGGTTATTTGCCAAGTTAACCGTTATTTGCAGACATCCCACGAATTAGGTGGGTTTGTTTTGGGGTTGTTGTTTTTTTTTTTCTTTTCTCTCCATAGGTCAGTGTTAAGTGGCTTAACAACAATAACAACAACAGTCAAGGGCTGAGGCAAAATGAGTGAAAAAGCAGCCAATGTCCAAAGACAAACTCTGAAATACCTACAGAAACCCTGGAGAACTCTTGCTTCTGACCACTTTAAAAGGAAAGAAAGTCTGGGTCCTTGGAAGCAAAATATAAAAGAATGATAGGTGCATCAAGATTTTTTTCATAGTACCACATTTTCTAGTGTCACAGTGATCTTAACCTTTGACCGGCAACATAGATTTTCCTAGAGCCCAAGTAAAGGTTTGCACCACATTCTCAGAAATGTCAGAAAGGCCTTCTGTAGCCAACACAAACAGACGTTTGTACAACATGAAAACACTACAAATAGGACCACAGCCGTCACTAGTGTTAAGCATAAATAAATTAAAAAAAAAAAAAAAAAAAAAAAAAAAAAAAAAGGACATTAGACAGTATAAAGCCCCTCCTGCATAGAAACAAATGTTACAAAGCACATTTTGTATTATGAATATGGCAGGTGTCTGTGAAGGTTCTCAGTCATCCAGGTCATTGTAGTCTAAGGAGCTTGGAAAGAAAAGCGTCTGGACTTTTTTAAGTTGCTTGAAATATGGCAGATATTGCTAAGTATTTATGACTGCACCAATGAGTTCAGTAGGAAATAGCATAATTCCTGGAAAATTGCCCCATTCATGTGAACATGGTCACAGCTAGATTAGAAACCCCTGGGCTGACGTATCGAGTTGATAACCTCCTTCGTGCGACTGCTTGGCCCGATTAGGGTAAGCAAACCCAGATAAGTGAAAGATATCTTGGGTATTCTAAACTTGCTTCATAGTACCGGACCCTGGTCAGGCACACTGGTATTAGACAAGAGATTTTGTTTCTACCTCTTGTGGCCAGAAGGCACGTCCCTCTTGTGTGTCTTCTAGATAGTCTCGGATGATGTTAGTCTTTTGGAGAAACAGGCCCATGGAGTTCGCAAGTTCAGTGTCCTGCCCAACTTCAGGGTCCTCCAGCTGAGACGCAGAGAACAGCCGGGACAGGCCAATGCCGACTAAACCGGCAACATAGTGACAATACTGCACAAAAACAAATCACAGTGCAGGACTTAAGAGAAACAAAATCCTGGCTTATGATTAAACATTCATATTATGTAATATTCAGAGCTGAATCATATAGCTACATGACAAGATTCTTTAGATTAAAAATCTCTTCTACAGGAGTGTCCTGGCCAAGAAAGACAGCAGTACAATCAGAGGAGTTTTATAAAACAGTAACACGCACGCACGCACCCATAAAGCAATTAAGTACAGGCAATAAAAAAGAAATATATAAAACCTCTGTCTCAATAAATAATGAATAAATTAGTCAAAGCAAAATTGTCTACTGCCATAATTAAAGGAAACATTTAAAATCACCTTCCTTAAGTTCTGGTTGATTCTGCAGCTGATTTAAGAAGTAAGGAGCTGCAAATCTGAACGCTACTGTAGCTAATTCAATAAAATTGTAAGCTTACTATCTGCTCCTGAGCTGTACCAGTGAGTCAACAGCTAGTTTGTAGCTTACAAACCTCTGATAACATCCATTCAGTTTTTAATCAGAGTGATGACATTTTATTCAAAATAAAAGGCTTTTATTTTGCAATGTAATAATTATTTTGGGTCGTTACTCCAGTAATTTTAGAACTTACTCTTTATGTCCCCCCCCCCCCCAACTCAAAGCAGTCATTTATGTAGTCATTATGGTGCTAGAACAACTAACAGAAGCATAACATTTACCTGGTCCCACTCCTTCATAGATCCCACTTTCTTCTCCAGGAATTCAGCCATTCCCACTCCCATACGGTGGCAGATATCCGAGATGACGTCTCTGTATTCCTGAGCGAGGTTTCTGAATTCCAGCGATATCTAGTTTTAGAGGACAAAGGTTATAGTTACCAATTAGTCACTGCCTTAATTTGCCCAAACTTGGTAAATAACCCTTGACAACCCACTGACCGTTGGGAAGTCTTCCAGGACCTGACGATCTTTCTCCTGGCTCTCCATGAAGCACCACTCATCCTGGTACAGGAAGGTGTGGAAGTCATTGAGCATGGGAACCTTCTTGTCCAGAGGAATGGTCATGTCATCCTCCACTGTGTCCAGTGCACGCAGAACCAGGTAGAAAATGCAAACTGCATGTCTGGATCATAGACACAAGGAGGATTTACACAATGATAAAGGTAGCAGGTATGTCAAGTGTCTATATGTGAAAAACTCCTGCATGGCTGCATCAAAGATATTTTTTATATTCCTATTAATACTACTCAACAATAAACTTTAAATGCAGAAAAAGAAAAGGTACATGGCAGCCTTCACCTCTGCAACCCTGAAAAGCCTGCAATGGAAACGTTAATTAACACCCATTTTATTTATGGAGAGTCTTTCAAGTACATAGAAATGTAGTTTGATATCAAAATTTTATTTAAGATTCGTGTTTAATATCTGGCTCAAAATGAAAGAATTAAACTAGGGTTCATAAAAGGAATGAATGCCTGTCAGTCTGTCTTAGATTACAGGGATATTTCATCCCAAATAATGAATTGGGAAGGTCCTGGTCCAGGTCCCTCTCACAGACCAAAGATATGCATGTTAGATTAATTTGTGATTCCTTTACCCGCCATGGTATTTTGCTTCACATGATGCTGGTAACAACATCACACAGCCAGGACAAAAAAAGTCTGTCATACAAAAACCTAACATGTACTTTTTGAATGTATATCTTTAGTTTGAGTACTTGTTTATAAAGTTTGTCATCATAACTTGCCTGATGACGCTTTGGTGCTGTACTGTGGGTCAACTGCTCTCAGCGTTTCTATTATTTTTGTAATACTCATCCTAAATGTTGCCTCGAGCATATGCCCTCCATACAACTATAGTTAAAGACTAAAACTGGCACTGAAACGAATCCCAACTAAAGTAAGACATTCTGGAAATAAACACTAAACGGAATTAATAATACTAAAAAAAATGTCAAAAGTCGACAAAAAATAGAAACTTATGAGATAAGTTGAGGGATTTTTTTTTTTTTTTAAAGGGGGAGTGTTTCGGCCAAGACCCTTTGTTTTGCTCTAAAGAAAACAAACCGTGTGCACGCACACACGTGTCCTCACCTGGAGCCAGCTCCAGTAAAGTTTTACTCACCTCAACTCACCGTCCAGCGCCTGAATCACAGCTGCAAAGCTGCGACTGGTTTGGTTCAGGTACAGGTAGCAGGTCCGCAGACTCTCAGTCATGGACTCCTGACAGGAGAGACAGAGAAAAGCTGTTTGTCGGTAGAAGCCTGCAGGTCTGAGGGCGCTGGAGGGTCGGGCGGCCTCTTGCAGGCCCCTCTCCCCGAGCCTCCACCCGTGCAGGAGAGAGCGTGGAGCGGAGCCGCAGCCACGCGGAGCCACCGAGAGAGAGCGCTTGAACACGGACAGAGACAGCGGACACTTGCAGCAAGCTCCGGCCATACGAAAAACCGACAGCGAGAACGACTCTGCAGCTATGAAACCACACTATCCATGTTGACGCCACGCCTGTTGAGGAAGCGTGAAACATGAAGTCCATGTAGAGGACAAGAGAGGTGAACAACGCTGTGTGGACGACGCTGCGTGGAGTTAAATAAGCGCCCCGCGGATCTTTAAGCACTTTAACCTTGAACCGTGGCTGAGCGTGGCCAGTGCGCAGCGTTTGTAGATCTGCTGTTATGAGCAGGCACACTCCTCCCACCCCTGCCCCCAAAACAACGCCAGCTGAAGTTCACGTTCATAACCTACTTCCCGCATGCTAAAAATGGGGGGGGGGGGGGGTCCGATTTGGGGTTTTTGCTGCACTAAAGCCTTTTTTCGCTAAAGGTGAGCAGTGTTTTCTTTTTAAAGAAAGCACGCATTAGCTGCTATTTAGTTGTATCTCCATGCACGCATGCAGCTAGATAATGTTGGCTGTGCGCGATAAGCAAACAGTCAGCTGTGGGGTGTCGACTGCGACTTTGTGCAATATAAAGCCTTCATTGCAATAGAAAAACAAACCTTAGCAAGTTTGAACACCCCTCCCCCTGAAAAAAGCAGAACTCATGAAAACTGTATTTTGCTGACATCTGGTGGGAGACAGCGTGAAGGACGGGAAAATTCGTGACCTGCAAGTCTGTGATACTCCAGGAAAAAGATTTTTAAAACAAATATATGAGACGTATACTAAAACAAACGGACAACTCATTATAACCTTTATTTCTCTTTTTAATGTTTACATCGATTGTGCTCAGACATTACTGCACTTGTGTTGCTTTTGCACAACAATTTGGCTTTTAATACAATCAGATGACAGACTTGAGCTCTAACGTTTGACATCCTGTGCAGGTTTGTTCCTCGGGTGCTTTAATCCAAATCTTAAATGAAGAATATTTTTACTGTGTGTGTGTTTTGTTTAAGTAATGCTGCCAATCCGAGCACGAAGCCTCGTTGGCATGGTGCAGTCTGCAGGCTCTCCGGGTCCTGCCTCTGGGTCACATTGGCGTTAAAACAGTGGGATTATCCGTCAAACACGCGCACAGCATCTCTCCCCACCGGTGCGCCCTCCAAGCTCATTATGTAAGGTAAATCCCAAGTCAATGGTCATCTCTGCCTGTGTGAGTAGACTGTGTGAGCGCAGATCTAATTTGACAAAGTCCAATTAGCTGTCTCTGTTTTCACCCGGATCGTTTGGAGCAAAACTAAGGACCGTGTTGCTCAGTTAGGTTTGAGGTGTAAAGTGCCAGATATGGATATGTGCTTTTTGTTTTGGTTTGTTTTTTTTTCCTCTGCGCAGACTCACTGTGATGATGCTCTGAAAAGAGGAACGGCTATCTGCTTTTTAATCCGCGCAACATCCTTTCTCTGCGTGTGGCTGATGTGTTAGTATTCAAACGAATCTATAAATATGAGCTCAGACTGCGTTTTCGAGTAGATTTTACTCACATAATCCAACTTTGGCATGACGGCTCTGCATCCACCCATCTTAAATTTAAACAGGTTGAATATCTCCTCCGGGTGACCCAGCGACTTCAGGATGTCCATGTTGCTTCAGGTGTTCAGCGGTTACTCTGGCAGACTGACAAGATGTAGCCCCATCAGATATTCGTGTCTCTGAGATGCGGCAGCACCACAAACATGAGCGAGGACACGGTTTGCGGCCGGGAGCCTCGTCAGATCAACGGAGCGTCTGATTGGCTGGCGAGTCATGGGCTTAGAGGTTAACGTCCAATGAGCGGCCAGAGTGACTGGTGTGATGCCCCGCCCCGCCCTGGGCTGTCAGTGGAGCCCAGCTGCTGATTGGTCCGTTAGTTAATCAAGAAAGAAACTGTCTGCTCAATGAAATCGTGGTAATCCCGGCCAGGTCTGATACCTGTTGACTGTTTATACACAGCAGCACCTTGTATGTTATAAAAACAAAGGCACTGGTGAGTCTTTTTAACCAGGAAGGAAGTGTTGTAGCTCCAGTTAAGGTTCTCGGGTACTTCTAAAGCTGGAGATCATTCTCACAGCTGCTCATCCAATGTGCAGGTTGGTTGGGAGTTTCCATCCCTCCTGAAATCCACAATCATCTCCTTCTGTTTTCTTGACACTGATGCAGAGATTGTTATCCCATGCATCAAAGCATCAATCGCTTTACCCCCATCCTGCAGTCAGACTCATCATTGCTCGTGATGCATCCCACCACTGTGAAGTTGGAGCATACTGAAACTACTGCGAATACAAAAATTGGACAAGGAAGCTGTCCTATGATAAAAAAAAAATCAAAATCCGACATTGCATTCGTGTTGAAAATATATTTCCCTGTCAATTAAACGACGTGCTTGTAAGGTCATTTGCTCATTTGCAGCTAAGGAAGGCCGCAAAATCCGTGATAATCTGAACCGATTCATTGCCAAGTAGATCATCAACAGTTCAATAGAGGACACCTAATGGCCAAAGTCAAAACACGGTGAGCACACAGCCAAGTGTTTCTCTGCTCCTTTTTAAATTGAATATTTTTACATTTTCCCCTCATTTATAGCCTTTGTCTACAAACTAGACATATACAATGTATGTATATAATATATATTGTTGTGCATATTTACAGCCAGCTGCCGACTGGCCTTCGGGCTAACCAAAATTTATTTTAAGCCAAAATGAAACCAAAGAGAATCATGCCCCCTCCTCCCAAAAAAATCATGTGGCTAGACGGTATTAACAGGTATTAGTCAGTGTCCACAACAACACCATCTAACCTCACTTAGCTTGTTTGTGTATGTGTGAGAAGTTGTTTCCTGATGCTTTAAAATACCCGGTTCACTCTGTAACACATGCTTATATGTTAGTGCGTCCCTCTGCATCAGTGTGAGCTGTAACTGGTGTATTCCAAGTTTTCAATGTTGCACTTGCACATTTTACATGCTTTGAAAACTAAGGCTCAGACAAGCTTGTCTGTCAGTCCCACACTTAACCTTTAACTGATTTCCTCTGTATCATTAAATGTTTATAATTATTAGGACAAAAACCTATTGCTGTTATTATTTTCAGTAATTATATTGTGCAAAGTTTCAAATAAATCCTTTACATTTGATATCTGTGTATGAACACTTTTAAAGTTTACTCTATATTAGATCTAAACCCTCCACGCTGGAAGGCCAGTTTCACTGCTAGCACCTGGCACCCTCGGAGGGGTTTTATAAATATCGGAAAATAGTTTGAAGTGATTTGACTGAAAACACTAATGCGATGCTGGACCGTGCGGAGGAAGGTGAGAAATCGACACATCAGTCTGCAGTTTGGGGAACTCAATGAGCAGAAGAAAAATTAGAGGGCTGTGCGCTGTGTAGACCACAAGAGGAACACACAAACTTCTCAATGTTGCACTGCTCACACAAGGGCCAGAGTCTCTTTGTCTATGACAGGATAATTCAGGCGGTATGAATTAAATCCCCTACATGACCAGAATGATGTAGAAAGGTGTCAGCTGAGCTAATTGTAGACTCGACTAAATACCGACTTATCCAAAATGTACCATGTACGGAGGAGCGAAATCTCCAGGCAAGCCAAAAATGTCTGAATGTTATTACCAATATTAATCCCACCTGCCCTACCTCTGCTGTGTTCCAGAGTGTAAAGAGATGCAGCAACCGCTGATGTTCATGGTTACTTCCTCTTTGCAAAACTGGAAAACTGCTGGAGTGTGACACAAAGTAAGTAGGTTTAACACTTTCTAAGGGAGATGCCACCTGTATGGGTGAACACTGGGGCCTATATATGGACTGGAGCCATAGTTTCTCTTGCTTTCTTAAAATTTCTTAAGATGACAATCAATTCATTACATCTATTACAAGACAAGATATGCAGTCAGTGTGAGAGGAATTCAATTTAATGTGAAAAATATACAACAAGACAAACAGCTTTTGTAGCCATATTACCAAGTTACCTGTAATTTGAGTTTTTGTATGTCATACTTGCACTGTTCTTGTCTTGTTCTACTTGCATAATGTGTATGTTTAAGCTGTGGACCCTAAGCTTCACAATTTCATCTCTCTGTATACTTATATACAACTGGGATGACAATAAAGTTTCCTTTGACAGTTTGAAATGTGTCAGATCTTAAACGTTATGTCTCAAATGAAGATACACAGATTTCTTGAATGAGAACGCTGCAGTCTGGCACCTCTGGCTGTGGCAACATGCACCATATGAGTTTACTGACCTTGATGATCTAAGACAGAACCAGGAAAGGACTTTTTACTTTACTTACTCTCTTCCTCGGTTTTTTTTAAGCTTTGGATTTTGCAAAAAATACTTTCTTCCATTAAACTCGGAAGCTTTAAAACTAACAAGTTGTATGAGCGGCCTGATAGCTGAGTACTAAGAGTGAAGGCCAAAATCTATCAGCAAAAAAAGAAAGAAAAAATCCCCCCAAAATTAAATGAATAATCTTGACAGGCGCTCAACATGAGCATATTTCCCCAGTCTTGGCTCATTTACACTGGCTTCCAATACGTTGTAGAATTGATTTTAAGATTTTATTGCTTGTTTTTTGAATCTCTAAATGGATTAGCTCCGTCATACCTCTATGATCTGTTAACTAAAAATACTCCTAATAGAACTCATGTCAGCTGATAAGTTGCTTCTAGTTGTCCCTAGAAGCAGGCTAAAAAACAGAGGAGACCAGGCCTTTGCGATTGCTGCAGCCAAACTTTGGAACAGTCTGCCTCTTGAAATTAGGGTCTCTCCAACACTTGACATTTTTAAAACCCGTTTGAAAACACATTTTTACTCTGTAGCTTTTAATTTTGACAGAGTTTTGTTTTGTTCTTTTTGTGTGTTTGATCTACTTTTTCTTTTTTTACTATGTCCAGCACTTTGGTCAACCTGTGTTGTTTTTGAAAGTGCTTATAAATAAATTAATTGATTGACTGATTGATTGATTGAATATTTTAAAAAATGTCTTCTGAAACACAGTTAGAAAAGCACCACACATAAAAGAGCACATATGCAAATTAGTTCTAAAAAAAATCAAGTTGCCAAGACAAGTTGCCTCTACTCGCTTACCTCCGTCAACTGAAACCACAGGAAGGAAAACACCTAGAAGACAGATTAAAAATACAAATACAAAATATGTCAGCGTTGTTTAAAATTACACAGTGAAAAGCACCACACAGCTGTTTTAACTGAAATATATCATAGATGGGAGCAGACTTCATAAATAACTCTGTCCTTTTATGAGGAAAGACTCCTGAGGGCTGATGTTTAATAAAAGAAGCAGCTCTTCAGCAATGTTTAGGTCATAGCCACAAAGGCCTGAGTATTACTGGAAGGAGGAGCTACGTACTGACAAATGACAGCCTGGCTGAAAAAATGTAGTGCAACAGATCAGGTTATGAGGCTTTTTCTGTCTGGAGATCCTAAATTAAGACAGAGCCTGGCAAAGAAGGGTTATAAGTTTGGCTGAGGTGAGAAGACTGGATGGATTTTCCAATGTGAAATAGTTTCCAGGTGTTGTAACAAGACGATCACAAATTGTTGTGTGTATTTGTTTTGTTTTAGGCAATAGTGAACCAAATGTAGTCACACAAGTAGTTCAATAATATGTTACCTGCGGGAAATGAAGAGTTATTGAGTCAAGTAGTGTCTGTTTAGTTAACTACTAAATCTATATATAAAAAAGAAGAAATGTGACCACATAATACAGGTCGGTTCATCCAACAATATCAGCTATAGCTGGTACAGTTTGATAAAAACGTATCCAGTGTGTTATCCTGCTGCAAGCAGCCATCACAAGATCAGTACACTGTGGGCTTAAAGGGATGGTAATGGTCAACAACAAAATTCAGGCAGTCTGTGGCTTTTAAATGTTGCTAAATTGGTACAAAGGGGCCCAAACTGTGTCAGTAAAATATTTGCCCGCACCATCAGCACCACCCTGAACCATTGATACAAGGTGCGAGTGATCCATGCGTCCGTGTAGTCCGGAATTCTTATCCTACTATCTGAATGTTGCAGCAGAAACGGAGAGTCCGCAAACCAGGCAACATGTTTCAAATCTTCTGTTGTGCAGTTTCGGTGAGCAGGTGTGAAATGTGGACTCGGTTTCTTGTTCTTAGCTGACAGGAGTGGAACCTGGTGTGGTCTTCTGCTGCTGATGAAGCCCATCTGTTTCAAGGTGCTGTGCATTCAAGGATGCACTTCTGCATATGCTGGTTGTAGCAATCACTTATATGATTTACTGTTGCCTTCCTATCAACTCAGCGCAGTCTGGCCGTTCTCCTCTGACCTCTGACATCAACAAGACTTTTTCACACAACTATTTTCTCTTTTTCTGACTGTTCACTGTAAACATTGGAGATTTTTGTGTGGGAAAATCCCAGCAGCAGTTTCTGAAATATTCGGCTGAGCTCTTTTGGCATCAACAACCATCTCATGTCCCTGAACCAGGTCACTTAAATCACTTTTCTTTGCCATTCACACAGCAAGTGTCCAACAAGTTTTAGCTCTTCATCAGTACCAGACACAGTTCCCATAAAACTACAGATGTCCTTAAAAGAACCGAGGTTTAACATCGTCATTGTCCGGCTCCATCCATCCATCCATTCGCTTCCGCTTATCCTTTTCAGGGTCGCGGGGGTCGCTGGAGCCTATCCCAGCTGTCATAGGGCGAGAGGCGGGGTACACCCTGGACAGGTCGCCAGTCTGTCGCAGGGCTAACACACAGGGACAGACAACCATTCGCACTCACATTCATTCGCACATTCACACCTAGTGACAATTTGGATTATTCAATTAACCTATTCCCACAAGCTGCATGTCTTTGGACGGTGGGAGGAAGCCAGAGTACCCGGAGGGAACCCACGCAAACACGGGGAGAACATGCAAACTCCACACAGAAAGACCCCGGCCTGATGGTGGAATTGAACTCAGGACCTTCTTGCTGTGCGGCAACAGTACTAACCACCGTGCCACCGTGCTCATTGTCCGGCTTTTGTGTGAAATTCATTAATAATGGATATATTTGCATCACAGGACAAGCTGTGGTCACCCCTGGACACGTGAAGCCTGTGCAACTAGAAGGACCAATCTCCTCTTGGAGCTGACATCATCCTGGGCTAACGCACAGCAATCTGGGATGAAAGTTTTGGAGTATCTAAAATTTAATCAAGCCACAAATCATTTTTTCCTCAATGACTCAGTGAACAGTAATTTTTTAGTTTCACCACGACATCACTGATGAATGCTGTGAAGACGACAAACAGCATTCTTGGGCAGTGATTGAAAGACAGGAGGAGATTATCATGTACGGGCCTTATTATCCTAACTATAGAGAACATAGTGAGGACCTCGTTATCAGCCAAACCCAGGAACTTCTGGAGTCAGAGAGTTTCTCTGAAGACATAAAGGGCTACATCTTCACTGTGAACAGCCCAAGTTTGGCAAGATATGCCAACCCGTGCATGCTGAACTTGGTTCATAAGGCTCTGGAGAGGTGGAATGCACTTGGAGTGAAGACTCATATTGGCCATATGAAGTGCTTGGGCTTTAGAGGAACCAGAGAAAATCTGTTTCAGGGTGTTAACTACAAACAGGTGGAGTGCCTAAATCAAACTGTGGACTATGAGAGTTATGTTAAAGCAGCTGAAATGAGCACCGATCTTAATCTTTTGTGTGAAACTGTGTTTTCTCTTCTTAAGCGCTTGCTGGGGCCTCAACAAGAAAACATCCACTTTGCAGCCACCATGCAGAAGCAGGACAGGAAGACTTATTTTAAAAGCATGCGTTCTATATTTGAAAGCAAACCAGCGCATGAGAAGAAAAAAAATCCTGACGCAGAGGGTGAAGGCACTGATCGACTCTGCAGAAGTTCTGCTTTCGATGAGTACCGAAAGTCTCCAGGAATATTTAGAAAGAGGGCGTGTTTTTGCACTTGGTTACACATTTAGCTCACAAGCATGTGATGCTGGCCTCGAGGATATAATGAGACTTGCGTTTCAGCAGTGTTGGAGGGACTTGGTACAGGACAAGTGTGCAGAGGTCATCAGAGAAAAGTTGACTGAGGACTTTAACCACTGTGCCCTTCAGCTTTTTACCAAAAACACCGTGAACATCACAGAGCAATTTTTACAAATTGGGAAATTAAGAGGACTCAAAGGCTCCACGTGCTTTTGAGAAGAAGATGAAGTTATTGTAAGACACTGTCATTAGAAACAGAATGAATTCCACCACCTTTGCATACTGTTTGCATTATGTCAAAATGCTGTGTCTTTATTAGTGTCTTTGTCTACAATATGTCACAGATCATACTGGAGTGGAGTTTTTACATAGAAGCAGTAGCAATATCCTACATTTACAATGGTTGCCTCCATGCTTTTAGAAAGCAAATTGAAGTAATGCTAACATACTGTACAGTTAATCCTTTATACAGCTTATTGGTCAGTCCTTATATAGTAGATGGTAATCCGATGATGACGGTGATGATAATGATGTGGTTTGGCGCTAAACCTTTTAATTAAAGTCCAGTGGTTGCATGCCTGTGCATCTGTCAGCAGGGGGAGCTATGTGGCCTCCACATCACAATCATCACGTGCACTCTTCCTGCGCAGGTAGTTTATCATGTGTTGTAAGAGATGCCAATACTGACGTGTATTTTTCATACTTTGAATGGAAGAAAGTGATAAGGAGCTGTTATTATTGCACTGAGTAGTAGATCGTGTAGCGATCGGATAACTGGCACTGGGGAGTGGTGGATCCCATAAAGTAAGTTTAGGGGGGAATAGTCATTCAAAGGTTAGATGGGCTAATTACACAGTTGCCTTTTAACTGCAGATTCTTGTCAGCAGAAATACCGATCTGCCAATGACAAAACATACTGTTGTGCAGGATGGCCCACTGCCGTGGATCCCTGGGACACTCTATATAACCTGTTTTATATTTGCTTTACCTTCTATTGCAGTTTGAAAAGAGTATAACAGATCGCTCATTGTTTCAGTTTGCTGAATTTAACCTGCATAGAAACACTTAATAGTTTGCGTCTGCTGCAATCTTATTACATTACAACTGAACTACAAAAAAGTACTCGTTTAATTAAACCTGCAAACCCTAAAAGGCACTGTACTTTCCCCTAAACAGCGTGCCAGTTTCTTTGGATGAATCCAAGGGAAGATTTTATCCCACACAGTTAAAAAAAAAAAAAATCAAAGCTTTAAGCACCATGAAGAAAAATGTGTGGAAAGTCTATTGTTGAATTGCCTTGATACAACCAGTGGAAAGTGATCAACTCTACTATATTTCTGGTTCTTTTATATACATGTATCTGAGCTGGCCTTTAAATACACTTTCTGTAAACCTGGTGGTGCAACTTTTTACATTAAGTTTAAAAATTGTGATTTTCTTTTTAAACATTTTTTGTGTATTTTAATGTTTTTCCTTTTTGGCAAAATATCCACAATCATATGCAAAAAAAAAAAAAAAGTTAATTTAAAAAAAATGACTATAACTATTATTGTCATGTATTATGTTACAGTATTTATCTGTCGAGGAGGGTGACGAAAAGTTTTCTGTCGTGTTACTGAGTGAATCTAGTCACTGCTCTTCTTTCAGATTTCTATAACAAAGTCCATTCAAGTCCTTGTTTGCTCTGAGTTCACACACAGTGTGTGCAGCACTGTAAGGCCTCGTTTCTTCTGTAGTAGCTCCCAGATTTCTGTTCCTGCACTGACAACGCTGCACAGCGGGCAGGAAACAGATGGTCTGAACCCAGAGTCTGTCAGGAGACTTTAATAGGTATTCTGTGGTTAGGTAGGTTTTTGAGATGTTGGGTTGTAGGTTTTTTCTAAGCCAGGATTAGGCTGTTCCAGGGTTCAGCTTTGGAGCCAGAGGACCCGTTGTGCCCCCCAGGGGACATCTTCAGGGGAATGGGGCCTCCTTGAGTTGCCATGTAGGCTGGCAAAGCAGAAATCTGGAGAGATAATGGAGAAGGTGATGAGAAGTGGAATTTTTGCCATCTTTCTGTTCACTTCCCACTACCTCTGAGTGACACGTGGTTAGGGAGGCATTGATTTTTACACTAATGTCTACCAAAAGATTTCGCCATTGAGGTGTCTCACCTGTGCATGTGAGCTGTGATGTGTGTACAAGCTGTGATTTTCTGGCTCCGTCTTTATCTGGCGAGTCTCCTCTGCAGTGGTGGTAGTGGTGGAGGTGGTGGAGGCGCGGGGAGTGCTGCTGGGTGTAATCGGAGCCCCCTCATTGCCTGGTGTCCCTGCAGGGTACAGCACAGGTGAGGTTACAGGTGTTGTACACATGTGATCCATCCTTGATACGTAAACCTGTATCACATTTGCACTGATAAATCTAAAAACGTTTATTTCTTCGGTTTGAAAGTACAAAGGACAACAGGTGACAGCAGAAAATTATCACTCTAATGTAGAACACAGGGGAGAAACGACATTTACGGCTCTGCTCCTGCTTGCTCTTAAATAGAAACACAAATATAATCAAGTGTGTTTTTGAAGCCCACCAGTTTGGGATTTATTGAGGTTCTTAGGTTTGCGTTTGCGGGTCTGGATCCCCTCTTTCTTCATAGCCAAAGGTCGAGGGACCTGTCGAGACACAAAGACAAAGAAAGAACCTTAAAGAAAACGCAGGTTGTATTAATATACATTAAACAATCAAAAAGGCTGGAAAACAGTTTTTAAGGAAAAGTTGATCACTGACTTGATGCAGTTTCTTAATGTCTTTTCATTTAGATGTTCTGCATTAATTTTTATTTTGCAAACCATCATATGTGCAAGTTTAAGACAAAGTTAGAGAGGCAAGGCTGAGATGGTTTGGACATGTGTAGAGGAGGGATAGTGGAGCTGCCAGGAAGACCACGGAAGAAGTGTGACAGAAGAAGATACAGGGATAGGTTGAGATGGATGCGACCCCTAAAGGGAGCACCCGAAAGAAGAAGAGTGCAAGAGTTCTCCCATTGTTCTCTCTCTTACCCCGTGGAGTTTCATGTAGAGCCCACAGGCGTTGCAGACCGGCTCCCCCTCTGCGTTTCGTCGCCACAGGGTGGTGGTGGTGGTGTGACAGTTGGTGCAGGACAGGCCCACCCTCCTCGAGGCAGACTGCCACAGATAAAACATGTCGGTCGTCAGTGGAGTGACATTTAGCAAAGAGATGAAAGCATCTGTTTTACAGGACTTGCTAAAGGAGAAGATGAAATCGTGGGTGACCAACCAGCCGTCTCTGGGGTTTGATAAGAGGTCTGTTGATGCCGTTCATCTTATGGTACAGCCCGCAGGCGTTACACAGGTAGTGACCGGTACCGTCTCGCCTCCAGAGGGGGGTTGACATCGCTCCGCAGTTCACGCACTCTCGGCCCTCAGCGAAGTCATCAAACAAATCTGATAAGAGATGACAAATATAAGCCAAAAAGTTCTTTTTCTTGAGATGGGGCCACTGGTCATTTCTAACCTTTTGTAAGTAAAATACAAAATATGATCTGAAGTAACACTCAAATATTACTGGAACAGTTATGCTACAATACTTCTTAGAGAAATTAACCTCCAGCCGCTCTGATACCGCAAATATAAATCCATTGCTTTCCTTTTTTTTTTTTTTTTTTTTTTTTTTTTTGGCTGATAAAAAAAAAAAAAAAAAAAAAAATCCATTGCTTTCCTGTACATTCAGACCCTGACAGTGATCAAGCAGTACAGTGGCATTCATGCACCAGCAGGAGGTGCAGGCTGGTTCCACTCAGGGGCCCACACAACCGCAACCTGGAGTCCTTCCTTAGCTCGCAACCCCCCGACCCCCACCCCCATGAGATAAAGGGTGGCTGGAAATAAAGATGGAATAGAGCTCAGTCCTACTGAAATGTCTATCATACCTCTTTCTCTTTTTCTTTTTCACTTAGCGGGACATCTGATAAATGTGATAAATGTAATCTTCACTCTCTCATCTGGCACATAACAAAGTGTCTCCCAAGAACCTCTTAACTATTTGGGATAGGAGACATCAATCTTTGGAATAGAGGTGAGAACACTACTAGTCCTTCTTCATATTTCAGCAATGCCACCACCAGCACGAGCTGTAATCTAAAATACGTGTCAGGTCTGAGAGCACCTTGATAAACAGCAGAAAACAGCAACGTATTAACTGTGGACGTCCCGTTCAAATCCTAATGTGTTTTAATCACACACACTTCGCTGTGCATAATTGCTCTTCTTCAGATAGCGTAAATCTGGCCCACATGTGTTCCTCCCTCGCCGCGCTGTGCAACCGGACAGGCAGTTGCACACATGCAGGCCTCCTCAAGGCTGAGAGCCAAACAGACACGACAGGGCGAGCTAACCTTGAGCGAGGCAGCAATTGTAGCCAACACAACGCAGCAACATGAGACAATACACAAAAGAAATATCTAAATGGAAGTTTTCATGCCCACTGTTTATATGTCAGCGTTTATCATAGTGCGGTTAAAAAACCCAGACACAAATGCTTTAGGCCAGGAGTGAAAATAGAAATACAGAGTGTACATGGTGTCAGCTGTTACAAGGAAAAGGCTAAAGTCAGCAAGATAATGATTGTATCTGTAAACTTATTTTTAACATTAAAAGATTTAACTTTAATAGAATGAGTATTTTCTGAGTATTTTCTTGGGATTTTACACTTTTGCATTTTGGGAAACATAACCAGATTAATTAATCAGATTATCATTTAAGTCATAAATCTTTCTGAAATTTCAATGAAACTTCAATTAAGAAAAGTGATTTAACTCAACATGCTGGCCAACACAGCGTGATTAGCTACTATAAGAAACAATAATAATTATAATAATGTACTGCTGTAAATTAACAGTTCAATTTTCAGCAATGGCAAAATTTTAGGGTACATACTGTACTAAGTATTCCACTCAAGTTTTCTGATTTAAATTCTGATTTTAAAGTTTTTTTAAAAAGATTTTTTTTAAATGTAAAAAAGGGGGGCCAGCATGCGAAATAGGACACATTGTTACACATTATCCAACAACACTGTTTAATTGGCCCCATGAGTGAAAGAATGAAAAGACTAAACATGCCTGAATGCATAATAATAAAATATTTGTATTAAAATATCACCTCTTTCAGGGTTTATTTTTGATACCTTATTTAAGCCTTCAATTTGTTCTTTTTTTTACCTTGCTGTTCTTGCTTTACCTAGTAAAATACATTTTATTATATTAATATTTTATTAACGCATATTAATTATTACAATTTAACCTGATTTTAGGGGTACTTTGTTAGATTTTACTTTAATAGAATTTTTGTATTTTTTTCCATGTTGTTCATACAAATTCCACCTAAACTGCTTTCATGACTTCCAGGAATTTATCAGAGTCATAACATAGATATTAGAATCTGAAATATCGATGAATTATGCTGTCCTTTAGTTGAAAAGTTATCCCCCCCCCCCCCCTCAATCTAATTAAACTTGAGCAAAGGATTGTTCAATTTAAGCATAAATAAATCCATGCATTGTATCCCACACTTAATAAATGCCAATATTGTTGTTTTCTACAATCAATATATTTATGGTTTGCAATTTTAACACGACCATGATAGCTTTGCTCAAAAGACAAAACTAAAGTGAATTTAGTTGTTCCATTTGAAGATCAAAACTGATTTTAGTTTAGTGCCCTCACATCCATTCAAGCTAAATGTCACTGAGCATTTCTGTGCGTTGATTAATGAATGAATTCTGATTAGATTTTATTTCCTCTTTTCCATCTTTACGGAACAAATGAGGGAGTTTCCCTTTCCCCAGAACAATGTGCTTTCGGCACCCGGCTGAAAGCCTCTTAATTAAACACAGAGACTTGATTGAATTTATTGAGATTGCACAACAGTGAGGTGTTACTGTTACGCTTGTAAACCAAATCAGAGTGAACACAGGGGTCTTTGTGACGAGTGTGATTGTAATAAGATGAAGAGCTCCGTTTGGATCAATGCTGTTATCTCTCTTTTTTAGAGATAATTTGAGAGATGCTTTTTTTTTTCTCCATGAAACTGTTGAGGGTCGGGGGGTGGGGAGGGGGGATGTGGCAGATGGAAACTGTACATGATATTTAGAAATGAGGAAGTAATGAGCTGTTAATCAGCTGTGAATAATAACTGATGTGGTGAAGAATGAGCGATAACGACTGGTTACTTCTGAGGATACTGAACTGGAAAAGTGGCCAGTTGTGCACGTTTGAATTAAAAGATGTTGCCCACCATCGTTCTGCATAAGTTCAGAAACTTTAGATGTAGGGGGGGAAGACAGTTTAAACAAACACAGTGCTTATTGGTGATGCAGACTATGCAAAACGTGAGCCACACAAAATCTGACAGCCTAAGCAAAATGAATGTGTTGTGAAATCTCCGTCATCCATGGTTCAGAGTACACTGCAGGCTGCAGCTACAGGCCAAAATCACATCCAGTACATAAAGGTCAGATATTAGATTAATCTGTTCACCTTAAAGTGACTTCTAACATGTCTTTTTAAATAATAATTAAATTATATATATATATATATATATATATATATATATATATATATATATATAAGAATCGTGAAAGACTTCTTTAATAAATGATTGATGATATGTGACGCATGGATGAGATTCCCAGCAAGTAAAATCTGTCCTGATCCAAAAGGCCACAGTCAAACACAGCTCATAAACCGCAAATGGTGTTATCAACTCCACTTGTGTTAAATACTAATTTCAATCTTACCAATAATATTGCTCAGATTCATTCATAACTAATAAATAGCATGTTTCCTGTATGTTGTTTATGTTTAACTATTGTAAGTCTAACTTTGGGTGTTTGGATTGAGCCTGATGCGTGTTCATATATATATATATATACATATGTATATATATATATATATATATATATATATATATATATATATATATGTGTGTGTGTGTGTGTGTGTGTGTGTGTGTGTGTGTGTGTGTGTGTGTGTGTGTGTGTGTATAGATAGATAGATAGATAGATAGATAGATACATACATACATACATACATACATACATACATACATACATACATACATAGATATATAGTTAGGTATAGATATATATAGGGATTTAGAGATGTGTGCCACACATTTAAAACGGCTTATAAAACGTATTATTAATTTTGTTGAATTATTATAGATATAAAACTGTGTGGATTTGCACTCAAATGCATCTCAATTTAGGTTGTGTGAAAATGTTCATTTGTGATCAGCATAAATGTAAAAACGTGAACTTTTAGAAGATTTTCCCGAAGTCTATATAATTTTATATCTTTATAAACTATCAGAAATTGTACGTTAAATGTGTAAATATGAGTAAAAACATATATTCTTGTTCATGGTGTTAATGTTTTAAAATTCAGTTACCCTTTCTTTAAAATCACAATCTGCCTCTTTACAACCGCGTAAAAGTAACAAAATGGAGCCAAAATTGATATTGACCATTAATAATTAATGCACGTTTTTATATTTTTTAGTTTCGCCGATTAACTCTTATTAATTCCAACTTTTAATCTCTAAATTAAACAAATAATTGTGTTCTCCCTTTTGTAATCCATTTCATTTGTGCGTTTTTCCTTCTTAAAATACTGAAACACTGTATTTGTGTAAAAGTGTATTTTATTTCCTCACCTATGTTGGGGTGTCTTGTTGTCCCAGGAGGAGCGCCAGTTTGGAGACCGTGGAGAACCGGACTGTCAAAGGGGGACGCCGGCCACGTTCCGCCCACGTTAGGGCTCATGTAGGCCGAATAAGGGCTGTGATACGACCCGCTCAGACCGCGAGCGCTGTAGTGATCCCTACAGTTAGCGGAGATGTTCAGCGGACTTGTGTAAGAAACTGCCGTCTCCCGGGCCGTGGCCACCCCGGAGGACAGAGGCGGGCTGGTGGAGAAAGTGAAGCGCGGAGACACCGGGGAGTGGTTGTATGAGGGCACCGAGTCTGCCCCCGGCTGTGCCCACGCAGAGTGGCTCGACGCCGGGCTGCTCTGCTGCGACGCACCGGGCGCCTGAAGGTAAGGAAGCGCAGGAATCATGGGTGTGACGACCCGGGTGGTGGGGACATAAACCGGAGAGGTGCCCGCCGAGGCGTTATGAAGAAATCCGGCCTCGTATGAAGAGGGTCCGTGGTTGCTTGTCATTATGCCCTGGTACATATCCTCACCTTGAAGCTGGACATCCGCGTCGGTAGAAGGTATGAAGGCTGTGTGGATGCGGTTACGCACGGAACTACTGCGTGTTACCGCAAAACATCTGGTTTAAAGCAGCTCGCGAAGCTGGCTTAAGTCAGGCTACTTGTTCAGATCTGATCAAGTCAAGCAAAACAGCGCAACACTCAGAGAAGTGAAAATAAACGCATTAGTGAACACACAAGAGAGGAGGAGGAGTGACAGACCCTGTGATCAAGATCCAGCTGTCATTATCTATCTCTCTCTCTCTCTCTCTCTCTCTCTCTCTCTCTCTCTCTCTCTCTCTTTTTGCCAAAAACAAATCCAAACATTTTTTCTAATGACGTTTCCAAAACTGCACAGTATTTATTTCATGGATTCCAGATAGGCCTATCACATGGATTTGGCGAAGGCCGAGCACTTTTTGGGGGGGTCTATTTTCTTTCTGACCTATTATCTTTTGTTTAGAGGTGATTTTTTTTAAAATGTTGCTGTTTTTAAATGTTGCATTTTAATGTAATAAAAACATAAATATAAATAAAGACTTTCAAGTCTCCAAGGGAATTGGAGACTCGCTGCTTCACGTGGATCTTATTGGAGTCTAGCGGTTTCTTTTTCTGTCCTTATCGATTTTAAAACATCGCTATAAAATCATTTTTAGCGCTAGCACAAAATATCCAAATACTTTTTTTTATTAAATTAAAACCTGGCTGAACTCATTGAACGCCGATTTTTTAATTGCTGTTTTATTATTTATTTTTCGCTTATCTGAAATGAAGAATCGGGAATCTAAAGATCTAAACTTTGTGTTTCTTTTTTTTTAATGTTTTTTAAATCTATCAGATTTCAATTCTCGATTTTAGTCTTCTTTTTTGTTCTGTAATTATTCTGTGTGCTTTGACTTATATATTTTATAGGCTATTATTAAATATTTTTTACATCTGATAATTTCTCTCTCTCGCTCTCTATACAATAAAATAAAATAAAATAAAATAAAATAAAACTGGAGGCAGAGATATTGGTGTTATTGTTCTAATAATGTGTTATAATTACGATTAGCAACTTTCTTTCTGGTAATTCGAAGCGTCTTTTTTTTAAGGTTAATATCCGTTATTTACGACAGTTAAAAGTGCACATGCATCAGGCTATAACCTGTTGGAGGACGCATAGATGTACTTAGATGCGGAGGGATATTGCCTGTAAATAAATGAGCTGTGACCTGCAGGGGTCCCACGGGCCATTTATTCATTCGTGTTTTCGTCACAGCACTTCTCCACAGCCAGAAATGATTTTTCTTTTGTTGTGTGTTTTCATATTATTATTATTTTTGTTTTGACAAAATGAAGAATTGCGCTACTTTAGTCGGAAGTGTCCGGCGGCTGTTGTCCTCTCCAGGACAGATTTATACCTGTCATCAACACCAGTAAACCTAAACACACGAGGCCATTTCATTGTGCAGCCACTTCCCACTGACATCCCCTCACTGAATTATGTACTTCTACAGTGTGTGTGTGTGTGTGTGTGTGTGTGTGTGTGTGTGTTTGAAGAGACCAGGGATTCTGCTGTATGATGTGTAGTTTAAGCAATTATTAACTGTGGTTATTCATAATAATTCATGATGAATGAACCAATAAAACTATCTGTTTGGTATGCAAATCAGTGCTTATTCTTAGAATTAATTGGCCCCGCTGTAATGAATTGAAAATACCCTATTAATATTCATGAGAACACAATCGATCTATCAGTCTGTGCATAAAGCATGAATAATAACCTCTAACCTTCGTACTTTAGTATCGATTCCCCCCCCCTTTTTCTTGAACAAAGTCAAGGCAAACAGTGCAATATTGCCTGAGTGGAAACGGGCAACTGTCATCAATGTGTAACCATAGGCTGATAACAGAGCCACCAATTGCTGGCTAATAATATCTGGGCGTGGGTCTGTTAACCTGAGAAAGCATAAAGTAGCGGCAAAGTCGATTCATGAAAGAGACGCTTCGAGTTTTACAGCTCCAGTCACAGCGTGGAAGTTCGTTTTGTGACGCGAAATTTCTCCGTTCGCGTGTTTCGAGCAGGAGAAGAAGAAAGTGGAAAATTTCTGACGGTTGGTTGGCGGGAAAAAAACCCCCCAAAAAATATGTTGGTGTCGTTCTTCTTTAAAGCTGCTTCCAGCCGCAGCATAATCAGGCAAAATGTGAGGTAAAAAGTTTAGAAAAATACCGAAAAAGTGGCGTTCATTCTTTTTCTGCTGTTATTGGAGAGTACAGTGTGTGTTTTGATTGGTGTGTTTGCATATGCCAAGCTGAAGCACTGACAGTGACAGAGGCCAGAGCTCGTGTAAACTGTGCGTGTGTGTGTTTATAACAATGATTCTGTGCAACCGTGTGTTTCCCAGTGTGTGTTCGCTGTCAGTGTGTATGAATGAAGAGGTGTTGGGTGAGGGACTAGATAGAGATGCTGGTATGTGTTGGACAGCAGCAGACTGTTGCTGAGGAAGGTGTGTGTGTGTGTGTGTGTGTGTGTGTGTGTGTGTGTGTCTGAACCAGGCACCAGGAAAAGTGTCCCCGTCTTGGCTGGGGCCACGACTCAATCATTCGGGGGTCGGTGACTTATTTTGGCCCTTCTTCCTCACACACACAAACACGCACACACACACACACACAGACACACACACCGAGGGTATGGTAGACTTCTGGCTCCAGGAAGAACACTTCAAATGGAAAGGCAGGAAAACACAGGAGGAGGAACGATATGAGGCCAGTGAAACGCACACAGAGACGTCACTCAGCTCAAATTCTCGGTATTCCTCATGGACATTTTGGTTAGCAAAAAACGTCTTCTTCTTTTTGTTTGTCAGAAGGGCTTTCATCTGTTCAGCATCTGCTCCTGAAGACGTCAGCTGTTTGTCTTGTTTTATCTGATGCACAGTAATGAGATAACAATAATGATGACAGCGCAGATCAATAGAGGTTTAGGTCTACCTTTGCTGTCACTTGAGAAACCCTCATGTCGCCTCCAAAGTTTAAATTTAACAAGTGTCTCCAGGAAGAAAACAATTCAGAAATTTTTTTTCCCAGCGTTGGCTTTTTGAATGCAGTGTAGCCTGTAATTAATTGTGATCGGGACTCATCCTCACCAGCGGCGTTTTTGTTTGGACAGAAAATGTGGGAGGCATTATCCTTCTTTCTTTCTTTTGCCGATTATTTATGGGTATGGCTATGAATTTTTGTAACTGCAGAATCCTCCAAACCAAACAACCAAACTGACATGAAAGCTCCGCTCTCTCCAACGTCTTCCACCTCCTCCCACAGCTCATCATCTGCAAACAGAACATTTTTTATGATATTTGCGTAATTCAAATGTTTTTCATGTTTTGCGTTTTTGTGTATTATTCAAATTCATATCTGGGTATTGTCACATCGCTTGCTTTTGTTTCTACTTTCCGTTATGGTCATTGTCATGTGCATTGTAAAGCAAATCCCTTGCACTACTTGGCAGTGTAAACTTGGCAGTAAAACATATTCAGATTGATTCAATGTCACACTGAAAGATCAAAACTGGATTTTTGGAATATTTGTGGTGTTTTTACTGATGCCTCCAGTAGAATAAACTCACACATATGTGTCTAATGCCACATGCAAATCACAGTTTTAGTGAAAATGTTTCATTTCTTTAGTATGTTAAGCTTTGATGTGATAAAAACACACACAAACGCTCAGTCAACATTTTTCTTTCATATTTACTGCTTATTTTTATGAACGAGTGCAATTTCCTTGTGCAGTCATTCTTGTAAGTGTGTAAATGTCCAAGTGTGTGCGTTCAAGTGTTAATCTAAGGTGTCTGTGTTGTTCTTGTGGATTAAGTGTGTTTGCACAGGTAAGGTCAGAGAGTCACTCTGGGGAGACACAAGTTTTCCCAGCGGGACACCTGGGCTTCAGCAACGCAGTCGTTTCTCTCTCTCTCTCACACACACACACACACACACACACACACACACACACATGCACATTCTCGCACCATCTATGAGGAGTGTGTTTTGGAATAAATTATTAACTCCTCGCAGGTTCTCATATGTGTGACAGACTCGAGTGCTGAATTGGACTCTTGATTCACGTAGCTTGAAGAGCAGCGCAAACACGTCGCACAACACTCAATTATGCATGATAAGAATTCAATTATCAAAACGCTCTTTTGTCCCAATGACTTCCACTGTTTGTAAAACTACTTCACCAGCAGAGGTTTGATCGTTGCTCTGATGCTTATGCACGTACTTGAAATTCTGCTCCTTGGGGTTATAGCCTGCTGTTGAAGCTATAGATCAATTCTGTAAGCAATCGCATCCAAAACAGACAGTTAACTTCTGTTAGCCATCACAAAAAACATAGTGGGGTGCCCTGTGTCACTGAGAGTGTGCATGCAAGCATTAGCAAGTGTATTTTTAGCAGTGAAGACCAAGGGATCCCAGGACCTCTCCCTGTGATAAGCAGTGGCCAAAGTCCGCTGGCTAGCAAAGGCCTAAAGAGCAAATAGGGAACACACACGCACACACACAATGTTTAATACACTCATACGTGGGGCTTAGTTGCAGTGTGATGTTGCAGGGAGAGGGAAAACCTGTTTGTTTGAATGCAAGGGGCAAGTTAGGGGCAAGAAGAAGGTTAGGTAAAGGTGAAGCGACATCATCAAAACAATGGCGTTGTTTTGGTGTTGATGAAGGGTTCGTGCAGAGTTCATGGAGAGATGGCTAAAGAGGTGTAAGGTGTGGGCAAAATGGCACTGAAAGAGGCTTGAGATCAAAACAAGAGGAGAAATATTCACAACATAAGCGGGCGAAGTCTTTATCAGTGCCTAAAAACTGGCTGCGCCTGTCAGTCAAAGGCAGGCGTCCCCCAACCACCTCCCTCCACCCAATCTCTGGAAACACTGTAAGAGAAAATAAAAACACAATGAGGAAGCAAGAGGGAAAAAAGGTCCCTCAATCCAGAGGCTGTCATAGTGCATATTGCCTGATAACAGCAGGAATATTTCTGTTTGGACAAAGAGAGGAGGGGTGGCAGTGGTGGAGGAGGAGGAGAAAGATTTAACAAATTGGGTAAGGCTGAGAAGGAAGAAAAAATGTTGAAAATAGATGGAGAAAGAGAGCGGGAATGTTGGAGAGGAGAAGGGAGATGCCACCAGACAGGAGGCGCACTGGAAAACAAAAGAGGCTCCACACTCTGCTCCGTCTTATCTGTCTGAGGGGCTTATCCACCGCTGGCTCTGTTAGTGTAACCCCATTCCCTCCCCTCCTTGCCGCTCATCCCTCCATCTCCAGCTTCAGCACCCCCCCTCCCTACAACTCTGTACTGCTAGCTGTGGACTCCGTTATCAGGTCAGGGCTGACGTCAGGGGGCCCGCTGGTGCTGGGGGGCCGGAGACGGAGGCTGATAGCGCGGCAGAGGCAGCCTCCACACAGCCTGTGGGAACCACGGACCCAGCCCACCTCGACCCAGTGGCCCCGCACGTCCGCCACAAAAACACACGGAGGTGAGGATGTACGGGTATTTCGCGAAAGCACACACATGCACACTTTTTATGAATTGTGGCATGTTTAGGAACCTGAGGAGAGTTTTTACACCACTACTGTAAAAACAGTCACATAGGACTATTTATTCTTCACAATGTAGTGTGGAGCATGGTTTAGATCTTTATATGGGCTTACCCATGAGAGTAGTGTTTCTAAACTCCTGGCAATGTCACTCTGCAACCCTTTTTAGAGCTTCTTTAAAATAAACCAAAGGATCTGATTGACAGTGGACAAAATAAAGTGTGCAAGTAGAACAGATTTGCTTTATGCATGTTTTCAAGCTCACTCTTAAGAAAACAGTTCCCCAAACACCCTCTCAGGCTGATAAAGCTGTATATGCAGATACAAGCTGCCATTTAAGTTCATGATGAAGCTGAGGTTACTTTTTGTGACATCTGTCGGCTCATGCATCTCCAGAAAAGACACCAGGCCTGCAGCTGCACTGCATTTGACAGATTCTCCTGTCGGGGTTGGTCTTAGTCCAGTAGACATGAATTCACTGGAGACGGGGATGCAAAAAAAGAAAGAAAAAAAAATCAAGAAATTAATTTCCTCTGATTAGGTTAAGGAGGCACTTAGCCCAGAGTACTGAGATGGTTATTGTCTTGCCAAATCTTCAGAAGAGCTAAAGAGAAAAAGAGAAAAAGAGTGAGAATATGTGTGTGTTTGTGTTGCAGGTCCACAGGTGTGAGTTTAAAGTGTGGAGAGTTAGTGCAGCCTGGATGGCAAGTTTCACATCATTAGTTGCAGGTGCAGCACTCCCACAACATGCGCAAAAACACATATTCACACACACGCCCACACATCGCAAGTCATCTGAACCTTGCTCACCCAAAACCACGGCTGTACCTCTGCTCAGCTCTGATTTGACTCATTAATGAGCGACGGGATTCGGTTGAATCATCAATCTGCCATTACGCACATTTACGTGTATATACTTCCACATTTTCCTACGGGGTGTCACAGATGTTTTCGGAGATGGATCTGTCGGATGGGGAGTGGAGACATACTTATCAGTGTGTTGTCCTCGATAAGGCCGGGAAGATTTGTAATGGTTGCGGTCGGTCAGTCCTGGATGTGTGCATATGTTTGTGTGTGTGTGTGTGTCTCTCTCTCCTATTCTCTGACCTCTTCTTGGCCGAGTAAAGTAGGAGGAAGAAAAGAATGGCCTTGACAGTGTGAGAGGAGGGGTGAGATGTAGAATCAGAAGAACTAAGAAGAAGGAAAGCGTTGTTTCTCGCCTGCTTATTTCTTCTCCTCCACCCCTTGCTGTCATTTTCTCTCACTCTCTTTGTCGGACACCTACTCCCTAAATCTCACCAATGGCCTGCGTGCCCTTGTAAATAACTGTACAGTAAGACTAGAGAGAGAGTAGGGTTAGAAAAAAAAAGGGGGGGGGGGAAGAAAAGTGGTGAACTTAGGGTGCACTCTTACTGTAAAATGAAATGATGCATTAGGAAAAGAATAAGATAATATAACCTGGACTGTGTATTCAGTGCAAGTCGTTTTTTTATGGTTATAGTAATTTTTTTCATCATATCGTAAAGCATGCTATTAATATAGTTTGATGTAATTTGGAGGGTTTAAAGGTTTAGCTATCTTCCAGCAGAAATCACTGACGAAATCGGATCTAGTCTTTAACTTTTGAGGATATTTGTGTTATCATTTTTCCCCCAATTAACATCTCTGTCCCTCGTTAACAAGTGGTGCAGTGTGCCTTTGTCTGAGTTCTGCTTATCCAATTCAGGGTCGTAGAGGGAGCTGGAACCTATCCCAGCTGTCACTGGGCAAGATGCAAGTGGTGAACAGCCTGCAGATGTGGTTGCACACACGCTTGCGCTAAAACACCAAGTAGGTGTGCAAGAGCAGTGAATGCTGCTGTGGGCAATTATTAACAGGAAAACACCACCACTACTCCCAGACAATTTTTGGCTATTTTCATCCTTTTCCTTGCAGATCACTTCAAGTTCTGGGATATTTTTAGACAATGGCGAGGGTCACTCCAAACTCTTCAGCTTGTGTTTCTTGAACTGCTTATAAGTTAGAGGTCTGCTTTGGATCAGTGCCCGCCGTTGTACAAGTCAGGGTCTTTTCAGTTTCTCTGTCTTGACTCAATGCTTGATATTTGTAGCCCAAACTTGCTTATGGGCTCTTTTATTTCCTTCTATCTGCGTTTTCTGTGCCTCTGGCTTCCTCAAAAAAAGATATTATCATCTGCTCCTTTTTCTTCAAAAGAAGAAAAACTATTTGCAACTGAAAGAAAGAAAGAAAAAAAGAGAGTGCTCAGTTTGAACTTAAACCTAAAGCACTTGTTCAAACAACTGAAGATACTACTTTCACATTTATGATTAGCCTCCAGATAAAGCTAAGCTGGCTTCTATGACTGTGCCATGTTCCAAAGTTTTGTGCACTAATGCTGCAGAGTGGACAACCACCACTCCACTCCTGCAGCTCTCGTGCACTTGTGAGGATTTTCAGCCCAGCAAATGTTCAGTTTTATTGAAAAGTTTGCTCTTCATAGATTCAGACTGTCAAGCTTTGGAAAACTGCATCCCTGGTTATCCATTAATATGTGTTAATAGCTTTTCCCTTCGTTTTAGGAGTTAGCAAACTTTATTTCAAATCGGCAGTAAGTTCTTAATGGAGCCCATGTTTGATAAGCTTTGCCACAAGACTCAGATAATTAAGCAGTCTGTCCTAAGGAGCTGATTTAGTTTGGCGCATACATAAATAACAAGACCACGGCCCACTGCAACTGACCCATACATGAAATTTTGATGTATTTCATGATATGAAGAGACAATTACTAATATGGCTCTGTGGCACCTTATGTGGTCTTCTGCTGTTGTAGCCCCTTTTCTTCAATATTCACTTTGTTGTGCGTTCAGAGAAGCTCATCTGCATATTCTGTAAACCCTCTGAGATGTTTTTGTGGAGAAAATCACAGTCGATCCACCAACAACCATGCCAAGTTCAAAATTATTAAATTCATCTTTCTATCCCATTCTGATGCTCAGTTTGAGCTTCAAATCGAAATCTAGCAAGTTGCTAGCTAAATATATGCGTTTAAACAGTTGTACCTAATGAAGTGGCCATATTTTGTGAAGTGATTCAGCTGTTAGACATGTTTGTTTGTTTTTTTTCCCCCATAATTAGTTTTATCTATCCTGAGAAAAATTTACTTAAAGACTCCAGAAAAGGTTGACCGCTTAAAACCTCTGTGGGAAGCTTTTGGTAGCACAAAAGGTTTTTACAGTACACTGTATGTATGAAGTATTTGTATGGCAAGTTATCACCACCTGCACTCTCTCCACTGCAAACCTCTCTGGCCTTTGGGTGACATGATAAGCGCAGGCCTCATTAGCCTTTTTAACTGGTCCAGCACAGTTGCACTGGGCTGGTCTGTGGGCTGGCTACATGCCAGGCTAAAGTAAACTAACCCAGTGGAAACACTGTACAGGCTGACCAACAGATCACAGAGTGCAAAGACTCTATTTGATGGGAAATTAATCAGAATTTATGGTATAATTTTGGCAAAACTACTCCTTCAGTTTAAAAATCTCCTGTCTGACTATTCTTAGACTTGCTCTCTGTATAAAATTTACATCTTTAAAAAAAAGTTACCCCAGGAATCCTTCTCTAAACACATCTACTCCCTCCATTTGACAGCTTGATGGCCTTATGCCCACAAAACTTTAACTGTCTCCTCAGTGTTAAATCATTTAAAAAACACTTATTCATTAGCTATTCAAGCAAATCTTTTTATTCCCAGACTGATGTGAAAAAGAGAGCAATTACAAAGTTTTTGCAATCTTTATGATTCACTGTGTTTGTCTTGTTTTTGTTGCCTACAAAGTATTTTTTTTATTTGCTTTTCTCATTAATGCTTGGAGTTTTACACTGATGCCTTGAGAGTGACTTGTCAAATGCAGCTTTTACTTTTTGGTCAGCGCGTTCTCAGGCCTGCATGTGTGAATTAGACGGTTTGTGCATGTGCGTCGAGGCGTCTATAGTTTTTGAGAAATCCATCAAAGCTTATCATTATAAGTAAACATGACAGAGTGGACAAAATGTCTTGTGCGCCGCCAGACCTGCTATCTAACCACAGGCCATATCTGCGATGATGGACTGATGTGGCGCTGGCTCGGACTAACCAGAGTCTGAGTGTGAGAGTGGGAGTGCATGTATGACATACACACACAGGAGAACACACACATCAAAAGGCTACGCATAGCTCATGTTACCTTATATCTTTTTTTGCCTCTCAAAGGAATATTACCTTTGCCGTACATGAAAACTTGACTTATCGCACAGTCACAAATGGGCAGACTTGGTCATAACTCATATAGGAATTTATAGCTGTTATTTATTGGCCGGTGTTTACTGGGGCTCATAGTTTTATACCTATAAGCTGAGCAGAGACAGCAATTTTTCTTCCAGATACTGATCGTTACTGTGCAGGACGAGCCTCTTTTTATGGCAGATGAGATCAGAGGAGAGTTAAGGAGATTTATTAGTAATGCTAGCTAATAGTCCATGATCTCTGCTCATTATTGTGGTTTCACTATGTGTTAGAACACAGACAGCTGCTCCCACAACTAACAGTATGTCAAGGAAGGTTATTAAAAATCCTAAATAATTTGTAAAATTCACAATTTCAGTTTTCAGAGCTTTTTTTGTTTGTTTTTTCATTTGCCCAAGGTAAGGTTCCTTGCATTTGTTTGCGTGTGTGCGCAAGTGCTGAGGTCAACCTGTGTGTTCCTCTAGTTGTTACAACACCACTGATAAGCAGAGTAAACAACCATGCACTGTTTGCTCCCCTGCCACGGTCACATGATCGAGAACTCTGATGATAGAGAGAGTGTGTATGTATGTGTGACTGGAAGGGGTAATATTCTGTTTTGCTCCCATCTTTCCTTAAAGTTTCAGGCACTGTCTGCACCGTATTAAAGGTGTAGCTCCTGTGCTGTCTGGATGGCTAGCTTTAAGAACCAAGACCCCAGCTTTGATAACCTTTCCCCTGCTGTTCAGTTCCCGGGTCGAAGGTCATGGCTGCAGAGCCTCAGCTGACTTGGCAGATTGACAGTAGGTGTAGTGGCACTGGATGGTATACAGTATAGTGCGGTTTTAAGCCATATCTCCATCACCCGCATTCTCCTCTTTGTCTTTGCTTACTGGACTTTGTTGGTGGCTAGTATGTGTGCAAGCAGAGGCTGCATGTGTGTGTTTGTCTGTGTGAGGGGTCATTAACCTCATAGTAGCCTATAGGTGGTCTTTCAATCACTCTGGACTGTCCTAGACCACCAAAGGAGTGGTGAGTGCCTCAATTACATCTAAACAACTTGCAATGACTCATACAATGTTATCATTATTATTTTAATTATAATATTTCAGCTCTATCGGTCTATAGATTACCCCGCCTAACACTGGCTTGTACCATTATAAATCCATTACCAATGTGTTACCACTTCCTAGAGATAACCAAGTCAAAATACAAAAGTATCTGCTAAAGTCTATTAATTGTTGCAGTAAAACTTAAATTACCTTAAAGACTAATTGTAAAATAAGCAGTTTGTCTGTGTATCCTGCTGTGCTTAAACCTGAGCTTGTATAGCTAGCTGGAAGAATGAGTAATTATGCTAAGCTAAGCTGACAAGCCACATAGGTACTAGCTTCATAATTACAATTACAAACAGAATAATTTCATTTAAAAGGTGGCTTTAGTACTTTTTTAACCACTAGGCTGTTGGTAACATGTGTTTGCTACTGTTTGCTCGCCTTTAAATCAACATCCTCACTGCTAACAGGTCTGGCAAACATTAGCTTCAGTAATAATTTGGCTAGGTAACTTTTAAACTTAGCAGATAATGGGACAAAATATTAATTAATCTACATAAAATATATTTAAAAATTGCAATATAATAACTCAAAAAATTTTAAATTACATATCTCTAAATTTAGACTTAGACGTAACAGGAAATTCCAAGATACTCAGCCAAGAAGTCAGAATTTCAAGTTATGTACCTCGAAATAACTCAAAATTTAGAGTTACACATCCTGACATTTTATGTTGAAATTTCAGGTTGCATACCTTGAAATTAGAATTTAATAATGCAAATTTTTCAGTTGCACATTCCAAAATTTAAACTTACTCAGTAGAAACTAAGTTACATTTTTTAGATATGGATCTTAAATTTGTAACTTCTTCAGCTGTAACTGGATACTAAGTCAGTAACTGAAAGTTTTGAAATAGCTAACTCAAATTTTTGAATAAAGCAAAAACTGTCACATTCATGAGCTTTGTTTCAGCAGACTCTTGAAAGAAAAGTCATGATATCTTCCTCATTCTGAGCATTTTTTGTGTCAGCCTCATGTAAATCTGTCAAAGCTGTTAGCTGCTTGTATAGGGGACCCTAAATTATACTTACACAGCATTTTTTTTAGCTTCCTAACTAACAGCTAATTGGTTTATGGTACAACAATGTCAGCATTCTTACATCTTCCCATAAACTTCAAGATAAAAATTCACATTTTTTTTACACACTTAAGATCATTATATTACACGCCACACACATCTCCATCAGTTATCATTTGTGTGACATATCCTTTTCCCAGTGTTTAGGTTTTGTGTCTTCTTGATGCTATGCCGTACTTGACATTATCAGCGGCTGTAGTCTAAGCTAGAAGTGTGACGTCCAAGCAAAATGATTCAAAATCGCTCCAAGGCCTGCGCTGGTTCCGACCTTTGTGCCTACAACTGTTTGAAAAGATAGAAGCAAGATATTATCTTTGTTTTCTCTGACTTTGTAAAACAGTGCACAACAAATCTGTTTCATTTTAACCCCACACACATGAACCTTAACATATACCATGCCCTAACAATGTGCCCATCCTCAGAGATTGTGTATTTTTGTATGTATGTGTGTGTAACTTTAAAGTAATTTTAACTTTAAGAAAGCACACACTGTAATAATACCAAGCTGTTTGCTGACTCTGATGTAAGAGTACCGTAAAAATTCTAATATCAGAGGCTGAAATGAAACTACCTGTCTACTGTACAGATCTTATATGACTGTATGGACAGAATTAGACTTGTATTATAGCTCTGTCTGTGAAGCACATCTTGAAAACATTACTCTGTAAAGAGTCAAAAGTTTACTTCTGGACATCCTTGGCTTTTTTAGTGCTTAAAATTCTGACAGTATGCTTGTGAGTCTTCTTCCATTTTGCTTCCTTTCTCTCTTTTGATTCGACATCAGGAAAGAAAAAGAGAGAAAACAAGAGACATAGATGTTAATCCATCATTTAAAAAGTAGGAAAATTAAGAGAAAGATTCCAATCAGAAAGCCTCATTCATAGACAGTGTATACGCAGATGGTGGGCAATATTTTGAGCTGTACTATATCTGAGTCACAAGAAGCTTTTGATGGCCCTGCAAGGGGACGATGATACCCAGAGCCACAGGGTCCCTGCCAACACAAATCCTGCTCCCCTCCACCCCCCACAATCCTTTGCTTCTGAGAAGAGGAGGGGGTGGAAGTAGATGAGTGGGTTGATGAGAGGCTGAACAGGCCGGAGGAGGGACACACAGGCGCCATGGCGATCCCTAAGACAACTTATCTCGTCTCTCACAATGATAGCGCCTGTCAAAATAACTGCCAAGATACACAGCCAGGCAGGAACTGGTCAACTCACAGGCCGTCCAATCATGAGGGCCTTCTCGCTGGGGTCCCACCTTAGAGGGCTCTCTGGGACTACAAGCAAACGTTATCTCTGTCTCATTGCTCACTAATAACTCAGACAGGTTGGGTTTAACTTGGCAAAAGCTTTATTGTGGGAATGGCAGGAAACAAAGCAATTAAGTTTAAAACCAAATGTACGTTGAATCAAATACCAATATGTCTGAGAAATTAATATAGGTTGAAGACACCTTGAACATTGATAGTGACTTTGATGTAAAATGAAGACAAATTAAACCTTAGGGAAGACATTGTTTTAGTCTGTAAGAATTTTTATAATATGATACCATATAGCTGCCATTTTCCTACTTTTGAAGACTTGTGCCATTTATTGTGAAGTGTCGCCACCTAGTGGCACAGTTTCTAGTGGGTGGCAAAATAAAATGTACATCTCGTGCAATTACAGGCATTAGAGACGTCTGTGAAAGTATTTTTGCTCTAACAAGAGAAGGATCCCCTTTCCATGTATATTATAAAGAAAGATTACATTATCTGTGTAACCAATACACGAAACAAATTATACTGGAACGTTAAGTTTTCTTTAGAGAAAACGAAAAATATCTGTTCCCTGACCGGGAATCGAACCCGGGCCGCGGCGGTGAGAGCGCCGAATCCTAACCACTAGACCACCAGGGAGAGATAGCAATGGCTGAAGGTCTGTACCTTTTGTCGTCAACACGGTATCATGATTCGAGGTAAAGTTATGATAATATACGGACAGACAACCTAGTCTCCAGCCTAGTTAAATATTGCTAACACAACTTACCAAGAGCCAATTGGAGGTGAGCTGTCTGTGCTATATGTATACATATATATTGTTTTTTATGTTTTCCACTGGTTGTATATTGTTTTCTTTTCTTTACTTTTGCACCTTTGTGGTCCAGCTACCCAATTTCGCTGTGCAAGAAACCGCACAATGACAATAAAAAGCTCCAAGTTAGTGATGGGTCGTTCGCGAACGAAATGGCTCTTAGAGCCGACTCTTTGACGTGAACGACGCGAGCCGGCTCCTTATCGCGAGCCGTCACGTGGGTTTTTTTTTTTTTTTTTTTCTTTCTCTCAGCCTCTCTCTCGCACTTTTTTTCCGCTTCACTCTGCACGCGAGCCTTGTGCTTTACGCTGGGCAGAGGGGGGAGGGGCGGTAGTTACACTCAGTAGCACAGGAACAGAGCCAGAGAGAGAGAAAGAGAGGCAGGGACAACAACATTAGAAAGGTATAGTAATCATCCACAACTATTTTCAGTTGCAGATGATAAAGGATTGAGAAAGTTTATTCATGCAGGTCCATATGACAGAGAATATGCATGTTCTTTTAGTTTTCATATTATAATTTATATTTAATTGTGTTGTGGTTTGCAGTGTTTTGTGTTCTTTTCACTTTAAATTTGTGAAAGGAAAAAGCTGAAAATTTAAATAGTTAAAACTTGAAATGTGAATAGTTGATTTTTGTATTATATGATTTATTTATTACATTTTATGTGGAGTGAATAAATAAAAGTATATTTACGGTGGCCCCTAGAGACAAAGCACATACAAACTTCAAATCACGTACGAACTCTGAAGCATGTACAAACTCCAAAACACGTAAAAACACGTACAAACTCCAAAACACGTAAAAACTCCAAAACACGTAAAAACACGTACAAACTCCGAAGCACGTAAAAACTCAGAAGCATATAAAAACTCAGAAGCACATAAAAACTCAAAACACGTACAAAAGACAACAGAAGTGCTCCAGGATGCTGGGCGCAGTGTTGAGCCTTTGTTATCTTGTGGCTACACAAACCAGCAAGTACCAACGACCGGATTTGGTGTGTGGTAATAACAGGTAAATGAACTTTTTTTTAAATTATTTGAATATATATATGAGTGCCTGTGTATAAATACACAAACAATACACACATGCTTTCAATTGTGTAATTTAAGTGATCTAGTAGCTCTGCTTTGGAAGTTCAGTTCATGCTAGAAATGTGTTTTGGAGTTTGTACGTGTTTTGTCTCTAGGGGCCACCGCATATATTTATATATAAACATATATAAATAAAACCACTTGTTTTTATGTTAGTAATTCCTTTTGTGCATAATTTTATATTATTGTTAATAATAAATTAATTAAAGCAACAAAACAACCTGAAGAGTCGGTTCGGAGCCGAAAGAGCCGGCTCTTTTTAGTGAGCCGAACCGAAAGAGCCGGCTCTTTTTAGTGATCCGAACCGAAAGAGCCGGATCTCTAAAAAGAGCCTGAAATCCCATCACTACAAGTCTCTCTAAGTCTAAGCTTTACCGCGCACGCGACACAAGAGGGCGTTGTAAGTGGGAGGATGCATACAAGGTATGTGGGAAATTTTAGGTACCTGTTTTTATGTCAAATATAAGCGTTTCGAGGCGTCGTTGCAAATCCGTGCTTGGCGTGAGAGGTTTATCTGGATGCATGAACAGGTATGCGCTATTTTAAGAAAGCGAATTTGCTTAATGAACGACAAATATATTCTTATTCTCACCACCAGGTTGCTATTGTCTTGTAAACAAAGTGGCTAACTAGCATCGTTAGCATCAGCTGTCTTGTCAGCTGGAGCACCTTTCACTTCTCCCGCGTTTGTTTGTTTGGTTTAAGCACATCAGGGATATCTTTTCTCGTTGTTGCACTGTAAAAAGAGGCCGAAAGCCTCTTTTTACGGAACCATTTATGGAGGATTTCAAATCATGCAGGCTGCTAAAAACTGAGAATGTGGCTAAATGGGATCGTAACGTTGCTTCGGATTGAGCTTTCCCTCAGTGGTTAGCCTCTCACCTGTTATGTAACGCCTTTAGGCTACACGTGGATGAACTGCTATACGTAAACCCGCTAAACTGTGCTACATACTACAAATATTAGTTTCGCTTTTATTTAACTCCACGGCGTTGAAGCTAGCCGGTAACTTGATACAACCATAATGCTTTGACTCTTTACATCAGCTGCTGAGAATAGACTTTATATTAAGTAGTAAAACAACCGTTTACAGTGTTTCCGTTAACCAGATGCAGGTGTGATTGTGTTTTGTAGCCGAGCGCTCCATTTTCCACCCTCTTCGGGTTATTGTCAGCTGACTGAGCTGACATGCCTATTATGGGATGCTTTCATCGCCATCCACTTAAGCTGATGGGGCTTCGCGATCGGTTATTGGGCTCTTGCAGTGCACTGAGCGTTGCTGAATGAAGAGATTAATCCGGTTTCTTCTTCACTCTGCAGGACAAGAAAGACGTGTGAGAGGTGATCTTCCCAGCCTTGTGTCTCCGCGCTTGGATACACACACTGCGTACGGATGTAAGAAGGTGGTTGTTTGTATGGATGCACGTAAATACATGCAGATTTAGCACCCTGGCCTGATGGAAAAGAGAGACAGGAAGCCTGGATATTTTGCCAGGTAAGGGACTCTAGTTTTTATGCAGCTGTCATCTTAAGATTTGCATTTATTTTTTACCTCCTAAAATCGGCCTCTCATTTGTTGTGAATCACCATGTTTGGTGCTCAATGAGTCGATGTAATTATGTAATGTTTTTTTGCTGAACAATAATGATTTACCCATAGTTAATCACTACAAAGAAGCACACCCATCCCTTTGTGTTTAAAGGCTCAGGGAACAGAAGCTATGAAAATCTTTACGCGAGAATGATAGGTTGAAGGTGTTGGAAACTTTCAAATCTGTGAAAAATCTTAATGAGAAAATAGTTTCTTTAATCCCCTCTTTGTGCATTTAATGTAACTTAACTAATATCTTTATTTTTCCTCTTTGTTTTATTGTCGAGGTTGTCTTTTGGAAGGCATGTGATCGTGAGATGTCCCTTCACACACTGAATAAACTAGTGCCACGGTCTACTCTGTGGCCTGGGTTTAAAGCTGTGGCTTAGCATGGTTGATTGATTGTAGACACCTGTGCCCTTGCTGGAGTAATGAACCTTGCTCAGCTGGTATGTACTGTGCTGTGAAGAAGGCACAAGCTGGTGCTCTTGGAAATTTTTAATGGTTCAGTTCAGTCATAGAAATCCAATAAAGATAATGTAACTCTGATTTCCAGCTGCACGGTTTTTATTCTAAGATTCTCCCAGGGTAGCTCTGCATGATTCATATGTCAATATAACCCTTATTTATCTCATACTGGGCTTTGGTGCAGTTACTACTTTCTTTGAGACCACCCTCCTTTAAAGCTTGGATGATTGGAAAGTTTGAGAAGCAGCTGCTCATAGCCAGAAAGGCACCCCAGAGGTGATCATGTTAGGGTATTGTATGTGTTCCTTGATATCGCAGAGTACCTGAGTCAAACAATATTTTTAAAAAATAAATGTTTTTTTGCTATGATGCACTCCTCCAACCCAGCCGTCTCTCTAACATGATGCCATCTATCACTACAAATCACTGTGCTCCTCTATTTCAGTGTAAACACAGCAATGAAAGGCATTTTAATTATGTTGTGGAGTTAGCTATACAAGCTATCATGTGATGCTTTTTTTTTTTTCTTTTTTTTCTTGTGAGGATAAACTAGTGGTTCTCAAACTTTACAAGGATATAAGTTGATCTGAAGCAGCTACTGATTTATTTCTTTTAGAATTTATTTATTATTTAATATAAATGGCAGTCGTGCATCACACGTGGGGCCGTGGCCTGCTGACGCAGTGTCAACTTTAGTAACAGATTTTTGACACCGTGTGAAACATGATATGAGGAAATGTGTGGAAAGAAGCTTACCGCAGTTGCGGTGTATAAAGTGACAAGAAATCTGCAGGTTGTCAACTAGGGCTGCCACGATTTGTCGACTAGTCACGATTACGTCGACTATCAAAATCGTCGACGACTGATTTAATAGTCGACGTGTCGTTTGAAGCTTTGTAAGATCGCAAAAGACGCAGGAATCATAGCAGGATTTAAGAGTGTAATAACGGACTGAAACAGAAGATGGCAGCACAGCATGTACAAGGATGCCAGCTGCCGTTAAACCCCGAAGAAGAAGAAGCAGCTGTGTCCCAGAATTCATAGCGCGGCCCAGCTTAGTTTCCAACAATGGCGGTAGCTAGTTAGTTTTAATATTACTCTTATTATTCTTTCTGGGTCACAAAATAAACATTTAACATATTTTCAGGCGAGAATGTAGCTGTGTAAACCTCAAATATCTGCTCAGTTTATCAGGACACCACATATTTTCAAAAGCGCTCCGACGTTTTCGGAGACGTCTGTTACCCACTAGCTCGATAGCTAGCCGGGGGCTAGGTCACTAGCGCCGTGAGAACACCGGACTCCCGGCAAATTGTTTTCAAACCCACCGCCATCTTTCGCGACTCAGGTTAAATATATATGAGTCACTTAGATAAATTAAAAATGTTATTGTTTGGCTTTTTTTTTAGTATTTTATTTGTTCCTGAGTAAATCGGTTTGGCTGAGATTAAAGTTATAGTTTTTACACAGCTGAATAAACGTCAAGCAGACAGCTGATTATCAGAAGTGTGAGATGCTGGAGAATATACTCCGGTGTCCTGTTATATTTTAGATAGCAAGGAGTTTATTAAACTTCACCGAAACAATCTGCAAATTTCATTAAAATTGAATAAACTATCATCTTGTCTTTATTTTTAGTTAGCACCTTAAAAGCTTAAAGCTGTAAGCTAATGATAGTTGTATAAGAGCAGATGCTGCTGGTGCAATAAGCTGTAGTTTTACGTCCAGTGGATGATGATCTGATTAGTCGACTAATCGCATAAATAATCGGTGACTAGTCGACTATCAAAATAATCGTTTGTGGCAGCCCTATTGTCAACACCTGCTTTCGCGGATGTCGGAACAAATGAGGTGTGTCATCGAACTGCATGGCTGATTTAAGATGGGTAAACATTATTTTGGGGGTGTACTGCTTGTGCACTGAGGCTCACTTGCTGCTGGAAAACCCTCGCTGCACAATACTGCTCTTATTCTGCCTTGTCTAACCTGTTCTACAAAACAGTCTTATCATAGTGTAGAAAAAATATAAACCTTGTTTTTTCTTTTCTTTTTTAAAAACCCTTACAAACATGTAAACTAATGCATATGGAAGGTAAAACAATTAAATGCTTCTGTCATTGGATATACAGTAAAATATAGAAACTGTTTAATCTTGTGTATATGAGGTCATGCTTTATAGCTTAGTGAGCTTAATTCCTTCTTATGGCTCACGTTACTCACTAAGACTACACAGTCTAGTGCGATCCAGCCATTTGTCATGTCTGTATTTCTTTTTCTTTTTCCCCCCATATGATTAGGTTATGTTGGAAATATTATATTATGGAGAAAAATGACTGTCATCACAATCCAGGCAGCCTCTAATTATTAGGTAGACAGCATATTAGATGTTAATGGGGGTTGCAGGCTTCAAACTGCTCATGCAGAGACACTGTGCAGTAGCACTGGTGCCTGTTTGTACAGAAAGTAGAACAAAAATAAGCGTTATCATCTAACACAGCCACTCCTGTAATGCGTATCTCTTCGGCTGCTTTGTGCCACCTCGCTTCCTGACAAATAGAGCAAAGGTCAATGTGAGGTCCACAGGGACAGTATTAACCAGCCACGGTACAAATGTCAGATTGGAAATGAATTGTTTCCAAGCAATCCAAAATAAATTGAATTGAGGCATTATGAGGATATGAAGGTGGGAGAACTTTAATATCTGCAAAAGTTCCATCAAAGGTATTATTAGTCTTGTTAAATATCACAAGGTCTGGTATAGATATATGAAAGAATATAGCACAACTGTGCATAAATAGTCACACAAAGAGGCTCATATCAACTTATGTTACTAAAGTAACTGTTACTTTATTCTTACCAGTCAGACTTTAATTGCTTTTTGAGAAAATCCACACACTGATGACCATGTTTTCCTTTACACTATAAACTGCTTTGTGGCTTTTTTCTTTTTTTTAAAAAAAGGTGGTGTATTTGCACTAGTAGTTTTTCCTCATGCATCTTTGTTTCAGACTTGAAGCATTTTAATTTGCATTAACCTATACAAAAAGTGTTATGAAGTTTGATCAATAGAAGGAGGCCTTCTGCTGTCTGGAAGGTTTCATTGCTGCTCTGGATACAAAACAAAATAATTCCTGAATGCCCTAAAAAAAAAAAAAAAAAAAAAAAAAAGTAGAGCAGAGCTCAAGGTTTTCAACAAGCTAACATATAGACTGGCTGTGTCCACACTGGGCCAGATCCATAGACTGAAGCCGTATTTGCCGCATGTTTAAGGGATATGAAAATTAATATTATTAGTAATTGTGTGTCTGTGTTATGCAAGGGCTGTTGTTGTTGTTCATGCCCTCTTTCATGTGTTTGAGTGAGCCGGATTGGAGTCTTTGCTGTGCCAATTCTGGCCCTCGGGCTTTATGTTTCACATTGCTGCTTTAAATCATTTAGCATTTGTTTGGATGTTCATTATCTTCATTGCTTATACTATACAATAAACCATAATTTGTCCATTCTCATTAATAACTTTAAAACATCCTGGGGTCTGTTTTGTGTTTAATTTTCTTTTTATTATGGTAGGAAGCAGTCACTGTTTAGAAACTCAAGAGGGAGATAAGAAGGGTTAAAGAGGAGATGAAGATGATGTAAAGATGAAGGCTGTGATGGAGAGCACTGAGAAATGCCCCTGAGTGAAACAGATGGCGTGCTGTTGAGAAATGCATCAGCAGATTCTTGAGTCCGCGAGCAGATGTGCGCCTGAGCTCTGTCTGGCTGCTGACTTATCGACCCAATCCTTCCTTTCCATTAAAGCACTTGAACACTTAAGTCGAGCCTTTTGCTTTTTCTCGTTTGCCCAGATTGTGCAGAGCAGCCTAACCACTCTCCCTCAATGCTTGTGACGAATCAGTTTGGTGCTGTCTTTTCTTAAAGTACTTAAGCTCTCAGCACGCCTCTGAGAGCCAGCATAATCCTTAAGTGTACAGCTAACCTGTGATTTCACTGCACTGCAGTGGCCCCCTGTAATGCACCCCAACACAATCTGGAGGCGGTGTACTTGATTCCCTTCCCTATTAATGATTAAAGAGGGAGAAAAGGCAGCGTCACAAAACAGCTGAAGCAGCAAAGTAAATGGAGAGAAAAGTTGCTGCTCATTATTAAAAACTTATTGCAGCACCTCTGACAGAAGGAATTAACAGTTAAAGTCTGCTGCATTGTCGATGCTAGAAAAGAAGTGTGGGCTCCCTGGTCATTACACATTATTCTGGAGCTATTCTTCTAGATTATTCAGTAAACCTGATATCTGAAGCAGAAGTTCTGAAGGGTTTAATTTATTATTTCCTCTGCAAGCTAGCAGAATACTTTAAGTTATGGACATGGTTTTAACTGTAGGATTTAAATTCACCATGTTTCTACTTGATCTACCCCCCGGGGCATCTCATCAGGCTGAAGAGGCGGAAACAGCTCAGGGGGAGCCAATCGGAGAAGACTGTGAATGAACAGAATCCGGAAATCATCTCCTGTCCCGACATTCCAAATGACAGTGACGCCAACAAAAAGGCAGAGCTACAGAGAGCGACAGGAAAGCCAGGTAAGATGGTGACAACACACATTTCAAAGTTGCTTCTCTGAATGTTGGAATATACCCTAAATCTAAGTGGCTGCTTTTCCTGTTGAAAATGGTGGATGGTCATGTCAAACAAGGCAAACATTTCAAATGAGAAGGTCATTGTATACGCAAGTAATCCATGTAACGCAAAAGCTCTAAAGAGGCATCCTTAATATCGGCATCTTGTGAACGCAGAAGCCTCACCCACCTGCTGGCCAAATCCTGGCCAATCAGATGAAAGTTGGCTTAAAGGGAGAAGAGTTAATAGTTTCGGAATATGAATGGGCTCAGATGGCACCGATACAGTAAAAGATGAGGAGTCCACGAATACAAATATGGAGTTGGAACATAGCATTTTAGTTACCCTCTGATAACATAAAGACTGAATAATTTAGCATAAAGACTGTGCAGGCTGTGTGCACATCTCTGCTTGGGTTAGTTCTGTTTGGGAGAATAAGATTGCTGATCTTAAGCCCTTTACGCACTGAACACGTACAATCTGTGAATATTTCATGCGTTAAAAATATTTTTCGGACTCTCTTGCAGCTGTTCATGAGGGCCACGTCATTTCGGTGGAGGAATTTGCAGCGCTTTTTGTTTTGTTTTTTTAAACCAAGCACAAATTATACCAAACAGATCTGACCAGACAGATGCACCTGACAGCAAGTGCACTCATGGCTCAAAACACACACAGAGAATGATTATACAGTGATATGGAAATGATAAAATAATACTGTTTTACTTCAGGCACACAGCTAGACTCTGCTTCAGGTCAGTCGGCTCTCTGAAATGATTTCTCTGCCTCCTCAGATATGTTCCCAACTCTGCCAGCAAGACTCAAACTGCCCCACTGACATCCTGAAATATGTACGAAAGCAGCCGTGACACTGCTTTAACTCAGCTGTGCCCTGCCATGACAATTAGATAAACCCAAAATTTCAGTTTCTTCCCTTTCTTTAGAGACATTAGGACCAGCTCATCGTGGCTTGATGTCAACTCGATTGATTTTATTTATATTTTTCTACGGTGCAAACGCAACATGTTCATTGTGTATGTGCATCACACTACAAGTGCAAATCTGAAAAATTCGTAATTTTGTGTGGGTTTTTGGGTTTGTTTGTTTTTTGCAATGCACTTGGTATATAATGGCCTTTCTCAGTAATGTTTATCATCTAATGCCCTTCATCAGAATCGGTGTAAATTTATTTATAAGCGCATTTAAAAACAACACAGGTTGACCTTAGTGCTGTACAAACAGGAAAAAAGAAAAAAAAAACATGTTGTGTGACTTGTAAATCAGATTTGTGGAAGTCTGTAAAACAAATGGTAGCCCTTTGGCTGACAGAAGGCTTTGTGGCACAGATGTGATCTTTTGAGGGTAAAGAATTGAAAATGCAAATAAAACTAACCTTGCATGTCAGCTTTACAGTTGAATAACAAAATCTTATACGGAGGAAGTTAAACTTTCCCTTGCTTTTACTAATCATAATTTGAATTGCATTTTTCCAGCAGCTTTCCGAACTTATTTTTAAAAAAAGATTTATTTATTTTTAACTAGAGTTGTTTTACACTTGCAATATACACTGATTAATATCTGAGGATCCTCTGTGGTAAAACAACCTCAGCAGTTTTAAACGGGAAGTTGCATAACCTTTATCCTGTTCTAGTATACCGTTAAAGATGATATTCAGTACTCTGTATTCACAATGTCATTTAGTACTAAGATTTGACGCTACTCTTGGAAAAATGTCATTATTGATCAACAATATTGTGCCACCCATCATTTCTTTATATTTTGCTGGGTAATCTTAAGGTCCAGGCTCTCAGGAGGCCAGTCCATGACTGACTGTGATCCATTGTATGATTTAATTTTCAGGTATGCTTTTACTGCAATAAAAGTGTGTTTAGGATCAGTATCACACTGAAAAAGATTTTAAACCCAAAATTTTAAATTTATAAGTCGTTCTGTAAGACCTGTCACTGATTTTCAGTCGGGTACAGAAACGACCCTTGCACCGAGGCTCTGATGAGGCTTCAGTAAACAGTAGATGTATCAACTGTAGATTCAAGTAAAGAAATAGAACCAAATTGTTTTTGCAACAGGCTGTTAGAAACAGAGTGCCTAAGATAAAATTTAAAACTGGTTCTTTAATTTGTCTTCTATGTGTAGGCACAACAATGGTTCATTCCATGAGTTAGGTGTCGTTTTATGCTTAAATAATCCAAAGATCATTGCCAAGTTTAAAAGATTTAAAAAAATCCTCTCAAATTGGTCAAGTGCAAGGACAGGAGTGAAAACGAATAGAAAAAGCAAGAAGTATCTGAAGAAAAACTGAAAGACCTTCAGAAAGCCTGAAAAAACTATTGTTCAAGCCCACTGAAAAGATTATGAGGTCTGGCTGTTTGGAAGCAATATTGAAAGAGGGGTGATTTAAGGCTGTCTTTCCCCCCCTAAATTTAATGGGCATCAAACTTTTTGCATGGTCGAGGTAAGCTTCTTATTAAATTATTATTGAGTCATTAAAATGACTCAGTTGAATTGTCGTTGGTGTGGCTTTTAAAATATGCCAGTCAAAAAGTTGCGGTTGTTAATATTATTTTAACCAAATAAAACAATATTTAATAAGTGTGTACACTACAGATTTTATTACAAGACATCCTGTGGGCCAACATTGTCTTGTGTAGAAACCCATTATGACCTGCAAAACAAAAAGTGACCATTGCAACCATTATGGGCAGTGCGTGTCATGCTAGCATGTTTTGCTGGGTTTCTTTGGCTGTGAGAGAGCAGTGATAACTCCTGTCACAAGTTCAGTGGGTCAGCCAGCTGTAAAAAGCCATTTCTATTATAATACATAGTGCAAATGTGGTATTCTTTAGTGTAAAGGGCAAGAAATACACACAAACAAACTGTTAAGTCCCATTGACTAAAAGTCCTGCACAGTATAATATCAGTCACAGCCTGGTACAGGCTCGGTGAATAAAGTGACAGCGGCCTTTTCTTTGATGCTCTGTACAGTAAAAAGAAGCAGACGCAGCTGGAGTCTGGCCAGCTAATGCTTACTCATGCCCTCTGTATCCATGGCGGGGGCGGCAGTATAATGAGGCAGTCAGGGAGTGGAGCACTAATAGCCTGTGCTTTCCCGGCAGGAAGAAACTGCTGACTGTGGACCTTCTCTGCTACAAGGGTCAGATTATGTGTGTGTGTATATACAATAACCACTTCTGTGTTTGTAGTTTTTTGAGGCTGGATAATGATAGGAGATGAGCAGCTGGTACTGAATCACAGTCAGACAACTAAAGGCTTTTTAGAGGGTCCTCCCCCCCCCCCCCCCCCCCCCCTTTTTCTTTTCTTTTTTTTTCCTTTTTCTAACCCCAACCCCTGAAACATTGCTTTTTTTTCTTTATTAACACAATTAACCCATTTATAAGAACTATATAACCCATTTATATAGCTCTTATAAGAAGTTTTTTCCTAATCATACTGTTATTTTACAGTCGTCCTTAGTCTACAGTCCTCTTTCTGTTCTGTTCTGTCAGATGATGGCTGTAAAGTTACCAACAAGGCAAAAATGGAAAAGACAAGGCCGCCGGGGACAGTGGAGTTCGTTGTGAGTAACATCATTTTTTTTGTTGTTGTTGTTGTTGTTGTTGTTGTTTTTTTTTTTCCTTTTAAGTAAGGTGCTGTAGACTTGCAAGGGAAGAGATAGAAAATTTCCGTTGTGTAGCATTTTGAGCTGTTTGCATTTAAAATGTCTCACATTTTTACAGAGGAGATGATTTGTGTTACAGGTGGGACGTGATGATTCCCTCAACAGCATCGCACTCAAGTTCAACATCACCCCAAATAAACTGGTCCAGCTGAACAAGCTGTTTTCTCGCAGTGTCTACCCCGGGCAGGTGAGAAAGCTGTGACACTAAGCATCAGCTGGATAATGTGTTAGAGCGGGTTTTCCACTAATTTCCACAAAGGAACACTTTGAAAACGCATATCTTGAAAGGGGTAGGGCGGCGATATCGGCTACACTGATGTGGACTAGGAATGAAAAGAATCTTCATCGTTTGATGGAAATGAAAATGATCACTGAAGGTTAAAAGCAGATATAGAAGTTTAGCCCATTTATTATGTCATGCTGCTTTTTTCCCCTGTTCATTACTGATCATCTAACTATTGGTTATCTGTTATTACTACAGAAACTGTTTGTCCCTGATGTGACTCAGTCAGAAACTGAACTCAAATCTCCGACTTCCTCTGATCCCATCGCTAAAAACGTGTCAGAGAAGTCATCACAAGTAAGTCAAATAACATTCATTATATTACTTGGAGTACTGTGATCATACACAGGACTTCGGCATGAACCAAAAAAGCTAATTTAGCCTCTATCATGTGACATACCATACACCCCGAGATAAGTATTCCAAATTATAGAACCTTTACCCGTATTGTGGCCATTCAAGGACAAAAAGATTGTTAAAGGGTATTTGAAGGTTTTGGTAGCATGTGCTTAAAATGCACTGTAAGATGTGTATTTAGAACTACATTTGCTTAAATTAGTTATACTTGAGGTAATTCTTGAATTACAGTCTTGTGCATAAGTCTTGAGCTGCTCCACTTTATATTTTGCTTCCAAGAAGTCAGTGTAACCCTGTTTACCCTTAATTAATAACAGTAAAGACAATATCACTGGGTCGGCAGTAGTGCGAGGTGTAAAAATCAGCAATGAAAAGCAACACCATAGTAAACTTTGCACAAGAATGCGTATTTGTATTTGCAGTACATCTGTCATACAGCAATTTATAATACAGACTTTCTTAATAAGAAAGTCCTTTCTAAAGTCTTTCAAGTTATCAAGAAGTTTTCAAGCTGCTTTTTTTTTTTTTCCAAGCTGCTTTTTCACCCTATTGCAGTTCAGACACTTATACCTGACCATTCAGATGAATGTTTTTGTTTTTGCTTTTTTAAGCCTCTTAACTCTGCGACCTGTACATCATTCAAGCATAAAAAGGCACCTACCTCAAGTGCTTAACCAGTGTTGTCTACACACAAGAGAACTTAGCAAAGTTATATCTTTAGGCACTTTGTTACTAGCAGTCTAGTGCAAAAACATGTAATTTGTTCTGATTTCCTTGGTTGAATCAGTTTTAAAGGTATAAAGATAGTAACTTTGTAACAACAAGGTGACTCCCAAAGAGCTGTTAGCAGAAAGCTTACCATATCTCAGCATGGTGTGCAGTGTGAGATTTGAGGAAAAATGGACAAGTGGAGGACAAAAAGTGACAGGCCTAAAACACTATCAACAGCAGATGAAGGGAAGTCAATAATTTTGGGGGGCAGAGTTATTGAGGAGTGGTAGAAGACCAGCAGCAGCTTCTGGTCCAAGTTATGTTTCCTCAGGACATGGAAGTGCAGTCTTTACCAAGACGTTGGTGTTGTGGGTCCAGGTGAGGTTGGTGGAGATGTGAGTGCCCAGAAAACCTTGAGAAACCTGAAGGCAAAGACAGATCCCACCTATACTTCATTATGAATTCTTTTGTCTTAAGGACGCTCAGCTTCACATTATTTTCTAAACACCAGCGGGACAAGTTCTCTATCTCCGCCCTGTATCTCTGATCTCTGATCTCCTTTAGGGATCAGCCCAACGTCATTGGCATGCTTGACAATGAGGTTGGTTGGGTGGATTGATGTGCAGTCTGATGTGTACTGGGCGTAAAGTAGGAGGCTAAGAACACAGCCCTGCAGGGATCCAGTGCTGAGTAACATTTGGGGGTCTGGTCACCTAGTCAGACTGATTTGAGGCCGGTTGGTGAAAAAAGGTGGTCACACCAAATATTGACTCATTAGAATTGTACAAACTGTGTTATTATTTTATTATTAACCTTTATTTTACCAGGAAAAGTCCCATTGAGATTAAAAACCTCTTTTCCAAGGGAGTCCTGGCCAAGAGGCGACAACATGTTAAAATTACAAAGTTACATACATGATTATAAGTAACAATTACATTTTAAAAAACATTTTTCTCTGGCTCTCTCAATTTGGACTTAAAAGCATTTAATGAAATAAGATCTGCTATCTTCCAGTCTTTTTGCATCATGTTCCATGTAAAAGGGGCAGCATAAGAAAAAGCCCTCTTTCCCAGTTCAGTTCTGGCAAATGGAACATTGAGCAGAAGAAGATCGCTTGAACGCAGGCTATAAGAAACAGTACTCCTCCATGTGAGCAGATCGCAAATATAGGTGGGCATTTGTCCAAGCAGGGCCTTGTAAATAAAGATGCACCAGTGATCAAACCTCCTGGAGGACAACGAAGGCCATCCCACTCGAGCATACAGATCACAACAATGGGTCAAAGCCCTACAGTTTGTAATAAACCGTAAAGAGGCATGATATACTGAGTCAATCTTATGAAGACACTAGGCGGAAGCATTCATGTACAGCAGATCACCATAATCTAAAACAGATAAAAATGTGGCATTTACAAGACGCTTTTTTGTCTCAAAAGAAAAGCAAAATTTGTTTCGAAAGAAAAATCCCAATTTTAGTTTGAGTTTTTTCACAAGATTGTCTATGTGAGATTTAAAGGTCAGAGAATCATCAATTAAAAAGCCAAGATATTTATACGTATGCACCACTTCTATGAGGTTTCCCTCAAGAGTGGACACCAAAGGGACAGTTTGAGGAAATCTCTTCATGTTTGAAAACAACATTAGCTTTGTCTTTTCAGCATTAAGAACCAATTTCAGCTCCAGAAGTGTGTGCTGAACCACATCAAAAGCTTTCTGCAAAGATTCTATTGCCTTTTCAAGGTTTGAGCCAAAGGAATAAATAACTGTGTCATCAGCATAAAAATGCATACTAGCATTTGACACATTTTGTCCCAAATCATTTATATACATGATGAACAACAGAGGTCCTAAAATTGAACCCTGTGGCACCCCAGTGTGAATATTCAAAAGTTCTGAGCACAGATTTTCACATTTAATGCATTGAGTCCTGTCACTCAAATAGTTAGTGAACCAGGAGACAGCATGTCTAGACAGCCCCAAAGAAAGAAGCCTATGCTTCAAAATGACGTGATCCACAGTGTCGAAAGCTTTTGACAGGTCGATAAAGAGTTTTTTATCCAGAGCAACAAGTATGTCATTTATCACTTTTGTGGCAGCCGTAACAGCACTATGCTGTTTTCTAAACCCAGATTGCATTTTTGAGAGAACTTCATTAGAGTACAAGAACTCTTTTAATTGCTCACTGACGAGAGACTCAAGGACTTTTGCCAAGACACACAAGTTTGATATTGGCCTGTAATTAGTCAGAATGGCTGGGTTGCCTCCTTTTAATATTGGCGTAACAAAAGCAGACTTCCAAACAAGTGGAATTTCTTTAGTTTGGATTGAAAGATTAAAAAGGATCATAAGAGGTTGTGCAATGTAATCAGCTGCTATTTTCAGAAAATAGGGCTCTATTAAGTCTGGCCCTGGGGGTTTCCTGTGATCTAAGGCTTTAAGAGCTTTATGCACTTCCTGGACAGAAAAAGGAGAAAAATCAAAAAGCTCCCCAAAATATGTTTGGGGTTCTGTACAGGGAGTCATGGGGGCTGATCCAACAGAGTTAAATAAAAAACCAGTAGCTACGAAGTGCTTGTTAAAGCTATTTAAGACCTCAGTTCTGTCATAAACTGGGACAGAATCTTTTAAAATGAATTTTGGAAGAGCCTGTGATATTTTATTTATAGATAAGGACTTAATTACTTTCCAAAATTTCTGAGGGTTATTGAGGTTTTCTGTAGTAACAGATAAATAGTATTCTGACTTAGCCTTCTTGATAAGTGTCGTGCATTTGTTTCTTAATTTCCTAAAGTCTAACCAGTCAGTCAGGGAATCATTGTTCCTAGCTTTTGCCCATGCCACATTGCGCTGATGGATGGACTCTGATAATTCCGATGAAAACCAAGGGTTCTCCCGTCCCTTGACCCTAAATTTTCTGGCAGGTGCATGCTTATTTAAAATCTTCATAAAAATTCCTTTAAAATAAGCCCAAGCCAGATGGATGTCTGGTATCAGACTCAAATTCAAAGATTGTGTTCTTGACTTATGTACAGTATATCCTTATGTTTGTACCTTTGAAACAAGCCGTACTAAATAAAAGCACAACATTAATCTCTCTGATCTCTGCCTTTCAACATCTTTCAGTATGGCGTTCCAAACTGTAGGTCAGCAACGGCCCTTCGCCGCGAGCTCTCCCCAAGCTCTGAGGACGAGAGTCCATTAACGGTCAAATTCATAAAAATGAGCTGCAAGTACTTCACTGATGGCATGGTAAGAAGGAAAATTCATACTGGGTTAACAAGCAGAAATGTCCAAACTGGTGAATTATTGCATCTCATGTATGAAGTTAGACTTATTTTAATTTTTTATAATTCCACACTGGGGGAAATTTCCTTGTTACAGCAGCACAAGGAACAGTAAAAAAAGGGGAATTAAAGATGTAGTAGAAAACAATGGTGTACAAAACAAGACAAAATACTACACTATATACAGATGGTTACTATATAAAGTAAAATGCAATTGGAAACATCAATATTTAGTTTTGTCTTTGATCAAATTGTCACCATCTTGCTGCCTCTTTGTGCATTTTGATTTTTCCAGGGTGTTGTTGGAGGCGTGTTAATTGTGACGCCCAACAACATCATGTTTGATCCGCACAAGTCGGACCCCCTGGTGATTGAGCACGGCTGTGAGGAATACGGCCTCATCTGCCCAATGGGGGAGGTCGTCTCTGTAGCGCTGTACGACGACGTGTCGCGCATGAAGCTCAAGGACGCTCTGCCATCGTAAGATCTCTCTCCGTGTCACTTGCCACATTTCCTCCTTCGCTAACCGTTCCTCTCAACTCGATTCTTATTCCTCCTTTTTTGTTCCTCCTTCCCGTTTCTGTTTTATGAGAAATAAACTGCAAACTAAGATATTACGAGCCCTTCAAGCTTTTCAACGTGTTTCCTAACATGCTCCTGAGATTGTCATCTTAGCTTTGTTTCACTCTTTCCTCCATAGCTGTTAATCAAAACTCTCTCCAGTGCAAGATCAGACTTTTTACTTTCCCATTTTCACCTTTTTTGTTCTGTTTAAGCTTTAAGTTGCTGTTTCACATCACATTTACTACTTTTAAGTTGTATACCACATTAATTTCTGTTGGGCATTTTTCTTTTTTCTTTTGTTTTCCCATTTCTTTTTTTTTTCTTTTTTTTTTTTTTCCCCCCGCAATTCTGTTTGTTTGTTTGTTTGTTTGTTTTTTTCCTCATTCTTAATTGCGGTGTGTGTGGTGCCACACCGTGAACTCACAGAGACCTACCCCAGGATCTGTGTCCTGTGTACAGGCCCGGAGAGTGGGAACAGCTGCCATCAGAGCAGGAACTAAACCCCTTCAGTCGCTATGAAGCTCTGAATCCCAAACAACCAATAGTTCTGGATGACATTGAATCAACCCTTTCTGAAACTGGTAGGATATGAAGTTTGTGTTTGTGGTCCACTTGTGGTTGCTTTTTTGTCTGCTTTTATGGTTAACACAAGCTACTTTTCGTTAGCTAGCCCATTAATGAAAGGCAGCTTGCGAATCTTGAAATCCAAACCTGAGACCAAATATTAATTTATTTTCAACGATGCTCAGTTGACATTAAAAGGCTCAAAGTGTGGGGGGAAAAAAATACAAAATTCCCCACACCACCAGCATCATCCTAAACTGTTGACACAAGGCAGGATGGATTCACGGTATCGTATTGATTACACCAAATTCTGACCCTGCCATGCAAAAGAAATTGGGATTGGAAAAATGTTGCCTGGTCTGATTAGTCTCCAGTCTTTTGCTGAGCTTGTTTGTCTCTTTTTAGCTGACAGGAGTAGCACCAGGTGTGGTCTTCTGCTGCTGTAGCTCCTGACTTCAAAGATGCGTGGCCATTCTCCTCAAGACATTTTCATTTTCACCCAGAGAACCGCTGCTCATTGGATACTTTCTTTTTTCATTTGCCGTAAACCCAAGAGAGTGTCTATATGTCTATGTGAACTGAGCCTCTACCATGTGATTGCTTTTTTTTAGATATTTTCTAATCAAGAAATTAAGGATTTTACTACCCGTACTGCTTTACTAATGTTGAAGTATAAGGAGGGGGGTTGTAGTTGGGGCATTTGACACTGATTTCTGACATATGCTAAATTTAATCAAAACCTGTTTTGATAACAGTGAGTACAGTGGGCGAACAGACAGAGAAGTCTCCATCAGATGAAGGCTTTACCGAGCTGGAGCCAACTGTCAACGGGAGCACAGACGAGGCAGAGGGGACATCCTGCAGAACACTCGACAGACACCAACATGAACTCCTAGGACAGAGTCCAGGCCAGGGAGACCATAAGAACCAAACTCAAGGGAAGCTGGATGATGAGGAAGACGAAGGTGTTGCTCAGAACACCTCCATCGAGGATGGAGAGTCGATACAGTCCTCCTCAGAGGCTGAAAAACAGGGTGACTTGCATAATAAACCTACAAACCAGATGGTAACTGAAACCAAAGACGCAAACTGTGAAGGAACTGAAAAGCTGCTAAACGGTGTTGATGATAAAATAACAAGTGCACCAGTGGACCAAATCAGGAGGCAAAGTCTGAAGCAGGCTTCAGAGGTTGATGAGACGTCTGGCCCAGACAGACCAGCAGAGGAGGACGAACTCAGTGAGGAGGAGAGGCAGAAGAAAACCTATGAGTTGGAGATGAAATCCTGGCTACTGAAGAGAATGCAAGCTCCAATAGAAGGTACAAGATTTCAGACTTCGATGGGACTAAAATAAAGTTTCAGCATGAAATAGCTAAACTCTTTATTTTCTCCATACCTTGCAGACATGCTTTTCTCATCAGAGGAGAAGAGCAAAAACCCACCAATGTTCCTCTGCTTCAAAGTTGGGAAGCCAATGCGGAAGTCCTTTGCCACCTGCATGACCTCTAGCCCCGCCCACTCATTCGGGGGCCGGGAAAAGCAGCCAGAATATTGGTTTGCTGTGCCACAGGAAAGGTATATTTAAATGTTTTATATAATCCTAGTGCCAGTTAAATGCTGCAAAAATAACTGTGATGTAAGCTGTGTTGAAGGGGCATTGGTTTACTAATGGTATATTTGCGGCTACACTAGTCGGCAGTCTCCTGATTTCGTGTGTGTGTGTGTGTCTGCGGTAGGGTGGACGATCTGTATGCCTTCTTCGTTCAGTGGTCCCCAGACGTGTACGGGAAGGAGGCTCGAGAGCAGGGCTTCGTTGTGGTGGAGAAGGATGAGCTGGACATGATTGATAATTTCTTCAGCGACCCTGCATCTTGCAGCTGGGAGGTATGCTCGGGCCTCCAGCTCACCTCACCTCATCTATTTTCTTTTTCAAGCTAACACTACAGTGGTGTTTTGCCTTTTTCAGCATTTTAAAAGCACCTTTGTCTTGCAATCATTTCTGTTCTGTTTGTGTACTTGTGCGCTAGATTATCACCCTTGATGAGGCTAAACGTAGGCAGAGTTTTGGCAGTATCGATGTAGACTTCTCTATGGATGCACTCCCCATGCTCATTGATACAAGTGATCTGCTGCAGGATACACACATTGAGAAGGTAATCTTCAAATATCCAGACATGCGGCTGCTTTCTGAACACTTTAACATCTCACTTGGTGAAAGGAATTTAAGGAAATTCAGTTTTTCAGGGCTAATGGTGTGTACGTTTCCCCAGCTGGCCTGTCGTTTGCCTGCCCGTGTGCAGGGCTATCCATGGAGACTGGCCTACAGCACAGAGAAACATGGGACCAGTCTGAAGACTCTGTATAGGAACCTTGCAGATGTTGACAGTCCTGTGCTGCTGGCCATCAAAGACATGGATAACCAGGTAGACATAGTCATCATAGATGTGAAGTGTTTAAATAACTGTGAGCTTTAGGAACGTGACATCAGCATTAGGTGAACAGAATATGAGACATCGGGAGGTGAGTAACTTCAGATGGTTTGACTCCTAAGCACAGTGTTGTTGGCTTGTGTTTTATTGCCTGTATAGATTCATATCTGTTAACCCTCAAGCTGACAGTGACAGTCACATCATCTTAGCGTTTTAAAACCAAACCAGTGGACACTGCATACTCATATGGTTTAGAGCTACTGAGTCTATAAAGTCAGCAGAAGAGTGTTTGATGAGGTCATAGTTTTCACTTCCACTTCATTTTGAAACAAGGGGCCCCCTGCTGGCCAATATAAAGAGTGCAGTTTTAAGGCATTACTGCATCACTCTGTTACTTTCCAGACTTTGCCTATCTTCTTATATGGTTTAACACTTTACGCAGGCCACCTGGAGTTATTTTATAACTTTGGGTGTAAAATTGCAAAATAATTCTCATCTTTCAGGAACCATTTGAATTTTCTCTTTTGCCCAAAATGCTTGAGGAGTTATAATAATGAGAAGCACACATGGGAAAAATCTAGGCGGAGCTGGTTTTTCTGTCTGCATTCAGACCGCAGTACCTTGTGAATGATTTGTGCTATTGCGATGCACCAAATTTCTCCATGAAGCTCGTCTGCTCTGCTTTTCGAAGCGTTTGATTTTTGTGGGTTAAGACTAATTTCAAATGTACTAATTTGATTTATGCTATGGCCTGAGAGAGTGGAATCTGTGTGATTATTAGTCGTAAGGAAACTTGATTTCAAATCTAATCTGACTCTCGTCACAGATCTTTGGGGCATTTTCAACTCATCCTTTCAGAGTGAGCGAGCACTGCTATGGCACAGGAGAGACCTTCCTCTACAGCTTCTGTCCTGAAATCAAGGTTTGCGTCCAATCAGTTCACAAGCTCACTCTGGTTAGTTCACCCTTAATCACTAAAAAGATCTCAGTAGCGACTGTGCTGCTTTGCTACTTGCTTTCAGGTGTACCGCTGGACAGGGGAGAATTCCTACTTTGTGAAAGGCAATACCGATTCACTGCAGATGGGAGGAGGAGGGTATGTACAGCTACCTTAGTTTCAATTCAAGCATCAAGTTGTCTCAATAATCTAAATCCTTGGGACAGAAGAGTAGAGACAGTAGAGGGTTTGATAGTTGTCAGTAATCAGCACTGCCTTCCTCTGCAGTGGTCAGCTGGGTCTGTGGCTGGACGCCGAGCTGTACCGAGGGACCACCACCAAATGTGCCACCTTTAACAACCAGCCACTGTCCTCCCAGCAGGACTTTAACATCCACAGTCTGGAGGTCTGGACCTTCGAGTAAACCCATCTTCTCAAACTACATTCACTCTCCCTAAAACCTTTAACATCACCCATTTCTATTATGCACCACTTGGAGGCAAACCTAGCTACCCACAAATGACGCTAAATGTTATGTGAATGAAGTTCAGAAGCCCCTCGTGGAGCCATGTTGACCGCCAGCCGCGCTGTGTCTTCTGTAGCCTGTTTTTGAAGTGAGTGTATTCAGCAGGTAGGCTGGCGAGTTTGTCTGGGTCACCGTCCGTTCAGAGGTGAAGATGTAAGAAAATGTTTTTTGCTCTTGGTTCATTGGCTGCCTTAGACATCAGACAAAGCCTCCAGCTTCCCCCAACATGCAGACTGCCTTACCACCATAAGCTTGTGAGGAGAGATTGAAGGTGAGGATAGCTGCTTTTTGTCTTTTTCTCTTTGTTTGTTTTGACCCATGTTGCTGTGAGGGCTAAAGAAGCCAATCTGCTGACGATACTATTGAGGTGATCCCTATAAGAGCTGATTTTTAAGTCTGCGTGAAAGAAAAAGGAGTCCGACAATACCACGTGTCTATTTGTTAATAAATAATTGTTAATATAATTTGTATTTTGGGGAATGTACAGATGTGTGTACTGAAAATACTTAGTGGCTTTTTTTTTGCTTTTTTTTTCAAATGTTCAAATCACTCGCCATCAAATTCAGTTTGGCTGGAATTGTTTACAGTGAAAGAGTTCACTTTCTGTGAAGGACATCTTGTGAACGCTGTCTTTATCTTTTTATTTTGAGTTTGTTCATGTGAAATGAGTGAATTCCTCACAACTGCGCACAATGTTGGCATTCCCTGTGTCCAGTCCAAAAACCGCTGACGGAGCCAGGAAACACTTGCAGTGACCAAATATGTTCTGTTTAATTAAATAATTTCATATTTGTCGTGCGCTCGTCTTATTTTATAAATATATTTTTGCATTCTGTTTTTACAAAGAATGTTTGCTTTATTTTTCCTTTTTTTTTTTTCTCTCTCTCTCTCTCTCTCTCTCTCTGTTGACTTTTGCCAGTATTGAATTCCTGCCTCTAAATGAGTAATGTAGACTCTTATTTGTGGTCTGTGTTGTTCAGAGACTTGCAGCCTGTAGAAGTTTAACATGATGTCACTTTGCACTGCAGGATAAATTGATGGCCCGTGCTGTGTTGTACCCTGAAGCTTTTCTACAATGTAAAATTGTTACTGAATGTCACTACAGGAGGGAGTCCAGCCTCCTTAAAAAGGGATGGGAAAGGGATACACTTTTTTTTTCAATGCACATTGATATGCCACTAACTAAACAATCAGATCTACTAACACAGGGTGAAAATGTCCATTTGCGCCCTCTGTATCTGACACAGGCTTGTAGTGCATGAATATGCAATACTGCAAACATCTGACACCACTGACAACGATCCCTGCCGTACTAGTCACTATAACGCTGGTTAGCGCTTCATGTTGAATTGAGCTTGGTTGTCGTCGGCTGTTCAGTGTTGTAGCTGTGAAGTATTATTTCTTGTGAATCCAAAACTGCTGTGTTCTGTGATATCATGATCTATTTATTGTGTTGTCACTGCAACTACATTTAAAATTAAATGTTAAATATATACAAATAAAATATTGGCAGTGTGTGGTTTATATCTTCCACCTCTTCAACAATCAGTGATTATTAAAGAAGATGAAACACTTGGAGCTTTTCAAGCTTGTGTCATGTTTTAGACTCATTCTCATCCTAATCACACACTATGTATTAAAACACAATATTAACCATAATTGTTTTAGTCGTACCTTTTTGGATTGCAGTTTAAGAATTCTCAATTATTTTGGTAGGTCAGAAGCAGCTTTTTTGGAAGTCAGTCATAATTTACATTGTGTTAAACATTCTTTAAGAATTGTGAATATTAAAATAAAATTATGTTGAAATATAGTCCCGATCAAAAGTTTAAGACCACCTGAAAATTGCAAAAAATCCTATTTTGCATGGTTGGATGGATAATAACACTGCTTCACTGCAGCAACATCAGGTAATCTCCATATACGGATTCCTGGCTTTAAGTTTTTGATCTACTGCAGAATATTTTTAAGGGTGTTATCTACTATAAAAAACCATGCCAGCAAAATCTCCAAGTTTTTCTGTTTTATCCTGTTACTTTGACACAAAGGCATCTGCTGTGATGCTTACACATCTGATAAAGTGGCAGCTTAATTTTTTTTTATACACAGCCTACAAACTCAGTGCAAACTAACTGCAGAGAAATAGTCAAATAATTTTGAATTAAATATTCTTAATTTACAAGGCTTAGAGGGTTCTTTCGACAGGACATATCCTAGATAAATGGACAAAATTATAATATTTCTGACTGACTCAAAATGGAACAAAATCAAATCGGGACCTTGTGAATCAGCTGTAGAAATCAGTGACGATAGTAGTGCCTGCCCGACTGCCTTCATTTCCACAATGTTTATTAGGAGGGCAGAGTTCTCAGAAAAGCATTGAGTAACCTCTCTGCACGTCATAGAAGATCTTCGGAAAGTGTTCAGGAAACGCAACAGAGAGACCGTCCTCGGGCAACATGGAGGACACAGCGACCAACTGGTCAAACTCAGATGTAAATAATGTTGAAACGTGTATTTTCTGTTTAATAGCGAACAAAAAAGACGAAAACACAAAGATAATAAAAGAGGTGAGATGCTTTTTTTTTTTTTTATCCCATGTAGAGCGATACAGGTGTTATAGGAGGAAACTGTACCCGGAAGTTGCGGATCCGAGGTTTTGATATACTATTAAACACACACATAGTTAGTTGGAGATTTTAGCACTTGACGGCAGATGAACTTTAAAGCGTATGGCAAATCAGCTATTTAATAGAAGAAACAGACTACAGCAGGGAAACCGCGGGGGCGGCATTTCACGACGAGAGCTGTTTTGCAACTCTGAGCCAAAACAAATAAAACTGTATGAAACAGGGCATTTAGAGCAGTCTGAGCTCTTTTGGCTGTTTGTAATGTGAGCACCCACCAGCCCAGACAGGTAAAAACCTGTCATGTGACAGAAAATAAAGAAAAGCACAACAGGTCCACTCTAAAGTGTGTAAATCTAAAAATGCACTTTGTTTAAATCCAGATGCTTTAACACCTGCAAATCACCAAAACGTTAAAGGGTCCCTGCGCAGGCACAGGTCCATGCATGACTTCTTATTTGGTTGAGGACTGGTTACATCTTAAGTAATGATAATACATTTATTATTTATATGCACCTTTCAAGACACTCGCGGACCCCTTACAATGCCGAGGCAAAGAGAGTAGCCAAGCATCAAAAGATTTTAAGGCTGGTTTTAAGTGGTGGGTTTCTCTTCATCTATGTGCAGCTAAATTAATAGTTCAAAGTCTCCGCACACCTGAATGAGTGACAGGTGGAAAAGTTCCATGACAATTTAAATCTAATTCCCACACGCTGCCTCGCTTACTGCAAATACATTTAAGCCTCAGTGTTTCAGTCAGTCTGACATTCATCGGGTATGTGTAATAATGTATCTACTCAGAAAAAGTGAGTAAAATAATAACAATAATAATAATGCTGTATATTTTAAAAGTGAGTCCCACTGCCACCTTTTCATGTACTGTGCAGAGTGGGAGTTTGTGTCCGGGGTTTCCTGGTTCTTTTATGTGCACAGCTGGAGTAGCGCTACCGCCTCCAATAGGAAGAGTGCCTCGACACGGTACTTTCTGATCCACCAGGGAAATATACTGTACTGAGTCTTGATAGTGCTGCATTCACAGCTTGAATGACTCTTTCATTTTTCTGCCCCGACTACAGACTAAAGACCTGGTGTGTTTCAGCGACATTTTCCCAGGTGCGCCTCACCACTACCTGGTTGTTCCCAGAGAGCACATACCCAGCTGCTTCTCACTGCACAAAGGACACATTGATCTAGGTCAGTTAGTCCTCTGTCAACTTACCATACTATCTCCTAACACTGTGGCTATCCTGTCGTCACTACTGCTGCAAGTTTTCCTTTAAATACTTTAAACTAGACTATTACTGCTGGTACTATAGACTTCTGATACTCTTATTTTTCCAACTATTTGAGATTATCAAAACTATATCACATAACCCATAAGAAATCATGTCTCCAATAGTTGAAAGGATGGCTAAACTGGGGAAAGATGTGCTCCACGCCCAAGGGATTACTGACATGGCGGATATAAGGTTGGTGGAGACGGTTCTTGGAAGTACCGGAAAAAATATTCATACTAGTAAAAAGGCAAAGTCTGCAAACTCAAGTTCTCTCGTGGGCATTCAGGAATCATTTACAGTGGACACCCATTTTTCATCCATCCATCCTTGCATTCATCCATGCATACATCCACCCACTCACAGGGCTAAAGCACAGAGACGGACGATCATTCACGTTCACGCTCATATGAGGTTAATCAGCGATCCAAAATTGGCCGTAGTTTTGAATACGAGTGTGAAGTAAAATCCTGCAGTTTCTGCTGGGTGCATTGTAGCTGCCCGAAGCCAAAACTCAGTAAAAATCTTACTTTTAACATTAAATTAAAAAAGCTACAGTGTATCTTAAAAAATGATATTAAAGGGAGGGTGGATGAATCTTTTGCTTTAAGTAACTGCATAAGTAATCTTCGTGCTAATGTAATCTATATAATTATAGTTTAACATGGAGTGAGGGGTCTAGTTGCTCTGTTGTTTGTAAGCGTTTCATCCCTGCTCTGGGCGGCTGAATTTCAGTGCTGATGTGTTTTTCTCCACAGGCTGGGGTTCCACCAGCCGCCCTTCATTTCAGTAGGTCACCTCCACCTCCACGTGCTCGCCCCAGCCAGCCAGATCTCAAAGTACATGTTGTATAAGTTCACTCCAGAAACCAACTATTTTGTTACTGTGAGTACTGCAGGCGACTTCTTTCCTCATTCTGTTTTTTTTTTTTCTTTGATTTTCTTTATTAGTTTTCTTACACTACAATAACTAAACCACTGCAGCGGTTTCCATGCAGTCACTGTTTTTATCAGGCTACTTCTGTTACTTCACATTTGAACTGATAAACTCATAATTTCCCCTTTGCAGGAAGAAGTTTTACGCAAGCGTCTTGAAAGTATCTCCCCACCACTCCGGTGTCATTATTTAGAGAACTGCAAGTTATTTCAGTGCATCAATTGTGCTCAGACTGGACTTTAGATCAGAGCAGGGAAACAAAACCAAAAAATCTCAGAAGAATCGCTGAGGCAGAATGAAGACTGGAGACACTTTTGAAATGCCTTTGTAATTGTTTAGAGCGATATTTACCACTTTAATATTCATTAGCAGTGACTGACCTCTGCACGGGCCAGTGCAATATAGAAAATTAACGGTCAGATTTTATCTATAGTGTTTTGTGCTCGTGCACTGTAACAGTATCGTTTTTGAATGAATGCACGTGGGAAATGAATTGTACTTTTATCATAAGAAGAGACAAGACTGATTCCACTAAGTATTTTTTAAAATAAAATTATTTATTTAAATAACATTATTCAGAGTTTTCTATTACTGACAGTCACTGTAAAGAAGAAAAATGTGTGGAGATACTGTTGCCTCTGTATTGGATGTGTGTCTGCTTGTTTGTAATGATATTAAAAAATAAACAGTTTTTTAAATAAAATAAAAAATCATTCATGGAGAACCCTTTAATAAACTAATAATTAAGGTAATTAAGTTTTAAGGCCAGTGTTGTGACTTTCTAATGTTAATTATTTTAGCACAGTGTCATAATCCTGGTAATCCTCACTGGCAGAGATATGTGTGTATAGATAAATATAGATTCATCAAGTTGCTGGATACATCACAGATCTTGGTTAATATTGACACGATAGCGTCACACAGTTGATGCAGATGTGTAGGCTGTACACCCATCTTGCGAACGTCCCCCCATCCCAAAACCTCCCAGTGAATGAACGGGACACGACTCAAATGCAGATATTACACAAAAATAAAACCTACAAACTGTATCAGTGAGCCAGAGTTGGAGGGCATAGACCAATGATCATACACCTCTGAGAGTGAAATATGACTTTAATCCAACATATTTTAATTTAGAGTAGTAATTGAAACTACTGTTTCAATTATGGAGCTATACAAAATGAGTCCCTGGGCCTTTCTCTCCACTTCACAACAGTATTTTTCACCAAGCCCTATAACCCTGCACACAGACATGCACATTAGGTTCATTCATTATATCCAGTAAACCTGATATATGACAATCATGCCTGAATATTACTACAGTAACCTGCTCATGCTTACCTGAGCTCCTTTAGTTTCTTTTCCTTTATCTCATTCAGGCGCATCTGTCGCTGCTGGGCTTCCTCCAGCAGTTTGTCAGCCTCCCCGAACCCCTCTCTATGCTCAGCTTTGGCAAGCTTCTTGCGCTCATTCACCTGCTGCCTGACGGCCTCAGCGTGGCGCAGCACTTTCTGACGTTGCCTCTCCTGCTGCTCCTTTTCTTTGGCCTCTGCTTCCTTCTGAGCCCTGTGTGGAGGAAAAATAGCAATTTCATGCAAAAACGTGCAGAAAATGCACACTGAGGTGGGAAAAACAAACAAAAGCCCCCCAACTTTCTTACTTCAGCATCCGATCAAACTCTTCCTTCTTTATGGTGGCCTGCACTGTCTGGTAGTGCTGTTTGCTGTGAACTTGCTCCAGCCGAGCAGCCCCCAGCATCGCCTCCTGCTGTGCTTTCCTCACGGCCTGCTCTCTGTTTTTCTCCCTCCATTTCTTTTGTAACTCTTCTTGATGCCGATGAGCACAGAGTTCATCCTTTTTAAAATCCGCAGAAACACCAGCACAAGTGGCCGAGAACAGTTAAAAGTCATATTAATCCACCTGTAATAAGGTTAACGCTTCAAAAACAATTTCTGACCTGCTCTGCCTTATAGTTTCGATCTTTTTCTTGCTGGGCCCTCAGCTTAGCAATCTCCATCTCCTTCTCTTTCCTTATCCGCTTTTGCTCTGCTTCACGTTCCGCGTCCCTCGCCTGCAAAAACAATAAAATATCAGCAGAGAACAAACATCTGTAGCCGATCTACAGAGTTCAGTTGCTTTTCCAGCTGACCTGTTTCTTTTTAATGTATTCCATGGCTTTAATGTCCGCCAGCTTCTCCTCCTTCATCCTCTGCTCCTTGACTCGGAGGGTCTCAGCATTGATGCGCATGATCTCCTCCTGCATACGCTGCTGCTCCATCCTATTCTTCTCTTTAGCCTGGAACAAAGCAGCCGGTCAGAGATGAAACTGACTCCCGTACACTGCACTGTGTTCACGTTAGTGAGTTTAAGTCTGCACATGGGCCGTGTGTGCACCTTGAGGTCATCCTTTTCCATCTTCTTCTGGTTCTCCTTTATTTGCTGTTTCTCTTGCTCTCTCATCTTTCTCTCATTTTCCTTTTCCTCTAGATGTTTCTGAATTTGTTCTAAAAGTTGCGCTCTTCCTCTGAAATGTAACACACACAAACAGAGTGACAGATCTCCTAATGGCCTCCTTTTTGGATCAGATAAAGTGCATAATTTAACGTCTTCCCATCCTTGGAGTTATTTTAAGAATATATAAAGCATTTGGTGAAGAAAAAAAAGGTGCTCTCTTTACTCGTTCCTGTGCTGTTTCCTCAGCTCGTCGATCTTCCTTTCAGTCTCCAGACCCTTTTGGCGCTTTGCCTCCATCACCGCATCCAGGCGCCTCTCCTCCTCTTCCATCTCTGCCTGGATCTGCTTCTTCTCCTCCAGCTGAGCATTGATTGTGGCTTGACATTGAGCATTCAGAATAAGCTGAGGGAGTGACAAAAACAGAAGCATTTATATGTGTGTGAATTGACACCGCCTTTGTTTTCTTCATCCACATACTCCCAGCCAATTCCTACCGTGTTCAGCCTTTTGATTTCCTCTTCTTGCTCCATCCTTAAAGCGTTAGACTGCTCCAGCAAGCTCTGTGAACGTTTCCGGGCCTCTTGCTCGAGCTCAGTCAGGGCCTTGTTGTTCTTACGGGACAGATCTGCTGCCTGGATCTGCTGCTTCCTTTCCTCTGCGGATTTCTGGGGAGCCATCATATAGATATCATATTGCAAAATCACAGGAACGAGCCTCTTGTGTTAATGTCCAAGAAAACATCATCAGAGCCATGAATCCTACCGTTTCCTCTTCCTCCTTTCTCTGATAAGCCTGGTGAAAAGCCTCTCTCTCCTCCTTGAGGTTAGCCTGGGATGCTAAAATGATGCGTTTATACTTAGCTGACGGGAGAAAGACTGACTTTCCCAAAGGACTGTTAAGTGGGATTCTGGCATAACGACAGGAGGAATTATGTTGTGGTGAGGATGTCCATTTTGGGTTAAAACATCATTATCATCATGACATTTGTTTTTTAAAAAATCTAATTGTCTCTCTAAATCACTTGAAACGATACCAGGTCATACATTAATGGAAAACTGTTAGGTGCACCATTGTTTTTTTTAAATTCATATTAAATGTAATCAAATTGCTTCCATTTCCATGTTTTAAAAATGTGCATTATGCTTTTTAAACCAGCGGAGAAACTCAACAGGTTTGGGACTACCTGAGATTGCGGATGAGGTCTTTAGAGATGATTTGAATGGTGTCTTTGTCTTTTTTGATCTTTGACGGAGCTTCCTCACAAGGATCGTCTTCACAAAGCTGTGATGATATCTTAGCAGTTGTTAGTTGATAAAAACCCGCAAAATAGCACCATAATTAGTGAACTCAACACACAAGTATTTTCAGTTTTCTTTTTGGGTTTTCTTTTTTCTTACTTGTGATATCCACTCACTGGCCACTTCATTGGGTTCATTTGCTCATTAATCCAAATATCTTATCAGCCAATCACTTGGCAGCAACTCAGACACTAGGTACACTGTCTCCTTAATACTGTCTGGACATCAATTAAATGCCACAGCCCACCTGAGTAGTTCTGCTGACCATCTCCAACCCCTTATTGACAACAGTGTAACCATCTTCTAATCGCTGCTTCCAACAGGATAACACACCATGTCACAAAACTCACATCATCTCAGGCTGGTTTCTTGAATATGACAGTGAGTTCACTCTACTCCAATGCCTCCACAGTCACGAAATCTCACCTTTGAGATTCTTATGGTGGATGTACAGTCAATAGATCAGCAGTAACTATGTAATGCTATTATGCCAATATGGAGCAAAAATCTGAGTAATGTTTCCAGCGCCTTGTTGAAAATTTAAGGTAATTCAGAGGGCAAAAAGCGGTGCTAATAAACTGCACCTAATAAATTGGCCGGTGAGTGTAGTTAAGATGTGACATTTCACTCTGTGAGAGTAACACTCACCGGGTCTGGGCTCCCAAAGAGGATGTCGTCATCATCCACCTGAGAGCTTGGGCTCAGTGGGCGGTAGCAGCTGCTAAAAGAGCTAGCTCTGGAACTGGACGGATGTCTCTGCTGGCATTGAAAACAACAGTGGATGAATATACAGGGACTTTTTCTAGCGTTAAATACAGACTTTATAGAATAGTATCTTTTGCATTTAAAAAACAGGATCTAGCATCTAAGGCAATATGAAAAGTGGCTTGTCAGTGCTCGCTGTAACATATAGACTTACCATGATCTGCCGTTAACAAAGTCCAGGCAACGGAAAATAAATGTTTCTAAGATTATCCAGTTTTAAGACTAATATAGCTGCAATACTCAGTGTTATTCTCCCATCTATAGACATGCGCTTAGCTTCTTTAAAAACTTTAAAAACGTAGCGACACGGATTTTAATTGGCGAGTAATCTGTTGCTATGGTGACAGAAGGGCAAACGTTAGACATCCTCTACTCCTTTAAAGTCAAGCGTATCATATTTGATACATGAATTTTTGTGAGTTTTTGAGACTTCTACATCATCAGCGTGACTTTTTTTTACCCTCAAAAAAATGATAGAAATTGCATGACACATTATTAATGACTAAAGTGCAAAAGTATGGCCTATGTAGCAAATGTGATACAAATTAAAACTCATATATGCAGATTAAAATTTGATATATTTTTATAGATTTTGTCTAAAAGTTCAACCAACTTTCCATTATCAAAAAAATAATCTCTGACTTGGGGTTCAGACTGAACCTGTTCAGCTCTCGTAAATAAAATAAATAAAATAAAATAAAATATATATTTATTATTTTATTTTTTTTCCTAAGACAAATAATTTGACGGTGCACTCTGGGCTCGACTAGCTCTGTCTTCGGGCGATTGTCCTGCCTTTGTCTCTGGGCACACCCAGGAATTATATTACAGCATTTACTGCGCTCTATATAAAAGACGCTTTAAAACTCACGAATGGGGACGCTGGAGGCTTCTGGGATTGATGACTGTAAATTCTGTGAAATAGTAAACAACAAAACTGACACAGAGATCCTGCTGAGCGTGAGTAAAGCAACAACAACATTCATTCATGTTTAAGGAGAAAAAAAAGTTAGCCACTGGAAATTCCTGTCTCTCTCTCTCTCTCTCTGTGTGTGTGTGTGTGTGTGTGTGTGTGTGTGTGTGTGTGTGTGTGTGTGTGTGTGTGTGTGTGTGTGTGTACAGGACGATGAGCTGGTTTGCTTTCGTGACATGAAGCCTGGAGCCACCCATCACTACCTGGTTATTCCCAGGATGCATATCAGCAACTGTAAAACCCTTAAGATGGACAACATACCTCTAGGTGAGGAAACATGAACTTAATCAGTCTGTTTGTTTGCTTGTTTGTTTGTTTGTTTTTCCTGGTAGCAACTTCTGCTGACAAGACTTGGTCAATGGGAAAATATGAGTCGGTAGTTATGATTGATTACACAAAAGCACCCCACCCTTTAAAGCAACATGTTTCCAAGCAACTGATTATTTATATAGCACCAAATCACAATAGTTGCTTCAAGCGGCTTCATATTGTAAGGTCATACATAGCATGTAGATGACCCCCTATGAGCAAGCACTTGGCGACAGTGGAAAGGAAAAACTCCCTTTCAACAGAAGGAACATTGCACAGGGAGGAGCAGCCATCTGGTTAATCAGTACAAACTATTTTAATAATAGTTTATAGTAAATTCAGGTTAATGAGTAAATTGTTTTGTTGAGTCACCAGTATGACCTCAGTGAGCTTAGCTTTGTAGTTTGTGTCTGTAAAGACAGATTTAAAAGCGCCACCATGACCATGAAATGATTAATTGTGTCTTCAGAAATCAGCTGCACACCCATGATACAAATTTCCTGTTCCGCTACGCGCCAAATGAGCTCTACTGGACTGAGATCTGGTGACTGTTCACAAACCATTTTTTTAGGCTTGTGCTTTCAGAGATGCTCTTCTGCATACCTCGGTTACAAAGCGTGTTGATTTGAGTTCCTTCCTATCAGCTCGAAGCAGTCTGGCCATTCTCCTCTGACCTCTGTCATCAACAAGCCATTTTCACCCAGAGAACTGCTACTCGCTGGATATTTTCACATTTTCAGACCATTCTCTGTAAACTCTAATGATGGTTTTATGGGGGAAAAAAAATCCCAGTAGCTCAGTTTTTGAAATGCCTACAACAGCCCGTTTGATAGCAGCAACCATGCCACATTCAATGTCACGTCAGTCACCTTTCTCCCTCATTCTAACGTTCTGTTTGAACCATGTCTACATACACTGAGGTGCTGCTATGTGATTGGCTGATTCGATATTTGTGTTAATGTTCAGGTGTGCTTAATAAAGTGGCTAGGGAGTATATGTACATATGTGTAAAACTGTCTTGCATAATCTTGACTTTCTGATCGCACATCGCCGATAAGTTTTATTTGTTGACAGTGGAGCGGATGGAACAAATGGGAAGAAGTATACTGGAGAAGAACAAAGTCTGCAGCCTCGATGACGTCAGGTAAAACAATCCCTGTGATGAGCTGCGACTCTTTATCACTTAGAATTTTATTATGCTTTCAAATTAAACAGGTTTTTTTTCATGTTGTAATATCTTTTTGTTAATTTTATTTTGTAGGCTGGGGTTTCATCTCCCTCCATTCTCGTCAGTTCCCCACCTCCACCTCCACGCTCTAGCTCCAGCCAGTAAGATGAACTTGAAGTCTCAGCTTCGCTACGGGCAGCAGTCTTACTGGTTTATTACAGTAAGTCAGGGCTGGATTGAGCCAAGGAAAATAATTCAATTGGGACTGTTTATTTTTAATATCACTAGACAGACATATGGCATGGTAACATTTGTTTCTCATTTGTTATCACGGTCTATGCTTTAAAGGAATTCAATAAAAATCAGATCAGAGATTATTGCAGATTATCACTGACGCCATTCTCTGATGTCAAAATGAGAAACAAGCCACATCTTCTCTCCCATGTTAGGTCTTTTATGTGTGTTGTGTACACCTTTAAGTGCTACCTTCTTTTAAAGTGAAGAGCTTTTAAAATGAGTGAATTTACTACATGTGAATACTCTTAACCCTCAGTTTTGCTCTGTTGCAGGTAGACAAAGTGCTTTCACAGCTGAAGACTCATGGCAAAGTGAAATGAACAGATGCAGGTGTAGCAACCTTGTTTGCTGCTTACAGGTTATTTAATTAGCGTCCACCGCACTGAGTGCACTTTGCATGACTTCTCCAGCCTGTTTGGCATTCTGGTGCTAATACGTTTGAATATTTTCCTCCATGCCGCATGCTGACTTGGTTGTGGAGAAGAGTTCTTTGTATTAATTTTTTTTACTTCTGTTTTCTTTTTTTTTATAAATGGTATAGAATTCATGAATATTAATAAAAAAAATCTTGAAAGGCTTCAAATAATGGAGATGATTTCTGTTTTAAAGGTTGCTCTTCCAAATCTCTCCTATTACAAACATAGGTACAACACATGCAGCCCTTCAGTATCCTATACTGTAACTGCTCAACTTTCCATTAGTGCTTTCACGATCATGTTAATTAGCAGAATATGAAGGGTTTGTTGGTTAGTTCCTCTTCAAATCTGTAAACTTGACCACTCAGTAACACATCTGTGTCTTTCACTGAAAAGAATTCAGTGAACTAACTCTTTAGTCACAGTAGAAAGCCAGTTATTGATTGGCATGCTGGGATCTTTTTTGGAAGAGCCCAGCATGCCAATATAAATGCTTTCATGAGTGTTGGATTTTAGCAATGCTAACTGCATGACTCCAGCAATGTGGTTGGACAAGCCAGAAACACTGTACCTAGGAGGCATCTAGGAGACGTTCTAGCAGGTTGCCTGATTCACCTCAAGTGACTCCTTTTGATGTGGAGAGGACATTATCCCCAGAGAGTAATCCTCATGACTATTTATCTGTTTCATTTGTGGTGCACATCACAAAGTTTTTGTCACAGATCAAAATGCAGGGTTAAATAAACCTGCATCAGGCTGTATGCCAAGTCCAAAAAACAGGAAGCACAGGGAAAGATGTGTAGATTTTATGACAAAGACTCAGGGAAAGGACAGGACTATTTATGCACATAGGATTAATAAAGGAACTGGAAACAGCTGGGGGAAAAATACACAGGTGCAAACTAGGCAGGAAGTAAAACTCAAAGCAGGAACAGACGACAACTTTCATATTAAAACAGGAAAATAGCAAATAACTAAATACGGAAACAAACAAAAAACTCAGTGAACGGATAAGCAGAAAGGAACGATAAGCATCTAACAACACAAAAAGCATTACAAGAATTATCTAAGCAACACAAGAATCCAAACTGGAAAATGAATGCAAACAGTTCCAGTTTAGCTACTATTTTGTTTATCAATACATTATATCTCTAACTCAAAAATATCATTCATTAATAGAATAAGTCAGAACGCACAGCGGGTCAGACTTTTTCTAACCGGATCAGTTCTTTCTCTGAGCCACTTGATGTCAGTAATGCAATAGGAACTCTCACAATGGCAGATTACATGGAGGGTCCACGTGCATCAACAGGCCTCATATGGTGACTCGCAGCCTGTTTTTTTTACTTATTTAAAATGATAAAGTAGGAACCATCAAAAAGTGTTAGCATGGCATCATTTGCCAAGGGCTCCATTCCTGTAAACTGGTGAGTCACTTCAGTCCATGCATTTTCAAAACTGTTCACACAGGACACTGACATGACTCCAAGGCAAATATTCAGCAGTAAGAGTCAAAACTATCTCCTGGTGAGGAGGAACAGGAGCACTTGCAGAATTCAGAGCTCTGCAACACTCCCTTGTATGTCTTTCGCATCTCCAAACTTTTATCTGCTATGAGTCATTTTTACTGTGTATTATTGTGTATCGTCATCATTGTTTCTCACATACATTTCTCATGTGTTTCTTGGTTTATATTATGATAGTGTTGGCACATCTGTCTGAATACATGTAGGGACCGTAACTTTCCATCTAAGGACTGATGTAAGAGGAGACATGATGTAAGGAGTATTGGGTTCCTGAGCTCAACTACCTTATTGTGCTGGCTATTGAATATGTTATATGATTCAACAGTGATGTAGTTTGAGAAAGATATTATGTAACACATGCTTCATAGAATTTGTTCCTCTTTGAAAATATTGATACTGTGATACACAGAGATATGCATTTACGTATGCATTTACAGCTAGGGGCATGATTTATGATGTCATGAAGACCTTGAATAGATTTCCTTGGTGTTTAGTTTCCTACATTTCTCACCAGCGACATATAAAGACAATACAAAACAATTTCATAAATAATATTTTAATGGCAATATGGAAACAGTTAGAGCCATAAGTTTTTGGACAATTAAACTTTTTTGTGTGTGTGTGATTTTTGCCACCGCTACAGTTAATTTTAAATCACTCAGGATGTGAGTGAAGTACAGACTCTGAGCTTTAATTAAAGGGGTTTTACAAAAACATTGTGTTAACTGTTTCGGAATTACAGCCTTTTTTATACATAGTCCCTCATTTTCAGAGGTTCAAAAGTAACCGGATACATTAACTTTATTTGAAATTGAACATTTTGTTAATCCTTTGCAGTTAGAGACTGCCTGAAGTCTGCCTGCATATCCACTGTGGTCATATACAGAGGCAAAATTACAAAAAAATGTATCAGTTTAAATATACTTATGGATCTAACTGTATTCAAATTACCATTAAAATGTTATATATGGAAATGTGTATATGTTTTATGTGTCTCTACTGAGAAATACAGGAAAGTAAAAAAAGAAACTCTATTTAAGGTCTTCAGGCCATCTTAAATTTACTATAACAATAAAGAAAGCGCCCAAAACTACAACATCATGTCAGAGTCAGGAAGGGACTCTCATGCATCATTCATACCAAATGACATAATTTCTCAGACCAAATGCTTTTGTTTTTATGTGAATTACCAAAAAAAAAAAAAAAAAAAAAAAACCTACAACAACACAACTTCCTGGTGTGTTAAAATCCTTTAAATATACTGGTATAGTGCTGTGAAAAAAAAATCGATCCCTTCCTCGTTTCTTTCTTTGCTTTTCTTCTCTTTTTTTCTTTTCTTTGCTTTTTTTCTGCATATTTTTTCCATGTTTTGATGCGTGCTCAATCATCCAGGTAAGAAAATCCCTCGAAAATTATTCTATTCATCTGGACATTGCGTTTTCAGTGGAAAAAACATTTTGTCGCTCATCCGAGTGACTTCTTCCGTATTTGTGGGATTTCAGTCATTATGCAAATGTACTGTTTATAAGGTTGGGTAAACCTGCAGTCACCTGAGACTGAAGAAGTCATAAGGCCAGACATTCTCCTTCAGAATTTTCTGCTAGAGAGCACAATTCATGGTTCCATCAATTACTACAAGTTGTCCAGATCCTGAAGCAGCAAAAACCTTCACACTACCACCACCACGTTTGTCTTTTGGTATGATGTTCTTTTTATGCTTTCAATCTGGTTCCCAAACATGTATAAATTGTTTTGTACCCAGTCCCAGGCTGATGATGTCAATTAAGACTTCGATTTTCATTCTTTATTTTCTTTAGATTGTGGCATGATGTGTTTTTGATATCTTTTAGCCTACTTCACTTTGTCAGGTTCACTTAAACACGTTTAGTGATTTGGCGGTAATTGGGTTAGTGAAACTGAACTCAGTGTTCCAGAGCAAATGGTTAATCACAGTTAATTCCAAAGTTAGTTTAACAAGAGGGAACTACTTTTTCACATAGAGCCATATAAGTTTAGATAGATTTTTTCCCTTAATAAATGAAATCATCATTTAAAAACTTAATTTTGTATTTACTCGGGTTATGTTTGTCTAATTTAAATTAAAAAAAACATATGTAATGATCTGAAACACATAAGTGTGGAAAATATGCAGAAATATGCAGAAAAGTAAGAATTCGGAAAGGACGCAAATACTTTTTCATAGCACTGTATGCTTGCAGTTGACATGGCTGGTGGTGACGTCAGATTCCTGACTTTCTACGTTGCCCCTCCTACCGTCAACAACTGGATTCCAGCTATGTGTATTTTCGTGAACTAGCACTGCTAACCTGCTTGTGATGATTCGCTGCCTACGTAGAAAAAACGAACTAAACCTTTATTTTTGTTCCTTTGAAAAAAAAAACCCCACCCTCTCTGTCGACAGCTCGTGCCGATGTTCGGCCAATGCAAGCTAAAGGGCCGACGAGAGCGGAGACATCGACGTGCATACCGTCCTCTAGCCATCTCTGATTCCAGCTAACACAGCTACCACCTTACCGGGGGAGATAACGCTAGCTGGCTGGCTGACAGCTGGTTGGGTTAGCTGCGTGCCTTTCACTGTAGCAGAACTGAGATTTTTTTCGCAGAAACAATGACTCGTCTCTGACATTGGTGAGTATATTTGCAGACACTGCGTAGTAATATCATGTAATTGCCTTTTCGTTTGCCTCGGCGTTGCTTTGCGAGCTAGCTTGTTTGTAGCAGCAGCCGCTGCACAGAGCCACGCCTGGGCAATTTAAGTTGATACCTGCGGCTGGTGACATTACATATTATTTTTGTAGTATGAGTCAGATGTCTTAAAGTGTTTGGCTTTGTAGTACTTCAAGTAATTAGCTGTTTTTGGTCTACAGTGAGGACTGAGGCCCATTTGGTTGTAACATTGGAGTTAATCGGAGCCCATAACTAGCAAGGTGGATCTTTGCTGACTCTCCGTTGGTGCCATAGAAGATAAGCGAGGAAGTCAAAAGTCAGCTTGCCGATGCCCGCTGATTGTGATCCCGCAGAGTTGCCAATATGATGCCGGTAAGTGCACATGTAGCGTAACATTTAGCATTTAGGGGACTTCATGAACATGTAAGAGTGGGTCTTTTCCTAAATATGTTATTATAAAAACAGAAATATGGTTCACTAACCGTCCATACACACACGTTTCAAGTTCTAACCGACTGATATGAGTTTGTTTGCTTTTCCCACTGCTGCTTAGATAATCTCAAGGCAGATCAGCTCCTAGTCATAAAAGTCTTTTCTTTTTTTAAATGATCTACTATGGCTTTTATGATTTCACAGCAGTTTTTTCGTGAGAATAAAAGAGTGACGCAAACCTTATAAAGGATCCTAAATTATAAACACAATGTGATCAGTTTTTGAATTCTATCAGAATGTGACACATCTTATCAAGTGTTAGCAGGTAGATTTATAACGCTGTGTGTCTCAATAGGGCAGGTCAGATTAGTATGATTGACTATCTCTGTGATAATCGTACTGTAATTCATTCGTGTTACAAAAAATGCTCTTACACAATGGATGATGTATTTAAAGCTGTGGGTATAGTAGGTGTGCTAAGCCAACAAATATTTTCATTCTATTGTTTGTTTTTTTTTGTGTGTGTGTGTTTGTTTGTTTTTTACCTTGGTGTTATTGTTCAAGAAGCTCTGTGTTGCAAGGAAAAGAATACCTGACTGGCAACCCTATTGGAGTAGCGCATTGTTGGGACCTCTTTTGTTGTCTTTAGTGCTGAGAAGGCAGCGACTGTGGGAATCGAGAGCGGAACATGAACTCGTGCAAGGGATAAATTTACAGTCAGTTCAGTGAGATCTTGTCATTTTAAAAAAAAAAAGGGGGGGGGGGGTGATTCACTCTTGGTATTATGTCTTTCCAAACGACTATTGGTTTGAAGTTGGCTGTAAATTTGTATAGTTCTTGATCACCATTCCAGAGACGCTTGTACATTTCCAGAAGTACCAAGTATAACAGAAGCAAGTCCATATTTGCGGCAGTTCTCAGGTTCAGTTACTACCATTGCCTCGGTGGACAGCTGTACCCTGTGGCACCAACAGGCTATCAGAGTCAGAGAGCCAGTCGAGCAGAGAGGCAGCGAGCCGCTTGGTTCTCGCGTGAATCCAGCAGCCAATGAGACGTTGGCAGATCTAGGTCTGTGTGGCTGCGTCGACTAATGCTCTGTTGTTAAGGGGAACTTTTGAGCCGAGTAGATTGTCAAGTGGCATTAATCTCAGGCGGTGGAACCAGGCAGAGCCTGACTTACAGGAAAAAGTAAACAATGCATATTATTGCTGCATTCACATATTTGTAGATATACTTGTTTGAAATAATAAAACAATTATCATTAAAAAGTAAAAATATCAAGTTTAATTGGGTATGACTATATCAAAATTGATTTATTTAACAAGTTCCCTCCGTTTGGGACTGATAGATCTATTTTATTCATTTAAAAAAATACACTTTAAAAACGACTCTAAGTAAAAGGAAAATAATAATAATATTAGTGTGCATTATCACAGTTTCAAATAAAATTTAACAGTGAAGGCTTTTGCACTTCGTAAGTATTAGACATGTAAGAGCCATCTACATAAGTCTGTAAAAGCAAAGCCAGATAAAATTTGTTAAACCAACATGAAACACTGGGTGAGTGCTGAAGTCCGACTAAAGGAACGTTTAAAAAAAAAAAAAATCTTGATAATTTTGTAGTTTGCAGGAATCACGGTTACTCAGATGTTTCAGTTTGTTTCACATCATTTGTCTCGTCTTTCCTCCGCACGGTTGACGAGTGGTTTTTGGCAAGTTTGGGCAGCATGAGATGGACTATTAGTCCAGAATGTCAGAGACAACTTTGACAGCCTCCTTGGGTTTAGCTGTGATTAAGCTGTGTGTTTGTGTCTGACCAGATTACCATACAGACTCATGACCAATACTTATCATAGTGTGTTGTTTACCACACATTTGGGCTTCTGCTGGGTTACAGTTACTTGTGTTTTTGGTTACAGCTGGAGTATGTAAGTAGTATTGTATTCCAGTGTCTTACATTTATGACATTTAAGGATTGTTTGAATGGTTCAAGTTTATAGACAAAAAACAGTAATGTGCTTAAACTTTTTTCCCTCCACTCAGGGCCCATCTTTAAGAATAAGTAAGTAACTGGATTTATGTGAGGAAATGTTTGATGTGTGCTGGAGATCAGGGCACTAAATGATGCCTTTTCCCTCTCAGAAGTTGAATGATCTCCAGATGGTGCCCACTGTAGCATAATGCATTGACTCCTTTGAGTCATGCACAGCCCAGTATAAGCATAATCTCTTTCTTGGCTCTGCATGATGGTGTTGACCTGCCTGCCAGTCACAGCTGTGGCCAAACTATTCTCATTAGCAGGGAGTTGTTGGTGCTGCAGCCACAGGCACATCCCAGGGACACTTTTCCAGTAAAATTACTACCCATCACTTTCCTCCATCCATACCCACCACCCTGTGACACTCTCTTGTTCCCTTGCTCTCTCCTTCTTTCGCTGGCTGTTTGTTTCACACAAGCTCTCTCTCTCTTCCCCCCTCCCTGCTCGAACTGCACATGCAGCTTGTGTTTTTTTCCTCTCAAGTCTCCTCTGCAGCACTTTTCTAATGCACGCGTCACTGTCGGGTTTAGAGGTCTGCTCGGGATGGCATAACATCTAAGTCTCGTGCCCGCAAAAGCGGCAGTGCCACAATGAAGAGATTTGTGACTATAGTGTTACGTGGCCTCGTTAGCCTTTCCAAGGAGAACCCCATCTGGGCAAAGGAACATCACCGGCCACCAAAGAGGGAGATCAAGAGGAAACGGAGGGCGGCCAAGAGAGCCAAGAGTATGGGCAGACGCAACTTAGTGAGGGTGGTTCGTATCCCCAGTGATCACTCAGCTGGATCAGAGTTTCTGTTTTGTTTTGGATATATCTAGTAGTTTCTAGATTTCTGTGTAGTTTAGTCTGCAGGTGCTGTGATTAGTTTAAATTTTCACCTCATATTGTCTGATTGATTAATTATGTGTTTTTAATCTTTAAAGGCTTGTTTTGGTATGCTGCCAAGGATATTCAGAATGCAGGCTTGTGGTGTTGTCATTTTAAAAAAAAAGAACTGCAGATTTTGATGGATCTTATAGTATTTTTCTCCTTTTAGTTTAATCTATAAGGGATATTAGAAGCTGTTGTATAACAAATACAAATAAGAATGCCTTAGTCTTCTTTATATTCAAGCTGTTGTTCTTTCTAGCAGCCTAGTAGCCTCAATATTTTATTTATTTATTTTTTTTACTGTATTGTGTTGTATGTCATTATGCAGCTTGTAGCACCCCCTGCCACACTTTTAGAAAAGATTTTCTTTCTTTCTGCCATCCATCCATCTTAACCACTTACCCATTTGAGGTTTCATTCAGATCATTCAGATTTAATTTCTTTCCCCCAGTAACGTTGTTGCATATGCAGTCCCAAAAAGGTCATCCATTAGCTCATATTAACACTGTAAGAAACAGCGCAGAGCCACAAAGGGATTTCCTGGTGTCTCGGCATTAGTTCTATGTTTTTACCATCCTTGTCTGAAAATGCAGGTTGTTGATTCTCATAGTCACTGAGTGGATCTCTAGGACAAGAGATCATATCGTTTAATTTTGGCTGCTGCAGAAAATGTCAGTGAATCATGCAGTTGCATCATTACAAAGGATAAGTCACTTTGTCTTGGAGAAACTCCTGGAGTAATTATCTGTAGGTAGGTTCAGTGACTAAAGCTAGATTATATATGACAATAGTGCTTGCTGGCAATTATTGTGAAATTGAAAATGCACCATGAAGCCATGTGTACACAAAGTATGTACACGGAACATTTCATCTTATACTTATTTGTAATTCAGCAAAGTCAAAGCCAGTCAGCAAAATCAGTGTTGAAAAATTTGTGATCTCTTCACTTTTCCAGTGATGTATTAGTTGTTTCACTTTAGAGGTTTTTTTTTCTTTCTTTTTCTACCTCTTTTTGACACTGAGGGCTTTAAATTGGCATTTTGAACCTTATTGCATGTAAATAAAAAGCCTTTTTGTCTAGAAGTCAGTCATAGCATAAACACTGAGCATGTTAGATGGCCCCATAACTGACAAGAAGAGATGGCTGCAGAATAAGGATGGAAATGTAAAAGCTTAACTTGCAGGGGCGAAATAAAAGACAGAGCGAGTGTCAAAAAATGTGTCGGAAATGAAAGAGAGGCGAATAGAGGTCCTCAGTGCATTATGGGAGGTCCCCTGTCAGCCTAGACCTCTAGCAATATAATTAAAATGTGGTTTAGTGCAACCTGAGCCAACCCCAGCCGTAATCATTTTAGTTTGTTTTTTTTTAAAATCAAGAATGAAAGCTTAAAAAGGGCTGTTAAAAAAAGAAATAAAGTGGGAGGTGGAATGTGATAACTGAAGACTCTGCCTCCCATTGTACTCTTGGAAACTCTAGGAGTTACAACTAAGCCATAGTGTAGGTTTTTCCTTTTTTTTTTTTTTTTTCTTTATCACACTTCAAAAGTTTCTAGGCATAGGCTGTCCCTGTTTTGGTGTTTTTTAAAGCAGTGAAACATGTATAAAAATTGCCGAAGTGGGACGGCTTGGAAGCAAATGCTTTTCTTCTTTGTTTACTGAGAAAGAGTTGAAATTGAGTCTAGCATGCACCAAGCAATCCTTTCAAACACGTTTACGTCATTTTGAGCATCCCTGCAAAACATTCTTTGTTACAGAAGTTTTTCTTTGGGTTGTTTTTGTTCGCTAAACTCCTCTCAGTGTCGCTTTTCTGTTACATGCCACAGAAGGCGAGGGGCGAGTGAGGCCTGTCACATGAAACAGGAAGGCACTCCTCAACACTCGAGAGTGCTTTGTCCCACAGGAAACAGTGGAAATCTGCCTGACGCTTCAGGAGGGGGGAAAAAAACCCATATTGTGGTGATGTGCAGTAGCGATGAATATAGAGGAGATTGCCATAATCAGTGCAGACATGTGTCACCTCCCGCAGGGCAAAAAAAGTCTTTTGGTTTAAACAAGGTATATAAATGTTTTTGTCAAGTAAAATATTCAAACCTATTGCGCCTCTTATCCTGCTGTTAGTTTTATTCTACATAGATATTGAATAATCTGATTATAGGATCCAAAACCTGCTTGCCTAGAAACATTTTGTCAATTTATGGAAGAAAAAAATGTTGCCCATAGTTAGCAACCTAAATTCATAGATTAACATGCCCTACAAATGTATTTAACCCGGTGATTCAGTACTTTGCAGTGACCGAATCGTCTTAGAAATGATTTAACATCTTAGACGATCTGGATTTTGGGATTTATTTATTTATGCATTGGCTGCTTTCCATGCCCTTATCCTTGAGGGGTAGCACTGAGTGTTTGTGTGACTGTGACCATGGCTTTTTTTTTCTGAATAAATGGATTGTCTGTTGATTTGCATGAGGGGAAAATAACTAAATCTTAACTACAAGAAAGTCCAAAGGGGGTGGGTTATGATTTAGGTAGACTGTGTGAAGCCAGATCAGATAAAAATAAAAAAAAAAATCACTGCCCAAGATATATTTTCTTATTATTTTCATGCTTTCGTGTAGTAATAAAACGAAAAGTAATATGACATGTCTTTTTTTTTTAAACAAGCAACAACAACATATTAAGTTTACTGTGTAAATGTGAAACTTAAATGACTAGTTGAATACTCAACTGCTGAGCTGCTCAGTTTCATTCTTAATAGCTTAGTCAAAAGGTGACATGCACATTGCAGACATTGTGATGTCTGATTAATGCAGGAGAACTTGAAGCAGCTTGAAGTTTACTCATAGCTCATTATAAAGCGTAAAGATGATAAATCGGCTATGTTTTGTTTCTCATTCAGTCTTTTCAGATTTAGAGTTTTTTAACCAGTCCTTTAGAGTTAAGAGTTTGGGCTATCATTTAGATCATACACCCATCAAGTCGATATGATTTAACTGCTGGTTGTTCAAAAACTGGTGGAAGCTGAGAGCCGACACAGACATGTGAAGGCATGTATTGATATGTTTTACCTTTCAGCTCATACTTTATGTGTTCAGTGCTATGTCAGACACTAATCATAGTAAACAGAAATTTGGCAGGCACAGACACAAGTCCAATGCTAGCTCCAACTCACAGTCTGGGCTGGTCAACAAGGAAATCTAGTGTCAGCAGAGCAGGCTTTGTAGCAATAGAGAGGGTAAAGATTCATCCATAAACACTCCATTGTTTTTATTGTAATCTGTGTCATTCATATTTCACTGTTGAGCACTTGTATTCAGTTTTCCCCTCACTGCCTTCCTTCTCCTTTCAGATGATATTGACGGTGTACCTCAGCGACGGGGAGCAGGCCGTGACTGAGGTGCCCATCACCCCTGAAACAACGTGCCGCGATGTCGTCGAGTTCTGTAAAGAGCCCGGCGAGAGCGGCTGCCATCTGGCCGAGGTGTGGAGAGGCAACGGTAAGACCCATTTGAAGCTTTCTCACGGACCTGCTGAAGTGCTTAATATTCAGAACAGGGAGCGCTGCCTTTCTTATAGGAAGCAGCATCCAGTTGGCTGCCACGTTAAAGAGAAAGAACAGCGGTTGTCTCTTGTAAATGCCTGAAGGTGAAGTAATCTGAAACCCCATTATTGCTGAGCCAGACACTTCATTTGCATGCACAAGAATTTCATTTTCTCAAACAGTAGCCTTTAGCTTTCTTTATTAATGTAAAAACAAGCACTTTAAAAAAAAACGAGTTGAGGGGCTGAATGAGGCCGTGCATGCTTACCTGAATGGAATAAAATAATTCACATAGCAAATTTTAATATGAGAAAAAGGGTTATGTGCCAGTGTACTTCACGCCCCTGTCACAACAGATTCCACTCGGTCCCATCACCATCGCTGTGCTGACACACCCTTTGTTATCAGCGGTTTTTAAAGGCCTACTGCTCAGTTGAAAACAGCATTCCAGTAAAACGCTTTATTGACCTCACGTTATGCAGTCATGTGAGGCCTGACAATGCAACTGGCTGCCCCAAAACCCTCCTAAAACCTCTCTACCTACTGTCTCGGTCTCAATCTTTTTCAGTTCTGCATACACATTATGCTGTAAATATTCATCTCTATCAGTGGACTCTTCCTCGGGGTATCATCATTTTAATTCTGAGATTGTCTGTATGGCTACGATGTAAACAGAAATAGCATAAAGTGAATTATTCACACACATAATCCCTGCAAATGTATGGAAGGTGGCATCACACTCAGAGACAAGCAGTTTGATGCCCTGCGTGATTAAGAAGCCCAACTAAAAATGAGGAGTCTGGGAGAAAGAAAATCTTTGAAGTAGGAGAGACTAGAAAGGTTTTTTTTTTTTTTTTTTTTTTCAATTGCTGTGGTGATTTTTTATTTTTATTTTTTAATTTTTGCTTCAAGAAATAATTTCACAACTTGGAAAAAATGCTTTTTTTCCCTGAATTTAAAAGTGTGTTAATGTGTAAAGTAATACTTAGTTTGGGAAAGTGGGAAACAGCATACATATCCAAGAAATTATTTACCACATACCCTGCAAGTAAAATATCCAGTGAGCAGCAGTTGTCTGGATGAAAGTGCCTCGTTGATGCCACAGGTCAAAGCAGAATGGCCAGACTGCTTTGAGCTGATAGGAAGGCATATCGATATGGAGCAAAAACTGTGAGGCATGTTTCCCGCACCTTGTTGAATCTGAGCCTTGAACATTTAAGGCAGCTCTGAAGACAAAAGAGGGTCCAACCCAGTACTAGCAGAGTGTAACTAATGATGTGCCGACTGACTGTATAACAAGTTAATCACTGAGCTTTAGAGTTAAGTGTTTTTTGTTCATTTAAGTACCAGGCTAGCTGAAAATCAGTGTACCTATTGTAAATGACTGAACCTGGTCGACCTTTCCTTAACTTTTCAGAGCGAGCAATCCCCTTTGAGCACATGATGTATGAACACATGCAGAAATGGGGACCTCGGAAGCAAGAAGTCAAATTCTTCCTCCGGCACGAAGATTCACCAACTGAGAGCAGCGATCAAGGTGTGTGCTGTCTGCTGCTTTCTCTGCTCTGTGTGCTTGTTTTTTCACACAGAAGGCTGAACAGTAGAGGGTGGAGTCGATAGCTGTCGGGAAATTCTTGGCATCTGTTCTGCCTTCCTTGTAATGAAGACTGGTGTCACTTGGTGTTTTTTCTTTCTGTTTTCTTCTGCCACGTCTAGTCTAGCCAAGCCGTTTGCAGACTTTACACATCAAAAAAGCCCAGATTTCTCTCTGTTTTTGTTTTCTCCTTTTTTGGAGCTTTGTAAATATTAGTTTAGCCTTTCTTAAAATAGGTGAAGTGTCGTTATGTTCTTAAAAGCTTTGTAGAATTAAAAAAGCAAAGGTTGTTCAGAGGGGAATATCAATGGAATAACTGGTTTGCCAGCTATCCCACGCACATTAATTACATTGTCTTTCTGTCTGGATAGAGCAGAGCCACATAAACAGCTATGTGTAACATCCACTCTTAAGTATTATCAGCCTGAGTCTGTAATGTTTTAACTACAAGTTACCTGGTGGTCTTCCCGATCATGTTTACATTGGCTATAAACTACCAAATAAAAGCTGAGGTCATTCTTTCCTGTTTTTTTTTTTTTTTTTTTTTTTTTTTTTTTTTTAAATTACAGAAAAGAGGGCAGTTTTCTGTCCTCTGCTGTGAATTTTTATACATTTATTAAAAGTATGAGGTAGGTGGCTTTAGTTAGCAGTGCTTGTCCCAGTTCTTAAAGCCCCCTGTCATGTGCAATCATACCAGTGAACTTTAAGACGATTTCAGACAATGGTGGTTGTCTCTGAATCTTCACTTGCGTGCGGTACCTTCGTCTTTGCACTCCTGCACTCTTGAGTGTCGCACTAGTACACTGCATGTCTATATTGGGTTTTTCGGATTTTATTTATTTATGGTGACTGCTTCTTTTTTTTTTTTTTTTTTTTTTTTTTTTTTTTCCCCCCCCCCCCTTTTTATTTCAGGGAGTCAGCAGTCTCAGGAGCAAATGAGTCGCAGAAGTGGAAATACTGGAGACAAGCACAATGAGAATGGGGTGAGAATTAATGTTGAAATATCTGTCTCTGTGTAGTGTTCTTTAACATTTTCCCTATAGTTCACAGTACAAGATAGAAGTATAAAACACACTAGAAATGAAACGGGAGTACATGTGTCTTTGTTTTGGGGGTTTTGGTCATGCTTCACCGTAATAATATGATTTTAACTCCAAACTCAGAGGATCATCTCTGCTCTGGTGTGGCAGGGCTGTTCCTTTTCCACACACTGTTGGCGTTTTCCTGTCAGGTGTACCCATTGATGTACTCTTTGGCTTAAGGATGTGTGTACTAAGAGATGTGAATGACTTCGATAAGAGCAGCCTCTGGGAACAGCTTTCTCTCTCTGACCATCTGTCCCAGATTTCTCAACAAGAAAGTGTTGCGGTCAAGAAATTGTAACTAATTCAACCTTCAGGGTTGAAAGAAGGCTTTGTTTATTTTGTTTTCAAGAGCATAAAAGCACCCAGAAGCTATCCTCTGTATATTCTCCTAGAAAATGTGCAATTTTTAACTTTGTTTTTGTTGAGAAGATCTGTTTTGTCATCCATAGACTACATGTACATAGCCCATTGTACTTAAAAATAAATTCTACAGTGAAATATCATTTCTCAGATTTAATTTGAGGTTTTTTGTCAGTATTAAAAGAACCGTGTGAGGTATAGTCCTTTTTACAGAACCAGTATTCAAGTATTTAAAAGTAACTGGACACTGGGTGACTAAATGTTTCCTGCATGTTGTTTTATGCACAAAAGGCCGGCTTTTTTTTTCTTAGATGTGTTTCCAGTTAGACCTAGATGGGTTTGAATGGATGTCAGTATGTGTAAAGAAGCAGATAAATCAAAGTGATTTGATTAGCCAGAATTAATGGTGAATTAATTACAGTCAAGAATGCACCAAGATGGAGTAATATCATGACAGAAGCTGAGAGGATTCGTCTTAAGATAGAAACCCTGGGTGAGCCTTAAATAATAGTAAGGCGGGTACAGTTTTCAAAAAAGCATTAAAAAAAAAAGCTTCTTTGAAAATGATGGATAGAAGAAAGGAACAACTCGAGCTCTGAAGCATCACCTCATCTGTCAAACATGGCGGTTTTGCTTCTGTTGTGATGAGGCTGCTAATGAAAGTGGCATGGTGGCGTTTATTGATAGTTTCCCTGCTGATAGAGGGAACAGGGCGAACGCAGATGTGTACCGAAGCTTTCAGATTATCTCTTTGGACAAAATGTAAACATTCAGCAGGTAAATTAAAATCTTCAAACAGCCCAAACATCTGAGTAATGAAGGACCTTTCATGGTCACGAGGTGAAGGGGGTGTTTGTGGATGGTTGCAGATATTATTTTTAAAACTTTGAGCACTCTGTGTTTAAAAGGCGTGTATTTCCTCCACAGCTCTTTGTATAATAAATAAACCTAAACTTGGCGCTTTAATCTACTGTGCTTTATTTTATTTCACGAGTAATGTGCTTAAGGAGAGAGCCTCAGAAATAAACAGTGTAATGCTTTAGAGTGTAGATATAGAAATTGACTATTGATCGGCACCAAATGACACACTCTGTATCATTAGTGTCACTACTGACCGAAAGAGACACTGAATGGCTCCTCCCATTCAAAGTACTGAGACTAACTTGTGTCCAAGTTTCTTCTTAATATCTGATTTAGAGGATTATATTAGTCGGCCCTCTGGATGATATAATGGTTGTTAAGAGGATCAGTGCTTTAGCTTTTCCACTTGCTGCTGCCCAAACCCCAGAGGCTTTCAGTCAGCCCAGCAGAGCTGATCATCATCATCATCTTAAAGAACAGCGATCCCTGTAGGGAATACTACGATTACAATTCATTTTTTTTATATCACCATTTTAGCTGCCATAAATGATAATTACAGCTCATTGGCACTACCCAGAAATGTAATTGAATTAGTCAAGACTAGTAAAATTACTAATAATTTCAGTGATTTTATTTTTTTCTCCCAGGCAACAATATCAAACTGCCTGTGACGCCAGTTTCTCGGTTGCTGTTTTTCCTTTGAAATCTCTTATAATTAATAGCTTAGGATTTGTAGGTTGTAGCTCAGGAGGCAGAGTGGGTCTAAGAGAGAGAGCCTTATCCCCGGGTGGTGTCCCGTTGCTGTTGGCTGTTAAACATATTGTTCTTATTTTATTAACAGACTAGTATTTCTGGGATCGACTAGCAAGGACAGCAATGTTTAAACGTCCAGACAACTAGTCGCACACATCCCCAGGAATTACTCCAGTGTTACCCTGATAAGACTTTACATTTGCAAGCAATTACAGTCGTTGTGGGCAAATGTATACAATTTGCAGATGGGTTTATGAAATCCTGCAGAACGGCATCTCTCATCAGCGTGCACTTGGCTGCTTTCGTCCCCTCTTCCTGCCGTCTGCTCAGTTGGGCGTTTCTCTCTCTTCGCCACACGAGAGAGTCGATTTCTCCCTCAGAGGAACTGTCACTGATGCAGTGTTGCTTGAGTGCATTTGAGCATGGCCGTGTTCATGTGCCAGTGGCTTCCCCCACTCTGCCCATCTCTATCTCGATTGAGTCATCATGCTGCCCTTCCAGCCTTTATGAGGCTTTCTAGACATCCTTATAACTAAAAGTCTTAACAAATGCCAAGGAGTAAAAGATTGTCTATGTGGGTGCACTACTGTTGCATTCTTTGAGTAAAGTAAAAGTTGAATTTACTCCCAGCAAGACGCATGTTTTTTCACGTCTCCTCTAACCAAACAGAACAGTAGTTACAGGTATTGTTGTTGGTATTATTGTCCTCCCCACTACTTTAAATATGTGTTGGATCCAGCATCCATGCACTTGACACACGATATGCCTCTTACTAAGCTCCACTCGAGCCAGGATTCTACATTTTTCAGTCTGTTGTTGAAGGAAAAAAGGCACCATGACATTTCCTGCATCGTCTCCTCCCTCTCAGTGCTCTTTCCAAAGGCAAAGGCTGGGAGCATTTCAATATCGCTTGTAGTTTGGTGGAGCGTGTTCGCTCAGTATTCTGTTTAAAGGTAGTCGTCAGTGTTTTGAATCTAGAAATCCAAAACTCTGTAGGGAAAAGCCAGCCTGCCTTTATTCTGTGAGCTCTTGAAGAACACATGGGTGCCGAAATTTCAACTTCATGAAAACTCTTCTTGGAGGTGAAACCTTTTTTCTTTTCTTTTTTTTTACCTCTCATTTAAATTTCTGTTCAGGCTCTCCGTCAGTAGTCGACAGTTTGCTGCATGGATCTGTGTCTCGGGTTTGGCTGCAGTAGCGTTTGGTTGTGCAGGGCTCTCTTCCACTTATCTTTTACAGCTGTAACACTTGGTTGAATAGCGAGCTATGATTTGTTACTTTTATATTTAAAAAAAAAAAAAACTTTGCTCTTTTGCATCTTATGTGACGGCGATTGTTTGAGAGTGACAAACACTGACAACAAACATGAGCAATAAGAAAACAACACAAACACACAAGTGAATTGCAGACTTCAGCTCATTCGATTGTGCTATGCATGTAAAATGTAATGGAAAGACACAGGCTATCAGTCATTAAAAATGATCAATAGTACCGGCTTGTGTCGCCGCTCATTACAAAGCTTTGGGCTGACAGCTGACTCGAAGTTTCAAGAAGGTTTTCAGCTCTGAGCTTACAGACTTGTGGTGGTAGTAAACAGAAGTCTGAGTTACTAAACAGAGGGCAAAGTTGTATGTATTTATTTATTTGTTAAGGAATTTGATTATTAACTATTGGACACTAAGTTAGAGCAGTTTCAAATTTATAAACATACACATCTAAAGGAAAGTAAACGACTGAGATCTACAATTTTGCCTCCGGCTGAAAAGAGTAGGGCAAACACAGTTAATTGATGTTCTTCATTCATATTCATCTTAAATATAAATTTAACATTTCCAAATTTGCCACTGCTAAACTGAACTTGTGCTTTGTGGGAATTAAAATGATAAAAATGATTTTTAAAAAAAGATGGGTAAACATATTGGGGGATGCGAGGGGTACGTGAGGCATTGTGGTCTCTAATCTTTTCGTTTTTTTGGCGCATTGTAAGGATCTGCAATGACGCTGATTGGATTTCAATTTTTCCCCTTAGAGCTTCAGTTTCGTACACTTCATTTTCTTTTAAACTTTTTAATGCAATGAAGTAGCAAAGAATGAAGTTGTTTGTTTGTCTGCCAAACAATTCATTGTGCAGTGATGCCACAGTGACGTCAGTTACCGAGCTCTGTTTAACGATGAACATGATCAGTGTATTAATATAACAGCAAAATAAGAGCTTGTGCACATTTACAGTCCACCTAGTCATCAAAGAGTAAAGCTCTCCAGTGTTACTGGCCATCAACAACAGGTTATTTTATGTATGGAAACACAGCTTCCTCTAGCTAAACCTCTGGAACTCTTTGTTCTGGACAACCAGAGCTAAATGTAATAAACTGATTCATGTTTTTGTTTTGCTGTAACAAAACCGACTTCTGGTAATTTTGTGTGCTTGAGTAACGTGGCAGCCTCGTGTCTGGTCACAGCTCCACTCTTTTACTCCAGTAATGCCTTCATACGATACGAAGCTTATGCTGTGTGTATAAACACCAAATGACATGTTGCCCCTCAGAGGCTCGGGCCTACTGCCCACTAACTGATTCTCCATCATAATTAAGGTCCCATAATGATGCTGTTTTGGAGAAAGAGTAGCCAGCTCTCAGTACTGTGCAGTCTACTGCAGTTTTACCCTCTGGCTACTGAATCCAGACATCTTTTAAAATCATTTCTGCAAATGGCTTTTTTTTCTCTCTTTCTCTTCGTAACCTATTTCTCTGTGCTTAGTTTTTCAGCTTCTTTTTCTTATATAATATTTTTGGCTTATGTAATGTTGCAGGCCCGTATTATTCTGCATTTATTGACTTGAACTTTGTGTTATCATAGCAGAGTGCTATCAAACATTTACCTGAATATTGGTGTAAAAAAGCACAAAGGTATTTCTTAGAGATGTTGAACAACTCTGCTGTTAAATGTTAATGTTTTGGCTGAGAGTCGAGAATAATGTAATGTAATTTTGAGTCTGAATCAGTCACCTTTTAGTACAGGAATTATAAGTCATATTTTTCTTGTCAAATTAGCCTTTTTTCCTGATTTAAAATATTGTCATATGTGAGTTTTTATAAGGGAAAACCTTCATTAAACTCATTATTAATCATCAGTCTCAGTGGTTCAACATCAAGAGTAGTTGGGAAGATTTCAGTGTATTGACCAGTTCCTGTGTTGGTGTGTAGGTGGGCAGCCAGCGTGTGGAGCTCACGCTGTCGGAGCTGCAGGAGATGGCCACACGGCAGCAGCAGCAAATCGAGGCTCAGCAGCAGATGCTCGTTGCAAAGGTATCAGCAGCTTCATTCTCTTACCACGAATCCTTCCTCCAAATACAGTCATGGTCTTTTATGCAAAGTTTGTTTTATGCTAACAAAATGTGTTAATTGGAAGCACAAGTGAGTCCATGTTTCTCGTCTTTTTGCAGTTCATATTATGTTTGTGTTTCGGTAAAGTCAGTAAATGTTCTTATGCTGGGATGTGTTACTGAAAAATTGTTGCAGTAACTTAACTGAGTAACATAGCAGACCTGACAAATCATAGCCTTGGCCAGGGTTTGGCCTGATGGTGTGTCATTTAGTCCGATGCCACAGACGCAGCCTGGGCATTAGTTCAATCAAGTTCAGGACACAAAGCAGCCTTGGACCGCTCTGTCGGAGAGAAAGTGGAATGTTGTTGCACTCGTCTCATCCAAAGAGTCTGTCGTGACCTGAAATGGGGGCAAACCATTATGTAACGAATGAGATTGGATGCAGTGTGAGTCACGGTGCCAGGATTGTCCAGTCGGTCAGAAATGATACTCAAGTCTTTGCAGGAATTAGCGCTATTCACTAACCAGCTGCAGCTCCACATCATCAGGATTTTATCTGGAGTTGTGAAAAGCATCCTTGTGAATAATTATCAATAAAGACCTGCTTGACTTTCAGACAAGCAGGTCAAGTGCTTAGCTGAAAGTCCGTAGGGTGGAGTCAAGTTATTAGCTAATGCAAGAAAGCTTGGATAGTAAGCTGTAACCATACATTATATGGGTGCATCACACAGAGGCAGCTAGCTAGGCCTGTAATTAACCACAATGCGAGCCATATAATGTTGTGACATTGTCATTAAAAAGATACCAGTATAACAAACACAAGTTAAGAGGCCCATGTCAGTACCCGTTTGTGAGGTGTTGGTAATTTGGCATTTATTTTATAGTCCAGCTATTTGACAAATTACAGTACTGTGCAAGTCTCAAGTTGCCCATTATTTCTTAATATTTATAATTAGAAAGTGGTCTTGCACATTAGTGTTCTAGGCTTTCTGAAGGGCTTTCAATGTTTTGTCCATTCCTGTACCTGACCATTTTCACAATGTTTGTTTTGTTTGAACCACTTAACACCAACTTGTGAATCATTTAAACATAAAAAGCCACCTACAGTGGGGCAAAAAAGTATTTAGTCAGCCACCGATTGTGCAAGTTCCCCCACTTAAAATGATGACAGAGGTCAGTAATTTGCACCAGAGGTACACTTCAACTGTGAGAGACAGAATGTGAAAAAAAAAAAATCCATGAATCCACATGGTAGGATTTGTAAAGAATTTATTCGTAAATTAGGGTGGAAAATAAGTAAGTATAAATCTCTGGCTCTCACAGACCTGTAACGTCTTCTGTAAGAAGCTTTTCTGTCCCCCACTCGTTACCTGTATGAATGGCACCTGTTTGAACTCATCATCTGTATAAAAGACACCTGTCCACAGCCTCAAACAGTCAGACTCCAAACTCCGCCATGGCCAAGACCAAAGAGCTTTCGAAGGACACCAGGAAAAGTATTGTAGACCTGCACCAGACTGGGAAGAGTGAATCTACAATAGGCAAGCAGCTTGGTGTGAAAAAATCAACTGTGGGAGCAATCATCAGAAAATGGAAGACATACAAGACCACTGATAATCTCCCTCGATCTGGGGCTCCACGCAAGATCTCATCCCGTGGGGTCAAAATGATCATGAGAACGGTGAGCAAAGATCCCAGAACCACACGGGGGGACCTGGTGAATGACCTGCAGAGAGCTGGGACCAAAGTAACAAAGGTCACCATCAGTAACACACTACAACGGCAGGGAATCAAATCCCGCAGTGCCAGACGTGTTCCGCTGCTGAAGCCAGTGCATGTCCAGGCCCGTCTGAAGTTTGCCAGAGAGCACATGGATGATACAGCAGAGGATTGGGAGAATGTCATGTGGTCAGATGAAACCAAAGTAGAACTTTTTGGTATAAACTCAACTCGTCGTGTTTGGAGGAAGAAGAATACTGAGTTGCATCCCAAGAACACCATACCTACTGTGAAGCATGGGGGTGGAAACATCATGCTATGGGGCTGTTTTTCTGCCAAGGGGACAGGACGACTGATCCGTGTTAAGGACAGAATGAATGGGGCCATGTATCGTGAGATTTTGAGCCAAAACCTCCTTCCGTCAGTGAGAACTTTGAAGATGAAACGAGGCTGGGTCTTCCAACATGACAATGATCCAAAACACATCGCCCGGGCAACAAAGGAGTGGCTCCGTAAGAAGCATTTGAAAGTCCTGGAGTGGCCTAGCCAGTCTCCAGACCTCAACCCCATAGAAAATCTGTGGCGGGAGTTGAAAGTCCGTGTTGCTCGGCGACAGCCCCAAAACATCACTGCTCTCGAGAAGATCTGCATGGAGGAATGGGCCAAAATACCAGCTACTGTGTGTGCAAACCTGGTAAAGACCTATAGTAAACGTTTGACCTCTGTTATTGCCAACAAAGGTTATGTTACAAAGTATTGAGTTGTATTTTTGTTATTGACCAAATACTTATTTTCCGCCCTGATTTACGAATAAATTCTTTACAAATCCTACCATGTGGATTCATGGATTTTTTTTTTTTTTTTTCACATTCTGTCTCTCACAGTTGAAGTGTACCTCTGGTGCAAATTACTGACCTCTGTCATCATTTTAGGTGGGGGAACTTGCACAATCGGTGGCTGACTAAATACTTTTTTGCCCCACTGTAATTCAAGGGATGAGCCAGGGCTGACAACTTAGGAAAGAACCAATTTTAAATTGTATCTTTAGGCACTCGGTTACTAACAGCCTACAAAAACAAATTTGCTCCAGTTTCTTTAGGTAAATCCATCAAAAATGCCAAATATTACACAATTTGACATGATAAAAAAGCACTTTTGCAGAAACATGATTCCCAAAGAACTATTAGAAGAAAATTTTATATATCCTGTTCAGTGTCCAGTGTGCTTTCTTTGAAGAAACTGGACAAGTGGAGGACAAAGGAAGTGGCAGGCCTAAAACATGATCTACATGCAGATGAACAGTACTGCATCAAGTCATGCTTGATGAGGAAAAGAATCCAGCAAAGACCTGGCACAAGACCCGAGAAATGCAACTGGATCCTCGGTTTATCAATCATGATTCACTGAAGCCTAATCAGAAATGGTCTTAGTTCACAGTGCTTTCAGTCCATAGTGCTGTGCTTGGTGGCCTTCAAGAAGCCACTGTTAAGGAAGGAAAAGAGAAATTGCCAAATTACAAAAAAAAAAACAGGACTGAAAGTGAGAGGCAACGGTCTTATGGAATGATGAATCCAAATTTTAATTTGTCATTATTTCATTTAATTTTCCATGGATTGGTCTCCCAGGACCTCAACATTATTGAAGCAGTGTGGGACAGAACAGAACAAAAGGCAGCCAACATCCAACGAAGAGATTCTAATGTTCCTCAACAAGCCTGGAGAACTATTTCTAAGGATTATTTAAAAGAAAATTGGCTAATCAATGCCAAGTATCTGCGTCTGTGCATCTATGCTAATGAACAAAGCACTATAGAGTCACTTTATACTCCAAAAGCAGTGTGCTTCTAAATATGCTGCTAAAAATCAAGGCTTTGGAAAAGGACCTCACAAACCAATGGTGGCTACCCTCCTACTGTCTATTATCAGGATTTCTCCTTCAATGGAGGAGGAGGAGCTGAACGTCGCACAAACAGCCTACCTTGTCACTCTGTGACTTTTCATTGCACTAACTCACTCTGACCACCGTGCTTGTGGTATGCTGATCAGTCATGCAAAATAAAGCCCGCTGTAGACTCACTGATAGAAAGACTATTTATTGCCTTTGTTGTGGTGTCTGAAAAGTAGGCCCACTTGAAGCCCTGCAGTCATTTGGAAACCTGGCCCTGTCATTTCCTATTTTAGGACTTTAACTGGAGCAATTCTCAGTTGGGCGGAGATGAAGTCATCTGACCCTTTCTTCAGCCTTCAGACCGTCTTGACACGGCACAGAAATTCACTTAATGTACTCAGTAGAACGATTTAGCCTAGTTTTAGATTTCCTTTAAGCTTTGGGTGGTGCCCTGCTGATTTTTTTGATTCGTGTGTTGGGATTTTATGTTTTAACCTATAAAGATATACAAATTGTACAGTTTAAAACCACCATTTTATGAAGGTTTCCCCTGTGACTCAATCACTCTTTGCTTTGCTTTCCAAAGGAGCAACGTCTGCGTTACCTGAAGCAGCAGGAGCGACGTCAGCAGCAAAGCGTTTCAGAGAGCGAGAAGCTGCAGAGGCTGAAGGAACGTGTAGAGAGCCAGGAGGCCAAGCTCAAGAAGATTCGCGCAATGAGAGGCCAGGTGGACTACAGCAAGGTCATCAATGGCAACCTGTGTACGTATACTTAAAATATGTGCATAACTTTACCACCACTCTTTAGAGACGATTATATTTGAGTATCAGATAGATAACTGTTTCACAGAAAGGTTGTCTGCGCTCGGCTCGAGCTATTTCACAGTCTATCAGACACTGAAAGAAGATTTATATCTCATATCAGTGCATACTTTATATTCAGAACTCTTGACTTTGGACGAATAAGAGTTCTGAAACGTCTTGGTCTTGAGGATCTTTTCGTTTCTTTAATAAAAGAATAGCATTTGATTTTTGATGAATGGTTTGGAGTATTTTTTCCCCCCAAAACAAAGAAGCTGTCTGTTGGTGCTGATCCAGATCCTTTTCCTTTTTTTCCCCCCCCTCCTAAATGCAGCGGCTGAGATCGAGCAGGTTAGCAGCCTGTTCCAGGAGAAGCAGGCGGAGTTGCAGGCAGCTGTGTTGAGGGTGGAGCAGCTTAGCCTGCAGCTAGAGGACCTGCGGAGAGGAAAGCTGAATGGCATACAGGCGTCCCTGGGTGGCCAAGTAACCGGTGCTGCAGCGCTGGAGCTCCGCAAACTGTACCAGGAGCTTCAGGTAATGCAGAGTTAAAATTAGTGCATCATGTCGTGCATACTCTTACAAGGTCCGCTACGTTTACAGTGATAGCAGATTATCTTGGTCCAGTCTTTCTATGCATTTGTTTATGTCTTCACTCATCATCAGATTCGAAACAAGTTGAATCAGGAGCAAAACAGCAAGCTGCAGCAACAGAAGGAGCTTCTGAACAAGCGCAATATGGAAGTGACGCTTATGGACAAGCGCATCAGTGAGCTGAGGGAGCGTCTCTACAAGAAAAAAGCTGAGGCACGTCAAAAAGAGAACCTCCCTGTAAGACTAGGAGCCCTTAACATCTCCTGTTTACATATTTTTGGGGGCGGGAAAGTTCTGAAAGTTTTATTGTTTTGTTTTTTTCCCCTCTATCTCTCTGTAAGACATCAGCTTATACACTGCAGGGTTTTTTGTTTTTTTTTATTTAAAATGAAACATTTAAATGCTGTTTTTAAAGTTTTTATAGATACTCAAAGAAACGTTTTCATTTGTCTTCTTAGAGGAGCTGTAAAGCCCTTGGAGTAGTGAAAGTTTTATACAGTTTTCGCTTTTCAGCTGTTTTGACATCTCAAACATTTCTCATTCTCTGTTATTATAGCTGAATAGAGCCAATGGGCCTCCGTCTCCCCAGCCAGCTCCCGGCACTCTGGGTCGTGTTGCTGCTGTCGGGCCATATATCCAGGTTCCAGTACCGGCTCGACAGGAAGGCGGCTACACCATACCACCAGATCCACTGAAGCCACAGACTCTGGGTGTTAATAACCAAGCTAACCATGGCCGCACTAAATCAGGTTTGTTTAAACCCAAACATTTTACACATGGAGATTTTCTATTTTTTAAATTTTTTATTTTACAAAATGCAGAAATGTTTAAAAAACACTGACAAGTTTAGTACATGTAGTCTGAGAGTGCAGGTCCTATAGAACAGCGGTCCCCAACCCCTGGAGTGTGGACCGGTACTGGTCCATGAGACATTTGGTACTGGGCCTCGAGAGTTGAGGCTCGGGTGTGAAGTTAATGCTTTTCAGGGTTTTTATTGGTTTTTAGCATTATTTTTTTTTTAATCGTTTTTATTGTCAACTTAGTTTCCCTGGGTTTTTTCCCATGTGTTATGAATAAATCTTCTCTTTTGGTACCGGTACTGGTTTTATTTTGTTGTATTTATCCACGACACCTTAAGAGCCGGGCCGTGAAAATATTGTCGGGCATAAACCGGTCCGTGGCACAGAAAAGGTTGGGGACCGCTGTTGTAGAGCCAGCTGGTCAACGAAGCCATGAATGTCTGAAAGTGAGATCACTGATTTCAGACTTTGGACAGTATCAGAAACCTCCAATCATCCAGGGTTCTGTTCAGATAGATCATAAATCCAGCATTTCCAGCTACACACTTTCTGCATGCTGCTGAAGTTCCTTCCTCTGCCTGAACTGATTCCTTCCTACCTGACATCTCAGTTGATTCTCCACCTGGGCTTGATTTCTGTGATTGCTTTTCTTTCCTCCCTTCCTCTCTAACCTCACTCTTCTCCTGTGTTGTGTAACCTGTATTTCCCTTCCTTGTCTCTCCGTCTCTCTTTCATGTCTATCCTGTCTTGTCTTTGTGATGTCTGTCTCACTGGGTGTGGGGGTTGGGTGGGGGATGACTCTTCTTGGGGCAGACGGTGTGCGAAAGCCTCCCGGCCCTTGGAAAGTGTCTGATTTAGACATCGTTGTGGACCCGGTTCCCCCGTCCCTTCCAGAATCACACCCGGGCCCTGGAGCCTCCACTGGCTCTGACGGCACGTCCCGTGAGTGCACAGCGCTGCATAAGCAAAAGGATGGCACCTGCAGAACCTTGTCTTGATTGTAGCACAGGATCCACAGCATGCCCCAGATTTCATTTTTTCTCCCTCCATATTACAACAATGTAATCCATCATACAATTTTTATTCCATCTAATCGAGTTTCTTATTGCGTGGACTAATTGAGTATTTAAGAACTCTCCCCAGTAACACCATGAGCCACCCACACTCTAATCACTCACTGCTGTGATGGGTAAATTGCTACAACTGTCTCAGGCTGAATCCATAAATCACTGACTGGTCATTAAGATTCCTCTGTGGATTTGGCCAGTGACTTGAAAGTACTGGGGTGCTGTTTAAAAGCATAAGCTGCACGAAGTTGGTGTTGTTGATTGTAGCTGATATCATGCCTCACATGACTGATGGCAAAGCGCTGCTGGTCCTGTGTGTTCTCGTACACTTCTGAGAAGGTTCGCTGAGTTGAGTGCTTCGTCAGTTTAACATGTAAAGCAGTCCATAACATCGTGGCTTTGTTCTAACTTCACCTCATTCCCAGGCCTGCGGCCACCTTAACCTTCGCACCAAACTCTAACAGCTAAGCTGTGAGAATCACTTTTAGCTGTCAAACGCTTTACATGCACGAGGAATTTAACTTGTGCATGTTAAAATATCATAGGATTCACTCTTTAAGTGTCACGCCTGATAATCTGAGAAGAACCAGACCCAGATTTTCCCTTTTAGACTCTGGATAGTGTTGCCTTATTGTAACTGTTTAGACTTTTCTTTCATTGTAAAACATTTTGGTTTTTTATAGCAGGAAAAGCACAGCTGTGATTTATAACATTACAAGTAGTGCATTTGTTTTAGGTGTGCCAGTTCAATGGCTTTATCGTTATGCATGTTTACACACTCGTGGATTACAATCACAGCTGATGGAATGATTTTTGACAAAGTTTCTTCTACCTGTTCTTTCCTACTATAACAAGTCAAAATCTCTGGTCTACTAATATATGATAGCACTTATGTACATCTTTAACACATCACTCACCAGCATTATTGCTGTGTGACAGATTGTGACGGTTATTATAATTTGTGTGCGCAGCACTTATTTCTGTTGTTTTTTGTCATCTTTTTCTTTCCTTTCACGCTGTCCTTTCTGTTTGAAATTACTATTTTTTAATTGTTTTTATTTTTAATTTTGCATATTTTCTTTTTAGTTTCACATTTTCTGCAGTTATTATTATCTGTTATTAGCCAGATTATCTTAACTTTCATTGTAGTTACCAATAATAGTTACTAAGTTAAACACTACGTGACTAAAATCAGCAACATACTAATATGCATAAATTCCTTCCTCTACCTAACGTGAAGGCTCGGGATTTTGATCCTATTGATCAGCGGCGCCTCTTGAAACATTTAATTTGATGCAGTTTGTACTTTTAAAAGAAATAAAGAAAATCTCCCTTCTGATGTGTGAGAGTGGGGGAGCTCATGGGAAAGATCTTCTCCTTGGATCGATGTCTATTTGTTATCAGTGATGGACATAAATGTAACATAAAGCGAGCTCTTGGTTTCTTTATTGTGTCTGGTTAATAGGATGGGCATCTAAAAAAAAAAAATCCTGACCTCCAGTTGATACCGGTCAAAACAGTATAGTTGTTTTATGTGTTTACAACATTATATTTACTAGTGGTCTGGAAATGTCATCACTAATATTCCACACAGTGCACTTAGTCATAAGAAAAAGCTGCCGTTTAAGACTAGTGCTGATGGACATGCTTTTTCAAGTCACTTGTGTGATCTTTTCTTTCTTTTGCTCTCCACTAACTGTGTCCTGTTTATGCCATAGCTAATGAAACTGGTTGGCCTACTCTAGGCAAGCCCAGTGCAACTCTAAAACCTCCTGAGAGAAGAGACTCAGGGACTGATACCCAGGGCAAAAGTGCTCCCTCAGGCTCCCCCGGTGCTCCAAGTGCAGAAAAGGTACGTCCTCCTAAACTCCTTTCATTGAAAGCAAATGGAACCGAAAATGGAGAGCATTTGTCTTTAAAATAAAAAAACATTTTTTGAAACATGTTAGCTTCAGTTATAAGGCACAACCTTCACTTTGAAAGTGAATGCTCTCTGCTTTTCATCTGCATTGCACTTTACTGAGTTTCTATACAGCTTGGAGAGCAAAATGGCTAATTTTTGAGACAGGTCGGCATGTTTCATGCAAATTATGGGTAACCACGGCAACCTCCTAGGCCTGTATGATACCAGTTGCACATATGGTAAATTGGCTGCTGAAGATGGATTTTTATTCAGTGGGAAGGAGTGAATCTTTCAATTTTTTCTGCATATAACAGCTGTTTTAATGATAAATGCCTGTATGCTTCTTCACAGGTGCTAGACTCCAAAATGGCTGTGTCCTCCCCAGCCATCAACAAGCCGCAGCCACCACCATACGGATCCCACCTCACCTCCGCAAACTCAGCCAGCTCCTTGGAGCGCCGTAAAGATGCACCTCCCCCACCTCGCCCACTCCCAAACCCACCAGCTCCCGCTTGGCCCCGTGTGCCCCCCGCCACAGGCTCGTCCTCCCAGCAGATCCAGCAGCGTATTTCAGTGCCACCAAGCCCCACCTTCCAGCCTAATGCACCGCTCTTTCCTTCTGGAATGAGTGAACGACTGGATCCTCCACCAGCTGTGGCAGTGCGTCCCTTCATCCCAGACAGAGGATCACGGCCTCAGTCTCCCCGAAAGGGCCCACCTACCGTGAACTCTAGCTCCATCTATCACATGTACCTCCAGCAGTTGGCGCCAAAGAGCCAGCCACTAAAGCCTGCTATTAAAGCAGGTAAGAACTGAGATTTTGGGACAGTTTTCTATGAATCTTTTGCCCAGAAATTGAGAATATTTAGTTAGTTGCAGTCTGAAATGTGATGATATACTTATATCATATAAATCAAATTCTTTTAAGTTTTCAAGTGTGAAAAAATAAAAGGAATTTTAGGGGCGATGCAAGCTTTGAGGACATATGATAGACAATTTTAACTTTGGCATTTCAGACTGCCAACTCTTGTTTATTATAAGCAAAATGAAAAAGTGAATTAATAATGAAAGTAATGATGGCATCAATGCCCTCAACTTTAACTCTACCATGTCTGCTCTCTCTTAGTATACGGGAAGCCTGTTCTCCCCTCCAGCTCGACGCCTCCCTCGCCTCTGTCTTTTGGTCAGTCAGGAGGGGCCTTCCCATTGCTCCAAGGCCAACCCAGTGGTGAGGACACATTAGACGGAGAATATGACGATCATGAGAGCTTCCAGCACCTCGAGCCGTCAGCACCTCCTCCCAGTGTGGAGAACATACCACGGCCACTCAGCCCAACCAAGCTGACGCCAATGGTACATTCCCCGCTGCGCTACCAAAGCGACGCTGACCTCGAAGTGCTCCGTAAAAAGCTGGCCAACGCTCCAAGACCACTGAAGAAGCGCAGCTCCATCACAGAACCAGAGGGTCCCAGCGGACCCAACATCCAGAAACTGCTCTACCAGAGATTCAACACTCTTGCAGGAGGCATAGAGGGAAATGGAGTTGGTGGATCTGGAGGTGGGAGTGGTGCAGGTAATGGAACACCATTTTATCAACCAAGTAATCCTCCTGGATACCTAGGAGGTGACCCTCTGGCTGATACAGACAATGGGAATCTCCTCTCAGAAACTCCGCTAGCGCCAACACCAGGCGAAGAGGAGCCGGGCTCTGACGCTCCCCCTGCCACTACTGATGCTAATGACAATGAGCCAGTGGCCTCACCAAAAGGAGGGCACATGGATCCTGCTGAAGCCGAGGGATCAGAAGACAACAGCAACAACAACGTGGGAGGCTCAGAAGCGGCGCTGCCCAGCCCTGTGCCGGAGGTCACCACTCCAGAGGAGAGTGGCACAGGGGTCTCACAACCACTGGTGAGAGACACACATACACAGACTTTTATTCAAAGAAATAAAAGTGCTTCAAAGGCTCATCCCTCCTCTCTATTATTACAGGAGAAGCGAACAAACCTAAAAAAACCAAACTCTGACCGCATTGGTCATGGCTTCAGAGTGAAGTTTAACCCTCTGGCTCTCCTGCTGGACGCCTCGTTGGAGGGAGAATTTGACCTGGTCCAGAGGATCATCTATGAGGTGTGTTCTGATTCTATTTATAGACTTTGTTTTATATGTGAATGTAGTTTAAGCACTCATCTTTTTTTGTTCCGGTCCTTCCTTTTTCCAGGTGGAAAATCCCAGCACTGCCAATGACGAAGGCATCACACCCCTGCACAACGCAGTGTGCGCGGGACATCACCACATAGTCAAGTTCCTGCTGGATTTTGGAGTGAACGTCAATGCTGCTGACAGTGATGGATGGTGAGTCCTCATACGCAGGAAAACTGGATGATGACGCAAAATGCAAAGGTTTACGTGACCTGTTGTATCCATATTTCGTGTTTGTGTGTGCTTCAACAGGACTCCTCTTCACTGTGCAGCTTCCTGCAACAGTGTTCATCTCTGTAAGTTGTTGGTCGAGTCAGGGGCCGCCATCTTTGCTAGCACCATTAGCGATGTGGAGACTGCTGCGGATAAATGCGAGGAAATGGAAGAGGGCTACCTCCAGTGTTCCCAGTTTCTATACGGTGAGAAACATCACACCAATTGGTGTGTACAAATTCTAGAAAGACTTCCAATCCTTTGAGTCCAATCGCTGAGGCTGTAATAAAAATAATGTAGCAAATGTAAGATTATACTTAAATATCCTGATTGTATCCTGAACTGTAAATTATACTAACTGTTTGTTTGGCTTCTCTTACATGCAGGTGTTCAGGAGAAGCTGGGCGTAATGAACAAGGGGACGGTGTACGCTCTGTGGAATTATGAAGCCCAAAATCCGGACGAGCTGTCGTTCAGTGAGGGGGACGCCATCACCATCCTGCGACGACAAGACGACAGCGAAACGGAGTGGTGGTGGGCACGACTCGAGGACAATGAGGGCTATGTTCCCCGCAACCTGCTGGGGGTAAACGTCACTCCTCCCACCCCCATTTCAATTTTTTTTTTCAATCAAATTTCAGCTTTGTTATCCAAATTTAAGTTTAAGCAAAAATGAAAATTTACCCTCGAGCTGATTGACTCTTTGACTTTTTAGTTAGATGCCACTTACATGTACCATTGCAAAACAAGAATTCATCAAAGATTTCAGTGACTAATAATAATAATAAATCATTTCTCCTGTTGTTTGCTTTGCAGCTCTATCCTAGAATCAAACCTCGTCAGCGCTCCCTGGCATAGTGTCTCACTCCACTGACCTGTGGCTAACAGCTGGACTACTGACACGACCAAGAGCAGAGAACAACAAAAGAGCCTGGTGCTCTCTCTTCTCCCTGTGGCCATAACCTCCCCCCTGAGCCTTGTGCTTCTCACAAAAATCCTTTTTTTTTTTTTTTCTTTCTTTCTTTCCTTCTGGGCACAGAACTCGTGACACATATGCTTACAAGCTGCACACACAAACACAATGAAACACAAGCACTCCGATGTTTATTAAATGACTTCATCCCGCCCACAGCCCTACCCCACCCCCACCTCTCTTCAGCCTGTCGCTCTGATATTGTCCCGACTTGGATTTGATCCCGTTTCAGTGCCAGCTCTGTAACTGACATCAATTTGAAGAATCAAACACTAATCCTTGTCTCAGTATTTCTTGCAGTGTTCACACTTGTTTAGCCATCTCCCTACTGAGGTCTGTGGTGGCAATGGTTTACACGACACTATATTGATAACTGGAAGTTCATCTTTAAGGTTGGGAGAAGTCGCTGATTTTTTTTTTTTCCATTTTATTTTATTTGTTAATGTAATGTAATAAGAGTTATTGGACATGAAGTATTTTTTTAAGGCTAATTTGATCCCTGTGACTAAAACACTAATGCAGAAAATATGTACTTTAATGAAGGCCTAACCACCAAAGATGAAAATGCATCAACTTTAAATCTATTACTCCCTGTGATCTTGCAGAATTGTTGAGTGAGATAATCAATTGATTTGCTGCTATCAGAAAGGATTATTAGTTCTCAGACTTTAGAGTCCTTCGAGACTATGCTGTAAATCCTGAGTATTTTTGTCAGACAGGCCAGTGAAATTCCAGTGTATTCAAGAAAAGATGAATATAGATTTGACAGTTCGCACATTGCCATGAATTGCATTTCACAAACATCGTTGCAAGATGTGATTTCTTTATTTATTTTTCTTCCGTTAGTGTCATCTGTTCAGAATGTGGATGCAGGATTGTTGCGGATGTGTGGCGAGAACATTAATAAATTATAAGTGAGCCTTTGAACAATAACCCCTGTGAGCTGGTGTGCGTCATTCTGTGTGAACCAAAGTTACATCTATATCTATATATCATTCTACTCTTTTAGCTGTTGGTTCTCAAACTGTGGAGCTACGGATGGTCAGATATTGGCAACTATGTGTGCAATATAAAGGGAACCTAACGTGACTTGGAATGATTTTGGAAGAGGAAATAATAGTTTTACTGAAGCTTCTTTTGTGTTTAGCTTTAAGATAAAATTCAGAACTGGTCCTTTTTTTATTATTATTATTATTATTATTATTATTATTATTATTGATTGATTGGAAACACTGGGGTGTGAGGGTTCAGCTGTTGGTGGGAACTGTTGGGGGAACATAACCTGCACATAGCCAACGTGTCAAATAATGAGGTCAGGTTATGTCTATTGTGAGCATCCACAATTGTAACAGTATTTTTAAGAAAAAAAAGCATAACATGTCCCTTTAAAGATCTGATATAACAAAAATAATGAGCCAGGCCAGAATCAACTTCTCATATTTAGTTATAAAAGATTCATAGCATAGGGTGGGTTTTTATTGACAGCTTTCATTAAAAGTTTAATCTAGCCTCCAAGGTCAATATGAAATATGAAAACAATCTGCCAAACCATCTTGCTTTGTTTACCCTTCTTGAGGAAGTGGAGTTTGAACTGATTTTAATAAACTGTATTAATAATCTATATTCAGTCATTTCATTAGAAACCCCCCACTGAGTTAGGTTCTTTTAAACAGGATTATATGTGACAATACCCTAAATCTCAGGGTTTAAAATGCTGCTGATGGGAAATTTTATTTTAGTTCTTGTGTAATTTTACAAAGATGGAAATATCTCTCCGAACACCTTTCTGTTCTCAGATGAATGAAAATGCATTCCATGAAAGAGTTCAGGTCTTAGGAGGTTAAAATTCAAAAACCATATCCAGAGAGAATAGAAAGTAGTCTTTCTTTGTAAAATTGCTATATCACCATGGATGAATTATGCTTAACTAATTGCCTTTGGTTAATAAGCATTTAAAACAGTTTGTCTTATAAAATTCAGTTGTGAATTGCAATAAAACGGGCATCTGCAGTAGTACACTCCAGATGTGCACGTGCATAAGATGTGACAGTTGTCAATCAACTCCATGATGCCTACAGCAGTTGTTTCATTAGTGGCAAGGAAGAGGTTTGCTTAGCAGCAGCGTGGTGCTAGATCGAGTCTGCAGTGCCTTCAAAGCAAAGCCAATGAGATATCCTCATCTCAAAAAAATAACTTCATGCTGTGTATCAACTGAGACTTGCATTATGCAGTTTAACTTTGTTTCCACCGGAGGGCAATAAACCATCTCAGATGACTTGTCTTCTAGCTCCAATCTAGTACTAAAGGGTTTTTCATTTACATGAAATTAAAATTAACTTAATAAAACTATTTCCCTGTTACTACTATCACACAGTACTCAGTTTACAGCTGTTACAAGGACTGTTATGCCAGGTTCTATTAGAAAAGGCTTACAGGAAAGTGTGCATTAACTAATTAATAGCCATGTTTTAAATCCACTGCAAAGGACAACACTATCCCACAGAGAGAGCTACTTAAAAACAGATCAAACTTTCTTAAATCCATCCAGCCTGTGCGCTGGTGCCGGACTGGTTTATAAGGTCACAAAAACCAGCAACCTTCTCCTGTAGTTCCTATGGAGACCTGGCTATAGTCCAGATATCGTGCTGAGCAACACAGCTGCTTCTGTAGAGGCCCAGCTTGATCACCAGTTTGATGAAATGCGTCCTAAGCTTGCCTTTGTTCACTGTTTGTAGGTGATGAGATGGAGAAGGGAGGGTTTTCTGAGGCCAGAGTGACCGTGGCAGCTCTGGATTTCTCTAAAGTTTGGAACTGACTGCTGGGAATAGTAGGAGGGTGAGAAGTATGAGAAAAAAGGCACAAGTCATACAGGACAGATAATCTCATTGTGGTGTGAAGTACATTATAAAGAAACTGCTGATGGAGAGTTTAGACAGTTAACTGTAGCTAAACTGGGAGATGTTTTCTAAAATGCATCCAGGGGGGGGGGGGCTGTGAAATATTCAAAATTACTTTATTATTACTTACCAAACCTTTGTGTGTGTAAAACACAGTTCATGAAAACAGTAGCTGGTCCTTCAGAATCTGATGAAAAAATCAGCAACTGCCACAAAAAATACATATTAATATAATTGCTGCAGTAATTTCCCAACTGTAAGAAAAAACCCATTTATTTAAAATATTTAAGGCTTAGAGTTTGAGCACCTTAATTTTTCTTCTTGATTGTTCCATTGGCTATTTTTCAAAGACAGGATGAAATCTTCACAATTAATAAACTGGAACATGGTCATTGTGTCTAAATTAATTTAATTTTTTTTCTTTTTTTTCTAACACAAAAATACAAATCAAATAGAAAATAAATAAAAGTAAAGTAAAAACAACAAAAGATCTACACCTCCAGAGCATTTAAAACCTAGCTTTGACCTCAACCTTCAAATGACAACGATATTTAGGCTACTAATTAAAAGGCAATGGTGAACAGCGCTCGTATCTTTCTACACTACAACTTCCATGAAGCAGTGGACTACAGGTTTGGAATAATAGAGCGCATGCGCGTTACCTGCTCGAGTAAATCGATGACCTCATGAGCAGCCCGGACCAACCAGTCGGTTGAATTCTCTGCCTGCCGTCTGCGCTGAATGTTTTTCTTGCGCTATACCTTTTCGAGCACATGAAGCGCTTACCAGAAAAAATGTTCACCGTAACGAGGTAAGCGGACTGTCCTCAGACAGAACTTTACCGTTAACAGCTAAACCATTAAACCGCCCGAGAACCCACACCGCCGGTTGGGCTGCGTTGTTGTTGTTGGTGGTGGTGGTTGTGACCTCCGTACCGGTGTGGCCGGTCAGTGCTACAGCCGTCGTTGACATGACTGCGGTGAATTTACTCGAGCTGTCTTTGTTGAATTTTCACTGATGCAGCTATTTACTCTGGAGCACGCGAGTATCCAAAAACCTCGCCCGGACAAGGTGAGAGTCCGGTACTATTTGCATGTGTTTTGCAAATTGCTTTTTGTTGTGTCGCCTCTACCTGTTTGTGGAGTTTATTAAAAAAGAAAAAGAAAGGGGGGGGCTGTATAGGCTAGATAAACCCACTAAAGTTTGAAAAAGTAGGTCTAAAGAGGACCTTGGCAATTTCCTTAGTGGTTTTGGCCACGTTTTTATAATATCTCTTATAGTGTAACTTATTTTTTGGACAGGACAGTGGTGTTATAATCTATTAAAGAAAATAAAGGTTAATGTCTGAACTCTAACCTGTGCTCATAATTAACTACTGAACCTGTGTGACCAAAACTAAACTTACACCAACTCACATATCCACGTTTAAGAATCTAAATGGAAATTTTGGCTAATATTATTTAGATTTTTGGAAAATTGATTACAAGAAGGCCACCTTTACTATTTGGACAAATGAATCACAAATTAATTTTAATAAGCAGATCTTTATTGTGAACTTTGGCCAATGTGTACAGAGCTGGAAAGTAAGCCTGTCAGAGTCTTTAGGCACAAAGGTCCGTGCATGATAACGTTTAACTCTCTTTCATGTACATTAAGTTTTGATTTGAGTGCAGAGACATGTGAGTAAAGTACAAATATCCTTCAGAACGTTTCTTCCCTCTTACTGCCCAGCTCTAAGACTTTGCCTTTCCTGAGTTAATATTCACTTCTATCAAGTAAAATCACTCTTTTGAGAAGTCATGAAATCATAGGTCACAACACAGAGATTAGCACAAATCACCATGGTGGTAAGCTTATTCCCTGTTGGATGTTTATCAGAAAGGACTTACATTCCCGAGAATGAAAATGCTCTAAATCATTTGGGGGGGGGGGGGGGGGGGGCTGTGTGTGCTTGTAATGGGCCGCTGCTGTCTTGTGAGACGGCTTACTGCTGTGGTGTGATCAGCAGACGTGTTTTCACTGTAAACACTGGAGAAGCCTTACATGATGTACCATGCTGTTATTTTGTCGACAGCATTAATGTGCAGACAGGGAGTCGGCTGGATACAGATGAGCATCAACAGGCCCTGACATTCAAATTACAAGGTTTTTTTTTTTTTTAAAGGGGCACTTTGCAAGTGATTAGTCTGTGTTGTAAGCACATGCTTTCCCAAGTGGGAATGTTTATCCAGTGGCTATGATATAATTGGGTAGTATTAACAAGCACAGATATATTGGTATTTGTGTAACTATACAGATTTGCAAATAGTGTCTAACTAAAATCACTTTGAGGCTTTTTGATTCAACTGTTTCTTGTGGTGAATCATCTCACCTGGCCACCTTAGACTGTGTTTACCTAATGTGCTTGTTGGGTCCTCTTGCCTGACTGATGAGCAAACACAACAGTGATGCATGCACCTTTACAAGCCTTGCTGCTCTGTGTGAGTTCAGTTTATCAGTTGCTGTTAGCAGCTATGTCAGGTCAGCTTTTGGTGATCAAAAGCACACCGAGTGGTGCATTATGACATGTTGTGATCCATCCCGATCTCATAGCAAAAACGTGAAATAGTCACTCAAAAGTAATCTATTTGATCATGTTCGTGGACATGTATTGACACACTTTTAATGACATTTGGTACAACTCATTTCAATAGGAAGTACGTTTCATTTCTGCAGCACTTATGCTGTCCAGAATCATCAACAGGAACACATCTCTATGGAAACCAAGGAAACAAAACTTCATAACAAAGGGCAGCCATAATCGCTGTCTAAGTCTAACTCAATAGGTTTTATATCTTAAACCTACAATAAGTAAGTTACTTTTAATCCCTGAATAATAGGGCTGTGACTCCTTTTGTGATATATTTCAAGCTTTTCTGTTTTAATTTTGATTATTAAGACTGGCAGGTTATGGAAATTTAGAAATACAGAAATCTATACATGCAGATCATTACGTATGATCTGTATTTTAAGTTTAGTTTCAACTGTAATTTACTCAAACTTAGTTCATTACACAGAACCACAATCATGGGGAAGAATCATGCTAACACCTTTTCATATGAATGTTTATCTTTTTGAATTAAATCACAGAGCAAGTGAACTTTTTTTGTAACTGTTTTAATTTGAGTTTCACAAGAAAATAAAAGTAGGAAAATTGTATCCATAATGATGATTCAGTAGATTAAAAGATGTGTCTACTTTATGAAATACCTTGAGAGTTATGCCTTCTCTAGACGTGCGCAGAATTCAGTCACTGCAACTGCAGTTGTGCTGTTTTTGTTGGCAGTGGTCAAATGTTGATGTTTCATGTCATCCTCCTGTTGTCACAGACGCAAACACACTGCCGTGCTGTTGGAAACAGACTTTGACAAAAGCTGTCCCTGGTGAAATCGACTGTGCCATTGTGAATGTCGGTTATAGTTGGCAGCAATCGGACTTATGTTCTCTGTCCTTAAATTTCCTCATTGGTGCTCTGAGACCAGCAGAGCAATATCAATGTGCAAGTAAATGAATAAAATCATGCTTGTCTCAGCCCAGATATGCCTCTAATTTTCACCAACTGGATGTAAAAGTACAGAATTAATAGAGATGTGAATAGCACAAGTATCTGATAATGTATGAAATGGAATGTGACAGCAAACTATCAACATTGAGTGTGCCAACCCACAAACTGCAGTGGTGTATTTTATCTGCTTTTCTGTCTGTCAACACACACACACACACACACACACACACGGATGGAGAACTAGGCTAATGAACTGAGTGTTACGTTTCACAAGACCGTCTACATAGCAGCTGGGTGGGGGGACCTCCCTGGGAAGCTCACATTAAGTACTAAGGGTGGAAGAGTAACTGACAGTCCTGACAACAAGGATGGGGGAAGTGTAGACTAATCATTTTCTTCAATGCTGGGTGTCATTCAGGAGTGGCTCTGGCACAGCTGAGCACCTGAGGCCACCATGTGTGCGTGAAAGTGCATGTGCATCCTTTAAGGAAGGATATGAATGATATTCTGTGAAGTAGTTACTATAAATCATGGCATCTGGGAACTGGTTTAACTTTTTCCCATACACTACATTAAATGTACTGTAATGTCTAATAGCCTTAGTTAAGCTTTTAAAAGATAATTATTTACTGGAATAGTCAAAGTGACTCTCACAGTTACTGCAAGCAAGGTAGAAAGTAGCAAATCCAGTTAGCACATACCATAGATGGTTGACTTTGTTTGACTCATGCTAAATGTTTCACATCCTAATTCCCTCCCTGTACTGTTTCCACAAGGGTTGGGCAGTCTGACTGCAACTGTGAGAAAACAGAAATCCATCTGCTTTCGGTGAATTCCGCTGTCATTACTTCATGGGATTAGTGAATTGGTGGGGTTAGGTTAATTGGTGATTCTAAATTGCTTATAGGTATGAATGTGAGTGTGAATGGTTGTCTGTCTCTTTGTGTCAGCCCTGTGACAGACTGACGATCTGTCCAGGGTGTACCCTATGGTTGCTGGAATAGGCTCCACCCCACCACCCTCACTCATCATGTTGATTTTATTACCACACCTACTTCATAGGGGAAAATTTGAATTTTAAGTTGATCTCCTGTTTTTTGGTTTTTAAAATTGCATTGTTGAAAACTGGAATAATAATTGTATGTTGTATTTTCGCATTTTGCTGATCTCCACTGGTCTAATCAGTTCCATCAACTGGGCGGAGCATGAATGAAGAAGCCAAGTTTCTGGTTTAATATTTGACGGATTTTTATTGACGAAGTGACCTAAAAGTCTTTCCTTAATTGGTTCCTCTGGGTAATTATGGTTCCTGCTCTTCCTGTTGGTGCTAGTGCATCATGCTCTTAGATCAAGCTCTCTCTGTTTGACATGTCGTGGATCCTGTGGGATATATGTGGACCTGCAGCACTCTGCTCTCCCATCACAACAATAGGCCTGTATGACTGTTTGAATGTGCCATTCTTTGTGTGGTGTGCTTCACTTGGGCCAGACAATGGCTTCATTTAGCATCCCTTCTCTTTTTGAGGCCTGCTCTGTCACCATGACACCCCATGCCACACCCTGCCCCCAGTCTGGTTTAGCTTTGCACTTGTTTTCTCTCTTAGGACAGCTGGGCTTAGACAGCCATTGTTGGCCACACCCGAGACCCAACCTCACGTTTTCAGGATTGTTGCTCTGTGGCCATGTGTTCACAGCTTGCTATAGTTTTTGAACTTGAGAATAAACTAAGGCTGCCCTCAAGGTTGGTGCAGACCTGTTAAAATTATCTAACAAAGAAAATCAAACACAGAAATAAATCTATGATTGAATGGTTTCCTGCAATGCTTTATGCTAGAGGTTAGAAAACAAAGATCACCTCTGCCAACAAGGATTGTGGTGTTGCAGTATAACTGTGACGTTTAAAAATAATATCTATATAAAGTTTTTGCCTGTTACTTTCTAGTTGGCACTTTAGCAGAGTTGATCATGGTATTGCATAGCCAGTTATATTTATTCTTTTAAGTTTCTACAGATATTGCAATAATATTGTGATAGTGAATTATTTTGTTTATTAAAGTTGGCAGTAAAAAATCTGATATTGTTACAGCCCTTACTAAAAACATTCACATCTTTGTGAAACAAAATATAAACTCAGTGGGAAAGAGCTAAGCTGAAGAACAGACATTACATATAGTATATCTGCTTTTTCGGACATCAGCCAAATTGATCACAAGATGAGGCGTGTCAGAACCTGGCTGGATTACTACCTCAGCTAAACAATTTACTGAAGGAAATCCAGGATTACAGCTACTGATGTGTGATTTGTCTTTTTGTTTTAACTAGAAAGAAAGAATGTGAAACCTGCCATCATCCTTTTAGTGCAGAAACGCACGTATTTCATGACCTGGAGGCCGAATGCTTTGTTAACTTCTCTTTTTCTGGCCTCTGCTTTGCAGTTTAATTCACATCAAGCAAAACAGAAAGAAACTATAGTTCTATTAGTAATCGGTGCATTTTTGTACCATGAGCTCTTCATTACATATGGTTAACATTTATATTAGTAGATGAGTTGAGATCGTCACACAATGAGTGAGCACTGATTGTGTTTTTTCCACGACCTCATTGACACTTGACCTTTGAGATTGTCCATAGTTGAAAGGGCAGTACACCCTGTTTCTAGCTCAGCCTCTCAGCTGCAGCAGATTTTTCGTTAATGTGTTTCAGGCTGACACACTTTGGACTTCATGGTAAGTAATGGATCCCTCATGGAAAGTCATTCAGTTTTATTAGCAATGAAAAATGCATCACAGCTACATAATGTAAGGTGGATCAATAACAGCAGTCACTGCAGGTGTCTCAAACTGTCATGTTTTACTTGCTGTTATTACATTTAGAATAAGAATATAAATTCTGAAGATTATTAGCCTCCATCTGCTGAACGCAGTGTAAATATTGGGCATGGTGAGTTCGTCCAAAGCCCTTTATAGTCACTGATTTTTGCAGCACAAATTATCTCCAAAGAGCAGCTTCCCTCAGAGAAACCAGCCTTGATCTAGAGTTTTGTGCTTCTATAACTAGAACTGGGTGACCTATGAAATTATATTTTGGGCTGATCTGAACGTGTTGCAGTTGTGCCCTGGAGAACACAGTACAAGCTGTGCTACTTCTGGCTTCCTTTTTGAGATTTAAAGAGATAAAGACTTTACGATTATGATACCTGCAATGTTGATGTTTACACGCTGATGGATGCAACCTTCTTATTGCAGTCTGACCAGAGGAATGTGGAAACATTTGTTTTAAAAGTGAGGTTGAAGTTCTGTACTGCAAATTTCATCCACAAGAAGGAGATCACACCAACTTTAATAGAATATAACAAACTGTTCTATGACTAAAATTAACATTTGTGATGTAGTTTTTCTGGGTAAAGGGTCTGTAATTTGAAATAATTGTCTCGGGGTGTATGGTATGTCACATGATGGAGACTAAATTAGCTTTTTTTGGTTCATGCTGAAGTCTCAGAATCACTTAAACTTTTCATCTTGTGTATTTTTCTAATTATATAATAGTACTGCTTTGCTTTTGGAGTTCAGTTGTAGTTAAGTTAGAAAATGACTGTTCTCTTGCCAGGCTGAAAGAAATAAGTCAAACCTCAGATTATCATGACAATGAGCTTCAAAATTAATCAAATGTGTGTCTCAGCCCCAAGATGTGGAAAGATTGTATCCACGGTCGAGTTCAAACAAAGGCAGCATGCAGTCCTGTTCTCTGTATATGTGTGTGTCTGTGGGGGAGTCCTTTATAAGCACCATGTTGGTTGGGAGGGTAGGGTGGATTTTATAGGCCAGGAGGGATTCACGTTTCAGCCCATGCTCGCCTCTCTCTTTTGTCTAGGTCACGTTAATAATGCTAACTCCCAAAAGCAGAGATGTGTTAAAATTAGAATTCTGTATGAGTGTGCAGTTTTGTCAGAGAGTAAGCAACCGGTTGGATGCCAGCATTTTGTCTGACAGCAAATTCAATCAGTTCAGGTTGCAGCTTGAAGTTCTGCTAATAGCTGTTCAGTCCCTGAAAGCTGACGTGCATTTAGCATATCAAAGTGAATCATATCACACACTATGATGCAGCTTTGTTTCTTGCACAAACAGGTCTTGTTCTCTAGCGTTTCACCATCAAGTATTAATAGTCACAGCATTTCTTTAATGTTCTAACTTATAAATCATTGTAAATGATGAATGTCTACAGCTGGAAAAGGTGATTGATGTAGGTCCTGGAATTTCTCAGGGTGTGGACTCTATCTAAAAGTAGCAAAATATTAGGCTTGTTTTTATATTTGTCTTAGACAAACCCCAGCAACAATGCTGTTACCTCATGAAACTGAATTTCAAGCCTTTGGGATACATATTCAGTTTCCCATTTTACAAACAACGTGGATTTGCACATTATGCTGTTTTTCCTGTTTTCATTTCTTCAATGGATGAGGTCAGATGCCAACTTGTTTAAATCTTCCCCAGACACAAACCAAAGCATGTGTGACAGGCTTTGAAACAGCAGACAGATATCAGATTCAGCCCCAGATTGTGCCAGAGCATGGCATGCTTTATCCTGCTCTTAAAATACTGCCCTACCCCTCCAGAAAGCAACACTCAAGTTTGAACAAGTTATCAAGCAAGAGAACAACGGGAGAAGAATGTTTGGGCTATGCCATTTATCTTTCTGTTATGCTGGATGATGTAACTTTATCAGTTTAGACGTTTAAACTCAGGAAAGGATTAAGACTCTGCCGTTGTTAGCTTCTTTTGGCCTGATCATGGATGGACTTCACATGATCTGCAAACTATCACTGCCTCGATTCAGGATAATCCTCATAATAATTTATGTGATGGAAAAAAATGTCTCCTTTGTTGCATTAATGCCTCTTAAGCTGAGATGTTGTTGGTATATTTGACATAATGTAATTTCCAGTTAATTGAGTTGGCATGTCAAGAGCCAGTAATGTTAGTCATGCACATTCTTATTGAATTAGAAGTATTTGCAATTGTTTTATTTTTAAAAGTTCCTTTGTTTCTTTGTTGTGATGCATATTAAAACTTTTGACAAATTACATTCATATGATCTTAAATTAGTCAGAGCATGGTCATAGATTCATAAAATATTTCCAGAAACAGTATTCAAAGATTCTTTGTTGTTAATAGATAGTCACTTAACAAAATTCTGTGCAGTAGTTCTACACAATAGGGAAATGGTATATACAATAGAGAAACGTTTAAACGGAAGTACTGTATTATGAGTTGTGAAGTTTAGTCTTTTAAAGCATGAGGTGTGTATGTTTTTGTATAGAGTTCACAGGTATGTGAACCACCTCAGTCTGGGGGTTCTTGTTTTTATGGTCAGAACTAACAAAATACACACAAACCACTAAAGAGCTTATAGCACCGAGTCGCTACACACAAAAGTACATGCAGACTAATATGAAACGTCTTTCTATATAAAAGATAATCAGAGGATCTTCTTTGTTACTTCTGGGAAAAGAAGGCATCCTGATTTTCCTTGAAAAAGATTTCAGGCTGCTGCTCGAACAAGCAGGATTCCCAAAATATAACACATCTGTGTGATAACAGCAGTGTACAGAAGTGATGAAAACAGCCATGTAGTCAGATGAAACCGGTTAACGGTTAAAAATGTTCTTGAGCAGTGATAGTTTTACAGCTGCTTGTTTCAGTGTTGTAGCCACAAATCTGGCTAGTAATTCAAGGCTTTTAAATCTCCTTTTTCTTTTTTTTTCTTTTTTTTTTTTTTTCTCTAAGCAAAATTGCAGTAGTGTTAGCATAGCATATATATCTACTCAACAATCATTCAGTTGTACTGCTTCCCTGAGCACAGTGTTGTTTTCCAGGAGTTTGCGTTGTGCAGCTGATAGCTGTGACGCCACAGGGCAAAGGCTGTCAGGTCAGTCCTGTTAAACAGCAGGTGGCCTTGTTAACGTCCACAAACATCTTTTTTTTTTTTCTGCTGTTTATATTTTGGCTTCATTTTTTTTTTCTTTACAAGGCCCAGCTCTGAGGAGAAGCTTCTCCAAAATATTTCCTAGTTTTAGTTTATTGTTGTAGCATCTAGTTCTCTGGTTGTTTTCCCCCTACTGTTATCATGGCACACTTTAAGGTAAGCAGCTTTGTAACTTAGCCATCCTGTCGTGCAAGATGGCCATCTACTGTATGGTGGCTTAGTTTTACTTCAGACTTTGCCTCTGTGCCAGTGAATTAGTCATGCGTCCTGCTGGCATTAAGCCAGTCTCACATCCGTGTTAATGGCCATAGAGGAGACTCAGACTTTGAACCTTTTCTCATGGATTTTCGCCTGGTCATGTGTGACACACACTAATGGACCCATGTGCTTTGAAGCTGTCTTCACCCACGGAGCAGACTGGATACTGATTAGATTATGCTGGATTATCATTACTTTGTTTGATTTGATTTGTTTACTTATATTTTACCTCTACAGTAATATTCAGTGCACTGGGCTGCCTCCGCTGCCTTATCTCTCTGCACGAAAACTTAACCACTGATTTCTCAGCGCAGTGCCAACATCTGGAGGGATCAGCAAGTTAAGCCATGGCCTTTTAACCCTCAAGTTCAGTCAATCCATTACAAGCACGATCACTGCAGCTGCACCATTTCACGTCATAATATTTTTGCAGCAGTGTCTTCCACTTCTTCCTGGAAGACTTTTTTTTTTTTCGTTGCTTTGCTGTAGCCATAAATTCTCCAGGTTTGCCTAAATAAAGATGTTATTTTACAGTTTGAGGGCAGTAGAGGTAAAAAGGTTCAGAAAGTACCCTACGTGTAGTTTAGTTTTGATACAAATCCACACTAAATATAAGATTAGGGACTGTTTCATGGCTGAAAGATAGCTTTGTTTTTTATTAGATAAATGAGCAAGGAAACAACTTGAAGATAACAAGTACTTTGTCAAAAGTCCATTGAAGCTTTAATATGAGTGAGAACATCTTGAACTCCTGGTCCTCTTACTGGCTTTTTCCAGAACTTACATTTCAATTCACTTATCTCAACAAACTCCACAGAGAGAAACTTTGGGATTGAGTTGAATGGGCCGTGAAAGGCTACAGGAAATAAAAGCTCTGTCTTAACAAGTACGTCATGATGTATAAATGGAAAAACACCAATCTCTATGCTTTTTCCAGTTTGCTACATGTATCCTCTTTTAGATGCACTTTCACATTTTTTCTTTTTTTTTGTCTTATTTCAGAAATACAACTCCATTCTTCATGTCGAAAGTGTTGTATCCAGCTGCTTGGCTGCGTTCTGCAGATTAGTAGATGCAGAAGGTTATGCGGGCCTTCTGAGATGGACCTGGTTGAGGGAGTAATTACAAGCTTTCCAAAGGGTGGAAGGGACCAGTAAGACCCTTTTTAATCCTGGCATTTAATTTTGTGAATGTTAGGAGGGTCTCCTGCAAGGGAAGGGCTGCATGGTTGGAATTTATAGATATAGCTCCACCCTGAATGAAACACATGCACACGGTGAAGCGCTGTAGCCTTCCACCACATGATACGAGCCATAATATTACGTTCCCCCTTCACACATTCCTTTGCAGTAGTTGGAGAAAGTGTTTTTTTTATTTAGCGGCTGTCAGTCATGATTCAGCTCAGACATCCTTATTATTACTGTGCAGCTGAACCTTGGGTTTATTTTTTTGCACGTAAGGGTGTGTGTGTGTGTGTGTGTGTGTGTGTGTGTGTGTGTGTGTGTGTGTGTGTGTGTAAATTTTTTATTTTTTTTAAATCTTAATTTGTGTGTGCTTTTGACTGGCTCCAATGATTCACACTGTTATCTGAACAATAAGCTATTAAGTTATTTTTTACATTACCATCACAGCTGTACTTTTCTGCAGCCAATCAGGTTTCTTGTTTCACAGCTGATGTGTTGCACATTGATATTCAAGCTTCAGCAGCTTGAATATCTATATATATATTAGAGATGGACCGATCCAATATTACGTATCGGTATCGGTCCGATACTGACCTAAATTACTGGATCGGATATCGGAGAAAAATAAAAAAATGTAATCCGATCCATTAAATATCACGAAAGCACCTCACAAAACTTGCAACACGCCGTAACTCACCTCAGAACGTTAGCACGTCAGAGCAGTATGCATCACGTGATAGAGCGGCTGTGGCATGCGGGACCTGTCTGTGGTCTGGATAGCATTTGGAGCTTCGCTAGCAACCCAGCATTTCATCTCCGACAAAGTTATCCCGAGAGAAGTAAAGCAAGTGTGTAAGTCCATCTCTGAATGTTTGTAAAGCATTCCTGCGTTAAGCTTAACAAGCGACTGCCTTTCCTGCTGCTACTTCAATCATGAAACTGCTTAACGATCAGCTGATCGGCTTTTCTGTTGCGAGTCCGTGTCTCTAGTTTGCTTTTGGCCCACTTTGCACCAGAAAGAGGAAACCAGCGGCTGAACAACAGCAGCACATTTAAGCTTGATCAGCTGTTGTTAGAATGTATTTAATATTACTTTCTACTCGAGGATCTTTTTCTACGTAGCTGACGCTGGTAACTGTGCAGGGGCGGATCTAGCAAAGTTTAGCCAGGGGGGCCGATAGGGCATTAACAGGGAAAAGGGGGCACAAAGACATACTTTTCTTTCTTATTCTCATTTAAAATGTCGAGCTTTTAATAAATAATTATCTGACACCCAAAGTTTTAATTTGATGTAAAATGAATAGAAGTCAATTACTGTATATAGTAACTATTAAGTCTAATATATATACCCTAGTAAGCTATAGTACTTTTTCCTTTGGGAAGGTACCATCTGTGCAGTCTGCAATTTTGTTGAAGAAAGATGTTGAATCTATTTAATATTTCTTGAAAAATAATTGATTTCTGTGCATTTTTTTTTCACACTGCATCAAATTAAGGTTGATTACGTCGATTAAGCATCATGAGGTGGAGCGTGAGGGGTGGTTCCCTATTTTTTTATTTATTTATTTTTGTTGTTGCTGGGAGTTGGAACCCTATTAGTTAGGTTGCTTAATATTTATGCTAAGTACTCTTTAAAATACCAGAATAGGGAGGATGGTGTAGGTTTAAGTTTATTAGATTGATCAGTATTGCTGAACTATGAAATTTTTTTTTTTTTGCATACAGGTATAACAGAATAGCTTTAGTGTAGTTGTTGTTTTAAACTTGAGTATGAACTTATACAAAATGCAGCAAGATATTTAAAAAACAGTTTGGTTGATTAAAAAACACTATATCGGATTCATATCGGTATCAGCAGATATCCAAATTTATGATATCGGTATCGGACATAAAAAAGTGGTATCGTGCCATCTCTTTTTTATTTATTTATACATATATATATATATATATATATATATATATATATATATATATATATATATATATATATATATATATATATATATATATATATATATATATATATAGTAGCCATAATATGTACTTTTGTTTGTTGGAAGTCATAAAACAGGGTAAAGTTTAACTCTGTGCTTAAATGATTAATGATTAACAGAAAGGTTCAGTGGAGTTGCTGCCAGAGGATGGCTGTTCCTGATAATTCTTAACCTGCAGGTGTAATGATGCAAAACCCTCAAGCTAGTGCTGTCATAGATTGTCATTCAAGCATGCACATGCTGCAAGATGAGCAGTCTACCAAAGAGAAAAACTACTTGTTAGTGACACACCGTTTTATCCATGATAGTTTAAGCTCATTTTTCCAGACTCTCCTCATCCACATTATTCTATTGTTGTCTCATTATCCTAAATGTTCAGATTGCAGGTAGAAGTAAGGATGGTAGGACATAAAAATCTTTATTTTATAAACTTTTCTGGATTTCCTTTTTAAAGAGGAGTTCATAAAAATGCTACACATGAAAGAAAGCTACACAGTCTTTCTTCATAGATTCTAGTTTAACAGAAATGCAGGAGAGTAATACCGAATGTTACTAAAAACATTGCCATCCTCAGTACACCAAACATTGGCCGTTACACGTGGTGCACACGAGGTCAACAAAACATTGGTCCTGGCTTTTTATCGACACAGCAGATCCATCCCATCAGAACAGGAGCCGTCCATGGGAACCGGACCTGTCTGTTGTTCCAGCTGCACGACATTCTTTTCAGAGGCAGCTACCCAGCACTGTACAGCTTCCACTGTTATCCATTCATGACTGCACCGGCGCGGCCTGCCACTGATGTCTGTTACCCCAGCCCTGTAGAGATAAACTGTTTCACACAAGCCCAGCTATGTGGATCAACAATGCAAACTCAGACGTGGAACTATAAAGTCCGCAGTGAGAAAGTTGAAGGGCTTCAAAAGATAACGTTTTCTATCATCTAGCCGTAACATGTGACTGGATCAGAGATCTAAAAGCTGCAGACGGCTTTACATGCTGGCATGTCCAGATGAGAGGGAAAGGCAGCTGCTGGAAAGCTGAACTTTTGAAAACCCTGAAATCAGGGAAAGTGACATTACTAAACTCTGACGAAGACGGGCAACATTTTTAAAGCTTGCTTGCAGCTGTCAAGGTTTAAATGTTGCTTTTAGGTTTGATGTGCGACTTCCTTTTGGCAGGGGTGTGTTTAGAATCAGTTTTCTTGGCAAGCAGAGTAAATTCATAGTCTCGGTTATAGTTTCACTTACAGAGCATATAATACTCCTGTGTTTCTGCCATATTTCTACTTATGGAGATTCAAAATGGTGTTGAATAACATAATATACAACAAAAGCACTGAGAGATTTCACTCTCATGAAACGGCTTGGTAATGCTTCACTCACCTGTTTTGTTTTGTAACGAACAAAAGTTCATAAGTAGGGGAGAGCGTGCTGGTGTGGTGGTTGCCTTGATTCCACTGTTTGGTGGGTTCTTTCTGTGTAGAGTTTGCATGTTCTCTGTGTGCTTGTGTGGGTTCTCCCAAAGTACTCTAGCTTCCTTCCACATTGGATAAGAAGAAAATAAATGGATGAATGGATAGATGTTACTGACTGATGACACTTAATTTGTCTACACCTGCATGGAACCGGGTGTCTAAATCAGGTAGATAATTTTCTCTTATGAGAACATGTCTGATTTTGTTACCTTCACCATTGAAGAAAACAGATGGACAAAATAGTCATTAGTACAGATGACATGTTTTCAAACATTACGTCAGAGGTGAATCAACACGCCACAGTAAATTTTCATATTGCGACATCATATGCTTATTGCTGTTGGTTTGGAACATTTGATTCTATTTAAACAAAGCTTAGAGTGAGTGTCCCTTATGCGGGGAGGAAAAAAAAGCAGTGTTATTTTATCTGAGATCATTTTATGTCTTTGATCCAAAGACTGTGTATAAAAATAGACGTGGTCACTGTGACTCGGTTTGTGGACTACCATTCTGAAGCCTCGAGTTGCGCAATTTGGCTGAAGCCATCTTGTTTTTGTTAAAACCAGATGTCACAAGCACAGGTTGGATCGTAGTGAGTAATCGAGAACACTACACACCCATACGGTAGTGGTGTCAATCAGTAGGGAGCCACACCCTAGCACATACGTAGGTTTATTGTCTGTTGTTCTAAATGGAATTTCATTTACATAAAGTTTGAAACTAGTGATTTGGAGCATAAATTTCATAAGTGAATAAGTGTTTCTTTGCGTCATAAGTGAGCAGTATGGTCATTTTATCATATAAATGTGTGCAATCAGACTTCTTTTTGCAAGCAGAGATCATCAGTATCAGAGGAGAATCATAATTAAAATGTCAAAACAATCAAGATGATGCTGTTCTACATGTTTCACAAAAGTCTTTTTTTTTAATACTTAAGAAATTTGTCAGTCACTTTGTAATAGAGTTTTCTATTAAGACTTCAAATTTTTCTGACTTCACTGATGGCTGACTATTACTTTTTTACGTTAGTGAAGGTAAAATTCCTGTCACACTGTGTTCTGACTGTATGTGCAGTTGATTGTAATTTCATGAAAGTCATTCTCAGAAAATTCCATATGCAATTTTATTACTTTGGTGTCTGAAAAAAAAAGTCACAGTGTTGCAATTCAGGAATGTTTATGGATGCTGGATTTTGTTAAGCAGTAATTAGCTGAGATGCACTCATGATACATGTGCAGTAAATCATGTGGGAGTGTCTGACATTGTTTAGATTAAAATTCTTTGGGATGTTATCACCGTTTCGAGACTGCAGTGTTGCATATTCTGAAGGTGTTTTATTAAACACAGGACTTCAGAATAATGATGAGAAGCAGTTCAGCTCTTCTGCTTTCTTTCGTTTGGACATTGGTTTGGACATTGCTTCATTCCTCCAGCATCCCTGGCACACGTGAATAGCATCCTTCTTCTCTCCCTGTCACACATTTCCACCACACAGCCTTCTTTTCTTCCTACAGCTCTTCAAACAAGCCCTCTTCAAGCAAACCCTTCAAGAAGTTGTTCACAGCCGGTAGGGGTGGGGGGGTGGGGAAGCAAGCTGGGCGGTGGCCACGGCCCTCCTGTATCCTATTAGGACTAGGAGTGTTGAAAAGGGGTGTGGCCTGGAGCCAGTAACATCTGTGCCTCTCCCCTCTGCCCCCACGGCATTCTGCAGAGAAAGGCAGAGAGAAGGAGGCTAGGGAGGGAGAGAATACGAAAGAAGTACTCGCCAGCCAGCTGGCTGTGTGCATGATCTCAAGCAGCAGTTCGTTCTATGTACGGCGAGTTTATCCCTTGTTTGCCCTGCAGCCATCACAGAAACACATCCTCAACCTAACTGGGATTTTCCTTTGACAGCCTCTGAGAAGGTGCTTATTAGCCACTTAAACCTCATCCAGATGACTTTGAACCTGCGTGGACTACATACCTTGTGCAGGAAATGCTCCACTGCATGCTGTGTACAGGCATAGTTTTTTCTGTCGACAGTGCAGAAAGCTGGATACTGCAGTGAGTTGAGGATATAAAGGGAATGCTAAGAGCACAACAGAGGGAAGCTCTCTCCTGGACAGGGTAAGACAAGCAAAATGCATCTTCCAATTCTACCCTATAATTAAATGAATGCAAGGAATAGGAGCGAGGAGCCGAAGCCGGCTATCTGCTGGCTGAAATGTTTGAGTGTGGACTGCATGTGACCGGGAGATAGTTGGAGGCTATCAGCGTGTGAGTGAGGGGAGTCGGGGCTGCTGGTGTGCTTTATCATTCCCCAGAACACAAGCTGGATTGGATTCCTCTCACCAATACGTAGGTGAATGTGTCACGTCTGTCTAATTAAGAGGTGTTGGTGCAGAAAAACAGTGTTGCCGTAGTAACCGAGGGGGAAGGGGAGGATGACAGGTCGCTCCTGCTGGGGCCCACGGCTGATTTCATGGTGGGAGAGTTGTCCTGTGTATGCGGGGAATGCCCCATAATGACAAGGCTGCTCTGGAGATAGGGTGAGGTGCTGGTAGAAATATGTGCTTACACACACAAACACACACACACAGACACAGTGGCTACAGGGTGCTACCTCCCACCAGCTTCTCTCCCTGGTTTGCTGCCCATTATCAGTATCAAGTGAGTGAGAGAGGGAGAGGATGGCATATTTTTTCCATGATGGGAGTGGAGTGCAGATAATCAGGTCAATGAAAGCAATGTCACCTTGAGCGTAGAGGGGTCCGCTGATTCTCCTCGCTCGTTTCCTGCCACTGCCCATCCTTCTCAGGTTCCAGTCTCACTTCCGCAGCGCCTCTCTCTCTCTCGATCTCGATCGAGAGAGAGAGAGAGAGAGAGAGAGGCTGCACACTACACATAACATAAATACTATATGGACTCATGGATTACAATAGAGTAGTTGTAATTTTGTGTGGATTTTACAGTGCGTCTGGGTGATGGCAAGCTAGATTTTTACCCTGTAATCCGTAATGGTTTTGTTATTTGTTTATGTCTGCTGAATTAGAGCGACAATCCTATTTTCTCCCTTATAAGCATCCAGAACAGATTAAAAAGGAGGGTAATGTGCACTGGAAAGGGCTTACATTAAATCACCCTCCCACCCAGCTTGCACCGGTCACCCACCGCTCTGGTTGCCATGGCAACTGAGGAAGAGGTAGGGATTTTTAAACTGCTGCAGCTCAGGGTATCCTGGAAAATATTACAGCGCAGTCCCCACCCTGTTATTGATGATCTGTGAGTTTGTACATTTCATTACTCAGGAATAAATATGTGATTGGTGTTGGACTGTGCCTAGCTGTGGCACACATGAATCTTTTGCAGTACACAGAAAGATCACGATGACAGCTAGCGGTCCTTATAAGGCACCGCTAGCTGTCTTTCAGACTGGGGGATTTATATTTGTACTCACCAGTTGTTTATTACTTGCTGTTCTCTCTTCGATCTCACTGCTTATTTACAGTGATGCAGTTGTTTGTGATACTGATGCACGCGTGGGAACTGTTTCAGAGATGGCACTGATTGTCTGCCCTTGCTGCTCATAATTGAGGGCATATTGATCCTCCAGTTTAATGATTCTCAAGCTCTCGACCTCTGCATGTCTACATACAAAAGAGCTAAAGTACTCCTTCATCCATTGGCCAATCAGTTCTTTTCACAATAAAATCATTTCTGGGAATGCTGTAATTTCCAACTTCTGAGCTGTCACCAACATTTAAAATAACAATTTACGACTGAAAGCTGTTAACTCACACTTTTCTTTTAAAAAAAAAAAAAAAATATATATATATATAAATAAAAAAAACACCCAGCACGCCCCTGCGGGCGGTTTATCCTTCAAGCTCGGGTCCTCTACCAGAGGCCTGGGAGCTTGAGGGTCCTGCGCAGTATCTTAGCTGTTCCCAGGACTGCGCTCTTCTGGACAGAGATTTCCGATGTTGTTCCCGGGATCTGCTGGAGCCACTCGCCTAGCTTGGGAGTCACCGCACCTAGTGCTCCGATTACCACGGGGACCACCGTTACCTTCACCCTCCACATCCTCTCGAGCTCTTCTCTGAGCCCTTGGTATTTCTCCAGCTTCTCGTGTTCCTTCTTCCTGATATTGCTGTCATTCGGAACCGCTACATCGATCACTACGGCCGCCTTCTTCTGTTTGTCTACCACCACTATGTCCGGTTGGTTAGCCACCACCATTTTGTCCGTCTGTATCTGGAAGTCCCACAGGATCTTAGCTCGGTCATTCTCCACCACCCTTGGGGGCATCTCCCATTTTGACCTCGGGACTTCTAGGTTATACTCGGCACAGATGTTCCTGTACACTATGCCGGCCACTTGGTTATGGCGTTCCATGTATGCCTTGCCTGCTAGCATCTTGCACCCTGCTGTTATGTGCTGGATTGTCTCTGGGGCATCTTTACACAGCCTGCACCTGGGGTCTTGCCTGGTGTGATAGACCCCAGCCTCTATGGATCTTGTGCTCAGAGCTTGTTCTTGTGCTGCCATGATTAGTGCCTCTGTGCTGTCTTTCAGTCCAGCTTTGTCCAGCCACTGGTAGGATTTCTGGATATCAGCCACCTCCTCTATCTGCCGGTGGTACATACCGTGCAGGGGCCTGTCCTTCCATGATGGTTCCTCGTCTCCCTCCTCTTTCTTGGGTTTCTGCTGCCTGAGGTATTCACTGAGCACTCGGTCAGTTGGGGCCATCTTCCCAATGTATTCTTGGATGTTCCTTGTCTCATCCTGGACTGTGGTGCTGACACTCACCAGTCCCCGGCCCCCTTCCTTCCGCTTATCGTACAGCCTCAGGGTGCTGGACTTGGGGTGAAACCCTCCATGCATGGTCAGGAGCTTTCTTGTCTTTATGTCAGTGGCTTCTATCTCCTCCTTTGGCCAGCCTATTACCCCAGCAGGGTACCTGATCACGGGCAGGGCGTACGTGTTGATGGCCCGGATCTTGTTCTTACCATTCAGCTGACTCCTCAGGACTTGCCTGACCCTCTGCAGGTACTTGGTGGTTGCAGCCTTTCTAGCGGCCTCTTCATGGTTCCCATTTGCCTGCGGGATCCCCAGGTACTTGTAACTGTCCTCTATGTCTGCAATGTTGCCTTCTGGTAGTTCAATCCCCTCAGTTCTGACTACCTTCCCTCTCTTTGTTACCATCCGACTACACTTCTCCAGTCCGAACGACATTCCAATGTCATTGCTGTATAGCCTGGTAGTGTGGATCAGTGAATCGATGTCTCGTTCACTCTTGGCATACAGCTTGATGTCATCCATGTACAGGAGGTGGCTGACAACTGCTCCGTTCCGTAGTCGGTATCCGTAGCCAGTCTTGTTAATGATCTCACTGAGGGGGTTCAGGCCTATGCAGAACAGCAGTGGGGACAGAGCATCTCCTTGGTAGATCCCGCACTTGATGGTAACTTGTGCTATGGGCTTGGAGTTGGCCTCTAGTGTTGTACGCCACATCCCCATTGAGTTCCTGATGAAGGCTCTTAGGGTCCCATTGATCTTGTACAATTCTAGGCATTCCAGTATCCAGCTGTGGGGCATTGAGTCATAGGCCTTCTTGTAATCAATCCAGGCAGTGCACAGGTTGGTCAGTCTGGTCTTGCAGTCTCGGCTGATTGTTCTGTCTACCAGTAGCTGGTGTTTTGCACCTCTGGTATTCTTGCCAATTCCTTTCTGTGTCCCGCTCATGTATTGACCCATGTGCCTGTTCATCTTAGCCGATATGATGCCTGACAGGAGCTTCCATGTAGTACTGAGGCAGGTTATTGGTCGGTAGTTGGAGGGGACCGGTCCCTTCTTGGGGTCCTTGGGGATCAGGACCGTCCGGCCTTCAGTTAGCCATTCCGGGTGTCTCTCGTTAACTAGCAGCTGGTTCATTTGTGCTGCCAGACGCTCGTGGAGTGCAGTCAGCTTCTTCAGCCAGTAGGCGTGAACCATGTCGGGCCCTGGTGCTGTCCAACTCTTCATACTGGAGACCCTTTCTTGGATATCTGCCACTGTGATGGTTACTGGACCCTGTTCAGGGAGGTCGCTGTGGTCTGCCCTCAGATCCTCTAGCCACTGAGCATTGCCGTTATGGGTTGCATCCTTCTCCCATATGCTCTTCCAGTATTGTTCCGTCTCCAGCCTTGGTGGTGCTGTTCTCTTATTGTTCCCTTGCCACTGAGAGTACACCTTTGCTGGTTCTGTGGAGAACAGCTGGTTTATTCTCCTGCCTTCTATCTCTCTGGTGTACCTCCTCAAGCGGCTGGCCAAGGCTGTGAGTCTTTGCTTGGCAGTTTCCAAGGCCTCAGGTATGGACAGCTTGCTGTATTTCTTAGGCACCTTATTTGTCGCACCTTTCTGCAACTCCGTTAGTTGGCTAACCTCCCTCCGTGCTACTTTGATCTTGCCCTCTAGCCTCCTTCTCCATGGAGGGTACTGCCCCTTGTGGCTGTTCAACTTGTAGCCAAGCATCTCACTGATCACTGCTGCCGTATTGTAGATCAGCTTGTTAGTGTCGGTAACCGTGGTTGTAGGTATTGCCCGTAGTGCTGCATTAACATCATCTAGCAGACCTTCTGAGGGTACTTCACGTAATCTTGGTAACCGGCTACGGGGGATCCAGGTTTCAAGCTTGGCCATGATCCTATTTTTCAGGTCAGCTCCTCTCGCACTCAACGATCCTTCTCCTATCGCACTTGGGGCTATGTACCTAATCTCGGGTGGGGGTGATGATATCTCCCCCCTGACCTGGCGTCCTGACTCCTCCTTGCCGTAGCATTTGTGTTGTACCTCGTCAATCTCTAGCTGTGAGAGCAGTCCTTTCTTTCGAATGTTGGAACACTGAGCTACTAGTTGTTTCGCCGTCATTGTGGATGTTGGGTATCGAAGAATCCATAGGTCCCTCATCCTATTCATGTAGCCCCTTCCGCCGGGGTTACTTGCGTAGTAGCATTCCAACAACGCCCTGTTTTCGTCCCTTGCCCACCGATGCCTTCTTGTTCCAGTAGCCCACTTTTCGTCAGGGTGCCCTGGTTCCTCAACACCTGACGCGGACCTTGTTGATCCGGGCGACGTCCGAGCCGGCATGCCTTCATATTTATCTGTCTCGCTCATGTCTGCGGTAGGCTTGCTTAGCATAGGGGGTCTAGCCTTAGGACCCTTACTGGATACAGACGCCCCAGGCAGGAATCGAACTTGCGATCCTCTGTTCCAAAGGCGTGTAGTTTAACCACTACGCTATCCAGCTATATATATATATATATATATATATATATATATATATATATATATATATATATATATATATATATATATATATATATATATATATATATATATAGAGAGAGAGAGAGAGATAGAGAGAGATATATGTGTGTGTGTTTATAATGATGTCAGTGATAAGACATGGTGTAATCCCACCTTAGTGCATTGCTTTGATTTATTACATGCAATACTGTGGATACAAATCACACTGGTGCATTAATAGGGGCATGAAGTGGGTGTAATGAGCGGCTTGTTTTATATGCTATTTTTAAACTGCGCTGTTCTTTTTCCTTTTATCTTGAATGTAGTCGATAAATAGAATTCGAGATGACAGCAATGAAACTCTGGCATACTGTCGCATGTTCAAGTATTTTCCATCTTTGCCCCGAGTCTAACCTCCATGAAAGCCTGGCCTGTTCAAAAATGCTAAGATCTTAAGAGTGGGGGGTTGAAGACTCTGTCTTCAGAACAAGTTTGGCAACCTTGCTGGTGGAAAGTGCAGTAGCCTTTTAACCTGCTTTTTAATCTCTGTCCTCCCAGCATTATCTGCACACTCCCAGTTTCTCAAAGTATATTTTTTGCTTTGTGCTCATACATGTAAGAATCACAGGAATTTTTTTAAGAGCTGTGGAAGAGCTTGGAATATATGTATATTTGTAACAGTAATAAACTGATACTAAAGCCTATTTGGTTAATATTATTATAGTTTTTGCAACTATTAAAGTGTCAAAATATGGTTTGGTGAGCATCCAGTCAGTTTCCCTGTTGGAGTTTCTATAAAGGAATACAAGCTTGTATAGAACTAGAGGGTACCACATGTTAGATTCACCAGTGATTTGAATCTTTCCAAGACCATAGAATAATTTGGTGATAAACAGCTGCTTATCATCACTGGGTGTGCACAACGCTTTGTTCATAAAATAATGCAGGTCAGGTTATCAGTCTTCTAATCAAATATTCACTTACAGAGTTTATTGTTCACACTTTATGTTAGTCAGCCTCAACGTGAGTGTATATATCTTTCTCTTTCTGTTTTTGAAAGCAGTTGTGGCTTCAGATGCATCATAGACTATGACTAGAGTACTGTCTCCAGAAGTGTGTGAAGATCATGAGCCTGTGTACTGAAAACAAACAAACAAAACAATTAGATTACCTTTATGTAACATAGGTAATCGAATTTGCTGGAGTTTTTTTTTTTTTGTTTTTTTTTTTGTTTTACCCCAAGCAGTTACAGCAGGGTCTCGGAGTACAGAATAGCATTTACTTGTATTGTTTACCATTAGTTGTTATATCCAGGGTTATAGTATTAATATGGATCTAATTTGCCTTAAAGAGTCCACTGACAGATTTTATTATTTTTTTAAACTGTTTTATTTATGCACATAAGCACGTCATCATAAAACAGGAAAAAACTATGGCAACAATAGAGTCGGATTACAATCTTTATGGTCACAGCCCTGACTAACTTTGAAACATTAACTTTCACTACTTCAAAGTGCTACAAGAGCTTTTATAACCCACAGCCCTGTAAAATGACTGTAAAGTGTATCACCCGATGGAAGAATCGCTTCCTTTGTCTCTGTGTTATCCCTTTCTCTTCGCTTTGCGTCTCTCTATGTTAATCCTGTAATCTGAGAGCCACTTCAGCACTGCTCCCTCAGCCATGTGACATTAATGCTCCAGAGGCAATGCCTTTGTCATATCTCGACATGCAGTCGTGTAATTTAAATGCACATGAGCACAAACACATCAGAGCAGAATAGCTCTGCTGCTTTAACACTGCAGCTTTGACACCGACTTTCTGATGGCTCTCCATTGACTGGCAGCCAATGGGGACCGATTGATTTTAATCTCCATTAAACCTGCCAGTCAACATTTCTCTCACGGCCTAGTTTTTTTCTGATAAGTGTCCAAGTTATCATCTGTTTACTCATTGTGTGCTCAGGGTGCTATTAAGTAATTGGCACAATGATAGCTATGTATGGTATCCAACTGTGCAAGATACCACTATGCCATTTGTACCACATCTAAACCAGGGAAAATTAGTCACACACCATTTAACATTTCCTTCTTGCTAGGAGAAAAGCCTTAGCAACACACACTAAAGCTACATTACAAAATGTTATTAATGCCACTCTTAATGCTGTTAATGTTGTGACTGTGACCAAATGTGCCTCTGATGTTGAATCATTTTTCATTTGCACAAGTTAGGCAAACTGTTGAAATACTGGTTTGATTGCTGGTTTCTAGCTCAGCAGCTCTGGGCTAAGGTTGTTTTTTGGCAAAATGACTTCCTCCAACCTTATTCTATGTCCTCAGCTTCATTTGCAGCTGTCCATACAAATCCAAAATATTTTTGTCAGTGCAGGGCACAATAATCCTTGGGCTTTTAGTTAAGCATATTGCAGAGAGTGCACTTGGCAAACCATGAACTGTGCCTCCAGTATCAGTGGAGCAGATATAGTTTTCAAAAGAAATGTTGCTGTGTGCAGCAGCATCTTATAGCTGGGTCCATGACCTGGAGTTGCTTTGCGTTGAAAATACTTCGACAAGATGATCATCAAATCGTAAGTCTGATCCATCCCAAATCCTAAATCGGTAAAGAAGATTAAACTTCTGTGCACCAAATACATTTCTGCTCCGCCCATAACACTGCTACAGCTATACCCTGTATAGCCAACCGTGCTTCTACCAGCTGTGCCATTTTTTTTTTTTTTTCCACAAACATCTGATGAAATTATTTGGGCTCTTTAGATGTTGATGCAACAGATGTTTGTGGGTTAGTGGAAAGACATTGTGTAAGAACAGCATTATACTGATGCAATTTTTCTAGGAGAAATACTATTTTTATTAACACCCTGTACACGCTGTAAGGAGTTCAAGAACACTGTTAGATGGATGTCCCTGATGCAAGGAGAGATTCAATGTTTCTCTGAAGGACAAAGGTAGATTATAATTATATTACATATTGTTATCCTGTTGCCAAATCTCCTTAACCAAATCAAGGTAGACGGTGTACAGTGCTGCCAAATATATTCTGTGTATTGATTCTGAGTAGAGTCTTAATACATATGTTGTTCAAGGTTTCCTTGGCCTTACTAAAGAAACACAGGAGAGATTCTCATCTCTTTCAGCATGAATGCAGCCTGTGATTTAGGTCAATATTATTCACTGTAGAAATCAAAAAATTAAAACTACATCTCAAAGCTAGAAACTCCTGAGAGATGCCAGCTGTTGCAGAAGAAGGTATTTCACACATCTGTTTTCAATACACTGCTGTCCACTGTGTTCTCGTTCCAAGGTTGAATTCCTTCTCCAAGTCAAGCACAATCTGGGTTATTAGCATCAGCTTAAAGTTGACCTCTTTTTGTGTGAAAATTAAACAAGGCTACTGATTTATAACAATTAATTTTGGATCGACTTCTGTACCTGTCACTCATGTAGCATCAGGAAAATCTGGCACACTGAGCCTTTTACGGTTAACGGCAGAGAATCCTAAAGAGGTTAATAAACTGACGGAACAAAATCAACAAAGAAAGATGTGACAGCTGGATGAAGTGTCAGGTCATCCTTAAATTCTTTAGTTTTCCCTGCACATGTTTAGTAACGTGAGCCTCTTTGTGTTTAGCTTAAGATGCTCTTCTTACTTCTGCCTTTTCTCCAGTGGACCTGACAGTTGTGCAGGTTTTAATGGAGAGGTCTTGGGCAGGCACCATGGGCGGGCTCACACTCACTTCGCAAACACTGGGATTGTTTTTACAGTTTGGACTCATGCCAGGTCACCCGCCAAACCACATGGTCAAGAAAACAACAAGACTATCCACAGACAGAAATCTCCTTCACACAAAGAGAGAAGTGTTTGTTAGGAAATGGGTGGGCGGGTCTAGTTATTGGATGTGTATGAATGAAGGAGTACAGAAGAATCTGGGTTAATCTGTATGCATCTGCCTACAAAAGGCATGTTTCTCTGTTAAAGTCCAGGACTTGATTTATTTCAGGATGAATAGCATTCTTCTTGATCATATGAACAATGGGACTGCTACATGGCACCACCATCAACTTTCAGACTCTTAACATTTCAGACATACTACTACATGGATAATTACTGGATATGACCACTAATTTGGCTGTTACTTCTTGGACAGTTAAGATCAGTTCAGCTGGCTAGGCTGTACGTGACCTGTAATTAAAGATAATCTGTTGCTCCCTCTCAGTTAGAGCAGGTGACAGTGGAACGTGTTGTAGTGTGGGTGTTGTTCAGGGTCACAAGACTCACCTGGCTATGAGAGGAATGTTGTCCTGTTGCAACAAGCCTCTGTTAGGTTCGACACCTTGACCGTCTGACAGACAGCCTCCGGGGACTAATGTGAGCGCAATCAGGTCTCAGAGGGTAAACAATTCCAGCACAAAGTCTTCACAGACATCAGATGGTCTCCATGTTCAAACACTCCCGGTGACCTTCTTCGGATGAGTGAGTCATGGCATATCCTCTGGCTACTGTAGCTGGATGGGGGACCAGCTTTGTCCCACTCTGGCTCACAAGTTTAAACATAGTTTAGCTAATGGAAAAAAATGGGCAGCTTTGTGTACTAATATGGTCAAAGAAGCCTTTGAAAGGCTTCTTCCCTTCATGCTAGAATAGATGGTGAGTGTGAAGCCAAGCAGCTGCTGCCGAGGCCTCCAGTAGTCAATTTAGAAAAGTCAAGGATGTGTCAAAATAAATATACTATTCAGTGTGTTAATAAAAGAGAGCTGCTGTGTACTTTATCCCACGTGTGGCCATTTGGCCTCAGGCACCGTGTATTTCTAGTGGTACTGTATGCTTTTCATTCACTCTGTTGTATATTTCGGTACGTTTGCTTTCTTTTTTTCTTTAGAAAAGAGTGATTATTGTTAAAGTGGAATACATGTTATGACTAGTATTGTTTGACAGTTTGTCCAGTTAATTGTAGTCTGTTGGCTTTCAAGAGCAAAAAGCAGTGATGTGGACAAATATCTAGTGCTTCGGATTTGTCAGAGTAGCAGTTCGTTATAAACGCAGTCTGCCTTGAGACAAAATTTTAAAAACCAATTTGTTTAAAAGTTAAATTATATCTTATGTTACTGCTTGTGTTAATTATATCTCTTTTAGAGGTTTGCTCCTTTTGTTGTTGTTAGAATCGGCACATCTTAAAGGAGTTATTTGGTGCTTAAGAATAAAAATGATAGAAGGCGACAAATTTTTCTGGTGGTTGGAAAAAGTTGCTGACATCCGTAATTTAAAAAAAAAAAAAAAAATAAAAAATACAGCTGCTGGATAGAGGAAACCCATATGAACCAAAAGTGCCAAAAATGGGACAGTGATGCTATCGGGCCCTATTTAGGTTGACCAAAGACATTGCTATAGGAAATGCCCTCACTTTCTCCTTTGGAAGAAATAACTAGTTTGTTTCCTCGGCTCGCTGAGAATAGCGACCCACAATCTTCGATTACCGCTAAGGACGTGACCTGACCAGACTAAATTTAAAAATGCTTCACACTGAACTTGATGCATTCAGTCTGTGTGGAGCATTTGACTTATAGGAAATCACTGGAAAAGGTCAAGTGAACAGGGTTATAATCTGCTGGGCTATTGGTCACCACGACAAGACGTCCAGACATTTCTGCAGTTCAGCACAACCTCTGTGGTTTATGATGCTGAGCCTCACACCACAGTGTAGGGACAGTGTAGAGATATTTTTGTGGTATGCTGACGACAGCATACTTGCGGATATCTGGACATCTCTTTTTTTATTTCCCAGACAGCAGATATGTCCCTTGTGCACTTGATTTCCTTGTTGAAGATAAACCATCGGGTTAGCGAGCACACTCTGCAACTTTCTTCTCTCTTTGTCACGTTTAACATGATTATTATACTTGTACATGTGTTCCAGGTTGTTCTGGTTTTTTTGGGGGGGGTTTCCTAGTGAGTTTTGATGTTTGTTTTTCTTTTAAAATCTTACCTTATGTTTTACTTTGAGGCTTTAGCAACAACCTTAGCATCTGTCACCCTTGGCTGAAAGCAGAGAGGCAAATGTTTCAAGCACAGTTCAGTCTGGTCACAGGTCAAAGTACAGTCTGAGTGAGATGACTGAAGGGCTCTGGTCTTAACCTCCTAAGACCCGAACTCTTTCATGGCATGCATTTTTAATTTCTCTTTGATATTGGGGCTGACTGGGACCTGATGAATGTTAAAAACAAAGAATTACCTGATTTTATTTTTATTTTTTTATTTTTTATTATTTTTCTGTTTTTACCTGATTTTTACTCCTGAGAAAAATGAGATCCACATATGAAGACATTCGTTTGAAATTTTGATTGAACAGTGTCAGTATAATGTCCTCGTAAGTCGATATCAGGCTTTTGTAGAGCAAAGTATTTTGGTCCAGGCAACCCCAAATGTGATGTCCACATATGTGGACACCAGGGGATTGTTCTTCGTACGTCGCTTACTACATCCAAGATCAAATGACACATCCAAGACCAAACCATCGCGCTAACCGTGAGCTCGCTAATCCGGTTCCCCGAACACGCCTGCTGTTGACGATTAGTACAGCTGGACGCAGTAATGTGACATCACTGGGTGTCGTAAAAGGGGCTACGCATCGATAGTAGAAACATTGATCGGCAACCCGCTGATTGGTCGGCGAAAATGTCGAAGGGGCGTGCTCGGTATTTTCCGGCAGCAGAGCAAGAACTCATGAGTGAGGGATTTCAGGAGTTTCAGAGTTTAATTAAAACGCAAGAGAACACTGCAAAGGCTGCAGAAGCAAGGAGAGAGGGCTGGCAGAAAGTTGCTGACAAATCAAACTCGTAGGTAATTTAATAATAATACTGATAATAATGGATTGGGTTCATATAGCGCTTTCCAAGGCACCCAAAGCGCTTTACGATACCACTATTCATTCACTCCCACATTCACACACTGGTGGAGGGAGCTACGGTTGTAGCCAGGCTGCCATATCGCGCCATCGGCCCCTCTGGCCAACACCAGTAGGCGGTAGGGTAGATCTATCATATGACACTATATTGTCAAATATCATATGGCATTATATTATATTATAATATGTTATATTATATCCCCTTTCACATTAGAGCCACAACAGGACCCACAAGAACATGGGAACAAGTAAAAGTGGAATACAGGAGTATTCTACAGAATGGTAATATTTATCTCTTAGATTGCTTTTCGTCTCTTGGCAAGGTAATACTGGCCTGTAATACTCTGTTAGTTTGTTCATAACAGCAACCAAGAAAAGGGCAGAGGAAAAAAAGACAGGTGGTGGTCCTGCACCCCCTCGTCAACAAGTTGGTTAAGTAAATAATACCCTCACGGGAATATCGATATCTCTCTATGAGCACACTGTCGCGCTGAGCTAAAGGATCCTGTCTATCCCGCAATATACGCTGAATTCTGAGGACTCTCCTTATCAATCTTGCACCTTCCGCAATGGGTGGCTCGCGTATACGGACAGGACATGGCTGCGACAGGCTTCCCAAATCCACCTTCGCTTTTATAGCCGTGGTCTCTCATCTTGATTACACGAAGTAATTTACAATTACTACTCTGAAATATGAATTACATCTGTAATAATCACATACATGTGATAGAATGTTAATAGTTCATTTCCCTTTTTTAGGAAATGACCTGTATGTATCTGTGTGACATCAATAAAAGGATCAAGTGCTGCATTATCTTTAGTTACATTGATGTTATTTATTTATGGTGAAACAGTGGTGGAATATCGCTGTTGCTTTCGTATAAATGAAGCGGACATACCTGCGTGGCCGCGATCTAATCCTGTTTACATAAAGTAAACCTGCTCCCGAGCAGGTTTACGCTTACGGCTCTGTTGCTATGACAGCAAGTCCCGGATGAGCTTCGGGGAACCGAACGATCCGGGATCACGCGAAATCGTCAACAATCTAATCCAGCTAACTTACTTAGCGAGGTACGAAGAACAGGCCCCAGGTCCTAGGAGGTTAAACAAGACTAAAGATTTAAACTTTGAAAGTTTAGCTGTTACAGATTGTCCCTCAGAGCCAGAGTTTTAACATCACAATGGCACTTGAGGAAGTGTTGGGGAATTTCCAATGTCATCAGGTTTTATCTTGTCATGATTATTAAAATTTGGACAATAAATCTGTCAGTTGGATATTTTTGTCAGAACCAAAGTAGTCAAACAGCAACCTAAAATATACTGTATCTGGTATTTGGGGGGAGGGGTTACTTAAATGATCCCAGATTTGTATTTATTTATTTATTTATTTATTTTTTTAAATAATCTTCCTCTTGTAAAACTTTCATTGATATGCTGAGACGGTCGTCAGCAATGCTGCTCGTTTGGGACAGCTGAACTCTGTGTATTTTTATCTGTGATAGACAGGCAGGGCAGATAGTTGAACAGGATTGTGCACATTTCCTACGTTACTGTGGAAACTTACAGCTGCTACAGACCAAACCAAATGTGTAGCTTGTACTGCAGCAGCCAGAAAGTAGAGTCACGTGATTGGATCATCAGGAAGATTGAAGCATTGTATATTCCAGTTTGACATAGTCTCTAAATGTTTTAAATCTCCCCCATCATTAGGTCAGTATGCAGACTGATTTGTACAGCAGCTCAGGGATTACTAAAAGGCCTGCTTTAGCTTTCCCCCCTTCACTGACCAAACCAGTCTCTAAAGACCAGAAGGTATCACACACTGCTCGCCACGGTCATTGTAAACACTCCCTTCTAATTACTACTCGTTAGATCTTCAGAGAAAAGCCAATCCTGAATAGGAGGAATTGGACACGAGAAGACCTGAATTTGCTAATCCAGTCAAATTATCTCCCCCCTTTCAAGTGTCACACTCTCATTGCAGGGCTCTATTGAGTAAATGATATAACCGAGTCTTTTGGGGGCAGAGGACATTGTACTTTCCTTTCAAAAATCATGACCCTACCTCATTAAACATTAGCAGAATCAGAGGTTCATGTTGTAGTACAGTACAATTGTGGCTGGAAGCTTGCTGTGGTTTAATTGAAGAGAACAGAAATTATCAGTCTTTGTTTTTAGCACTTTTCAAATTGTCTTAATTGTGTTTTATTCTTTTTGAAAAGCCAGTTTAACTATGCAGCACAGTGGGGTGGTGGCTAGCTCTGTTGCCTCACAGTAAGACGGTCCTGAGTTTCCTAAGCTATACTGAGTTTGACTCCACCATCTGGCCAAGATCTTTCTCTGTGGCATGCACTCTAACTGGGTACTCTGGCTTCCTCCTTCAGTCCAAAAACAGTAAGCCACTTTTATGCAGTTAGTTGGGTCAGGTTAATTGGTGATTCTAAATTGCCCACAAAAAATTGAATTGAATGTGAGTGGAAATGGTTGTTTGCCTCTCTGTGTTATCCCTGTGTCAGATTGGCAATCTGTCCAATGATAGCTGGGATAGGATAAGGATAAGTGGAAGAGAATGGATGGATGGACAGTTTAACTAATGTGGTCAATACGTCACTCTAATTTGGTCAAGACTCACTGTCCCCTCTTTGTGTCTACAGTGCTCTCTGACGGAGACCAAACTCTGAGGTGGAGGAGGCTGTAAAGAGGTCCTGAAGGAGCCTCCCCCCCTCCCTGCCTGACCAGTTAGACATTGGATCGCCATGCCTCCTCGGAAGCGTGGTGGGGGTAGCGGTGGTGGCGGCGGTCGCAGCGGCTTCTCCGCCATCTTCTGTTGTTTTAACAACAGAGACCATCCAGAGATCACCTACAAACTGCGGGATGACTTTGCTCTGCAGTCCATGGAGCCATCACTGCCCATGCCGGGAAGTGATGAGCTGGATAGCATGTTCGCCGAGTTGGTGGTAAGACACTGTTCCATTTAGTTTTTTGTTTTTTGCACATCTAAACACTTACAGAAATCAGTAGGTAATCCTGATGTGTCTTATTCAGGATTACTTACTGGAACTTTTATTGTCATGAAAGTATTAAAAATAAAGGTTTCTAGCAAGTTTGAATTCCAGCGCTTCTTTAAAATAAAAGGCCAGTACTTAGCACTGTATCACTGGGCCACCTTGGGATAATTATGACCTTTAAAAACCACCCTATCATACAAATCAAGACAATTTACAATGAAATACTTGAAATATTTTCCAAACTGACTTAAGTGGATGTTTTAAATTGGCTCTAAAATATATTCTTACTACATTGTTTACCCTGTCTGTTACATTTTAAGGCATTCCCAAATAAACTGCCACTTCCTCCCAGTTTAAACTTACACTAACTTGTGAATAACAGGGCCAGACTGCCTTTTTTCCCTGTCTTATTGTCACTTCTAATTTGTCGTGCCCTCCTCTCGCTCTCTCTTCTGGCCCCGTTTCCTCTCTCATGGTTGCCACAGTAATCTAAGCATGACATTTTTGCACATCAATAGGCCTTATTCAGGAGCTCTTAATGCCTCGGCCTCCTCCATCTGCTAATTGCTTGTTTTTGTCTACCACTCTTTATGAAGACATAATTGAGTACGTTGAGTGTAACGACAAAGAGGCTTTCAGTTGCTCTGTTTACTAGAAGAAAACAGCCACGTGCTTTTCTTTTCACCCAGTATGAGCCACCATGTGCTTGTATAATCAGAATGGGTTTGCTGGGGGGAAAAAAAGACTCATGTTGGGGAAACAGATTTTGAACATCTGCTCTGTTACGATCAGTTAAACTCGACCTTTGAATTTGAAATTTACTCAGACAGTCAGGTGAAGCTACTTTTCCTATCATGCGTTCATACCCAACATAAAACACATACATGCTTTTTATGATTTAGGGAGTAATTGAGTCATTTCCCCAAACACACGTGGCCCTTTTACTGAGGATGTCAATAGGGACTTGATCATTGCACATATTGATTCACCAGGCCTACATTCTTTAGCAAATGAAACCCCCAAAGGCACGTCCCATGATGACTAGTTGTCATTAAAATATTTTGCAATTATTCTGTTGGGTAAACTGCGTTAACATAATCTCTATTTCTCTATAACTTCCACTGCCTCTTTCACATATAGTCATTCAGCTACAGTTCAGCACAAAAAGCCCATAAATCCCTCAGATAAGTTACAGATCTTGCTCATAATGTCTCAGTCAGTTTTTTTTTCCTGGTATTTAGTCAAACGCTTCCCAAAAGCACCCTTTACGCGCCTCTGTGAAATGTCTTTTATGCGTTGTGACACATGTTGTTTCCAGATGTTTGTTACCACATGTTGAGCAGGCAAACCACACCTTATCTTTTCCCCATTACTCACACATCTAAAGCCGGGAAGACATCTGATTTGTTTCAAAATCGCACTGAATATATGATGAGACCATCCAGTGATACTATGAAGAGATTGAGCTAAAAACAGCTAACAGAGCTGCTCTTCACTTATGTTTTGTTTGGTTTGATGTCAGTTGTTTGTAAATTTGCAGGATGATGGTTTTGAGAAAGATGCTCGATATTTTAACACTCGAGTTATCAATACGGGTTTCATAATCTAACGTTCAGCGATTTGTTACTGTGACTCAGCACCAACATTTCTTAACCTTTTTCTTCTTTTTCATCTTCATTTTGCAGGATGAGCTTGATCTTACAGAGAAACACAGGGAAGCCATGTTCGCACTGCCTGCAGAGAAGAAATGGCAAATCTACTGCAGCAAAAAGAAGGTAAACAGATCTCTGTTGGCTGCATAGCACATTACACTGTATCAGCCTTCATAGATTCGCTGCTGTCTGCCTTTTTTTTTTTTGGGGGGGGGCTACAAATATCCCAGTAGCCAATTTTATGTAATCTCCTCCCTCATTGATTTGTTGATCCCTTGAGCTGTGTGTTTTCTGAGTCTTTTATCGCTGGATCCCTATGCTTACTGCAGACCATTTTATTTTGATGTAGTGAATATGTCACTGCTTACAGTAATATTCAGGACAGCATTGTGAACCACCTTTTGCTAATTTAATAGTGTGCCTCCTTAGGAATTCAACTTGACAGATAATTAAAATATAAAGGGTAGCTGAAAGGGTGTGTTAATGGAAACTAGCAGTTAAAGTTGACGTACGTCTGTACTGGTTTTAATCTCTCACAAAAGAGGGAAGTGGCTAAATAACATGAGGGAAGTTTGATACTACGCCAGTGCAGTATATTTAAGGCTTCTGCCAGAAACCGGTTAGTCTGCAGTGTTCTCATCTAAATTATCAAACCATTCCTGTAATGTAGAGGCTTCGGTACTATGCCTTCCCCACAGTACTGAAGTAGTTCTGGTATCTGCAATATTTTGCTTTAAGAAATAAGTAACTTACATTTCAGACTTTATTAGGATCAAAACTTGGGCTCATTTTCATTGCATCTGCCTACTGTTTGTATAGCCAATTAATGTATTGCTTATGCAAGCCATTATCAGTCAAACAGATAGCTAAACATTTCAAACAAAGCACATCATTCCCATTCCACAAAGTGCTTGTAATATCCCAGCATTAATCCCCTGTTCTGTTATACATCTCTTGAGTTACAGTCACTTTCTCCCTCGCTACGAAGTAAATCTTTTCTACTTAAAAAGAGCTCCTTTGTGAATAACTTCCTTGAGCGGATGCTACATGAGGTGCATATAAAAATAGTGCGTAGAGGGAGTAAAGCGAAAGCTAAATCTGGCCTCCTACATTAGATAATCCACTAACAGGGAAGGTACTGTCAGAAATGATGAAGTTCTGAAGATTTCAAAGGTCCTATTTTTTTCCCTTTAAATTTTGACAGCGCATTTCCTCCCACACAGCGTGGTTTTTCTCTTCTTCTCTTCCTGCCTGATTCAAAAATGAAGAAAACTTGGCATATTTTTGATTTAATTTTTTTTTAAATTCTCTTTTAGGTAACACACCTATCCCATCAAAGCATTCATGTAGACACAACATATACTCTACTACTCTGTGATAGTGTCGTGTTTCATTATGGCCTTCCGGATAAAAGGAACGTCAGCTGTTTCTCCACATAATAACAACTCATCCTCAGTATGCAGGAAAATGCAGACGCCTGTTCTGGTTTAGCTCAGTGCAAGTTCAGCTACCTCTTAATGTGCCCACACATTTTTACAGCAGTGTTTCAAGGCCAAAGGTATGAGGGTGTAGGATATCCTGTCCTGACTAGTATGCAGACGGGCCATGCAGATTTATTAATCTTTTCCTACATCTGGTAACAAACTGGATGGTGAGGAGTACTGGGATTTAGCCAGATGGATTGGATATTTAGATTGTGTGTGTGTGTGTGTGTGTGCGTGTGTGTGTGTGTGTGTACTATATAAATCCCCAGATAAAACAGCTGCAGAAAGGCATAGATGTTATTAGGCCAGAACAGCAGAGCAAAAAAAAAAAATCACCGTTGTTTGAAATGTCAGTTTTCTTCCTGAATGTAAATGCTTTTGCTTTAGCCAGCCCAGAGAGTTTAAATATGCATGAAACAAATGTAGCTCTTGGCAATGAATTGAATAGGTGCGTTTCCCAAAATGTCAAATTACTCCTTGTAAAGATTTGTGTTTGAGCCAAAAGTGTGTATTCATGTTGATGGATAATTTCTTTGCAGAAATGGTACGTTTCCAGCACAGTTAAGTTACTGGATATGACGAGAAGCTCGAGGAGCCACGTCAAATTTTCCTCTTTCACTGGACACATACTTTAAGTATAGGTACACTTATGGCTTACTTTAGCTGCAGACAGCATCAACTAGTCAGTCACAACAAGGCAAGTGATGGAGAGTGCTGCATGCTCCTGCATCTACTGTGCCCCAGTTAGTGGCCTTATTTCAGTAGCATCACAGTGCACCTTAAAAATAAACCTCAGAATCGTTGCTTTACTTCTTTTGTGTTAAAGGGAAGTTGGGGGAGGATTTAGGTGAGTCAACCCTTTTTAAATGCAGTGTGGACCTACAGAATAAGGGTGAGGGAGGAGAGACAGAACAGACATCAATATTGCTGACTCTGCAGCAAACTTTGGCTCCAACTCAGATAAAAACTCACCATCAGAGATTCAGAGAGGAAGGGTGCGTGCGTGCGTGCGTGTGTGTGTGTGTGTGCGTGCGCATGCAGAGAAAAGAGGAAGCACTTAGTTGTCCAAAGCAAACAGGAAGGCTTCACTTCCACAGGTGCTTCTTTTGTATGTGAGCAGCGGGTGGGTGAGTGAGGGGGTGATAAGGAGGAAGATGGGTCATTATCGGGGCACTCAAAGCCCAAGTGATGAGGGTGCTCTTTTTCCACCAGTTGCTTCTTGGCTTCAGAAGTCAAGCTGGATGTGGAGGAGATAAGTCATTCAAAGCTTTAGCTGTTTAGTTTGGCCAGACACCTGAGCTGATGAAATCATGCTGTAGAGAATCAATCTGCTTCCTGTCTCTTGTCTTTTGTCCATTTTCTTCAAGGCTACATCATCTGCCAAGAAGATGATTTACTGATCTGGTTGTCAGCAAAGATTTTTTTTTTTTGTTGGGTTTCAGATTTTAACGTGAGGAAAAAAGAAAAGTTTAACTTCTAACTTCTTGAGTTCTGAAACGGGCTAACTATTAAATGCACAGTTTAAGATTTCGTAATGTGTCTCTGACCTTTATTTTTTTCAAATGTGAAAAAAAACAAACCCCTCAAAATACACTCCTAGCCTGTCATCATAACTCTAAATAAACTGTGGGTATTTTATATTTTGAAGACCGCTGACTTAGAAGTTAAAGGAGTAACTCTTTAAAATGTAAAAGTGGTCCCACCTCTGCGTCTCCTTCGCCTCTTCAAACTGACTGGACATTTTCCAGGACCCATCTGGTCAAGCTGGCACTGGTCTTGAGTGGAACAGCAGGATCAGTCCTTCCTGTCACAGCACAAACCTTGCAGACCAGCCAAGGCCCACAGTTTCGACCAAGAGCGGCCAAATCTCTACAGGCTCGCTTTATTAACCGACGCCCAATTAGTTTCTGATGGTCACAGTTCACTTGTGCCTAATGGAGCATGAGGTAAACTGAAAGCCAAGAAAGCTTTTATGTACATGCCAAGGTTAGCTTCAAGTCACTTTAACCTCAGTGCTTTAGTAGTCTTTTTAAGTCAAATATGAAATCATCTCAGAAGTGCCTAGCAAGTTTTTTGTTTTTTGTTTCCCTCCCCCTCCTTTAAACTTGCAATGCAAACGTGCCCGTGAGCAAGATTAATCTCACCATAAGTCAGGCCATGTCCTTAATCCACGGTTTAAACATGCATTTGCTAATCTCACGATTTTCTCAAGCAGCTGTGCACTCGTGTTTTGGCATTTTTCACCACCTCCTGAAACTTAGTGAAGCTCTGGAGGATAAAATAGCTTGAATATCTGTGTCGCCCTACTTTGAGCTCTCGATTCGTTTTTGGCTGGTGGCTATTTAAGCTCCAGTCCGTCTGTTCCCTGTCCATTTGTCTGTGTTTGTGTGCATCGTGTCTTTCAAAGCCAATCAATCTGAAAAGTGACGGAAAGAGGGGGAAAAAAATAATTTGCTTTGAAGTTAGACTTCAGGGTATTTGAACATGTGACATGAACCAAATAACTTTTCTTCTCATGTGAAATATGTCCTTCCAAACCACATTCTTATGTAACTTTGAAAAATGAAAATCATACCCAGTTAATATTTATGAGCTAATGCCTCATGTTTTCCTTCATTTTTATTTTCTTGTCTACTTTAATGACAGTGAAATGTATTTCATTTTTCTGTTTTTCAGGAACAAGAAGAAAACAAAAGTGCAACTAGCTGGCCAGAATATTACATTGATCAGCTCAATTCAATGGCAGCTGTAAGTAGTAACATGAGCGAGATGTCTTTTTTTTGAATTTACTAAATGGTCTTTTCTTTTATGTAATGTAGTGATGAGATATGATGACTTTTAAACATTTTGCACGTTTGTGGTGCTGAAATATCACGACCAGATTTTTACACTTTTTTTTTTTTTTTTTTCTCCTTATTGACATTTGTTTTGTTTTTTGTGACCTGTTTATCATTAAGAAAATTAACTTTATTTTGGCCTCAGATCTTTATGATGTTCAATCTTTTGCTGAACAGAGAAAGACGCTCCTCGCTCTGGAGAAAGAGGATGAGGAGGAGAGGAACAAAACTATAGAGAACTTGAAGACGGCTCTGAGAACCCAACCTATGAGGTGACCAAAAAGTTTAGAACAGCAAATAAATACACTCACATCCACATTAAAAACTATGGCAGATCCTAGGGATGAAAAACAAATGAACACATTAAATTATAACAGCTTGTGGTATAGAGCCTCAGTTTTAAGGCTACATGACTATCAGGTAAGTATCTGATGTTGCACACTACCAAGACGCAGTAAATAAACTGGAGGTCTGTAGCGTGCAAGCTGATAACTGTTGATATATTTTTCTTTTTCATGTGCCCAGATAGTTTATGTATCTAAACTCAGCCCCCCCCCCCCCCCCCCCCCTTTTTTAAATGTCACCTGTCATCATATCTCCTGTTATTAACCTCCATCGCTGCATCTGTCGCTCTTTTCAGCTCCTCATACTCGTATGGAAATGCACCCTTTAAAAATTGAACACCTGTAAAGGTTTTTCATTGATATAAAAGAACATTAAAGGAGATCCTCTCATTTTCAACACTTACTGAATATGAATTCATTGTACTGCAAGAATACACAAGGACACAAGGAACATTCACTGCAGTTTTAACCCAAAAACTTGGGTATTATCAATGCACTATACTTCTATGGTATAGTTAGTATTTCCTTAAGCGCTAAGATCATCTCTGTAAACCGCAATGACGTCTCTGTTCAGGTTTGTGACTCGATTTATTGATCTGGATGGCCTGACTTGTATCCTGAACTTCCTGAAAAGCATGGACTATGACACCACAGAATCACAGATCCACACGTCTCTCATCGGCTGCATCAAAGCTCTGATGAACAACTCGCAGGGCCGCGCCCACGTCCTCGCTCACTCCGAGAGCATCAACATCATCGCCCAGAGCCTGGCCACAGAAAACATTAAGACAAAGGTGGCGGTCTTGGAGATCATGGGTGCTGTATGTCTGGTGCCTGGCGGGCACAAAAAAATCCTGGAGTCAATGCTGCATTACCAGCGTTTCGCCTGCGAGAGGACACGCTTCCAGGTGGGTGGGAGGCGTAAAGCAATTTAAAAGCAACATTGCTTGAAAGTATTAATCATCTGTAATGGATTTTCATCTCTCAGACACTTGTAAATGATCTGGACCGGAGTACGGGGCGGTACAGAGATGAGGTCAGCTTGAAAACAGCCATCATGTCCTTTATTAATGCTGTGCTGAGTCAAGGAGCTGAAGAGGTAATATATACTGTTTTCATGCATCTTTTCACACAGGAGTCACTTATTCAAGAGGCTCTTTAAAGCACTGCTTGCATCAGTATCTTACTGCTGTTTTTCCCCCCGTTTTAGACTAGTTTGGAATTCCGTATTCACCTCCGATATGAATTTCTTATGCTGGGGATCCAACCTGTGATCGATAAGCTACATTCTCATGAAAATGCCACGTTAGACAGGTGAGGTGCAACTTCACTTTAAAACATAATCTCTTCCAAAGTGGTGTCTGTAAACATTTACAGATCAGTTGAACAGCTAAAGAAGTACACAAGCACACATACTGTGAGTCAAAACCTCGGCTTTAAACTCTACACATTATCCTGGAACTCTACCCCCAACAACAACAACACAGTAGATTTCAAAGTCTTTCCAACTAATGCGTGTCAACATTAATACTCTGATCTTTCTAAGCTGTAAGTGTGCGAGTTCATCACTTAATTCTCTGTGACACTTTCAGGCATTTAGACTACTTTGAGATGCTGCGGAATGATGATGAGCTGGCTGTGTCAAAACGTTTTGAGTCGGTAAGGAAAAGAAACATCTCTCCCTTACTCATCATGTGAGGAACAAATGTTTATTCATTTGGGGTTTTTTTATGCTTCTTATCCAGGTACATGTAGACACCAAAAGTGCCACGCAAGTTTTTGATCTCATCCGGAAGAAGATGAGCCACACTGATGCATATCCGCACTTTATGTCTGTCCTGCATCACTGTCTGCTCATGCCACGTAAGTTTAGTTGTTTGTGACTGGACAAACAGGCTTGATAAATATTATATAATAAGAATGTTGACTTTGTCCTGATTAGTCAGTCCAGAAGGTGGATTAGCACATTCCCAGCCAAACTAAAGCTGTATTCATTCAGACGCTAATATTTAGTTCCGTAACTATTTTCCCTACCTCTCACTTTCAATGGATTTGAAGTGAAAGAGCCACTAAAGACACGACTGCGCGAGGCTTTTTGCTTTAACTCTCACTCCTCTATTCTGTGTTTTTCAGGCATTTTTTTTGAAGAAATGAAAATGGGAGTGAGCCGCAACCAGTGATGTGGTTTCACCCCAGTGTTAGCAATAATCTGCAAACTTAGGAAGGAAAAATAAAACAATTATATATTAAATTTGATGCAGTGCACTTTTAATTTCCACAGTAAAGTATAACAGCAGTACCGCATGTTGTGCACTGTGAGTTTATAAGGCACCAGTTAACATCTTGTCCCCATATGACTGATGAAATTTCACCAATCAGTAAGAAATAAATTTGTCATCTTGTTGTAGCCTTTAATTATTTTGCCTCCTTTAGGCTATCTAACCACTGTGGATCCAAGTGTAATCAGTATTTTCTCCGATAACACTGAATGGAAGAAACATGAGTAATGGGAAATTTGCTTTCTTTGCTCTCTTTCTTTCCGTGTCCAGACAAGAGAAGTGGAAACACTGTACAGTACTGGCTGCTATTGGACCGCATCGTCCAGCAGATGGTCTTGCAGAATGATAAAGGTCATGACCCTGACGTCACACCACTGGAGAATTTTAACGTGAAGAATGTTGTCCGGATGTGAGTGCACCGATTTTCCTCTGCACAGACGGACACGTAAACATGGAACGGATTGAAGAATGTAGAACAGGGCTGAAGTAGAAATCCATGTGTTTGACAGCGTTGGTTCAAAAATAGCTCCCCTTTTATGTTCAGAAAAACAATCAGTGAAGTCGTTCGCGGAGATGCTGTAAGTAATTACGTGTGTCATTCTCTCTGCAGGCTGGTCAATGAAAATGAGGTCAAACAGTGGAAGGAGCAGGCAGAGAAAATGAGAAAAGGTGTGTGCGATTATAAATGCAATGGGACAATTTTCTTACCAATGAAAATCACGTTTTAATAAAATCTTGCTTTAATTTCCCCATCACAGAGCACCATGAGCTGCAACAGAAGTTTGAGAAGAAGGAGCGTGAATGTGACGCCAAGACCCAGGAGAAAGAGGACATGATGCAGACTCTCAACAAGATGAAAGAGAAGCTGGAAAAAGAGAGCAACGAGCAGAAAAATGTCAAACAGCAAGTGGCTGAACTCACCGCACGACTGCATGAGCTCAGCACCGTATGTTTCCCTTTAAAGTACTTTGCAATTACAATTACCTTCAAATGAAAACCTTAATGAGTAGGATGATGGACTCTGACAGCCAGCGGCGGTCCAGAATAATCATATGACCTAATCTAAGAAGTTAGGAGTAGTCCTTTAGATATCACAATGTGATCTAAATTTATTAAAACCTCAAAATTAAGCAGTTTAAGTTTTTTTTGTTTTTTTTTCTAGATGAAAAGCAGAAATGAAAAAATGAACCATTTTTAACTTCTGTCTGATTAAAGGTCAGGTTGAAGGGAACACTTCTGTTTATTTTCATATATTTCATATATACTGTTACTGTGGCCCTGAGTTCAAACACATGCAAGCCCACAAATTACAATGGAAATTGAGTAAAACATAAAAGAAATAGAAAATGTTCACAAAAAACCTTATAAAACAAAAGTGTTTTCGGGGTGACAACAATGTGACAGAACAGCTCTCGAGGGGACAAGCTACTGAATGACTAATAGCAATCACCTATCTATGCATGAGTCATGCGATTAAAATGCACATTACCCGCATCTTTTTGTTCCTCACAACGATGAAAACTGTTAAGAAAAAAAAACAGAGCTTCCTGTCATTTCTACAGTTTTTATGTCACATTGTTGTCTCCCTAAAAACATGTCCTTTGTATTTTGTGTGCTTTTGCAGTGTTTTTCTATTTGCTGGCATTTTCATAAGTCCAAGTGCGTTTAACCTCTCACGGCCAACATAGAATGCTGATAAAAGAAGATGACAGCCGATGGTTTTGAGAATCCATTTCAGCTAATGTGCCCCTTTTCTGCTGGACTATAATCAGAATTCAGAAAGCACCCAAGACCAGGAATCTTGTTTCCTGTCTATAGTGACTGCAAGTCTACTGAAATGGCACAAAACTCTCATAAAAACTGTGTTGTTGAAGGCCAAATGTAGGTTTAAGAAACTAATAATACACATCTACCTTACTTGAGAAAGAAACTCATGAAATTAGGAAAACCTTTTGCTTTATGATAACAAAAATTAGACTTTTAGACTGGTATCGTTTTAATTATGAATCAGTGTGGTATGGTTTGTGTTGAAAAAAGCATAAAAATTCTTTTTGTAGTTACAATTCCATTGAATGTGCAGCAATACTCTTTCCATGAGAATTGAACCCCTCTTGTGTTCCCATGTGTCTCTGCAGAGGCAGGCAGCTGTTGTTCCTGGCGGCCCTCCTGTTGCCCCCGGCCCCCCTGGCGGCCCGGTGCCTCAACCAGGCTTTGCAGGAATAGCCCCACCTCCTCCACCACCTCCTGGTGGTATGATGCCTCCTCCGCCACCCCCACCGCCTCCGCCAGGTGGCCCTCCACCTCCCCCTGGGCTCCCGCCCATTGGAGGTATCCCTCCACCACCAGGAGCGCCCCTGGGATCATCGCTGAAGAAGAAGAACATTCCTCAGCCATCCAACCCTCTCAAGTCCTTCAACTGGTCCAAGTTAGCTGAGGTATGAAGAGCAGAGGCACAGGAGGCCTCCAGATATTCCTGCTCTTTGTTAAAATTTGACATATAAGATGTCTTATTTTCCTCTCAGAATAAGCTGGAGGGTACGGTCTGGATGGAGGTGGATGATGCCAAGGTTTTCAAAGTGCTGGATTTAGATGACATTGAAAAAACCTTCTCAGCCTATCAGAGGCAGCAGGTACTGAGAATGATGTAGTTCACCTTTCAGTCTCACCACATGTTGCTATGTTGTCTATCATTAGATAAGGCCAAGGGTAGATATGTGGGTTTGGGGTGGGCAGAGGGTTCAGTTTGCTTGCAGTTTTTTTTGGGATTTAGACTTGGCTGCTGTTCAGTTCCTTGGATTTTTTTTACTAAATTTATTATTTATTTTTTTTACTGTTGTACAACTTTTCTTTCCTAAGCACAGTTTGGTCATGGGGAAGAGGTCAGATCAATAAAAACAGGAGAAAGGAGATATTTTGAGATACACTTGGCAGTTAATTAGATTCCAGACTTTCATGCTTGAATGATTTTAAACTCCTCACATTTCAAATGGAACGTTTTTTCTTTTTTTTTCCTAATGGTTTAGATCATTCTGCCACATGTGATTGAAAATGCATGAGTGCGCTGCTCACAATCAGCTGTTCCTTTTTTCTTTCAGTTTGCAACTGATGTAGTTTCTAGAAATTCATAATCGGTAGTTTCTGGATTAGAAGGGCATGTCTTTTTAAAGATGAAACTGCAGACAGCCCAGTATATAAAATGTGATCTAACGCATGTTGAATCCACACACATTAAAAAAAACAAAACAAAAATGTGCATTTTAGATACTCAGCATCAGCCTGATCAGTTTAATGATTAGTTATGTGCACAGCATGTGAAGAACAAGCATGTAGTGATAATCTGAACAGCCACTTACAGTATGTCTTACTATGCTCACGTCATTGCTGATCCATTGTCATTGAAGTGCTGAATGATTCATTTGTTCTTATGGGCTGCAATCACATAACTGCTTTACTTATTCTAATGAGTGCTTACATCTTCCCTGCTTCTTGCCTGCATTTTAGGACTTCTTAATGATCAATAACAGCAAACAGGTGAGTGCACTTACAGTACAGTAGTTTCTACAGTCACTCTTTGTTCATATATTTGGCGTCAGCTGTCTTGTCGTGTTTGTGTGTTCTCGTGAATTCCACAGCCACTCTCTCTCCTTTCAAATGTGTTTTAAGCTCTCCTTCGGGATGCTGGCACATGTGTCATCCAGTCCTAATTGTTATGCGTTTGTCTGTGACTGTAACTGAAACAAAATGTGAGCTTCATGCTTTCTAACCTCTTAATCACTGTGCTAACAGAAAGAGGCGGAAGACGACACGCTGGGCTCCAAAAAAGTCAAGGAGCTGTCAGTGATTGATGGCCGTCGAGCTCAAAACTGTAACATCCTGCTCTCACGGTAAGTTCAGTTCAGGATTTTTTAAAAAAAAATAAAAAAAACAAAAAAAACCCAGACACAGCAAGATGTTATTATATTCTATCTGTTGTGCACTGCAGACTGAAGCTTTCAAATGATGAGATTAAGAGAGCCATCCTAACCATGGACGAACAGGAGGACCTTCCCAAAGACATGCTGGAGCAGGTACGGCTTTCATGCAAACATAAAACAGCTGTGCTTTCATTAATGCACGTCAGTTTAAATCACAAGTAGTTAAGAAGTGAGCGGCAAACGTCATGCACCTTGGAGCGAGAGACAGTGGAAGCAGAGATTCAGGCATGTTCACTGACGACAAAAAGCAGAGGTGTCTGAGTATTCGATATAATGAAAAGTCTTTTCCTTGTCCTTTAGTTGCTGAAGTTTGTCCCAGAGAAGAGCGATGTGGATCTCCTCGAGGAGCATAAACATGAGCTCGATCGAATGGCCAAACCCGACCGCTTCCTTTACGAGATGAGCAGGTGAGTTTCTCTTTATGTGCAGCGTATTATTTCACTGTTTACCAGCTGATAACCACAGAGCTGACAGCATCAGGGCAGAGCAGCTCAGATCTGCTGACAAACAATAGTCTTTGTTTCCTCTTGGTCTGAGTAGATAAACCCAGTGACACATGGTTTTCTACTTGACGGGAACAATAGCCGTCTGTGTGAAACACTGTTTTGGAGAAAGTGAGCCGATAATTTAATAACTTTTATTGCAGTTTTGCAAATAAAGTCATGTAAGACAAAAGAAAGGAGTGTGGTCACCAGCAAAGGTCAGGTCGCTGGTGGGTGAGATCCTGCAGCATAGCAACAGCAGAAATGTATGTAAAGGAAGAATCACACAGTCCGTTTTGTCTTGTTTCCTCTAAGAAGTGCCGCTGTAGTTTCCAGTTTGTCGTCTTACAGGCTGGACTGGAAGACAGATGCCACTGTGGTATTCATTAAGTGCACAGACTGTGCTTTTATAGGTTTAAATCATAAACACAGCCAAAAATAAGCTTCAGTACCACAACTAAAACTTTGATATGCTTATATAAAACTTATATAGTGTGGCGATTTAAGTGCAATGTTCATGATTGTGGCTTTTGTCTACATTTGTGGATTTCCCTGTTTATAATTTATTATTTGTATCTTTTTCTCCTTCTTCTCTGACACGTTATTTCCATCCTCGGTCCAGAATAAACCATTACCAGCAGAGGCTGCAGTCTTTGTACTTTAAGAAGAAGTTTGCAGAGAGGATAGCTGAGATCAAACCCAAAGTTGAAGGTGGGAAATATGTGCTTTATACAATAAAAATGATATCTCAAATATGATTGCTATGATTTATCCAAAGCAAACATATTTATATCTCCAACTTTGTCCATTTTCCTGCTGCTTTAGCGCTGGGTAAGGCGTCTAAGGAGGTTTTAAACAGCAGAAACCTGAAGCAGCTGTTGGAGGTGGTGCTAGCATTTGGAAACTATATGAACAAAGGTCAAAGGGGCAATGCTTATGGCTTCAAGGTGTCTTCACTCAACAAGATCGCAGATACTAAATCCAGTATCGACAAGTAAGAACATTTTTCAACAGTGGTATTAAAACTTTGCAGGCAGCAGTAGCAAGAATGGCATGCGGTGTATAAAAGTCACATCTGGGAATATTATAGTGATGAAATTTCACCATATTCATATCTGAAAGTCCATCATGAAAGCCCTATATTGCACATTTGACACATTTTGCTGTGTGTTTGCAGAAACATTACTCTGCTGCACTATCTGATCACCATCCTGGAGAAGAAATATCCCAAAGTCCTGAAGTTCCAGGAGGACCTGCAGAGTATCTCAGAGGCAGCCAAAGTCAAGTAAAGGCCGGGAGCAGTGATTCCCAAGTGTTTTCCTAATTTTTGTTTGTAAAATATGCCACCAATTGTGGTTCAATTGTTGGCATATAAAGAGAGTTTCTGTAAAGGGTGAATCATCTGCATGGGGAACCTCATTTTCAGCTACTTCCTTTTTAAGTGAATGGTGATGACCTTTCTTTCTTCCACGCAGTATGACGGAGCTGGAAAAAGATATCGGCAACCTGCGCAGTGGATTAAAAAGTGTAGAGAGCGTAAGTCATGGATATTTATTTGCAAACTCAGCAGAGCTCTTCTTTATGTTCTCTTTCTAATTGCTCCTTTTGATTTCCACTTGCAGGAACTGGAATACCAGAAGAAAGGGCCGCAGGAGCCAGGTGACAAGTTTGTGTCGGTGGTGAGCCAGTTCATCACCGTGGCCAGCTTCAGCTTCACTGATGTCGAGGACTCTCTCATCGAGGCCAAAGAACTGGTGAGTCATTCGGCCTGTGTGGTTTCTCCAGAAAACCCGAGGGTGTGCACGTGCGTTTGAGCAGACCGGACAGTGTCGCAGTCGCCTGCAGACACAGGCGCTGAAAGCTTGCATCCCATTTCCTCTCCATGCAGCTGTTTCTACAAGCCTTACTGACCCCGCCAGGGACCTTTCTAGGAAAGCGACCAGCAGGAGAAGCGTTTCGGCTTCCTGCTGCAGTGCCACCGACACTTTATTGTGCGGCCTGCTTGTCGCCATGTGTGAGGGCCAAGAGTGCAAACAGGAACATAGGCTTTAATATTATTTCACACTGTGGACATCAGATTACACCTGCCAACTTTAAGATGTCACTTTATGTTGTGCAAACAGAATCACAGCATCGAAGCAAACGAAGACAAAGCAAATGTGGATTTTATGGGGACTAAACTCCACTACCAGCAGAAACCTGAACATGTTCACATTTCAAAGGGCCGTTTGACACGCTAACATGGGATTTATGTGTCTGTCTTCCTGAATGGCAGGAAGAGGTGTTTTTTCTTTATTATTTTTATATGTCCCACAGTGTGTGCCACATTGACATGAGGACTCAGCTGGTGACATGGGAACCATTAGTTGCTGTTAATCATTTACAGTATGCCACGGTTAAATATTTGAATGTTTACAGCGGCCTTCTGTACTCACGACTGGGAGCCAGATAACCTCGTGACCCTCTAAGTGGGTCACTGCATCAGCTCTGTGCATATAAACAAAACAAAAGCAGAAAAAGGTGACTGTGAAATAGAGTTTATTGATTGTTGCTGTGAGGAAGTTGAAAAGAAATGTATTCTTTTTTTTTTTCTTTCTAATGGGGGAAAAACAAACTTCAGCATCTTTTCAGCTCATAGTTTCCCTGTCTATGCCATAACTGCTGTTAGCGGTCACATTTTTTGAAGCTGTATCTTCCCAGCATGATCTTGCATCTGGATGTTCTTTTTTTTTTTTTTTTTTTTTTTTTTTTTTTTTTTTTATTGTGAAAAATACCCAACAAGCACATTGCCTTAATTTGAGCTCTGGCTCCAGTCTCTGACCTCAGCTGCAATCAGTAGCCGGTGAGATCTGGATGAACACGGGCTTCAAAGCCCGACCACTCCTGCCCTGCTCTGGTTTCAAAGAGCTGGGGCCGAATGACTCTCCTGTAAAGCAGTCAAAGATGGAATAAAACGCGGTTCTGCTGCGTCCTGCTGTAAATCTAATCCCGTGTGCCCCCTCCTCTTCTCTTTGGTCCCGCAGTTCCTGAGGGCAGTAAAGCACTTTGGTGAGGATGCCAGTAAGATGCAGCCAGATGAGTTCTTTGGCATCTTCGACCAGTTCCTGCAATCGTTCACAGAGGCTCAGCAGGAGAACGAGAACATACGAAAACGAAAGGAAGAGGAGGAACGCAGGGCCAAAGTAGAAGCTCAGGTATGCGACTGATCTCTCTTTTCATCCCCTGAGATTCTCAGTAGAGCTATAGCTGCTATTAAACACTTATTTAGCACCTTTAATTTATTAAATACTACAATGCCTTCATTTAGCAAAAGTTACACAGTCATAGGAAATATATTTGATCTGTTTTCTGTCCTACGTGAGAAGATAGTATGACTCACATCTGTGCAGCTCATTAGGTCTGATTAGATTAGAGCTAAAAAATGGCTTCCTAACCTTTGATCAAAGGTGCCAGCATCTGCCCACTAACTCCTCTACAGCTCATTGCATTATACAGTGCATTGATATTATATAGTCAAATTGGATGTTATTACGTGACTGCTTCTCTGAGTCATAAATAAATAAAAACCAGGAGGGCTCAGATTCCCGTATCCAAGCAAAGCTAATAATGCTCTTATCCTCTCACCTCTTCAGATATTTAAATGACAGTTTTCATTTGTGTCCCCAGCTACGTGAGCAGAGGGAGAAGGAGCGAAAGGCCCGGAAAGCAAAAGCGAACGGAGAGGAGGATGGCGGTGAGTTTGATGACCTCGTGTCAGCGCTGCGGTCGGGCGAGGTCTTCGATAAGGACTTGTCCAAGATGAAACGTAACCGCAAGCGGATCAACAACCAGAACACAGACTCGGGCAGGGAGCGACCAGTCACAAAGCTGAACTTCTAAATGGGCTCGATCACTCGCAACCCCCTGCTCATCAGCCTCCCTCTGGGGTGAACTGACATCCACATTCCTCTTCACCCTCCTCCACTCCCACCCACCTCGGCTCGGGTGAACCACAGCATTGCGTCATCGCAGCAGGGCCACACACAGCACAACATGATTAGACCTCTCATCCTCTAAGATTTTGATAAGAAATAGAGCAGAAGCCAAAGGTTGATACTCTTGGACCAAACAAGAGGGTGGAAAAGAAATGTTTTAAGTCATGCTGGAGAAAGGTTTTCACGGGTGTTTTGACAGGATCCGTTCGGTGCCGTTTTTGTACGTGAATCTATGCACAGAGTGAAATGTGCATCTGGTCGAGTGTTTCCGAGGCTGGAAGCTCGATCAAAGCAAGAGGACTATTCCTCTAAATGGGGCCATTTTGTACAGACTGAGGTGTGCTGCTTTCACCTGCCTGGATTTTCCGAGAGATCATTTCTGGAGACTAGACCTAAGCTTCCTCTTGATGCTGCCGCTCTCTTGCAGTCACAGCCATCACAGGACTGAGAGACTGTGTTGTATAGATGGATGTGGTTTTAATTGCAAGTGACACAGCTGAGGGTCGTTTTTTTTTTTTTTTTTTTTTTTTTTTTGTGTATTCACCTTTTTTTGACGTGCATCACATATATATATAAATCTGATCACTGTATGTTTTTATTTGAACATTTTCCTGTTACGAGCTGGCCTTAACTCTGATTTGATTTTGTTTTGTTTCTTTGTTAAGTGGGTACTCTCAAAGGCCTTGGCCTGATCTGCAATTCTTAACAGGTGTGTGGACACTCGTGTCATACATTGCATACATCCATAGTATACAAGCGTGTGTGCTTGTTACACATGCACATAGGAATTCATAATGCTAAATACCATTGAAACCAACAATTAATGCAATACACTTGTCTTTCCCCTTTGAAGAGAGTGCCCTCCTTAAATGTTTTTTTATTATTTGAATAGATGAAATGTTTGCTCCATGCTGGCTGGATTTACACTGCATCAAATGAAAGGGCAGAAAAAAAAAATCTGCTCCACATGTGATGTTTTCATTCTTGTGGAAAACATCACATGTGGACGTGCGACGTTCCCCCTTCAGCCTTGTGACTCCATCCAGCCGACACCTCCACCGAACTTTTATAATTTAAACTGCCTTCCATTGTACAATGACCTAAAGATAATAAATGGGAGAAAACTACTGATGAGTTTGATTATTTAGTTTTTCAACACATGCACTTTCGCGCAGCATTGACTCTGGTTTTATAAAGTTGTTTATTGCTACTAAAAACCTTGAACAGGAAGTGGAAGCATCTTTTTTATGGCTGAATTTTAAACTCTAGAGGTAACCAGCATTGTGGCTCCATCTAGTGGTCAGTAAATGCAACAACATTTAATGTACACTCCATTTAATGTACACTTCAAATCATCAAAGCAAAAATCCCTTTTTACATTCAGTCATACACGATAACATATTTATGTTTATTATCATATACAATCAAAGTTCACTATCAAGAATATTTTAGTAGATATCTGAATGGCAGTACACTTCCATTTAGCTGTTCTTCAGATTTTATCTTTAGTTATAACCATCCATCCATTTTCTACTGCTTATCTGGGGCAGGGTCTAAGCAAAGCAAAGAAACCCAAACCTTCCTCTCTCTAACCCCTCGTCCAGCTCTCTTGGGGGGATGGTGAGGTGTTACCAAGCCAGATGAAGAAGAGTACCAGTGACTGAGCTCCTCACAGTCTCTAAGAGTTAGTTATGTACTTTGCTAATCTATTAAATATAATTTAGGACAATTTAAAGAGTCACAAGATGTATAATAGTTTTTGTTTTTCTTAAAACAGGTAAGGAAAACTATTTCTTCATTTACTACTCAGGTAAACCAGGCCAGAAGAAAATAAGGTCTTATTTTCTTCATTACAGATCCAAGTCTTGGCCACCTAAACATTTTCTATTCATAAAATGTGTTTTTGTCTTATTAAAAACCACCATATAACCTCTGTTTTAATTTGCTTTTGTATAGAAAACCTATACGTCTTGCTTACTTCAGCAGGAAACCATGTGTCAGCTTGTCATCTGCCTCCTGCACAAAGCGTGAAACTCCAGTGTAAAAAGCTCTGCCAGCAACTTCCACCACTACAGCCTTGAAGTCTCCACACTTGGTCTCCTGAGCATTAAGACAGAAACACAATAAATGCTTCAGATCATTCTATGATGAGCTGATTCAAAAGAATAATTCAATTCATATTTATTTATATAGCACCAAATCACAACAACAGTCACCTCAAGGCACTTTATATTGTAAGCTAAAGACCCCACAATAGTATAACATCTTGTATGTGAGGCGAAGGATTTTAAATTTGATTTTAAATTAACAGGGAGCCAATGTAGAGAAAACAGTCTGGGAGAAATGTGCTTTCTCTGTAGTTACTCTCGCTGCAGCACTTTAGATCAACTGAAGGCTTTTCAGGACATCCTGATAATAACCATCTTGTAGAAGTAGGAAATTAGAGGTCATCCAGGTCCTGCAGTTTTATTAATTGGTATGTTCTCTGGCTTCATGAACAGATAAAGTTGGGTATCATCTGCATAGCAGTGAAAAGCATGCTATGCCTTGAATTAATTTAACACTTGTGTGAAGATTAATCTCCATTTACATGAAGAAACTGTAGTCTCAAAACAAACTGGAGATATGATTCAAACCGCTGCAGTGCAGTACCTTTAATACCTGCAGCATCCTCTAATTACTGTAATAAAATCTTGTGGTCCATTGTCAGAAGCCTTAAGATCATTTGTAACCTTCACTAAAGCTGGCTCTGTGTTGTGATGAGGTCTGAAACCTGACTGAAACTAGAATAAACTATTCCTCTGCAGATGATATATGCAATGAGTAATTCTGACAGCAAGTAGTGATTTGTTTGCTGTCAGTCCACACATCAGCGCGCTGTGTTTTGATGTAAGAGAAACCCGGAGCATCTGCTTCATGGTGACTTCACTCTAAGACATTTAAATACAGGATTTCAAATCAGTATTTTAGAAACTGTCAACCTGAGGAGCCAAACAAAGCGATGTTATATTAAATTGCACCAAAATCCTACACTTAGGATTAAGTATTATTAACTGTATTACTGTTTAGAAACAAAACACACAAAACATGTCTTCTTTTTAACTTGGATTAATCCTGTACATTTCAATACATCGTAAATCCACTGCGCCATAACGTCTAAATATTTACTTATTCTTTTGGTCTTTTTACAAAATGCACTTCTTTCTTTTCCCACTCTTTGAACAAGAGGCGATCACCCTCATTCCACAAGAGAACAGAAATCGTGATACCTCAACAGCCTTTCCTGTGAACTGGGACCCAGTGGCTCCACTCTGGAACGTCCTGGTCTGGTTCAGCTGGATGAGACCTTTGTGATACTGAAGAGCTACTCGAGCCGTGACACCAGAACCAGTCGGGCTTCGGTCTACCTGAGAAGCACAATTTAAACCTCCTATTACATGAAGTTAAGGTGACACCAATGAACAAAACGCAGACCTTTTATTGTCTTTTGTATAATTCCAACACTTGAGCACTTAAAGAGGATTCAAATAATGGAAGTAAGGACAAAGACTTAAGAAGTGACAACAAATAATAAATGTCCCTAAACGCGTTTTCTTGCAATATGTCTTGTTTTTCTTTCATATTTCATCTGAACAGTTGCTGTGTTTGTCCATTTCATTTCTGATAAACTCTGCAGACTGCACAAATAAAAGACGATGTGACCACTTTACATAATGCTCATTACTCATTGTAAAAGGCCGATCTCCGGCACTGTCAAACTGCTGGCTGTGAGCACAGTCACAGCTGCTCTTCCTTGGCATTAATGGGTGTAGCTTCAGCTAATACAGCTGTTCCAAATTGTAATGTGACTTGTTAAATTGACCAGCTGTAGCACTTCCTGGAATCTGCAGCCCCTCTAAGACAAATGTGCTTAAGTGTACACTTAGAGCTACTTCAGGACTAAAGACTGTATTTAAAGTTGGATGTGGATTCAGGGCCTAAACAAAACAAACAAAAAAAGGTGCTAAGAAGTGCCTTATCTGCATTATTTTTAATGACCAGCAGGGGGACATTCCTCATTTTCCATCAAATTCTGCTGCTTTTGTCTCTCTTATGATCTCTTTAAACATATTTCTAAAAAGCTTAGGATTTCAATCAGTAGTTTGAAGTCTTTCTTGTTTATTTTTTATTTTTATTTTTTTATTGTAATCAATAAAACGTAGTAGACGCCTCTCACTATAGCGTTACCCACACCCACACTCAGGCTTCATGACAACGGTTTATCCTTCCACCAGCAGGAACTAACATACCTGAGCTTCAGCAAACACACAGATATTGGCGGTGGGTTCAGGGGAGTGATCGTCTTTCCCGTCTGTTAGTATGGTGCCATACAGGAAGGCCAGATCATCGCTGGCTGGATGATGCAACTTCACCTAAAGGATAATAAGAATAAGGTAGAAAAAGAAATCAGTTCACACTGTGGAATATGGTTGGGAGCATCGTGTCCAGATACTTTTGGGTGACATCAAGCTGAGAGGTCATGTAATGCTCAGATTTTTTGCTATAAGCTCTACAGGCATGCACTGCATCCCATATAAGTACTACCAGATGTTTCTTGTGCCCTCTAAAAATATCCTGTGCATACATTTGAGCCATAATTTGACAACACCCTAAAAGCAGATGTAATGAATAAAAAAAGAAGCTGCCAATTCAAAGCAGCTCTATATAAGATCAGGCCTACTTTTTCCCCTTTTTAAATTAAAGTATGGATTATTTAGACTTTTAGATTACTAGAAATTTAGCAAGTGATATTCTCACTGTCTGTGTAATAATGCTCTTTTTTTTAATTTCCTGTCAGCTGATCACCTGAGATTTGACAGCTCTGGTCACAGCTGTGGCTGCGTCGACAAGATCGCGAGTCCTGGACTTGGACACATCCAGACCAAACCTCTGGGCATTCACAAAGGCATAAAAGGCTCCTCCGTAGCTGATGTCAACCGTTACTTCACCAAACCCCTCCACCAACACTGTCACATCTGGTAAAAAATATTGAATTAGTCCTGGAGAACATTCAAATACCTGAGAACTATTACAGTCGTTTGTGCTACCTGTAGCAAATGCAAACGCTGGCACGCTGAGAAACCTCACTCCTCCTGTTTTCCCCTCAGAGTACTCAACAAAGGCCTTCACCAGGCCACAGGGACAGTGGATGTTCACTTGTGTCTCTGGCGACTTCGGCTCTTTCACTAGTTTGTAGTCCACAGCGAAGCGTCCCAGTGCGATGACGGCGTGGCCGCACATGGTGCTGTAGCCCTCGTTGTGCATGAACAGCACCGCCAGGTCGGCCTCGGGTAACTCGCTGTCCACGATCAGGGCCCCGTACATGTCGTAGTGTCCTCGCGGTTCATACATCAGCACCCTCCTGAGGTGGTCCAGATGTTCCCGGACGTAGCGACGTTTGGAAAGCACGCTGTCGCCTTTGACCTCTGGGTAGCCACTGAGGATGATCCGCAAAGGCTCTCCACCCGTGTGCATGTCGACCACAGACAGCTCGCCTCCCTCGTGAGGTGGAAGCTGCATTTCCATCTCAGCGCTGATCTCAGAAATCAAAACAATCCCTTGGGTTATAAACTCATTTATATTTTAATACACCTTTTTTTAAATGTAAACACTTGCATGGGAAAACTTTTGAGTCTGCCAGCAAGCTTTGTTTGGAAAATTATCCCTCAAATCAAAACATACATATGGAGCATCGGTAACAAATACATTTAAAACGATTTATAGCTCGGTGTCTGTGTCGCGTGTTTAGTTTATGAATGCTAAATTCTGCTTGAAGCCAAATTTGCTGAGTGATAATTCATCTGTAACATTGAGGCCACAAGATCAGCTAAAAAAGTAGGACCTTTGTCAGTTGATACCAGCTTGAAAATGAGCTTGAAAGTTAATATTTGGTATGACCGTCTTTATTCTTCAACACATCCTGAATTCTCTTAAACAACCTTTCTTGTCATTTCTTTAGGTAGACTTCAGGAATAGTTCTCCAGGCTTTTTGAAGGACATTCAAAGCTCTTCTTTCGTTCTTTGTGTCCGGGGATGAGCGTCCCAGTACGCACCGGCTCACTCCTGGTGGCTGCTTGTCGGGGCCTGGAGCCTGGGGCTCGCTCGGGCCCCTTCGGGGATGGGGTGCCCTCAGCCTCTCGGCCTGGAGCTCAGTCACCCTGGCACAGCTGGCCGCCGGCGGAGCTCACGGGCGCGTCACTGCAACCCCCCCCCTGGCTTCTGCTCCGCGGCTGCTGAGTGACCCCTCATCTGGGGCTCTCCTCAGCTCCTTCCGGGAGAGTGGCGCGGTTGCCCCTCCGTTGGTCTTCCTTGGTCTCTTGTGCTCTGGGGGTCTCTGGATGTCTGGAGCCTTGATCTCCTCCATACCTGCTTCATGCCCTGGAGGACGGGGCTGTGGCTCCCCACACCCTCTAGCAGATCATTACATGAAGGAACCTTTTAAATACAAGCACGCTCACGCTCACAGGTGTACAAACGGGTGCTCACAGACATACTGTAAACTATGTCTGATGAGGGTTCAGTACAGTAAATGGATCAGCTAAAAGGCCAGATCTAGCACTCAGGTAATGTGTCAGGCCATGTTGGATTTTTTCCATATTACTTAAGACATGACTTCCAGATATCATTCCTCTGCTGTAAATAGATGATGTGACAGACCTAAAAGTCTGTCCACTTGTCCAGTTTTTACAATTTAAAAAAAAAAAAAGAAAATACCGCACACCATGGTGAGCTATGCCAAGTTTTTGGCTAGTAGCTCTGTAAAAATACTATTCTATTTTACAGCTATTAAACTGTGTTATCTTTGGCATTTTTGTAGATTCAGCTAAACAAACGGGGACAAATTGTGGGGTTTTTTGTGACAGTCTGTCAGTAACAAAGTGGATAAAGATACTATTTAAAGTCGGCTCTTTGTTACTACTGGTTCATCAAAAGATGAACCAGTAGTAACCAGTAAGTACTAGTACAGTTATAGTAGTAGTGTCCTTTTTATGCTTGAGTGATTCACGTTAAGTGGCTTGACAAACAAAAACATTCCTCATAAAAACGAGTACAAAAAAAGCAGCCAATGTCCAAAAGAAAAGCTCTGAAAGACCCGAAAGAACTATTGCTCAACTTCTAAAAAGTACAAGAATAAGTCTTTGGAAGCATAAGAATGAGGAGGGGTTCAAGACTTTGCTGTATCTTCTATGATCAGTGTGGAAGCTGTTGAGCATCTAACTCCTGTAAATTATGTGTTTATTCATACTTTAGATCAAAACATTCGTTAACATTAAGAAATGTGAGGGTAGATGCAGTAAACATTGAACATGGATTCGCATTAAATTTGACAAAACAGGCACCAAGGCGAATGTTTTGCAGGCTGATCTGAGGTCATCGTAAAAATGATTTATGAGCAACAGTTTTGCTTATATTCGTTTTTGAAAGCAAACAGGGGTTTATAGTGGGAACTTTATTATTATCTTTCTCAAGACATGCTGTGCCGTGTTATTATTATACAAACTTTTCCCAGTTAAACGTTTGGATGCCTGCAGTAGGTATAACGGAGTGCATGCAGCGCAACTCTCCAGTAAAAGGCAGCAAAACCCCAGCGTTGACTTACACAACTGCAAAGAGGAAAAGAACTAAAGCGCTGGTAAGTTTACTTACCTGCTGTAACTTTTCTCTGTGCTCAGATCTCAAACTTGTGCAGCCCTCCTACTTTTTTTTCTTTTCTTTTCTCTCTGTGTTTCAGTTACACAAAGACACTGAAATGAAACATTAGTGCCACCCGCTGTTCTGGAGGGCTGCACGAAACAGCCTGCTAGTACTGTACACAGTTTTATATTCACACAGAGATGCAGACATATGTTTCTCTATATGTTATATAACCCTTCAAAAATAGGCTGAAACCGATTCAGTGTTTCTGATTAAAGATCGTATCCAGGAGAAGTCCCCCCCCCCCCCCCCAAATAAAATAAAATAAATGAGGTTTTTTTAAAATAAATTTTAAAAAAGCGAAAATTCTTACATGTGTATTTATGTTCTGCACAGCAGTTGTAATACTTTATAATACGACCAGTTTATAAAGGTGTAATTCCCCTGTAATTAAATGCGGTTTCTTCGTATGTTATTTGAAGTTACATTGTAATTATATTTAGCTACAAATACTTTAGGTAGGTAGGATAAGAGCATCTCCTTTCCTCTAAAATAGCTGGAAGTTAGGCAAGTTTATGTCAATCCACAGCATGACCTGCACCTTGAAAAGTCCAGTGTTCTTATAATGTAAGAAATACTGTTTGTTTTTATGCCAAATTATCAAGAAATTACGCAGTACTTACAGCATAATTTGTGTCTCCTTGACTTGTTATCTCCATGTGGGCACCTACAATTAAGTATTTGTGATCTATCCATCCATCCATCCATCCATCCATCCATCCATCCATCCTTCCTCCTTATTAGCACTGATGTTTAAAGATGATTCAGAAGTCAGTGCAAAAGTGTTGCTTTGTTTGTCAACTGCTAAATAAAAATCATATTTGAAGAAAGTCAAGTGTAAATCCACTGTAATCGGTATCCTCCTGTGACTCACCTGGATTAAACAAAACATTGTGACATGAAACCCGCTTGCGTGTTGCACTTTCCAGTTTAAAGGCAGACTTTTGTGTTACATAAGAGAAGAAACTAAACAACAGATGGTGAGCAGGCATTACTTTTCATTACTCATTTCACAGTTGACAGGCTCCCTCGGATGCATGCAAGGTCGTCTCTGAACGTAACATAGAACAGACATACTTAACAGTCACATGCTTGGACCCTTACAGTTCACACAGAATTTCCCCAGTGGTTTCATAAACCACCAAAAAATATGAACAAACTGAGTTTAGTGCACCTTCCCTTTAGATATGCATAGTGAACCATCATTTAAATGATTAAAACAGGATATGCAGTACCATTTATCCTACAAAATGGCTAATAAATAGAAATCGTTCAAATTCAGTCTGAGAACAAAGATACCTGAGCAAGATGCAAAGCTACGTGAAGAAAAATGCACAATGAGTCTGCTGCAAAAACCTGGTGACATGTTCACATCCTGAAGGAAAAGAAACCTTTAACAAAAATGTAAAAGTGGCATTATTGCATTGCTGTCCTTTATTTTTACATGCACAGGAAATGAGTTTTTAAATAAGACAATGCATATAGATTTATATGTATATATAACATTAGATTTCATCAAAACAGCTCGCAGTGAGGCTTTGCTATTGTAAGGCACATTTAATTACCTGATAATTAACTCGGAAGGTAGTCGCTCCACTGAGGATGAGCAACAAAAACTCTGGATTTCCCTCCTAAATAAGATAAAGCTGTGTATTTATAATACACTGTGCATGATGAAATGCTCACTGAGCTTCAGCTTGTCCACAAAATAGAAATGTGAACTTCAAGGTTTTCTACCAAGAAAACAAAGAAAATAAAAAACCTCAAAACTGTAAACTGACTTCCAGAAACGTAAAGAACTACTCCATCTTATTTTCATCAAACTTGCATGTTTTGCCAAGCACCTCATCAAGCATCATTTCCTTTTTGTGCTTGTTGTTAATTATTTGTCCCTACTTCCTCTCACACACAAGTGTCTCATAAGTTAAAAGCTACAGTATAAGATAAATCCCTGGATCCTTGTGGTGCTAAGGTAACATTTCTGCATGCAATCAAGTATTAAAACTTGTAGTCCAGCAGGACATGCACGATGCTTATCTAATCCTTTTATTTTTTTTATTAAGTGAGAAAATTTAAAGATCCTCGTCCTCTGTTTTGGGTGAAGCCGGCCTGGAGGCGGTGACCGAGTCTTGACTTTTCCGTCTTGCTTTTGGAGAGGACGCTGGCGGCAGAGAGAGTCTTTTTACCGACAGCAGCCTGAGGATCTCGCTCACCTGAGCCTCGAGCAGCGACAGTCTCCCGCTCAGTATCTGAATGTCTGCTTTCAGCTCCAGCTTGGCCGCGTGGAGCGTCGCTTGAAGCAGTGCTTGCTCAGACAGCGGCTGCACGAATGAGTGTCTGAGGGAGACCTCGGCGTAAACCCCGAGGTTGTGTTCGAATGGATTTCTCTCCATGGGGCTCCTTTCCATCGGGCTTCGCTCGAAGGAGCTTCTTGAATCTCCTGCTCGGTCGATGCGTGGATCGCTCTTTGTGATACCACTGTCGCAGGAGTCGGTTTTGTGCAGGGCGCTTGTTTCCTCACCTGCGCTGTTGCTGCCCTCTGTGCTTCCCCTCTCTCCGCCTCCCCCTGATTTGTGGTTCGTTTTGGGGGCTGCGATCTGTTCTGAGGACTGCGATCCTTTCGGCCACTCGTCTGCTTTCTGAGTCTGCTTCTCCTGCTCGACAGGAGGACGTGCTGGCTCAGCAGATGTGGCGTTTCTAAACTTTGCCCAGCCTCTCACACCTCTGCCGCTCCCTGCGTTACCCTCTCCACCTGCACCACTGCTCTGGCCAAACCGGCTCTCTGGACAAGGCTTTGATTCAGACTCCACCGCCTCCATTGTGCGCCTTTGCTCTGACTTTTCAGGCATGTTGCAACTGTTCCCCCCTCCTGCTGAGGTGTTCTCCTGCCGCTGCTGAGGAGATGCTGAGTGACTGGGCTGAGTGTAAGAGTTTGAGTCAGTGTGGTGCTGGGGGTGCTGCTGCATCTCCACCTGCACGCAGTTGTGATCTAAGTAAGTGTTGGACTCTCCCGTTTGAGCGTCTCTGTGCTGTCTGAACTTCTGGAACAGCTTGCGAACCGGGTGGTCTTCGGGAATCGACAGAGTCACGTCACTCTGATGCGCCTGCTCCCTCCTCACATCGGCAATCTTCCTGAAGATGACCTGCAAGAGGGAGAGTGCGTGCATGAGGACACTGATACAGGACACACTGTAAATTGTAACTTACAGTGTGCATGCTCTAGTGCTCGACCTGGACGAAGCAAGTTGTACAATGTCCGTATAATGCAGCTTCAAAGCAAGGACAGCTGCCTGCAGCTGTTGTGAATGCTGAAATATTTATGAGCTGAAATCAGTAATGCACAAGGGAAACCGTTAATGGAGCAACAAGTCAATAATGGAGGACAATTTAGGCTCTGAGTCTTTCCTGATTCCTTCTGAAGACAAAGAAAAGAAATGTCAATAAACTCCAAGCGTCTCACTACCTTCCGATACCACTCTGGTAGAAACTTTCAGTGCTGGTGTACCTGAGAAGTTAATCTGTGAAACACTTACCCCCATGAATCCCAGGTTAAAGCCCACTGTGTACAAAGCTCCCACTATTTCAACTGATATATTAATAGTGTAATAGTTAGCATCAACTTCTTTAATATCATTTTTGGATTAATCTGAAACTGACTAGTTTAGATGATTAGAAATAGATTAGAAAACCAATGTAGAAGACAGCTACTAATGGGCTCGGCTGCCCATAAGTAATCTACAAAATGTCTAGGACCTGTTATGTTATTAAACATGCAAAGAACTCTTAAGTCACTGTTTATTTCTTTATATTTTGCTTTAAAGAAGTCAGACTTCCCTATTATTATTTTTTCAAAGTGCTCTTGAGCAGTGTCTCTCCAGGCTTGGCTGCTTGTTTACTCATTTTCAGTAGGGGTGCAACGATACACAAAATTCACGGTTCGGTTCGGTTCGATACTTTGGTGTCACGGTTCGATATTTTTTCGATACAAAAAAATGTTCATGCCTTTTTAATTTGTCATTTATTAAACTTATAAATATACATTTTAACTCAAAAGTACAGTTTTTAAATTTAACCCTAACCCTTGTGCGTGTTTTTTATTTTGACAGCGAATGCGCACCTGCGGACCACTTATGTGCACCCCTGGTTATATAGCTCGTCATATTGTAGCCACAGAAATTCTTTTGTCCATGAAACCATAAAGCTGCACTTTCTTTTTGCCTTATAGTCTGATTTGTCATAACTTCTCCGTTTTGTGGTAAGCTTTTCTTTGGCTGTCACTTCTTCACCCTGACCTGTCTTATTTGGCTCAGCAGAACTAAAATATATATCCTGCTGCTTTTACACACACACTCACATAAGCTCAGCGATTCTCTGCGCGATCAACCTCTCACATGTTTAAGCTGCGGGAGATTTCACTTGTCATGTTTGCATAGTAAGCTAACAATTAATAAGACGATGTCAGAGGAATTGGTGCGCAAATTATCATCACTCACAGATCAGTGCTGTCGCTCTCTATACACAGTTCGCACAATTGCAAAGTGAAAGCAAAAAAACAAGCGCAAATTCAAAAGCGATTTCAATATGTCACATATTGACAGTGGCTCACCGATGCCAATGACATAATTACCCAGCTACATTTCTGAAAGAATGCAAAAGCATTGACATATATTTTCCCTACAATAGCCCGACGGGCAGGGCAGAGATAGATTTTGGTAGCCCGACTGAAAAAAATCGCTAGCCCCAGGACGTTGGGCTAGCGATATTGCAAGCCCTGTATCTGATTGAGGAATCACTCATCTTTGGAAAAGAGAGTTTATTACAGAGAAATGTCTCTTTCCAAAATAAAAGCTATACTATCCGCTTCTTCTGGGCTATATTCTCAGCAGCATAAGGAGAATCACGTGCTAACAGCTGTCTAAATGACTCGGCTAAAGTTAGTAGCATGCTTGTTGTTTTTGTTTTTGCACTAGGATGATGTCAGCGTAAATGTGCAGTCATATTCGTTGTGTTCCCACTAGTGCTTTCAGGTTAATCTCGTTGAAATGACCTTAACGCCACAACACTGCAAATCTCCGTTAACGAGCTACCGCCGATCGCCCCGTGCGTGGGGCTGGACGGCCAACACGTTAACGAGCTAACTGCGCTAACACACTAGTTCACACCCATGTAATTGAGCATTGCATGGCACATCCAACATACTGTTTTACTTTAGTCCATGACTCGCTTACCTTCAGGGTCATACCTCACATGAAAACCAAAATAATTCCAAACGCCAGATCTGAATGAGGGTGGGGGAGGGTGGGGGAGGTGCCCTGCGCTCTTCCTTCTGTCTATGCTGTCTGTGTGGAGCGCTCAGTGGATCTGTGCTCGACAGTGCAGCCTAGGCGGAGTAGTCGAACGCAGATTCACTGAGCGCTCCACACAGACAGCATCCTCAGAAGGAAAGTTGATAAAATAAATTACAAATGTTGTATTGTTCGATACATATGCGTACCGAACCGAAAGCACTGTATCGAACGGTTCAATATCGATACGAATATCGTTGCACCCCTAATTTTCAGTCCAGTACTTGTACACAGGATGTAAGCCACTTCAACATGTCCTATGAATCATTCATGTTAAGACCTGACACAGGACCTGAAAGATGCATCTGGCCCTTCAATGTTGACTGAAGCCTCCTCAGAAGTGGCCTCAATGGAAGTGTGTTTGTCAAGGAGCCATTCTCAAGGAAGTAAAACTGAGGCTGAGGTATGCCAAATTACACAAGGACTGTGCTGAAAGTCAGTGGCAATGGTTCCAAACACACTGCCAATGCAGTAAAAATATACCTGGATAGACAAAACACACCATCAAACACTATCAGCATGGATTGGCCTCCCCAGAGGCCCACACTTCAACATTATTGAAGCAGTGTGGGATCATTTTAACAGAAAACTGAACAAAAGGCAGCCAAAATCCAAAGAAGAGCTTTGAATTTCCTTCAAGAAGCCTGGAGACTGAAGACTACTTAAGAAATAACAAGAAAGCTTGTCTGAGAGAGGCCGTGTTGAAGAATAAAGGTGGTCATACCAAATACTGTTTTTAAAGCTCATTAGGAATTGTACACACTGTTTTTGCCTCATATACTGTATACTGTCCATGTATGTTTGCACAGGTTTCAATAAACCACTGCACCTATTTCCCATTTTCCTAACAAAACATAAAGAAATGAAGAGGGCTTGAGACTTTTGCAAAGTCCAAATACCTGCCACGAAACTGTGCCAATTAATATTTACTACACAGCACTTCCAACAATTGCTCAAACATTCTTAAAAGGCCGATCTGCTTTGTTACAGCCAGAGTTCGAGCTGTTATGAGTCTGTTTAATTCCTTCAAATTTTTTAAACCTACATCCTCAAAAGTATTTCATACATCTCAGTCCTGAACAAAGACTGGGATGACTTGACGCGATATGAACATCCATTAAGAACTTAAAAGATAGTATTACAGCAGAATGTATAAGAAACCTACTCTTGTGGCTGGAAAGCAAAGCAGCTCCGTGCTGTAGTGGGATCAATATGCGTAGCCAGGAGAAACTCTATGAAATATTAGAGCCTTAGTTTGGACCGGCTAATTGTTCAGCTTTGAACTAATTTTTTGTCACTGTCCTTTTCACAGATTGGGGAAATCTGGATGGAGACAGTGTGCATGTGCTGATTTATTTACATTTATCCTCTTCACATTTGAGCTGTTCACTCTCAGTTTGTAATTTGATAAAAAGGCTTTCTGAGCGGTCGATACAAAGACAATGTGCTATATATATATATATATATATATATATATATATATATATATATATATATACACAATCCATTTACCATTACACACTTTATGGAAAACTGTATACAACTCTGCATCGCACTCAGGTATTCCATGCTGCCTAGCTCAAGGCCACAGCACATGTTGTATGAATGAAGTCTCATCTGCAAAGAAGGGATTTGATTCTAATTTTTGTCTATGATTTACTGCTGGCACAAACACCTTTTCTTTCTTTATTTCTCCTTTTATTTTAAATTTAATGATCATTTAAGTACTAAACACACATATAGATATGTGTGTTTAGCATATGCATGGCAAGACATTGCAAAATGCTTTGCAATACAAACAAAATAAGAAAAAGTGTTTTTTATTCATACTGTCAGTTGGTGAAAAGTTGTGGTTATAGATGTTCCTGTGCACTGGGTTTGGTTGCTCAGCTCTTGGATGTAGGAGTTTGTAGATGGAGAGTTTATGTTGTAAAGAAGCAGGTTTGGTTGTATTGCATTTGTTGTAGATTGTAAAGACTGATTCACTTGCAGTCCATTGCACCTTGGTAATTTTAGTAGTGTAATGTACAATGTTGAAGTCCAGCTGGGTGGGAGCTGTGCACCCTGTTATCTCTTTTGCCTATGACAACAAAATGCAATCAGTAATCCCTTGCTTTAAGATGACACTAACATCCTTTACTAAAAGACAGGACAGTGAAAGTTTTACCCGTTTTCGCAAATTACAGGTGAGGATGAGGTTGCGGGAGAAAGAATTGGCGAACGCGGTGTAAAACTCCAGCACCCGCATCAGAGCCTCTCTCCGGATGACGTGCAGGTCGCAGTACGTCAGAGCGCGCACATTCGCACAGGCTCGAGCCAGCGTGGTCTCTTTCCAGAATGCATCTCCAAACACGTCACCTTTACCTGAACAGGGCCAGATATCATATAAACATCTGTTGGCTCAGATAAATATAAATAAAATGGGATGAAGTCGAACACATATAGGTTGTAAAGCATAAAAAGGACTTCAGAAAACTTTGCTCTAACTTCAACTGAGAGCAGCAGGTACAACTTTGCTTGGTCTATTTCACAATATTGCCCTGGATTACCTAGTATTGCGATGACCTCGTCATCTTGGATGACTTCGAGTGAACCCGAGACTACAAAACAGAGCGTATCAACGCTCTCCCCGATGTGGAAGATGAGGTCTCCAGGTGCGCAGTGTGTAGTCTGAAACTCCACGGCGAGAGAGCGCAAACAGCCGTCACTTGCCAGGCGAAAAGCTGGATGGTCATTGAACACCTGTTTGTTGAGGTGGACGCAGATGTCTGCACGCATGTCTTTAGGACAGATGGAGAGAACCTGAAAGACATGGTGAGATTTGTGCAGCAAACACTTAATGCATCATCACTGGAGGACATTAAATATGTAGCACATTTCCGCTGCTCATTTAGCAGATGTATTACTAAACGTTTTAAAAATAGAACTGCAGAGACATGAAAGCTGCTTCTTTAAATAATCTTTAAACTCCAGATGTTGGACCATGTGATCGGATTTACTTCATGAGAACAACAATGGTAATGTTGTTACTGACTGCATGGACTGTAGAAGTTCAGGACCTAAAAGGCAGATATGGGAGGCAGGCAAGATTTAACCAAGGGCATAAACTTTAATTGGGTTGTTGGGAAAGCCAATAAATGAAAACATGAAATCCAAAAGATAAATCTGACAAGTAATGGCACATCAGTTTTTGAAAGCACCCCCTGAAACTTTTGCACAGATTTGTACCTTGTCTGTGTCAATGCCCTTCGACATGGCCCAGGTGGAGACGATGAAGTCCATGACCCTCTCGCTCAGACCTTTGGGAACCTGGTAAAGTTTAAGGAAGTCACGCACATTGTTGAGCATCTCGTGGTAGCGATTTGTGTTGGTGTACATCTGCTGGAAGATGGTGGTGACGTTTCCAAAGATTGTGGCATATAGCAGCGCTAAAAGAAAAGACAGAAGAGCAAGAGTTCATCTTATTTATTCGAATCTAACGTTTTCATTCATCCGCCTTCTTACGCTTATCCGAGACATGACCATCTCTTCCAGCTCATCTGGGGGGACAAGTCATTCTCAAGCTAGCCAAGAGAACTAATCTCTCCTGTAAGAGATAAATGCTTTTAGATAACAAATAATCATATTTATGGGATCACAGTATCCAACTTTCATACCTCAAATTTAGAGTTAAATATTGTTGAGGAAACTGCCTATGACAAAACGTTTCAGTGGAATATATGCGTGATTAATGGAGTATTTAACATGAAAAAAATTTATATTTGGATTAAAGATTAAATAATTAATTGAGATCGAATCCAAAACTTTATTCCCTTAATTTTTTCCGCTTGTCCAATTAAGGGTTAGAGTCCCAGCTGTTATAGAGCAAAATTCCAGGTGAGGTTACTGGTTTATGACGGGAAAAAACCGGAGCATGCTGATATTTAACTGTCCTTTAAGTGTTTTCCACGCTACCGGCTTCCACACAACCACGTGAAGACTTTTTCCCTCCAAATGACATTCTAGGAACAAACCAGCTCATCTACTTGCCTTTCTAGACCTTCGGGGACTTTTGTGACTTGTCATAAGGTCAAAGGTCATTTTCCCACCTGATGAGGAGTTAACCTGTAGACCCTGTTGATGCAGAACAGTTGCTCCTCCAGGCCACTCTGAGGGAAATCTTGTTAGCGCTCATTTGCAGTTGTATGAAGGCTGGAGTAAGAGTACAGCACCATCAAAGACTCTTCTTTTTTCTTTTTCTTTTGATAATCACCAAATTATGCCATTTGATTATGATTGCTCAAACCTTTGCTTGCCTCTCTTTATCACAATCCCCTGATTTATACATGACTAACACTTGATCAATGATGCTGTAATTACATAATCGCTGGTGCACAAATGAAAGTAATTTTAAGATTTCAAAGATTTTACAGTGATAGAAAAACGAAAACCTTAAAAACAGTGTGGATGTCCATCTGACGTGATGCTGTATAAGCACTACAAGCATATAATCATTATATCTTGGTTCTACAATAATATAGTACTTTTTGCATTTTACATTTTGGATAAACTCTTTAGTGAATTTTATTTATTTGTTTTTAATAATTTTGTTTGTTTTGTTTTGTAATTTACTGAAAAGTAAATGTACACAAAACAGCACTGCTGACAGTGCAGTTTTCTTAAATACATGCATGCATAGCCTGATATACACAACGAGGGATGGGCTAACTCTTTATGATATAATTTCTAATCCACAGTTCCTGGGTAGGAGTGCCGTGCTGCAGTGACCTCAAAGAGTCACTCAGCATCTCTTACTGTGAGGTTTTATCCACTCAACGGGAAAGCTTCATCTCCGGTCACCACAGCAGGATCACAGAGGTTAGGATACATATCTAACGTGATGGCTCATTGTCCACTTACTACACCCGAGCCTGCAGGCAAACTGGCCCTCTCTTCGATTACTTTTCCACTCAAATAATTACCGTATCTATAGCAGGAGATTTATGCGCCATAATTGACGCCGACACTGCAGTGTGACTGAATGATCATCGTGATCCAGGCGCCATCAGAATAATGGGTGTTTACTTTCGACTGTACGAAGCTTACAGTACTAAGTTCTAGATAGTTTTGAAGTTAGCTAAGGAATATGGCGTGACTTATACGTAGACTTATATAACATAATGCATCATTTCTAAGTTCATGTTATAAGCTTCATCCTCATCAATTTGACAGTCGTGTCCCATTAAATACTGAAAGTCACGCAACACAGGGAATGTAAAGAAAAAATATCTGTATTTGCTGAAAATTTAAGGGTAATTTGGGAATAAATGAAGTCTTTAACTTTGACTTTCTTCATGAAGTTTCTACTGACCATGAGAAATACAGAAGAATGCAATGACATTTATTCCCTGCATTGAAAAAACGACTGACTGAATTAACATGCAATACTTTTCTGATGTGATGACCGGCCCTCAGACAGACATTCACAGAGCAGGCTGTGATGGGCGCTGAACATGTCACTTTTGATTATTGACAAAGCCGAAACTCAGAGTGGTTCAAGCACCGAGGCTGCAGCTAAACGTGAAACCATGACCAGAATGAAAAGAGGAAAATGTTGTCTGTGGATCATTTAGCTCTATAAGGAATAAATACTTACTTCACTTTCTGAATATTGAATTCTGTCATTATCGAAATGTGATTTTAAATAATAATTAACTGTCCGTTTGGTCAATTAGGGTGGCAGGTACAGATAGACAACCTATTTACATCCCTGATTTAGAGCATGCTTCCAGACCTTTAGGAAGAGATTTTCTACTGAAAATGGTTTTTAATGTTTTAAATGGATGTCTAGTTGATGTTTCTGTGACGCTAATACACACACCAGCCAATCACATGACACCAGCTCAGTGCATTTAGGCACGTAGTCATGGTCAATTTGATGTGCTGAAGTTCAAACTGAGCATCATGATGGGGAAGAGAGGCGAGTTAAGGGAATGTGGTGTGGTTATTGGTGCCAGACGAGCTGGTCTGAGTTTTCCAGAAACTGCTGATATAGTGGGATTTTCTCCTTCAAACATCTCTAGAGTTTACAGAGAATGGTCTGAAAAAGAGAAGAAATCCAATGAGCGACAGTTCTCTGGGTGAAAAGGAAAATTTTCAGGGCACACTTTGAGCCGCTCAGTCTACATGAGTATTGTTGCTGACCATGTCCATCCCTTTAGGAACACAGTGCACCTGTCTTCTGATGGCTGCTTCCAGTAGGATAACACATCCTGTCACAAATCATCTCAAACTGATTTCTTGAACATGACAATGAGTTCACTGTACTCATAGCCACCATATCTCAATCCACTAGAGCACCTTTGTTACAGTATATGGTGTAATGGGATGTTCAGGTGTCAAATCTGCAGCAACTGTGTGATGCTATCACGTCAGTATGGTCCAAAATCTCAGAGGAATGTTTCCAGCGCTTTGTTGAATCTATTCCTTGAAAAATTAAAGCAGTTCTGAAGGAAAACAGGGGCCCAGTTCAGTCCTAGCAAAGTATTCCTTAATAATGTCCACTGAGGATATGCACATTAAAAGGTTAGGAGGAAGTTGCAATAAATAAAGGTAAATGGTTCAAAAATATTTTGTGAAAACTAGAAATTCAACTGATTTGCAATGTTTCACTTTCACTTTGTTGAAAATGTTAAAAGAGACAGCAAAGTCAACTCTGCCATGACATTTTTCAATAGTGGTTACATAAATATATTAGTGTCTAAGCAAAGTCATCTCTAAATACATCAGTAATGCCATACACTATGTTAACTATGGGTAAAAGCAGCCATGTATTGATCACAGCGTGCTGGGACTTAATATCCTGCACAGATCCTCCTCATGTTTTAGAACACGCGTACCATATGTTGCTTTACTGGCAGCTGGTAAATAGCCAGCAGGACTGGAGAGCACGTTATCTTGACTAGCGTGCAAGGAAGTGTAACCAGACTGTTTCATCTCCTGCAAGGTTCAACTACCATATTATGAATGGATGAATGCACGAATGACATCAAAGTATGTATGCTTTGTTTAGTGTGGAGTGATGGGGAGACAGGGCTGTTTTTGTTGTTACAGAGCTGTTGTTCTGGTAAACACCCACAAATGATGCTACTGAATATGGTTAAAACATCCTTTCCCAGCTCCAAGTACAGTTTAAAACTCATGGATCGTTCCATTATATGGCTGTATTACTCACATTGTGGCTGCTAGTTAAATGTTTCCTGTGCCATTTTCAAAGGTTTTGTGAAACCTTTGGAGAAACTGTTAAATGTGATGCATGTTGGAAATACAGTGTGTGGTGACTGGGTACTCACAGCCCACCATCATCATAGCCACGGAGAAAATCTTCTCGCCATCTGTTGTTGGAGCAATGTTACCAAATCCAATTGTGGTCAGGCTAGTCATGGTGAAGTAGAGAGAAGAAATGTACAGCGTGTCTTTGGTAGGACCTCCTTCCCACCGGCCATTACCGCTAGTGTTGTAGCGGTAAGGAGTTCCAATACTCAGTCCCAACTGGTAGAGCCAGCTGTCTGTCTTAATGGTGTTGGTGGTCTCATCAATGACCTCGTGGTCACCAATGCTGTACCAAATGCAGGCAAGCCAGTGAGCCACCAGGCCGAAGACACACACCAGCAGGACCAGGACCGCAGCTCCATACTCCAGGTAGTGGTCCAGTTTTCGGGCTACGCGGCCCAGACGGAGCAGGCGGATGACTTTAAGGGAACTGAAGAGGCTGCTGAGACCCTACAGAGAAAGAAAGTGAAAATGTGAACCAGATATCCAGATTAAAACATACAATACATTGTACATTGTACATCAGATGAAAGCTGCATTATTATCTTATGTTATAAATTTAAACTGGTTTTCATGATTAAAATGATTTCACCTTAAGAGAAGAAAATATCTGTCAAGTCAATAAAACAAGTTTAGAATGTGTAAAATCATTAAGAACAGAGGATTCATGTGACTGGTGGAAGACAATCCGAGAGAGTATGGCAACTTAAAGAGGTGCGCTTTGAGAGGGAACTCCAGAGTTTAGGAGTAGAGCATCTGAAAGCTCACATTGTATTCAGTTGAGGGGAAGGGACAGTGAGATGGAAGGAAGAAGAGTGCAAATGGGTGTGTTGATGTGCAGAAGTTAAGAGTGGTACTGCAGAGCGATGTTGTGGTCTCAAAGGTGATGAGCAGAATCTTGATATCATTATGATATGATATTAGCCAAAGAAGCTGCTGATGGGCCTGTATGTTGTGACTAATGGAGGCAGTTCTGGTAATGATCCGAGCACCAGGAAGAGAGAAGACCTGAGAAGAGTCGTCAATAGGGAGGGAAACATTTACATTTACACAAGGTGAACTGGTGTCAGTGAGGAGAACCTTGGTTTTATCACTATTCGATTTGATAAAGTTTACAGGAGTACCAGGATTTGATTTCCTGGAGGCAAACACAGAGAGCAGTGGTACGAAAAGTGGTGGAACATTTGGTGCACAGGCAGAGCTGCATGTCATCAGCGTAACATTGGAAACTGATATTAAATCTATGGAAGACATGGCCCAGAGGAAGTAGACAGATGATAAATAAAAGAGGCTCCAGGACAGATCCCTGTGGGATGCCAGTGAAATTTAATATTTTTGAGTTGAAAGAACGGAGTGCGACTAGAGTTGTTACATTTTGTTGTACAAAGAGATGTTACATTTGTACATATGAAAAAACAACAACCATATCTCCTTAAAGGGTGAATATTTTTCATTGCTAAAATTGAAAAATCATGCTACTGCTTGGTTTTGTTCTCGGGAGTCATGATTGTGTTTGGCTGCTTTTACATATTATTGCAACACTGATATTGTAAAATAAATTATTTACATACAATTGAATACAGTTACAATTACATACAGTTATTTAAATTAGAATTAGTCTTATTTTGGCTCTCTCCTAATGTAAATAGAGATCATATATATAAGATGAATGAATGAACTCATCATGATATCACCTACCGGTTAGTGGACTGATGTTTTGAAGCCTTGAGTTTACCAGTTTAGCTGACTCCACCTTATTTTTTAAAAACTTTAATGTGATCATAAGGGGTAGGTACAAAAAAAACAAGGGCCATATGGAGGTTTTGCAGTCAGGTGACCAATAACCACGTGACATTAACTTGCCCACGATTTTAAACATGTGACAGTCATGGTGATGATGTAGAATCAAGTGAAGAAGGCCACAGTAACACTAGATACTGGTCAAAAATCATATGGGAATCACTGTTGGTGAAGGGAAAAATTAGTATTCCCTTACTGGTTGTGTGTGGTTGGTCACTCGCTTTTACACCTAAGACCATTTTAGAATCATCAATAAACCTAACCCATTCATGTCTTTGGATAGTGGGAGGAAGCCCCAGCCTCCTCCTGGATTCAAACCCAGGACCTTCTTGCCGTTAGGTCACGGTAAACACTGGATTTTGTAGATATCATTGTTGACAATACTAATGTTCTGGGTGAAAAACTCAAAACAAAGAGCTCAAAGACTCTGCAATGTGATTATTCAGTGTGGTTTTGTCACCATAAGGGATCGATAATATGACCTGATTTCCATCCATTCATCCATCCAATTTCTTCCGCTTATCCAATTCAAGGTCGCGGGGCGGGGGGGCTGGAGCCTATCCAAACTGTCATAGAGCAAGAGGCATGGTACAAACCATATTTATCACAGCATATTTAAAGAAATACAGAAATTTACTTACTGGGAGAACGGAGTCTTCAGTCCGTGTGCTATTTCTGTGGAAATGTGACTCACGAAGATGACCCGTGGAAGAGGCATGTGTGAGGATATCCTACATTAAAAAAAGAACAGTAAAGCAGAAACGTTTTAATGTATACGTGGAAAGACATACCATTGTCTGAGCAATTAATCCCGCATTAAAAGAATTATCTTTATTAAAGTTTACTCACATCATCACCGTTTTCAAAGGTATTGATGATATCATAGGGCAGGCAGGACAGCAGGTCGATGACAAACCACGTCTTTAGGTAATTCATTCTTATGAGCTTGGCATCTGAAATCACCTCTCCAGCTGGACCCACAAAGGTGGTGTGGAAGTTGAGCACGATGTCAACCAAAAAGATGACATCGACAACACTGTCCACAACCAGCCAGGCCAAGTTGTTCTGCTTGGTCCTGAAGGAAACATTATAGGGTACCATGATGGCAGTGTAGAAGGTGAGGATGAGGATGATCCAGTCCCAAGTGGTCTTGAAAGTGCAGTAGTGGAGGATGATGTGTGGAGGGGTCTTAGGGGCCTCCTGCTTGTACTGAGGGAGAATGTCTGATCCCAGCTGGAGAGCCTTTCATTGAGAGGAAACATTTGCCGTCATGATACAAGAACCTCTAAGCCATATTTAAAAGATACAGATTCTAGAAAGAAAATTCTGGGTCTTGCTCACCTCAGCCAGTCTGGAGGGCTTGTGGCTGACCTCCGACTTATTGAGTGGTGTTAACTGCTGCACCAAGTTTCGATTGTTGGCCAGTGCTCGTGTGAGCCTGGCAAACTTTGTCCACCCTATCCACAGACAGCAACACAGAATGCACAGGAAAACAGCACGGCATCCGGCATTATTTAAGAATTAAGAAACATTTAAGAGCATTTAATGTTAAGATGTTTACATTTTACTGGAGTTTATGGGAGTATTAGGTGACGTTGATTTTCTTTGTTAAATGGGCAATAGATATCTTTTGACTTGAACTGAATTTGTGCAGTTGGATAAAAACACCATCTGCGTTTAGACTGGTTGCCTACTAGCCTTGCTTTAACTGTGCACTGCTGTCTGCTACCTGCCACAAGCACGACTGCTCAGCCAAAACAGGAAGAGGAGAGAGCATTTGTTTCCTGCTATATGAAATTAGGAATGTTCACAACACTTCAACACTTGGAAACTTTACCCAGCAAAAGAAAACCTGGTCCACTCCCAGAGGAAGCACAGAAGGAAAAGACAAGTGACAGAAACTGAAGGAAAAATAAAAGTGATCCCAATTTCAATTGACATTATTTCTACAAGATTTATAATAAACAAGTCCCGTGTACTTGCATCGACTAAATCAAAGAATCTCTATGTGCTTGTCTCTTTTTCATCTGTTTTGACAAAGAGTCAAACTTTGAAGGTATCCTGTTACATACACAAACAAGTGTGGCGCCATATTTGAAGTCAGTTGCATGAGGGGCAGTCTCATTTTCTTTTTGTAATTTTTCCCACAGTGTTTTGTTAGCCAGTGAATGGAAATAAACAGGTTTAGGCTCTCATACCTGTTGATTAGTATCACCATTATGTTGGTATTGACCGAGTGCACCATTCAGTGCTGTGACATCATGTCTGATCAATTACGTCTCAGAGATGTTGGGGATTATCTTACTACAAAAATTTGTTTTTGTTTTTGTTTGTTTGTTTGTTTGTTTACATTTTTTTCCTGCATTTTTGCATTTGTTATGATCTGTCTCTTTCACATTCTCTTTATGTTTTGAATTTTCACGTACTTCCTTAGTTTCTTATTTTTTGTCTTTTAGTTCTTTGTTACAGTTTCTGTATATTATGGTCTATTTGTTTTATTTGTTCCTCCTACTTTCTTGTGTCTATGTGTCCCTGTTTAGTTATAGCTTCTCACTTCCTGTTTTAGTTTGGCAGTTATCTGTCTCCTAAGTCTTGTTACTAGCTTAACTTTTGTCCTCTTGTCTTGTTGTCTGGAATTGATTCGGCTGTGCCTTGTTACCCTTTTGTTTCCACTTTCTCTGATTACCCTGATGTGTATAAATAGTCCTGCCTTTGCTTTCCCCTCAGTCATTGTCTAAGTCTCTATGTTATCTCCCTTGAATGCTCCCTGTTAGTTTTTTTTTTTTAATTATTATTTCTACTGGCTCCTTTCTTCAGATTTTTGGTGACTTTATTAATGGACTTTGAATTCAGTTTTTTTTTTATAACAATCCTAATAAACGGTTAATTACGTCAGTCTCCAGCAACTGCATTTGGGTCCACTCCTTAAATGCACCATGCATATTGCACCGCTGCAGATTCATGATATAAATAAATCCTGACTTGAAAAATATTTAACTATTAACAGTGCGAACCGCTCCGCACTGGAGCGGTTCGCAGCCGAGTGTAACGCAGCGGGAATGAGGATCAGCACCTCCAAATCTGAGGCCATGGTTCTCAGCCGGAAAAGGGTGGAGTGCCCACTCCGGGTCGGGGATGAGTTCCTGCCCCAAGTGGAGGAGTTCAAGTATCTCGGGGTCTTGTTCGCGAGTGATGGGAGAAGGGAGCTGGAGATCGACAGACGGATTGGGGCTGCGGCTGCAGTAATGCGGACGCTGCACCGGTCAGTCGTGGTGAAGAGGGAGCTGAGTGTAAAAGCGAAGCTCTCAATTTACCGGTCGATCTACGTCCCTACCCTCACCTATGGCCACGAGCTGTGGGTAGTGACCGAAAGAACGAGATCGCGGATACAAGCGGCGGAAATGAGCTTCCTCCGAAGGGTGGCTGGCCTCTCCCTTAGAGATAGGGTGAGAAGTTCGGCCATCCGGGAGGGGCTTAGAGTAGAGCAGCTGCTGCTCCACATCGAAAGGAGCCAGCTGAGGTGGTTCGGGCATCTGGCAAGGATGCCCCCTGGGCGCCTCCTGGGCGAGGTGTTCCAGGCATGTCCCACCGGGAGGAGGCCCCGGGGCAGACCCAGGACACGCTGGAGAGATTATATCTCTCGGCTGGCCTGGGAACGCCTTGGTATTCCCCCGGACAAGCTGGAGGAGGTGGCTGGGGAGAGGGAGGTCTGGACCTCTTTGCTTAGGCTGCTACCCCCGCGACCCGACCTCGGATAAGCGGATGAAGATGGATGGATGGATAATAATATAATAGTATATAAAATCAATCTTCAGAAACCTGCCACACCCTTTTTTACCTCTGTGAAACAGGATTATTCATACAGCTACCTTCTCCTTGTGCCCTCACTGTCATTTAATTCTGCTTGGTGTATGGAAAAAGTCTCTGTGGCACAATTAATCCCCAGGGATATGGCACTGCATAGACTCACAGAGACCACTGTTCACTGACCCGGACACACAACACCTGGACAGTTGTACGTTACACACCAGGAAACTAATGTCTTATAAGTCAAAGCCACTCATGTGCAATCAAAATCTATAACACTCTTTGTCTTTAATTGTAATGGCTGGACCTTTAGCGATAACTCTAAAGCTTTCAATGTGAAAATCCCAGAAATACAATGAAATACAGAATACTATCAGGTGGAAATTATTGGTACAGTAACATAAAGTCTCTCACCTCTTGTGGACTCATCGTCAATTGGCTGTTTGAACAGGGTGATGTCTCTGAAGGTGCAGAGGAAAAGCACCACCTTGTCATTTTCATTTCTGATTGGGGCTATCTGCATGTAAAGCCATATTGGTGTTTCTGTGGGAAGCAATCAAAAAACAAAAAGTAAATGACCAGATATCACTTCTAATCGTGCGTTTCTTTTTCTTTTTTAACATTTATTCCTTAATTCATTTTATTTTTGTTTTTTGTTAAAATCTTGCGATTCAAATTTACAGTACTTACTATTCTTTGTATACAGCAGCACCTCATAGAAATTAGACTCATAGCTGTCAAATGTTTGTTTGATTTTGTCTATCGTATTTTTATCAGTCAGATCACCATACATGAAACTGCAAAATAAGACAAAGAGGGAAGAAAACATAGTGAAATGTGAATAACAGATTATGAGTTTCCATAATGTAAGGTTTATATATATGTTTTTTTTATACTTCAGGTTTGACTATTTCCAGGTATTTAGATTAGTTCCCCTTTTGATAAATAAAAAGTGGAGATTCAATGTATAAAAAAAAAAAAACAAGAAAAAAAAACACACTAAAATTGTGGATTAAAGCTTCCAGTCAAGCACCAGAAAGAAAGGTGCTGCGTGCTTGAAGAGCATCTTACTTGCATGTGCTGCTCTTGTGCATCACATCTGCTCTGTGGTATCCAGACAGCTTGCAGAATCCATCATTGCTGTAAACGACTGGCCACTCCAGGACCTGTGCATTTCCCAACAGGAAGCTTGTTTCTGAGACAAAATACAGGAAATTTTAAACACCAAATTACAAATAAAGAAAACATATGTAATAAAACATATACCTTTTATTATTTATCAAATCGCCATACATTATTAAATCACCATAATGCAAGTTTATATTTACTACTGCATATAATGGAAACAAGATGCAAAAGTCATCCACATTTGTCTACCAGATGAGACGGAGAAAAGAAAAGCTGTTTAGGTTCCACTCATAATGCGAATCAAATATTGATGAAGAGCTGAAAACTTCTTCCACTTTACTGCAGTTTCAGAGCAGTCTGCAGTCTTCAGACAAAAGGGTGACTGAAATTCTTCCAAATTAAATTGCACACTTGAACTTACTGTACATGTTGTTCATTCTGCGGGCTTTTGTGGTCAGACATTCAGACAATAGAGACTGAATTTCAGATAACCACCACATTACTGAGGTGAAGAGTAAAGTTTACAGACACTGAATCAATGTTGCACCCCTCCATCTACGTTTGTAAGAAAAGCCTCTGGGTCTCATGAGAATAATGTCTGATTGCCTGCTGTGCACATAGTACTTTAAATATTTACGCCAGTAGTACAGTTACTGGCTGTTTTGCTGACATGCATTTCCTTTCTGGAACATAAAAAAGGTATACAGCAAAACTGCGCTCTACTCTCTGGTATTTGTAGCTAAGAGATAAAGTGCCATAAATCAAATTATACATCCCTGAAAAGAACATTACGACCTTTAGGATTGGCTGCAAATCCAGTTCTTGTAAAAATGAGACTATATGTTCTCACATTAGCAGAACTTTACTCCTTAATACCACTGAACAAACACCATGCATCAAATCTGGAGCTGCAGATGGCCTAGATTTCATTCGTTTATGAACTTTAGCTTCTGCAACAATGCGCATAAATAAGGAACAACCTCACAAATCCTCAAACAAATGCTTTAAAATCCTCATATTGTGATAATCATAATATATGGTGGTGTAAAATTGCACTCATCACATAAATAATAATCTTTACTCTTACTTGATAAGTAAGACAAATAATTAGTGTTTTCCTAATTTTATTTAGAGCTAATTTAAAAAGCCTCCCATAAGAGCAAACTATAATTTAGATTTTTCATTATTTATCCACATAATTCGGATAATGTGACTGTTTTTTGTTTTCTATATCAGAAGAAATGTGTCAGTCAACTTTCAGGTAAAAAAAAAAAATGCTACTTAAAAGAAAAAAAAATCAGTGATTGCTGATTCTGCTTCCCAGCAAATGGCACAAAAATAACACACGTCGGTATACTTCAGCATCCCAGTCCTGTGTGGTTCCCTGGCTGAGAAATAAAATCGAAAGCATCACTTATTTCTGTTTCCATTTCAGAGTCAAACTCACCGCTGGACCGCCGGACTATATTCTCCAGGAAAGTGTTCTGCGGAGCCACCAACCCTCTCTTGCCCCCATGCATTATGGAGGTTTCAGGTCAGAAACTCGGTGCTGCTCGGTGGTCGTGCTGGTACTAACTGACCCTTCTCCGTTGTCTGCCCGGCGGGAGCCTGGTCCACCGGAGTCAAGATCGCCACGATGGAGCTCTGTGTATCCGGACTGAGGCTTCAAAAATAAAAGCCTCTTTGTAATCATATGGAGCTGGGCCAGATTTGGAGCTGGTTGGGTGCACAAAGTCAATTGTAATTAATATCCACCGATGCTTACACTGTAGCCACACTAATCTACACTGGCCCAACACTGGACTAACTGTTAGTTCTTGATAAAACAAACTTTTATTTTTAAGCTCTTTTTCTAGAGTATTGCTGGTATTATTGTCTCAGGTTTCCACTTTATACATAACTCCGTCCAGACGCACGAGCTGGCCTGAAATGTCTGATTTCTTTCCGCATTAATTTAAATGCTGGGGTTGGACGCGTATTTGTATTTAAAATACGTGTTAAAATATGGGGTTTTATATTTTTTCTTTTTAATACTCAGAAAACGTGCATGATGATGAAACATCTGATATCAGGAATTTGTTCAAGTATAATTCAAACAGGTCATCCTTTCATGGGTTTATTAGGAAGCTGGAGATGCATAAATGTGCAAAAGTCTTCATTTCTTTACATTTTGCTTCCAAGGAGCCAGGCTTTTTTTTGTTGTATTTTTAGTCAAAAGCAATAATTCTCCAGGCTTTCAAATAGAATAGTAATTAATCCAAATGTGAAATTATTGGCTCAAATCATTGACAGTATGTATAAACAACAGTTAGGACAGAGACACAACAGTGAGTCTCTACAGTCATCTTTAAAACACGGTGACGGCTTTGTCATGAGTGGGGACAGCATTTCATCCAGCAGTGTTGGAGATTTTATCAACATTAATGGAATTATGAATGCAGAAAAATAATTTCATATTATGATCCAAATCCCAATACTATGTGGACAGCACCTGACTGGCCAGAGCCTTTTTCAACATGACAATGGACCCCAAAACACTGACAGTACAATAATGACATAGCTGGAGAGAAAAAACATTTAATGGATCACCATCAGTCATGGATTGGCCTTCCCAAAGCCTGAACCTCAACTTATTAAAGCAGTGTGGGATCATCTTGACAGACAACAAAACAAAAGGCAGTCAACATCCAAAGAAGAGCTTTAATAGTTCCTCAAGAAGCCTGGAGAACTATTCCCGAAGACAACTTAAAACTTGCAAGAGTTCAGGCTGTGTTGATGAATAAATGTGGTCATACCAAAAAATTATTTTAGAGCTCATTAGAACTCTATTTTTGCCTCATACACAGTATTTGCACATGTTTCAATAAATGAATGTTTCTTTTTTGTGTATCAATTTCTTAAGCTATTCAAATCTATTCATACCTACAATGAATCTCTGACAGGTGTGTGTCAATAAATATTTGATATAAGCTAGTGCTATGCAAAGAACGCAAAAAACAACATGTAGTAGTGTGATCTAACCTAACCAAACTACAGAGGAAGTGTCTTAATGTATCTCTTTAATCAGTCATCATCAGACGGGATGCCTCACATCATCATCGTCTTGCAGTCATGTGGATCATGTGTAATGTGCAACATGTTCAGCAGGGGGTGCTAGCTGAACATGTGCATTGGCCTGAAAACATTAAATCAGACGAAGAAGAATCCTAGCAAAACGAGGAATAACGGCCTGACGCAGTTAGTTGTTGTTTGTATGAGTTCGCGTTACATACCCTGCGAAGTAATGGTTAACTGTCACGGATTTTGTATGCTCGGGGCCAGAGTTTCCATGCTGTCATTCAAGGTCGGTGCTTTGGTTGCAGGTAGCAGATAGAGGCGTTCCTAGCCGCTCTGCTAGCTCGGTTTGTGGTATTTTGTTTGAGAGGAATGCAACGGTCGCCGAGCTGCACTTCTGTCTAGCTTCCTGGATAATGAACTTCGCTTTTTATGACTAAATAGAGTTAACTCCTGTTTGCTAACTGATATAAATTATTTTAAAATATGGCGAACTTTGTAAAGACGTTTGTGCAGATATGTAATTATCTACAGGACCCAGAACTTGTAGCAAGGTTTCAACATTTCTGCGGCGTTGAAGGAACATTTCCGGATGCACCGAAAGCACCGGACAGCGGGGTGTCTGAGCCGGACCGTCCGGGGCTGAGGAAGCGGGTCCAGCAAGGTGCAAAGAGCTCAGATGCAGGTGTTGGAAATGGAGCAGCCGGAGATGGTCCCACGCCGCAAGTTAACGGGATGCTGGGAGACGACACCACCGGGCCCGATAGCTCATCAGCAGCAGCAGACTCAGAAACCACCATAGCAAAACCCCTCCGGAGGAACTCACTGACCGGAGATACCGGTCAGGAGTTCCTGATCCACAACAAGTTTCTGTTCTACCTGTTCACGTTTGGCACTGAGCTGGGCAACGAGATGTTCTTCATCATCTTCTTCCCCTTCGTCTTATGGAACATCGACGCCCTGGTCAGCCGGAGACTCATCGTGGTCTGGGCCTGGAACCTGTTCGTGGGACAGTCCACCAAGGACATGATCCGCTGGTCCCGACCGGCCTCTCCTCCTGTGGTAAAGGTGGAGGTCTTCTACAATTCCGAGTACAGCATGCCATCCACGCACGCCATGACGGGCACGGCCCTGCCTTTCTGTCTCTTCATGCTGACCTACGGACGGTGGCAGGTGAGCATATGTACACAGTCCAGGTGCTTTAATCGGATTAAAAAAGTGTAATAAATATATATGTCTGTGAAGGTTCTCAGTCATCCAGGTCATCGTAGTCAAAGGAGCTTGCAAAGAAAAGCGTCTGGACTTCTTTAAGTTGCTTGAAGACGTTTCACCTCTCATCCGAGAAGCTTGACTAATAAATATATAGCTAGACAGACCCCAGAAGAAAAAAAAAACCAACTAAATTACAGTGTCCAGTAGAAGTTTTTCCCCACTGACCTCTAGGCGACTAGATCAGAGCTTCACTGGCTCAGTTTGTCTGTAGCAGCAGTTTGATATTTTACTATTATAAGATATGCAATTAAAAAAAAAAAAAAAAAAAACCAAAAAACTTTTTGTTTGATTTGTTAGAGTTTGACAGTGGACACAACCCCAAAGATCTTTGTCTCCAGCGGGGGTATTTTCTGTCCCAGAATGGACAATTAGGGAGTTGAATGTTTCATTGTGCATGGTGGTCAGCATGATCAATCCAAATAAAACTATGATTACTGTAGTTAAAGTTGTAGAGAGACTCCAGTACTCTCCGACTGTCTGTGGAAAAACAGAGATCCCACTTGTCCCAGTTTCATAGCAGAGTGTTCAAGGCACAATCCACACAATGGCTTTCCTCTGGACAGGAACAGGCCTGAACAGGATGCATATGCTTTGTATGCACACTGTTACACCCCTGGAGTTTGAATCCCCAGTATTGCTTTATGTTTTTACTACAAAGTGCTATTTGATACATCTGCTGGTCCTGCAAAGTGGATCATCCTTTAAAATTATAATCATCTTTCAGAAAACTGAAATAGTAAGAGAGATTTCTATAGCTTATCAGAATTTATCATTTAAGACCAACACATAAGTCTGTATTCTGTTAAGGGGGAAATTATTGTTCAGCTATGGCAGCCTGTAAATAGTCAGTTGGCAGTTTTTTGGACTGCCTGTCTCTCTGCTGAAGAGTGTTTCTTGTCAGATTGGGCAGTGTAAAAAAATATGTGGTGCAACCGGTCTTAGGGCTACTCATGTTTGTGTTGTTGTCAGTCCACTAGCCAGCCGTGGAGAAGATTGAAGCTATAACATACAAAGAGCTGAAGTGAAACTAAATGTTAAAAACAATTTAAAAAAATGTCCACTGCAGCCACTGCCTGTATGTTTTATACTGTATTTTTGTTTTCTTTGATGCTTTTTTCACACTTCTCACATTCCCGGTGAACTCTGAAGCACAGGGTCATCAACACTGATCACTGTGCAGTTGGGATTTTGGAGGACTGTACAAAAGGATGTTTGCATTTGCAGGTGCACTAGATGTTACTTTCAGCTGTATAGCAGAACTTTTTGGCTTAGAATAGACTTTTGTGATATGACTGCACACAGGTGACTGCTTGTTTAATCTGCATATATTCAAGGACATGAGTCTGTGTTGACTTAAAAAAAAAAAGTTAATATATTTTCCTGTTATTTTATTTGGACATTTGATAAACAAAAATGAATTTTAATCCAGTACAGGCCACTTATGAAACCTTGTTGTAAATTGCACTCTTAATGATTCTACTTTGCAAAGGCAACATTTTTATTTTTGGTTGCTCAAATATAAAATATGCGGGATATGCAAGAGAAATACTGCGTAAGCATGCCTTTTAGCAGTTTCAGTTCTTTTTGTGACATTTGGTGAACTTTTTATTTTGTAATATTTCAGCCATAAAAATGATTTCTAAAGGTTGCAGATGCTCATTTTGGAATATTTTGACAGCATCTGTCAAATACTAGCTTGCTTTACTTTTACTGCGATCTCAATACAAAGCTTTTCCAATTGTTATGCTACTCAGTGAAACATGCTGTCTTCAGAAATGATTTGTAAATGTGGAATTCCAGGTCAAGGCATGCTCTTTGAACACCATTGTAAATGCTTTTCTTCTTCATGTTGCCTTAGATTTCAAAGGTCTAGCTTTAACACAGGATATGAGGACACTTTGATAATTCACGGCACAGGTGGGCAGAGGTGCCAAGTTCCCAGATGGGGTCCAAATGTTTTCTTTTTTGTTTAGTTTTTTCTTTTCATGTAAACTTGACATTGAAAAGCGCAAACCAACAGAAAGCCCAGCATACACTATTTTGTGCAGGGCCCCTCGGTGTCAAAGAGCCGGCCAATCCGACTGAAGGACTGCCATTTAAATCCCAGTTAGTCTTCAGTGACCAGTCTTTAATGAAGAACAGCACAGCTTAGATCAAATCGTAACAAAAGCTGTAATATATCAAGCTTATGCTTTGATTTGTGCCCCTAACAAGACATTAAAGAAGTGGACTGACAGCTGGATTACAGAGGTTCACATAAGGAGAAAGAACCAAGCTGTGTTTTGTTTTTATTTAAATGAACAATATCACAATATCAGAGCAAGTGCAGGAAGCAATGAATGCGCTTTGGGAGGAGAAAGTGTCAAAGGTATCCTGTGATTGAGTCGGTTTTCTAGGAAAGTGGGCGGGGAAGTCCAGTTCGACCAGATCGAAGAACACAAAACATTTTTTTTTCCAGCCTTCATGCTCCAAACAAAAGGGATCCACTGCCTGCATAGTCAGTTAAAATGGTTTGAACTTAAAACGCATCAATGAATACAGATAAACATGTGTCTAAAGCTGTGAATGGGTTATATTGAGTGATGAGAACTTTTAATCAATAAATGACCAAAAAAAGAAATGGACTCTGTCCCAAAATAGAGGTGGCAACAACTCTTAAATGCAACTTTGAGTAGTGAATTCATCATAAAACTACAGTTAATGCTTACCTAATCTTTTTTTTGATTTGAAAGACCTCATTTTTTCACACCTGTCTTTCATTTGCCTCACTATGTTTTCCTTCACAGTGGTACAGTAAAACAAGCCTAAGTACACGAAGCAAACATAACAGGGGTCCATTATGTCTCTTCTTAAACTGTTATTTCTATTTTGTGGACACAGCAGAGACAAAAACAGGAGCTGCCTAAGAATTTGGCCTGTGTCGTTTCTTTGAGCAATGGCAGAGACAAAAGTAAGGAACAGAGAGGGAGAGGATATAAAAGGGGGGTTTGTGCCGAGAGATAAAAAGAATGGAAAGAGAGAGAAAGGAAGGTCAGCACCAGGGAGGAAGCGCTCAGTACCTGATTAAGTGTGTGTTGATGGTACACCTGCAACCAGGCCTTGAACTGAATGAATGTAGCTCTCTGAACTGCATGAACCTTCTTCCGTGTTAAGTTGCTGCAGTGTCAGGACTTCAGAGGAAGAGGTGAAAAATTTCAGAGAAGAAGGTTACAAAAGGTTTCAAAAGATAAGATATACGCCATAAAAGCTGTCATAGTATGGCGGGAGGGTTATCTAAATATATAGATGACAATTTGGCTGATAGCCAGTGCGGCTATTTGGTTTTAATTTTTGTTTTTTGGTGTTATTTATTATCCGTTTTGTGCCAGAGGTTTTATGAAAATAACCCAGCTGGTGTAAAGACTTCCAGCTTTTCTTTGCACTATTTTTAAATCTTTAGCCAAAGCTAATATGGAACAAGAGATAATCATTGGCCACTGCCATTGGTAAATGGCTTCTTATTTGCTGATAGGCTGAGAGCCATCTCCAAGGCCAATATTTGCTAGAATTGATTGTTGGTTTTTCAGTCAGTCCAACTGATTGGTTCAGAGGATGAAGCAGCTAATTTTTTTTTTCGTCTTGCACCACGGTGAAGCTGACATTTGTGGTTCTGAATTAAATATCTCAACAACTTTTTCCAGGAAATCTGTAACTCTTTCACGTCCACCCACGATAAATATTGATCAAGCTTAACTCGAATTTTCGCACACAGATAAAATCAGGTCGTAGTTTACTCTACCAATAGTTTAGTTTACATTTAGTTTACACAAGTGATGCCATTCTCAGCTGATAGTCGTGTCATGTTACTCAGGAAACGCTGAGTAAGGTGCTAATCATGGTAAACAGATGTCTCAACATTGCTGCAATTGTGAGCATGCTGATGTTAGCATTCAGCTTTTGATGCACTACTGTGACAAAGGGCAGACTAATGGAGACTCAGAGTTGTTTTCACAACACGTTTTCAGTGACCCTTGCATCAGTTTCAAATACAATATGCGTTAGGTTGCTGATCACAGCAGTTTTTAAAGCTGTGATTTCCACTGATGGTGAACATCCTGGGTAGCTTGGCTTTGTTCCAATTAAGACATCTTCTCAGCTTTTTTTTAATGCATTCTCTGTTTTCTCTTATAGTATCCTTTCCTCTTGGGCTTCTGTGTGGCTCTCAGCTGGAGTGTCCTGGTCTGTGTAAGCCGAGTCTACATGGGGATGCACTCCGTTCTGGTAAGCAGCTGCAGTTTTTAACCTGAAATTAAATGTTCTCAGTGGTGATCCTCATTAAGCATCTTTTACTTCCATTATAGCCTGCAGGCATTTGCCTTCTTATACTATAGTCTTAGTGTAGCCTCAATATGAAACTTTGGTAAGGCAAAATGTATTTCTGAGAACTTCCACTGTCACGATACCTGCTGCGAGTGGCGTGCATATCTCAGATATCACTTGCATGCATACTTAAAATTACTTTCGGTCCAACTGTTGCAGTGAGAGGAGCTGTCAGATGACTTTTAGTTGAAAACAAAACATTATTTTTCCAATTGTTAGTATCAAATTCATTTTTTTCTGATTACTTAATACATTTCCTGTTGCGTGTAGCAGTTAGAGGAAGTAAGTGCTTTTTTTTCTTTTTTCTTTTTTTCTTTTTAATCTGCGTACCATACTGCTGGGTTTTGGAAACCTCTGATAAAAAACATCTCTTGGCCTTTGGTTAATGGTCTTTCAGGCTGGCTTTTTAGGGAAAAGGTAAAATTTATTGTAATTAGGGAAACCTTGGGAATTTGGAAAAAGAAATAATCCTGAGAAGGGTTTAGTAATAATTGTTATTACTTTTTCCTGGATTTATTTAAATATAATTTGAAGATGCAGTATTTTAGCATTTCTGCATTGTCACTAAAACACAATGCTAAGCCCATTAACAGATTTATAACATAAGTATGAAGTTGACATTTATAATTCATGGAACATGATGTTAACAGAGCCAATAAACAAATTAAAGCGCTGAGATTAGATTAGATACTGTGACCTGCAAACCTGTGACCTGGTAGCAGCTCTATGGAGATACTGCTTCCTCCAATGGTAACACCTGCTGATCTGTCAGCACCTCACCTGATCCTAACTGGACTTTTTTATGACTGTGGAGTAATCTGCAACTTAAAGGACATGTTTCATGGAGGAAAGTGTAATTGTAGCACCTCCTACAGGACAGGTAGCAGCAAAGCATTTTTTATTTGGTTGTTTATTGGATGTGTGTACTACTGTTACTTTAAAAAAAAAAAAAAAAAGTTTAATTGTTATTAAACATATATCATCAGCCCTAAATATGCTTTGTCAGCACTCTGTCTTTCCTTAAATGCTACCGAAACTGTCTTGCTGCTTTACAATGATTTATGTCCCTGTGTTTCAGGAGGTAATCACTGGCTTCCTGTACACCCTCCTTATTCTCGCCTTCTTCCAACCAATTCTGGGGAAGATTGACAACTACTACATGATGGGCAGCTACGCTCCACTTATGATTGTCATATCACATGTGGGCTTCGGGCTTGTGGCTTTCTCTCTGGATTCGTGGAGCACCTCTCGGGGCGATACAGCTCAAGCTCTGGGCACTGGGGCAGGAGCTGCTTTAGCTTCCCACGTGAACTATCAGCTGGGCCTCCAGCTGGATCCTCCACTGTCATCGCTTCCTCTAACATTGCCATCACTCAGCGTTAGCTTGGTGTTGCGCTCCATGCTACGCTTCTTCATCGGAGTCGCCGTACTCCTCGTCACGAGGATGATTATGAAAGCAGTGACTATTCCTTTCTTATGCCGACTATTTGGGCTGCCCATGGACGATGTAAGACGGGCGAGACAGCAAATGAAAGTGGAGCTGCCGTATCGTTACATCGTCTACAGTGTTGTGGGTTTTAGTTGTGCGTGCTTTGTGCCTCTCCTCTTTAAGATCTTAAGTCTTGCCTAACTGTTGTGTGCAAACTGCCATGTCCTGTTGATATGGTGAACATGCTGCTTGTTTTGACACAAGGGAAGGCTCTGTTTCTGCATGATTAAGGGCGTTTTAAAGGATAAGTCCTATGGTATTATGTGTTTCCATTATCGTTAAATCCCATCAAAAGACTAGAATCGGTAATGAATCGATTGACAGTGCGGTGTGTATCCAGCCAGAGGGGTGTACTACAAAGTCATATTAATGGTTTAAAGTGCCGTGTCGAGCAGCTGAAAGTTTCAGAGGGCTCACTCAGCACTAAAATAATTAACTTGAATTAAAATGTTTATTTTATGGCTCTGGGATAAATCCCAAGATTAATCATTTTCTGCAGCATTAATCTCTTGTCATTTATGTTATCTTCATGCATCACCAATTTATCATCTGATAACATCTCTGATCGACTAGGCAACAGACATAGGGAACCTTTTGTGCAGAAGAAGAAGAGTCACGTGACCTGTGAAATGCCCTCTTTGTTAGCACTCAGAAAACCTCGCCTAACAGAGAACGATAAGAACCACTGTTGTCATATCTGTTATCTCCAATTGTGGTTTTAGGTTTTGTTGAGCCAGCAGAGGCAAAGAAAGCCTGGCTATGGGGAAATTTGTTTGTACTACACCCCTCAGCTGTGACGTTTCATTACCATGAGAACAACAGCTCACGTATGCAGTCGTGCTGATACAGACAAAACCACAAGTATTAATTATTTATGAATAATTACTTGCTAAAAACTGCAAAACCCACTGGCTTAAGTTTATGAGCTGGCAGCCATGCTCTGGAGGAGTTTAAAAGTAATGTGTCTTTTGGTTTTGATCTTTTTGGGGGATTTGTTGAATTATTAAATGGATGGGATATCACCTGCTTTATCCTTTAAGATCCACCTGTGCTCAACACATTTAAGTGTTAACTGGAGCTACTTAAATATAAAGTACTGTAATGATGCTCATATTCATCATTGTGGAATCTATTGTTCAAATATAAATTTTTTTTCTTTTTTTTGGAGAGTTTGACTCTTTGAAATTAAACCAAAATATGAATCTGTAAATCAAAGCGATGAAAAATACTGTAAGTATTTAAGCTTCCAGGCTTCAGGACATTTAATGATCTGTATGTAAATACGGAGGACTCTTTACCTTTTAGTGGGTTGTATATGTCATCACTATTTTTCTACATTTCCATATTCAGCGTTGTCCTGTGTAACTTTGGCCCAAATTTAGGTTAAGTCGATTGATAGTAGAGAATTAATGAAAAACAATATTTTTGATAAATTATTTTATCATTGTATTTGATGAATGGTTGTATTGGGAAACAAAGGAATATATTATTCATACTTTATTGCTCTGAATGCCAGAGACGTTTCAGTTCTCCTTACTCTCGCAGTCTGCAAAACCTTAGACCCTAAAAGTTGTCTGATTGTTGTAACTGTTTGTAATTTCTTGTGTTGTTTTAATAATCAGTCCGAATATCAATGCCCGACTTATATCAGAACATGTAGGGCTATTTATAGATCTGCTATTTCCATCAGTTCTCCCATTTTTTTTCTCTTGTTGTCTGATACCTGTGTATATTTAAAACATTTGGAGACAATAAAAAATAAAATATTTTAAAAAGAAAAAAAGAGTATTTTATTTTGTTGTATTATAAATAAATTCAGGTGAAGCCACTCACAACATAGATGGGAGACCTGTCCACAATGTACCCCATCTCTCACCCAGTGATGGCCAAAACATGGATCTGGATAAGCGGTTAAGAAAATTGATGGAAACCATTTAGTGCATCTGGGATTTTTATGCTAGTGTGTTGTGTTTTTTAATATTGTAAATATTGTGGCCAAATGGACAAAAAAGAAGACATATGCACTTAGAGACTGTAAAATCTTAGATTTCTGTTGAAATTACTTTGAAGGCTCTCAAGACATCATCTCTCAGGAAAAATAATAAATAAATAAAAGAATTTCACCAAACGTGACTCTTGAACTTGTCATTCCACAATGGAAGCAATTTGTTTTTGTGCCATATTACAGTTATTTCATAATTAAATATTATTCCAGAAACATTAGAATTTTTAAGTTGCTTCTATGTTTATATAGTTAAATTATTTTAAAGACTGACTTGCAGCTACATCTTTTTATTTTCTTTATTTTTCTTTATTTTCATTTTTTTTAATTTTTCCATTCACCTGAGATGGTAGTGGAAAAGCATTTATATATGATTGTACATTATCTTTTAGTTGTACATTACCTCTTTTTCAGCAAAAAGTGAATCTAAAAAACTTAAAGCAGGATGGAGTGTGATTAGGCTTTATTCCCACCTAGGTGTCCCTGTGAAGTATTTTTTGCTTTTTTCCAGGAATAAATGTTTTGAACATGTCAAATTGGCGCTTGATACTTTTTAAAATAAAAAATAAATAGACTAATTATATAGTGCACGTGCACTCGTGTAGAATCGCTTTCAATTTTTTAAAAATTCCGCCTAAAAGCTATTTGAGCTTTTATTTTGAAAACTGCTGGTCACCTGATAACCCGGAAGTCCGTAGTTTGACAGTTACCGTCCAAAACATTTTTTTCCTCTACTCCTGTGGTTCACAGTGGAGCAGCAGGATAGCAGGATTTATTACATTAAGGTTATATGACGTGTTGGTTAACTAATGTAGCCGTGACAGCAGTAAGTGAAGTAGTTATTTTAGAGATTTTTCGTTGAATTTTGTTTCCAACTTTCTTCGCTAACAGTTAAAAGTTTTCCTGTTGCTAATCTTAGTTTACCTTGACCTGCCGGCTGGATCGGCTTTTATGACACACGAACAACTTATGTGAAGTTTTGTGTACATAAGCAAGTCATCTGCCGCCCGCGCACATGCCTCGTTTGGAAAAGACAAATCTCCGAGGCAGGGACAGGTAGGAACCTTTTCTGCACTCACTCTTTGGGTTTTAAGGTGGTGCTGGGGAATGAGGAGTGAAGGTCATTCAAAATAGCTTGTAATTTCCACTCTTTCTCTGTCTGTTCACACAAATCAGGCCACAGTTAGACTGGAGGTTTGTGCAGAGGTTCTGCAGCATCCAGAAGGTCTTGTTCCCATCATGGACCAGTCAGAGTGTCCTGATGTTTGGGACGCTGCTGGGCGTTACTCTGGCAGGTAACAGCTGGAGGAGTGTAATAGAACAAAAAGAGGAGGAAACTGTAAACTTAGACTGTGGTCTAACTTTGAGGAACTTCTGATAGCATCAGAAAGCTTGCATTGACTGCAGTCAAATGAGCCCTGACCACAGGAGGCTTTGTCTCTTTCTTGATGACCTTTAGCTAATCATTTTGCTCTTTTATGAGTCACTGTTTGAACTGACTCCTTCCTCATGATACAATGTGCTAACACGTGTTTTTCTGTCATCAGAGCAGCTGATCATTTACCAGGTGGGAGTCCTCCCCAGCCACTTCTACAATGTGCTGGCAGACAAAAATTACTCAGGCTTCAGGAGTCTGGTGGGCACTGCCATGGTGCTCATTTTATTCAACTCCACAGTAAGTTAAAGTAGCAGAGGAACGACAGAAGTCAACATACTAACACAGTAGCATTTATCCTGCAAAGCAAATAAGATTAACACCCTACAGACACGCTGTCTCACGCGTGTCCAGTATTTCTGTTTATGCTTTCTTGGGCGAGTCGCCCCTGAAAAAAATTTATTTTAAATTTTATTGAGACACATACCTGGTCAAATTAAAGCTATAGTAGAAACCCATCTCATATTGATTGGTATAGGTGTAGTCATTTAAATCATTTATATGATAATTTAATTGCTGTTCATACATTTGGAAATAATGTTAATTTTCTGCATCTTTCTTTTACTACTGTATATTTTACTAATATGTGTATTTATGGTAGTTTTGTATTTATAGTGTATTGTGATTTTAGCATGACAAGGGCTGGAAATTAACAATAGGTGTAAACTCTGTGTGCAGCATATCAGTTTCACGCACTGTATCAGAAGTATGTCAAACTGCATTTTCCCTTTTAAACGCTTAAATGAAATACGTAGATTTAAGGATTTAAGGAAACAGAAATAGCTGCTTTTAGCTGCTCCCCTATTCGCAAGGGGTCACCGCAGTGATAGCTCTGTGTTTGATTTGGCGCCGTTTTTATGCCGGATGCACTTCCTGAAGCAAGCCTAAAGGGATTTGTTTCTCCTCTTGGGATCGAATTAATTAACGCGAGTCGTGCAGGTTTGGTTTGTGAAATATACAGTTTTTATAAGATTAACACTAAGTCTCTGCAACTGCATATACTTTATTTATCAGAACCTGTTTAGTAGTGTACATTATCTGTTACATTCAGATGCGCATTTCAAATACCTAAGTCAAAAGTTTGATAAATAGTTTCTTATGTTTTACTGCATGGCATCACACCTTTGGATTGATGCTGTAACAGTAGCAACTTTATAAGGTCAGGACAACCTGACATGACCATTTTATAGCCGCATGCATTTGGTCTTGATTGTGTTTGCTTGGATTTTGAACCTAAGAAACTAACTTTAGTCAGCTTATTTAAGCATGTTGCTTTTTAAAGGAACTTCTGTGGCAGGTCTTTCCTGATCTATAACATCTTTATTTAAGTTATTGTCACTTATTGTTACTTTTTCTCTCTCCCCTTCTTTGTTGTTCCCCTCCCATGCAGTTGAAAAGTATTGACCAGTACATTTGCAATCAGATGTATGTCAGCTGGAGGAAGACGCTAACAGAGAGCCTCCATTCGGCCTACTTCCAGGGAAGAGTCTACTACACGCTCAACGTGCTCAGAGAGGACATAGACAACCCGTAAGCATGAATGCATTTCCTGGTTGGTGTATTGTTATGCATGAAAATGTTTTGCTGTCATTGTCTAATTGCGTTGTTGTGGGCAGAGACCAGCGGATCAGTCAGGATGCAGAGAGGTTGTGTAAGCAGATGAGCAGCATGGCGAGTCGCCTGATCATCTCACCATTCACCCTGACTTACTACACCTACCACTGCTTTCACAGGTGAGCACGTTGTGCTGTATGATCAACCCCATCACACACTGTGGTAGAGATCATTCAGCTATGTCGGGGTGCCACAGTTTTACAGCCACGTTTCTGAATATCTGTCCTTTAGAGAGGCCCAGAGTACATAAAACAAGGGATGGAATTAGAAAGTTAGAAGAATAAATACCTGTTATATGTAATTTAAAGCATTACATGTGCTCTACAAAAGGTCTGCTGCAACTTTGACCTTATTAAAATTCAGGCTAAATTGGGGCTTCTTGTTAACCCCTAAGCTCTGTTTGACATTTCCAGCTGGAAAAAAAGAACAACCTTAAATTTAGTAACAGGCTGCAAAACAGTGAGGGCAAAAGAACAACCTCTACTATGGATGGGAAGCATATTCTGACATACAATAAACCTTCTTGTCCTTATCATCAGACTGCAGTAAGATTTGGAAAAAATGACTCTGTTTGCTTCCACTTTATCAAAAACTGTCAGTTAGAGAGAAGATAACAGCCTTGTAAAAATAACAGACCCCTTTAACCCTTTCTAAAAAATCCTGGGCTCAACAAATTCTACATCAGCCATAGTTGTAGTAATACCAGGTGGTCTTTGTTGTGTTCGTGCCATAGGTGGTGACCTTTGAAAATGGCGCTGGTTGCATTTATATAACATGTACAGCCTGGACTCGATATGCTGGCCTCCAGAGAGGAAAAAGGTTAAATGTGAGCTGTAAAAGCAGCAAAATGACTCTTTGAATATCACTGCGTGCACTTTAAGTGTTGTGTTGTTGATGTATTTTGATGTAACGGGCTCCTAAAGTTGTTTTGCTTTGCAGCACTGGCTGGATTGGTCCTGTGAGTATCTTTGGTTACTTTGTAATCGGGACTATTGCCAATAAAATCCTCATGGGGCCGATTGTGTCAACTCTCTTTGAGCAAGAGAAACTGGAGGGAGACTTCAGGTAGGTTCAGCCTTTATAAGTTTGTAAATTTGTGCTAACAGCAGATTGATTTAACCTCTAACAGAGTCTTTGGGTATTCTGCCAGCTTTGTTTGAAACAAATCCTTCCTGTATTTGTTGTCAAAGACACTTGGGTTCTGTTAAAAGGAAATATCTGTAGGCTTTGGCGCAATGCCTTCTGTGTAACACAGGATATGCATCAGCTTGTTTTTTTTAAAAGAAGAATCTATCACAAGCTGAAACAGCCTCCCTTTGTGTTCAGAGAGGAACAGATCAACTGGTTTCTGTTAAAGTGGATCTTTTATGGTTTTCTTTATTTCCTGTCATGTGTATACTGTCACAACAGCATGCAATGATTATATTAATCATGGAGAGATCCTCAAATAATGAGTTCAGGGTACACATGATCTCTGTAAGCCACCAGCTCAGGTTTCACACTGCTCTAAACAGTCAGATTCAGATCTTTATGAAATCAGTGAGAGTAGACAACAGAAGCCTCCTGAGGGGTATACTATGAAGTGAGATTGGTGGATTATTGAGGGAAACTGATCTGTGTGCTTTTCTATTGTAAAAGTGATGCTATTTGTTATATTTTCATATTCTTTATAGCTCTGTATCATCTGCTCCTCCACCTCTGATTGGAGTAGGTTGTGCTCTGTAGGTCTATTTTGTGCAGAAGGAAGCATTACATGACATGTGAAACGTGCGGCTGTTCCTACAGTGGATGAACTGAGAGGCTGTTCATCCACATTGCTTTGAACTGTGAATCATGCAAATATACTGTTGTGGGTAGTCTAGTAAGGATCTGGAAATGAGCGAGATGGATCTCTTTTAAATTGCAATTGATGCACATTTTTATCACACATGTTTTTTTTCATGTCTAGATTCAAGCACATGCAAATCCGTGTCAATGCAGAGTCTGCAGCTTTTTACAGGTGAGACACAACCACAACATTACTGATGCTGCAAAGGTGGCTGTTATTGTTGCCAGACAGTTTGAGTTTATCTTCCTGTATTGATAAGATGTATTGATGGAGCTTATTCAGAAATCGAATGAAACCAGAGAACGAAATGGAAAAAAAAAAATCCGCCTGTCTCTACTTGCAGAGCTGGTAAAGTGGAGCACATGAGGACGGACCGCAGACTGCAGGCTCTGTTGTATACTCAAAAGAGGCTCATAAACAAAGAGCTCTGGCTTTATAGTAAGAAAGTTCTATACCTTACTGTTATCATGCTTATATAACACTACTTTGTACACTCAACCTCTAAGCCTGTAATGTCTCCTTTCACAGTTGGAGTGAACACATTTGACTACCTTGGAGGATTCCTGAGCTACATTATAATCGCCATTCCCATTTTTAGTGGTGTTTACGATAGCCTCACTCCTGGTGAACTTAGTGCTCTCATCAGCAAGGTAGACATGTTTTATGTCTTTTCTTATTTAAATATCTCTTTTTATTTATGTCAAAATAGAACTTAAAACAGAGCTATATAAACGATTAAAAAAAGGAACTGTGTACATCCTGGTTAGGCAGCAGTTTGAGCCATTTGTATTATGTTGCATGATAACCTAATACCTCAATAAATGTAAAAGTACCAGCCACCTTATTAGGTACACCTTTCTGGTACTAGGTTAGACACCCTTTTTTCTTCAGTGCTGCCTTCATTTTTTCAACAAGTTTCAGCAAGATTCAACAAGGTGTTGGAAAATTCCTCACAGATCTTTGTCCATATTAAAATGATAACATCACACAGTCGCTGCAGATTTGTCAATTTCACATCTATGATATGGATTTCCTGTTTCACCAAATACCAAAGGTGCTCTATTGGGTTGTGATCTGGTGAATGCAGAGGCCATTTGAGTACAAGATTTCATGTTCAAGAAACCAGATTGAGATGATTTGTTCTTTGTGACGTGGTGAATTATCTCGCTGGAACAAGTTTCATTGGAAGATGGGTAAACTGTGATCATATAGGTATGGAGATGGTATGCAAGCTGTGATGCTTATATTATGCTTAGTTGGTACTAAGGGACTCAAAGAGGAAGGACCCTCCTCTGACCTCTGACATTTAAATGCATTTTCACCCAGAGAGCTGCTGCTCATGGGATATTTTCTCTCTGTTTTTTTATTTTTATTTTTTTTATCATTCTCTGTAAAGCCTAGAGATGTTTGTCTGAGGATAATCTCAGCAGAGGCAACAGTTTGTAAAATCCTCACACAAACCAGTCTGGTACCTAGAACCATCCCATGTTCAAATCCACCTTCTTCCTCATTCTGATGCTTAGCTAAAACTTCAGCAAGATGTTTTGACCATGTCTGCATGTCTAAAAGCATTGCCATGTGATTGGCTATTTCAAGAGTTGCAATAATAAGCTGCTGAACAAGTGTACCTAATGAAGTGGCTACTTCAATATGTGGGAGCCAGATAGTTCTGAGTATCTGTGCATATTTTTAACCTGATGACATCAATACTAAATTAGAAGATAAAATCCAAAACTGCTGTCTTGCATGAGTGCACACTGTCCTAATGCTTTCCTTACAGTGGGGCTGAAAGAGGAAATCCATCATGTTTGTTAGTAGAGTAGTTTACCCACTAGGTGGCACCAAAATCCTTTTTATCCCCTCAAAAAACGTAAACGCCATCTCTTGCGCTGCACACAGATTTGACTTCTGAATGTTTTGTTGTGCATGCAGACCTTTTGAAAAAACAAACAAACCTAGTCTCTTATTGACTCTCTGCTTCTTATTCCCTCTCCTTGTTCACATTCAGAACGCCTTTGTGTGCATCTACTTGATAAATGGTTTCACGCAGTTAATAGACCTGTCAACTACTCTGTCAGATGTGGCTGGATACACCCACAGGTATCAGGCTGCATACTTAAATTCACCTCTTTGAGGACAAATGATGACAGCAGGATTTGTGTATACCGTCCACCTTTGCATAACCGTGTGTGTGTGTGCGTGTGTGTGTGTGTGTGTGTTGCGGTCAGGATCGGGGAGCTGAGGGAGGTGATGGATGACATCCTACGCAAGCAGTGCGACTACGACCCAGCATCAGGAGAAAGCTACGACTTTGACAGGTTTGTGTGGGCACATTATTCTCTGCTGCGTTAAAAAAAGAAGCACAGTGTGATGATTTGAGAAGCAGGCTGCATGTGAGGAGAATTTATTAGATTACATTAAACATACAGAAATGGAAACGGGAAAAGATGGTAAAAATTCATGTTTATACCAAAACCTCTGAGCCTCAACTACATCACACATCACCACCTCTCCACACAGTGACTTCAACATCCACGCAGGCCCAGTGGACACGTCCTTCATCGTGGACCATCTTTCATACAAATCCCCTTTCTCCGACGAGCTGCTGGTGGAGGACCTGAATCTGAAAATCAGCCAGGGAACTCATCTGTTGGTGGTGGGGAACACGGGCACCGGCAAGACTTCACTGCTGCGGGTCCTCAACCGTCTCTGGGAAGCACACAGCGGTGAGAGCAGAAGAACTGAGACTGTTTGGCCTAATTTGATCTTTTTTTATTATTGTATTAACTCTTTAGCAAATCGGGAGAAGCGAAGACGGCACAAAAAAGGGCAATAATAACAATGCATAACATGGGGGGGGGGACTAAGAATGACGGGAAAAATACATAAATAACAAAGAAACTGAGTCTGAGTTATTTAAAGAGATTTGTATATGGCAAGTATGAACATGAAAAACAGATCATAGTTTTACACGGATGTTGTCATGTATTGTTGACAACTCATCAGTACTGCACTTTACTGACTTGAGGAACAATAGCAACAACAAAGGTTCCATTACGTTAAATTTTATGTTTTTAAAAAGCCACGATATGGGGGTAAATAAATTTACTAGCTTGTTTTTGTTTATTTATTTATTTTGATTGGGAGAGATATGAGAAGGCAGTGTAAAGCCATCAAATAGAAACTGTAAAGCACAAATACATTCATTCAGCTGTCTGTCCTTCATTTTCCCTCAGGCTTTGTCCAGATGACCACGTGCTTTGGGCCCAGAGGAACGCTCTTCCTGCCACAGAAACCCTACCTGACCGATGGCACTCTGCGTGAGCAGGTCTCTTCTTATTGTGCTGTTTTTCTACAAATTTCTTCTTTTATATAAAGCGCTGATATGTTTATATCTAAAAAAGAAAAAAGAAAAACTTTAATTACTGAATTTACTGAAACACTTGTTTCCAACAGGTGATCTACCCACTGAAGGATATTTACCCTGCATCAGGTATTGTATTAAATGTGATCAACAGCTAATTAGCCAGAGGAAAACTACTCTATTAGTTAATCTGTGTGTGTGGTGTATTTTGTTGGGACAGGGACAAGCTCATCACTGTGTTACATCTGCCTTTCTTTTAAAACAACACCTTTAAGTGTGTCAAAACTGGGGAGAACGGTTGCTGCAGTTTTGAATGTGGCAGGACTCATTGTCCCTGTGCCACTTAGTGTCTCAGCTGCTCAGCGGTTTGGGCCTTTCCTTTGTTGTAATCTTTGCTACAAATGCTGTCGGTGGCAGGCAGGACAGCACTGCACTCAGTTCCTTTTGCTTCAGCTTTGTCTTGCTGAAATCATCAAGATTCAAGATTCAACAGCTTTATTGTCAGTACAGTAGTATACACTGTATACAGTGTACCGAAATGCTGTTTCACCGTAAACCCCCCATGGTCCATTTATAAATATATAAAAGATATATCTCCAAGAGATATAAAACTAGGAATTACAAATAAATAACATGCTAGGATTTGATAAAATTAGGGCTAAAAAGGTACTAATTACTAACTATACAATACTATAATGGTAACTATACAATATTAACTGCACGATAAACAAAGACAGGACAGAGACAATACAAAGTGGAATGTGCAGTAGGTATTGAATACCAGTTTCAAGTTATCGTTAGGATATTATTGACGAGGCATGACAAAGACGTGCAAAATGTGCAAATATATTATAATTTAGATGTGTGTTCAGAACTATGTGACTGAGTGTTCAAGTAAGCATATTGTTCCCAGGTCCAGTTTGTAGTGGATTTGTGGAAGTTTTTGTTTTTGAGTCTTTTGATGAGTATTATAAGGTGTTTGTAGAGGTGTATGTTTATATCAGTCCTTTTATGGTAGTGAGTTGAGGGCTCTGACTGCTTGGGGGAAGAAGCTCTTGCAGTGTCTGGTCGTTACGGTTTTAATGCTGCGAAACCGTCTGCCAGATGGAAGGAGGGAGAACAGTGCATGTGAGGGGTGGAAAGTGTCCTTCACTATGCTGTTCGCACGTCGGATGATGGGTCTGTCATAGAGTTGGGAGATGGATGTGAGAGGGCCTCCAATGATCCTCTCTGCTGTCCTCACTATCTGCTGCAGAGACTTCTTTTCAGTTAGGGTGCAGTTCCCATCAATGCGTTCCCTGCAGTTCTTTTTTGTTTTTTTTGACTGATTACACAGGACAGTTTGTCTGTGCTCTTTGACAACAGTTTCCATGTTTCTGAGCACATGAATTTCCACTACACTTTAATTCTACAAGTTCTTAAGTTGTTAAGAAGAAAGCTCAGCCTCTCTAAAGAGCCCTCTTTAAGTACCTCAGGATCTTCTATTGTAAATTAACCTCTTTAGCAATGAACTGTTCGACCAAATCAAGAATCAACATATTTTTATTTTTTACAAATATATTGTGTGTACGTGTGCGCGCGCGTATTTATCTTACTGAGGATCGTTGATACTAAATGGCAGTGCTGTAGAGAATTCAAGAAAAACCAGAATTACATGTCATGTTTTCAGGGTCGGTGGATGATGACAGAATTATACAATTCTTGGAACTAGCCGGAGTGGTGAGATAAATTCTGCTTTCATCTCCAATGCATGTTATTTCATGAAATTACTTTTCATTTTCACTCATGCTAAATAAAACCTTGATGTGTGTGCAGTCCAGTCTGCTGAAACGGACGGGCGGGCTGGATGAGAAAGTGGATTGGAACTGGTAAGAAACAATTAAAGAAGTAAAACTGTGTAATACTTCCTCAAGCTTGTTTTTGTTCTCTGCAGGTATGATGTTCTGTCTCCAGGTGAAATGCAGCGTCTCTCCTTTGCACGACTCTTCTACCTGCAGCCCAAATATGCAAGTATGCTCCTCTGGATACTCGCTAGAGCATCTCATAAGAAAACATGCATGCACTGATGAAGTTTTTAGTCGTGCTGAGTGTGTGGTTCAAGTGAGCTGAGGCTGTTTGCTGTGTTTACCGGACTGATGTGTTCTAGTCTGCAATTTTCTGGTGTTTGAACTTTAGTTTTAGATGAAGCCACTAGTGCTTTGACCGAGGAGGCGGAAGCACAGCTGTACCGAACTTGCAAACAGCTGGGCATGACTTTGGTCAGTCTGGGACATCGCAGCAGCCTGGAGAAGGTAGGCCAAACATCCTGACTCCAGTTAGGATAACTGGTGGAAATTACAGCCTGCACACTCAAAACTTTTGCTGTTCTTGGACACATCTTTTGCTTTAGTCACTGTTGTTGAGCCAAATCCCAGTAAGTGGGTTGCTTTGTATGACTCTTCCACATCTCCAAAAAGAGTAAAGTTGATCAGCAATACATTCTTGTGGCTTAGTTTCACCTGCCTTCTCTTACCTTGTTCTCAGATCTGTCCAACTGTTACTACATTATGTGAAACTTTGTTTTTCCAGTACCATGATGTCCAGCTGAAGCTGTGTGGAGAAGGCCGATGGGAGTTAACAAAGTTAAAAGGAACTAGCGGAAACCTCAGTCTCAAAGATGAAGCAATGTGACTGTGGCCATCTATTTGAAATGCTTTAACCAGTGTTTATGTTTACACAGTGTCTTTAGAAGAATGTGAAAATTCTTCCTAGAACCAAATCAATCAAACTAATCCACTATTAACTTTTGATTTTTAGTGTGTGGACTAAAAAAAAAAACTGGAATTTCACCCAATCACTTCTTGGTTCTGTTGCTTTTGTGTACGCCATCTGTTATCCCCAAAAATGGCAGCTTCTAGACTGACCTGGTCTTCAGTGGAGACGGTGCTTTTAATCTAAATATTTTTAAGAAAAAGATAATAATCGAACACATGCTGAAGAGATAAGGTATATAGATGTGGGGGTGTACTGTAAGGCTGTGATTACATTGTATTAAATTATATACTATTGACTCAACATCGTCTATCAGTGTGGGGAATAAGGAACGTAAAGGGTCCTCGCCGTGTCACTCGCTAACATTCCAGTGCTCTCAGACAGCACACTTTGTTCTGTTAACAGAGGTACTTTAATAGTTTGAAGAAGGCTCGTGTGTCACACCACTCAAAAAGTTCTGGTCCCACATAAAGTTCACATTTTAAGATAAAAACAAAAACAACTCTGTAAATCTTTAATGCATTTATGTGACTTTACAGTAGCTTAGTGTACAACATTTCCAATGGGAAAACGTTATTACTGTGTAATAAACAGACTTTCACACAATATTCTTTTTAATTCCTTCTAAGAAATGTCGGTATGTTTGCTCACATGAAAATTGGTATATTTGATGAAGGCAAACAAAATTATGCCTTCATACTATGATCCCAGCTTGAAGTACATCAACATTTTGTGCTTTTTAATTCACATTATTTCTTCCGGCATGTGATGGCTCAAAAATGCCATCTCCTACCTGATATATGAAATTTGAAACAATAGAAAATTAGTTTTGACCCTAAGAATCACTGATAGAAAAATCATCCTATCAAAATGTAGGCTAAAAAGAGACCTCATATGTAGTAAATTCTTTCAGCCAGACTCTAATCCCATATGGTGATACGACCCTTTAAAGTTTACCTAAAGTGCACATTTTGAGTTTCTCTGTAGCGAATTATCACCAAGCAATGCTTTTTTCCCGTTAGTGTGTCATAGACAATAATTTGGTGCAATTTTTTTCTCTGACTCTATACCACCTCTTGTGACATTGAAGCTCAAGGTTAGAAAATTGTGCTGAACAAAAACAAGATTTTGGATTTAGAGTTTGAATTTTTGTGTAAAATTAATTCGTTTGCAGTTTTTAAATTGTCAAATTTGACATTGACATTTGTTTTTCCAACCCTGAAAATTCCATGTTTCCCTTTCTTAAAGGGGATAGAACTTGTAAAATAGTCCAAAAATTGAAATTTCATCTGGCTTCATGAAATAACATTATTTTGTAAAAAGTTCTGGGAGGTTAGGTGGGAACTTTTTAAAGGTTTTGTGGGTCTGGTTTATCTGGAGAGTGTAGACAGATTTTAAAAGAGCCTATCGGAATGATCTGGCTATTAAAAATATGTGTTCATACAAAGGCACAGGTCTGGTTCATGAAAATGGAGTGCAACATGCAAGCTTGCCTTGTGCACTCTTCTCTCCTTCAGAAAACACCTTATGATCGATTTTTACTCAAGAGTTTCTCGTGACCTTGAATGATCTCCTGAACTGCTGCAGGATCATCCAGAGTACTCAGGTCGCCCAAACCCTCCAAGTCGCTCTCCACAACTTTACGCAGCACCCGTCGCATTATCTTACCCGAGCGGGTTTTTGGCAGACGCTTGGCAAACTGTGACGAACACCAACACAATGAGAAGTTATTAAATAAAGTCAGATCATGACTGCCAGCATTTTCAAGTCAGCACTACAAAATTACCTGGATGAAATCCGGAGAAGCGTACTTGGCGATCTTTTCAGATACCATGCCGTTTAGCTGCCTCGACAAGTCTGCCTCTTGTACATCGATGCCTTTTTTAAGCACCACAAAGGCGTAGACACCTGACGATGCAAAAATCACACATTTATCTGCTACATTTAGCAAAACACATTGCTGACTGATTTACACTGAAAGGAACTGTGCTGAGTTTCTTACCTTGTCCTTTGATGCTGTGTGTATACCCTACGACAGCAGATTCAGCCACTGCAGGACACTGATTCTGTTTACAGAAGTCACAAACAGGATAAATTCAGCATCTTCATACTTTGTGGTTCTTCTAGAAAGACATTAAACTATTGCTTTAAAACAAAAAAATTAAACAACAACCATATAGTGCATCTGATACATCAGCCAATATGTTTTTTCTTTCAGATACAGTAAACTTGAACAGATTTATAACATTTGTAATATGTAGTAATTTATTTACTCATTTTGGCTCCGCCCACCTCCACTCGAATCGGCTGTTTATTGCATTTTGGGGCTTTCCAACTGAGAAGTTGAAGATTGCCCTCTGGTGGACACAGTGTGCAATGTCAACAACATGTTTGAAGGGCGTCTTCTTTTGTTTTCTTTTTCTGACCGTTATAAATGCCAATATTTATAGATGGGCAAATAGTTAATATTGATCTGTAATATCAGCGAAGTGATGAGCTGATAAGTGAGCTCTACAGCGCATTACTATTTAGGCTGTGGGCTGTAGCCGGACCATGCTCCCATTAGCAGTGATGCTCCTCAACATAAAAGTCAGGTCAGTTTTACAGAGAAATTGAAGATTGCTCTGGGGCTCCCAGAGAAAGATGCATTGTGAGCTTAATAAGGACTCAACTTTAAAGATGACGTGGTTTTTGCTTTTTAAGCTCAGAGCTGTGAACCTTGTTTAATCAGGTATCTTTGAGCTTTTGAAATGCAAGACATTCAAGTTAATCAGTTATTGGCCTTACCACTACGTCCTCTATCTCTGCTGTCCCTATCCTGTGACCGCTCACGTTAATGACATCATCAAGGCGGCCGGTGATCTGGTAGTACCCCTCCTCAGACCGATAGGCACCGTCACCAGTAAAGAAGTAACCTATATTATGTGCACCAGTACAGAAGGATTTAGAGACTGTACATTTCTCTTTCTGTGAAAACAGACATTAAGAAAACAGAGGCGGTCTGTTCCTGAACTCGTAAAACTGTACCAGGATAAGGCTGGAAGTACGTGTCAATAAATCTCTGGTGGTTGTTATGAATGGTTCTGGCCATACCAGGCCAAGGTTGAGCCATACACAGGGCTCCGGATGTGTTGTTGGAAGTCAGCACTTCGCCCTGAAGAAATCCAAAAACAATGCTAAATGTTAACCAGAAAAAAACAGTGTTACAAAACTTCTAAAACATTCCTAGGACACACAGAAACGCTACATTAAACCTCATTTAGCTCATTGGGTGATTTTTTTTTTGCTATGTTTTGGTTATGAGAAGCAGGAAAAAAAGACTGGCTCAGGGACATCACTCCAACTGTCAGCACAATCTGTGCTTTGCAAATGCTAAAGCAACCTCAATCAGCACAAAACAGAGCGACAGATTTTTAATAGGGAGTTTGGCATGCACACACTTGGCCTGATCGTGGGAGTGGGAGGAGTATCAAAAGTGACACAGCTGGTGGCTATTTTATAATCCTAATCTGACCCCATCTCCCAGGTCGTTCCCAGCCATCCAACATTTGCAGGAACAGCACACACACACACACCTCAGTGTCCATAAGCACCGGGTTAATGCCAAAAAAGGGTCGCATAGCCATTCCTGGGACAATCTCTGCGTCTGGGTCTGATGGCCTTGGTGCGATGCAGATGCCACCCGTCTCTGAGAACAGAGCAGAGCGAGTAAAGTGTGAATATATTTCAACATTTTTCCTTCAGATTACTCTGCCCTGTCCCTCACACTCAGCCCCATGCCAACTGGTTAGTGTATATAAAAATCTTTAATAAGCTTTCCAGACAGACACATTTAGTAAATTTAATAGTACAAAGGAATAAATTACATCCCACTGTTAGCTATGGCAATTATTATTAGTTTTATTATAAATTTTATTTGAAACTTGGTAGAGATGTTCCCCAAAGATCCGCACTTGGCCCAGCGATGTGTTCAGTATACATTGTATTTCTCTGCTTAGCCACATTGATTTAAACAGTTTTTGCCAATTTAATGTTGCTCAGAGGATTTTGTTTTGTTTATTAAGCACTTAACACTGATCTATGAATCATTCAAGCATAAAAGGTACCTAACTCAAGGGATGAACCAGTGTTGTGTCTACACACAACAGACAAAGAACCAATTTAGGCACTTTTTAGTAGCAGCATACCAAAGTTAACACACTTTGACACACACAAAACAGTATTTTTAAACTCCCAAAGAGTTATTAGCTGAAAACCTGATATTTATTGCCATAACGTGAATTATGTTCTTTAAAAAAATTGAGGAAATTCAAAAGGAAGACCTGACATAGCACCTGGATTTTAAAAAATGGTCTAAGTGGAAGGTTGAATGTCAAGAGGTCCTTCTTGGGGAAGGGAAACCTCAACATTATTGAAGGCGTGTGGGATCATCTTAACAGACAGCAGAAAAAAAGGCAGCCGACGTCTAAAGAAAAGCTTTGAATGTCATCCAAGAAGAAAGTTTGACGAAGAGAGTTCAGGCTGTGAACTGAAGAACTGAAGAATAAAGGCGGTCATATCACTTGTACGAACTCTGTTTTTGCCTAATATACTGCATTCCCATACATGTTGTCATAGTTCAATAAATCGCAGTTTGTGAATCTACTGTAAGCCCTTCTCATAGCTACAGATGTAGATTGTGGAATTACAGCCATACTAAGTAAATTAAATGCTATTAGGTCTGCGTGGACATCAGGGACCTCTGGTAATCCTCCTGGTGGTGTTGGTAGCAACAGAGGGGACTTTCTACAAAATAGGACACAACAGATGATTCGACAATAGCATTAGCCACTGGCATCCTGTTTACATCAGCTGTAACTGTGAGAGTCGTTGCTTCACAGTCCCAAGAAACAATGTGATTAACAAAAACAGTCCAGGTCGAGCACACAGGCAGTTAAGTATAAAAACCGGAGACAGGAAGCCCGGCTTCCAGTTTGAATTTTGCTGACTTTGGACACAACTAGGTTATCTCTTTTTCCAGTGATTAGATGGCATCATGTGTCTGAAAGTTTAAATACACTAAGCTATTTTTCCCCTTCATTTGCACTGATTGAAGCTACTTTTCAAGCTCCCATCATCCTCTGTCCTCTCACCTCTCCAGTCCTGGATCATCCTACATGGAGGCTGTACGCCAGCAACGGCTCAAAATCCATTTTCCTCTCTAAACAGGCTACTTGCTTCCAGATCAACCAAATGGCATTTATGAATAATGCCACTTAGCCCTAATTGAAAACACTGGACCATGAAAATAACATAACAACATAATCCTTTTTACAGAAGTAGGGTATTTAGGTCATATCTGTGTCTGTAATTCTCAAGCTCATGATGCTCTAATGTTTAATTATCGTCAATTAATTATGGACTTTTGCCATGTGTATGGTAATTAACCCTGCTCTGCACCATTAGGTCATTACGCAATCTAATGAAGAGATAACTGACATTATTAGCAAAATCAGCTGATTTCTAACATGATGTTATTATGTCCCATCCAATGCTACACTTGTGCAGCATTTTGGAATCTTTCAGTCATCAAACGCTGAAGGACACGTTTATTTTGCAAGTTCTTCTTTCCAGTGGAAACTTCTGCATAAATTCTGCAGTCACAACATGTGCATCCTGCTGTCGAAACAAGCTAACTGCCACAACTGACCAATAAAAAGGAAGGGGGTAGACGTTTCTGCTACCTTCTGATAACCCTATGTAAAAGAAAATAAAGATAAAAAAGCAATTGTGTGAAAGAGTAGAAAAGAAAACTTATGAGAACATTTTGGTTTGGAGCTTTAATAAATAATAAAATATAATAAATATGATGAAGCAGCAGTGCCTGCCTGATAAACTGGTTCTGGCTACATCCTAGCTTCCCGTTTGTTTGTCTGTTTTTTGTATATTTGTCACACTTACATCTTTTAGATCAAACAATTTAATATTATACAAAGTTACCTTGAGGGTAAATACAAAAAAATGAGGTTAATCACAGTTAATTCATGATTTAACAAGCCGGGTGCAATTGCTTTTCAATACAGGGTCAGATAGTTTTATTCCTTTAATAAATTAAATCATCATTTATAAAACTGCATTTTGTATTTATGATGGTTTTATTTGTATAATATTACAATTTGTCTAATTATTTGAAGCACTTAATTGTGTCAAATAGGTAAAAAAAAATACTTTTTCCACAGCACTGCAAGTGTGTTTTAACTGTGTGTACACAAACAAGGAGGATGTACAAAAGCCAGTACAAAAGCAGCACTTTTGTTCTGATATCTGCCAGAATTACAGAACCGAGCGTAGGCGGGCTGGTGAGACCTCTGTGTGGGAAAGGTTTATCTCAGCATTCCAAGTAAGGCCACAAGGCAGACAAGTTAGCGTGTTTGTTGACGTGAGCAGAATAAATTGGTGAAACGGAGACTCGTCACGTTTATCCTAACATTTTGTGAAAGTCCAACCTGTTTTTACGTTTGGATACTCAGTGCTGGAATCACATGATTTTGGTTTGGCACCACAGACTAGTCCACAGGAGAAGTGCATCCTCTTCAGATCTAAATGTCCTTATCCCCGCTTTGGTGGTGGATGACTTGAGTGTTAAAGCCACTGAATTTTCTTCTTTTTTTTCTTTTAAAAAAAAAAAAAAAAAATCTCATTCCTTTGGTTTCCTGAACCGCTCCTGAAATAATCTTTAAGTCTGAGAAGAAAACACGTGGTTTGATTTTTAACTCCTAAGAGAAGAGAAATGTCTCTCTCCCTCTCTCTGTCTCACACACACATTACGTAACACTGTTATTGCTACAGGGACTCAGGCAGCTTCTCTCCCCTTTAAGATGGACTGTTTTAGTGTCTGCAGACGTGGCTGTGTTTGAGGAGGAGTTCATGACCTTACAGTAAGTTCCCATTGTGGAAGGATTAGGAATGAGGAATGTTCTAAGACTCACCGTGAAGCATGAAAATTCAATGTGAGCACAAAAAAGGAATTATTACAGATCAGCTAGAGAATACAGGGCAATATAAGGAGAGTAGGACAGACTATAGACTACACATCTGTATCTTATTGTTCTATACATCATTTGAGAAGTATGATCAACGTCTCTTTACAGGCTGGGATTCTCGCCGTTTCTCTCAAACGTGCTGTAATCACATCGCTACGCAAGAAACAATAACTTCAATCCACTGATTGTTAATAATTACCAGTTATTAACTGCAAATAACTTGGGACACCAGGGTCCAGCTGACTCACTGGTATTTTAACCAGCCTTAGTCTCTTTGGTTGTTTTATGCAGACAGCTGCATTAAAAAATAAAATAAAATACAGAATTTTGTAACTTTACTCTTTCCAATAATCTAATATTTAAATTTCTGAAGTATCCAGCTGAGTTTGTGCTACTGTAAAATGTAGTGTAGTGTTGTAAAATGCGGTGAATAAACCTGTCACTTCTGTGTGTTCGGTTACCGGTCTGCCACCAGGTGTCCACCACAGGACAGCGTCCGTCCCCGACCACTCTGTGGTACCACTCCCATGCTTCGGTGTTGATCGGCTCGCCCACTGCAGACAGACAAGAATAGCTTAAATCATACGGTACTGTGCAAAAGTATTCAGCCACCTGTCATTTCTTTACGATTTGCTTCCACAGAGACAGACTTTCTTTGGGAGCAGAGCGGTTCAGTCCAGCTCTTGAGTCATTCGGCAAACTTTAGCTTTTTCTCCGTGTTTCCCCTCGTCTTGACTTACTTAAGGAGGACATACTACACACCATGCTAAGATTTGGCAAGTTATTGGCTAATAGCTCTTTATGAGTAATCTTGTTGGCGCAAAAACAGTATTTTATGCCTGTCAAAGTGTGTTATAGTTGGCATTTTAGATTTGAATAAACAACCAAAAAAGAAAATTTCCTCGAAAAATTGTCAGGTACAAGGCCCGGACAGAAAATAAGTGAAAAAGCAGCCAGTATCCAAAGAAAAACTTTAAAAGACCTTCAGAAATCTTGAACTATTGCTCAAGAAAAAAAAAATGCTGGAAAGTCTCTTTCAACACAAAGAAATTAGAGATGGCTTAAAACTTTTTACACAGCAACTCTCTGTCTATAACCGCCTCATGGCTTCATGTCTATTGCTACACAAATGAGAACCAGGTGAAAAAATACTTATTCTTTCTAAGCGTCCTGTTTCACATACCAGACCCGAGGGTTTTGAGGGTGGAGCGGTCGTACTTGTTCACCCACTGATCTCCATACTTGAGCAGCAGGCGGATTGCTGTGGGGGCCCCATAAAACTGGTTGATCTTGAGTCTCTCAACCATGTCCCAGTATCTTCCTGTGAACAAGACAAAATGTTGATTTATTTTTTTAACTTTTGGGTTTAGGATAAAGCAGTAGCCTAACAACCGAACCCTTCAACTGTTTTTTATATTTATTTTTAAAAACCTATCACTTGAAGAAGCTTTGCCTTTTTCTGTGCCAATAACGGCTCAAACAATGGAAAACTTTGCAGATTGTCATCTACATGTTGTAGCTGTTTACTGTCACCAGGGGGCAGTGTCACAAACAGTCTGCACACTACTCTTGTTTGTGTTTTTATCAGTCCTTCAGCAAGCCATAACCAACAAAGAGCCGAGTGTTAAACCAATCACTTTTCATGCTACTTCTCCCACCATGTGAGACACTCGGCTATCACTTCCTGTTCTGGCTTACTTTTCAGTCAATCAGCATTCAACCTGCATACGGTGTCAACCATGGGAAGCTACACACTGCTGGTTTTTCATATGACTGCATATCAATAATCCTTCACTCTGCACAGTCATAAAGTTATGCAAAGAAACGCAAACACGGTATCATAAATCCCTCACACGGCAGTTTGCTGCACCATCTTGTGGTGCAATCTGGAATTACACAAAGGTACACCCCAGCTCTAGTTCAACTTCAGCTGATCTCTCTTTAAAACAATACATAGCATGAAATAGGAGCACTTGTTTCTTCACATAAGTTCATTTCGTCAGGTTTTAAACTATCATTAAACACAAAAATTTACAATATTGTCTTTCCATCAAAGAAACATTTTACTTTTTATTTTGTGATAGTGTATTTGGACACCTCAAATCATAATTTCCATTTTGTTGTAATCATGTTCATACCTGGGTCTGGGTAAATAGGAGTGCTCTCAAACAGCACAGTGGTTGCCCCGTTGGCCAGCGGCCCATAGACCACATAACTGTGTCCCGTTATCCAGCCAATATCCGCCACACAGCCAAATACATCACCATCGTGGTAGCTGAAGACATACTGGTGATGACAGGGAATAATTAGAGGATTAGACGAGACAAAAACATAAAAATACTTTGAATATTCACTACCACGTGGCTCAATATTATACTAATATTTGACCCTTCTGAACACAGCAAAAATCTTGAACTGTCCCATCATGCAAAAAACATTTCAGAGAACCTCCTCATTTAATGTGCTGCAAACCAGGCTGAGATTTCCTCTCACACATAGTCACATGGAATTAGACATCACATTTTTGCCATTTATGGCCTTTGTTGGGAAATGGGAGCTAAACACTGTGTTTGCCGATAATGAAAACAGTGATTGTTTACCCTGTGTGTGAGCGCAGCATACAGAAGGTATCCAGCCTGCGTGTGGACAAGACCTTTGGGCTTCCCTGTGCTGCCAGATGTGTAAAGGAGGAACAGGACGTCCTCGCTGTTCATGACAGCTGGCTCACACACAACATCTTCCTTTAGCATCTCCTGTACGATGCAGTGAATAAACACAGTTACAACACCATTTATATTTTTAAGGCCAGATCACAAGAAGACACAACAACCCGTGTTTAGATTTTGTATCTGTCACTGTGCCAGGAGGTCAGTAGAGCCTGTGCACAGTTGTTATACCTGACAGTCACTAGTCAATCTCCTGATTAGTTTAGCAGAGGCTAGCTAAGAAAACTGGTTTCAAGAGCTAACATAGACACACATATTCCAGCTGTTCAGCCAGAGTCACTTTAGGTCCTTGTTCGTCATGAAACATGAGTGTGAGATTTCTTAATTTCGCATTTCTAATGTTTTGTTTGCTCACTGCAAACAATATAATATAAGATGCAAAATGCGCATGCTAGTATTGATTGTTTTTGTTTACTGATCAGATTTAAAAGAAACTCACATGAGTAACTGTGATTTTTCTTCTTTTGGTTATTTGTTCAAAAATACCAAATTCGCCCTCTACAGCTTGTATTTGGATTTTAAGGATTTGATTGGCTTTCTGCTCCCTCACCTCCTCCATGGCAATGTCCCTGGCCGTCATGGTGACCGGATTGTCTGTTCTCATTGCAACAAAAACCTGCTTTACTGTCGGACAGCTCTGCACTGCTGTGTCCACGGTTTTTTTCAGCTCTGTGACCTTACCACCCCTGACCCCCTGGTTCACCGTGATGACTGTGCTGGACTGAGCTGCAAGAAGTTGAAAAAAAAAAGAATAAATAACACAAAGAAACAAACAGTTTAAAATCGCCTGTCTGATGTTTTGGAGTATCCAAAAAGCTCTGATGTTTGGGGTATAGGCATGGCCCCTTTGCAGGTGTTCTGGGTTGTTTTACACTGAGACATTGGTAGTTAATTAATAAGTTCCTTATGGCTGCCTTAAACTATGATTGCACTTTGCAACCTGTTTCCCTTCACTGTGGGGCCTCTTGATTTAAGAACTAGGTTTCTTCGAATGATTCCTCAGTCAGATTTCTTGGAACTGGGGGAGCTGTTTCAATGCCATGGACTGTTTGCCATGCTCCTTGAGACAAAGGGAGTTTTTGTAGAGTGGTGAGCTGCATTTTGAATGCTCAGTTGGTAGGCGGCTGTTATGTGGGGAGTCTATGGACTACAGTGGGCAGCATGGGTAACAGTATGGATGCTAGGACCCAAAGTCTCACAGCTAACCACTGCACTCGGTATGCAGTATGATCAGTATTGATCACTTCACTCAGTGTCTTTAACTTTGTGACTTATTTGATGTAATGTTATAAATGCAAACATCCCGCCCTGCCCCTTAAAGACATAAGTTACATATTGATTCCTAGTTTTTAGAGCCGTTTAATAAGACAGTTGCAAAATCATGGATGAAGAACCAAAACTAAATCACAAAAATGATTAAATATAAAATATTGGGGACCTTGCTGAGGGGAACTACAGATTGGGTCGATGAGTAGTGCCCACTGGCACAGTACATGACATGATGTCATTTGCTCCGCTGTGATATTAAAATGTTGACAAGTGCAGCTCTAAGGCAGCTTTAGGAGCTCAATAATAACATCTCACCATCCCTGATTCGCTCTGCCAGGGCATCTGCGCTGAAGCCCGCAAACACCACGTTGTGGGCCGCACCAATGCGGGCACAGGCCAACATGGACGCCACGGCCAGCGGGCAGGTAGGCATGTAGATGGTGACGCAGTCCCCCCTCTTCACACCATGCCGCCTTAACAGGTTGCCCAGTCGACAGGTCATCTCCAGCAACTCTCTGCAAACACATGCTCATGAACTTCAGGAACCAGAACCATCAGTGCAACACCAACTCCAAACTACTTACCCGTACGTGTACTTCATCTCTGACCCCCTTTCATCTCTCTCCCAGATCAGAGCCACCCTCTCAGGACAGGTGTGCACATGGCGGTCCAAGCAGTTCACTGCAAGAGTCCGGAAGGAAGCACGCAGAGAGATGACAGATGTCTCCTTGTGTACTAATCAGCACAGTGCCATGAGGATACTGTATGTGCAGATATATGACATACAGTAGTACCTGGCTTTGCTTCTCAACACAAAGGGAGCACAGAAAACTTTGTGCGATGGCACACATGCTTATTGTATTCTACTTAAAAGTGGACGCAATCTCACCGGACACATTCAGCTTTCCTCCCTCGAACCACTTGATCTTGCCTCGGCTTAGGTCACAGTCCTGCACGGTGTGGAAAGGAGTGCTCCAGCAGAGCCTGTGGCGCGCCACAGCGGCCCAGAAGCTCTCACTGTTGGAGACGGACAACTCCCGCAGCGCCGCGCGGCCCGACACCCCCTCTAAGCCCGCAGCCTCCGGCATGAACGCCGCGACGTTGCACCGACTTCGACCCGAAACATGGAGATAAGAAGCAAGAGTCCGACGAGCGAAAGAAGAAGCGACGTACTTGGAAGTGCAACCGCACGGCAGCCACATATTGTCAGTGAAAGTGCTCTGCGCTTGCTGGACGATGTTCCCGTCACGTATGAGGTCGTTGAGATATCCTGGAAATTACACAGATTAAATTTCGAGAGTTGAAAACTTGGAAACTCCGAAGAGTTCAAAGAGGAAGGGCTTGAGGAGTGATGCGTTAAAGGGCGGTTACAAACTAGTGAACATATCAAGAAAATAAACCCACCCCCACAGAGTTTCAAGTTGTTTTTCACCGTGAAGTTGGGTAATGTTGAAATCAACCTCATTAAAGTCTTTTCAAACATTGCTCACCTCTGGGTACAAACTGTTTCTCAAATCCACCACTTTCAACAATAAGACTCACTGTTTACGTTGCATGCTGGACCATCATAGCCACGTATGTTAGTTTACATCTACAAATCTTTATTATTTCACATTTAAACGCTTTAAACAACTTCGCTGAGCTTCCCGGATATTAACGAACATCCGCAGTACAGTTTAACTTTGGCTTTGATGTCTTCACTTTACAGACTGCCACCTACGATGCCAGCTGCAGCCGCGTACAGCTTGTACTTAACTTCACTTAACAGTGTTTTCGTATGTGGCCACCAAGTGGAGCTGCTTTGTTTGGCTCAAAAGAGTGGTATTTAGGGTGAGTAAAGAAGAGCAGTTGGTATCGATCCAACACCAAATAAATACCAGTTTGAAGTATATTTGTTTATTTTCCCCAAAATATTAATTTAATAGAATTCATTGGGTTGCATACACAACTTAAATATAGAAACATAGTATTAATCATATTGTGCTAGTATAGATCCAATGCAATCAATATCTGGATCAATCAGCCCATTAATGAGAGCTTAGACAGAGGCTTTACAACAGTGTAAAGTTCTGCTTGTTGTATTTTACACATCACTGTGAGGATTGCTTTAAAGATAAAGAAGTGCTGAGATAAACTTTATAAAAGTAAAACTTCCATCATACCTAATTCCAGGTTCATACTTTTTTCTTTAAGTTTACTAGAGAAACTTTGCGTGATTCATAATTCAAAATAATCCTCTTTTATCTTCTACTGGGCCTTTCTTCTGATTGGTATGGATGATCTGCTTTACATGACATCATGTAGATCCAGGAGAAGAAAAAACTGCCTGGGACCTTGGCTCACATGGACTGCTTGCACACCTTATTCTAAAGTCATGTTTTATGTACCCCCATTCACCATAACGTTCAGTGTATAACAAAGATGAGCACAAACATAATAGGTCTTGTTTATTCAAGCTGTGTTGTACAGGTTGTGTGTTTTGGCTTCTGTAGCACACTAATTTCCTAACTTTTGGTATAATTAAACTTTATCCAGTCTTATGCAACTGTGATGACATGTGTCACTACAGCAGGTCCTCAGTGGGTTTTTTAAGTAGGTTGGTTAGTCATTTCTGTACTAAAAAACATGTTTTATTCTAAGACCTTAACTCACCAGTTTTTTTTAATATTCATCCATTTTCTTGACTGCTTATCCTATCCCACCTTTCACCCCATCACAGCTGGACTGGTCAACAGACTGTTGCCGGGCAAACAGAGAAATAGACAACCATTTACATGTACAGCTAATTTAGAATCAACCTGACAGGCATGTGTTTGAATTGTGGGAAGAAGTCTGCGAGAACCCACACAGAACATGTCCTCGAACCCAGGACTTGCTTGCTGTGTGGTGTCAGTGCTAACCCCCACACCACTGGGTCATCTTTAATTTTATATGTAATATTAACACTATATGTAATAGTATTTATCCATCCATCCATCCATCCATCCATCCATCTTCTTCCGCTTTATCCGGGGGCAGCAGCCTAAGCAGAGAAGCCCAGACCTCCCTCTCCCCAGCCACCTCCTCTGGCTTATCTGGGGGAACACCAAGGCCAGGCCAGCCGACAGATATAATCTCTCCAGCGTGTCCTGGGTCTGTCCCGGGGCCTCCTCCCGGTGGGACATGCCTGGAACACCTCACCCAGGTGGCGCCCAGGTGGCATCCTTGTCAGATGCCCGAACCACCTCAGCTGGCTCCTTTTGATGTGGAAGAGCACATCACTCTCTACGGCTCTACTCTGAGCCCCTCCCGGATGGCTGAACTTCTCACCCTATCTCGGGATAGGCCAGCCACCCTTTGGAGGAAGCTCATTTCCGCCGCTTGTACCCGCGATCTCGTTCTTTCGGTCACTACCCACAGCTCGTGGCCCTAGGTAAGGGTAGGGGCGTATAGTATTTATTTTAGTTCTATTTTCTTCTCTGTTCTGCAACTCATACAGACCTCATTAAAAGAGACTGAAGGCTAAAAGGCTCCAGAGTGTCGCTTAGTGCATTCTGCAACAGGTTATAAAGAAACCATCCATCTGTTTTCATAATCGCTTGCTGTCAGTGTGAAATTCCCATTAACCTCTGCCCTAACGGTTATAGTTTTCAAGTACCAGCAGCTTTTCAGAGGTTGATTAACCTGCAAAATATGCCTGAAACAGATGCCGAATGACCTGCCTGCTGATTTTATTCAGTGCTGTCTTACAGAGCTAAACCAAGCGTGTTTTAGATGCAGGACTTAGTGATGCAGCAGGTTAAAGGACATGTCTTTGACAGACGGTCATTCCTGGATTTATAGTTAACTACAGTATATTAAAAAGATTTGGATTTGCTCACCTTTCAGCATCAGCATTATTTTAATTTAGGCTAAAGATCATTTTCTATCATTATATATGATCCCAGTACGACTGCTTTTGGCCTTATGACTTTCATCCTCTCAGTTTCAATTGTTTTTTTGTTTAGTTTTTTAATGTTACTTCCAACCACCTAGGTTTTATTTTGATTGCATTATAAAATCTCCACAGTGAAACGTACCTTTCTCAAACTCTGCACACGAAGCAACAAAAAGCACATTATTTAAATACCAATAAGATTTAATTGCTACAATTACATTTATACAGAAACAAACACACACTTGGTGTTAACTATACATAACGCCATATTACCTATGGGGCATGTTCAAAATTTACACCACTTATTTAAGAGCTGAGGAAACCTTTTTACAGGATTTGGTATCGACTGTTTTTAGTGATACCTGTGTCAGTTACCGAGCCGAGATGTGGGGTCACAGAAAAGTCAGAGGTCAAAGTTATATAAAGTCTCTTGAATCCAGGCTCTGCTTACATGAAAAGCTGCCAAGCTGTATGACAGAAGAATGACACACTACATTTAAAAAAAGCAACACAAAGTTTTTTTTATATGGTAATGTGCTGCCAGAGCAAGTTCAGCGTGCCGTAGGATTGATTGAGCTCCACTGCAGTGATCAAAGAGCATTCTTCAAAAATATATTCCCTCATTTGGTTTAGACAAAACGAAACCTGCCACTGCTTTACGGCTATACACAATTCACATGATCTTACTTTTGAATAATTAATCACGATCCCTCGTGTCCTGTGTGGACAGAGGCGGTGTCATCCAGTAGGACAGAAACGTTTCATCGTAGCATGAAAGCGATCGCTCAGATCAACTTTGCATCGATTTCCAACAAGGTTTCCATCCAAAGGGGTCAAGTGAATCCAAACCATGTCACAACAGCACAATAACAACATCAAAGCCACTCGATCCTCTAACTGTAGATGTGGGGAAGTCAGGTTTTTCCTTTTAATTTGCCACCTGGCATTATGAACTCAAAAGAAAACATTTCTGTGCTCCTCCCTTCCCTTCCTCATCAGCTGCAGGAGAAGACATGCACAAATGTGTTGTGCATTTTTGGTTAGCTGTACAAACATTACAACATTTGAGTTATTGAAGCTCAATCAGTCAGCAGAGCTAAAGACTTGACTTCAGACATAAACCTAAGGGAACGTATGATAACACAAAGTGACTCCGCGTGCATCAAGATTCAGTTTAACCAACACAATAAGACTGCCGCCTCTGAACATTAGAACTGCCACTCTGCAGAGCGCATCCCGTAGCCTCTTTCAGTTTCTCCTCACTTTCGCCGTTTCCTTCTCCGTCAACTCCTCCTCAGCCTCCTCTTTACGAGGTACGTGAATGTTTGTTCTGTCAGAAACTGTCCCGAGCATCTTAGCGCTGTGCTCCAGCGCCTTCGCTCGCAGCGCAGCAATACTGTTCTCCCTCAGTTCCTCTTTAGAAATCGGTGAACCGGTGTCTTTATTCTGCTTCGGCTTATCCTCCTCTATCACTTTATCCACCAATTTCTCTTGTGCCGGTGAAGCTGGTGGCGGTGTCAGGCTCTGGGCTTTTCCTGGAGACGTGTGGATATTTTCAAGAGACTTCTTGTGCATACCTGGACAGGAAAACAGTATTTTTTTAAAGAAGAGAACGGAGAAGTCACAGATGAAAGAGCTTTCCTGTTGTGATTATTTCTGTGAGTTTAACGAACGTACTGAGATGTTTAACAGTGAAGTAAAAAAAAGGAGCGTTAAGGAATGATCCATACATAGGGGATAGATTGGCAAATAGAACCTATTATTCAATTAGAGTTACGTAACTGATTTAAACTAATCAATTGACATGAGGTGAGAGAGGAGATCTGGTCTAATCTGCCCTGATGAAGTAGGATTATCACTGTATTGACTTCTACCTTTTTAATGAGATGCTGAGGCTTTTATTGGCTCCTGATTTCAGGCAAGCTACCCCTGTCCTCGTAGGACACAACTCAATCTCAAACACAGTCCACAAATATATAGGGTTTTTTTTTCTTTTTGCATCAAGAGACTTTTTTTGGACAGATAACCTAAAGGCGGATTCAACCAAAATAAAAGAAGATTGTTTTAATTGTTTAGCATTTGATTTATCAGTCAAAGAAAGGAGAGTGTTAGCAGATTTCTGCAAAATGTGCTTCTGATGTGTATTTTTTTAAATGCATATCAAATGATGGAGGATGATTCATAATTAATAAGAGTTGTGAGGGAGGCGATTGACATGTAGTACCCATGGGACTCACCCAGTAACCACGGCGCGTAAGAGTCTGTGCTGCCCTCCTTGGCTGACTTGAGGATGGACTCGGGCAGCGGGATGGAATGGCGGACCATGGCTCCATACAGGCCGTACTCTGCCATCACACTGCTGCGCCCCCAGCACTTCTCCCTTTTTCTCCATTTGGCCCGACGGTTTTGAAACCACACCTGGACAGATAATTTTAAGTGGTGAGGATGTTTTATGTAATCCCTGAGATTTTTTTTAAATGTAAAATTACAAAATATTCTGTTAGCTTATCACACAGACTTTTCTCTATTTATTCAATGGAAATGTTTGATGGATTTTTATTCTGGTTTTTAATAATAATGGATTGGATTTATATAGCACTTTTCAAGGCACCCAAAGCCCTTTACAGTGCCACTATTCATTCACTATCACATTCACACACTGGTGGAGGCAAGCTACAGTTGTAGCCACAGCTGCCCTGTAAGAAATTTCACGCTCATGTGTCCTGACGAACAAGGACCTAAAGTGACTCTGGCTGAACAGCTGGAATATGTGTGTCTATGTTAGCTCTTGAAACCAGTTTTCTTAGCTAGCCTCTGCTAAACTAATCAGGAGATTGACTAGTGACTGTCAGATATAACAACTGTGCACATCATACATTTCTAGACTAGACGTTAAAATACAGGGCCTTTCTGTCATTTCATGGTTTATCTATTACTTATTTACGTTGTTATAGTATGAATGGTCTCAGAGGAGGTCTTTTTCAGTAGGAAAAGCTGTAAAACGTATGAAAATAGAGTTAAAAGTCTAAAGTTTATGTCCTTCACATATTTCTTTGGTGGGCTGATTCTAGCCCCTGGCCCTTATGTTTGGCACCCCTGTTATAAAGGCTGTTTATGCATGTGGGAGCAGAACATGTGATATCAGAAGTGGAAAATATTGTCTAGCATGCAATTAACATGTGTGTGATATGGAAACACATTTGGAGACATTCTGCAGAAATGACAAATATTGTTGCACAATGGAAAATTCTGAAGCTCTGAAAAAAATTTAAAGAGTCATTTTCCTTTAATTTCAACGTTTTGCAGCTTTTTGAACTCCTTATAATACAATTCACGTCAGAGTGCAGTAATATTTTATTTGTTGCACTGGGATATGACTGGTAGATTGGAATGAGGCTTAAAAAACATCTTCTTAAAAATGTTTTCTTTTGCACATGCACGTGTTGCACAGTATGAGTCTGAACACACAAACTGGACTTTAATTTTCAGTACAAATGTGTTGAGCCCGTGCATGCTTATCCTGTGTGTGTGTGTGTTTCTGTTTCAGGTGCCTAAATTGATTTCCACCAGGCCAGACCGTGTAATCATCTCAGCCTGCTTGTGAATATGGATGAGGAAAACAGGGGGGAAAAATGAGCATCCTAAAATGGCCGTGGATGCAGGATGAGATTGTAAGAAATGGTGTGTGGAGTGCGTGTGCCAGTGTGTGTGTGGACATGAGCATGCGTGTGTGTGTGCGTGCATGCGTTTTGCAGACCTGGAATTAAAAACGATGAAAGCTGGGTCTGGAAAGCTATTCAGGTAGATGTGACGATAACCTCCATCTCATAAAAAGATGGGCCCCAGATGAGCAATCATGCTTTTTGACAGCAGCAGTGTGAGTGTGCATGACAGCGTGTGTGTCTTTGCTTCCTGCGAGGTGACCCGAGGGGGGCAAAGAGGCTGATTGAAAAATAAGTTAATTTCCAGGCCTGGTCGATGGGAGACAGGCGCTCAAATATCACGGGAAATTAAAATGCTCGTAGCAGCCGGGCACTGGCCCCTGCTCAGCCGCTGACCTCTGCTAATTAATTTCTATGTAGTTATCATTTCATTTCAGGGCTGCGGCCTGCCTCTCCCAGGAAGAGACGTGATAAGTTCTCCTCTATTAACTAATTACAGTGTGAAGGTGAAGTGCCTGCTAATGTGAAGACCTTGTGAAGATGATGATGGAGCAGGTGACTGCTGGCTCTATCTGTCTGCTATAGTGACAGAAGATGTCACCTCTGAGGTAGTGTTCATATTGCACCAAATAGCTGACTCACCTGCCCACATTTTGATGTCAAAGACATCAAAATGTTAGCTGATGAAAACATCTTCATGTGGAAAATATAAGATATCAGATTGTGGATTTCTGCTTTCATGCAGAGACATGATCCCACCTGTATTCTGTCTTCTGGTAGCTCAGTCTTCATGGAGAGCATTTCTCTGGCATAGACGTCTGGATAGTGAGCCTCATTAAAAGCTTTCTCCAGCTCCTCCAGCTGATAGGATGTGAAAATTGTTCTGCAGGAAAAATAAAAGACCAAAAACGATTGGATGCCTTTTTAGTCTTTTTAAAATCAATCATGCTTTCAGTCTGATTAGTTATCAGTGATGATGGCTTTTCTTGTGCCTGTTCATTCATTTCACCTGGTTTTTATTTTTCAGGAAATATCTTTTTATGAAAAAATATCATAATAAAGTATTTTATTATTTTTAGTTGATATCAGCTTAGTTACATTTTTAATGTAGGCACCACTTAAAGCAGAAAACGGTGACTTCAGATTTAATCACCTATAAATATGAATATATCTTGTGTCTTGTGAATAAATACAAATACAGAAAAAAAACAAAACGAAAATAAAAATATATATCCTTCATATTTTTATAAAGAAAAAAGCAACAAGAACACGTTAAAAAGAAAAGTCAAAAAGAAAATCCAGAAGGAAATCAGAAAAATCTCCTTATTCTTACGCCAAATACGGCATTAAATAAAACACCGTAAGCTCACGTGAGCTTCACCGATCATATATGACAGTCACTGTGTCTTGAAGGCCAAACCGACAAATAACGACCTAATATTTCTTTCGGGTTTTTTTTGTTTGTTTGTTTGTTTTGTTTTTACCTGTGTCGTCTTTTCTTTCGTTTCTTGCTCTGACCCATAGAGGATTTGGAGAATTTCTGATCGCCGGAGGAGCTCATATCATCAGAATCTGTGGATGATTTTAAAGGTTAAAGGTTAAAAAATATTATTACTGATAACAATACTACTACTACTGCTACTACTACTAATAATAATTAGAATAACAAACTGGAGCCGATTATTTATTTAAATTATCATATTAATCTTCTTTGATGACAAATGATAAATAAATATAAAAACAACACAGATATTATAATGGAAAATTGAAAATGTGTCACATCACACCTGGAATAAAAAAAACCCCACAGCCATGTAAAAAAAAAAACTATTTTATGAATAATTTAATAATTTAATAAATATAAATACAAATGCCTTTTCCGTTCGACCCTAACTTGCGCATTTTCAACACAACTTCTCGTTTCTTCTTTTTCTCATTTGCTTTTAGTGAGACATTTTTTCCCTGTTGCCTCACGTTGGTTCGGGGATTTGACATGACATTTTAATCTTCACATAAACTTAAATATTACAAACACTCCGACTGACTGAAACTATGCTTCAGCGACATGAAGTCTCACCGGAGCTGGTGGAGTGCTGCGCGTCCATTTCAGAGTCCACGCGCGTTGTCCTGTGCAGCGGCTGCAGGTGCACATTTTGCGCCTCTGACAGCACCTCCAGAAAAGCAGGCTGGCTGTAAAACGAGTGTATGCTCTCTGGTCGCAATAAGCTTACGCCGACCCCGAGGCCTCCATGTCCCAGGGCTGACCTGGCGGCCAGAATGTGCGCCCTGTGCGGCAGAGCTTCCAGCGGTCGCCTCGGTGCCGCCGGCGGCTCTATGTTTAGGCCGAGCAGCTCCTGGATCCCAAAGCCGGTGCGCCGCTGCGCAGTGGGGGCCATCTTCCAGGTTGCAGGCGGCTGTTGGTGGGCTCCCCCGTGGCTCACGCAAGTCTGTGAAGCTGATTTCTGTTTATTCTCTGAGTCTGAATGCACTGCTCCCTCCTCCCCCGTCATGATCCCACTTTTTGTTCCGCTCCCTCCAAAAAAAAGAAAAGAAAGAAAAAAAGCTAGAGTCCCCGGTGCAGTCCGCAATGTGACTCTCTCTCTTTATCTCCACTGCTCTTTTTATTCAACAGGCGGCAGCCAATCACAAGAGAGGAGAGACTGCATACTAAGTTTGTGGTTGCTTTATTATCGCACATACGGAATATATTTTCATGGATTTTCTGTAAAACAGCTACTAGCCTGGTGATGATCAATCACTACTACAGTTTAAGGAGCTGCTTTATAGACCCTCATCGGAAAAACTTTGGGTTTGAAATGACAGCGTATACTCTTTTCCCCTGTCTTACATCGAGAATAAGGCTTACTTTCACTGCAGCTCTTGGCATTTCTATGTGTGATCATCTGATCCGACTCATTGAGTTTAAACAGCCGGATTAACCCATCAAGTCCAGGAAATCAGCATCAAACGATGTCAGTATTGAAAATTACTGGCAAAATAACTAAATAACAAACAAAGAAAACAAGAATATATATGAATATAATTTAATGTAACTTAAACCTGGATAAAATTGTGCTTCTACCCTCTTTAATAAGCCCGATATTTGTGTTTGTTTTCTTAGAACAATAAGGGTATTATGAAGGCCCTAAAAGCTGTATTAATCGATAAACACTACATTTCACAAAGGAGGCCATAATTAGTTAATTCGTCCGTTAAAGACGCGAAATAATCATGCTATGAAATAGTTGTTCTGACGTGCAAATTCATCTTAATAACAGCCATGCTTTCTCATGAATTATGCCAATAATAAATAGAGGGACCAATTCTCTTTGATATAAAGAACAAAAGGAAGGAAAAAAGGAAATCTTTCATAGGTCAAATTTAAGGAAGGGCTCATACACTCACATCTGGTCAACACCTCCTATCAATTAATCAATTAATTCATCTCCTTCTCTGATTGATCCGTTAGCAGCTCCAAGCGTCCCACATAACTCACACGGTGATTTGCATATTCTAATTAGGGTTGCGCACTAAACGTTTTGTCTTTGGTAGCGGTCTGCGCATCTGTTGATAGGTTATTAAGCCTCCCCTCCCCTCCCCTTTTTTCTTCTGTGGAGAGCCACATGATAAAGAATACACTGTCCCAGTTCGGGGGTATTTAGGACACACCCGGATGGCAATTATAAACGAGACAAACAGCGGACCAAACGGCAGCGCACAATACAGCAACAGATTGTTTCCCAACAACACCCACCCAAGTGTCTTTTTTTTTTTTTAGCTTGAGGTCTGATATCACAAACCCGCGGCTGAAAGGTTGCGCAGTGTTTCAGTGGGTTAATCCGATTTCAAAAGTGAGAGCAAACGGAAGAGGTCTTCAGGATGTCAGGGGATATCTTCTGCAGCTTCCCTTCATTTGTCATAGAATAAACCTCAGATCAAATCCAAAGCCAGTGAGTTGTGAAATGGAATGAAAATAGTCCCGTTTCCCCCTCTTTTCCCTCCTCGAACCTAATCTGCTCTAATCAGCTATTAATCAATTATTGCCGGGTTTCAATCGTTCGGAGATAATTTGAGGCACACTTTCGGACATCTGGGCGGACAATTACGCAGAGGAGAGTTTATGGAGATGAGTGGACGCGTTGCGGAGATGCGGTATTGTCAATGGGACATGTGGTGATGAATAAATAAATAAATAGGTGGTTCCTGTGGGACTGTTTGGCACCAGAGCGTCAGGCAGTCAACCCCAGGTTTGCTGTCGGTTATTGTTGGTTGGTTGGTAATGGGTAATGTGATCTCAAGATGTGGCATCAACCCGATCAAGCCGATTATTGGCTCACTGTCGTCGCCCAGAGCGTCAGGTTTGCCCTGCAACCTAAGAGAAAAGCCTGATAATATCAGGACTCTGCACTACATCACATTTTTATTTAGTTTGAGGCACAATGTTTAAAATTTTTAAAATGACCCAAATATCTTAAAAAAGTTGGGAGAGAAGAGAACAGTGAAAATGAGATTACCTTCAGGGACTTCAGGGACAATTTATTAGAGTGAATAAAGAGATCAATGCCATACCAAATAGCCATGGTAATAAGGTTTCTCTCTCTCTCTTTCACACACACACACACACACACACACACACACACACACACACACACACACACACACACACACACACACACACAGCAGATAGACAGACATTTGTTGTATCATTACAGTACATCTCTAATTGATTCAAAAAGAGAAATAAGACACATGGAGAAAAAACGTAAAAGTAGTTTGGAATAAACCTGCAAGCAGATTAAGTGTTATGACGAAATTATTATTATTTTTTGACGTTGTTTGGTCCAAAAAAATAAAAAATTATTATTATTATTATTATTATTATTATTATTTTGTCTTCTTCTCTGATATTAATTTGTTCTGTTATTTTAAATAATTTTAGTTGTGTTACAATAATATCAAATTTTTTAAAAGAATTAAAAAAAAAGATGTTTCCCACCTTATGTGCCACAATCTGGGTTAAAATACTGGCATTCTCACCAATTTAATTACAAAATGTGAAACAAACTGCATGGCAGGCCTAATCTTACTGTCATTAACAAGGTTGATAAGCCAATTAAAAAAAGAACATTCCTAAATAATGAGTCAAAATCTGTTTTGTGATATCTTTATACCTCTATGTAAATGTTCACAAACATGCAAAAAACACCCACTAACGCATGGAAGCTGTTTTCCAGCACTGATAAATGGATAAATTGTTATTTTTTCATATTAACATGTAGCACACAGACTGCTATTTAGCTGACACTCGCTGAAAAAGGAGAGAATAAATGAGGCATTTTGAGTGATAGATTTTATAGTTGTTATCATCCAGACAGCATGCTGAAAAGAAAAGAAAAGAAAAAAGAAAAGAAAGAGAAGGTAGAAGATGAGAGAAACTTTAGTTGAGTACAGGGAGACACTGACACAGACAAATGTCTGCTTTCTAGCAACAGAGTGGCATATACTACTGTTCTAATAATTTAATGCTATGCAAATCAGAGGTGTGGACTCGAGTCACATGACTTGGACTCGAGTCAGACTCGAGTCATTAATTTTATGACTTTAGACTTGACTTGAAAAAATGTTGTAAGACTTGTGACTTGACTTGGACTTTTACACCAATGACTTGGGACTTGAATTGGACTTGAACCGGTTTACTTGAAAAGACTTGATATTTTACCCCAAATATAAAATTTAACATACATATTATATAGAGATTGAAAATGTGACGTCATTCACGGGTAGAACCGCAAAGGATTCTGGGAACTCGTGGCAAGCGGTACTAGCGCACGCAGGCTTTCAATTAAAATCAGTTATACAGCGATAAAAAGAAACACAAAAATGTCAAGAAGCTGTTGTATTATTAACTGCAATAGCCGGTCGCATGACAGCCACGGGAAGCCGACGGGTAAAGAGATCGGTTGTTATCGGATTACGTCGTTGAAGAGAAATTGTTCGAGCCATGTTTCCGAAGTAACAAAGAGGCGATGGATGGCCTGGATTGTAGCCATTCAAAGATCAAATATAATGTCCCAGAACACTCCAGCTCACAGGTTAGTCTGCTCCAAGCATTTACACGAAGGTCAGTGTTTTTTAGTAGTTAATACGTCATTTTTCATAACATAATTGGTGATATAGGTTACAAGCAAGTCTGGCGCTGAACAGAAATTGTCGCGCTATGCTCCTTTGTTTATTGTGCATAAATAGTAAATTATCCTGACACAATATTGTGTTTCGCTTCTGTTATTATGGTACACTGATAAAAACATATACTTTTATTCACAGGATAAAACAGGTTTTTTGTATCACCAATTGTCCAGTACGATTACAGCATACAGTATTATTGTCACTGCTACATTTCTGTGATGGGTACCAGAAGTTATTTCCACTACTAATTAATTACCGTTGAGCTCAAAGGTCCTATTAATAAACGGTTAAGGAATGTGTATTTATGACGACAATTTGTGAGACTGGTAAACTTATGATACGTACGATGGTCTTTCGTTCTACACGGTGCATTTCAAGGTCCTGCACCCATCTGTCGGTAAACTGTACCTGGGCTTGTTGCAGTGACCTGAAGTTACTAAACTTCACGAGTGTATGCACTCACTCCAAGAACCGTGTAATTATAAATATGCATATAAATATGCTAAGATGAGATAGCTGACTTCATCTAACTAGCAAATGTTGTCCAGGCTACGTTGGTGATACAGTTTTTTTTAATGTGTATGATATTTTTGTCATGCGATTTTAAAGCTGGTCCTACAACCGCATCCAAGAATAACATGCAGCTTATCTCAGAACTGTCGGTGAAAATTATTCTTGGAGCTAAGTTTAATTGAGCTGCATTTTAAAGAGGTGCAATTTCACAATTTGTGTATATTTTCTAAGTTCACTATTTTGTCATGTGTTGAGAAAAACACAGATTTTAAAATTACATGGTCTAATATTTACATTTAGCATATAACTGCAACATTATTTTTTTAATTTTTTTTTTTTAAAGACTCGAAAGGACTTGAAATTCAAAGTTTCAGACTTGTGACTTGACTCGGACTTTTACACCAGTGACTTGAGACTCGACTCTGACTTGCCTGACATTACTTGAGACTTGACTTGAGACTTGAGGATAAAGACTTGAGACTTACTTGAGACTTGCAAAACAATGACTTGGTCCCACCTCTGATGCAAATGTTTTATTACATTATGTTCTCAAATTATAGTACTGAAATGTTTTTTTTTACTCTTTGTAGTTTAATATCCCATTTTATTTGAACCCTTCGTATCTCAAAAAATGTGCAACAACTGATGTTTGATAAAACTTTAGGGCCAGAATAAATACATTTTATTATATCAATACAACACAAAATTATCAAAAAGAAACTGCATGAACATAGTTTAATGTTACACAAAGGGTTTTCCTCAGTGTCCCAATTGACTAACTAAAAAGTGTCCCAGTTTACTTGACAGTTTAGTTGACTGCACACTGTTACTTGTAATCCCTTCAAATGTAGTTTGTTTTCTATTTCTGTATCTCCGATCCCTGAAAGGACTAAAGCAATAATATGCTGTAATTCTACTGAGATAATTTTGCAGACACTAATTAAATCTGTGAAAATATCCATGTACAATGACAAGTAATGATTTGGTTATAAATAAAAGTCAGGACTGAATGTTGTTGGGTGACATGCAAAAATTTACTGTAATTTATATATATAAATATCAGGCATGGTTTGTTTTGTCATGTTAGAGTTTCATCTGCCCCTGTCTGATCTTTGTCTATGTTTGAGACTCCCGAAATGGCTCTACTAATCTAGCTAATTGCCATTTCCCAGAGCTTGGCATTTAAGAAGAGGAGCTGGGTCACCAAACAGCCGTTGATCAAAACATCCCATTAGAGCAAAGAAGACAAAAAAGCTCTCACAGTCCTAACAATGTGGCACCAGTGCATCAACAGTTTGCTCTGTGGGCACAAAGCATTAATTAGGGCAATAACTTTATGCCATTGCCATTCTATAGTCTCCATTTCTGAATGAGTGCATCTATTTACGCTCTGAAGTTTGTCGGGGACTTGCCGAGTGTGCCGCATTCCCCTGTTGCATGTGCAGATGTGTTATTGGCGTAATGAGGAAAACACTATGAGAAACGTGGGAGAGACCCCCCCCCCCCCCCCCCCCAACGCCAAAAGTTTCTTGACAAAATAACATTACACATTGTGGCTGCTCCTAACAAGAATTGACATAATTACTTGGGCCCATTTCTTGTCTAATTAGCACATGTCCACAGTAGACAGGGACTAGCAGTTAGGCAGGTGAAGGGAACTAGACAGGCATGGCAGCAGCAGCAGCAGCACAAAAAGGGGCCCATTTAGTGTAATTAGGTGAGACAATGCCCCTGACTGTTTTCAGCTATGGCAGTGGCTCAAAACTGGGGGCAAACCGGCAAGCGGACGCCCCGTGAGCTGCATCGCCCCAAGACCCTAATAAGCCCCTAATTGTCTTTTTGTGATTCACATGGGCAGCACCAGCAGACATGAAGACAGCCTATTCCTGGTTTCCTGTGGAGAGTGTGGTGCCTGGCCCAAGGAGAGCCTGCAAACGTCTCTCAGGGAACTCCAGACAGACATTCATTTCATTTTAGCAGTAACATAGATGCTGAAAATAATGAAAATCCCAAATAGAGTTACATTTTTACCATTCTGATAAATATCAAGGATTATTTTAAATCTTGTGAGTAAAGTGCAAGAAATTCAACACTTGCAGACATTTAAAAAATTGAAACATAGAAAAGAACAAATAAAACTCTTGCCAGTACAGCCCATGACAAATAGTATAGTATTCCAATATGTTTCAAGTTAGAGTCTTATTATGAAGTATCCAAATTTCTGCTGATCTCGTCTGTAATTGGAGTCAAAAGAGCTGTAAAGGTTGCTGATGGGAGGATCCACTCTTCTAATATTTATCTTCTGTTTTTACATGACCACACAGTGTAAATACAGTATCAAACATTACAGTCAAGCTCCTCTAGTACCAGTGACAACACTTTATAGCAGAAAAACCTAATGATAGCTAATTGTAAAAAGATAGTATGCTCTCTGCCATTGTTAAGATTTTGCATATCAGGATGTATAAAATCTCACCTGGTCTTTACCCGGCCTTGTAATGATTTAAATACACCTCATCATTATTTATTTAACAAAAGCAGTGTGTGAAATTCTATAGAACCACATTTAGCAGTAATAACATGAGTGTTTGTTTTCTCTGTGACTTTATCAGTCTGTCATATCATTGTGGAGAAATTATGGACCACTCTTCTTTACATGTCCATCAGTGGTCTTTTATCCATTGTTGTATAAGAATTGTAAACTTTACATTTTAAATCTAATGTAGATTTTGGTAAAACATTTTTTTCTGTTTCCAGAGCTCAGTTTGTTATGTTGGTGGGCAGAAGGTGTCATTTTTACATTTCTGAGGGTACTTGCTTGTAAATCTTTCCTGTTTGTTGATTATACAGCATTTTACACCAATTCTAGGTCCTATTCGCTCTCTTTTTTTCTAGCAATCAATGAAGCCTTGGCTCATAAGCAGCTGGGCTCTACAGGCTGCATTTCAACACTGTAGGATGAGCCTGTTTAAACACTCACAGCCTCACAGACTGGTCCATATGTTTGAGGCCTCTTCTAATGGCAGCTGGTTCTCAGAAGATTCAATATTCCATAATATGTTCTCCCTATGATCATCCGCAGTCAAGGCCCAGCTCAGAGGGACATCAGCTTGATGTGCCCTCACTCCTTTAATTAGCTGTCAATTAGTGCAAATGAATCAACTGTTCGCCTAATTAAGCAATGCCACCAGGCAGCTCCCGTATACAGGCCATTGTGTGAGCAGCATGAGAAATCCACAGCTAGCAAACTCATTTTGGATCACGAGTGCAACTTAACGATCGCACTGACAAACCGCGTTCATCGAGCTGGGAGTGTGAGCGGTGTTTGTCTGGTCAGGGTAAAGGTCAGTGTGTTAGTGTGATCAGGCAAATCTTACCCGTATACCTTTTTGTCTTTAATGTCAGTTTATATGTGCCAAACACATATATGCAAAATGATCCGATTTCCTTATTTGCAGCACACTGACAGATTCACAAACATAAATACTATAAAACACTATCTCATGAGCACTCAGCTATTTAAACACAAACTATATTGCCAAGTTCACAAAACATGTAAGTCAGTATTCGCACTGATGTTGGCAATAAGATACCTTTTCTTCATATCAAGTGTAGATGTTTTTAGTCTTTCTAACAATTAAATCAATAAAATAGTCACACTTTTGGGTCATCTTCTCCACCGTCTCCTTTTAGCCTCCTGATTCGCATGAATGACCATTAATTAACATAGTTGCTATTTCAAAGCCACTAGAATATTATTTTATTATGCAGACCACATATTTCCTTTACAGCTGGAGTGGAAATGTAATTTCCTCAAACGTCTGTTCACCCATTTATTTTTACATTTATTTATTTTATTACTGTGACATGCCTCTTCTTATGAACGTTTCCCATAATTAAATAAAAATACTGGCAACACCATTAACCGAATCCAAGTTCAGACATTGTGTGCTTACAAGTGAGTTCAGAGGTCACTGAATTAAATAAGTTATAAGGCTGCAGAGCCATAGGTGCGCTTGCATCATTATCATTTATTTTGGCACTTTGTAATACAGCTGCCAACTTGTGGTTTGATTTCTCTCCATTTACCATTAAATTAATTTGAATTCAGGATGCGCAGAAGACAAATCATACTTTAAGATCCTTTCATTTAATGAGGACCTTTGAGGCACTTTGGAGGAAAGAACAAACAATAATTCCCTTTCTTACATCATAAATATTTAGCATTTTAAGTGCTACAAGCTATATCATAGAGTATCTTTCATTCATTATGTCATTATCCGTTACTTATCCAGGTGAAAAGACTGATTGAGATTTAAATCTCATTTCCAAGAGAGAGCCGGCCAACCTAACATACCCTCTTGCATAATGATTATAGGAGGAGATATCTTCCCAAGGTGTGAGCTGTAGCATGTTTAGACTTGAAGTGTTCCTTTTTTCCATTTAAAAGATCACAAGGTCACAAGCATTACCTGTATTAAATACACTAAATCAAACACAGTGATAAATACTTAAATGTCATCTACACGTGTGTATATAAGTGCAGAGCATTTATGCATCCCCTTAAGGTTATAAAACACCCCAGAAATCACCTTAGTGTTAAAACAAGACACATGTATTAACTTGAGAGCATTACAGAGAATCTATGCACATGTTATTAGTCTTACATCTTCATTTTGTCTGCACGTGTATGCCGATAATCGCATTTAATGGATGCACGCTGTTTAGAGGCTTGTGAACAGTCCAGCTATGTTTCCTCTCTCCCTTCTTCCACCAGCCTCTCTGGACCATTACAGGCTGTAATTGTTATTTAATGGATTAAACATTCATCCTCTCTGCGCAAAGTCCGCAGAGAGCATCACCATGTTCACACAGCTAAACATGCCTCATCAGACACACACACACGCACACACACGCACACGCACACGCACACACACACACCACCACCACCACCACCACAGCAACACTCATTTGACAGCAGTGTTTGTGCTTAAAATTCAATTACCCACTTATTGATAGCTCTCTGGGGTGCAAAGGAAGTGGACAACATGGTGCTGGTGGAAGTGTGGATGATTTCCCAGGAGGCCTCAAGCTCCTCTGCACATCTCCAGCTGGATCTATTTCATGGCTTTACTCATCAGCGGCAGAAGCAGATGGAGCATAAGCAGCAGTCATACACCTGCACACACCAGCGCACGCAGACACAGAGACTGGGGCTGTAACACTCACACACACATACATACACACACACACAGTGGAAACACAAGTCATTTATTACAGTCCATTCTAACAGTGAAAGCATGATAAGACATTTGCTGAATTTTCAGGAGAGAACAAAACAAAACAAATTCTTCATAAAGATTAATTAAGTATATAAACAGTCATTTCATGTCTTTGACACCATATAAATCCACACAATTTTAATCTGGATTAAATTAGTGTTAGTTTATGTGTTAGTTCATTTAGTTTATCCTCGTCCTGTGTAAAAGAAATAATTTATTTCCCTAAATTTATGATTTTGCATGAGGACACTCATCCATTCCTTTTTGCTTCTGGTCTTGCACACTGATTGTCTTTCTTTTTTTTCTGCTGGCAATATTCTTGTAATTCTTTTTAACATAGTCTTTGTGACAGCATACAGGTAAAACACAAATATTTTTCAGCATTACTAGTAGCTCCCATCAACTGTGTCTGAAGCCATGCCAGTATTTGACATGCTGATTTTATTTTTTCCACCTCTGCTTTTCCAACTGGGACAAATTAAAAAAGCGTTGTTTTTACAGTACTATTCCAAATTCTTGAATCCCTCCTCATGTCCAAAATTGAAAAGTTGCCTTTTGCCCTGTTCTCTGTCAAGATGATCCACACTGCTCCAATGACGTTGAGGCTGAGAGACTGTGGAGCCAAATCCATGAGTAAAGTGCTCAGTTGTGTGTTTTTTCTATCCAGGTATGCTTTTACTACAATCAATGTGTGTTTGGGATCATTGCCATCCTGAAAAATGACATGGAAATCAGACACTTTCCAGATGGCATTACGTGGTCAATCAAACTCTGACAGTACTTTTCTGCATTTATAATTCCATCAGTTGTGGAGATCCCCAACACCAGTGGCTCAAACTGTCACTTTGCATGGTATTTACAGAAATACACAGGCAGTGTGTAGTCTAACAGCACAAAACCTAAAATAAGGATAAATAACAATCAAACAGTTATTTAACAGACCTGACGCCACTCATTTTCAGTTCAGTTCTTGTGTAATTTAGCATACCTCATCCTTTCACCCTTATTTCCTTTCCTTAAGAATGGCTTCTTGACAGCCACCCTTCCACTGAGGCCATTGCTGATGAGACTTCAGTGAACAGTAGATGATCAACTGAAGGTCCAGATGTGGTTCTCAAGTCTTGTGTCAGGTTAGGTGGATTTTGTGTGTGCAGAACACTGGTTCTTCTCTTGAGTTATGGACCTTTTTTTGTACCTTAATGATTCATAGATGAGAGCTAACAAATAAAAAAAAACATATATCTGACATGCATTGAAAATAAGTAAAAAAGCAGCCAATGGCCAAACAAAGACCTTCACAAGTCCTGTAGAACTACTACTCAAAACAACTTTTTAAAAAAATACGAGAAAATCCGGCTCCTTGGAAGAAAAATTCAAATAAAGGCACTTTACTGTGTGTCTAACACATCAGCCCTCAGTGCCACAGGTAGTGCACCACAGGTTAGCCACGCGTCTCAGAGTCCCCAGAGGCCAGAGGGGGCCCCACACAGACGCTCTTGTTGCTGCTGGCCTCATTCCCCGCTAATTACAGCACTCATCTCTGCTCTCCCATGAGACGCCACAACACTGATGACAACACAGGGAAGGTTCTGCATCACCAGCAGCTGAGGCTGCCGACTGCACATCAATACCCAAGGGGGCAAAAGGAGTAACGATGGTGTGATTGCATGTTGGGGGGTTTGTGGTTAGAGTTATGCAGGGCCAGTTTTGCTGCTACTATCAGTCTGGCACATCCTAAACTGATTTATTAACTGCAACTTTATTGTGTTAATCTGTTGCAATTCAGCTCTGATTTAGAAAAACACATGAAACCTAAAACTACAAACTTACAACATGTGGTGTTCCGTCAGAGACACTACACCACATGATCTAGCATGAGTACAAGTCTGAGTAGAAAACAAAGATGAATCTTGTTGTCCTTTGGTGCCACCTTGTCAGACTACAGCTTGCACGTCCCTGAAGATGACTCTTGATCGATGAGCTCCAAAGATACTGTACCTCTCAGTGTGATTGTTCATTAGCAGGACACAGGGATCTAATGGCCAGCACACTTCTGGCAGTCATAAATCTTCAGACTCCACCCAGGTTTGCTCCCCTGTCTCATCAAGGCCCGTGAAGAATGGAGTCAGTGTGATAAAAAGGAGTGTGGGATTTATATTTTCCCTCTACCGCCTCCTCCACGCACCGAGATGAGCTAACAGGCACAGAGAAATGACAAGTGGGGCTTGACAAGACACCCCCGTGAATGTGATGATGCCGCTAGATGTGTTTTAGATGCTGATGAGCCTGCTGGACAAAAAGAGCATTTTAATGTCTCTTTTCTGTTTATTATACATTATACTTAAGAGTGTTTTGAACCCAAGCAGAACAGCTGAGATGAAAGTGGGGTTTACAGGGCCCTAAAACCAAAGCAACTAAATGGGGTTTGACCGTCAAAGTGACACATTTGTTTTTCTTACTGTGACTTGCCAAACGTCTTACAAGAAAACACTTATGTGTGGTAGACAGAAATACATTCCGAGTGGCTGGTTTGTAGTGGAATGAGAGCAGGTGTATTGACAGGTGAAAGTCAAGTGAATGGAAAACTGGGTACTGCCGAACAGGTGAGGAAATACGGGGCTTGAAATTGTTTAAACTTAGAAAGATTTCCTTGTAGTCTTTCTAATGTGTGGCCTTAATGTGACCTTGACTGTGCCTCTGAAAGCTTGTTGCCTCATTTATTACATCCTTGTCCTAGTATGCTGTGTATACAGTGATTGCTCTGAAATACAGCTTCACATTTGTGAGTACAAGAGGTTCTGGTGTTCCTTGGCCTTTTCCTTTATCATAACATTTATCATTAACTAATCAGTGAATGCATATTTTGGAAAAGTTGCTCCAAAGCTGCAAAAATGAGGAAAATGAGATCAGATATGCTCATTGGTTAACATCTTTCCTAAAATGCACTTTCCTAATTAGTCTTAAAATACTTTTTGACAGTTGGATGATGTCATAGTCTGACCAATTTGTGTGGGGCGGTGGAGAGTGAATACATTGCTGCTGCGTCCAATTCACTCTGACCTTTTTTTATTCTGCAGTTCCATGTCATGAAATTTAGGTCAGAGAACAATGCACGCTCTCTGTTAGAACTAGTGGGGTGCCAAAACCCTAGCTACTCCCCTCTGACCCTCATCCCAAGCTTTCACATTCATCCACTTTCCACACAACGTTTCACTTCACAGACTGGAAGATGTATAAAAAAAACAAAGGTATTTTTATCTGGAAAGATGTTCTATCTAGATCGATCTATCTATCTATCTATCTATCTACCTGTCTACCTATCTATCTATTTATTTATCTCATCAAATACTGTGTTACAGCTTGGCTGATGATGGGCACAGCTCCACAAATGTAACAATTTGTGATTATTATCTAACAGTATTACAAACACTTGTCAATCACTATGTGGTATTAAAGAGCTGTCTGAAATTCAGTTGTACACCACACAAAGTTACAGAGTGGGGTGTCTGAGTGCTGATGTCACCTCAGACATAGTTAAAATCCTTGTTAACGTAGCTGCTTCTCGCCGGGTGCGGTGGCGCGTGCCTGTAATCCAAGCTACCGGAAGGCTGAGGTTGGAGGATCGTTTAAGATCAGGAGCTCTGAGCTGCAGCAGGCTATGTCGATCGGGTATCCACACTAAGTTCGGCATTGATATGGTGATCCTCGGGGAGCCCGGGACCACCAGGTCGCCTAAGGAGGGGTGCACCGGCCCAGGTCGGAGACGGAGCAGGTCAAAGCCCCCGTGTCGCTCAGTAGTGGGATGGTGCCTGTGAATAGATGCTGTAGCGCAGCCTGAGCAATACAGCGAGACCCAATCTTTATACACACCATTATACCTGTCTCTACCTCACACAGCAGCCTCGTCAGCCCTTATTTATATTTTTAATTGACGTCAAAAATACTCACAAACCTGCTGCTCTGCTTGTCCTGCACCACCTCCACCTGCAACTAAATCCTCCACCCTAAACACTCCTGCCGCCCAGCAGGTGGAGACAAACTAAATCAATCAATCAATCAATCAATCTCTCTATCTGTCTATCTCTCTATCTAATAACTTATTGCATTACAACTTGGCTAATGATGGGCAGGAAGTTTATGTGATGATGTCACACTCACAAACCTGCTGCTCTGCTTGTCCTACACCACCTCCACCTGCAGGACAGCTGCAAATACATCCTCCATCCTAAACACTTCTGATGCCCAGCAGGTGGAGACAAACTCAAACTAGGAAATTCATTCAGGTAACCTTTGGGTTTAATATTTGCATCTTATGATCACAGCTTTGACTGTCATGTAAAAAGGGTTTTTTTTGTTTTAGAAGTGAACTGTGCACAACTTCAGTACAGGCATGAGTCAGGATTTCAGGGTAAAGTAAATGTTTTCTTTACATCATTTCTTTGAGTGTATGGTGAAAGATTGCCAGGGAAGGGACTGTGTTGCATTTTACTGGGATAATTTCTCTATTTTTTTAAATAGATTTTTCATCTTATAATCAACAGTATATAAAACTATATATATATATACATATATATTACATATTGGCTGAATACTTTTTGGCAGGTTGCCATGATCAGGCAGTTCACACACTCTCACAGGGGTTCCATGGTGTAATGGTTAGCACTCTGTACTCTGAATCCAGCGATCCGAGTTCAAATCTCGGTGGGACCTGAGTTTTTTTTATCCGCTGATTGGGATGTGAAACATTTGAGCGTCTTCTCTGGGACACCAAAACTGTGCTATAATTGTGTTTCCAGTGAGAGGTGTATAAAATCAAGCAGCAAACCTTGACCTCTCCCTTTACAAACACTTGTCAATCACTATGTGGTATTAAAGAGCTGTCTGAAATTCAGTTGTACACCACACAAAGTTACAGAGTGGGGTGTCTGAGTGCTGAGGTGCGCTTGTGCGTAAAAGTCACAGACACTCCCCTGACTCACTAACTGCACAGCTGACTTCAAAGTCAGCACAGAAAGTGGGCGCCACGAGTATGTGTTTCCATGGCTGAACAGCTGCTATATGTGTTATGTGGAGTATAACGTTTGTGTCGTCCCAACTATCTAAAGTTGTAACCTCCACGAAAGTCCCATGTAGTACGTCAGGATGGCCGAGCGGTCTAAGGCGCTGCGTTCAGGTCGCAGTCTCCTCTGGAGGCGTGGGTTCGAATCCCACTTCTGACATTCAAGCTTTACTCTTCTTCATATTGTCACAACATACACTTGAAATTTGGTTGAACCACGAGGTTTCTCACAACTTGCTTATCACAGTTGTGCACCGTTCATCCCTGAACTGTAGTGGATTTTATAATGATGTACACTGTAAAAACATTCTACATAATTCTAATAAAATTCACTACAGGAAGCTGATTACTGGTGCACAACTAAATGTGTGCATCTTTGAATGTGCTCACATTGACACTGATGTGCTAAAAACCTGATTTTGTGAAGTCAAAACTTTCAGCAAGTTGAAACAATCTTTCTTATTGACTCCAATTAGCCTAAAATAAGGACTGGTCCCATCCCATGTCATGGCATGAAAATATGACAGGCTGTCATCAATTCAATCAGATACTTGCGAAAATTGTAAACACTGAGTAAAAATCCTTCAACATTTTTATTGTATTTCTGACAGTGTACACACAAAACAATAATATACAAACACACACGTACACATACGCTGTCCTTCGGCTTATTAAAAAGGCTGTCATGTTTTTGCTTGGTCAAAAAAAAAAAACCCAACAAAAAACAACAACCTGTTATTACTGTGCTGACTTCCTCATTTTGAAATGATTAGGTTTTTTACTTTTACAGCATTTCATCTTGGCTGATGATGGCCACTAACCTGATGAGCTCACATGAATGAAAGTAAAACTTCCTGTGAACGTAGCTGCTTCTCGCCGGGTGCGGTGGCGCGTGCCTGTCATCCAAGTTACTGGGAGGCTGAGGTTGGAGGATCGTTTGAGCACAGGAGCTCTGAGCTGCAGCAGGCTGTGTCGATCGGGTGTCCGCGCTAAGTTCGGCATCCATATGGTGATCCTGGGGGAGCCCGGGACCACCAGGTCGTCTAAAGAGGGGTGCACCGGCCCAGGTCGGAGACGGAGCAGGTCAAAGCCCCCGTGCTGCTCAGTAGTGGGATCGCGCCTGTGAATAGATGCTGTAGCGCAGCCTGAGCAATACAGCGAGACCCAATCTTTATACACACCATTATACCTGTCTCTACCTCACACAGCAGCCTCGTCAGCCCTTATTTATATTTTTAATTGACGTCAAAAACACTCACAAACCTGCTGCTCTGCTTGTCCTGCACCACCTCCACCTGCAACTAAATCCTCCACCCTAAACACTCCTGCCGCCCAGCAGGTGAAGACAAACTAAATCAATCAATCAATCAATCAATCTCTCTATCTCTCTATCTAATAACTTATTGCATTACAACTTGGCTAATGATGGGCAGGAAGTTTATGTGATGATGTCACCTCAGACATAGTTAAAATCCTTGTTAACGTAGCTGCTTCTCGCCGGGTGCGGTGGCGCGTGCCTGTAATCCAAGCTACCGGAAGGCTGAGGTTGGAGGGTTGTTTAAGGTCAGGAGCTCTGAGCTGCAGCAGGCTGTGTCGATCGGGTATCCACACTAAGTTCGGCATTGATATGGTGATCCTCGGGGAGCCCGGGACCACCAGGTCGCCTAAGGAGGGGTGCACCGGCCCAGGTCGGAGACGGAGCAGGTCAAAGCCCCCGTGTCGCTCAGTAGTGGGATGGTGCCTGTGAATAGATGCTGTAGCGCAGACTGAGCAATGCAGCGAGACCCAATCTTTATATACACCCTTATACCTGTCTCTACCTCACACAGCAACCTCATCAGTCCTTCTTTGTCTTTTTAATTGACGTTAAACACACTCACAAACCTGCTGCTCTGCTTGTCCTGCACCACCTCCACCTGCAACTAAATCCTCCACCCTAAACACTCCTGCCGCCCAGCAGGTGGAGACAAACTAAATCAATCAATCAATCAATCAATCAATCTCTCTATCTTTCTATCTAATAACTTATTGCATTACAACTTGGCTAATGATGGGCAGGAAGTTTATGTGATGATGTCACACTCACAAACCTGCTGCTCTGCTTGTCCTACACCACCTCCACCTGCAGGACAGCTGCAAATACATCCTCCATCCTAAACACTTCTGATGCCCAGCAGGTGGAGACAAACTCAAACTAGGAAATTCATTCAGGTAAGCTTTGGGTTTAATTTTTGCATCTTATGATCACAGCTTTGACTGTCATGTAAAAAGGGTTTTTTTTGTTTTAGAAGTGAACTGTGCACAACTTCAGTACAGGCATGAGTCAGGATTTCAGGGTAAAGTAAATGTTTTCTTTACATCATTTCTTTGAGTATATGGTGAAAGATTGCCAGGGAAGGGACTGTGTAGAAGCCTACATGCAGTTTAATTTGAAATGTATGCTTTTATTTTGATAGTGCAGAAAACAGGAAGTTGGGCGAGAGGAGAGTGGAGCCATATGGTTTTTTGACCTCGCAATCTCTCTTCATCCATTTTGAATTGACCTTTATAAGTTTTTGTAATTTGGAATTCTGTTGCTGTGTACCTGTTTGGACTATTGAAGTAAATATTGAGAAGCTATCAAGGACTGCGGTTTCGTTTTTTGTTTTTTGTGGATAAGGAAAGAGGGACCAAGCGGAGCGTCAAGCTAAGGCTCCATTAGAAGGAAACCTACATTAGTCAAAAAACCTGCTCTTCACGGATTAATGGAGTTTGGAAACGCCTGACTATAAAGTAAGAAGGAAATACCGAACCGAGGAAAAACTGAAGATGGAAAACCGTAAGTCTTAAATTGCCTTGCCTTTTTTTTTTTAAATTTGCTGAGGTGCATGTGTATTGATTGAGTTTGGAATTTTGCTACCCATGGACGAACAAAACAGTGGAAAAAGGATTGTAAAAATGACTGAGAAGGCTATGGAAGACTGCAAGACTAGAAATGTCAACACACGTAGACATAAGCTCTCTCAATTAACCGGCATGAAAAAAGAAATTGAGCAATTAATGGAAGATGATGCAAACGTTGACCTCGTTAAAAATAAATTACGAGTTGACTTTAGCTCTTTGCAGCAAGACTTTGCTAGCCTAAATTCTGAACTGCAACAACTTATGAGTGAAGAGGAATTTTTGGAAGATCAAAATAGTTGGTTTGATCCAAAGAACAAGTCCCTGAATGATTTCTTTTGGAAATGTGAAGGGTGGATGAATGAAGTCATGAAACTCTCTGAACAGAACAGAGAGGACGACACAAGAAAGCAGGCAGACAATAGGTCCATGTCATCAAAGTCGGCAAGCAAACGCTCCAGTAGATCTGGATCACAGCGCGGAAGCATTTCCTCTACATCTTCTTCTACATCTTCCTCTATTAGATTAAAGGTAGAAATGGAGCGTGCTGCATTAAAGGCAAAGGCTGCAGCTCTGGAGAAGAGTTTGGCAATAGAAAAGGAAGAAGCGGATTGGTACGCAGAAATGAAAGGAAAAGAGGCTGCAATAAAGGCTAAAAAGGAAATGCATGCTATGCAGACTGCCCTTGCTGAGTCAGATGCAAAACTGGAAGTTTTGCAAAAATATGAAGATACACAGCCAGACATGAGCATTTTTGCAGATGATGATCAGAATGGCAAAACTGAAATTAAAACCACATTCCACCCAACATCGCAGTACGTCTCATCAGCACCCTACGATGGCGACGATGTGCAGACACCAATGCATGAAAGGACAGTGCCTGCGCCAAGCACTGAAAGGGCCGGTGAACCTGTGCTCGATAGTTTGTGTCAAGCCATTTCTCAGCAAGTTAATGTCACTGAGTACCTGGTAAAGAATCACAAAGCTTCTCTATTACCTGACATCTCCATTCCAACTTTCAACGGAGATCCACTCGAATACAACTCTTTTATCGGTTCCATTGAACATGGAATTGAAAACCGCACTGATAATAATCGTGATCGTCTACAGTATTTGCTTCAGTACACGAGTGGACAACCACATGAGTTGGTTAAAAGTTGCATCCACATGGAACCTTCAGTGGGTTATACAAAGGCGAAACAAATGCTCAAAGAGTATTTTGGAGATGACTTTAAGATAGCTGAAGCCTACATAAAGGAGGCCTTGGATTGGCAGACAATTAAGCCAGAAGACGGCACTGCACTACAGTCCTTTGCATTGTTTCTCACCGGCTGCTACAATGCAATGACAGATGTTAACTACATGGAAGACTTGGATAATACGTCTAACCTAAGGGCATTAGCTAACAAGCTTCCTTACAAACTTAAAGAAGCGTGGCGAAAATATGCTTGTGACCTGCAAGACAAAACGAAGAAAAAGGTCAAGTTTAAGGATTTTGTCAACTTTATCAATAAGCAAGTTAGGTACGTGCTACACCCACTTTATGGAAATATAAGGGAAACTACAACAGGTGTGAAGGACTCATTCAGACAAAGAGCAAAGCCACAATATGCAGAGACATTCAAACCAAAGAAAGTGTTTACAACAGCAATCACTGACCCTCAAATGGAAAACAAGACAGAAAGTGCCAAACAAGTGGCATCAAAAACACGGACCGTCCAAGTGGATTCAAGCAGCAAACCTTGTGTTTATTGCAAGGGAGAGCAACACAACCTCCAAATCTGCAGAAAGCTCAAGGACAAGCCTCACAAGGACAAGATTGAGTTTTTAAGGAGCATAGGACTGTGTTTTGCCTGTTTGAAACATGGCCACATGAGTAGCAGCTGCAAAGACAAGCTCCATTGTCAAGAATGCTCTCGACTGCATCCTACCCTGCTGCACATCACCAATAGGGACTCACAAGAAGAAACAGCAAGGGGGGCTGCTCAACAGTTCGTATCAAGTGCTCTTGTACAAACAACAGCAACTTTCAGCATGACTGGGGCCGGTAAGGAAGATTGTATTCTTCCAATCGTTCCAGTACGTGTCAAGGCCCAGAAAGGAACCAAGACAGTAACAACATATGCATTCTTGGATCAAGGCAGCTCAGCCACCTTTGTGACAGAGTCACTGATAAAACAACTGAACTTGAATGGACGAATTACGAAAATTTCACTCCGCACGATGGGAAATGAATCTGTTGTGAACACCTGCATTGTGACTGGACTGGAAGTCAGTAGTCTGGATGGTAGCCAGTTTATTAAACTTTCAGAGGTGTATGCACAAGACCACATTCCTGTAAGTAAAAACAATATCCCAAGCCAAGAAGATGTTGACAGGTGGTCACACCTGACGGAAGTGAAACTTCCCACTATCCAAGCGGATGTTGGATTACTCATAGGAGTGAATGTTCCCAAAGCCATGGAACCGCTTAAGGTGGTAAACAGCGTGGACAATGGACCCTACGCAGTGAGAACAATATTAGGTTGGACAGTAAATGGACCACTTAGGAGTGGAGGCGACATGAGTGGGAGAAACAGATCAGCACAAGTGACTGTGAATAGGATATCAGTAGCCAGGTTGGAAGAGCTCTGGCAGCTACAGTTTAAGCAGGACTTTCCTGATGCAGGACAAGACGAAAATCTTGAAATGTCCAAGGAAGATCGTCAGTTTCTGAACATGGTGTCTCAGTCTGCAAAACTGGAGGATGGCCATTATAGTATTTGTCTTCCAGTGAGAAGCAAGGCGCTGTGCTTGCCAAGCAACAGAGAAGTCGCAGTGCAACGTGCGCTGAACTTACAGAAAAGATTCACCAGAGATGTCAAGTTTTACGAGGAATATGTTGCATATATGGATGATATCCTAAAAAAGGGTTACGCGATCAAACTGAACGATGCTGAATGTAAGTCACTGGAGGGACGAACATGGTATTTGCCTCATCATGGAGTGAGACATCCGGTCAAGCAAAGGTTACGTGTTGTCTTCGACTGCGGGGCAAGCTTTCAAGGAACATCGCTGAACCAGCATCTCTTGCAGGGACCGGATTTGACAAGCTCACTGGTGGGAGTCCTCCTGAGGTTTCGACAGGAGATTGTGGCAGTAATGGCTGATGTGGAGGCCATGTTCCACCAGGTCAGAGTCAGCAAGGAAGATACAGATCTCCTCAGGTTTCTTTGGTGGTCTGATGGGAATTACAAGGAGAAGCTTGCAGAACACAAAATGTTGGTCCACATCTTTGGTGCCACCTCTTCGCCAAGTGTTGCATCTTTTGCACTTCAGAAATGCGCTACTGATTTCGAAAGGGAATTTGGTCAAGAAGCTGCAAGGACAGTCAAGAAAAATTTTTACGTGGACGACTGTCTTAAGTCAATTGCAGAGGAAGATGCAGCAATCACCCTGTGTTCTGACTTGAGGAACATGTTGGCAAAAGGCGGATTTCGACTAACAAAATGGTCAAGCAACAGCAGAAAGTTGCTCAACTCAATTCCTGATGAAGAAAGAGCACAAGGATTTAAAGTTCTGAATCCGGACGAGAGTAATTTGCCGATGGAAAGAGCATTGGGAATTCAGTGGTGTGCTGAATCAGATCAGTTCAAGTTCAAGATCAACCTTAAAAACAGACCGAACACTAGAAGAGGACTGCTTTCCCTTCTCAGCTCCATCTTTGATCCACTGGGATTTGTTGCTCCGGTGATTCTGTGTGCGAAAAAAATCTTGCACGATTTATGTCGGAGGAAATACGGCTGGGATGAATACCTACCGGAGGACGTCATTAAGAGCTGGAATAAGTGGGTTGCAGATTTGCAAAGGCTTGACGACTTTGGAGTTGACAGGAGCATCAAGTCAAAGCAGTTTGGTGCACCAGTCTTTGCGCAGTTGCATCATTTCGCTGACGCAAGCGAAGACGCTTATGGCACAGCAAGCTACCTGTTGCTGCGCAATGCAAGTGGCGAGACTCAGTCCACCTTGGTAATGGCAAAGGCAAGGGTTGCACCTTTGAAGTGTCCAACCATCCCACGAATGGAACTGATTGCCGCAACTGTTGCAGTGAAGATGGATAAACTTCTAAAGAAGGAACTAGAAGTAGAACTGCATGAATCTGTTTTTTGGACAGATAGCACGGCTGTGCTAAAGTACTTGAATAGTGAAGGCACAAGATTCAAGACCTTTGTTTCTAATAGGATCTCAGTAATCTTGAGCCATTCTCACATTCGGCAGTGGAGATATGTCAATACCACTTTGAATCCAGCAGATCATGTCTCTAGAGGACAGACTGTTGCAGCATTCTTAAAATGTGGCGATTGGCTTTCGGGACCAAGTTTCCTATTCTGCTCAGAAGATCAGTGGCCGAAGAATCCAGATCCCAGAATGCTGGATTTTGATGACTTAGAGGTCAAAAGAGAAGCTCAGACACATGTCATTCAGATGCAAGGGCTCAAAGACGCAGTAGACCAGCTGATGAATCACTACTCATCTTGGACAAAGCTAAAGCGTGCTGTAGCCTGGTTCATGAAGCTGAAGAGTTTGCTTAAGGAATTAATAGCAAAGAGAAAGGAAGCAAGCACAATGAGTGAGGAAATCAGGATGAGCCAATTCAAGAAAGCTTTCAAGGGAAAAAATCTAACCTGTGATGATTTGTCTAAAGCAGAAATGGAAATTGTGAAGTACTGTCAGAAGCAAAGTTTTGAACAGGACTTGGCAATGCTGAAAGAACATCAAAGGGTGAAGAAAAAAGGCTCTCTCTACAAGTTGACTCCAGTACTGCAAGATGGAGTCATAAGAGTTGGAGGAAGGTTGAGTCGAGCAGCGATGCCAGATGATGCTAAGCAGCAAGTCATCTTGCCAAAGGAGTCACATATCACACAGCTTGTGTTAAGACATACCCATGATGTTACAGCTCACGCCGGACGGAATCACATGTTGGCTCATCTGCGTCAAAAATTTTGGATCCCTGGAGCAAATGGAGCCATTAGAAGGTTCTTGTCAAAATGTGTCACCTGTAAAAGGCTACACGGAAGTACTGGCAAACAAATAATGGCAGATTTACCAAAATGCAGGATCCTGCCTGATGACCCTCCGTTCACCAAAGTAGGTGTTGACTACTTTGGTCCATTCCTGGTAAAAAGGGGAAGAAGTCAAGTAAAAAGATATGGTGTCATTTTCACATGTCTTACCACACGAGCTGTACATCTGGAGGTTGCATCTTCACTTGACACTGATGCATGTCTCAACGCCATCAGAAGATTCCTTGCCAGAAGAGGACAAGTTAAAGAGATGTACTCGGATAATGGAACCAACTTCCGATCAGCTAACAGTGAGTTAAAGAAAGCAATTAAAGAATGGAACTCCAGTATGATCATAAAATCATTACAGCAAAGGGGGATCCAATGGCATTTTAATCCACCAGCAGGATCTCACCATGGAGGAAGCTGGGAGAGACTCATCCGCTCAGTGAGAAAAATTTTGAACGTCACAGTAAAAGAACAACTGTTGGATGAAGAAGGTCTCCACACCTTGCTGTGTGAAGCTGAGGCTATTATAAACAGCAGGCCTATTACAAAGGAATCTTCAGATCCCAATGACCTGGAGGCTTTAACACCCAACCATCTCCTGTTGCTGAAGGTTAAGCCAGAATTACCCCCAGGAATCTTCAACAAGGATGCCCAGTATGTAAATCGCAGGTGGAGACAAATCCAATATCTTGCAGACATTTTTTGGAAACGCTGGTGCAAGGAATACCTCATGCAGCTCCAAGAGCATCAACGATGGACTACACCTAAGAGAAATTTCCATGTTGGTGATGTTGTGCTGATCGTAGATGACACAGCACCCAGAAATTCATGGCCACTAGGAAGAATCGTAGAGACCTTTCCAGACCAGAAAGGTCTGGTGCGTCAGGTGAAAGTAAAGACCAAGACCAATGAGCTTTGTCGACCAGTTACAAAGCTGTGCCTTTTGCAAGAAGCTGAAGATAAATGATGCACTCTTCGAAAATCAAGAACTAGTTTCCTCTGAGGGGAGGAAAGTGAAAGAAGATTCTTTTAAGATAGTTGAAGTTCAGTTAAGTGATGTAGCCATAGATCTTTTCATTTAAGTTAAAGATTTTGTAGTAATTGTTTCAAAGACATTGATAACAATTAGGGGCCGGTAATGTAGAAGCCTACATGCAGTTTAATTTGAAATGTATGCTTTTATTTTGATAGTGCAGAAAACAGGAAGTTGGGCGAGAGGAGAGTGGAGCCATATGGTTTTTTGACCTCGCAATCTCTCTTCATCCATTTTGAATTGACCTTTATAAGTTTTTGTAATTTGGAATTCTGTTGCTGTGTACCTGTTTGGACTATTGAAGTAAATATTGAGAAGCTATCAAGGACTGCGGTTTCGTTTTTTGTTTTTTGTGGATAAGGAAAGAGGGACCAAGCGGAGCGTCAAGCTAAGGCTCCATTAGAAGGAAACCTACAGACTGTGTTGCATTTTACTGGGATAATTTCTCTATTTTTTTAAATAGATTTTTCATCTTATAATCAACAGTATATAAAACTATATATATATATACATATATATTACATATTGGCTGAATACTTTTTGGCAGGTTGCCATGATCAGGCAGTTCACACACTCTCACAGGGGTTCCATGGTGTAATGGTTAGCACTCTGGACTCTGAATCCAGCGATCCGAGTTCAAATCTCGGTGGGACCTGAGTTTTTTTTATCCGCTGATTGGGATGTGAAACATTTGAGCGTCTTCTCTGGGACACCAAAACTGTGCTATAATTGTGTTTTCAGTGAGAGGTGTATAAAATCAAGCAGCAAACCTTGACCTCTCCCTTTACAAACACTTGTCAATCACTATGTGGTATTAAAGAGCTGTCTGAAATTCAGTTGTACACCACACAAAGTTACAGAGTGGGGTGTCTGAGTGCTGAGGTGCGCTTGTGCGTAAAAGTCACAAACACTCCCCTGACTCACTAACTGCACAGCTGACTTCAAAGTCAGCACAGAAAGTGGGCGCCACGAGTATGTGTTTCCATGGCTGAACAGCTGCTATATGTGTTATGTGGAGTATAACGTTTGTGTCGTCCCAACTATCTAAAGTTGTAACCTCCACGAAAGTCCCATGTAGTACGTCAGGATGGCCGAGCGGTCTAAGGCGCTGCGTTCAGGTCGCAGTCTCCTCTGGAGGCGTGGGTTCGAATCCCACTTCTGACATTCAAGCTTTACTCTTCTTCATATTGTCACAACATACACTTGAAATTTGGTTGAACCACGAGGTTTCTCACAACTTGCTTATCACAGTTGTGCACCGTTCATCCCTGAACTGTAGTGGATTTTATAATGATGTACACTGTAAAAACATTCTACATAATTCTAATAAAATTCACTACAGGAAGCTGATTACTGGTGCACAACTAAATGTGTGCATCTTTGAATGTGCTCACATTGACACTGATGTGCTAAAAACCTGATTTTGTGAAGTCAAAACTTTCAGCAAGTTGAAACAATCTTTCTTATTGACCCCAATTAGCCTAAAATAAGGACTTCTGACATTCAAGCTTTGCTCTTCTTCATATTGTCACAACATACACTTGAAATTTGGTTGAACCACGAGGTTTCTCACAACTTGCTTATCACAGTTATAATATACAATAATATACAAACGTACACATACGCTGTCCTTCGGCTTATTAAAAAGGCTGTCATGTTTTTGCTTGGTCAAAAAAAAAAAAAAACCCAACAAAAAACAACAACCTGTTATTACTGTGCTGACTTCCTCATTTTGAAATGATTAGGTTTTTTACTTTTACAGCATTTCATCTTGGCTGATGATGGCCACTAACCTGATGAGCTCACATGAATGAAAGTAAAACTTCCTGTGAACGTAGCTGCTTCTCGCCGGGTGCGGTGGCGCGTGCCTGTCATCCAAGTTACTGGGAGGCTGAGGTTGGAGGATCGTTTGAGCACAGGAGCTCTGAGCTGCAGCAGGCTGTGTCGATCGGGTGTCCGCGCTAAGTTCGGCATCGATATGGTGATCCTGGGGGAGCCCGGGACCACCAGGTCGTCTAAAGAGGGGTGCACCGGCCCAGGTCGGAGACGGAGCAGGTCAAAGCCCCCGTGCTGCTCAGTAGTGGGATGGCGCCTGTGAATAGATGCTGTAGCGCAGCCTGAGCAATACAGCGAGACCCAATCTTTATACACACCATTATACCTGTCTCTACCTCACACAGCAGCCTCGTCAGCCCTTATTTATATTTTTAATTGACGTCAAAAACACTCACAAACCTGCTGCTCTGCTTGTCCTGCACCACCTCCACCTGCAACTAAATCCTCCACCCTAAACACTCCTGCCGCCCAGCAGGTGGAGACAAACTAAATAAATCAATCAATCAATCAATCAATCTATCTCTCTATCTAATAACTTATTGCATTACAACTTGGCTAATGATGGGCAGGAAGTTTATGTGATGATGTCACACTCACAAACCTGCTGCTCTGCTTGTCCTACACCACCTCCACCTGCAGGACAGCTGCAAATACATCCTCCATCCTAAACACTTCTGATGCCCAGCAGGTGGAGACAAACTCAAACTAGGAAATTCATTCAGGTAAGCTTTGGGTTTAATATTTGCATCTTATGATCACAGCTTTGACTGTCATGTAAAAAGGGGTTTTTTTTGTTTTAGAAGTGAACTGTGCACAACTTCAGTACAGGCATGAGTCAGGATTTCAGGGTAAAGTAAATGTTTTCTTTACATCATTTCTTTGAGTGTATGGTGAAAGATTGCCAGGGAAGGGACTGTGTTGCATTTTACTGGGATAATTTCTCTATTTTTTTAAATAGATTTTTCATCTTATAATCAACAGTATATAAAACTATATATATATATACATATATATTACATATTGGCTGAATACTTTTTGGCAGGTTGCCATGATCAGGCAGTTCACACACTCTCACAGGGGTTCCATGGTGTAATGGTTAGCACTCTGGACTCTGAATCCAGCGATCCGAGTTCAAATCTCGGTGGGACCTGAGTTTTTTTTATCCGCTGATTGGGATGTGAAACATTTGAGCGTCTTCTCTGGGACACCAAAACTGTGCTATAATTGTGTTTTCAGTGAGAGGTGTATAAAATCAAGCAGCAAACCTTGACCTCTCCCTTTACAAACACTTGTCAATCACTATGTGGTATTAAAGAGCTGTCTGAAATTCAGTTGTACACCACACAAAGTTACAGAGTGGGGTGTCTGAGTGCTGAGGTGCGCTTGTGCGTAAAAGTCACAAACACTCCCCTGACTCACTAACTGCACAGCTGACTTCAAAGTCAGCACAGAAAGTGGGCGCCACGAGTATGTGTTTCCATGGCTGAACAGCTGCTATATGTGTTATGTGGAGTATAACGTTTGTGTCGTCCCAACTATCTAAAGTTGTAACCTCCACGAAAGTCCCATGTAGTACGTCAGGATGGCCGAGCGGTCTAAGGCGCTGCGTTCAGGGCGCAGTCTCCTCTGGAGGCGTGGGTTCGAATCCCACTTCTGACATTCAAGCTTTGCTCTTCTTCATATTGTCACAACATACACTTGAAATTTGGTTGAACCACGAGGTTTCTCACAACTTGCTTATCACAGTTGTGCACCGTTCATCCCTGAACTGTAGTGGGTTTTATAATGATGTACACTGTAAAAACATTCTACATAATTCTAATAAAATTCACTACAGGAAGCTGATTACTGGTGCATCTTTGAATGTGCTCACATTGACACTGATGTGCTAAAAACCTGATTTTGTGAAGTCAAAACTTTCAGCAAGTTGAAACAATCTTTCTTATTGACTCCAATTAGCCTAAAATAAGGACTGGTCCCATCCCATGTCATGGCATGAAAATATGACAGGCTGTCATCAATTCAATCAGATACTTGCGAAAATTGTAAACACTGAGTAAAAATCCTTCAACATTTTTATTGTATTTCTGACAGTGTACACACAAAACAATAATATACAAACACACACGTACACATACGCTGTCCTTCGGCTTATTAAAAAGGCTATGTCATGTTTTTGCTTGGTCAAAAAAAAAAAACCCAACAAAAAACAACAACCTGTTATTACTGTGCTGACTTCCTCATTTTGAAATGATTAGGTTTTTTACTTTTACAGCATTTCATCTTGGCTGATGATGGCCACTAACCTGATGAGCTCACATGAATGAAAGTAAAACTTCCTGTGAACGTAGCTGCTTCTCGCCGGGTGCGGTGGCGCGTGCCTGTCATCCAAGTTACTGGGAGGCTGAGGTTGGAGGATCGTTTGAGCACAGGAGCTCTGAGCTGCAGCAGGCTGTGTCGATCGGGTGTCCGCGCTAAGTTCGGCATCCATATGGTGATCCTGGGGGAGCCCGGGACCACCAGGTCGTCTAAAGAGGGGTGCACCGGCCCAGGTCGGAGACGGAGCAGGTCAAAGCCCCCGTGCTGCTCAGTAGTGGGATGGCGCCTGTGAATAGATGCTGTAGCGCAGCCTGAGCAATACAGCGAGACCCAATCTTTATACACACCATTATACCTGTCTCTACCTCACACAGCAGCCTCGTCAGCCCTTATTTATATTTTTAATTGACGTCAAAAACACTCACAAACCTGCTGCTCTGCTTGTCCTGCACCACCTCCACCTGCAACTAAATCCTCCACCCTAAACACTCCTGCTGCCCAGCAGGTGAAGACAAACTAAATCAATCAATCAATCAATCAATCAATCTCTCTATCTCTCTATCTAATAACTTATTGCATTACAACTTGGCTAATGATGGGCAGGAAGTTTATGTGATGATGTCACCTCAGACATAGTTAAAATCCTTGTTAACGTAGCTACTTCTCGCCGGGTGCGGTGGCGCGTGCCTGTAATCCAAGCTACCGGAAGGCTGAGGTTGGAGGATCGTTTAAGGTCAGGAGCTCTGAGCTGCAGCAGGCTGTGTCGATCGGGTATCCACACTAAGTTCGGCATTGATATGGTGATTCTCGGGGAGCCCGGGACCACCAGGTCGCCTAAGGAGGGGTGCACCGGCCCAGGTCGGCGACGGAGCAGGTCAAAGCCCCCGTGTCGCTCAGTAGTGGGATGGTGCCTGTGAATAGATGCTGTATCGCAGACTGAGCAATACAGCGAGACCCAATCTTTATATACACCCTTATACCTGTCTCTACCTCACACAGCAACCTCATCAGTCCTTCTTTGTCTTTTTAATTGACGTTAAACACACTCACAAACCTGCTGCTCTGCTTGTCCTACACCACCTCCACCTGCAGGACAGCTGCAAATACATCCTCCATCCTAAACACTTCTGATGCCCAGCAGGTGGAGACAAACTCAAACTAGGAAATTCATTCAGGTAACCTTTGGGTTTAATATTTGCATCTTATGATCACAGCTTTGACTGTCATGTAAAAAGGGTTTTTTTGTTTTAGAAGTGAACTGTGCACAACTTCAGTACAGGCATGAGTCAGGATTTCAGGGTAAAGTAAATATTTTCTTTACATCATTTCTTTGAGTGTATGGTGAAAGATTGCCAGGGAAGGGACTGTGTTGCATTTTAGCACTCTGGACTCTGAATCCAGCGATCCGAGTTCAAATCTCGGTGGGACCTGAGTTTTTTTATCCGCTGATTGGGATGTGAAACATTTGAGCGTCTTCTCTGGGACACCAAAACTGTGCTATAATTGTGTTTTCAGTGAGAGGTGTATAAAATCAAGCAGCAAACCTTGACCTCTCCCTTTACAAACACTTGTCAATCACTATGTGGTATTAAAGAGCTGTCTGAAATTCAGTTGTACACCACACAAAGTTACAGAGTGGGGTGTCTGAGTGCTGAGGTGCGCTTGTGCGTAAAAGTCACAAACACTCCCCTGACTCACTAACTGCACAGCTGACTTCAAAGTCAGCACAGAAAGTGGGCGCCACGAGTATGTGTTTCCATGGCTGAACAGTTGCTATATGTGTTATGTGGAGTATAACGTTTGTGTCGTCCCAACTATCTAAAGTTGTAACCTCCACGAAAGTCCCATGTAGTACGTCAGGATGGCCGAGCGGTCTAAGGCGCTGCGTTCAGGTCGCAGTCTCCTCTGGAGGCGTGGGTTCGAATCCCACTTCTGACATTCAAGCTTTACTCTTCTTCATATTGTCACAACATACACTTGAAATTTGGTTGAACCACGAGGTTTCTCACAACTTGCTTATCACAGTTGTGCACCGTTCATCCCTGAACTGTAGTGGATTTTATAATGATGTACACTGTAAAAACATTCTACATAATTCTAATAAAATTCACTACAGGAAGCTGATTACTGGTGCACAACTAAATGTGTGCATCTTTGAATGTGCTCACATTGACACTGATGTGCTAAAAACCTGATTTTGTGAAGTCAAAACTTTCAGCAAGTTGAAACAATCTTTCTTATTGACCCCAATTAGCCTAAAATAAGGACTGGTCCCATCCCATGTCATGGCATGAAAATATGACAGGCTGTCATCAATTCAATCAGATACTTGCGAAAATTGTAAACACTGAGTAAAAATCCTTCAACATTTTTATTGTATTTCTGACAGTGTACACACAAAACAATAATATACAAACACACACGTACACATACGCTGTCCTTCGGCTTATTAAAAAGGCTGTCATGTTTTTGCTTGGTCAAAAAAAAAAAAAAACCCAACAAAAAACAACAACCTGTTATTACTGTGCTGACTTCCTCATTTTGAAATGATTAGGTTTTTTACTTTTACAGCATTTCATCTTGGCTGATGATGGCCACTAACCTGATGAGCTCACATGAATGAAAGTAAAACTTCCTGTGAACGTAGCTGCTTCTCGCCGGGTGCGGTGGCGCGTGCCTGTCATCCAAGTTACTGGGAGGCTGAGGTTGGAGGATCGTTTGAGCACGGGAGCTCTGAGCTGCAGCAGGCTGTGTCGATCGGGTGTCCGCGCTAAGTTCGGCATCGATATGGTGATCCTGGGGGAGCCCGGGACCACCAGGTCGCCTAAGGAGGGGTGCACCGGCCCAGGTCGGAGACGGAGCAGGTCAAAGCCCCCGTGCTGCTCAGTAGTGGGATCGCGCCTGTGAATAGATGCTGTAGCGCAGCCTGAGCAATACAGCGAGACCCAATCTTTATACACACCATTATACCTGTCTCTACCTCACACAGCAGCCTCGTCAGCCCTTATTTATATTTTTAATTGACATCAAAAACACTCACAAACCTGCTGCTCTGCTTGTCCTGCACCACCTCCACCTGCAACTAAATCCTCCACCCTAAACACTCCTGCCGCCCAGCAGGTGAAGACAAACTAAATCAATCAATCAATCAATCTCTCTATCTCTATCTAATAACTTATTGCATTACAACTTGGCTAATGATGGGCAGGAAGTTTATGTGATGATGTCACCTCAGACATAGTTAAAATCCTTGTTAACGTAGCTGCTTCTCGCCGGGTGCGGTGGCCCGTGCCTGTAATCCAAGCTACCGGAAGGCTGAGGTTGGAGGATCGTTTAAGGTCAGGAGCTCTGAGCTGCAGCAGGCTGTGTCGATCGGGTATCCACACTAAGTTCGGCATTGATATGGTGATCCTCGGGGAGCCCGGGACCACCAGGTCGCCTAAGGAGGGGTGCACCGGCCCAGGTCGGAGACGGAGCAGGTCAAAGCCCCCGTGTCGCTCAGTAGTGGGATGGTGCCTGTGAATAGATGCTGTAGCGCAGACTGAGCAATACAGCGAGACCCAATCTTTATATACACCCTTATACCTGTCTCTACCTCACACAGCAACCTCATCAGTCCTTCTTTGTCTTTTTAATTGACGTTAAACACACTCACAAACCTGCTGCTCTGCTTGTCCTACACCACCTCCACCTGCAGGACAGCTGCAAATACATCCTCCATCCTAAACACTTCTGATGCCCAGCAGGTGGAGACAAACTCAAACTAGGAAATTCATTCAGGTAACCTTTGGGTTTAATATTTGCATCTTACGATCACAGCTTTGACTGTCATGTAAAAAGGGTTTTTTTTGTTTTAGAAGTGAACTGTGCACAACTTCAGTACAGGCATGAGTCAGGATTTCAGGGTAAAGTAAATGTTTTCTTTACATCATTTCTTTGAGTGTATGGTGAAAGATTGCCAGGGAAGGGACTGTGTTGCATTTTACTGGGATAATTTCTCTATTTTTTTAAATAGATTTTTCATCTTATAATCAACAGTATATAAAACTATATATATATATACATATATATTACATATTGGCTGAATACTTTTTGGCAGGTTGCCATGATCAGGCAGTTCACACACTCTCACAGGGGTTCCATGGTGTAATGGTTAGCACTCTGGACTCTGAATCCAGCGATCCGAGTTCAAATCTCGGTGGGACCTGAGTTTTTTTATCCGCTGATTGGGATGTGAAACATTTGAGCGTCTTCTCTGGGACACCAAAACTGTGCTATAATTGTGTTTTCAGTGAGAGGTGTATAAAATCAAGCAGCAAACCTTGACCTCTCCCTTTACAAACACTTGTCAATCACTATGTGGTATTAAAGAGCTGTCTGAAATTCAGTTGTACACCACACAAAGTTACAGAGTGGGGTGTCTGAGTGCTGAGGTGCGCTTGTGCGTAAAAGTCACAAACACTCCCCTGACTCACTAACTGCACAGCTGACTTCAAAGTCAGCACAGAAAGTGGGCGCCACGAGTATGTGTTTCCATGGCTGAACAGCTGCTATATGTGTTATGTGGAGTATAACGTTTGTGTCGTCCCAACTATCTAAAGTTGTAACCTCCACGAAAGTCCCATGTAGTACGTCAGGATGGCCGAGCGGTCTAAGGCGCTGCGTTCAGGTCGCAGTCTCCTCTGGAGGCGTGGGTTCGAATCCCACTTCTGACATTCAAGCTTTACTCTTCTTCATATTGTCACAACATACACTTGAAATTTGGTTGAACCACGAGGTTTCTCACAACTTGCTTATCACAGTTGTGCACCGTTCATCCCTGAACTGTAGTGGATTTTATAATGATGTACACTGTAAAAACATTCTACATAATTCTAATAAAATTCACTACAGGAAGCTGATTACTGGTGCATCTTTGAATGTGCTCACATTGACACTGATGTGCTAAAAACCTGATTTTGTGAAGTCAAAACTTTCAGCAAGTTGAAACAATCTTTCTTATTGACCCCAATTAGCCTAAAATAAGGACTGGTCCCATCCCATGTCATGGCATGAAAATATGACAGGCTGTCATCAATTCAATCAGATACTTGCGAAAATTGTAAACACTGAGTAAAAATCCTTCAACATTTTTATTGTATTTCTGACAGTGTACACACAAAACAATAATATACAAACACACACGTACACATACGCTGTCCTTCGGCTTATTAAAAAGGCTGTCATGTTTTTGCTTGGTCAAAAAAGCAAAGCAAAGCAGGTTTTGTGCTTTTAGTTTTGCAAACTCAGTGAGTGGTTTTGCTATAAGTCTGAATAGTTTTAGAGATTGTGCTACAGGAATCACAGTTAGGGTTTAAGCATTCAGAAAAAACTGTAAAAAGACAAAGAAGGACTGATGAGGTTGCTGTGTGAGGTAGAGACAGGTATAAGGATGTGTATAAAGATTGGGTCTCGCTGTATTGCTCAGGCTGCGCTACAGCATCTATTCACAGGTGCGATCCCACTACTGAGCGACACGGGGGCTTTGACCTGCTCCGTCTCCGACCTGGGCCGGTGCACCCCTCCTTAGGTGACCTGGTGGTCCCGGGCTCCCCCAGGATCACCATATCGATGCCGAACTTAGTGCGGACACCCGATCGACATAGCCTGCTGCAGCTCAGAGCTCCTGAGCTCAAACGCTCCTCCAACCTCAGCCTCCCGGTAGCTTGGATTACAGGTATGCGCCACCACACCCTGCGACAAGCAGCTACGTTAACAGGGCTTTTAACCATGTCTGAGGTGACATCATGACACTAACCTGCTGCCCATCATTAGCAAAGTTGTAATGATGGGCAGCAAAGATGAGGAATGAATGGTGCACAATTGTTATATGCAAGTTTTTAGAAAGCTCGTGGTTAACCCAAGAGCATTTTGTCACAATATCAAGAAGAGTAAAGCGTCAATGTCGGAAGTGGGATTCAAAACCACGCCTCCAAAGGAGACTGCAACCTGAACGCAGCACCTTAGACCGCTCGGCCATTCTGACATTGCAGTGTCAGTTTGGTGGAGGTTACCACTGTTAGATACTTTGGAAGAAACAAACATTATCCTTCTCATAACACATATAGCAGCTGTTCAGCCATGGAAACGTAGTGCCAATAATCTACAATGTCATCCATACTGATCATTTGGCTGAATACTTTTATGCAGGTTGCCATGACCTGACAGTTCGCAAGATTTTGCATAGGTTCCATGGTGTAATGGTTAGCACTCTAGACTTTGAATCCAGCGATCAGAGTTCAAGTCTCGGTGGGACTGTTTTTTGAGAGGTGAAACCATACTGCATGTCAGGTAATGATAACTTGTGCAGGTTTTTGGTCGCCAAGCGTTCAGGTCGCAGTCTCCTCTGGAGGCTTTTGTTCGAATATAGCAGCTGTTCAGCCATGTAAACACATACTACGAAGCTCGTGGCGCCCACTTTCTGTGCTGACTTTGAGGTCGGAAGAGGTTTGGAGCTGTGCGGTTAGAGAGTCAGCAGCGTGTTTGTGACTTTTACTCTGTAACTTTGTGTGGTGTGCAACTGAATTTCAGACAGCTCTTTAGTACTACTCTTTAGTGATTGACAAGTGTTTTGTAAAGGCAGACGTCATAGTTAGCTGCTTGATTTTATACGGCGTTCACTGAAAACACAATTCATACAGAAATTCAAAGTGCCGGAGAAGACACCTCCCAAATATCAGGTCCCACCGAGATTTGAACTCGGATCGCTGGATTCAGAGTCCAGAGTGCTAACCATTACACCATGGAACCCCTGTTGCAGCAATCACACTGTCAGGTCGTGACAACCTTCCAAAAAGTATTCAATCATACTTTTTGCCAGGTTGTAATGCCATCTATTACTGAATGAAATTGTATATTGTATTTTAAAATAATTACATTTTTTTTTAAATCTCAGCGCTGTATTTATCATGTCAATGGTATTTTATACTACTGACAGTGTGTATTTCACAACGCAAGACAGTCGTCCAGCAATCGTCCAGCTGTTTTTTATGACTAGGGTAACCTGTAAGAGCTATTTGAACTAATAAAGAATAAAACTTCGACTTTTATATTTACTGTTTCACAAACGTAATGTCCACTATTTATACTTTAATTAATGGAAGTTTGATTAAAGCGATTTAGCAGGAGCAAAGCAAAATCAAGTAAAATCACAAAACCATAATCATTTAAACTACACTTATGGTGAGAAGAGAATGGAGAAAGGATGAGCACTACTGGACCCCAAAACGCACTTAATTCCGTGTTGATGAAAATCACCCAACAGGAAAGCAGCTGGGCATTCAGTGGAAATCAATTCACAGGTTGGGCTGTGATTCCCCATCTAGTGTCTCTGCTTGAACTTTCAACTGTGAACCTCTTACATCCAACCTTCCCGACTGCTCATCTCGCAAAAGACAAAATGATTTTACCTAATTTTTATACTTGCTCACGCTTTTTCACGCTTCCTTCACAGGACGTCACATTTCACACTTTGGCCATCCAATCAAGTCGTTGACATCTAATCATTCCTGTCCACCCACACCTGATCTTTCTATTTCGATGTGACTTACAACATTTAACACAAACTTTTAAATCAATGTATTTTCTTTGTAATTATTTTTTATTTGCTTTCGTTTATCTTAAACATACATGCGCTCAACATACAAGTCAGCAGCTGCTCAGGATTATTCAAATACTCGTGAGCTTAGTATGTCAGGATGGCCGAGCGGTCTAAGGCGCTGCGTTCAGGTCGCAGTCTCCCCTGGAGGCGTGGGTTCGAATCCCACTTCTGACAGCGAAATTTTTCCATGATCTGTCAGACCTTCAGGTTGCTGTTTGTAGTCTCCCCACCCCACACACACACAAAAAGAAAAAAAAGAAATCACTTTACTACTGAAATCATGAACATCTGTGTTAATTCCAAATATACCTTAGTTGTGTGCTTGTAATCTCTCTACACTTTTGTAATCATCAACACTGTGAAGTCCTGAATAATTTGAAAAAAATTCACCAGAGGGAGAGGATTACCATTGTTCCACTCTCACCTCTCTTTGGAGACGTTCACACTGAGACTATTGTGATGAAATCTGACTTTCTCCAAGTCTTATTCTTCTTATCACCATCAGAAATACTCACAAACCTGCTGCTCTGCATGTCCTACACCACCTCCACCTGGACAACAGTTGCAACTACAGTCTGCTGTTCATCAGGATCATGTGACTCTGTTTCCACATCTTAGTTTGAATCCATTGTTCCATTAAAGGGAAGTCAGTGTTATTCATTATGATATGATGAGCATTTATCTGTACTGGTGTTACACAATAACCTCAGCTGTTCTTAACAGCTCTCTCTTTATTGTAAGGGACTTCAGGTACAAAAAATGAAACCACATCAAAAGAGACACAAACTACACTGCAAAATCATTCATTTCTATTTATTTGTTAAATACACCGATTAAAGTTCATGGTCCTCTGGGTGGTAAAGTTCACTCATCAGTCTGTAGATGTATGACGGTGCGTGTCCTCCGATGTTGGAGATGAACAGTGTGATGAGCTCGGGCGGGACATAGTCAAACACAGGACAGTGCACATTCACCTTTGAGAGAATCTCACCTGAAATATAAACAGAAAAATGTGAGTTATTTTAAAAAAAACCTGACAAAGAGGATATGTCCAAATCTGAAAAGGATTTTCCAAAGGTGGGCACGTGGTTGAGGTCAGTTTTGTTGCAAATGTTACCTTCAGTGAACGGGAGCACCTCATGTGGGGAGACAAACTTATGGAAGGTATCCTCTTCATTTGGAAACTGAAATATGACATATCATGTTCACAGAAGTATGAGTTTAATCATTTATGGGGGTTGAAAGGAGATAACTCGGACTTTGGAGTAATCTCTTACCTGAGGTGAGAGCTTGAACATGGGAGCACAAACAATCAGAGGTGTGGAGTGATGCTTAGCTGCAAGGGCCAGTGTGTGTGTCCCGTTGATGGCCCTCAGGCCTCCATTTGCTAGAACTGTCTGTGTTCCAATGATGACCTGCAAAAAGATCATGACACAAGTTCACCTGCATGCTCTAACATGACTGCGCTAACGTCTCCTTAAAACGTTAAGTACCTTATTAACTCGAGACATGACTGCAAATATGGCAGCATCTGTGATCACAGTTGTTTCGATGCCAGCCTTTGAGAGGTTTGTAGCCATTTCGTGCCCCTGTAGAGAGGTGAAAAAATAAGATTAGGAACTGTGTTTTCTATCTAAAGTTAGACATTTAATATTTCCTTTATGACTGATGTAGATGAGCTACCTGGCAGAAAGGAGCACACTCTGCCACAATGACGTGAAACTTGCGTTTGCGTGCAGCATCTTTGAGGAAAGCCTCCACGGTGCGCGAGCGGCCGATCGTCATGATGACCTCATTAGAGTGGATGTGCTCCAGGGCCTGCATGGCAATGTTGTCGGTCGTTCCCTCTGAAAAACAGAATGATGGGCACCAAGAATTGGAGTGATTTAAAATACAAACTGACGCTATCTTGGTAATAACGCAACTTACCCAGTTCAGTGAGTAGCTCATTGATGGCCTCGATGACATTGGATTTGAGGAGAGCAAAAGGTTGCCTGAAGTTCTCCTCGCTGAGTCCCCCAGAGGTCAGCAACTTGTGGAGGGATTCCTGGTCTGCTTCTTCACTGCTGCCCCGAGATCTGAAAGAAAAACACAGTTAAGCACAAATCTCACCAAAAACACAAAGTATTTCAGCCGTCTGTAGCTTAAGTATTTCTAAGCAACATACTCTCATCCTTTAATATATGGTACGATTGTACTTGCTTTTCATGGCTGCCTATTGATTCAACTTCAACTGTTAGGTCAAATGGTTTTCTGGGACAGAAGAAAAAACTTGAAACTGCAGCTCATTAGTTTGTTTTCAATTTGAGGGCAGCAACACATCTCAAATAGGTTGGGACAGCGACATGTTTGTAAATAGTTTGTAAACATCTGGGAAATGAAGAGAAAAGCTGCTGGAGGATGCTGGAGGATTATAGCTGTTCGATAGTCCTGGGTTTTCTTTGTCACATTTACTTTACTTCAACACGCATAAAATGTTTCCAGATAGTCAAAGGTCTGGACTGCAGGAAGGGAAGCTCAGAGCTGAAGCACCTCTACTTAGGGCTGTTCGATATAACGATATATATCGGATGACGATATAAAAACATTTATCGTTTCATTTTATGCTATCGTTTGTTTCGTGGTGTCGCAAAATAAACTCTTTACAGCAATATTTTTTCATAGTTTTGATGGTCACTGTAGTGGCTATATTAATTTCTTAAAGTTCTCTCTTTCTCTTATATTTTATATAACCACACTACAGACGGACAAGCGCCTGCTTTTATGCGTTGTCGTTAGCAACAACGACGGTAAAACCATCGCGTGTCCGCTTGTTTATGTTCCACATAAACCTTTCACAATAAAGCTCAAGATCCTGTTGAGACTTTTCAAAATAAACAGAATCACGTGAAAGAGCAGATTATTTACGGATGAGAAGTAAAAAAGAGCCGCCTGGTGCTAAAAAATAAACCTTAGACTCAAACGTTAGAACAGGCTGTTTCCCGTGGCACACTGTGTAATAAATACTCACAAAGAAAACGGCAGCCGTTACAACTTATGTCTAAAAATGTATAGTTTCATACATCGGTTAAAACACTCGACTCCAGCTACATGACGCGCAGCTGGAAACACTTGCCGCAAGTCGAGCTTCCCGAGATTCACAGAATTTACAAAAATGTTACATTTTTGTGATTTATATCGTTATCGGGACGATAGAATTCTTATATCGGGATATGAGATTTTGGTCATATCGCACAGCCCTACCTCTACTACAGAGCCATGCTGCTGTACAAGATGCAGTTTACCAATATCTGAATGGGAACATATGTTACTCTAAAACCTGTAAATAGTTTTCAGCACTGATGATGCATAGAAGAGTTTTCCACTTTGACTCACTTCATTTGGTTTCTTCTTTACATGGTATAGCTTTAACATACACTTGTGGATGAACACAGGTGAACACAAACAATAATTTCTTTAAGTGCTCTTGATCCCATGCAGTGAATTTCCATGACAGAATCATGTCTGTTTTAAATGCAGTGCCATATGAGGGCCTGAATATAACAGGCATCCAGTCCTGTTTTTCAGTCTGGTCCCTTGCGCACAGAGTCTTCTCGAGTTTCTCAAAATCTTTTCATGATGCGATATTCAAAGTGTTCACATTTTTACGTTGAGGAACATTATTCTGAAATTCATCAACAATTTATGGAGGGCTTTTGCAGACTGGTGAACCCAGTGTTCCCAGTTCACCTAATTGGTTTTAAAATGTTCCTCCAGCTGTTTACTTTTAGTACTGCTTACTTTTCCAGCTTTTTGTTCTCCTCATCCGAACTTTTTTGGGACACGTTGCTATCAAATTAAAAAGGACCAAATGGTTTTTTTTTTTGAAAATGGTAGGTTTTGGCGTCCTCACCTGGCATATTCCTCTCTGATGATCTTCAGCACCCGTCTGATCATGTTACCCACTGTGGTCTCTGAGGGCTGAGCTGCTGTCATCCTCCTCCCGTCTTTGCGGATTATTTCCATCAGATCACCTGAAATCGAGAAGATGTTTGCAAAAGACCAAAATCTTGGGATAGAATATTTTTTGTGTATGATTTTACATCAGCAACCATTTTTTCTACATGTTCAACATTTTACATATGTATATTCTGTATTGTTTAGATGTAAGGAAAGCTAAAGAAAGCTTATTTGTCATGTACTACAGCGTTATACCAGATTTAAAAACAAAGCCTGTTTGACTACAATGGCAGCTGTCGCTGCAGTTAACTTCACTGTGTCGACAACAAACAGCATTCAGCACCTGCACTGCTCCACCGAGCCTGGGCTGTAATTTTGCGGAGCAGGGCTGTCGTTTCTCGGGCTGTCTCCGCAGAGCCCCGGAGAGGTCCTGCCCCGGTCCCCCCGCGCTTCAGGTCGGACAGGAACGCCTCGACCCTCTCGGTTAGGTCTGTTTCTTTGTATGGGCCCGGCATAGCTGTTTTAAAAAGCTGTCACTGTAACACTTGAGTCACTCAATAGTTCCACCATGCCAGTGTTTTGACGAGGAAGCACTTCAGGAGTACATCCGGGTGGCTGTGGGCTCGCCGTCATCTGATTGGTCTGCCGCTTCACGTGCGTTACAGTAGAGTGGGTCGAAATTACAACAATTTCCCATTTCTACAGTAAAATGACAGTCTGAAAGTGAAATGTAAAACAACGATATATTATTATTATTATTATTATTATTATTATTATTATTATTATTATTATTATTATTATTATGATTATTATATCGTAAAAAATATCGGGTTACTATCTCAAAACCCGGACTTAATAACTTGAACATATATGCTATTTGATCAATTTTTAGTTATTTTCTCAGAAGATTGAGTACATAAGCTGAAATTTTGAGACAATAACTCCAACTTTGGACTTATAGACGAAAAGTTTTTAATTTTAGTTTTCCTAGTGGCAGAAATTAGATTCCATAATAAAAGTCTTGCTTGCTATTTATGAAAATATGCTCTGTATACATTGGAGATAAAACAAGCTTCAGCTAAAGCATACACCTTTCTGGTCAATGCTTTGTGCTATTTCCATTTAATTTAATTCTTTGTTGACAAATATTCCTTTTTATGGCCATTTTGGGCCATAGATGCTGGATGAAAACCAAGAGAGGCTGAAAGAAGTGTATTTTTAAGAGAAATGGAAAACAGCGCAAGAAAGATTAATTATAGTAATATTAATAGTTACTATCATAGCAATAAAAAATAGTAGATATTTATCGTCTATGTATCGTTAAAACATTTAAATTGAGAAATTAGTGAACGGGCTGGCTGCTCGTTTGGTTTCAAATTTTATAGAAAACATATGTATATTTACACAAAGTTGACAGTTTATTAGATCTAGTCCACTCCTGGTTAATTTATACATACTGTAAAAAATGCAACAAAATAATTTTAATAAATTATATACAATTAAATAAAATATAAATAAGACACAAACACATCACAAGAGGCTTTTCTTCTTCCTGTCATTGTCAGACTCATTGAAAGTGATCACGCTGCACTGTTGAAAACATATATTTCCTAAAGAAGTGTTTCCCAACCTTTTGGAGCCATGGCACATATTTAACATTAGAAAAATCACGCGGCACACCACCAAACAAAAATGTCACAAAAGGCATATTGATCATTTCCCCCCGCGCACCAGGCATAGAGGAACTGGCTCGGTTTGTCCCCAGTATACCTTTTTTGCTTTTTCTGATCACTACTCATGCTACGGCCTTCGTCTGGGTCGCAATTTTCTCCAGGACCCAGGTCAGATTTACCACTTTTTCTTTTCAAATATTTATCTATTGCTATTACGCGCTGCGTTGTCTCACTGACAATGTAATTTCCTCTACGTCATATTCTATTTTACTGGCAGTTGGCAACCCATTAAATTAGAGCAGATAGTTGTACTGCCCTCTAGTGGAAGAGAATGTAATTGTTCTGCTAGTTACTCACGTCGATCGCTTAGTGCACTAATCTGGTGGAACCAGATAATCTTCCACGGTACTCCTGATCATTTCTCGGTCACAGTGGTTGGAAAACACAGTCCTAAAGAGTAGGATTTTACATGTGTTTCAGTATGATGCTTGAAGCCAAAAGAAATCATCTCCCTTTAAAAAAAAACAACTTTTTGTATCCTTGTCAGCTGTTTAATAGGGGGTTATATTCTCAAGCAGCCCTTGGTTACTTGAGTCTGAGGCTGAGTGGAAGTTTGGCCTTGATATTACAGTTTTTTCTGAATGCTTAACTGTGATTCCTGTAGCACAATCTCTAAAACTATTCAGACTTATAGCAAAACCACTCACTGAGTTTGCAAAACTAAAAGCACAAAAACTGCTTTGCACTCAGTTTGCAATTTTGTAACACACACTTTGCAAAACTGTAGGCACAATTCACTGCACAACACTCAATTACCAAATTTCCAACACACTCCTAGCAAAAGTATACACATGTATGGCTATCATTAACACTAATTTGCCAACTGTCTGGCACACTTTCACATGTGAAAACTTTTTTAGATAATTAGTTCACTTTGCAATCAGCCTAAGCACTATAATACAGGTAAGCTGTGTGTGCGGAGTACAATGGAGGGAGCAGAAAGAGTGAGAAGTAGAGGAGGCCGAGGAAGAGGACGTGGAGGTGAAGAAGTAGGATGAAGAGGACGACAAGGACAAGGAGGAGCAAGAGGAAGATGAGGAGGGAGGAGAGGAAGATGAGGAGGGGGGAGAGGAAGGGTAGGAAGAGTAAGAAATAGAATTGCTGATGACATCAGAGCTACAATAGTGGACCATGTAATCAACCGTGGAATGACCCTGAGGGTAGCTGGCCAACAGGTCCACCCTATCTCGAGCCGCTACACTGTAGCAAGTACCATAAGGACATCTTGAAATGAGAATCGGTTAGTACAGTCACTTCGCACAAAGATTTGTAGCACTGCCATATGCCAGTGAGAAACACACCAATACCATTGATGTAAAAATACTGAAATTGTTACTTTACAGAATTGCTAGATGACCAGATGCTGGGGGCAGAGGAAGCATGTTCACTGCAGACCAAGTAACCCATATAGTCATTATGGCGATTGCAAATAATCCTATACTTGGAAATAAACACTTGTGTTTGTTTTGATGTGTTTGAATAAACACCAGTACTTGAAGTTTGGATCCCTCTATGCTTATGGATCTATGACAGAAGTATGAGCTCAAACTGACATAGCCTACCTTGTGCACAGAGAAAGCAAAAGCCAGATGTGTTTTGTATTCATACCATCAGTGTGCAGTTGGCGCATTGTGTGCTTAGTAGATGATGGCTTGTGTGTACTGTTTGATACGGAAACACCATTTTTACGAAGGTGTGAAGAGTTAATCTAGCTGTGTTTGCTTTTGCAAGAGAACTACAATGTTTTGATTATTAGGTGACAGGTTTTCTTATTTGTGTGAAGAGTTTTGCAAAATTAGCCAATAGTTACAAAAAATGTGCTTAAGCAATCAGAAAAAACTGTAAGCCATTGAAATACTGCTGACTTTTCTTGGATTTCTACTAACTATAAGTTTCTGAGAATATGTCGGGACTGTTGCTTTATGCAGGGGGATTATTAACAGACTTAAAAACTCCTTTGTCCCACACGCCATCAAACTGTTTAACTCCTCTCTGGAGGGGAGAGGGAGGGGAAACAGGAGGACAAAGGAGGGGGGAACAACTAAGCTGTAGTGCCTCTTCACCTCACTGTACAATACCTTGTGCAATACTTTTTGTAAATAGTCAACAGTGCAATAGACTCAATACTTGAAATGTGCAATTCACTTGTATTTTTATTTTTTATTCCTATTTATTCTATTTATCCCCTTTGCATATTTTATTTATATTTGTTTCTGTATTTATATATGTGTGTGTGTGTGTGTGTATATATATATATATATATATATAACAATTCTGTAACTGTAACTTCGGTCGTTGCTGTGCTTTTTTTGGAAATCGAATTTCCCAGAGGAACCCACCCGAGGGATTAATAAAGTTCTATCTTATAACAAAGCAATAATAGAGCGCAGTCCCATGATATTCCATCACCTTGAAATTAATGTTGAGGTTATTGTCTGTCACAATCATATGATTTTGTATTGAGCCTGGTGGATTGTGATTATGGTGCAGGTATCCTGTGGCACTGATCTGGGAGTCTGAATAATTGATAGCAACTATAAGTGGAATCTCTAACTAAAGTACACCCTGGCGTCTCTGTATTATCCTCCAGTAACAGTCGTGACTGTCAGCCTTCCTCTTTCAGACACAAGTATTTTATTTGGATGCATATAAGACATTATAAAGTATTGCCTCACAAAACACAAAGATAAGAACACAGTTGCTCACTTTTCATCTTTTGATGGCATCTGCCTCTTCTCACTGCAGAGGTTCAATCTATTGGAAATTGTTTGGATCGAAGCATCTTCCACATGAGGTTAATGGCTCCATCATCTCTTCAGATACGCTGTGTTGCATGCATCCTAGCTGTGTTTAGATGGTTATCATCTTCTGGACAGTTTGATCACTCGCCTCTGTCAGTGCGCCCCAGGGCAGCTGTGGCTACAATGTAGCTTGCCATCGCCAGTGTGTGAATGTGTGTGTGAATGGGTGAATGACTGAATGTAGTGTGAAGCGCTTTGGGGGTCCTTAGTGACTAGAAAAGCGCTATACAAATGCAAGCCATTTACCATTTAATTGGTCATTAGTGATCATTATTCACGTGCTTTAAGGCATGCAAAAAGAAAATTTATTGGTCGTTACTGTGATCAACAGAAAGAGTTGTTCTAAAAAGTAAGATTAATAGGTTAGTGAGGCAGGTTCTCTAGCCAACCTAGATAACTGCTGTTATGGTGATGGGATGTTTGGATTTCTGGTTTAAAATCATTAGTGTGACAGGAAATTTGAATGTCATCAGGCTGTGACACAGAGGACACCTGTTTTTCTGCTTGGTTTTAATTTGTTAGCAACACTGTTTTTCCACTAGATTTTAGTCTATTTCTAGATTGTTTGTTACTAAAATTATTTCATTGATTTTTTTCCACTTTGATCTGGCAAAAAATACATTTAAAAGGTGACTTCCACATCTAAATATTAGGCTACTGGAAAGCATCAAGTCACTTTAACATGATGGCTTCATGTTAGAAACTGTAGCACTCAGCAGATTCAATAACAGTCATAAACAAACATAAACACACTTCACTAGCACACCCTTTTGCCTTCAGAACTGCTTTAATTCTTTGTGGCAAAGATTCAACAAGATGCTGCCAAAGAAACATCCCCAACTTCATTACATCATCACTACCATCCTGAACCAGTGATACGAGGCATCCGGAATCCAAGTTTTCATGTTCCTTAGTCCAAATCTTCTTTTGTCCAATTCTGGTGAGCCTGCGTGAACTTTAGCCTCAGTTTCCTGTTGTTAGCAGACAGGAAATACACCTGGTGTGGTCTTCTCCTGCTGCAGCCCATCTTCCCAAACTTCTGTATGTTGTCCATTCATAGACGCTGTTCTGAATACCTTGGGTGTGACAAGTGTTTTTGAGCTATTATTTGCTTTCAATCAACCAACAGTAACAGAAGAATGACAGTCTAACTGAAGTGACAGTTGCCATTGTAGTCAAACAGGCTTTGTTTTTAAAACCGCTATAAAGCATTAGTACATGTGAAATACGAGCAGAAATTGCTCTTTAGCCTTCTTTACAGCTAAACAATACAGAACATGCATATGTAACATGTTGGAAACGTGGAAAGGCAAAAATAAATAAATGGAGGTTTCCGATGTATTTAAAACGGTAAAAACACAATAAAAACATGACTAAAAATGATTAAAACAATCTGGTCATTCTCTGACCTCTTGCATCAATGATGGAGTTTCACCCAACTTGCGAGAACTGCTGCTCACTGGATATTTTCCTTTTTCTTTTTCTTTTTTTAACCCATACTCTGGAAACCCCAGAGATGGTTGTGTGGAGAAAATTCAAGTGGACAAGCAGTTTCTGATATACTCAGACGAGCCCATCTGGCACCAGCAAACAGGCCACATTCAAAGCCACGCAAATCACCTTTCTTCGCCATTCTGATGCTCAGCTTGACCTTGAGCAGGTTGTCTTGACCATGTCTACATGTCTAAATGCACTGAGCTGCTGCCATGTGATTGATTAGATGCATGCACTACTTGGCAGTTGGGCAGGGGTACATAACAAATCAGCCAATGAGAGCACATGCACTCTACATGCGTCTCCTACTTTTCAAAAATGCCTAAATAGGCAATTCAAAGGACAAAACAAAAATAATGTAAATCCATCCAATAGTTTATTGAATAAAAGCCCAACACAAATTTACAAAATTTAATCAGTCAACATAAAAATCAGTGACTGCGCACAACGTTCACTGTTAAAAATGTACCCCATGACAGATGCTTTAAATTATCCCCATCAAAAACAATCTGCAACCACCCCGAGCCAAAACAATTCTGCTGGAAAGAAGCATGTTGGATGGATCTGCACATACTGTAGTTGGGAACTGATATTTGTGAAATTTCAGAAGAATAATTAGCTCTACCAGTGTCAAGAAGAAGGGCCTGTGACTGAAAATGCTTGGACAGCTTTACATTTCAACACCTCTGTCCATTGCACTCTGACAGGAGAAGCTTTCACAAATATATATATAGATATATATAAACTGTATAATAGAAATCAGGAGGGTGTTTTTACTCATAACCATATACATAGGATGTTACAAATTCCTTCCTAGGAACAAGGTTTTTGGTTCCTTGCTTCATTTGATAGGTGATGTTAATGTTCCGAAACAAAAATCTATGCAAGAGCCCATAGAAATGACCTAATTTACAACTAAGAATATTACTGACAACTCACAACCCCCAAAAAGAAAAAGAAAATTACCAGTTGAAAGAACTAAGTGGTAATTACAATATGAAAAAAAAAAAAACAGTTAAATTTAGCTACCAGACATGTATGCAAATTAAGTGACAAAACACAGAAGTTCAGTGGTTGCCAATTGTCTCATCAAAGTAACAACAAACTGTGTTTTCAAAGAACCTTCACTCAATAAAAGGGCACCAAGGATCTAGTTTACTTGGCATGGCAAAGAATGAGTGTATAAACAGGAGGGCAAAAGACATTCGCTCATGGCACATCCATTCAAACTGAGCTCAAAATCAAACATTGCTGTTCAACGAACGCTCGAAGTTCTTATTCAGTGAGCTGCAACATTCGAAACAGTGCAGACAGAAATGTCAACCACAGAGACGGACATCTCCCATGTCTTACAGTGCATTTCTCCCTACAGCGCTTTTCATGTTTCCAACCACTAAATAAGCAGGTGATATTTTTTTTATTTTTACTTTTATTTTTCCCCAGAAGAAAACCTTGGTACTCTCTCTCTCAGCCTTGAAAACTAGATTTTGAGCCCCCACTTGCTGTTGTTTGCTGAAGCTAGTCCAAGGAGGGTGGATGTTTGGATGTGTTGGCTGACCGTCAGGCAGCGTCCCGCGAGGTAAGGAGCTGGGAGCGGGTCGCTCTACTCAATCAGCTTCTTAGCCTTGAAGAAACGCCTCAAGTAGAAGACCTGCCATGTGGCCAGCCCAATCAGACAGCACATGGAGAATATGCTGAAGTACAGCACGCGTGTGTTGGTGGATTCTGTAGACAGATGACCGAAAAAAGGGTAGCCGTGTTATAGGACAGTGATGCAATACTCCTTGTTCATCACTGAAGTAACCACTACAAGCAGACAACTTTACTCTGACGTCTTTAGCTACTTCCTAAGAAAACAATAACAAAGGAACATTTGCAGCAGATGGCTGCTCCAGCCCGACAATGCTTCTGCTAGAGGTTTCTTTATGCTAAATCTGAGTTTTCCCTTCCCACAGTCACCAAGTCCAAGTTTATAAGGAGTTGTGTGACTTTTGGGATTGTTGGATTTTTAACTTAAAATACACTCCTTGAGGTGACAGCTGCAATTTGCCACTATATAAATAAAATTAAACTGAATTCAGTGAGAGAGCTACTGAATAGCTATGTGCTGGGTTGTATTACCATTGGTGTCCCGCATCTCCTCTTCTCTTTTTTTCATGTAAGCAAAGTCGTTCACGATGGACTCCGAGAGGTCTTCCAGGCGCCTGAGCTCAACCTCAAGAGGCTTCAATTTCTCCACCTTGGCAATCTGGAGGGACAAAAGAAAATGATCAGAGGGAAATGGCAGAGAAGGTTGTACAACAGCTTGAGAAGAAGGGTTATTAAATAATTTGTCCAGCAGGTGTCAGTCTAGTGTCGTGTGTATGCCAAAGCATTCCTGTTTACACAGGTTCATGAGAATCTGCCATTCGAACTCTGGTGTGAACAATTGCACCTGAGAAAAGCCTGGGTGTGGTTGGCCTTGTTCCGCAACCACAACCAACCACAGCGTGTTATGATATCAATGCACGACGTGTACCAACTCAACTAGCGTCAGAAAGTTTCTTGGTTATGTGGTAGCTCCTGGTTTGTTTTTTTTGTGCATGACTTGGTGTAAGCCACTAGAACAAATTCTCGTCAGTCCAAGAAAGGCCTGGAAAACTGCCCGAAACAGGTTTGAATGTTTCTACTTAATTTCTCTATGCATCCTTTAGTCGTGTGAAACAAAAATAAATAAAGTAAAATATATATTTATTTATTTTTCAGGCCCACTCAGCCATTAGGACCTTGGATGTAAAAAACCCGTGAGCTGCCAAATGATCAAAAACACAGCACACTACAGCCGGCTCTACCAAGCACACATTCTCAAGTATTCTGCAACAGTGAGGAATTCTTCCAGTGTTTTTAACTACACCCCCCACTGAACAGCTTGCAAATTTGTTCAATAAGTAACATGTCCATCTATGTAGGTGAATACATGGTGGGTGGAGCTGAAATTGCAGCTACCCACAAACAGGAATGCCCACTTGGAAGTCTCGGCGAACATCCATCAACACGCAAAGAACAGCATGTAATGTTTGTGCGCTGCGTGTGGGTGGGGAGGGAGGACTGATCATCAGCTCACAGCTCTTTATCACGCCTAAATTTCTAAAGTGTTGCCTAAGGCAGTCACAGTTAGTGGTAATACATTTTCGGGAAAGGAACCCAAGTACTGTGACGATACACACGTCCCTATACAAGAAAAATTGAATGATGTGAAGCCAGGGAACCTCCCGCACACATTACCAAAGCACCCAGAGGTCAACACTGTCCTTCAACAAAAGACAACTACAGCAGTACTTCCAGGAAAAAAGACAAGTTTTAAAAAAGGAGGCACTGAGGTCACAACTGCCAGATTATGCTTCCGTAACATTTGATTAACATGAGACTAAACCTATATGTAACAGTGAAGATATTGTAGGCTGCTTCAAGAAAACCTACTGACCTGATCTCCAAGACACCATGTGCATCATCTATATGAAAACAAACAAACATTTCAGACTGATTCTGACCTCTTCGTAGTTTTTGGCCTCAACACCGTGCTTCATGTCCAGATTGACCAGCTGGTCAGGCACTCTTCCAGTTCCTGATTAAAAGAGCAAAAAACTTTAATCATCATATTCAATTTCACTGAAACATTTAAAATGAGCATCATTTATATAATTTATCCTTTCTAGCACTTTTTTTTTTTTTTACCAAGCTTCACAAAGTGCTGTAAAAGAATACAGTGTATTCTTTTACAGCACTTTGTGAAGCTTGAACTAAAAATCACTAACTTACACACCAGGAAAGACAAGCATTGTAAAACTTTAATAGTCACAGTGCAAATAGGAATCAATACATAAAACGTATAGATAATTGATGTATTTGTAGCGATGCCCTGATTTTGAAACATTGGCTTGATGTGATGATGATAATTTTGGCCTTTCTTATTTCTTCCCCCTATCTGAAATGTAGAAATCCCCATACAGGGCTCGCAAAATCGCTAGCCCGACGTCCCAGAGCTAGCGATATCTCTGGTCGGGCGACCAAAATCTATCTCAGCCCCGCCCGTCGGGCTATATGATAACCCGACGGGCGGGTTGAGATAGATTTTGGTCGCCCGACCGGAGATATCGCTAGCTCCGGGATGTCGGGCTAGCGATTTTGCGAGCCCTGCCATATAGTAAAGAATCAATAAATGTAGTCTTTCAGTTGTACATTATGTCATGTTGAACATTTAGCACTAGTTGTTGTCACCAGCCACCTTATAGGCCAACAGTGGCTGGAATATCACTTGCATTCATTTATTTTATTAATCATTTTCATTAATTACACTTTTCAGTTTCATGACCATCTATCGATATAACCCAAAATCACTGCAAAATCTACTAAAACTAATAAGTAATAGCGGATGAAGACAGCGGGTTAAATGGTTAATCAGAAGATTTGACAGTGACTAAGGCATAAAACCAAGTGTGTGTGAACAGCAGCAGCTGTCCATAACACACATGGGGGGTTGGCATGCTTACCCATGGGTGATTTGCTCTCGAAGCAAACCTCAAACATGTCATAGTCCTCTGTGGTGAATGCAAACTTTCCTTTTGAAGCATCTTCCTTGGAGTAAAGAGTGTGGCCAGAGGAGTCTGTGATCTGCAAAGATACACAAAAGCAATAAACAACAGTCAAGAGCCAAAGAAACAGCAGAATATTAACTGAAATATTTAAATCAATACTGAATTACTTTGCTCTTTAATGTGGGAATTTTAAATCATTGACCAGTATTATCACTAATAATGGTATTTTTATGACACCAACATGAGGATTTCAGACACTTCAACTGTGTCGTTTTCTAGATAGTTATAGGCTGAGATTGTGATGATGGTTGCTTGTCATCCTTACATGTGTCTGAAAATGCAAGGCTGCAACACCCCACGCAAGCCATTAAACTGCCAGCTGTTAGAACATGAGGGGAGTAAAAAAAACAAAATAACTTCGTGAGGACGCAGTGCAATCTGTAACAGTATAAATATCGGTCATTTTCTTTGATGTGAGGAAAATCTTTTAAGATCTTCATTTAAATAATACACAAACCATCACTGACGTGTTGGAAGCTAATGTGCTAATATGGCTAAGCTGTGCTTGGCAGCTGAATGGACCCTAAGACTGACGTGTAACAGCAGCAGAGCCCAGACGAAGTCACCGGCAGGGTCGTTTCTCCAATGTTTTAATATAAATACGTGCACTGTGTGTTACAGCGAGTGCTCACTAGTGTCAAGGTATCTTAACTAATTTTTTTTTTAAAGTAAATTACCCCTCAAATTAACCTGAACGGGAGTGTTAGCGAGCACTGACTGTAGCCAGCTGGCTAATTAGCTTCTAAAACCAGGAAGCCGAGGTTTTCTGGGCCTGGGCTAGCTACAATGCTAACAACAGTAGACATTTTCGCAGCAGAAATTACTCGATTTAACATATATAGCCACGAGAGTCACTTGTAAGCGATGCATCGGGTCATTAAAAACCAGATTGAAGCCATTTCGGCCCCGACAACAAACTTGGTAATGGTGAGGGTAGCTAGCCAGCAGGTCTGCGCTCACCTTCAGATTAGTTTTCGTGTTCGCCTGCTCGCTTATGTCATACTCCCCCGTGACTAGCACGTCTTTGTGGATCTCCTCCCGTAAACACTTTCTGGTGTTGACCGGTAAAAAGAAGGAAATTGATAATACCGATTCAATAAGAACCGGTAAGAGCAGTAGCGCAGCGACTCGAGCCATGGCTACCATCAACCGACCAACCAGACCGTGCCAGCCAACCAGCTTAACACCGACTTCCAACTCACACTACCGGCCTCCCTTAGCACTCCAGCGCCGCCGCTGGCCTGGACGTGGAACTCCAACTGCAGATCCTGTGTCCGTGAAGTTCGGGTGAGGTCCAAGTGTTTTATTTTTTGTTCATTTTAGTTTATCTTAGTCCCTTTACAGTCATTTTATTATATTATATCCAGGCTTGCCAACTGGTTAAGAGCAATATTCATGGAATTAAGAATAAAGCATATAAAAATATAAACACTTTGTCCAGGCAATTGTCTTCTCTGTGTACTTCCTCTTTTCGTCCTGCCTCGCAGCAGCGCATGTTTAAAACCTTTTGTCCAGCATATCTATTATATCTAAAACTAAAGATATTGATGTTTTGAGTTAGTGAGTTGAAATTTTGATTTATGGGTGGCAAAAAATGTTTTTCTAAGAAATATTTTTTGTTTTGTTTTGATTGGAGTGGCGGAGTAAGCTTTAAATTACATTTTTAAAGTAGCTGAAACAGTTTTGCACCTAGTTTTAGTCTTTTGTTAAGTTATGGTTTACTTTTATAACTTTGGTGCAAAGAGAAGGATGCATTTGCAGTAGGCATGACATTGCAGATCTGGTTTGCACTCAGGCAATTAAAATACTTACAAGGACTCTACCTTGACAGAAACTACCAGAAGAATCACAGCAAGACTTTTCTATGACTAAACTGTTGTAAAAATAACTGCTCAGGTCACAAAGAGCCCTTACCACAAAGCATCCAACACCTAAGAAATCTGCTAGTGTATCATCTACAAAGGGAGGGACTGGTACATGCATATGTGAAAAACTCTAAATTGGTGTAAAGGCAGCGATCAATGACAGGTGGCATGGACACCAAACAGACAGCAGCTGCAACAGAAGAGGAATCAAAATTTTGGCCAGTGAAAGCTGAAGGAGGATTTCTTCATCCTTTGATCATGTGTAAGCTAATCCTGACTGCCTTCTGTACCACTCACTGGGCAGGCAGGGGAGCACTTTCTATATTCTATTTAGTGAAGCCCTCAACTACAGAATCTTTTCTACTTCATATAATAACGCTCCACATCGTCATTACATGAAGTAGAAAAGTAGATTCTCCAGCAGAGAGTCAACTGTTCTCCATTTCCACCCTGTACTGTCACAATATTCAACTCTCTGCACACAATAAGCCACTTTGTTGCATTGTCCAGTACATTTTACACACAGTTACGCTGAAACATCAGATATTTGCATTTCACAAACCAAATATAATCAACCCCACAGATAAAGAAGAGGGAAAGATAAGGAAACACTTGGAGGGGGGGAATTAATGATAAGCATGGGGAAATTTACAAGATATACTCAAAATGGTAAATGAGCTTTAGTGCTTTGGTGTGACAAGCACATATTGTATGTTAAAGGACTAAATCATACTGTATATAAGTGTGTCACAATGTGTCAGAGGAATGACTACAACTCTTGAGTTATTTGCTAAATGTTTTCCTAAATTAATCACAACTCCAACTGCTCAGAGCTTTACTTTTTGTGTATATTGGTCATAAACGGAGCATTTAAGTGAAGTGCGTAATTTCTTCTTGGAGCATACTGTATCAGGTTGCAGGGGTTTTCCTGGCTAAAACCAGTTCTTTCTCACTAAAACTGGAGCTCAGACTTTTGTACTGTTTGTCAAGTTCACGCAGATCAATTGAAAAAAAGAAAGAGAAAAAAAAAAACTAACCACGTAGCAAACCATGTTATTTGCTAGATATTGTCATTTAAAATTTTCATGTAGGCACCAACAGAGTTCAGTTCAGTTACTGACGACAGTTACAGAGACGTGAGAGGTTCAAAGCAGACAGCAACCTAGTCAGCGTTCACCTTTCAGTCAAACTTTACTGTGCGCCTGCTGTGAAAACATAAAAAATCGTAAAGAAAAAAAAGGGAACTTATTATTTACTTGTTATTTAGTGGAATACTAACAATAAAAACATGTACATGTCGAATATTTATTGGTTTATTTTCTTCGTATTTTTGTGTCTAACAGGTTAAGGCTGTTGTTAGTAAAACGATGAAATTTATACCCTTCTTCTTTCCACTTGTCACATTTTGCAGAGCCATTCAGTGGGTTACAACAGAACCTTTGGTGGTCTGGTTCTGGTCTTCAGGACCTGCCTTAACATGATGATTATATAAATTGTATAAAGCAACCACACAGGCAGGGGCAGATCTACTGTGGTGGCATGTGCCATCCTAAAATAATCCCTTGCCATCCCTAGTGCAACCATAGTTTTGCATATGACAGTGTTGTTTATAGCATGAACACTTTTACCCTAGCTACAGTTAACATTGAATATAAATTCTAAAACTTAATATATTGCAAAATGTTACCCTTGCATTAAAAATGTGTTACCCATAGTGTTGAGCTGGCTTTATTTCCTGTTGTCAGTAGTGTTTGACAGTACAGATTTCTGACCTTATGTGTAAATTCAAGCATGTAACAAAAAAGTGCCAAAGAGAAGTTAGACTTGCATTTCTAACTGATCCACCTAATGTTGTGTAGCTTTCAGGAGTTTATACTTATTGAGCTACATGCTTATTTATTATGTTGGCTGTACAGTACATAAGATCGAACTGAAATGTTTAATGATTTGGGATAAAGCCAATAAGAAAGTTATAGACTTTGTTATTGTTATTGTTTATATGAAACGTGTATACTTATTGCATTTGATGTATTTTCACCATTTATATATAATGCATATTACAGAATGTAACTACTGTATGTGTCTAAAGAAATGGCTTTGCTTTTGCCACCCCCTCTGATTTCCATGCCACCCTCATGCCACCCTAAGAAAATTTCTCTAGCTCTGCCCCAGCCACACAGGTCTTGTTAAAAGAGATACCTTAGCTTGAAAAACCAAAACAATTTCTGTACCGGGCTGTTAACATGTTTACTGTAATAGCAGAACAGCTTACTCCTACTTATGACAGGAAAATCTACCTGGTTTCTTTTCTTTTCTTTTTAAGCCTTTTGGAAGGATCTGTAGGAAATGTTCTTCAAGCTTTCCAGTGTGTTTTAACCAAAGACTGCATATGAGACGGAAATGACCGCTGTGACACAGGCGTGTTTCCAAGATTGTTTAAGAACCGTGGCACAGAGGTACTAATAAGTCAGAATATTTCATCAGAAGTAAAAGCATTGTAGAAAACTGGTGTAGAAAACATGATTTTTAGGCTCTCACGAATGCCTGTATCCAATTTATTAACTTAAACATAATCTTGCACTGGATAAAATTGTTTCAAAGTGGAAAAAAGTATTTAGACTTTTCATTTAAGTAAAAGCAAACTAAACGTTAAAATCCTAATCAAGTAGCTTAATAGTTCACAGGTTCATTGTTTAAATTTTAAAGCTTTAAGCTAGTTACTTAAAGCTTTAAAGTAACTAAAGTAAGTGTACTCATTATGTGGAATGGCACCTTTAGAATTATATATCTACTGATTTGGGGGATTATAAAATTAACAGTAATGTTATCTAATGCCCTCATTTTAGGGGGCACAAATCATTTGTAGGGGGGCATCAGTTGGAGCTGGTGCCATCCGATGCCCCCCTGGAGAACACACCCCTGCTCTGACATTAGTATCATCACTATGCTATCATCTAGTGAGATAGCTAGCTAAATATACATATATTTTTTAAAGGTTTATTCTTATTCATCTTTATAACAGGTATTCTTATTGTATCATCAGATTTTTACTCATTGCTTTTTCATTTCTGCTTATTTATTTATTTATTTTTTAGGCCCCTTTATTTATTTAAATTCCATTTTTCTGCTTAACTGAGCTATTCTCCTTTACTGAAGTCATTTTTACACATTCTTTTTAATTCCTTGGCTGCTGTACCACTGGCATTTCCCTAGTTTTGGGATGAATCAACTATATTTTATCTGGCCATTAAATTACTTTGCTGAACAAAGTGCAATTTTTTACCCCTGCCCCGGTAGTGGTCTTGTGTGGGATGGAGTGTTTACATCAGGTGTATTGTTCGCTCTGTAGAGTGCTCCAACTCCAAAAAAGGAGTTTCCTGGGTACGGAGACAAGGTGACCTTGCACAATAAGCTAAATATATCATTATAAAGATCATCACTATTCACACTATTCATTTATTCAAGCATCCTATCACAATATAAGATATGCAGAGCCCAGAGCTGTAGCTGCAGTTCACAGAGCAATGAATAACAGTCATTAGGACAAAAATTGTTCTGGACTTTTATGACTCTCAAAAGGATGTGACCTGAATGGCTGCCTCTGTCTCCCTGTTAGCCCTCTGTTCAACTAACACCACTCAGTAGACTGGTGGTCAGTTTCCTATTAAGACTGGAAATATGGGATGTGCAGTAAACAACAAGAACCCCGCACTTTAACTCACACAGCAGCAGCTGTATTTACAAAAATAACTCTCAACTTTCCTTTGAGGGAGCTATCATTTTCAGAAAATCCTTGTGTTAGTGTTTTGCAGACCATAGAATATTTTTAACCTGGGCCCCCTAGTGGGTCAGAGAGGCTACATATCTGAGACTAATGTTAGTGGCAGAGCGTGGGAAGGCTTGTGCAAACAAGCCAGTTCAAGGTGGAGAGAAGCACAATAGATCGATCAGGGACTTTAACTCCTTTCACTGAATAAATAGCAGTCTTATAGTTAGAAGTCTTTTAACCCCCCACAATCTGCTTATTGATATCTAAATATTGTCACTAAAATCCCTTTATCATTACAGTTACTAATAATCCAGATCTATCCTGTAATCGCTGGATCTAGATTATGAAAAAGACATATTACGTTCAGTGTTGGCTTGGGTCTTTTTGAAAATCCCAAACGCTATTATTTTTCTGTCAGCAGCTCAGGGATTACCCAATTATATATGATAGAGCTGTCCAGTTTCCAGGGAAACATCCTAGTTACTGATCCCATGAGACAAGAAGAGGACACGCTGCTGAGTGGGGAGTCTGGCAGCAGGTGAACAGTAATTATTGGATAGAGAAATCCCTCCAGTTTTGTATCTTATTGCGTCAAAACCTCTAAGAATAGCAAGTCACACACACTCCTCTGTGCCGCAGAGGAGCTTAGGCTACAAATGAAATTCACAAAACTTTACATCCAACAATAATGAGTAGCCTGTATTTGAACTAGTTTCAGCTGTTCTTGAAGTGTGAAAGTCATGCTTGTTCAGAAAAAAAAATTATTTGCTTCTGTTTGTTAATTCCAACCCTTTCTGGGCACATTTATTTATTGATTGTGAATTAAACATTTCAAGGAGTAGGATGAGAGCTTCTTTTGAAATCTTACACCTGATTGACTGTAACCGTTTTGTCACCTCTGGGCACAGTTCCAAAATTTCATTTAATTTGACTCCAAAGAACAGACACTTCCTTAAAGAACAAGCCTGCTGACGCAAATGCACACACCCTTTAACTAGCTGTTGTTATTTTATGAGTTATGCTCCTTATCACTTCTAAATACTGAGAAGACACATTCACACAGCAGTAATTCATCATTAAAAAAGGGCCTCAGGCAAACTCACAATAACTCAGACAAAGAGTTGTTTCAGGGCAAAATTGGATAAAACTGGGTGTGCTTAACATTGATTACTATAAGTGTTATTCTGAGTCAGCTCTTGCTCTGTTACTTAGCCATGACTGGCAGACTGATGTTTTGTAGTTTGTTAAAAGCTTTCACATCCCTTCTCAGCAGCAGAAAGCTATCAGGGGGATGGCTTTCTGTGAATACAAAGCCAAGCCAAGCTGAGCTGTTGTCAGTGTGGCACGTAGGCGAACTCAGCTGTTTCATCATCACTGTGCTCACAATTACACCAAGGCAGGGATCTCTGTCTGTCTCCCTCCCTGCAATCCTCTCATCCTCATCATTGTCTCCCTCCCTCCTCCTTCTCCTCCTCCTCCTCTCTTTCTACCAGGCGTATGCTGCCTGGTTCCTCCCCTGGGTTGCAGCACCGACGCAGGTTGGCGTCACAGTGGTCTAATTTTACTGCTGTTGATGCTGATGTTAAAAGAAGCAATAGGCACCTGCTATTTCTGCAGCTACCCCATCTCCCCGAGCCCGCAAAAGGGGTATTAATAAACAGAGTTATTAGATGCTGCATGGTCGCACACGGAAGCTTTATTGAGGAAAAGGGGGGGGGGGGGGGGGGGGTACTGCTGAAGAGTAAAGGAAAACAGATACTGAGAAATAGGCTGTTATGCAACGGCACTGCAAGGACAAAGCAAGAAACCCTATAAAAGCCAATCTCATAAAGAACACCATATTTTGCTACTTCAGTGCTTTGAGCGATATTAAACTTGTTCCTCATTTGAAAGCAGGCCCTGAAACCAGGAAGCAGAGCAGCAACAACTGCTGACATCTTGTGTGGCTTTACAAAAAAAAGGGTGTGACCACACTGGAAGGCCTCCAACGTCAGAGCTGGTTGGTTATTGTGCGACAGTAGTCTTCCACCAAGCATGTCTTTTACACAGACACACCACGCATTTCCTGTGTGAAGCCATTAGGCAACCTGCCTTTTGATGATTCTGCACATGATGAAATAGTGGTACAAGGGGAAATGAGCAAATGAGGTGAGAGAATGACATGCAGACAAGATGAGAAGGCTGGGAGAGGTCTGATGACACAGTGAGGAGCAATAAAAGCAGAATAATTCATCTGCAGAGATGCCAATGGAAAAAACACACACACAAAACACACCACCGAGATTTATCTGAAATAATCAATGATTACTGCATAAGTGATGCATTTATTGCCTTCATGGTCTCCTGCGTAACAAGAGGCAATAGATGCCCCCACCCCCAGACCTTCAGTTTTAATTCATACTGCATACACAAATTATGGGGGTAAGGATTGGGGGAGATTATACTAGATTATATGAAAATTTCATTTCTAGATCTTCCACATCAGGTGACCTTTTTAACTAACAAATGGCATTTGGATGTCATGCTGTCACTTCAGCATCCATGTTGGCACAGATGTGCTTCAACAAGATCCACATTTAGCATACAGTCACAGCATAAAAATAAACCCTTATCGCTCATGCAGAAGTTCATTTAATAGGTCGACAATGCTGTCTGTGCCTTTATGAATTATTTCTGAGGACTCCTCTTTTTCCTTTTTTTTTCCTTCCTCGAATTATGCTGTAACTCGCACGTCTTTTGTTCTGTGGGAGGTGATGTTTTGGCTAATCGGGGACCTTCTGATGCACGAGAATTAATTAAACCATCGTATATTGTGGCTGAAAACGTCACTTTCAGATCCTCCTGCGAGTTCCCTTGCACAACTACAGATCGCGTGCGTATGTCTGTGTCTGCGTGTGTGCGCGCGCGCACGGTTGGACGTGAGAAACGTGTCGCATCGGTTACGAAAGCAGTGTGCAGCAAGCCTTTTTCATCTTTTTATCACAGATGTCGGTGATTAAATCGGCTCTCCCTGAGACCGGCAGAGGGGAAAAAGCCGAAAGAAGAGAGCGTATATCTGTTTTAGCGGGGGGGAAAAGCGCTGACCGAGCTGCCCGGTTACTTTCTGTTGGCAGGCGGCAGCGAGCAGCAGACTCCTCGCAGAGCCCTATATTTGGGCACGGAAGTCCAAACGTCATCGCGCACGGCTTACGATTAAAAAAAATGGAAAGAACGCACTGACGTAAGAGCCACTGACATAGTTAACCCTGGCAACAGGCGGAACAATAAATAGAGCAAGTGGAGGTACAGGGAAAAAAGATGGCTATGCCTTATATAAGCTAATTTTAGCATTATTTTAATAATTTTTGAAAGCATTTTACTGGAAATGCTTTTAATTTACTACTCCTGAGAATATTCCCCTCTTTTTCTCTTCTCTTTCATCTTTTCTAAAATTATTTTTCCTTTGCCTCTCTTCCCCTAAACACGGCGGGAGGTTTCTTCCTGTTAAAAAGAGTTTTTCCTTCCCGCTGTCGCAAAGTGCTTGCCCCATGAGGTGACTGATGAATACACCTGACTTGAACTGAATAAATATGTAAATACATATGTGTGTGTGTGTGTGGATATCGTGAGAGGAAAGCAACACACCCAGCCAGCACAGATGATTGAATTGAAATATCACTATCTTTTTATTTACATATTTTACAAACAACATTCTTCTTTACTATCTCTTTCTCTATTCCTCTATGTGTAAAAAAATAAATTTAATAAATTAAAAGGACTAATGTTTTCACAGAAAACTTTGGATAGACCACTCAGACCATGGTTAAGACAATGCACGTGTTTCTTTTTTGTTTGTTTTTTTCTTTTTAAAATTTCACAAACAATTCACATGTTAACTCTCACATTCCATTAACCAGAAAACAAACTGGATCAATAATAACTATTGCTCTGAACATACATCGATAAACAACAAGTTATGTTATCTAGCACCATATAAATCATATACGAACTCATATAACGACTAGATGGTATTAGTTGAAACATGCGGGGAGGGGTTTTTTTGTTTTTGTTTTTTAAACTTGCTACATTGGTGTTATAGGCAAGTATAGATAAAGGCAGATAAAAATCATAAATAATTTAATATAAGTCTGTTCCATAGCCCTGTGATCGGCACATCTATGTAAGAAAGTGTGCTTTGATCGGAAGAATCATTGTTTCTTGTACAGTCTTTTAGAGGGCCAGCAGGGTGGGTGAGCTGAGGGAGTCGGAGGACTGCTCATTGCTGCTGCTTCCTCTCCTGTGGGCGACGCCGCAGGTGGGGACGGTCTCTGCCTCTGGGAAGGTGAATACAAATGAAGACGTGTAGGTAGTGCAGGCTGGGGTGCAGGTTACTACAGGTGTGCACAGGGGCTCGAAGTCATTGGTATTAGCTGAGGTGTGAAGAGCCTCCCACTCCTGACCCGTGTAGAGGGAGCTGGACAGGTCGACCTCTGGCACAGACCGTGCCGTCTCCATCTCCGTCTTTGCCAGGAGATCCAGAGACTCCTCCAGGACAGAGGACTCCAGGTCTGACATCTTGACTGTGCTGCTAGAGACGGTGGCTGTGGAGAGGGTGGCGCTGGCGCTGGAGAATATGGAGTTGGAGGTTGAGGTGAAGGTCGACTGGCTGGAAGCGATAGCGGGTGTATGAGAGACGGTGATCTGTGGCTGGGTGGACACTGCAATGGAGTGGCAGGAGTGGGTAGGAGAGAGGGAGGTCAGGGGGAAGTCTGTGCCCAGCTCAGAGGGGATTTTGCAAATGGGCTGGTGGGCAGCCAGAATGAACTCAAGCCTCTCCTTCTCCTTCAGCAAGTTGGCGATATCATTCTGCAGGTTGGATTTCTGGTCTTCCAGGATATCAGTTTCCTGTAAGAGAGAGAAATGGAGGAAGTTGCATCAGCTTGGCTGTTGGATAGCTCTGCTATAGCTCTGACAATAAACATGTTTCAATGAGTGATGGTAAATCTGATGGGATACTTACAGCTTGCAGAGTGTCTGTAAGCTCTCGCCTCCTGTTGCGGCATTTTGCTGCTGCCTGCTTATTTCTCTCTCTGCGAATCCTTCTCTTCTCCTCTTCCTCAGGTGTCATCTGCACATGATAGAAGGTAAAAGTTAGGACCCCTGCTCTTTAATAATCTTAGTCTATATATATATACATAACACTTCATGAACGAATGATAATTACCTGTTCCACTTTGCCTCTCTTGTTGTGAGCCCTGGACATTGCAGATTTCATGACTGCTCTTGAGTATGCAGGGCTAGGACTGGAGGTGTAAGGGTGAGCTCCGTGGGAAGGGGCCACTGAGGAGACCACAGGCTGGACCATCCACTGAAGATCTGGGCTTGTGGAAATGGCTGTGACTGTGGGGATGAAGGAGGCACTTGATGCTGTCAGGTCTGTGAAATCCTGGAGGAAATGAAGTAAAAAAGGAGATCGTCAGGACATTTGGTACATTATCAGGAGGGGTGGCAGCATTGCAAGATGTCTATGAATGAAGCACGGAGGGTCTATAAAAAGCTGGATGGTTTAAAAATATCCTTATGATGTCAGCTATGACGTTACATTCTCTCTATGGAGTTTCCAGGTGGATGAATGAAGCTTGCCTTGCACTGTGTGGTGCGCAGGTCAGAGTTATTTTTTAATATATATATTTAAAAACTCAATGGGTGCTTTTCTTAATTTCCAGCCAGCCTTTTTCATTATTAACATTATTATTATTTGAAAACATCAAATTTAAGCTTTGTCAGTTTAATTTAGTAAACATTCAAATCTCCAACAGGTTCTTTCTGAGCTGAAATAGCGTGTTGTAAAGATTTAACAATGTTTAAGCGGACATACCTGAGACTGGGGAGATCCCATGCTGGAGTAAGATCCCGCTGGTGACGGGTAATATCCCAAAGTGTCCACGGACGGGGAAGCGGTGCTGCAGCGAGAGGAAGAGTCGCAATCCGCGTTGAAATTGAACATCATCGTTCCTTTTTTTCGAAAAAAAATTTAAGCAAATAAGAAGATCCGGACAAACTCTACTAAGGACGAATGTAAACTTGAGGTCAGGATAGTCCTTTAGTGGGTTTGCGAGAAAACTCTTCAAGCGCTGCTCCCGATCAGTTCTCTTTAGTCGCTGTTCTGCTACTCAAAGTTAGACTGCCAACTCTCCGAGCTGGGCCTTTTTTATAGTGTGCCTGCTGACGTAGAGAGGGGTGTGCCGTTCACCCGACACCAGGAAGGAAAAAAACACCAAAACACTGACTTAACAACGCCGTAATAACACCGACTTTTCCTCGCGCTCCATTTAAATTCAATACACTTTGTTTGCACGAGTCACGAATGAGTCATTTACAGGTGATAAGTGACTATTTAAAATGTTTATTTCTAAAACTCGTCTTCAAGAAATGGAATATTCCGGAGCGGGATCCCCGATACGTAGGTATCCATATATGGTGCATCCTGTGAAGGAGGCGGGGCCTGATGGGAAATACACCTTGAGAGTGGCGGACAGCGGCATGACGTTATGTAAAACAACAAACACAGACGCTGTTGTGAAAACTTGAAGAACTGAGATAACAGTGAGGAAAAGTGCGTCCTACACAGCAGGGACACAATTAAACATGTAAATGTGTCTGTGCTGAACAAAACGTACCAAACAAACACATTAAAAAATAAAAATCTGTTTCTGTTTTTTTAACCCCCTCCCCCAGCCGTGCGCCTCCTTTTTTATTTGTATTTTTGAAATATAGAAACTCTATTTTATCGTGCAAACTTGTAGTTAAGCACTTTGTGATATTCACCTTGAAAGGTGGTATATAAATAACATGTTATTTAAGTACTCGCTAACTTCACTCACTGACTCACTTATCGACTATTTTTAAAGTGTTTAATTTGATCAATTGTTACACATTTAATGCAAGACAATTCATACAATCACAGGAGGCCCATGTTTGTATGTGTAGGTAGGTCACAAAGTACAAAGAATAATTTGAATAAAGATAAGAATAAGCGAGAAAACGGTGGGTAATTGATTTTCACTTGATTCTGTGGTCTGTCTGTTAAACCGACTTTTAATTTACTTATATACTTAATTTTATCCATGTATTTTTCTTATTTAATCCCATGCGTTTATATCCAGTAAGTTACAATGGAATTGTTTCATAGAATTGTCTAAAATATCTCTACATAAACGTTACATGTCAGGACATGGGTGACATGTTCTCCACCCTCAGGTACTATTTGTACTTTTCGCCTGCAATCCAGAACAGGGCGTGTTTAGCTGCAGAGCGAGCTGATAACTGGTTTTCTGTGTGTACGTTTCCTCGACGACAGTTTACATTTCTCAAAGGAGGGGACGGGGAGGGGTGGCAGTTAATTGTAAAGGTCTTCCCCAAAGCCACTAGCAGAGGGAATCCTCAAGATTTACGTAAGAAGCTATGAAACGAATTCATGAAATGCAGGCTTAACGGTGAGCCAACATTGCGACTGCATTTGCTGTTTAATAACTGTTCATTCTCTGACATCAGCACTTTTTTTTATTATCGTGTTGACTTGAGAAGTAGGTCTGTGGAACAGGCATCGTGACTTTCGTGCAATATTACCAAAGTCAGCAACATTTTGCTGGTGGTTTTGTTCATGGTTTATTCTTAATAAAGGCGATACATTCATGCACATAAAAAAACACGAGCAAAGCATTTTATGAGTTTTATGAAACACAATTCATGCTTTTCTTCTTCTTTTTTTCTCTCTCTCGTGAGTCTTCCGGGAATTCCCTTCTTTAACCAAACAAGCACAAAACAAGCGCCATAAGTGCTCTCGTCCCATTAAACAAACCATAAAGACTAAACAAAGGTGTCATTGTGTCAAAAGACCCTAATTCAGGCTATAGGATTTTGCGCTTTCTTTCCCGCGCCAGTGTTTTGTTGAACATTCCTGGTTGTCATAGCGACGCCCAGCCCCTTTCGCGTCAGTGACGTCCATTTAGTTTTTATTTTTTCATAGCAAAGAAGATCGTGTGTAATCATGAGGAGGAGCCACATCAACAGAGAAACACCAAACCGACTTTTTCGGCATCGCCTGTGGAGACGGAACGTGCACACGAACACGTCAGGGGCCGTTCCCGGAAACGACGTCGGAGTGAGAGCTCTGAGTGTTTTCAAGTCTCTGACAGTCCTCCCCTTTCCTCGGTGTCTGCGGGTCAACGGAATGGAACGGGACACCAAACAAGCCGTTTACCTTGAGCGGTGTTTGAGTTCTGTTTGAGTGGTTGGCATGAAGGTTGCTGACCTGCACTGTTTGAGTGACCTGGTTTTTGCTAGTGTTATTTCGTGTTGGAATGATAATTTAATCGAAATAAAATTATAATAATAACAATAATAAGAAGAAGAAGAAAGAAAGAAAGAAAGAAAGAAAGAAAGAAAGAAAGAAAGAAAGAAATGCAATTTCTAAAAGAAAAAATATTTTTTTATATTGCTGCTTTTGAAAGTATTTAAACTCTCCGGTTATCTAATAGCTGAAGTTATTTATTTTTTATCGCTGCTCTTTGGCTCCTCAAAGGAGAACAGTTCACTAAAATGACCGTGAACTTGGATGCCAGTGGATCTAAAAATAAACTCCACAGTCTTTGCGCATTCACGCTCAAGTTGCTTTGAAGAAGACAACTGTTAGAGATGTGCTGAGAGGTGAGTATTGTTCGACCTTTGAACTTCGTTTTGTCCCAGGCCGCTCAAGCCGACCACCAATAGTGATGTGCCGGTAAATAGGGCCCAAGGCGGGGGGTTGCCACTGCCGGGAAGTACCCGGGAGCACAGAGCAAACAGGGGGGGAGCCTCTCACTCTATCCAGCGCTTATCCCTTTCACTTGGGTGGATTCGTGAGGTCACATGAAACCTAAATATAGCCCAATCCAGCCCGCAAGTTCTTGTTATGGGAGCAGAATTAGGTTATGCGGGAACATCAATTAAAGCCCGGGCTTTAATTGGTGCCGATAAACTGCATTACAGTCTGTGAGAAAGTAAGTCACGTTGCTCCTGTCTAGAAATTATATCAGTCACTGGCCTTCTTGAATTCTCCGATTCCCTCGTGAGTGTGTTTTGCACATCTGCGGCTGCACCTAATTGCCACCCTTATATGGAAAGGTGGGTCAAATCCTTCGCATCCTCAAACTAACGCCTGTGCGGCCATTCTTGGCGCAGCTGATGACGCTGATATCAGGTACAACATAGGGTCAGTCTCTGAGAGCTTGTTTTACTTTCTTTTTGCGGCAGTGAGTGAGTGGGCCACACACAGCCCGGCAGCGTCCGTCTGCGCGCTATCCTTGTGCCACAGCACGCCCCCCCTCTCCCCCCTCTCCTCCCGGAAATACCATATATGGCTCGACCGGTCCATCGGCGATTGGCTGCTTGGCTTCAGCGACAGTTCTGTTGCTGGAGCTCTATTCATATGTAGAGACAGGTGAAAGGCAATGTGATACGTGAATGACACTTAATTTTGACGGCTTATAAATAATCAGACAGTGTGCTGGAAGCTTTGTGAAAGAATTAAATTAATGCCGGATTTTATTTTGTGTCTATAAATAGAAGTTGGAACATTAGTGCATAATCATTGTTCTAATGTGGACAGTTTGGAGGAGAAAGAATCGGGGAAGCACCACACTGGCTATTTTAAAACCATTTATTAATGAAGCCTATTACACTGCCTCCACTTTCCTTCTAAAGCATTGAGAGCTCGTGTTACCGTGAAAGCCCAGAAGCATTAAACAAAGGGTAAATGTCGAGAACATCTGAGGGCATGACGGGAACATATAGCCTGTGATGCAGATGCTGCATACATGAAGTGACGTAGATCATTCATGGCGGTGGGCACCTTTTGGAGGGAGGGGTGCCACTTTCTATGTGCACACTTTTTAAAAAAAACCATTTGAGTTCTGATAATAAGCTGAAATGAAACAATGGGTTAGTGTTGATTTTTACGCACTTCAGTGATTTGATTGTTGAACTGTAAAAAACCCCATCTGCTAACCCCTTTCTCCAGTCACTTCTCCCTCGGTGAAATGGTTCGGTCTCACCACACAGATTTCATTCATAAAATTCCAGCTCACTATAAAAGGCGGGCCTCTCCACTATGTGCACAGTTATGAACCTGGCAAATGGAATATAGGCGTCCGGGACATCCGTTTTCTGTCTAGCACAGACTGACTGTTCAGTCTCTTATGCGGTGATTTAATTTTATTTTGAATTTTTATTTTTTAATGAAACCATGCATCCAGACTCCAGCACTGAGTTCGACTTATCGTCCAGCTGTAGCACAGCATCGCCTGGCGGGGACACCCCTGGGTGCAGTCAGCATCCTCCTGATTCGCTTTCATCATCAGTGGACAGCACCAAGGTAGAGCCGGATCTCATCATTACACACACAAAAACCTGATCACAAAGCGTAATCTTGTGTTTGACGCATGCGGGTGATAGAACTGCATTCCTCAAATTCTTCACATTTTTATGAAGTCCTTTTCATGCACTGCATTTCCCCTAGCAGGATTACTATCCCGTGTTGGAAAAATGACTAGAAAAACATGCGTATCTCTGTAGAAAATCCCTAAAAAATACCCCAACAAACAAACAAGCAAAAACAGCGCAATGATATTATTATTTAAATAAAACTGTTTGTACTGCTGTCTGCTTCACAGTCTTCGTTGCAACCTTTTTTTTTTAATCTATCATAAAAACTGATGAGGATGCGAGGCTGGTTCTGAGGTGTTTACAGAGAGCAGATTTTTTTTGTCTTCTTTGACATTCCTTGGACAAATGATTGATGTAACATTTAAACATTGCTAAAGGTCAGCCAATAACGTGGTCACCCATTCGTCAGATACGCTAAATTAGTATTTTACTGCATGCATATGCATGTCTGTCTGGTGTGGGTTTTTCCAGGATACTGAGACCAGTGCAGCAGCCTCCTTTGTTCCGACTGTGACTGCAATCTCAACATCGCCAGAACTAAAGTGGATTGTGCAGCCTACAGTCATCACATCTGCCTCTCCGTCGCCCTGCCGTGCAAAGCCCAAAACTCATGCAGCGACCCAGTCGTCTTCCCGGCCAGGTGCAAACAAGGCGAGAGCCAGCAACAGGAAAGGGCCGAAAGAACAGGTAAAGAGAAGAGAGGGGTGGGCGGTGATGCTGATGTGTCAATCAACCACCAGTCAATCAATCAGTCAGTACAGCGAGCAAAAGAGCACTCTGCCCCGATCCCCACACCATCCCCAACCACCTCGTTTCCACTCATTAAGCTTAATGTGAAAACTGAGATATCGCGATATTTTAGCGGGACGGGACGCAATTAACTGCTTTTTTTCTTTCCCTGTCGTGGGGAAATAAAGTGTTAGCGGATTGATCTGAATATTTTGCTGCGGGGAGTCAGTCATAAGCCGATTTGATCATGTTTAATTGGTGCAGAGCGGTTACTTTGGCGGGGGTAACGAGCTCAGCCTTGTTTATGTGCGGGATAGGAAATTGCATGCAATGCGCGTTCACGTGACTGGCTAGACCGTGCCAGTGGTGCAGCATTTTAACGCCTGAACTGAGAATCTTCACCGACCACATCAGCATTCACTGCATAGGAGATTTTCTCTCTCTGCACTTTGGCACAAGAAACGGTGTTTAAGAGCCAACTGCCGACATGGCAAGACCTAGTGGGATGAGCGTTTAAATTAATGGGCTATTTCTGATTGATTTTAGCCTTCCAAAGAGGAGGAGGAAAGGAGGAGGATCAGGAGGGAGAGGAACAAAATTGCGGCAGCCAAGTGTCGTAACAGGCGGAGGGAGCTGATAGAGACCCTTCAAGCTGTAAGTAATGCTTTGTTAAATCATTATAGAGGATTCATTCTCACAGAATACTTTGCATACTTCCAAAGATGAATAATGTCTCAGTTCACAACAGCGAAGCAGAGCGGTAGAGCCACATAGGTTTTTTTTGTTTTGTTTAGGGTTTTTTTTGTGCTTTGCTCATGCTCTTTTCTTTTCTCTTTCTCCCTCTTTCCCTCAGGAAACTGATACTTTAGAAGAAGAAAAGTCCACCCTGGAGACAGAGATTGCCAACCTGCTAAAGGAGAAAGAGAGACTAGAGCATGTCTTAGCTTCTCACCAACCGTCCTGCAAACTCTCCTCAGATGATGACGGCAATGGTGATGATGATGAGGGGGATGATAAGGAAGATGATGTTGACACAATGCTGCAGGATCCACCGGACTCCCCGCAGCTGCTTTCCATGTTAGAGAATGGAAAAACCCCAGAGAGCAGCACAGCTGGAGAAGCCCATATTGGTCAAGACATGAGCAGTGTCCCTTGCATCCCTGCTGCAGCCATCTTGGGAAACTCCAACATCCTTTTGTGTTCCAGCGCAGAAGAGGAGGCTCTGGAGGAACTGAAAGGAGATGACTTGGATGACTTGGTGCCCAGCATACAGATGGAAGTGACGCCCGAGACGGCCGCATCTGTCCCTGACATACTACAGAGTACTGACCTGAGTGGGCCCTTCTGCCTCTCAGACTGGGAAACCCTGTACAAGTCCGTGGCAAGCGACCTTGAGTCTCTGAGCACCCCAGTCATGTCTTCCAGTCCCACTTGTAGCAATTACCGCACAGTGTTTTCCTTCAATCACTCCGAGATTGATTCCCTGGCTGACGGTTCCGAGTGCCTCAAAGGCAGCCTCGGTGCATCCGAGTTAATGAAAGATAGTCTTAACTCGCCCACACTCCTGGCCTTGTGAATGCAAAGAAGTTATGCAACAATACTGTATTCTAACCAGCCAGCAAGCTCCAGTCGCTCTCAAATAACCTTTTGTAGTGTGAGTTTCGATGTCGTGCATATACCTGAAAATCAGAGATTGTGTAGACGCAGTGTTTTTCTGTGACTGTAAACACGGTTGAGTTCTTCCATGCTGTTGCTGCAGTTGTCTGAGATGAGACCTTGTGCTAGTAAAATGCATGCAAATACAAGTCATCTGTAATCCAAGGAGAGATTGTATTGTGTTGTTAAAAAAAAAAGCTCTGCGTGTGGTCTGAAACGAGATCCTGCTGAGTAGCTTAATATATGTGTAACACTGTTTTTGACAAAGCTGTGATGTAACAAGTGAATTATAGAAGGATACTAATATGTAAGTGTAACATCTTGCTGTAAGGTGCCCCCCCTCCCCCCGTCTCCAGACCTGAACTGACATTTCCTTTTACATTTGTTTTCCATGAAAAACAAGATCATGCCATGTATTTTATTGAGATGTATTTTATGACATAGTTTATTTTTTTACTTATGAAAATATAGAGATGCAAAAAAATCAACAACAAACAAACAAAATCAGAAACAAAAGAAAACTAGAAACTAGATATTGATAAAATATGCTGGAAATAAAATACCACAACTGCAATTAATGCTGTGCTGCTGTTGTTATTGATTTAGGAGCATTTATATGAATAGATAGTCGGCACCACAGCCTTGCTTAGTTGGTGACTTTACATGAAGTTCCTCAGCAGATGAAGAAACCATGAGATGCCTTAGAAATGTGGTGGGAGGGGGACGAAGAACAGCTGAACACCTTCAATGCAAACTTCATCTGTAATAAAACTGCTTTAAACCCAGTTTAAATATGAATCTGACCTACCAAACACTCACTAAAACGTCAGAAGAAGAAAAATCCTAAATTTAAGGGTGGTATTAATGATGTTCTCGTCTCAGTATCAATCCATAAAGACGGCATTGCGCCTATTTCTGGCTTCGGGATTACATAAAGGAGACGCGTCGTGGACGGAGACGTGTTTGAATTGAGTGGGAAGCAGCGCAAACAGCAGGTTAATTATTTATTCACAGCCTTCTCTCTGCTCCACTATTGTCACGGCCAAGGGAATCCGAGCGCACACACGGCAGCGCAATGCGTGCTGTGCGTGACGTCAGCACGCGATTGCCGTTTCGTTTCAGTTCCTTTGACCATATTTGGGTAGTTGCAGCTGTTTTGTATCCATAGCAACGGGTGTTAAATTTCGGAGCTGGAGAAGAAACAATCCAGAGGAGAGCGCGAGCCTCATTAAAGACCAAGTTTCTCATCAATTAAGGAGCGGGTGGTCACGTGACTGACGATAAGCGGTGCAGTCGGTAATTTAGAGGTGCTGAGGCATTTCTCGGAACAGCAAACGAAGGGTTTAATGAGGGATAAACCTGCTGGGGTTTGTCCTTCAAGGAGAAGATAGTGTTTCAAGCTTGCAGTAAGCATGTTCATCCCAGAGGATTACTTTTTATCCTTTTTTACTCATAACACAAAGTCCTTTGCAACAAAGCACACGGCTTGCATGTCATGCCTTAACAGTGAACGGTGCAGTTCTTCTTTTCATCAGTAGGGGTGGCTACAGCGAGAGCAACAGCAGAGCAGAGAACTTGTCATGTAATGAGGGCTGCAGGGCTTTCACTTCCCCCTTTGAATACCTCAGTTGTTACGTTTGCACAAACAGACCTAACCAAATCGAGTTGTTCATCTTTAGAAGTTATCAGTGATACTTAGGAAAGCATGCGATCTGCCTGATATATAAAAATTATCCTTTATTTAAGTCCTCTTACTGTAATCAACATAGCTCAGTTTTAGTGTATCTGCTAGGGTATTTGTGGACTTGAAGGGACTCGGTTTACAGCATGCATATTTGGTTGACTGGTAAATCTAAGCAGGCCACAGGTGTGGATGTGAGAGTGCAGCACATCTCAAAAGTATTCGCGGTGCTTTACTTGTTTCACATTTTGTCATGTTGCAGCCTTATTTAAAATGGATCCAATTCATTTTTCACCTCAAAATTCTACTCTCGATATTCGCTTGAAATTCTCGCAAATTTATTAAAAATAAATGTACAGAAGTATTCACAGCCTTTGCCATAACACTTAAAATTGTGCTCAGGTGCCCCCTGTTTCCACCAATGATCTTTTAGATGTTTCTACACCGTGATTGGAGTCCACATGTGGTCAATTCAGTTGATTGGACATGCTTTGGAAAGGTACGTGCTTGTCTATATAAGGTCCTCCTACAGCTGAAAATGAATGTCAGAGCACAAATGAAGCCGTGAAGTCCAAGGAATTGTCTGTACACCTCCGAGACAAGATTATACCAAGGCACAGATCTGGGGAAGAGTACAGAAAAACTTCTGCAGCAATGAAGCAAAGGCTGTTAATATTTGTATACACGTTATATTTTTGTCTTCTGTTGTTAATAAATTAATAAATTATGGGGTGTAGTGTAGAATTTTGAGGTGAAAAAATAATTGCATCCACTTTGGAAAAAGGCCGTAACAGGACAAAATGTGGAACAAGTGAAGCACTGTCAATACATTCCAGTTGCACTGTATACGAGACTTAGACAAATGTAGACAAAGTCCACATATTGGCACTGTGAAACTGACTGACATGGCATTAAGGATGAGTTATTTTATTTTTAAGATATTTTCTGAATGTTTATTTGCAACAGTGATGCATTTAAGCACAAACACTGCAATAAACTGAGGTCATTTCTCAAGAAATAATGTACATTTCAAGCTTTGCCTTGAATATGGACATGCCTGATCTGCTGCTGATGAATTGTTTGTGGCTGGTTCCGCTTTTTTAATGGTGCATAAACCAGTCTAATTCATTTGGAAGTGCCAGCAACATTCACCTTTGCAGATATTAGACAAAACTTCAGTTCAGTGTTTCTGAGGGTCCTGTGTGCTTTTCTTCACCATTTATCTCACGACTAAACTTCTTGTTCTTCTTTTTATATATCAACTGTGTGCGTGTGATGTCCTGGCGCATGGCTATTTCAGAGCGCTGACGGATGGGCCCGTCAACAGCTCTGATGCTTCGTGACTCACTCACTCCGTCCACTCCACTTGTTCCATCAAACTATGTGTGTCCAGCAGCGTGATGCTTCTCACCTCCCGAAGCCTGTTTCACAGTTGTACCATATCAGAGAGCCAGAGTTGTTCACGACCAAACTTTGTGTGTGAAATGTGAGCGGTAGGAGTTTTTATTTTAAGAGTGGGATTGAGGCCAGGGATTGCTAAGTGAAAGAAGTGGTTTTTTGCTCTCTAACTTGAGCTAAGAAAAAGTAGCAACGTCATCAGAATGAGAAGTGGTGACGCTGCAAGCATTAAAATATGTTTGCAACAACAACAGTTTTTTTAAGCATCAAATGCAAGCACAGAAATGAGCCCTTTCATTGTTATATGTTGTTTATTGGATATTTATTACTGATGCATCATGTAGCATACTGTATGTTGTACAAGCAGCAATCTTGGGAGCTTGGACAGAAAGACTTCTTTAAGTTTCTTGAATACATTTTTACATTTGATGGGGTGAGACAGTAGTTTCACCCGAAACCTCTGCTGATAACGAACCACGCCTTTTTTACACTTTGGTTCATGTGATAAGGCACATGATTAATAGTGAGTCAAAGAGCAACTTAAAGGACTGTCCGTCTTTTGGTTTTAGAACCGATGAAGCCTCTTAAATAAGAGGTGAAACATCTTTAAGAAACTTGAAGAAGTGCAGTTGCTTTCTATCCAAGCTCCTTAGACTACCATGACCTGGATGAGCACTTAAACAGACATTAGCAGTAGTATTATAACACTTAATCTGATCAAAGGTGCCTATTTATCTGCAGCACATTCATAAACCCATAATATATTTTATAAACTGCTTGATTTTGTGTAAAATCTCAGTCTATACAGCAGCCACAATGATCACATTAGAGACATTTAAATGTAGCATAAAATCCAACCCCCTTAATTCATGCATCCAAATCATTGAATTCAGGGGTTTCAATCACTTCCATGGCCACATGTGTTTAAAATCAAGCACTCAGGCATGCAGACTGCTTCTACAAACATTTGTCTAAGAATGGGTCGGTCTTAGGAGGTCAGTGAATTCCAGTGTGGTGCCGTGATAGGATGCCACCTGTGCACCAAGTCTAATTGTGAAATTTCCTCACTACTGAATATTCCATAGTCAACTGTTAGTGTTATTATAACAAAGTGGAAGCAATTGGAAATGACGGCAAGTGGAAAGTTTGGTAGAGGGGGGGGATTATGTTGTGTTTTTATTCTTTTTAGAAGTTGCACTTGACCCTTAACTAAGGGGTCAACTCTTCAGCATACCAAGAAATTTTAGACAACTTCATGGTCCTAGCTTTATGAGTTTGGGAAAGTCTCCTTCCTGTTCCAATATGACTGTGCACCAGTGCACAAAGCAAGGTCCATAAAGACATAGATGATCAAGTCTGGTGTTGAAAAACTTGACTGGCATGCACATTCAGCCCAACTTTGGGATGAGCTAGAACAGAGATGTTAGCCAGGCCTTCCTGTCCAACATCAGTGTCTGACCTCACAAATGCACTTCCCATAAGAATAGTCAAAAATTCCCATAAACACTCCTAAACCTTGTGGTAAGCCTTCCCAGAAGAGTTGAAGCTGTTATAGCTGCAAAGGGTGGGTTGACATCATATTAAAGCCTTTTAATTAAGAATGGGATGTTCCTCAAGTTCATATGCGTGCTTCTCCCGTTGGAGAAGAGGTGGGCGTGTTCAGGCAGATTCAGTCTCCTCTTGCATCACCTGTAAATGCGAGAAAAGCTTAATCCTTAAGCTCAAGTTCAATAACCTTACCGTCAAACACGTAATCTTAAACTGTCCCTATATCTAGGTGGCAAGCATAAACAAAAAACTCCCACCTGAGTGTACAGCTAAATATATTATTCACACCTCTGCCTTACTCTGACTTGTTTGAGTGTTTCCTGTGTAAAAGAGCCTGCAGGCATGTGGTTTGTTTTTAATATACTGCATTTGGGATTTGATAATAATCAAATGTTTGCATGTTAACAGCTTTATAAAGACTTAATCCAACATCTGTGCACATTTTTCAGCTCAGCTGCAGGCTGGTTAGCTGCTACTTTCCACTTATATTGCTTAGACAAAGTCTCCACTTTCAAATCTTTTCTTTTAAAGACTTGAACAGATTTGTGGAAGCCTTGTTTTTTTTTATGTGGCCATGTGGTATTTATATATGTTTCTGTGTGTCTGTGTTTATAGTTGAACTTAAATGAATTGAGCGAAACATGAAGAAGCTCGAAGGCTTTCAGGTTGGACTTATTTCCAGCGATATCAGCCCCCTGTAGTATGTCTCACATCGCTTGCCTCGGTTCCAGATTTCCATCTTTCTGTCATTCATCACGTTGCTCAACGTTTCCAGCTCTGTTATCTCACATACCTTCTTACCAATCTGTTTCCTGCTTGCCGTCATATTCCCGAGGAAGTGCTATATTTGCAGGGATAAATCAATGTCATGTGCTTTTTGGGAAAGGTTAGGTCACCTGATATGGGTAACGCTGCCAACAATGGTGCTGGTACGTGCGTGAACTCACCGTCTCCTTCCAACTGCAAGATGGCACTTTCAGTATTACATCAGAAAGATCTTGTGCTGATTCAGGAGTTTATGTTGAAATGGCTGACCTGTTCTTTTCTTGAGTACCAAACGAATAAGTTGCCACACATACAAAAATTTGGATTGTTACAGGAAGGGAAAAATGTGCTTCTTGTAGGATTTGATGCAGCATGATATGGGAGGAAGAGTAGTGTTATGATAGATGAGTCTGTTGTGAAAGAGAGATGAAGTGTGTAGTTGGCTTGATTTCTGTGAATGGAGTCTGCTAAAGCACCACATGTAAGCATTTCTGTGTGTTACACCTGCTGCTGCATTGTAAATGCTTCAGCTAGTGTACTCCTAAATGTTGGCATGTCGCCACAAGAGTCAAAGTATGAACAATGTGATGCTCGCTGAATAAACTGTGACAAAACAAGAATTTCCATTTGCTCCGGTGCTGTCAGAAAATGGGAAATGTCATTCTGTAGTAACACAGTATTTCCAAAGGCTGGCAAAACTCAGGACATCTGTGATACAGTTTTAAATAACCTGAGCTGTCGTGTGAGTCTTCGCACAATTAATAGACACGTTATGATTTAGTCTACAACTGTCTGAGATTCTTGGGAAAGAAGAAGAAAGGAAGGAAGGAAATCAAATGGAGTAGTGTTAAAAATAACATTTAGTGTCTGCAGCGTGGAGGTTAATGAGTCAGATTTTGTGTCTGGAGGTGTCTGGTTCACTGGGTATTTCCCAAAGATGTGCTGTTGGATAATATTACAGCAAAACATTTAACCTACGGAATTTATTCAGGCCAAGGGTTTGGAAAAGATAAAGAAGTGTGACTGAACTTGTTTATCAATTTTAGAATGTGATGAAGACTTGGAAATGTACCAAATGATTAGAAAGACAGAAAAAATAAATAAAAATGTTTACTTGCTTTTGGCAAAAAATATTTGGTTTTGCTTTACCTTGACTTTTGACACCCACGTATTATGAACTCTGCACGAGTTTGGCAGAGCAGCAAAACCACAAACTCCACTCACTCTCCATTAATCAGGGTGGCAGCTGCTCAAAAGTGCACCCGAGCTTGTGCTTTAATGCAAAGCAGGATTGCAGCAGACAAATAATAAAGCTCTTTATAGGCAGGCGTTGAGGTACGATTGCAAAGGTTTAAACAGGAAAGTAGCTTTAGAAACTTTGTGGTTTACACATCCTGAGACAGACCTGGATTTTCTTTACCAGCACCCTTTTTGGTCATTCCTGTGCACTGTTACACACTCACTAAAGATCTTTTTCCTTTAACTAACGTGCTCTACACACTTGCCTGTATACCACGCTGTGTTATTTTCTTAGTTTCATTATCAAGGCTCATTGTTTTCGTGAGTAACGGCTCTGTCTTCGAATGTCAAATGTGCACCATGTGTGTTCATGTAGTGAGTGACATTTCTGGCTGCCTCCCTGCAGGCACAAAGGAACCCGGCTGAAAGCCTACACCTGCAAAGGGAGTGCTACCTCTGTTTTAACCACAGACGTCCAGGACCCTCGTGTTTTATAATAATCCGTCTGGTCATGGACTCAGTTCTGCTTTATTAACTCCACATGTCTCCCCTAAAAATTTGTCATCTGCGTTAAGAGCGACTCTGACGCACAGTCGGCCCCGACCTGCCGTCAGATGCGAGGCATAAATCACAGCAGAGAACCAAATTAGAATCTAAAAAAAGGAACAGAGCGGGGCATTTTGGTGAGCCTCCAATAACTCAGCCGCTTTTTATAGGTCGAACAGTTGAGCTGGCATCGTGCAAAACCAAAACTGAGCCTAAGCTGATGTTGAAGATAAAAACATGACACGCAATAAGAGACAATGAGGACGGCTTGGTGTGTTAAGATAAGGTGCTTTTAAAGCAGTTTGAAGATTTACCAGAAAACAATAGCAGTGTTTGGGGGTGACAGCGCTGTTTACATCCATTTTCAAATTGTGGCACAACTTCTCAGCTGTATCTGCAATATATAAAAGGAGATGCATAACTCAACACTGCTATAAAGTGAAAGAGGGCAAAAAGCAACTCCTTGTAGTGGCAACAGTTTGTTTGTAGCCTTTTAAAACGATAACTGCACGTCCCTATAAGTAGAAATGTCCAGTTACATGTAGTTTCTGTTGCCCACAGTAGAGGGAAGCATTAGGATGAGGCTTTCAGAACTTTCTGGAACCACCTTTAGAAATATTTCAGCACAATTTTGTTCACGATTGTTCACAGGAATGAATAAAGAAAACAAAAATGGTCTTTCAGGGTAGCTATTGTGCAACTACCCTGCAGGACCGACTGTATTATTTGTGCAACAAACTTCCTTAACCACATTTTTTTTTACCTTCGTGTTGAACTTTTCTAAGAAAAGGTATGCTGCAGCTGCAGCTGTACCTTTGAGAGCCAAAAGGGTAAAGGGTGAAAAACAAGGTGAAAGAAGTGCAGTGAAACTGTGGTGCCAACTCTCCAAAAAACACCTTCAGATGTAGTTTTGTTTATGACACAACAAGGAAACTAAAGTAGAAACTTGACAACTGAAAAGCAAGTCGTCAGATTAAATTGAAAACAACAGGAATTACCTTAAATATCCCCTGAATTATACTGCTGTACTATAGTTTTTCCCTTAAAAAACATAAATCCCCTAAAAATATGTATGTGTCCTCTGTAAGTAGTGTACTTTATTGAATAGGTAGATCATACGCAATACAGGCTTCAAGTTTCCATATGACAGAGCCTAAAGAAGCCTATTTACAAACTAAAAGTGAAGTCAGAGATTCTGCTCATTAACATGCGCGTTAAAATCAGATATGAGGTTGGCACAAACTTTCCACTTTCATTCTCCACAGCAAACATGAGATCTTAGTTTTCAGTGGAAGAGTTCAAAAACATTTAATCTCCAGATGTTCAATTGAGACTTTTTTTTGTTTGGTTCTTTGTTTGTAGGCTGCAGAACTCCAATGTCAGCATTCCCTTTGTGAGGCTATGCTCAGACTAGGTTTTTCCAGGGATTTGCATAAAAATATTTTTAAATCTATGCTCAGTCAATTCTTAACACTTCTGCAAAAACACTGCAGGCTTATGTGATCTACTCAGCAGTAATATCACTTTAATAAAGATATTAGTACATGCAAGCAGTGTATATGCGCCACGTAGGAATGCCCAGGTTAAATAAGTGCTCCCACAAGATTAGAAAGATTACTTTAATTACTACGTTTAAGTTTTTTCCTTCCTCTTTCTTGTGAATACTAGTTAATGCTCATATTTTTTGTAGTCATTTTTATTTTCATTCATCAAGTGCAATCATATAATCTAAGAGATACGAAACAGGAAGGAAAGGCTGAGGTATGTCAAATTACACAAGACTGAGAATCAGTGGCAATACGTCTTATGGACTGATAAATCCAAATTTGACGTCTTTGGATCAAATCATTGTTGACGTGTGTTGAAGAGGTCAGGAGAGAGGTGCAACAGTGAGCGTCTACAGCCATCTATAAATCACAGGGCAGGTCTGTCAGTCAAAAGTTCAGACTGTGCTGAATAAAATATGAATATTGTGTTTCACTCTTGTTAGAATTGCACAAACTCAATTTCAGTTTTTGCCTTTTAAAGTGCATTTCCATTTATATTTGTGTGTTTCAATAAAACAGTGCACATATGTGCTGTTTTCCCAGAAAAATATAAAGAAATGGGAGCTCCTTCAAGATTTTTGCACAGTAGTTTATATCTTATTTATATTCAAATGAAAAACAACAGAAGGAAAGGGGAATGTTAGAGGCCTTAATGGTCACAAATCAATACATTTTCATATGCACTAAACTGGTAAGTCATAATTAAACCATGCATGAATTGCTTTCATATCTTTGGGCCTCTAAAAATGTCTTAAATCAGGGATGTCAAACTGATTTTACATTGTGGGCCACATAGTTTGATCTTAAGTGGGCCAGACTAGTGAAACTCACGTTCTGTCAGAGTAAACACAAATTGAATCTAAAGATCTTAGAACGGAAGAAGCTTCTCGGATGAGAGGTGGAAACCTCTTCAAGAAACTTGAAGAAGGCCAATCAAGTTTCTTAGATTACCATGACCTGGATGACTGAGAACCTTCACAGACATGCAAATGGAATCCTTAAGATATCCTAATATGAGAAAAACAAGTGTGATTTTAACAGCAGGTTACAGTTTTCTACCTGAAAAAGAAATGCTCCTGCAGTACATCTGTCAGCACAACTATATGGACTTAAAATATAAGAAATAAATGAAAGATAGAAGGTTCTGTAATTTGACCAGACTGCCCTGTAATTATATAAAAATGTGTTGTTGTTTTTTTGTTAATTTCCAAAAAAAAGCAGATGGTGCTATAAAAATCTAACTTTACCTTTTAATTGTATTATTCTATTATTATATCTAGTAATTATATTGCTTAATTACTCAGGCCAGTCTGAATGGCCATGGGTGGGGTCGTTATTAATGGGAAAAGCTGTAAAACGTACTAAAATAAAGTTAAAAGTCCGAAGTTTGTGATCTCTTTCACGTTGTTCAAAGCCATCCAGTAGGCGGGACTGAAGTCTTTGCACAGGCAGTCTCTGCCCCCTGGGCCTTATGTTTGACAACCCCTGTCTTAATTTAACAATGACTATGAAAATCTTTTTGTGTGTGACTTGTTAGCGCTGCACGTACTGATATAGTTGATAAAAACTGTCACATTGCAACATAACCTTTTTATTAAAGGCTATAAATAACTTACTACTTAGACTGGTAGTCTATATTTTTGTTGTTGGCAGTGCCAAACACCCGCAGCTAAGATGAGTGCGGTGTGTTTACAGTCACAATTTTATTTATTGACTCGTTTATTGCCGTGGCAGACGTGTATTTACCCGGGAGTGCGTATCTCTTTCTCTCCGTGTGTCCCCCGGGCTGAAACTTTCCTCTCCGCAGTCTGTGTATGTTTTCTTGTTGCTATGGGCGGGGCCTCAGTCGTCCTCCTATTTTCATCCATGCTTACGTCTGACGCAGCAGTTCCGCATTCCTGAGCGAGTTCAGTACTTAAACGGGCTGATGCAACGACCTCACTTAGTCCCAAAACCCCACATCCGACTCCTGACTCCCACACGGTCCTCCTAATACTGCGGATTTTTTTGGACCTACAACAGGTAAGTGTGTTAGCGAAGCGTCGAGATATGTGCTGCCGTTGCCTCCTAGTCTTTGTTTCTGTGTTCGTATTTAGCTAAAATGCCAGGCTTCGTGTTTTTGCATTTTTCTCACACTTTTTTTACTACGTTGTAGACATTTACCACAGTGCATTTTTTCCTCGGTATGTATTACAAATTCCCGTGATCATTTATGTACGTATTCCTATATTAAAACCTACTGTCACTCAGCTGCTCGAGAAAGTCCTAGTTTCCTTACAGTTTTAAAGTTTTCCGTGCTCCTACCGCAGAAGTCAATTTGTTGCGTCCGCAACCATTAAGCCCGTTGTTGTTACAACTGTTGTAGCAACTGTCGCTTTATAGCTCGTTATTTACAGCCTCGTTAGCTAAATTATAGCCCGCTTGTGTCAGGGTGTATTTTCATCTCGGGATTCTTCCTTTCTGTGTTGCTAAACTCAAGCGTCGGTTAGCTTTCTGAAGACAGTTATGCAACGGCTTACACTCATTGAGAGTTTCAAAGTTAACCGCTAGCTACGCTAGCCTGTTACAGCGAGCTACATGGCTCTGCAAGTGTACCCTTTCACTTTCAGCAAACATGTGTCTGAAAAGTTTTTGTACAGTCATTCTGTGCATTGGCGTTAATATCGGACTCTTAGTCCAGTCCAGCTTCTCCATGCAAAAATTTTGCAGGGAGCTGTAAGATAAGACGTGCAGGTCAGGTGTGCAGAATTAACACCCATTATTTATTTTATTCCTGTTTGGTTTGTCAGCCCCAAAGTTATTACATTATAATAACATAAAACAGAAACAAAACGGGGGAAACGAGAGAAAAGGTGTTTTTTTTTTTTGTCGGATCCTTAAAAACTGTCTTTAACATGACATTTTAACAACAAAATAAGGGGTCCATTGGAGATTGTAAAACTTTCCAAACAAAGTTGCATCAATTTAAGACAAATCTAGATGCGATTTATCAGAGATGCTCTCTTGAGAAGAAAATATCTTGGTGCTGTTAGCTCACCGTGAAATATAAGTAATGCAAATGAAGTGTGAGATTTCTTTGGGAGCATGGGAGTACAGCCAAGAATGTGTGTTCCTATTGGCTTACATTTGTAGTCTTTGCTTTGGCCCCCAAATGCTTGAGTATAGTTTTCTGGGAGCTGAGAGGAAACTCTGTTTGTGTGTAGGGGGGTGGGGGTTGTGTGTGTGTGTGTGTGCACGTGCGTGGTGCTTAGATGTATATTTGCATATCAGATAAACATACTCCAACCCTTGACTTTTTTTTTTTTTTTACTACAGCGACTGTTTGTTTTCCTCTTGCTGATGGTGTGAGCTACTGAAAAACACGCCCTTATCAACTTCTTCTAAAAAGATTTACTGTATATGTAACTGTATCCAGGCCAGCTTATCTGCCCTTGTTGACCTCAAGGTTAGAGGCCAATCGTGGAATTGGAAAAATGATTGGTAGGGGATGGTTGTCACTTGCAAGTTCATAGGTTCAGCTTTTTCCTATATGGAGGTGCATACCGTTCAGCGGGTGCAGCGTACAGCTATATGCCACGCAGGGGAAACTATTCGTGTGTGCTCTTTATATACTGTATGCTTCCTTTGTGTCTGTGTCTGTGTTTGTGTGGGTCTAAGTGAATGAGCATGTTGCAGAGGGTTTAAATGCCCCAGTGCCTGCCTGGGCACATCCGTAGGATGGTTTCTGCATAAATGGAACGCTGCAGTGGATTAATGGGGAAGGGCTGGCGAGCCGACAGGCAGCGCGGGGCCGACGGGGCTGTGAGGCTGGACGTGGGCGCACAGTTTATTTTAAGTAAAAATGCCTTCCAGTGTGTCTCTGGAGAGCTAGAATTGCCAAGCTGCACCTCAGTACACTCAATAGACAGCAGACGCATTGCAGGCGAGCGAGCCAACTATGCAACAGCCAGGCTCAGTGGTGCTAATACTAAAATGCTGGGGGAGCAGCCATTCACTGCTATGGGTATCACATTATCAGTATCACATTGTAGTCCCCCATAAGCCTTTCCACATGGTTTGTAAAAACCTTTTTGCCAAGGAGACTAGATGCAAACTGTGGAAGCAAACAGCCACATGTCCAAAGGTGTTACTGAGAGAAACACTGGTGTTTCTTATAAAAGGACCCTTTAGAAAAAAAAAGATTAATGGAACCCTTTGTGTTAAATGTGGAGCTAAACATAAACCTTTTAGCTTCTAGTCTTTGAGAGGAATAAAAGCACTGAACGGCTTGTTTGATCGCTCCAGTGTCTGCACTGTACAAGTGTATGCTTGACATGAGGCGGATGAGGAAACACTAGAGGACAAAGTATGAAACCTCATTAAAGTGACAACCACAAGTTACATAAGAACTGAGATTGTTTCAACAGGCAGCATTAAATCTAATTTTCTGGACTTGGTTGGCCAATATCATGTTGTCAGAGATTGCACAGGACTTGTCTTGGATTTGTCATAGATGTGAAATCCATACGTTTAAAAAGGCTTTTGCCAGCATTTTGCATTTTGACTCCTTTAATCCGTGTCTGAGCCAAGCCTAAGCTTTGTGCCATGCACAGTCTAATCTTGACTTACAGCATGGAGGAAAAATAGTAACGTTATAATAACTCGACCAGGACCACCCAGATGCAGAATATAGATGTGCGACTGTTTGAATGGCACGAAGCAGACCAAGCAGGAACACAGCCAAAGATCACATACTAATGTTTGAATGATGGCAGCCACAGCCTGCATGCTTTGTGCATATCTGCAGGTGTTTAGTGTTTGGATTTGCCTGGAAAAAATGTCGTTCTCAGGTCAAAGTCTGCAATAAAATGCAGCAGTTAAATGGGCTTCTCTTGTGTAATTTCAACAAAAGATAAGCTCTGCATGTGCTGCACTCCATCCCACTCACTCCAAACTGTAAAGGAAAAGTATTGCTATTACTAGCTGTGGACTGAATTGCTTTGGGAGTATTAAGTCAATTCCATAAGAGGAATTTCTGGTAAAGTTAATGTTGTCTCGGCAGCTATTTAACCCACAAGAATACACCCCCCCCCCCCCCCCCCCCCAAAAAAAAAGAAAAAAAATCACTTCCACTCATCTTCCATCAGACCAGCACCTATTAATCCCATGTCTGCGTCTTGTCCTGTCCCTCCAATGAAAATATAATGAGGGCTTGGAGGAATGTTGACACTGTATATTTGGACTGTCCTGTTCTTGAGGAAAGCTGGTGCCTAATTCCCTGGTTTCCTCAGAGGATTGCGAAAGGCTGTAACTCAACACACAGCCTGACTGAGTGCAGACGGTAATGATGATCTCCTAGACCTTGGCCGGAGATTGAGAGTGTTCCTTGGCCACAGCCTCTATGCTCATTGCTCATTTTCAGGGCTCATGTTGAGTTTAGAGCTGTAGAAGCACTTTTGCAAGGTGTGCACTGGTGTGTGTGGCCCGTGCAACGACTTAATAATCCAAAATTAGACTCTAATAGTGTGCTGACAAATGGTGGCAAAATGGCATCAAGGGAAGCATGCATGTCTTTCCCGTAATGCAAGCAGTTTTGACTTCTGTTTTCAGTTGCCATAGTGGTTGCAGTATTATGTACAGGTAATGAGTAGCCTATGAAAACCCCTGTATCCTTGCTCTGACCATCTCAGGCAGTCTTTAAAAAGAATGAGGATAACGGGGCCTCCAGTCATGCAGCTGGTCTATAAGAGCCTGAATTCTTTGGTACTTCTAATTGCTTTCAGGAAATGGACACATTTGGCCTAGCAAAAGACGTGAGCACGCACACACCTTCAGCTAACTCGCATGCAGTTAGATTGGCTCTGGGCTAATGCCAGAACCTATATTTCATAGCTAATACGTGATGTTTCCGTTCACCGCCCTTGGCTTCAGCTCACGTCCCCTCAGTGAGCTAGCGGTGCCCACACTGCTGCTGGTGTTGTGTAGGTATCTTTGTCCGAGGCTGCAGTGGACCTAAAAGCTGTGGCACTGGCTTTTCTGCTCGACTGCAAAAGCACAGTAAGGCCGTTGCATCATCAAACGCTGACCACTAATCTTTGGCTGCAGGCTGCTGCTGACAGAAGAAAAGGAGAAAAGTACCCTCTTTTTTGAAAAATGTAAAATTCACTTTGACTCATGCTTTTATGTATAATTACACCCCGCAAGACATGCATCAGCAAACTTTCCCTGTGTTGTACAGATGAAGCTTCTGTGAGGTTTCATGTCTTAAGGCTTGAATGGGTGTTGAATTTGCAAACGGGGATTTTTTTTAGACACTTGTGTGGCAGACGGAACAGATTAAACACAACAAACTTTCTACTCAACTCAACTTAAAAGTCATGTTTAACTCAGAACCGAGACACATTGAGTGCCTGTTATGTGTTAGAGTTTACAGTGGAGCTTAATTGTGTGGAATGGTGTATAACTCAACTTTCACGTCTCCTACTGATAGTCATCTTCTTTTATGCATCATTTCACCTTTGTCCTAGAGGCTGCTGGCAAAAACTGTCTCTGCACACTTTTGATTTGTGTGATCTCATGTTGTGCAGTCAAATGTGAGATTTATTTAAGCTTATATAATCAGCGCCTGTGTATGTCTATATAAGAGCTGACTTCAACTGCATGTTTCAACACGCCGTACTGAGGAATGGGGGATTTTCCTTGTAACGTATCTAACAGTGCAGAGTTAGGTTACACTAGGGTGTGTTGAGCCAGTCCAATCGACATAAAATAAGATTATACTTGAATTAACATATTTTCTTCAATGTCAGCTTCCCTTGAAAAATTGTTTGTCCAGGTTGGAGCCTAATTTGAGTCTGTAAACCAATCCTCACTGTCTGGCCAACTTTGATATTAGACTCTATTTTGGCTCTAAGAGCAGTTTGCTCAGTAATTCCTAAAAGAAGCTTCAGTTCTTGTGGCTTTCCTCTCAATCCGGAATTTAGTTTGGATCCCGTCTTTTGAATTCCATTAAAGTTATTGATCAGCAACTAGCTGTGCAGCGCTACTATTGTCTGTATTTCCTTGTTCTTACACACTCTTTCTTTAGAACGAGTTGGCTTTGGCACCCTCCACTCCACTACAACACTCCTGTGAGTTTCAGAGAGGAGGAATTTTGTCTGAGGGTTTTTTTTTCTTAAACCAGGGCTGTCTTGTTCCTTTCCTCTCCAGCAAAAACAACAGGCTGCTGCCAAGTGCAGTGTAAATGGGAGTATACATAGGGCGAGAGAGAGGGGGCAGTTGGGATTTAAGTAATAAAATGCCTCATGAGGGACTGGCTCCACACATCAACTTGTCCTTGGGTTTAATACATAATGCAGACTTCTGAAAAATCAAAAGAATTAGCAAGATTAGCTTATTTTTACTGTGCGTGCACTGCATCTTTAGTTTAAATGTGATCTGAAGTTTTAGCTTAACAAATTTATGGTTATAGGGCTGTTTTAGACCTGACCTCTGCACTACACTTGATGCAGATGGTTAAATGAATGAATTCTAGTGCAAATTAGACAGACAAAATAATTTGATTTATTTAGTTCATATATATCTCAGAGGTTCATATTGATTGCTGGATTCGGTCTCCGCCATGCACGACAGTAAACTCTAGTGAGCCTGTAAAAACACTTTGGGACCAGCCCATGCATAGGGTGGAGTACGTTAGAATAGAGTTACATAACCCTGCTTTTTTTCATTACCTCTTCCATGGCCTTTGTAATACAGAAAGTCTTTCAGCCCAGCGAAAAAGGGGTAGCAATGAAAGAAAAACTTTAACTACTTTAACTTTAAATACAGTCAGCCTGTCAGCTAGTTACCCACCAGCAAAGTTAGCTGTTTTTGTAGCACTTCACAATACACGTCTTTGTTGGTTTGGTGTGAGAGGTGCTTTGTTCAGTTGGTGCCTAACCTGTGGAGGTTCGGCTACGGCTGAATGCCGAAGAAGCAAATGTGAATTAAACTGTTAACGCTAAAGTTGCATTGATACCATCTGATACCATTTGCAAGTTTGGCTGTTGAGCCTATGTTTTGTCAGTGTACCCAAAGAAGTTGAAGTATCAGGTGTGCAGGAATTTAGTCAAATAGATTAGATCTACTTGTAATTCCCTCTGAAAAGGTGAAATAGTCTGCCAGTGTTTTGCTTACAATTGCCATTTTTTGGGTGCCTTTATTTTCTGCTCGAATGCGGAACAGTAAGAGTAAAGTCAGTGGGTCTCAGTTTGCCTCTCCTCAGAGATCGCAGGGATGGACAGAGTAGAGTCGGTTCATGTTACACTGTTCTCATCTGGAGCATTTGTTTTTTATTTGGCCATCAGAAGTTTTCCAACTCTCTGCCTTACAGTAATTAGAGAGACGTCTTAATTCTCCAGCCACTTCCTTTATGCCTGCGTGAATGCTGCTTTTTCTCCTCTGTCCTTCATTCCTGCCTGATTACATTAAAAAGTACTGTGGTCAAACCCTCCAAAATACCCCAAATTGTTGGAAGAGGGGTGGTGATGGAATGCATGAGTGTTACCCAGCTCTGTTTTGGCACAAATGCTTTTCATAACTTTTAAAACCTTTTCATGAGGAAACAAAACAAAAAAAAATGAACAGAGATCAAAACTTCTTTGTAAATTATCTGACGGTAAAAGACGATAGTTAAGATAAGATGGATCTGTGTTTTAGATCAAAAAGCTTCAAAAGCTTTTTGAAAAGTTTTATTCGTTGCTTCCTTTAGCATGTGAAGCTACAGCAATGAGTATGTCGCTGCTTACACTGTCTGTGTTTGTGTGTGTGTGTGAGTGTGTGTGTGTGTGTGTGTGTGTGTGTGTGAGTGTGTTTGGGTTTTTGTGTTTTCTTTTCTTCACCCGCTGCCTACTGAAAAGATAACACAGCTGTCAACACAATCATTTTGAAATCATTCTTAGAAACAGCAGCCAGTATTTACAAAGATATTTGATGACGAAGACAAAAAATGGTGAAAAACGAGTGTGTGTCAAAGGCAAGCTGTATAACATCATAATAAGACAAAAGATGCTGTCAGATGGCTGCAGTATAATAAGTATAAATGTTTATGTTATCATAATGGAGTCAGAAAAGGGGGGGGGAATCCAAAGAAAAATGCATGCACCCATGACATGGTTTTTGGTATGAATAAAACCGTAGCTATCAGTACAGATGCAGGGATAGATCAGATATAAGGTAGTGGGCTGGAAGACTTTAAAAAATTAAGTTAGTATTTATAATCAATATTTCTTTTCCTTTGTCAAAGTGAGCAGAAATTGATAACAAAGCATTATGATTAAATAGAAAAAATATTAGTATTGGCACCATGAAGTCTTAAAAAAATTTGTTTTAATTAATTTCATTATTTCTTCTTTTAGAAATAAAGATTTACAGACTCAAGTATTTAAAATAGGTGTGTGCACTATGCTTCTCTCTGTGGTGGAGAAAAGAAAGCTGAATTTTCACTGTCAGCGAGTTGTTTTTAGGCTTGACTCTCATCCTAATCATCCCCCTCTTCCTCTTTTCTCTTTTCCTTCCTCTCTTTACCCCCTCGCCTCTTCCCCTCCCCTCCCACAGCGGCGGTGGTGGCCGGGTTGGACATGATGCCGGGACAGATACCTGACCCTTCGCTGGCGGCGGGCTCCCTTCCCAGTCTGGGCCCACTGGCGGGCATCTCGGCCACCACGCTCACCGATCAACTCAAGCTGGCTGACTTCCGCCAGCTGGGCACCATGCTGTCTCCGCTGCACTTCCTGGGCAGGCTGGGGAAACGGCCGTTGGCCATCAAGACAGAGGTGAGGAGGAAGAGAAAAGAGGAAACAGAGTGTGTGAAACGTGAATGTCATGGGAGTATTAGCCAATCAAGTCAGGCTTTATCGTTTTATCATTAAGAGTCATTTTTGTCTGTCACCCAAGTATGGTCACAAAAACAGAAGACATGGTAGCAGCCAAAGTGTCAAACTCATGGCTTCAAATCAGTAAGCCAAGGGGTAACCTCAGGGTGGCTGTGTCCACTTTTTTGTACAACCTGTGATTGAAATGGAAAAATAAGAACAGTAAAATGTAAAAACCTCTTCTGTTTTAATATTAATGATACTTTGTATTTGCAGATGGATGAAGATGAAGAAAGGAGGAAACGAAGACGAGAGAAAAACAAAGTTGCTGCAGCACGATGCCGAAACAAAAAGAAGGAACGGACTGACTTCCTTCAAAGGGTGAGTTCATGATTCAGCACTGCACGCTGAAGAGCAGAACAAAATCATTTTTCATGATCTCAAACCACTTATTCATGTTTGTGGTTAGATTAGTTTTTGTCCTCAAATTTCAATATCAACTCATTAAGCGTAAGATTGTCCTCTGTGAGGTGTTTTTTTTCCAGTAGTATGTACTAATTGAATGCCTTTGTCCAGGAATCGGAACGTCTGGAAATGGTGAACTCGGAGCTGAAAGCCCAGATCGAGGAGCTCCGTCTGGAGAGGCAGCAGCTAATGGTGATGCTCAATCTCCACCGGCCGACATGCATCGTGAGGACCGACAGCGTCAAAACACCTGAGAGCGAGGCCAACCCACTGCTGGAGCAGCTGTCCTCTGAAACCAAGTGAAAAAAGAGAAACCAGGGAAGTTCCTGAAGCCCAAACTAGCACCACCGTGGCTGCCGTTTATATGTTAACATAACTGGCAATACATTTCTAAAGAAGCACTTGAGCTCCAAGCTGGAGACTTTTGGAGACTTTGTCCAAAGATCTGAGGTTGTGGGGCTTCCTCAGTACTGCTACACGAGCTGGCTCTGTCCATTGGAAGACTGGAAATACCCAGGTTCATCTCCACATTAAGTGTTGTTGTTGATACCCGCTGTGCCTCGTTGTTACTTCAACCATCTCTACAAAAAAGGGACCAATGGAAACAGTAGAGTATGACTGGAAACAGCGCTGAGGAAACACACTAATATCACTATGGTGCTCTGTTACAAAAGCCCTGCGTAGATTGTGTGGCATTGTTTCAGTGCCGTGTTCTGCAGTTTTCCTAATGTATGCTAGCTGAAATATACAGGTGTAGAGTTATTAGGATAAAATACTCATTACAGATACACCAAATGGAGTAGAGGTTTTTTGTTTTTTTTTCAATGTTTATTTCTATACCCTGCCTGGACGATGGCAGTTACCGGTTGATCCGATTTGTGGTGACGCTGGCGTCATGAAAAGCACATATACACAAAATGTTTACACCCTTATTTTTTGGACTTGTTGTCTGTCCATTATTGTACTTGTTTTATACTGCTTTCTATACATAAACATATATGAAATGCTTGTGAATCACTTGATGTGATTTGTCTTTCAGTCTTTGCAGTCTGTCATGTTGCGCTGTCAAACAGCTGTGAAAAGGAGTAGAGGCTCCTCAGCTGAGCAGTATTTCAGTGTCTGTTCTGCATCTCTCTTTATGTATAAACTGATATCCTGAATAGATTAAATTTTATTTTCTAACTACAAGAAAGACCTTTTATGTTTTCCTTCCATTACGTTACACCTGTAAAAATGCAATATTGCAATATACTGAAGTTGAATTTGCACCAGCCGGTCATGACACTAGAATTACAGAATACCAAATGTTGTGCAATCACGTTTTCTTCAGCGCTATTCTTCAGTATATTGCCAAAGTCAGGGCTTTACTTTTGTTTGCACAACTCTGAAAAGGTCACTCATGCTTTTATTTCTTCGAGCCTTGATTAACATAGATCCCTTTGTTCACTGCTCACCGCGAGAAATGACAGACGGCACAGAACTAACCCGACAGCAGACGCCCCAGTACCTGCTGACGATCACTGGCTGCCTCTTCATTGTAGAATTTATCCTAGTACTTTATTACTGTTTACAAGAATGGTGTTTATTGGAACATGTATTTTATTAGTATATTTATTAGAACGGACTCTTTTTTTTTTTTTTTTTTTTTTTTGTGAATATGATACCTCACAAACACTTGGAAGACATTTCTTTAAATTTAGCACAAATATGCAATTGAGCTCAAGGATGAGCTAATTAGATTTTCATGGTCAGAGAGGAAAGGACACTGTGACATATTGCCTTGAGAAAATGTTGACTTCAACTAAAGAACGAACTGACTAGTAAAGAAGTGAAATCATGAATGGGCTTCTCTAGCTTCTCTAGCTCTTGCTGGGACACATAATCTCTCACTTAGATTTCTGAGATGCCAAAAAGCAGATTTAGTTACAGCTTTAATGTGGTCAATGAAACTAATCCTTATCCACGGTTACACAGAGATTTATCGCATGAGTTCTTTAGCGCACAAGCGTCCACAGTCAAATATCAGTCACTCTAACCTCATGACGATAACATTTTACACAGGATAAAAAGGATACACAGGATACCCACATGCGTGTCTACTATAAACAAAATCAAATCAAAGCTCTGTGAGAACATTGGAGTCAAATACGTGGTGATTCTTTCCTACAGCCTTTGCACTTAAGTGTTAACAATTAGTAATAAGAAGCAAAAACACGTCTAAAAAAGGGTGCGGGAGATTATTGCAATAAAAGAACAACTCATATTTGTGGTTATATTTTACCCCATTTGGTAGAATTGGTAGTCTGACTGTATAAAGGAGTGCTTTATACAGTCATTGGTCTCTCCCACGTTACAACCACATCCGGTCTCATCTCGATAGGGATTACGGTGAACAGCGCCATCTAGTGCTTATCTATATAAACGAATCAAAGTCTTCACTATTACCATACTTTAAACCATTATTAATTGATATAGGGTACTTTTCTTTCTTTCTTTCTTTTTTTAAAGATGGAAATGGCCGTTTCCAGTGTGCTTCATTTGTTTTTATCGATAATTTTCCGGCCGCCCTCGGATCTTTCATAACTTTCCTTCTCCTGATCAGCCGTTGGATCATCTTCTTAACACTAGAAAACGACAAATTTTTTCCCAGGTAGGCGGATTATTCCTCTGCTATGAACAATAATAAAGGTCTGACAAATAGGATTTTATATAAAAAAGTAAGTATTTGTTTTAATTCCGAATAAAACAGTGTTTCCCCTCTTCTGCTGATCTAACTGTTAACTGCTTGATAAAATGCAGTAGTAGCTAGTTAGCTGGCAGCTCTTCTTCTACCTCACTGTTAAATAAATGCGCTGTAAAGTAAGTCATGTTAAGTTCAGTAGATCTTTAAACTTCATGTAAAACTATCCGTGTGTTGTTTCTGCAGGTTTCTCTATCAGGTTCACATTGCTCATGGAAGTAGTGCATAGCCAGGGGCGTTTCCAGGATTTTTAAATGTTGGGGAAGACAGGAAGTCTGAATATTTAAGCTGATGGAAATACCAGGAGTGGGTTTTTCATGCAAAGATATTTCAAGATTAAGTTCAGTTTTCACTGATGATTGTTGTCTAAAGATTGCCCACAGCCCAGTGTGCTCTCTGCTACTGTGGATAGTGGTGGTAGACTCGGTAGCTTTAATTGTGCCCCATTTTTATATATTTTTGAAGGGGTGCCACACATAACCTTTCTGACAGTTGTCAATATCTGTACATGTTTAGACTTTCATCTCACTTTGTCGGTCGAGTCTGGGTACTTTGCATAGTTGATCACATTTTCTTCTTTTATTGTAGGGCAGTTAAATAGAACTCATCTGAATATTGTAAATCATGCACATCCCTAATAAATTCAGTGTAAAGACTTTCATGTGCAGCTCTTTGCACTCATATAGATGCTAAAGCCTAGAAAGTGGCAGTGCACAGGAGTTTACAAAAATTACACAATGTTGCTTAAACAGTCTAATAGCCTGCAGCAGTGAATCCTACCTGTCTGCTCCTCTTATGTTGTCTTCCAAACATACACTTGAGGTTGTCAGGATCTTGTGCCGTGATGAATAACATCCATGAAGACAGTGTGGATTTTCAGTCCAATTCACAAGAGGAAAAGCAGCAGCTCTCTGTTCAGTCAGTCCTGTCCAGAGGATCCCAGGAGGAAATCAAGTTCACTAAGGGCCAAGCAGGGCACAGTGATGATGAATGCAGTACTGACCTGGAAGACGATAGTATGTTCATGGAGCAAAACAATTCCGTAATAGTAGATGTGTTTTTTATTTACCCGTCACGTCTTCTTATTTTCATTTCAGTTTTCACCTCCAGCAGGAGATTGAATTTGTCCCCATCAGACGTGTATCTAAAGGCCTGCAAGCAGACAGGAGCCGTTCCTGTTTCCTACATCCTCTGCCACTTGGATGATGCTATTCTAGACCTGAATTACTATGGGCTGGGACCTCTGGGGGCCAAAGCTCTGGCTATCCTTCTGAAAGTAATCCTTTTTTCTAGCTATTCATGCAATCCCCAAATTAAGATGGTGTAGGTCATGCTGGATCAAGTTCTGGTCATGTAATGAGTCTGTAACATATTTCAAATGAGTTTGTACTTTTTAAACAATATTGTATCATTTTTTATTAATTTATTTTTTAATGTTTTAGAGTCACGGTGTAGTCACCCACCTCGAGTTGAAAGGGAACTCACTTCAGGCTGAAGGGACACAGTATCTGATGGCGATGCTTTTTGAAAACATCAGCATTCAGAGTCTAGTAACGACTTTAAAAATATCACATTCAAAACTACAGTTTTGTGTAGATGTAATCCTCTTGCTGTATGTGCAAGAGAAATGGCCTTAATGTTATTTAAAAAACAAAAATCTCAATCTTGTCTTTTCTTCAGAATCTTTCTGACAACAAGCTGGGCCTTAAAGGAGCAGAGGTTATCTCCAAAATGCTGTCAGACAATCGTAAGCTCAAATCCATCAACCTCTCAGGTGCTCAGCCAAGTCTTAAGCTATGCTGACATGAACTTCTGTCTATCACTGTAATACAGCAGCGAAATGAAGAAGGTAATTCTCTCATTTCCCTTTGTTCTCTTAGAAAATGACTTTAGTGACGCTGCAGCTAAATGCTTGGCAGAAGCATTAAAGGTGAGTGCAGACTGCCGAATGCCGCATAATGAATTACACATGTCTATATGTGTCACGTCTATATATGCTTTAAGCTGCAATTCAGAATTTTGTTTCCTATCTAACAGAATGATTTTGTGGTCAAAGAGCTTGACCTCAGTTACAACTGCATCTGCGATGCAGGAGGAGAAGACTTGGGTGTCATGTTAGGTACAGATCATCTCTATTTCTGTTCACATTAGATCCTTCAAATTAATGCAAAGCTTTACTTTTTTTTTTGTAAATTAGAAATTCTAATGATGAAGCAGCTTTTGACAATTTTGGAATAGCATCTGGGCTTTAAGCGTTAGGGTAGAAACAAGCTATCCTCACTTTGGAACATCCAGCTGTAAATTTCTCTCTCTCTGCATTGGCTCCCTGTTAAGTCTAGAATTTAAAATTGTTTTCCTTACAAACAGCATTTTGAATAATCAGGCCGTATTAGGACAATATGGACCGTGTAGTACAGCGGTCCCCAACCCCCGGGCCTCGGACCGGTACCGGTCCGTGAGTCGTTTGGTACCGGGCCGCGAGAGTTGAGGCTCAGGTGTGAAATGTATAGTTTTCAGGGTTTTTATCAGTTTTCAGCGTTATTTTGTTGTCGTTTTTATCGTTTACTTGGTTTTCCTTGGGCTTTTCAGGTGTGTTATGAATAAATGTTCTTTTTTTCGGTACCAGTACTAGTTTTATTTTGTTGTATTTATCCGCGACAACCTTAAAGGCCGGTCCATGAAAATATTGTTGGGCATAAACCGGTCCGTGGCGCAAAAAAGGTTGGGGACCGCTGGTGTAGTACCATATTGTCCTAATAGAGAACTTCACTCTTCACTCTCTGGTGTTTCTCTACTTTTAAGATTTGACTTTTTGATGAAGTTTATAGTTAGGGCTGAATCAGGTGACTCAGAAGGATCCCTTAGTTACTTGTTATAGGCACAAACTGCTGTGTGACTTCCTGTGATCCACTGAGCATTTCCTCTCCGCTCACCTTGTCAGCACTCAGCATGTCGTTAGATTCGGCCTTCTCTCTCTGCGAGTTGTGCTCTCTCTCCCATCACCCACAATCAGTTGCCACTGATGGCTACCCCCTCCCTGTTTCCGTGAAGATAGGAAGTACCTTGAGGCAATTTTGCACCGTATAAATAAACCTTCATGTGGGAGGACACCTCTGTAGTGATAACAAAGAATATTATAGATCATGCAATGAGAGTCAGGGAAAGAAAGTTGCTAAAAAGCTGAGGATTATAGCTTCTTATTAGTAGATATACTGTGAAGGCTGTTTGAGCATTATTGTTCTTGTTGTTGAGTTTCCTTCCATTATGAAATATAGTCAGTGTGCCCTTATGATATTATACTATATCATTGTAGTAGTTTAAGTATTTTAGAGAAAAAGACAAATTCTGCTGCACGGCATTGATTCTCAAAGTGGGTGTTGTAGCCTCCTGGTGGGCTGTGGAAGTATTGCAGGTGGTTCATTTTGTGATTTTTAACTACCGGTAAAAAGTCACATTATATATTTACATACATTACATACATTTCCATACATACAGCTACTATTTAAATAAGAAATAGAACTGAAACAAAAAAAAGGGGATTTTAAAATAACACATTTTTTAATTTTCTGACTGTTTTTGGTCTTGAACTCGAACTTGAATTTATATCTCGTCAGCAGTAGGGAAGAAATAAAACTGAAGCAATGGCTGTCTGGTAGTAGAAGTAAAGCCAGCAGAGCAAATTAGCAGGCAATCAAAATGCATCAACAAAACATAAAGAACTAAATACTATATACTTCATCTTATTCCGTGTGATGATCAGATGTACTTTGGTTGGGCAGCATTTGATTTTCAGCAGTTTGAAGTCCTGGATTGGCTGCTGTACAGACTTTCTAAACTAAAGTAATTATGAAAACAAACAAGCAGGCCTATAAAAGAGAAATGTGACCCACTGATATATTACTTAATAGTAAAGTATTAAGTATTCCTAAAGTATTTCTTGAACTTGAGAAAATTTTACATGTAGCTTGTAGATTAGTCTCAAATGTATTGTGACTTTGTAAAAATGTGTATTTCACTTCCTTGTAGCAGAGAACATCGGTATTGAAGTCCTAAATCTGAGCTGGAATCACTTTCTTATACGTGGCAATGCGGCTCTGATTGCTGGTCTAAAGGTGACTAAAATGACACACTCGAGCAAAGAGTTCAGTTTTGTTAACTCTCGTTGCTGACCTTCTCTCCCCCCTTTTCTTTCCTCAGGTAAACGCAACACTGAAGCAACTCCAGCTGTCGAACAGTGGATTTGGCCGTCCAGAGGTACAGCTGATGGCTGAAGTGCTGCAACAAAATGACACACTTGTGCTGCTGGACCTCAGCATTAACTGTGTGGACGATGAAGCTGTAAGGCTGCTCTGCCAGGGCCTGGCCACCAACGAAACCCTCGAGGTTCTCAAAGTGAGTAAAAGACTCCTGCAGCAATACTTCATTGTAACGATTTTAACGTCATTGCACCCTATGAATTTGAGATCATGTTTGGTCTTTGCGTGTGCGTTTCAGCTCTCTCGCAACCCCATAACAAAAATCGGAGCCGCCACGCTGCTCAGAACGGTTAAAAACAACATGAAATCAGCACTGGAGGAGATCGATATTTCTGTAAGTGCCGCGAAAGAATATAAGCTGAGGTGTAAATAAAAGTAGTATCTGTTTTAATTTACAGTCTGTTTTTGGTTAATGACGCATTTGTTGTAATTTTGCCTCTGTACACCACCGCAGTGGAGTACATTTTTGTACACAAGCCCCCAAAAGTAATTAGATACACAATCACAATATTATATGATCATAATATGTCTGTGACTGTGTGAGTGCAGAGTGTGCTTGTCTGTGAGACCTTTGTGGAGCTGCTGGAAGAAACCCGCGTGACCCGCCCTGCTCTGCGGTTCCAGTATTATATTCTGCCCTCCGTCACCAAGAACTTATTGGCACTTGGGATCTTTAAGGTACATTGTCAAGAAGGCTGAGAAAACTGGTGATGGGAAAAGATGGGAAAATCAATAAAATCATTTCTGCTTTTTCAGTTCATACTTCAGAAGTCTTAGCAGCCTCTTTAACATGCTTTCAACTGTAAAACAAGATCTCTCTCTATATGTTTTTTTCCGTAGAAGTTCTTTGAAGAGCAAAATAAGAGCATCATGGATTTCTTCCAGGCTCTGGACAAAGAGGGAACCATGAAAGTCTCCACCTCTGCCTTCAGGAAGGCTGTAAAGGTCAGGCTAACGGTTTGTCATGCTGCAGTGATAATGTAATAATGCACCTCATGAGCAACGATAGCAAATCTATGACAGAATGTTAACTTAGTAAGTTGTAGCTCCCACTCTTGCGTGAATGAGCGATTGGGAAATTGAACTTGTCACACATGCAGGAAGCTAACATACCTCTGGATCAACAGCAGCTTGGCTGGTTGGTCAGGAAGTTTGACAAGAACTGCACGGCAACCATAGTGTACAGGTTAGTCTGCAAACACACAAACAGCAGCACATGATGACCCCTGATGATGTCTTTAACAAATGCAGTTCATTTATTCTAGTTTGCCTGGGTTTTTGAAAACCTGGACAGCACTGAGGTTAAATAAAAAAAGTTTATTTTCTTGTTCTTTTCATTTAGAAATCCAAGTTTGACAGAATCATCTTAACTTGGGCTTTTTTACCCCGCAGTATTTTCAATAATATTTTTATTGTCTTCATTTGAACACAGAGTTCAGTGAGGTTGTTTTTTATGTGTGGATGATAGACTGTATATAAATGATGGACGTAGGCACTGTGCTGTCATTGGTTAGTGATGTCCCATTGTGAAATCTCAAACTAAGCTGCTTTGCATCCTGTTTCATCCATACATCCATTTTAAAAACAGTCTGGGGTGTGAAGTAAGCCTTTAAATGTAATCAGGGGTGTTTCAAGTTAAACACTTACTAACTGAGAAATATCTTCAGAACGTCGTCTGTCAGCCATGAATATAATGTCAGGTTCTCTTTAAACTGTGTCTCTATTTTTGCAGTCAGCTGACTGAGCTGTCATAGACGTGGAGACACAGTATCACTAACAGGAAGATTTGGGAGGGCTGTTGACATCTTTAAATAAATGTTGTTGGAGTTTATACTTGATTTTCTCCTTAATATGCAGTAGTTCCTTCATTGATTTCTAGTATAACTTTCAACTAAAAGCACAGTTTCGCAATTTTTTCACAGTTTTAGCTAAATCCAAATCGGTCCACTTCAGTGTGTACACTTGAACCTGTGACATCAACCAGCTGCACTAACCTCAGTGCTGTGAGCTGTGGCTCGGCCGGCGGGGTCCTCTGCCTCATTCTCTCCATCCAAAATAATCTTCTGGTATGACAACAGAACAAGAGGAGGAAGAAGAAAAGAGCTGGGGTCCATATCAAAGGACAGAGGCGACACAAAGAATAGGGCCAGATGCGAGCCAGTTGTTTCACCACATTCGTTAGCTTTGAATGAAATGGCCCGCAAAGGAAACGGTACACTTATGAATATGCATGCAGAGCATTACTTATGCAGGCCCTGCCGAATGGGATTACTATTATTATTAAGAGTGTGCAGAATTGAATTGTCTCAAGGTGCGATATCGAGCAGCGCTATCGGTTTCTGCCAGGTGGCTCCAGATGCAGCTACAGAGGAGACAATGACACAACGCACGGTCTCATCTGCGTCGGCTTTTTGTGTCACAATTAAACGGCTTTTTGTGATACAACTATGGGTGATCAGAAGATGCGTCACCCTTTAAACTGACAGTTTAATTATCATTATTCTTTTGAATATTTTATCAGAGATTTAGCTTTGTTTTGAAACCTTTAAGTGAAAGGAGCCCCAGTTATTAGTTTTTTAACAGGCATGTGTTACAAAGAAACTTGGAGTAACAGTTCCATAGATTTGTCTACGAGATGAGCTACAGGTGTCAGCAAACCACCGTCTGTTTTGGTTGGTGCTTCTTTCACTCTTTCTGGATCTTCCTAAACATGAATGTTGACCTCTATGTCAACACCTGGGCTTTATTGTCAATGCTGCTGAAACAGGTTTTGTAGAATCCAGATCCAGACTGAATCCAATTTTGAGCCCATCTGTATGCTTCAGTATGCAAACTATAGGGACTAAAGTACTGGGCCACACCTCTTCGTCTTTGAATTTAAGGGGGGTTTCAGTCCTTTTCCACATGAAATCAAGCACCCAGCCTTGCAGTCTACGTTTGCAAACCTGTGTGAAAGAACGGGTCGTTCTAAAGAGCTCACTGAATCCAAGTGTGGTGTTGTAACGGGATGCCCTTGTCAGTTTGTGAAATTTCTTCCTTCCTAGATATTTCACCATCAACTATAAGCGGTATTATTGCAAAGTGAAAGCATTTAGGAACAAGTGCAACAAAGGCATGAAGTGTAGGAGACAGTAGCAAAGGCAGGAATGTGGACCTGAGAGTAAGGGATCAGCTGTGGAGGTCCCTGGAGGGAGCAGCAGAAAGGAAAGAGTAGATTTTTCATGCATTAGTGTGAGGTTGCTTAAAAAAAACCTAGAAAAAAGTCACAAAAATCATAAACTGTATTAACAAACAGTTTACCTGCATCTGGTGTTTGGCAGCTGGATTGTTCCAAGCAACATGAAGAACTTGCCACAGGTCTTTTGTGGGCTTCAGGCTTTCACTCCTTTTTACAGGACACTGTCTTCTTGTTCTAACTGATTCTGGCTCAGTTTGGCTTTTCTGTCATGCTCATTGATGCTAAATGAATTTGGGACCAATCAGAGGTTTCGCCGATAAGACTGGAGGATGAACTGAAAAAAAAAAAAAACTAAACTGAACTAAACATCTTAAGTGCTTCAATCTTTTATGCAGTACTGCTCCCAAAAAACCTGTACATAGAGTGTACTCAGCTTTTTAAATCAGCTGTCCAGTAATGGACACATTTCTCTTAATGTACTTTTTCAGCTGGACTAAAATATAATTCTTTATATAACAGTATTGCCACAATGAGCTTGTTTTGAAAGCGAGAAAAAAAATAACAGAATAATTTAGGTAAATTATCTCTCTGATGTGGCTTAATCAAAACAAACAGCTAGCTGCCAATTTCTAATGGGCCATCTTTCATCTGAATGGACACAAAGACTTGAAACCCACGTCTTATTGAGCAGTCCCATTGGAAATTCACAGATTTGGCCAAATTTTGAAGACGAAACATAAAACCTGCCAACAGGCCCTTCAGATATCTATGCACCCACTGGCATACGCTGCCAATTATCATGATCTCAAAAGCGCTAATGGAATCTTGAGCGGTAATAAAAGTAAATAATTAAATTAAAGGAGCTCTTGTATCATTGTTTGCTGTATTCAGGCCCATTAGAACCTCCAGTATTCTCATGGTAATGTAATGTTTTGGTTTTTTGTGCCCGCGTAATGAATTCTGTGTTTTTCCTCCAAACAGTGTTGTTCAGACATTTGTGTAGGTGCTGGCAGAGAAACAAAGACGTACATTAGGACCCATTGTGCCCTGTGATTATTAAAGTAAACAGAAATACTGAAGAGGTATCATACACAGCTGCAAACACTTGAGCCTGTTTTTGTGAAGTGGGAGAAAGGGCCAAGCAACCCTCAAGACTTTGTCAGAGATGATCCCATTATTTGGAGCTTCTCAAGAGCTGAGCGGCAGGCTGGCTAATGAGGCTTTGAAGATCCACCGCTGGCACACAACTCACATGCGGCAGAGAATTCGGGGAGCGAAACAGAATCTGGCACGAGATAAAATGTTTTAGCCAAGATCGGCCGCAAAGACGTCCATTACCTCGGCGCTCTGCTTTTATTTTGCCGGCATTGCTTTTCCAAGACCTTTTAAAAAGAGACAAAGACTTTCCAGGAGATGAATGTGAATGTGTAATGTCCAGTTCATCTGCAAAAAGACAAGGGTTTTTTTTGAAAGATCAGGAGTAAAGTTGGGATAATTCACTAGACTTCTTCAGAGACTTCTTGAAAATAGCATGAGGAGAATAGAACACCTATGTATGAACATGAAGAAGAAAAGTGTGAGACAAGTTTCAGTACATATAAATCAAGAGATTTAATGTTTGAAATTGTTTCTTTAAATAAGTAGAAGCATTTCATATACGAGACTGGACAATGAAAATGAATGTTCCAGCATAAAAACCTGCAAATTGTGCACTTTGAACTTTACTTCGAACATATTTTTCATAAAGTAACAAATTGTGTGCATCTAGGTAAAAAAGCATGAGGTTTTTGTTATGTACAGTTTCTGCTGAACAAAAATGAAATGTTCGTTTGTTTTACTAAATAACTGATAACAGTTGGATCAGCGCATGTAACCTTGACAACAGTGAGCGAGGCAAGTTTATACTAGATCGCTATATACAACACAGGACAGGCAGGAATATGATTAAACCAAGTCAAACAGAGAGTTGATGTGGACTTAAAGGCATGGCACTGCTGTACACACAAGTTCCATACAAAGACCTGGTTTCCTGGTTACTGACTCATTTTCTCCAGGCTGTTGCCGGTTACAGTGTCTAACCAAAGCAATCTGTGAAACCTGTGTTAACATCAACATCTTGAACTAATCTGAATTATCCCTGTTCGGCCCTACTGTGGAAAAAGTGGCGCAAGAGCACTAATTAACAAGCGGGGGGGAAATGTTATGCAAGCAGCTGCTGTCTGGAAAAGCCATTCTGTTTTATGATTATACAACTGTGATGAGAGTGAGTTTGCATACCGCTTCATTCATCCGAAGGCTTCATAACGCATCTTTAGACAGGCTTATGTGGAGTTAAAGCCAGAGTTTTGTCTTGTTTTTGAAGTTATTTCCATTTGATTAATTCAAACGTCGTAAAAGAATTACTGATCAAAGTAGCAAACTTTTAGTTTCATCAATTTAGGCAACTTGACAGATACGTTACAGGTAATGTCATGCATTTAAGTGCAATGAGCATTGGAACACAACCCCGGTACGCCCCTGTAGTATCAACACTTGTAAAAAACAATAGTGGTACAGGCTATTTTGTGCGTTTTCTGTGATGTGGAGTTCATTTTTATGCAGCCGAGTATCTTTAAATAAGAATTTAGTGGCGGAAACGTCACATTCCCAGGAGCAGGACTCTTGGATCTTCCACCACCGCTTTGATCTTGCGTAAAAAGGTGACGGCTTCTCTGCCGTCAATGAGTCGGTGATCGTACGTCAATGCCACGTACATCATGGGCCGGATCTCAACCTGCCAAAGCAGACAGTAGTTAGTAGTCTTAAAAATATTATATATGAAAAACTGTATACTGATTCTAGGATTATAATTTAAAGAAAGAAGAGCTCTGTATTTCATCAGTTAACACAATTCTCACCTTGCCATTGACGGCCACAGGTCTGTCAAAGATGCCATGCATGCCCAGGATGGCAGACTGCGGTGGGTTAATGATGGGCGTGCCAAACATGGAGCCAAACACGCCACCGTTGCTGATGGTGAAAGTGCCTCCGTCCATATCCTCGACAGCGAGCTCGTTTTTACGAGCCTGAGGAACAAAACGCAAAGGAATTACTCATTTATTCAGGGGTGCACAGGAACAACAAATATCTGAAAGACTGCTTTTCCCAGTGAGATGAAATGGTTCAAAACGAAATGATTCTAGGACGTCTGTGCTGTCTCTCATCATTTACCTTTTCTCCCAGAGCATTAATGGCTTTCTCAATGTCAGCGAAGTTCATGGTCTCAACATTCCGGATCACAGGTACAACAAGCCCCTAAAAGTCAAACCTGGTTAATGTCTGATCCATGTTACCTGGAGCAAAAATTGAAGGAGTCAAGAGATCTAACAGCAGTTTACAGAGACTCAAATCTCATACCTTTGGAGTGGCCACGGCAACGCTAATATCTACATAATCTCTGTAGACGATCTCTTTGGTTATGTCATCAATAACTGCAAAAGCATTTTGTAAAATAACAAAAAGAAGTTTTAATCAGTAAAGTTGGCCGCTTGAGTGTGTGAGAGTGGAGATGTTTGTGTGTTCTTACCAGCGTTGACGGCTGGTTGGTCGATCAGAGCGTGTGCAGCAGCCTTAACAAACGCCGACATAAAACCCAGTTTGGTGTCGTGCTTCTTTAAGAAGGCGTCCTTGTGGAGTTTTCTCAGCTCGTGAATGTTGCTGAAATTTTGAACATTGGAGAAAAAGATGGAAATCGGGAGCCTTAGGTACAGCTCAAAAAATCTGGACTGATGCTCACCTCATGTCTACCTCATTGAAGGTAGTCAGCATGGCGCAGGTGTTCTGAGCCTCCTTCAGCCTCTGAGCGATCCTCAGCCTCATGCGGTTCATCTTCACCTGGACACGGGAAACAACGGTCGTCGTTATGCTGCTGTATTTTGAGGCCAAATTATTACAGACGTTGACGTAACAGAGGAATATATGAAATGTTGTGTCAACGAGTGTGTTACCCTGCTTTCTCCTCTCACTCCTGGAGCTGCTGTGGGGGCTGGAGCTGCAACAGTGGGTTTGACAGCAGAAACTAAGTAAAAACATAAAGACATATTAATAATTAAACAAAAATCATTCATTGATTAATACATAGCTCTTGTAAAACAAAGGTGTGAGAGCCAACATGAATTGATTGTAACTAGTGCTGTCAATAGATTTAAAAAAATTAACTAGATAATCGTACAATTTTCTGTAATTAATCGCATTTACTTGATCAATAGCCTGGTTGCAATTACATTTTTTCAACTTTATATTTAAGCTTGTAACTGACATTCATGCAATATAATGAAGTAAATGCAGAAAGACACAAAGAATGTGTGCTTAAATTCAAAGAGAATTGGAATAGTTTTCTTCAGTCTTTTAGCACAGGTTCTCTCCTGTGAAATACACCTTTTAAAACAAACCTATATGCTAATATATATTAGTGCTGTCAAACAATTAAGATGTTTAATCAGATTCATTACACAGGGTTACTGTGGATTCATTTTGATTAATCATGATTAAATATCATTCATTTTTATTCTATATTAATCGCATTTCATTTTGCATGAGCAAACAGACTCGAGAAAAAAGGGAAAATATACACACTTAACATGTTTATTGAACATCTTGAACATTAATGTTAACAAAAAACTCTCTCTGTCACTCTTGGGGAGTCACTTCAAGTCCTTAAAACAAGGAACAAAAGCTCTGTAAAGCACGTGTTCTCAATTATGTTAATACGTCTGCAGTTTGTCGCAACTTGACAATTGTGTCAGTCAATATGTCCGAGGTAGACTTACTGAGCCCCCGATGCTGCGTGAGTGATTTGTCGCAAGCTGGGTGACGTGTTAGAAGCCCAATGTGCGTTTATAATCTTCCATATTGAGTTGACTGGTTCAGCTGCCCGTCACCACCAGATCTACTGCCCATTTGCGCATGTGCGAAGGTAACTCTACTTGGACAACCTGCCCAAAATGCGTTGACAGAAACATTTGAGGGATTTTCAGTCATTCTGCACTCCAGATGCGTTAAAAATTTTAATCGTGTTGACCGTGATGGCGGATTAACTTGTGTTAACGTGTTAATTTTGACAGCACTAATTGTAACCTAAAAAGATGCAGAGGTACACATGAGTACACAGTCAGCAACTACATAAAACTACACACCAGGCTTGGGTTGGGCGGGCTGTGGTGGTGGTGCTGGAGGAGTGGCAGCTGGGGCTGCAGGTGGAGGAGAGGTTTCGGCTGCTGGAGGTGGTGCATCTGTAGCTTGGGAGGGGGCAGCTTTGGCAGCAACAGCTGAGAAGAAAGAAGTAGAGAAGGACAAATACAGTATAGGTGCAATGATTGCCATATTATATTTTGCTTCCAATTTCCATAACATTAAAAATCCGATTTTTTTCTCATCCGTAGGACATTCACAGCAAAATTTGCAACACACATGTTTTAAACACCAAATAGAACTAATATTACATGTTCTGTCTTTGATTTTTCCCATGTATTGTAAACTGGGCTCAAGTTACTGAAAATAAACAGGCAAACCTCCTTTCCGGAGTTTAAAGAGAGGCGTTCCTCCTTCTACCTTCCCTCCGTCAGGCACCAGTAACTCCTCGATGACACCGGCTGCAGGAGCGGGGACTTGCACCGAGGTCTGGAAGCACAAGACAAAGAAATCTGTCGTAATTTTAACAACACCCCCACCCTCCAAAAATAGACCGTCTCACGTTTCCTCTGTCACACCTTGTCAGTCTCGATTTCGCAAACCACTTCATCCTCTGACACGGAGTCGCCCACAGCTGGAAATGAATCGATAAAAACAATCAATCCGAAAGCATGCATCGCATGTGTTGAACATTTACCACCAATATTCGGCTTATTCTCACGGTCAGTCATTTGTGGCATATTTATACACACCAACCTTTCTCCCACCTCACATCCCCCTCTGTAACTGATTCTGCAAATGCAGGAGTTTTGACTGTGACCACTTCATCCCCTGTGGAAAAAAAAAAACAAGCAAATGCAAAAACATTTTGCAGTCAGTTAAATGCAGAACAGATACAAAGCATGATGCTGACATTGGTTAAAGACATAGATGTGATACATACTGTGGTGAGCAGATGTCTTAAAGTATCTTATTTGGTAGATATTGGCTGATGATGGAAAATCACATCTAAATGTCAAGAAGAAGGGATTTATTTTGATTGGAAAAAACAAAAAAAAATACATAGATAAAAGCATGTATTAAGGGATTCAGTGTGTGGTATTATTTATCACCCGGCTGATCTATTTTTGATTAGGTCTAGCTCACATTAAGTGTTAAATGACGGCGTTAAAAAGCACATGCAGCACTGTCACACTTAAAGATCAAATATTTCGATTCATTCTGTACAGCGGACGACATTTTTGTGTACATGAGAAACAAACTTACGGCTGAGGTTTCCTGTAAACGATCTGGCTGCAGATGGTGTGGCCTTGAGGGGAACAAACAAAAGACACGGAAAGAAAATCAGCACAAACTGCCGCTGCTTTTCCTCATGCTCTAACATAAGATATGAGTGGAGCTTTCTGAAAGCTGCAGTTAACCACTTGTGGGCTCCTCAGGCATCTTCGCCATTCAGCCAGCATTACTTATTCTGCTTCAGACAACCCGCTAATTGAGCATGGTTATTCATGAGAGACCGGATAAAAAGAGTGGCCCGAAATCCAGGCTCTAAAATCCACCTGAACGCTCCGTCCACTCAAGCATGCTTACCTGATGTTTTCTGTCGGACCAGCACATCACTGAGCTGTAAAGATATGAAAAAAAGAATTAGATTAATTAGAGCAGCTGTAACTAGGAATTATTTTCATCCTCTAATAAACTGCAGACTGTTTTGCTTCATTTCGATTTAAATTTTTTTTTTTTTTTTTTTTACAGAGGCTGTGCTTTTTTTTTTTTTTGACCAGAAGATATAACTTCGCAGTTATCCACCCACTCACTGTCCCATCCATCCACTTATTCGATTAAGGGTGTAGAGAAAATTTAAATCTCGCTTCATTTTCAGTGAATTACTTGATCAGGTGTTGCTATTTTACAATGTGTTAATCACCTTTTACATTTTCATTTATTTAAATGAAATAACGACATTTGGTCTCTCTGTATCGATACAATATTGCCAATAAAAAACATCTACTGCGCTGTAATGATTGATTCTCTTTCATTCTTTCTTCTCTCCCTTTTCACTTTTCCCCAGTGGAAGATAAACAGTCTGAAAATCCTTCATACTTTTAAATTTCAGCTATAGCCACAAGATTTTTCCAGTGCTGACAACACAGGCTTCTGTAAGGCCACTCCGCTGCAGCCTGATATAAGTCGTCTGTGTATTTTAGAGGAGAGGTATGTCTAGTTATGACTGCTTTTACAGTAATGTTTGTCTGGCGGTGTCACTTGTGCCCCAGAGCTAAACTTGCTTACTCTGGGCTTGCCGGAGCAGGGTGGAGTTGTCAGAAAGTACTATTCAAAGTACTCGGAGCACGCAGCCAAGTGTTAACAGCTTGATAAACCACTGGCTCATCCTGCGTTACCGCTTTCAGTGTGTCCCCAAGCGTTTTTCCAGTAAAAATAATATATGGAATTAAAAAATACAGATCTTTTACGTGATTACACACCCTGCTTAACTGAATGCAAACTTTTCCAGATGTTACCTGGTGGACGTGCACGTGAGAACACAAATGTCACGCGTGTCTGATCGGACATTAAGTGGATGTCCCGTTTTCCTGCACGCCCTATCCTGGCAGCACCACACCTAAACCAAATGAAGCCGTGGGAACATGGCTCGAGTGGACTGTTTCCCATCTGAGCTAGATATGAGAAAGAGAAACTTTGAAGACTGTCATAACTGGATTCACCACACATCTGTGCGACATCGGAGTTGCACGCATGAAAACAAATCTAAATAATTTCCCCTAGGGATCAATAAAGTATTCTGATTCTGAAATTAATATTTGTATTTGAAATGGCACAGATTTCATGCAACCAGCGCTAGATGTACACCAGCTTGTTTTGTGTCTTTTCCTGCTCTTGAATAGGGCTGCCACGATTAGTCGACTAGTCACGATTACGTCGACTATCAAAATTGTCGACGACTAATTTAATAGTCGACGTGTCGTTTGAAGCTTTGTAAGATCCCAAAAGACGCAGGAATAAGTAGTAGTATTTAAGAGTGTAACAACGGACTGAAACAGAAAATGGCAGCATTGCATGTTCAAGGATGCCAGCTGCCGTTAAACTCCGAAGAAGAAGAAGCAGTGTCCCAGAATTCATAGCGCGGCCCTGCTCAATTTTCAACAATGGCGGCAGCTAGTTAGTTTTAATATTACTCTTATTATTCTTTCTGGGTCACAAAATAAACGTTCAACATATTTTCAGGCGAGAATGTAGCTGTGTAAACCTCAAATATCTGCTCAGTTTATCAAGACACCACATATTTTCAAAAGCGCTCCGACGTTTTCGGAGACGTCTGTTACCCACTAGCTCGATAGCTAGCAGGGGGCAAGGCTCACTAGAGCCGGTGAGAGCACATACCTTAAACTTAAAGCTGTAAGCTAATGATAGTTATATAAGAGCAGATGCTGCTGGTGCAATAAGCTGTACGTTTTACATCCAATTGATGCACGATCTGATAAGTCGACTAATCGCAAAAATAATCGGTGACTAGTCGACTATTAAAATAATTGTTTGTGGCAGCCCTACTCTTGAACCACCTCACTAATGAAATTTGAAGGTACAGTCAGTTTTTCTAGGTTATTAAATGGTAAATAAAATATTGTACTCATAAATATACAGTGACTAGTGTGTAATTACGTCTTCCAAGAAATGAATCCCTTGTCATAAATGTAGAATGAATGCAATAAAAACACATGCCTTGCCATTTTATCCACAGTGGACGAGATAAACGTCACTGTTCCACCTTCTAGTGTTTTATATACATGGCTAGAGGCTAGCCACATACATAATAAACCGATTTGTACACCATAGTACAAAAACAGAATTCAGTTGACTGCAATCTACTGACATCTAGTGTTGAAATTTCCCACACTGTACCTTTAACTATAACTTAGATTGACTAATTAAAACAACAATTCATCAGAGCCCTACTTGTAAGCGTGGGATGTACCGATTGTGAAATTCTGGCCTCACGTGTATTTTTAAATTAATCATTTGGCAAATTTTTGTTTATTTGTTTTGTTTATTCTGTTACTGTATTTATTACCTCATGAACTAAACTGCCCTAATGTCATCTTTAGACACAAAAATGTTGTAACACAACAAATAAAACATTTGTTAGTGCCAACTGCAGGGAAACTTATTTTCCCATAGCCCGCTATCATTTAAAAAAAGTCAATGAGAGCCTAAAAATCTGCGCATTCCTATTATAAAAATCCAGCTGATGTGTGTGCAGTATTAAAAAAATAAGCATGCAGCACAACTGTGTCATCGCAAAGCCACCAACATGACTTAAAGAGGAGTCCACACTTTTTTTTTTTTTGAGGCTTCAGGGAAAATGCCAGCCTTTAATCTGCACTCCAAGTAACTGATAACCAACACAGCTCAACCAGGAGCTGTGTTGATAGCCAAGATAACCATTATCAGCACAGCTCTGCAGACTGAACTCACTGACAACACACTCATGAGAAGTACAGTTCAACTCTGAGGAGACACTTAGTACCATCCAGTTCATATTTCAGCACATGCATCTGCACGCACTGCTGGACTTGTGAAGGAAAAGCCATGCTATCTGTTACACACACGTCGGACACGGGCTATTTCTACACACAAACATCATCCTATTTCAGACTGTGCCTGTCACATATAGCAGTGTACAGCAACTGCTGGGCTTTCAAAACTACCAAGAAACAAAACAGTTAGCGGGACAGTGAACGGGTGGGTGTGCGGGACCTCTTCACAAACTTGTGCTGCCTCTCAGTCAGTGTGCCTGCAGGTCTGTCCCTGGTGACGAGGCCCTGCGTTTACGAGCTAACAAGCTAGCCATGTTGTAACTCCTCGAAGCGCTTTTAAAACACAGACTCGTTTGGCTATTTCTTCCCAGCCTACCTGACGAGCCGCTGACAGGGAGCGGCACAGCGTCCGGTAAACACGCGGAGATCGCGATAACATAGCGTGGCCGGGGAGTGTCTGCCTGGTCCTGACAGCGGTTGAAGCGGCGGTACGGAAGCCCGGCAGAGCTCTAAGAATGGGAGGAACCACTGCGGCTGGACTGGAGGGGTCCACCGTAGCGGGCGGTGGGAGCAGACTGGATATTACTCACACTCCGGTCATAGTTCGCCTCACCATGAACTTTAATCCTTTAAATATTGTCATTAAAATTAAATAAATTTAGCTTTTCTTATTATAACATAATGAAAATAATTTATTTAACAGGACTGTACCATGTCTGCATACTATACTAAAACAACTTATAATTGATAACACATCATGCAGACCACGGTGTTAGAGAAACAAGAAAACAGACACAATGAATGAATACACTCATAAAGAAGTAACAATTTATTCATTACTAGCCTTCAAAGATTCATATGTTTATTAACAATGCGGTAGGTTACGGGGACGGGATAGGCTGACATGCTAGAACACACCTCCTGCTTTCTGGAGCGCTCTCTGCTGTACCACTACAAATAACCGAGTTTCCTCCTCCAGGACCCAGACCTGCACCCTTCCTCTGAGCTGTAAGACAGGTAAGTTTTATATTGCATATCGAGTAAAAAGGATGCCATGTTGATGATACTTTAATATCTGTTTGTATTTTTACTTATTTAGTTTGATTTCAATTAAATAGACACTTTTTAAAAATGAGGTAACCTGCAACCTAAAAAGGGATATCATGTATATGTGAGAAAGATGTCTCCACTAGCTGTACCAAGTTCTCTTTCCTGCTATTACTTGCATGCATTTTATTATTCATAAGTGGGTTTTTTTTTTTACTTTTGTCTTTTTAACCCTACCAGAATGAATCAGAGTGTTTGGAGCAAAGCCATGTATTCCTCCAGCAACATCTGCCTGGATGGCTGTGCTGCAGAGCATCTCTCCTCTTTTCAGCCTGACCTCATGCCATCAAACTCAGATTCGTCAGGCGTTTCATTGACCTTACACAGAGAAGGTGAGAACATGAAAACACTACCAGATAGTGCTCATTATAGCAGTGCAGTTGCTGGTTTGATGTATTCCAGTCAACTGGATCTTACTTCATCCAGAGGCAGCACCAGTGGATCTTTATTCATGGGAAGACACCCGTCTCCCGCACCCACTTCTTATGGTCACCATGACTGGAACCTGAACAGAGGCCATCAAGCAAAGCGTGCGAGAGTAGAAAATATAATCAAAGGTATGACCAGCCCTACTCATATGTACGACACAGAAGTGAAAACGAAGGAGCGTAAAGAGACTGACTGCACGCACAATGACGAAAAGATCCAAGAAGCACTTTTCCTTCAGAAACGCATGGAAAGCACGGCTCAAAGCCAGGTAACAAGAAAGCAGCTGGAGAGCCAGCATCAGCACCCCAGGCAGCTCAGAACAAAGGTTACTCACCTGGATGGAGTGAGAGAAGCCCATGATTCCATCAAAACATCTGGTGATGCGTTTACAGATTTGTACAGTGAGTTTGAGAGCAGTTCGAGTCTAAAATATCAAGGATGGAAGAAGGTTAAATTGATGAACTACTTCCAATCCAAACCGGCCAGAATAAGGCTAATGGCAGATGTTCTAAAGTACGAGTTGTCCAGAGTTGTCAGCAAGAGCGTTGACTCCATTTTCAAAAGTGTGCCGCTTTTACAGACATCGCCATATGAAGTGGAAAATGTAGAGACTGGTACGCCTCTTCAGCCATCGGTGAGCAGTGATGATGATAAGTTGAGACTTCCATGTTGTGGGACTCCAGAGGTGCAAACCCCAGATGTTCAAACAGAAGCTCTGTCTCTGGTTGTGCAAAAACACGAACTGGAAAGATCCAGGTTACCAGCTCACCACCGTCCAAAATCTCCAAATTTCCTCATCGTTGACTCTGCCCTGCAGGAATCTCAAGCATCAGAGAAGAATCACCGTGCTCTCAAGAGCCTACAGGACAGTTACTCAGAAGAAGGCTGGAAGTCAGTTAAAGTGAGATCAAAGGTCAATTCCAGATCTGTGAGAAGCCCACAGACTCACGCTGTGTCTGCAGATCCGGTGATTTTGGAAAGCACTGGTCTCCTTCATGTGAAGACAGAGTCTGATAGCCTGGTGAAAAGCAACCTGTACATGCTGAATGTATCCTTTCTAATTTCTTGTGTTAACCTGTGGCTTTAAGTAGCACTTAGCAATGACAGAACACCTCCAATATATCTGAATACTGTAGCATCTCATGCAGATGTCTTTAAAGTCTTTACTGTAAGTACTATAAGTCTCATTTAAATACTTTCTATCAAGCAGAAACACATCAATTTAATTTGGGGTTCAGTATGTTAAAAAGGACACTGAGGCATGTGGACTTGATGAGCCAGGGATTGAACCACTGGCCTTCCAATCGGTAGGTGACCCTGTTTTTAATACCTCTTTTAAACACTTTGTGACTGGTTTTGTCCTAAAAGGCACTTACAAATAAACTTTATTTACTTAGTAAATGATCTGCTGGACCTCCTGATTCCCAGCCACCCCTTTTAAAGAAAAAGACAATAAACCTACCCATTGTGGAATCAACATTTTCATCGTATATTGGCTATAAATGAATCAGTTTTGGAGAGAAAATATCTTGTTTTTGCGTTTCGTTCTTAACGCTGGTGAATTTTAGGAGGGTCTGACCACAAACCATCTGAAGAAAGCAAAGCTTATGTTTTTCTACACTCGCTACCCGAGTTCACTTGTGCTGAAGATGTGTTTCCATGATGTACAGGTGAGAGATGGCTTGCAAGTTGGATTCTTGCACATGTCGTGTTATCGTCCTTCTCACAGAGTAGAAAACATGTTACATGTGCTGCATTTACAGATTTATACAATTTCTTTCATTTTGCATTTGAGCAACAGCGATGCTACTTTCCATTTTGGGAGAAAAGTCTCAACCTGAAAACATACAAAGAGTCCTCTGTAACCTTTGGATTTATTATTACATCGTTTTCAGCATCATAATCCACAAACCAAAGACATCATCATATAATTCACAGTGTGTTTAAAAAAACAAACAGAAGACAGTTAAATAGCTTCATGGGTGATTTTATTTGCTTCACATATTGTAGTGTGCACTGTAAAACATACAAATCAGAAAACAACAACGTTCATTGTCACATTTGACAAGCTCACTTACCTTTCTTTCCTCCTCAGTTCACGCGCTCCATCACCTCTCAGCTCATCAAGTGGTTCAGTAACTTCAGGGAGTTTTACTACATCCAGATGGAGAAGTTTGCTCGACACGCTCTCATCGAAGGAGTGGCAGACGTAAGGGGTCTGACTGTGGGGAGAGAATCAGAACTTTTCAGGGCTCTCAACAGGCACTACAACAAAGCCAGCGACTTCCAGGTGAGGAACAACTGAGGACTTATTTTACTCTAACACACTGATTGCTTCCTAAAAGCGAGTCGTGAGGTGTCACTCAGGTATTCCTTAATTTATAGCCTCATTTTTGACCATGCATCATCTTTATTTTAGAAACACTGTACTGTGTCCACCGTATCTGCAGCTCCTCTTTTTTTATGTCGCCGTATCGGTTTCAGAAAAAGTAATAAAGGAATAGAGCTTACCAAGATTCATTACATTATTATGACTAATATTGTGTAGATGTTACGTAATTCTCATTCTTTCTTTTTTAACCCCTTAAAGCCTGGTGTTTCATATTTAATACATGAGATTTTTTTATTTGCTAAAAATACAAAATAAAAAGCTTTTCTAAGTATTAAATTGGAAAACAAATAAATAAAAATATTAAAAGCAAATACAAAACAAATTAAAACTCAAAAATATACGCAAATTAATATTTAAATTCAGTTTAAAAAAAATAAATAATAGATTCGTTAAATACCCCAGAATTTTGTAAAAAAAAAAAAAAAAAAAATTTTCTGGCAATTATTTAATCGTTCAGGCTTTGAAGGGTTGAGTAAAATGTTTATTTAACCTTTCCAAAATGTGAACTTTACCTGAAAATGGTACAAATTGTGTGAAACTGCAGCAAATACGCAATAATTAGAAACAACCAAACAAAAAAAACCCCCAAGAAGCATGTTTCAAAGTAAGAATTTTCTCTACAGTCTGATTTAACCCCCATGTGGAGAGGTCTTTTTCACCTATGTATAGTACAAATATAGTGTTTTTTCCTTTATTGAACAGTTGACTGCAGTGAAACAGGATAAGAGAGTAAGATGTTAAGCGTTATGTTTCACCCAGTTAATGTTAAGTTTGCAAAACTGTAAACAACCTAATAATTTGTAACTACTGATGAAGAGAAAGCAGAAATTGACCTATTCTGATCTTATGGTTTCTCTCAGACGGTCACGATGATTATTTTTCTAATTCATAATGTGCCCATGTTGAGCTGTTAATGCACAGAGATCATAAAAGGTCAAATGACACAAATTATTTCATAGAGTTCATATAAAGAAAGGTTTAATATGTTATATTGATGTGAGTGTTGCACTTCGATGAAGCAGCTGTGACAAGCTTTACTGAAGAAAAAATAAGTCAGGGCACTTAGTAATATATTAAATAAAGATTTGCTTTGAAAATGCACATTTATTAATACAGAGTAAATGTCAGCACTGTGAACAGAGCTGATCAGTACAATGGACTAAAACGTCCTGATGATGACTGTTTGTACTGAGAAGCTTAAATCACTGGTAATTAAATAGCAGATTGTAGTCATTTATATGTGCTCAGTATGACTTAAACCATTAAAAACAGTGATGAGTTTTAATGAAGCAACATGATTTCCCACTTCTGCAAATAAAAACAACCATTATTTTTCTTTATTGTCCAACTTTTAAATCAAAACACATTTCCGTGTAGATCTTAAAGGCTGAGACAATTTCAGCATGATTTGATAGAAATCAGAATCAGCCTAATAAAATCTACACCTTCATGTGATTACCAGAGTTGTTAGGCTTAGTGGAATTGTTGAAAATGTTTAGTTATTGTTTGTTTCAATGTTACCAAACAAACATATACTAAAATACAAATACTAAAAACTAAGAACTTTCATCTATTTTTTTTATTCATTAGTTTTCCAGGAACTGAAATTGTTTTAAGCTTTAACACGAGTATTCCTCTAATTTCCAAATGAGTAACAGAGAAATTAAACCTATAAATTGTGCTTTGAGTGGGAGAAGACAAAGACAGCACGGCAAGCATAAGAGGAGCTACAAGTATGTCAAACAGATTGGTTAAGAAAAGGAAAAAAATGATTCGTCATTAGACATACTTGTGCTAGCTGTGCAACTGGACTGAGTAAACCTGTAAAACTAATAACTGCCATTCGAATAGGGAGGTTTTTTTTATGCACAATGAAATTTTGTATAATTTAGCACAGTCCATATATGGTTAACACTAATTACACAGCAAGTATTGCAATTCCATCTCACATATTAGTGTCAGCTGTTAGTGACATAAAGTACATCAGCTAGAAAAAGAAAAACTGATGTTATACATACGTCCTAAACCTGTTCATTAAATCCACCAATAGAACTTATTGAGTGTTGTTGCTAATAAATACATTTCTTTAAACTCTGGACATGTTGTTCAAATACTCTTGGCGTCACAAATATATTCTCATGAGTTTGTGCAAAATAAGATTTTAATCTTTGTGCATATGTTTTAAATGTTAAAAAAAATATCCATACCAAACCCCACCGTTATTATAATCACTTATATTCTCGCTGTACTCATTTGAAATTTCACCAGATTTAACAATTGCATATCTTTAAATAACATAACATTGCTTATCAGGTCCATTTTGGAAAATTTGTGTATGCACTTTTATTTTGTTACATGACAGTAGTTTAAAACACTTAAAGGTTCACATTGCAAAATAAGAAAAGCTGATTACAGCACAGGTAGTTGTATACTCATTGGTTCAGTTTCCCAAACATAGATTAATCCTGATCCCAGACCATAAACCTTAGTTTGGGACAAGGCTGAATCAGTGTCAGGGAAACTTGCTAAAATAATATTTGTTCTTGATCATTTCACTTCCTTTAATTTTGTTCTCAGTCTCTGTGCTAAGACCTGATTTGTTACTTACCTGAATTTTCTCGGTTAGAGTCACATCTAAAATATAGTGCCATATACAATTCACACTATCTGTCGACGACAGACTGAACAGAATGGCAGCAAAGGACTGATATTCCCTCTCTCCCCCATTAAAGAAATTCTTGTGTGGATTCACAGGTGCCCGACAGATTCCTGGAAGTTGCTGAGATTACACTGAGAGAGTTTTACGTTGCCATTTCAATGGGCAAAGATCGTGATCCATCCTGGAAGAAGGCAATCTACAAGGTGATCTGTAAACTGGACACTGATGTACCAGCTGAATTCAAAAGTCATCACTCTGTATAAGAACCAGGAGACGACATGATCATGTGCCACAGTGACCGGTCACAATGTGGACTTACTCATTTCTTCATGGGGAAAAAAAAAAATACTTTTTTAAAATTATTATTATTAAATTAAAAACAAAGATTGGCCATCTGAAAAGTAATGTAGATTCTGCCATACTGATGGCAGTGGGGTGTATATATATCTACTGTCAATCGTTTTTGTTTCATCATTGGCTGGATAGATGCATGTATTTTGCTATATTATATAGCAACAATACATATTTTACATGATTAAAAATATTTTATTGTTGACATGACGAGTCACAGATCACAATTTGTTTTCTGTAAAAAGCACAAAATAAATTCCAAACCAGGAATTTACAAAATCTTTAATATTGATGGAACAGAACTTATTACTGTACATACAAACAAAATGACAAAAATATATAGAACACAAACCATTTCAATTCTACAATTACAATGTCAGTGAACCAGTTAAAGTATTAATAAAGGATTAATACAAAAAGGAATAGTTTCTTGCTTTCTTCCATACTTACCACCTGGATCCATCCATTCATTTACCACATGGCACACTTCAACCAATGGTCCAAAGCCAATTTAATCCTTCATCAGAAGTGATTTGTCTGTTTGTAACCGTCGATCCTTGTTGTGTCCTTCAGTTACTCCAGTAACAATGTCGGTAATCCAGATTAAATTTATTGTAAAAAAATAAAAAATAAAATCCTGATGTGCTTGATTTCAACAGCAAACAGGGGCCAAAAAAACAACAAAATAGTTTGGGAAACTATACATTTCACACTAAGAAGCCATTTTACTAGGTACAACTGTTCAACTGCTTATTATTGCAAATATCTAATCAGCTAATTGCCATGTAGAAATGGTCAAACCTGCTGAAGTCAAAAATGTGAGTGAGAAAAAGTGGGATTTTAAATGTGGCATGTTTGTTGATGCCAATTGGGCTGGTCTGAGTACTACAGAAACTGCTGATCTACTGGGGTTTTTAACACATAACCATCACTAGGATTTATGACGTAACCCCAAATAACCATGTGTCAAAACCAAGGAATGCAGAAAAACATCTCTGAGCACACAACACATTGAACCTTGAAGCAGAATGGCTACAGCAGCAGAAGACCACATCGGGTGGCACTTCTTAAAGTCAATAAAAGGAAACTGATGCTACATAGGCTCACCTAAATTGGAAAGGAGAAGACCAATGAGTCCAATAAGCCTTGATTTCTGGTGCGACATTGGGATGGTAGAGTCAGAAGTTGGAGCTTGACAATTTGTTTTCCATGACAACAGAGTACCGTCTGATGTGCGTACGATCATTATACAAATTCGGTTGAACGCCATTTGTATGCAACACGGAATGCCACAACAAAGGTGGACATCAAGACAATGGTACACCTGCAGTCAGTCTGTGGCTTTTCGTTAGACTCTGAGTGTCGTTTCTGTGTAGCCATTTCCATCGTTGCTGGATTTCAAAAATGGTGGGTTTGATTTTCGTGAAGGAGTTTCTCTCATGACTTATCAAGTGACGTCCCTGTCTAGCCAATCAGTGGCATGCAGCGTGTTGATGTCACATTTTCAGATCGCTTGGAACCCCAGTTGAGTAGGTACTAAAAAAGTACCTGATACCAGGTACTATGACCTAATGGCAAACCCTAAAAAAATAAATAAAAATATTGAGTTGTTCTGAGTAGGTACTTATGGAAAAGGGCTATTAGAACTAAATTAGCACTATTCATATGCCAGACATACCTGAGTACTGTTACTGACCTTGTCCTTCCCTTTATGACCAAAGTGTACCCATTGTGTGTTGGTGGCTAATGCACCATGTAAACAGCTCAAAGCATCTCACACTGGTTATGGAACATGACACGTTTACTATACTAAAATGACCTCCACATTCACCAGATCTCAATCAAATAGAGCACCTTCAGAATGGGAGTGGTAGAACGGGAGACTCCACTATGGATGTGCAGCTGAAAAAATGTGCACGAACTGAAGGCAAATTGAAGCCCAACCAAGTACTAGTAACAGGGATGAGGTGGCCAGTGAGGGTATAGTAATCAAAATGTGGTACAGGCAACATCTTATTTTGACTTTGAGTGCAAAAAAATAATATTAGAATTGTTTGTTTTGTTTTTCTAATAATTAAAAAAGAAAAAACCCCAACAAAAAACAGTAACAGAAATTTTTTAAAAACGGGACATCTAAGAACCCCAAACCCAGAGTGGACTGATTTTTCCCTTACAAAATGTTCTTCCATATTTTGACAATTTGGGTTTGTTTGGTTTTTTTGTTTGTTTCAGGGTTAGGGATGCACTGTAAACCATTTCAACAGATGCTGCCAACAGTCCAATTTCAAACTGGTCATCATCTATTTCTAAAGATGTTGTAAAGACACTGGGTAAAGCAATCCAAAGTGTTAAAGCTTTTGTGTGAGAAAATGCCATGTGAAAATAAAAGTAGGTCAACTGATCTACATGGTAATTTCTAACAAAATACAATTTTATACAAAATATGTAGATCATAAAACCCACCTGATAAATTCAGTAAGACTCAGAAAGTTTAGATTGTGTTTTTTATTGTCCCTTTAAAACTATGGATGGACCAAGAAACATTGCTACAGGTATACAGTACATGAATTAGGAAGAGTATAAAACAGCAAAAGAATCCAAACATAAGAATAATGATAGGATGCAAGACTAGACGTATCAGAGAATTATAAACTACATATTGATTTGATTTATATCCAGAGAAATAAAAGCCTCTAATATATGTAATAATGAATGTAATAAGAAACAGATAACAGCTGGTGAAATCACCCTGATCAAAATTTCATCGCCAGTAAGCTTCAGCAGTTTTCACATTCTGGGCACCTGCAGAAAGAAAAGCATGATATTGGTAATTTCACGGTTAAATTTCACTCAAGTTTATTTGTTTTATGTGACAATAAGGACTGCATTAAAACAATGAAATTTCATGTATTTTATGGCATTCTGTTAACTACTGTTAAATACAGAAGATAATAGTGTTACCTGCATTCTCATATAAGTCATTCTTAATCTGTATGCTCCCGATCAAACTCAATAAGATTACTTTGGAAATGGTAAGTCGAATCTTTTTCGGGAAAATGGCTGGCTGATTGACCAAATGTTTCTCTCAGTATATTTTCCAATATTACTGATACAAAAGACGTTCCCTCAAACTTCTCATTTGAGTCATTAAACATTCTGATTAAAATATTTTAAATTGTAGAATATTATGACTTAATAGCCACAAACATCATCTACAATTTTTCTAACAACCTGAACAATATGAATAGGAAAAATACGAACCTTTCACTGAAACCAAAAAAAGTGTAAGATTATCTTCTTAGAAATACTTGGTACGGTTGAGAGCTCTTTGTGCCAGCTGGCCACTCTCGTCTGTTATTTTCTCCCAGTCCGTTTGACCCACCACGAAACCGATAGCACGCTTTCGATCTGCATCCTTTTGCTCTTCAAGATCAGCCCATCGAACCTTTGGAAAACAAACAAAACAAACAAAAAAACCAGGGAGAAACCCAGGATATCATGTTATGAACAAGAAATGGGTAAATGATTTCAGATAATTCAGTAACATCTTTGAACATTCAGTATCATAGAAACTACTAGGGACACACCAACTGTGAAATAAATGCTAAAAATAATTCAGTTTTCTGTTATATTTCTTTTTTAATTAATAGTGAACTGACGTTCACTGTTTAAATGCATGTTTAAACATGTAGCCAGCTCACACCTGACATAAATATACATATCAGCCTCTGATATTGATAAAGGTCATATTTGCTGATTTGCTAGCTGTTGTATCAATGCATTCTTAGAAATGGTAAGGAAAAAACAACCTTGAACTTTTGGTTTTTCCTCACTAACAAACAAATGCACTCATAGATGGTCAGGTCAAATTTTACCCTCTTCTTTCCAGGTTCGGACATGCGTGTGGCATAGTCATCTGGCAGCTGTAGGTAGTCTTCGAGGCCTGCCATATGTTCGCCTTCACGCTTCCTCTTCCCGCCACTCCCCAGACCATCCAACTTGTCTGTTTAAATTGAAGATTACCGTTCAGTTTACCTCTACTCCCCCATAAAAACAACATAAAACCTCAACAAGGTATCACTCATTTATCAAAAAATAAAATAAAATTATGAGACAACTAGTAACATCTGTTTTATCATTGCTCCATAAAACGATGATCCAGGACCTGATCTTTTTTATACAAAGAATTAGTCTATAATGTGTCTTTTTAACTTAAAGAGAAATGAGGTCTTTATTTAAAATTTAACCTTTTTTTTTATTTTTATTTTTTAAATTTACAGTCACAATAGAAACAACTTAAGGCGCTTTCCTGGTGTTCTTACAGAAACTGCAGCCCATGTCTCATTCAGTAACTGACTGTTTCCTGTTGACATGCTAACAACATAAATAGCGGTTTGTACTAGATCTGATCAGCCTGGAGGTACTGTGCTGTTATTGATTATAACACCATAAGCCTCATCTAACAAAACACCTGCTCAACTAAATGAAGAACAGCTGTACAAGTCCTATCAAATCATTTTTCTCTCTCTATAAGCATAATTCATAAACTGGTTTATGGTTTACAGTGTACTCTAATGTACTAACAGGCGCAAAAGATCCCCAGTTCAATGCTGGGAGGAGACTCAAATCCCTTTGGGAGATTAAACAAATTAAACATTAGGTAGCTACTCACTGTGGTGACCCCTCATCAATAAAGGAGCAGCCAAAAGAAGCTTTGACTCAAACTTTTTCTGAATAAATCCCTTCAGAGCACCAAAATTGTACGCTCCTAAAGAATTATATGTAGATATAAAGCTAAAACACCCGTTTAAACCCCCCCCCCAAAAAGATTTTTAAAATATTTTTTTATTTGCTGTATCCCCTATATGCAGTTTTAATAATGATGAGGTTTGGCTGTTGGTTGGTCTTTAGTGGGATATAGAAACCAGTTGAAACTATTATTGCTTTTCATCAGCAACAAAGCATTAGACCAGTAACTTGACCAAGTCCACCAGTGACTCAATCAAAATGCAAAAGAATCGCATCAGTCAAACAAAGTTCACAATAGGAACAGAAAAAAGAACACAAAACATACACACACGACTTCACAGATCTCGCTACATGACACTTAAAACACATTTTAATGATGCAGAAGGCTCTATATGACAAAGGCAAGACTGGATCATCATTAAAAAATAAATACCTACCAAGTTTTGCCTCTGATGTGTCCATCTCCCATTTGCTTTTTGGAATGTAGCCCTATATTACATAAAGAAACACTGCAATGGTTAAACATCAGGGTGATACAGGGGGAAAAGGGAAGGGTGGAGAAAGTGGGGAAAGGGGTTGGCTGAAAAGACAGGAAACTGGTTTATCAGAGGTTATAAGACACAAAAACAAGCACAACTGTAGGGTGAAACTTGGTACAATACTTGGTAAAGACATACAGTAACTACTAACAATGGCATGCACAGAGTTTAATTTAATTTGATTGCAAGGTGAGACGTGTTCACACTGAGTCTTTTGTTTTCTGTTACCGGCTTAAAAATGGACAACTGTGCTCTGCTTTGGTGAACACAAACTTCATTTAACAACAGTCAACCTGTTTTGCTAATGATCATGTGATTGGAACACATTTCACATGTAATTTTTTCAAATCAATTCAATTCCACACACACTGATAAACCTATAACTAAATTTACAAAGAACAAAGGTTCTTGATTCTTAGATTGCAGTAGTACTACTTGTGAAAAGGCTTTAGTGTGTAGAGATCTTTCGTTACCAAACATGAAATCATCATGAATGAGGTTCCCTGCTGTAACATCACTGTGTAGTTAGCTGGCCTTTAAAGCAAAATAAACAAATTTAAAAAAACAAAAACATTAAAATAAAAAGGATATTTGGTTAGCAACAGCAAATTGCTCGAACTCCACTATTTAATTATTAATTTCAGGATTGTTTGTTAATCTCTGAAGGAGTCATTTCTGTTAGACTGAACAATAGCGCTTATAATGTTAGTATGTCACCTAAAAGAGACTGAGAGAGCATCTTTTTACTGCTTAACTTTATAGATGACAAGAGGTAAATTATTTAATATAAGGCATCGGGAACTTGTTCAGATCATCTTCTCTAGCATGAGATTGTGAACTATGTTTGCCATTTCACTAAAAAAATGTAATGTCTGAATTTTGAGGGTCCTGAGATCATGAGGAGCATATTTAATGCATGCTTTGTCATTTTAACTGATTGCATTGCTTTTATTACTATATCAACCGTTTTGAAGGTCCTTTACTTTTAAGCAATTTATTATCCTTTATTTATCCAGGTGAAAGTCTCATTGAGATTTAAATTCCATTTCAAGAGAGAACTGGCCATCATGGCAGCAAAAGTTACAACAAATACAACAATAAAAACATGCGTTTTTAACCTTGACCAACCATACGTATTATAAAAAGATAAAGCATCAGAATTAGTTCACATGTTGTGAATACTGCGTTTAATGATTGTACAAGGTGTTTTTTAAGTGGTTTTTCTATTTTCAAAAACATAAAATGTCAAATCCATTATATAAGTGTGGAAATCACCCTGCAAATGAGTATGATAAAATCTGACTGTTTAATTCCACATGGCATATGCATGACAACATTGGCATGTAGGAATTTAACATGTGTTATTTATTGAAGACACTTGGTTGCTGGCTTGTTTGGATTTCTTTATCAGAATTCACCTCTGCAAAACTTCAACAACATCAACAAATGTGTTAAAACTTATGTGTGTAACTATTTAACTGCAAAGTTACAGGGACCAAAATAACACCAGCACTCTGGTGCAGTTTTTTTCTCCCACAGAAAATACTGCTTGAAAACATCAGGCTTTTCTTTTATGACTTTTCTACTTCAACAGGGAAACATTTGCATAACGCCAACAAACTGAACTCAATTCTGCTCAATATCAATTTCATCTCTTTGTAATGTTATTGGTGATGCCTTCCGCAACAGTTCCATGGGCTCCATAGGATACTTTTAAGGATTTTACCAAACATACAGATTTTGTTTTCTGTGAAAATTAATCAAAAACACCAAAAACATGTTATATGCGATTGATTACCAACATCCTCAAGTATATTCACCTACGAGATCAAGTTTTCGATCACTGCAGACTTGTACAAATCCTTATCTTTTATTTATTTTGCTGCATTACCCTGTGAAAGGCCCAAGTGCCGTGGGTTTTTTGGAAAAGTTAAAATGCAACTGGCACACTGATGGCTTTAGGATTAGTATCATTTTAGAGGAACCTCTTTTTAATTGAAGATTTTTTTTAACATATCCCCATCATCTCAAATATCACAAAAAAAAAAGAAAAACTTGACAAAATATACATATTCCTTTTGTTTTAAATGTGAACGTATTCCTTGTTCGACGATTAAATTAGATAAAATATTTTTTTAAAAGAAAAGAAAATAGCTCAGGTATTTGTCTTCATTTGATATGATGGCATTTGAACATGTCAGCTTTCTGCAGGGTTTTAAGATAATTTGGCCTTTGCCCAAAAGACAATCATCAGTTTTACAAAGTGATTTTTTTCCCTTTACATTTCTGGTTAAAGTTGACGTTTAACAAATAGTAAATAAGAGGGAAATACACAAACCTCTGTTGCTCAACCTAACATAGGCACATTGCATTAACCATTTTAGGGTCAATTTGAGCTTATATGCAGTTACCCCAAAAAGCCTATTTGTGAAATACAAAAGACCCTGGGGCTCGATGTCTTAAGGCAGGGGTCGGCAACCCACGGCTCTTTAGTCTTTATTTTGCGGCTCCGGGTGGTTTGGGAAATTAAATTAGAAGTATTTAGCTCAAGTGTATTTTATTTGTGTTTAGTTCTTTTTTTTAACTTGTACCGGTAGTTCTAAATTGGAAGATTATTGTGATTTTGAAATATAAAAATAAAATTATATCTTATTATTTTTTTCATTGCTCAAAATAAGCGTCACACTCGCGGAAGCCGGACCCCGGGTAGCTGGATCTTCAGATCCATATTATGTCGGCAGCTGTTCTCCTCCGTGAACTATGTTAAAAACAAACACCGCTCACGCCCCACAGATGACAGCTCACAGTCCTGCGTAAAGATGAAAGCCCCGATTTGCAGGCGCTGTGCGCAGAGGTTCGGGACCAGAAGTCCCATTGTAAACATATCGCGGCAGACTCGATGATGTTTACATGAACATGCTTTTCAGCATCTCTTTATTGACCACTTTTCACCACGGTTGCTGTACGCATACAGCCGGCTGTAGCTTTTCAGCTCACAGCCCGACAACACAACAGCAGAGAGAGCACAGACTTTAAGGCGGCGAGGCGTGATTGCGGGTGCAGCTCAGGTGCGTCCGACTCCCATGCAGCGGCACTGCAGACCACGCCCCGCCACACACATTAACCAGGTAAAATACATATTTAGGCAGAATTTTGCAAATATCTATTTTTTTTTTTTTTAGCAGCATAGTGCTTTTTTTCCCCAATTATTTTTTTAAAAGTCAGGTCAAGGCTCCAAAAGCCCAAAGGAGATATAAAGGTGGTGGCTCACAACAGTTTTTGTTTGCTACATGGATCATTTTAGTTCAGCTGGGTGTCTCTCCTTTTGTTATATTTCTTTTAAGAGTTCAAAATGTGTTAATTACATAAATAAAATTAAATTTTCTCTGTAGCACTTCATGGATTTCACAAGCAACACACCTTAGTTGCTCTGTGGATACTTTTAAAAAGCAGTTAAAAACTTTTCTTTTCAAACAAGCCTTTTGTTGATCTACGTATTTTATATTCTTTACATTATTTACATTTGATCTTTTACATTGTGTATAATGTCTATTGATTGTATTGTTTATTTTAATATTTGTGTACAGCGCTTTGTGACTGCCTGTCTGTGAAAAGCGCTTAATAAATAAACTTTACTTACTTACTTTAGTTGTTCACACAAAGCATAAAGGTAAAAAAAACAATTTATACAGTGTTATCTTCATTTTAGATTTCAAAAAGTATTTGCGGCTCCCAGCCTTTTCTTTTGCGTGGAAACCGGGTCCAAGTGGCTCTTTGGGTGTTAAAGGTTGCAGACCCCTGTCTTAAGGGATGTCAATGTTTTCTTCTTGTTTTTTTTAAGGCACACTTGCTCACATCTGTTTTTCACAGTACCTCCACAAGAGACCAATCCAACAAGAGACAGCTTGGAAATCCAAACGTAATTCCAAACTGGACTTGAGGTTGCCCTCAATTCTAGGAATAAACTGACAACAGACGGATGAACAGGAGAAAAAATGAGCACTCAAGTTAACTGTAGCAGCTACAGTTAACTTGATGATGGCCCAAGTATCTCCAGTGACTGGAGATACACATGATAAAAAAGCGTCATCAGTGAATCACAAGTAAAAAGCACTTTTGGAGTACAAGAATGAGATTAAGAACATCCATCCATTCTCTTATGCTTATCCTTTTTTCACCAACTATAGCTTTAAATACACATTAGCCTAATATTAGTTGTTGCGTGATGATCTGATGTCCTGGTTTTACTTATATAATTGACAGTGGCAGATATTCTTCTGTAAATGATGTCTTTCATAATAACAATGCTTTGCAGCTGTTGTATAATGGTTGTGTACTTTGGGTATGCTTGATATCAGAACACTGTTGGCTTTGCCAAAGTGTGAGTCATTGCAGGTAAGGTGTGGGCTTTGTGTGGAAGCTTATCAAATATTGTGTACATCTGGCTTTCCTATGAGCCAGTACCCAGCCTCTATAATGTGTGTAGAGTACATTTTATCTATGTTTTGTTAGATGACTATCCTTTCATAGCAAATTGTATTTGTATGATTGAAACTGGATTTTTATGGCTTATTTTAAGGAAAACTACATTTCAAATACCATTTATACAAAGAAGTTTTTTGGTGCTCAGGGTGGTAGCCACACTTCACACATAAATCCTAAAAGCTCCCCCAACTTGGACTAAATTCTATCAAGAGGACCACTGTCATCTGCATCTCAAGATGCTTGAAAAAAAGAACAAGAGGGGGGAAAAAATACAGTAAAACACTCGCATATGGCATCTGTAATCTCACCTCAAAGCCAGGATCCTGTTATTAAAAGATAAAATTAAGAGACAATTTTTCCCCTCATCCACTCTGCTCTAGAATTCTTACTATTACTGTTTGAATTGTCTTTAAATCACAAGTTACAACACCATACAAAAACAGAGTTTGTCACAGGTTGAATTAATGAGTCTGTTAAACTGTTGATTGGGCTACAATCCAAAACTGAAGTTAGCTGGTTGCTTCCAGCTTTTTAAAGCAGTCTTTGACCTTTTCTTCTTAGATACCAGCAGCAGGATAAATCCCACCGGGGTTTCCAAACAAGAAAGCTTATGTTTTTGCACAACTGTAGTAACTTCATTATCTATTTATAATAAATTATATTTAACATGGAGACTAGATGTGTCAGAATTTTGTATACTTCACTTTAGACAGGTGAGCTGTCACACATAGTTTGATATCTGAGAAGTCTGTTAAATTTGATTAAATACTTTCCCATAGCTACATCTTCTGTACTAACATCGCAATATATAATTTAAGAATAAAATCTAAATAAAAAATGTTAGTTGTACATAGCACATAATGTACCAACAACACTGAGCAGAATGAAGTGTAAAGTGCAGAAAAGCTAAAATGTGCACATAGGGTCTCAGGAGGTTAAGTAAAAACAATTTAAAATGTTTTGTTTATTTCAAATTAACTCTGAAGTTTAGATGTCTCACATCCAAGCATTTATCAACAAAAATGTAAAGAACTTAATTTTACAGTGACAGCTCTGATAATAAAACAAACATGGCGGCCCTTCAAAGTGACCCAATTTGATTCAATGTCAGAGCAGTTTGAGACCTGCAGTTTACATGGACTGTTAATCTTAGTTTGACAAGACAGCAATAAAAGATAACACAGGTTTTGTGTGGGACTGCAGGACTGAAGTGGTCAAAACAGCCTTACACATTAGTGTTTTTTTCTGTTTGTCCTATGACAGACTGCACATTTCTGCACAATCCATATTTTTATCTTTTAATCTCATAAATAATAGACCATACTCAGATAAATCAATGACCTGGTGGTTTAAGTATCAAACAATATTTAAATAAATAAGAACAAAAATAACTGAATATAAATAATATTTCGTAAAATGACATAGTCCTATATAACATTGGATTTTTTAACTTGCTGCATACATGCTAGCATTACAACAACTGCAATAGTGTCCGTTACTTTAATATTTTAGAATTTAAGGGATATTTAGAATTTCTTTTTTTCTTTATTCATGAAGTTATTTACATAAATTAAAATCATCTCAGTATCAATAAAATGAAGCCATATGCAAAAAAAAAAAAAAAATCTGTCAAGTTTATAATTATGACATATGCACACAAAGGAGAAAACACCTGCATAAAAATGGTCTGCACTGGAAATTTTTCAATATGTAATCACAATACATATGAACTAATATTAACAATTCAGCAGGATAAATCTCTCATAATTCATTTCATAAAACTACTAAAAGCCATAAAAAGTACAAAAAGGGTAAATAATAAAACAAAAACCACTAAACAAAAGATTTGAAAAAGTAGTTTGGAATGAAATAATCCCCCTAAGCCTGCAAACTGCTCTAACACCACACATGTTAACTGTCTCAGTTAACAACATGGGACAGGAGCTCATCTTTATATTATAATGGAAGAAATTTAAAAAAAAAAAATTATTAAGATACTTTTATGTAATTATTAATATTGACTGTTTTTAGTGTTGTTGAATGAGCTATTTCCTACTCCAAGCAGGATAGGTTTAGTTGGGAACTTTATCATGCCATTTAAAATATATTTAACTAAAGTCAGTGTTTTTACCCAAGACTGCCTGTGCTACTTCAGAAAAACCAGCTTAAATGAATACACTTGCAGTCCGGACCCAAATCCAGACCTATTACTAAGCTGATGGACTGTTTCTATTTTACTCTGTGTAGCTTTTCTTGTATTTAAGTTAAGGCTATTTTAAGATGCACATTCTCTTCCTTTGTCTTTATAGCAGTCAGTTTATGCGCACAGAAAAACAGACGTGTGCTTTCTAATTCATCCCAGGTGATGCTACTTAGTCAAGCAAACTGTGTGTGTGTGTGTGTGTGTGTGTGTGTGTGTGTGTGTGTGTGTGTGTGTGTGTGTGTGTGTGTGTGTGTGTGTGAGAAAACAGAAAACTAAGCAAGGAGACGAGATGCATAAGTCTGAAGAAGTAAGTCAGAGTACTAGACTGAGAAAAGAGGGGTTGAAGCTGAGAAGCGAAATGTAGTCAAATGTAGGAAAAATGAAGAAAACAGGAAAAGCAACTATCATTTTTTCAAAAGCTCTATTTTTTACATTTATGACTGTAAACCTTATTTTACTTGAAATGAGAAAAGAACATTTTACTATTATTATTATTACCATTTTATTACTAAAACTCCCTCCAGTTCATTGTGAAAATTAATATGATGTTTAATATAATAAACATATATAAACATTGTTGATTTGTACTTTATGTTATATTTAAAGAGATTTTCTCAAGTGGACCTCCTTAAACTTTAATTAAATACCTCTGCACTATATGGACAAAAGAATTAGACCAAAACTTACTGAATAATACTATGGCTTGTTTTTCTTTCTCTCTCAGTGAGGGAAAACTTAATGCTGTTTCTTACCAAGCTATTTTGGACAATTCTGTCCTTCCATCTTTGTGGGAATAGTTAGGAGGAATGCCCTTTTCTGTTTCACCATGAGCATGCTCAGGAATGCTCTCGTGAAACATCAGTGCTCAACCTCACAAATGCTCTTCCAGAAGAGTGGAAGCTGTTACAGATCCAAAGGGAAGACAAATTTTGCATGGAATGCCATAAAATCAGCAGCAGGTCTAATATATATAGGTGGCCCAATATTTTTGTCACTATAGATTAGATTAGATTAGATTAGATTAGATAAAACTTGATTAATCCCTCGAGTGGGTTCCTCGAGGAAATTCAGTTATTAATTTATTTAAGATTAAATAAAACTTTATTAACCATCAAATATAGTGTATGTTTTAAGAACGTGTTGCTCCCGGGATGTTTTGCGAATATTAGAAAAAAACAGAAACAAAACATAATAGTTTTAATTTAATAAATTGAGAGTTTAACTTGAAACTGGTTTACTGAATTTTTATTCATGAGTTCATAAACCTTTTCCCAGCAGTCCAATGTGGGAACAAGCCACTGAATTTGATACTGTATGAAACACGTTTGGAAACTTTTAGACGTTGGTATTTTATGTGGTACAGCTTCAAAGGCTTCATCAAACAGTGAAGAGAAAGTTTCATTTTACCATTCTAGATAGAAGAAGAAAAAAAAAAGTCCATCACTCAAATTTGCCCAGGTTAGAAAATCTTTACAGCTGTGTTACCTCCTTTTAAAATATAACTCAACTGCACTGCATTTCAACAGGCACTGTTGACCTCGGGTGCAAAATTTGGCAGAAAAATTTATGTCAATTCTTTCTTGAAAAACTTTCAACTTTGTAGTAACGGCATACAAAATAAAAGCGGGTGGTAAAGAGTAAAAACATTTTGCACAATGAGAAATTTTTTATAGGGTTGTGTTACGTGTGATTTGTCTAGATAAAAGTGTGCCTTAAAAATAAAAGGAAACCAAAACTGAGCAACTGGTTTTGGTCTCACCAGAATCATGACACTGAAGTGAGACAGTTTCTCATGAGGTAGCAACCATTTAAAGCCATTTTTTAATCCCTGACATTGAGTTGAGAATGAAAATTATTTTGAACTAAGTCAGTCATGGACACCTGAGCAAATGCTAGAAAAACTAAAAAGAAAACCATGACACTAAAGGGGTACTTTCCTCCTTTAGTTAATGGACTGCTCCAGCTATACATATCATATATATGTTTCGGTCTTGGTACTATTTTCCCTGCTCTTGTTTGAGCTTCACTGTAAATTTTCTAATTGCTACATAAACACAAAAGAGCACGAGCCTAATTATTTTGAATGAACCTGACCGTTTCCATGAATTTCACATGTTTTGCTTTTCATTTGAGACATAAAACTCACCTTGCTGAAACAAGAAGTGGCGAGATAACACTAATGACTTGTGTAAAAATTACTGGATAAGCCAGATGGGAAAAAAAAATAGTGGAAGATGGGAAAAAAAAATAGTGGATATGAATCTAAGAACCACGCATTTATGAAGTGAAACTTTTCATGTCCTACCAGATCACTCTCTTCTTCCTCTTCTCTCTTGGGTTCCTTGGGCTCGTCATCAGGGTTGAAATCTTCCATTTCAACCTAAAAAAAATACAACAAGCACATGTTGGTTTATCTTAATTAGTAACAAAGAAGTGTAATTTTCTGATTTTTTTTCAAGACTGAAAAAATTCACCTCCTCTATAGCAGCATCCTGCAGCAGGGACCGGACATCCAAGCGCACCATGTGACGTGGTGAAGGCTCCCAGTTATTAGACATCTGTATACAGAATGTATCATTGAGAAGTGAACGCTGCATCTATACGTTTAGTAAACGTTACCCTTTTTGCAGTCCAAACAAATATCTCTGTATTTGAGATCAGCTAAGTGATCTTATAGACCTTCATTATATCCTTAAGCGTGCGCCCATGGACATTCCGCTTTGCACAAGTCTGAGTGTCTGCAGTGATTTCAGCCAAATACACCTTGAAATGAGAGAAACAAATCCTTTTTAGCACAGGGCAGACATGAGTGTTTTTCTGGCTCTCTCATTAATATAACTCACCTCAAAGCCTTTAGTTTTAGCTGCACTCCAGAACTGATCAAAATGTTTAACCCTGTCATTAATAGTGTCTAAAATAATGAAAGGAAAAAAGCCATCATCCAAGGTTTTCTTAAACGTTTTAAGCATGCTGCTCCGGTAAGTATCCTCCATCTCCAGCTCATACTCGTACTCCATAGCCTGCAAGACAGGTTTTTCTGCATTACATCGTGCATGTATTTTTCTTTACTGCATGTTCTATGCAATTCATCTGTCAGACTTACCTTTTTTTTTACCCTCTTCCCAGTGTCTGGGTCCTTCTCAACTTTCTCAACCTCTGTCATGAAATAATCATCTAAAACAAGAACTCGGGGAGGTGCACCGCCACATTCAACCTCTTTGTCCTTAACATTGTCCACAAGACAGAAAAGAGTATTTAAGATTTTGTGTCGTTTACAAAAGAGCATTTATTATGTTGAAACCTAATGACACATAAAGACAGTCTATAAGTAAAGGTTCTACTGTTTGTGCACTTATTATAAAAGTTCATTTAGCTTACAATCAAATTACATAACCCTATAATTTGCTAGAAGGACTCGACTCACCCGTATGAGCTTTGCAACATGGGTTTTTCCGCTTCCTGGAAGCCCCCTCATGATTATGACAATCTGTTAAAATAGAGAACTTCAATGAGTGCTGCTCATTTAAAGAGTGGGGTATTGATGCATGAATTAAGATCGCAGTGATAGCTGGTACCCTTTCAGGGCGAGACAATCTGCCAGGTAGTTTAAGGATATCGTCGATATTCTTGATTTCCGGCTTCTTCTCAACACGTGGGGGAGGTTGTGGAGGTGGGACTGGTGGTGCAGTGGGGGGCCCTCTGTCATCTGGATAACTTCTTCTGTCCACTATAGGATAAAAAAAAATCTTAAGCTTAGATTTTCTTATTTGATATTTACTTTACCAATTTACCCTGAGTTACCTCATGTTCAACTTACTGTAAGGTGATGGGCTATGGCTGTAACGTTCAGGCCCAGTACGCTCAAGTATAGCACGCTCATATGGAGGTCTATCATAACCTGGCCTCCCATAATGTTCATCTGGATCACGGCTGCCACTACGGTCCCTATCTCGAACATCCCGGTCCCTCTCCCTGTATCCGGAGCGTAGAGAAGATGCCAGTGGAGATCTACAGAGAATGGGGGCATAATAAGTTTCATTTCATCAACAGAACTTCATATTTCAGACTAGCACAAAGGCACAGTGAAGACTTATCACAGTGTATGACACAATGTCATATAGTACCTTTCATCATTCATGGCCTGAGTGCTTGAATCAAAAATACAGACAAATAAAAAACAATATTATATATATAAAGAAGCAGCACACTACTCCATAGGTAGGGAAAAATGCTGTCAGTAACGGTGAAGAAGCTTCTTACCTGTCATCTCTTTCTCTCAGGGGGTAGCGCTCCCTGTCAAATCTTTCTCTTTCATATTCTGGCTTCTCTCTGTATAATTCCCTCTCTCTGCTGTACTCCCGGCGGTCCATGTAAGGGTCTGATCGTCTTTCGTAATATGAGTCTCTGCCGTAAGGATCTCTGAGTGGTTCTATGAGAATCAAGTAGTTAATAACCATGTATTAGAAAATATAAAATAAAATCCTGCATATATATATGCAGGACTTTAGTTAACTTCTCTATTGATGCATGACACGTGTATGGCAGCCAGCTGACTTGTTTCTACTATTGTTTGTGCATAAAACATGATAATTTTACAAAACATTATATTTCAAATCATTTGAATAAAATCACAGGCTCTGGCTGGTGTTTAGCTACACATTTTAGATGGTCGGATCACTGCTTCCATTGTGTCCATGATCATTTACTCCAGAGGAGGGTGTAAAGCAGGGGTCCCCAATCCCAGTCCACGAGGGCTGGTGTCCCTGCAGGTTTTAGATCTCACTCTGGGTCAACACACCTGAATCACATGATTAGTTCATTACCAGGCCTCTGGAGAACTTCAAGACATGGTGAGAAGGTAATTTATCCATTTAAATCAGCTGTGATGGATCAAGGCCACATCTAAAACCTGCAGGGACACCGGCCCTCGTGGACTGGGATTGGGGACCCCTGGTGTGAAACTTTGTGAAAGGAGTGTAATATGAGTCAAAGAGACAGAGAAGCTCACTTCTGTCCAATGACAGCAATACTGGACATACCAAACATTTCTGTTGGTAAGTGGATTTAATGCTGTTAACAAATCAGACACTGACAATGTGAGAATCGAATCAACCTGTTTTTGTTTTTTTAGAGGGAAAGCCTGATTTTTAGGACACGCAAGCCTAACATTAGCTGGCATAATGTTTGCTTGAAATCAGCTTTTGTTGTTTAGCATGCACCAAAGCTTATGCCTATGGTGGAAGTGAGAAATAAATCATCATTTTGTATGTTTTTCTCAGAATTGTTTTGCTGCTGAATTTTTTTGTGTTTCAGTCACACAGGATTAGTGGATCCTGATTGGTGACCCATCCTTCCAGCAATTCTCTGTGATCCCATGTTGGGACAACAGGAAAATTAAGACTATTGAGTAAATCGCCCAACCTCACATTATACAACTGAAACCTACCCTTTTCATAGCCCCGGTCCGATGGCACTGGGTCAGGCCTCAACACAATCCTCTCACCATAAGAGATCCGCTCAACCGTGGTTCCAGGCTCTAAAATATCAAGTGCACATCAGCATAAATCCAAAACATCATTTGGAAACAAAAAAAAAGGTACTACAAGCTGCTCATACCATGACCATGACCATAATCAACCGTCTTTGGAATAACCGGCACTGCAGGTGCAGGGAATGACGGCTGATAATGTGTGGCAGTAGATTTTATATCGCGAGGCACAGATTCAGCTGCAGTTGTCTGAGTTGTTGCAGTCATACCCTGGGAACATACTTGATATTAGAATGATCTAACAGTAAAACTAAAAGAAAATGGAGGAAAAAAATTCTATGTATTGTATTGTATTTTATGAGAAAAGAGAAAACATGGAAAAAATATCTAAATAGATGAAAACAAAACAGACGGGATTTGAATCGACATAATCAATTATCTTGGTCTTTTTACATCAATGTAGTCACACCAAGCAGACTAAAATAATAAAGTTGATTTTTATTTACCTTCAGAGCATTCCTGACTTCTGGTGGAATCTCTAATCCAAGAAGACCAGCAGGCAAATCTGGCAGAACATCAGTTTGTGCAGGCTTGGATTCACTACCAGAGGTTTTACCCTCCTGCAATTCCCTGTGGACCCGAAAGGAATTACTAAGTTAAAACAGATGATTTAACCATAAATTAAAACAGAAATGAATGTGTGAAATTATGGAGTTTCAACAAAAAACCAAAGAAAATACATTTTTTTCAATCTATGAAAATAAAATAATTGTAAATCACATGGATAGATGCTAGTTTTTGTTTGCCTAATCAATGGTAAATGTTTAGAAATTACCTTATTAGTTTAAGCTCTTGAGCAGCTTTCAAGATGATCTCATGTTGGCGTTGGGAAAGGGCAAGTACATTTGCTCCACTGGCTGCTTCAACTGAACTCTCAGGCAGGTTTGTGACAGGTGCAGCTGTAGGTGGAGGTATATGCAAAGGAATTTCTTCTCTTTGTTCCTCATAGCGAGGTCTACGATCTTCATAGTCTATTGGATACCCTCTCTCTGGCAGTGGAGGACGTCTGGAAGGCCTCTCCCAGTCTGAAGGAGGTGGGTAAGATGTTTCATCCTTCCGGTAAGGTGGCTCATCCCTGTATTCACGAATTCTGAGTTCTCCTCTCCCCCGCTCAAGTTCATCATATTGATATGGGTGACCTCTTTCTCTTTCCTCTTGCCAGTGGGGTTCTCTGAATGGCTCTGATGGTGCCTTGCGGGGGGGATAGTCCCTCTCTGAGAGAGCATGCTCTCTGTCCCACTCAGACTCATGATACCTGGCATCACGACGACAGTCATCAGGATGATAGTCTGGTGGTGGCCGACAGCGATACCCATCTTCCCCATGATCATAATCTACGGCATAACCCTCTTTATAACCTTCTTCATAATCCTCATGTGTTGGACCTGGCGGCCACATACCTCTTCCTATTCCCCGACCCATAGGTCTCCTCCTCAGTCCTTCCCTATCTAGTATCTCATGTGGAGGTGGTGGAGGACCTCTGCCAGGTGGTGGCTGCCAATCTAATTCTCCTTCCGTTCCCTCATCGTATATTGGCTCCTCCAAATGATCTATCATTTCATGAGGTGGTGGTGGCACACGACGCCTGCCTCGTCCTACGTCAGGATGCATCGCATGGCTAGGGGGTTCATGTCCATGGTACATGGGATGCATTGATGGATCCATATTGGAATCATCAGATTCCATTCCGTGGCCTAATGGCTCGTGATCTATTGGCCCATGTGGTGGGAAATGGGGGCGGCCTCGTCCTTGAAGCATGAAACCAGGGTGACCACGTGGGGGACGACCCCGACCAGGAGGAAATGGAGGTCTCATGCCTCTCATTGGTGGTCTCCTTTCAATCCAGTAAGGGTCTTCATCCTCTAAGTACTCATTTGATTCAGCTTCTTCCCAGTGTCTGTCCACTGGTTCTTCCTTTCCCATAGGTGGTCCTCCTCTTCCCATGGGTAATCCTCTTCCCATAGGTGGACCTCCTCTGGCCATGGGTGGACCTCCTCTGGCCATGGGTGGTCCACCTCTACTCATTGGTGGTCCACCTCTGCCCATTGGTGGCCCTCCCCTAACCATTGGTGGCCCTCCCCTAACCATTGGTGGCCCTCCCCTAACCATTGGTGGCCCTCCCCTACCCATTGGTGGTCCTCCTCGACCCATAGGAGGACCTCCCCGACCCATAAGGGGTCCACCTCTTCCCATGGGAGGACCACCTCTTCCCATGGGAGGACCACCTCTTCCCATAGGAGGACCACCTCTAGGCATTGGGGGCCTTCCTCTCATCATTGGAGGCCTACCTCTCCCCATGTGGGGTCCTCCTATTGGCTCTTGATAGTACTCTTCCTCTGTGAAGTGATGTTCTTCTGGCATCCACATTTCTTCTGGGGGCATTTCTGATTCCTCACCACCAAACTGTTCATGTGAAGGATCTTGCCAATAGTAGTTTTCTTGTTCTTCTTGCATACCCACATTTTCTTCAGGGGGCATGTAATCATAAGGCATTTCCCCCATCTCTTCCCCAATTGGTACAGTGTTTTGTCCCTTAAACTCTCCACTGCTCCTCTGCCCACGTCCTCGTCCGCGCACCTGGCTAGGCACTGGGGGCTGGCCTCGTCCCCGACCAGGGGGAGGTTTTGGAGGATCTAGTTTTGACTGCTTTTGTGGCTCTGGTTGGATTCCTGAGGACTTTGGAATCTGTGGTGGTTTGCTGTTTCCCAGTGGTCCATCTGGTTTTTGCGAATTTTGTGTTGTAGTGTTTGATGTAACAGCAGAACTAGTATTTACAGGGGGCTTACTGTTAACAGGTTCAGATTTCTCACCTTTGTCCAAAGTAACACTGCTATTTGAATCCTCAGGTTTTGTATCTGTTTGTAATGTCTGAGGAATTGGTTCACTTTGGACAAAAAAACCCTCAGTTGAAAGTAAGTTGTCATCTGTCATATCTTCAGAAGCGCTCTTATCAACCAATTTCAATTTATCTTTTTCATTTTCAGATAGCGGCTTATCAGACGATTTTTCTGGAGTCTTAGAATCTGGAGTTGGAGGTTGCGGAGTGACTGGTTCCACCTTAGGCAGCATTCCTTGCTGCTGTTTTTCTTGAAGGTTTGGTGGACATTCAAGACGAGGTGAAGGGCCAGTGAGCCTTGTGGAATCAAACCTAGGTGGCTGCCCAAATCGAGGTTGATCAAATCTGGCCGGTCCATCAAACCGTTGCCGATCGAATCTAGGTGGACCATCAAAACGATGCCTTGGTTGGTCAAATCGAGGGGGACCATCAAAACGGTTAGGTGGTTGGTCAAACCTTGGAGGACCATCAAAGCGTTGTTGTGGGTGGTCAAATCTTGGAGGCCCATCAAATCGCTGTTGCGGTTGGTCAAACCTTGGGGGTCCATCAAATCGCTGATGTGGTTGTTCAAATCTGGGGTTGTTTACCCTGGGAAATATAACAAAATAAAAACAAAAATTGAAATAAAAATAAAAAAAAACACCCCATTTAAAGAAAACAATAATTACAATTAAATATGAAGCAATTTTATATAAAGATGTGCTTTTAAAAGATAAATATAACCAAATGTATAACTGAGCAAAACATAGTAACACATAGTAATAAAAGACAATTACAACTTACTGTGGACCCCTGACATTGTTGAAACTTGGTGGCTGAACAACTGGGGGAACTGGGGGTTGGACTCCTATGCCACTAGGGGCACTTCCTCGAACTGAGGGCACAGCAGGTGATTCTGAATGTGTTACAAAACCAGTAGGCTGTGGACCTTGAAGTCTTGGACCAACAGTAACAGGGGTCTGCTGCATACCTGGGTTTACTGACTGCTGCAAAGGCGTGTCTTGTACAGGGTACTGGCCATACTGTCCCATCATTCCACTATTATATTGGCTTGATGCAAACGGTACCATGGCAGTGAGAGTAGCCACTCTTTCTTGAAGGTGGGCATTTGTTGCATTCATCTGTTCCTTCCACTGTTTCCACTGATGCCCATAATCCTGCAGTTGGTCTTTATGAGGATAGCTCTGGAATTGCTCATACCACAGGGTGAAGGAGTGATTCCAGTCTTGGAATAGAGGTGTGAACTGTTGCTGTTGCATTTCGTAGTGCCTCAGCTGCAATTCTGCAGACATTGACTGCAAAAGAGAATTTTGGTGATTATTTATTGCTTAATTTTACATGCAGATAGGATAAGTATTTAGAAAAACACATTTGAGTTTGTACCCAAATTGAATGAAGGGTTTAGGGCTTTGCTTTTTAATAGGAAATACATTCTTTTTAGGAACCAACATAACTGGGTTAATGATTCAAAAGATATTTTATGGACAGAATTGAGCTATTCTTTAATTCTAAACTAATTAAGAAGGTAAAAGGTTGGTGTGAAAGCACAACACAATATCTAACAAACTATTAATGAAAACAGATCATCCTTAGGCTGCAAATATAAAACAAATCCCATGTGATATGCAGAAAGCATTAGTAGCAAGTTTTTAAGCTGCTCTGCAAGTCAACAAGGCCTGGAGATTTACTACAGACAACAGAAGTGGATGATAACACATGAGCTTTTCCGTGGTGAAGACAAAAAACAAACTATCCCCAAAAAACAGCCAAGTGTAGCACAAACTGCAACAGGTAAACATATAATTTTACAAGTCACCAAGAGAAGACTTTATAACTGTAAATACAGAAGGTTTAACACCAGGCGCAAACTATTCATCAGCCTTAAAATGGAGAATGGCTGAACCTGCCAAAAAACAAAAAGCCAGACAGAATACAGAATAATCAGCAGAAAGCACAAAGAAAGCTGGGACCAGCTCATGATTCAAAGCATAACACCACCTATCAAACACAGTCGAAGCAATATGATACATGGGCATGCTTCACTATATGTTTAGGGATGATGTGAATCCCATTGACTTCAGACATGTATAAGGATATGCTGTGCACTCATATTAAGCCAACTGTAACAAAGCTGTTGCACCCCAAGAGTTTTCCCACAATACCATCTCTAGAGTTTAAAGAGAATGGTCCAAAAGTGCATAGGAGGAATCATGGAAGCTGTGTCACTGCTTAAATATTTCCAGATGCAACTGTACATACAGTTATAAGAAAGTAATTACAACTGTACATAAGTTATAACAAAGTAATTACTCAGACATTACACATGAAACTGAAAACTTATTGGCCATCAAGATGCCATTGGCCATTTACCTACCTGTAGGTTTGCAGGCTGTTGAATGAGGCGTTGGTATTGCTCCAGAATCTGCTGAAGCTTCTCATGTTGTTGCATGAGAGCCTGATATTGTAAACCGGCTCTCTGTTGTTGAACTTGTTGCCAGTGTGCTGCTGCAGCCTGTAACTGCTGAAGGCGAGCAGCTTCCTCTGGGTCTTTTGGTACTTCAGGCTTTAAACAGAAACAAGAAAAAATTATAGCACAGTATATCACTGTAAATCACAATTTTTCTTTAAAAAAAAAGTGTATGCAGTTTGTAATGAAAGGAAGGAAATTACTTTACGATGAATCCAAGACACTATTGAGAACAAAAACATTTTTAGGTAAGAGTGCCTTAAAATACTGCTCATATTGCTGAAATATTGGACATGGGATGAGTACTATAACTGGGAAAGAGCCATTACAAACACTATTACAATTACAATGGGAAGGATGAATGAAAGTGGTTGATTCCTGCACACTTAAGCCACTTAATTCATATTATGGCAGTTAACACAAACAATGGGATAAAATACACTGACCCGCTACTTCATTAGGTATGCCTGTTTACCTGGTTGTTAACGCAAATTTCTAATTAGCAACTAAATGGCAGCAAATATGTATTTCAGTATGAGGTCATGGTCCAGACGACCTGCTGAAATTTGAACTGAGCATCAGAGTGGGGAAGAAAGGTGATTTAAGTGACTCTAAATCATGCATTTTCAATCATTTTCTTTTTTCTAGGGTTTGCAGTGAATGGTCCAAAAAAAAAGAAATTATCTAGTAAGGGATAATTTTCTTCGAGGTGCCTTGTTGATGCCAGAGGACAGAGGATAATGGTCTGATTGCTTCAAGCCAATAAGAAGGGAACAGTAACTTAAATAACTACTTGTTCTTCCAAGATATGCAGATGAGCATCTCTGAATGCACAACACTTTTAGGCAGATACACTATAGAAGCAAAAGACATGACAACAAGTTCACTGTACTCAAATGACCTCACCGCTCACCAAATCTCAATCCAATAAAGTACCTTTAGGATGTGGTAGAATGGGAAATTCCCAACAATGATGTACAGCCACCAAATCTGCAGCATCTGTACGATCCCATCATGTCTATATGGACCAATATGTCAAAGGAATGTTTCCAGGAATTTGTTCAATCTATCCCATGATAAATTAAGGTCGTTCTGAAGGAAAAGGTGGGCCCAAACCAGTACTAAAAAGGTGTACCTAATGAAGTATCCAGTGAGTTTATCGAGGAACACTACAATAATGGCAGAATGGGTAGTGTGACTTACTGTGTCTGTAAATGTAGGTGGTTTTCCTACATTTTCACTCTGTAAATTTATGTAAACAATATAAACAGTGTTTAGATTCAGGAACAAACTAATTTCTCTTAATACTGGTTGTGGTGTGTTCTTAGAGGCTATTGAATAAAACACTGGTAATGTTAACACTATGCAACTTGCTTAAATTCCCAGGCAAACGGACAAACATTTTATCTGTGACTGCTTCTTGAATAGTTGCTGGTAGAGGTAAAGCCTTCATTAATAATTTGCAAAAATAAATAAATAAATAAATGATCTCAGATATCCACAGAATTCGGTGCAGCCCAGGAAATTTTAATTGTCCATTACAGCATTCAAATGCATTATTATTTTATTATTATTCATATATTTAGTTTGACAAACCTATAATATAAACTTTGAGCACACACCAACGTTTAATTCACAGAGAGCAAGCCATGCTGTTAAAATGTATTTTATGACTTATGCAACATTTTAATAGTACGTTGTATCGCAAATTATTTTTAAAAATTATCAAATTAGGAAACTATTTATGTGTTAATTCTTATATATTATCCACAATGCAAGTCAAATTTTTAACTGGAAGCCTTGACATGCTAGCCTCAAGCAGAAATCCGGATAATCCTACAGAGATGTGTGGGTTAAGCTCACTTTTAGAGTTCAGCTCTATTGAAAACCGATATCACTTACAAATTCCAACAGATTTTGCACTGCTTTCATTGTAGCAAACTAATAAGATATTAATGTGCAAATTGATGGCGTTCACTGTTTATGCATCCAATGGTGTAGGAATTCTTACCCTTACTTCCTCAGGTAGTGGTGGCGGTGTTGGAGGTTCCTCTTTAGGCGGCGGGGGTGGTGGTGTGCTTTTTGGTGGTTCTAATGGAGGGGGCGGAGGAGCTGTTTTGCCTGGGGGTGGTGGCAGGGGAAAAGAGCCATCTCCATCTTTCTGATTCTGTTTGGCTCTCTCTTGCTTCAGTTTCTGCAGATTCTGAAGATGCTGTTTGTACCAGAGCTGCTGCTGCTCCTTGCAGAAACAATTACAAGAAGATCTGTTCAGCCATTTTCACACAATAATCTTGGACAATTACAGGAGAAGTCGAGTCATACTTAGAAACAAAAACAAAGGAGTAGGATTTCTTTATGCTGTACCTTCTTAAATTAAGAAGGCTAGGAAGTTAAGAATATGTCACACTTCTCTTAAATTTATACTTCAGATTAAAAAGCTCAGGATATTTACTTGGTGGTATTATTAAGAATCAGGTGGCTTAACAGTAAAATATCAAATTAGGGTGCAAGCTTCCCTAGCTGAAAATTACATTTTAAAAATAATAATATATTGTACTCTTCACTAGCTTGGGTTGAACGGTGTTTTCCTGTTAAATAGTGCAATGTACCTTCATATGTCTTTGTTATTTACTAATTTCATGTATATTATTAGTAATTCAACACTAAAAGCCATTACCTGCAACGGTAAGGATTTCTCGTCTTCTGCCGTGGGGGCCTCCTTGGGTTTGGGAGGACTGCTGTTCTCTGGTGGCTTTGATGGCTGCGGCTCTGGAGGGGGAGGCACAGGCTGGGTATCGGTGGGATGCGGTTGCGGAGGAAGTGGAGGAGGCTGCTGGTGACCCTGTTTGGGAGCAGGGGGTACTCTCGTCGCTGAAGTCTCTTCTGGTTTAAAGTAGGACTGAGCGCCAGCGCCGCTGTCTACATGTGCAGGTCCTTCTGGACGCCACGACGACCCCATGTACCCACCAGAGTGTGCAACGCCGTATGCAGGAGCAGCAGTACTGGCATTGTTGCCGTGTTGTAATACAGACTGGAGCTGTTTCTGGTGGAGCATCTGCAGCTGCTGCATCTGCTGGAGGTGCTGCTCCTGCAAGCTGGAAAACAACGAGCCGCTGGAAGAGGCCTCGAAACCGCCGAATCCGGGAGCCTGGCCAGTGTGGCTGCCAGCCAGTGGCTTACGGGGCCCAGCACCTCCATAGTTTTGGGACTGAGGTGCACCGTAATTTCCCCAGGTAGGATACATCGTTAAAAACAAAGCAGCACACGGCCTTTGTGGAGGCACATACAGCCTAGCTCGGAGCGGCTTCCAAAGCTAACAGCTAACGTCGACCTACGTTTTTTAAACAAAACGACGGCTACATTCTAATTTCCCCACTGAGCATCAACACATTAAATAAAGATATCAACACAGATTAAATAACAGCTATCCGTTATAGGATATGATGTAACGCTGTGAAACTATATTAGAAAAATGTTCATACGGTTTTGCAGTTGAGCGACCGACATTAGACGGCACACTGCTGATGACGGAAACACATCACACATTAGATGATGACATCCGGTCAAGCGCTGAACGTTTAATAGCGATATATTTTTTAAGTTATCTGCAGTATATACATTTTTAACTTAACAATACATTACATTTTTTGTCTTTTGTTTGCTCTGTAAAATAGTTTTTTTTGTTTTTTATTGTTGTTAGCGTCTGCTTCTTTTTTCTGATCATTATTGTTGTTGTTGTTGTTGTCGTTTTCGTTGTTGTTATGATCTATAATAATGATTATATATTATCTGTATCAGTGTTGCCCATCAGTAATCAAAAGGTCTTTAGTCAAAGCATCTGTTTTAATTGTTGATATCTACCTAATCAAGCATTTGTACCATAATAGAGAAACAAGTTATTATTATGGATGCAAAACACTCAATTAAATACATAAATAAATAAATGAAAGGCGTCTGCTTTGTTTCTGATCACTTGCTGAGTTTTCATGCCATCTCGGAACAAATACGTTGCTGTTTTTGTCCTATTACCACAAGAGGGAGACATTTACAAGCACATTCCCGCGTCGTCGTCCCCCCCCCCCCCCCCCCCCCCCTCAATAAATAAACAAACAAACAAAACAAAATAACATACAAAAGTACAAACAAATTATTATTATTATCATCATTATTATTATTACTGGAAAAAATTGAGCACTTAACGATTTTGGACTGAAAGGTCACACAATGCAAATTGCAAAAGCCATCACTAATTAGAAATATAAACCAACAAGAAGTATTCACAGAAATGTTTTATTACATTGTACTGAGTAAAAAATTCTATATGAGATGATATGAAAATACTTTTTTTATTATCAATATTATTCTGCAATGTGAGTTCCATCCATCCATCCATCCATCTACCCGTGTGTATGTCCACAGACTGTATGTACAGTCTATGAGTGTTTTCATATAGTTCCTTAAGTTTTATCCATTGACTGAGAAACCAACTGTGGGAGTTCAGGCTGTGTTTGAAGTGGGTTTAGCAGCGTACAGGATGAGATCTGTGGTGGGTAAAGGACCAGTGACTTTAGGTTGCCCTTGAGGTCTGATACACATAAGAGTGTTTTTTTCTTAAGATCACCAGTAAATCTGTATTAATTTTGACCAGAACCACTTAAAAATAATCGTTAAAGCGGATTAATCAAGCTGGTCCTGTTTAATGTCTCCCGTTAATTAGTTTGTCAGCAGTGTTTTAATATCGCCTAATGACTTCATATTTCACTGATGACATTCAAGGGGTGTTAAAAGAGGGGAAATGGCCCATTCAGGATTCAGTTCTTTCACTTAAGACGCCCTCGATGAATAAGACAAGGTCACGGAGGCCTAGCCTTTAGGGAGAGATACATTATCAGGGGATGGGGGTGGGAGAAATCCCATAGAGGAAGTTCTCTCCCCTCTAAAACAGCATGACGGGCACAATGTGATACAGTTCTGTCTTAGGACAATACACCGCACAGAGGATTCATGATAGAGCTTAGGGCAGCCACACTGTATTGGATGGCAGAATAACCCCACAGTACACAATAATGGTGACACTAGGGACCAATGCTTTTGGATAGGAGAAACGTTTGACGCTTATTGTCATATATATTTTTATGGTGCGTTGAAAGCTGGGTTGAAACTATAACATTTAAATATTTATCGACTTTTAGACATGTAAAGAAAAACACCAGTGAAGAAGTTAGCCCCTTTTCGATCTTCATCAGCAGTTTAGAAAGCTTTCTAAGCAAGAACAAAGAAATCAGAAATCGTAAAGTTGTAGCTCACAGTATTGAGGACACGGCATTTTCTCTGAGATGAAAATCCTATGTTAAACAAAATGCTCAATGGAGGCTAATGGATCCCAAACAAGTCCATGCACTGCTTCCAAAATGCTTTGTTTGACAAATCAATTTTCCCATAACCCGGTGAGGAGAAAAGTGATGTGGATTGATCGTCCCCCCTGACTTTGTTTCCAGAATATTGTTTGATGGCTGGATAGATTAATTGGTATGACATTTGAAAGCCTTCTCTTGACTGTCAGCATCCGAGCCTCGATATGCCGATCGAACCTCTGTCTAATTGTCTCCTCTATAATACCTCAATTCACAAATTAGAGACGGTGCCTCTATAAACTATTCCCCATGTAAGGCCCAAACAACATCACACTGCTCAATCAAACACTGGTTTGAATAGGAGCGATGCTGTGGACTGATAAGATAGAGTGCATTAAAGGGCATCACCTAAACCGCTGTGCCAGCACATCTTTCCCTCGGCACGGAAGATCCGAAATATACAAGTCAGATCCCAGCAGCAAGTAAACAGACTCTGGACTCAACAGTCTGTCAAAGCTCACACTATCTGAATCTTTATTAATATCCTCATTTAAATTAGGACTATTAAAGAACAGAATAAAAGGGTAAATCATGAACATCACTGACCTTGTAGTGTAAGCATGTAGTTCTCTGATTTGCTTTGTAAGCGCATGGCCATGTTTTTGTGAGGTAAAGGTCAGAATTTTAACCTTTACAGCTGACCCATGTCCATTCATATGACACTAAAGTAATTAAGTAATAAATATACCAAGGGTGTCAAACTCTTAAGAAGTTTAACTACATGCTGAATCCTTCACATGTCTTAGTAAAAGAAATAATAAGTGTAATTTGAGCAGCATGTCTCAGTTTTTCTACATGATAAAGAAATGCTGCTGGACTTAATGGAAGAAATCTGTCAGCATAACTATTTGGGCTTAGAAAATTACAGTCAAATTTTCTGGTAGCTCATTGAGCAGACTGTCCTGTAATTGTTAAAGAAAGTTTCTGCAATTTGTTTATTTTCTTGATTCATTTTGTTTTCTTTTTACAGAGGACTCACCATAAAACTTAAATTCTATTGTAGATAGTTATTTAAATGTTTGTCTATTACTTAGATACTGTGGTGTAGTATGAATGGGCTGTAGAGCTCATGAAAATACAGTAAAAAAAAAATCAAAAGTCTATGCCTTCCTTTACATTTTCCAAAGCAGTACGTGGGTCTTATTGGAGTTTTTTGTGGGCCAATTATGGGACCCGGATGAATAGTTTGACAGCCCTGATATAAACAAATAAATGACAAAAAGGTTCCTGCTTTTTCACTATTTACTGTTGAAATCTGTTTTGTTTTGTTTTGCAAAGAATGTTTTCTGTAATTTTATACACATTTATTTATTTGTGCTTCCAAATTTCTTTCATTTACAACTTAGAGATCTTGTAGAAAAACTAAAATGTACCATCGAAATTGTACTTCTTATTCTTATATTAAGTTATCTCAGGGAGTTGAATGTCTGTAGAGTGACAGAAAGGGAAGTTTCATTGGTCTGGCCCACTTAAGATCAAATAGGTTGCACGTGGCCCATGATGTAAAGTGAGTTTGACCTTCCTGGTGTAAATAATGAAACCGCGTTTGATGAATTCCAGTTGTCCACTGTCCCATTGTCCCACTGTCATTATGGTATTAATGGTTAGAAGATAGTTTTTTTTCATGTGAAAATGTTAAATTAAACATCAGATAATATGGTTTTGTGCAATCTTCTGTTGCTTTTACAGTGTGGAAGTAAAGAAGAAAATATACACTATATAGTGGGGTTTTTTTTGGGGGGGGGGGGGGGTGGGCTTACACTGACTTTTGGGATGTTATGAAGTGTTTTTGGATTTCACAAAACAGTGTGACTGTCTGTTCCCATAACAATGTAAAATACTGAATCTGGCCAAATGCAGGTTACTTGATTGGCAGTTGTACATGCAGTCTTTACCATTTTCCTGATACATTTTCCTTAATGATTAGTTATGTGAATAAGTAAACCTTTAAATTTAAACATTTCAATTGCATTTAATTCAGAAATATTGCTTCATGTTTATCAGTGCCAAGACTATTTTTTTATTGCATCTGCAAATGCTTATATAGTTGTGATAGGCTAATATCAGCAGATAATAATGTGTTGGCCTGACTTTAGTATACAGTAATGGCAATTTTTACAGTAATCCTGACTTATACTAATTAACAAGGCATTATAACAGCATCATTTACATTAGTTACCACATATACAGCAGTTAAAGTTAGAAGCACAAAGTCTGAATCTGTTATTTTCCACCCACTATAATCTCTGATACTTTTATGTTTACAGACTGTGCCTCCCCCTCCAGAGCTGCAGCCATCAAAGCTACCGCAGAACAGCGGTCCTCCCAAAAAAAAAAAGGAGACAGGCTGGTTTACAGTCCTAAAAGCACCAATAGTCTGTTAGTTCTCTGAGGGAAAGCAACATGTTTCATTAAATCAGATCTGTCGTTGGTGGGATGCCTGCCCACGACATTTTATCACCTTTTATTTATCATTCAGAATGACTAATTGTCTTGACTCCAATTTTATGGGCTGGGCTCCTCACAGAGCAAGCTGCTCAGACGCCCTCCTCCCTTCAGCACCTTGCTCCTCCCTATCACCCCAACACACCCACTTGCCTTTGAAAAAGTGTAATTGAATGAGTTTACGTCGTCAAATTGATTAATCATATTAATTTGTACTTATTAGTGGGATGGTTGAAAGCGATGACAATTAGATTAATGAAATTAGTTAATTCTTCCTACCCACGCCACACTCCCAACTATGAAGAAAGGGGGGAAAAAGGCATACAAAGGGAGACTGTTATGACAAAATTGGCAATCAAGATTTGGCTGCTAATTGAATGTCTGGTTTTTTATTAATGATGAGCTTTATAAGAAGACCTTGAGAAGAGAATATTAATTGATTAATCAAAGTCCTCCAAATTATGCGGGGAGTATACAAAGCAGAGGTCTGACGAAGCCCCCACCACCACCATCACCACCACGTTACATTTAGAAGAATGTCCGGTAGTTAGTTTCACTGGAACATAGACCTGTTTGATAAACTGTTCACTGACGTCTGAGTTTCTAGCTGCTGCTTACATTTGTTCATGTAATTTACTTTTAATCTATTTGCTTAAATAATTCAAAGTGATTAAAACCTGATTTTGCATCCATATTAAGCGTATATTTTCCATCATCAGCCCACTGGTTTAAAGACAGAAGTCTTTATTTTTGCATTGCAATACAAGGGGAACCTCCCCACACTTTACTGTAAAGCATTACAGTTGCCTGATCACAGATCATTTGCAGGGAGCCACATGTCCCAGCAGTACCGCAGCCAGACATTCATCATACCTGTTTGCCTGTGCTGGAAAAACAAAATATATGTAAATATAAGTAAATGGAGTGTGAGATCCCTCAAGCCGATAGAGTGCTTTGAATTTCATTAAGCAACAAGCTGTCCGCCTGTTATAAACGATACCGGTGAAAAAGAAGTGATTGTTGGATATGATAAAGGTGAAATGCAATAGTTTATGCCACCATGAATCTGATTGTAACGCTCACACTATTAGAAAGGCTGATAAGAGCATTTATGACTATTTGCTTTGTGTCAAAAAGGGAAGTGGGCTGTTTGATTAATACAAGCAGCTGGCTGCTTCCAGGTCCTGCAAGAATGCGTTGTTGCATATAACTTACAGAGGCAGTAATGGGCTGGTTTATATACTAAAATGTGACCTGCCACACATGTGAGATAAGCAGAATTATGACTAGCACATTGTGCATTTACAAAGTGCTATGCTTGATATGCATTCTGTATAAATGTGGGTGAGTAATGTCTTTGTTTTCACTAAAGAAATATGTGCTTAAATGACAAGATGCTATCTGCTAATGTGGTCTGTATAAAAGTGCAGGAATGGTTGCTTTTTACATTTAAAAAACATATAAATCTTGCTCACACTTATGCAGCCAGAATGGATTGCACCAAGTTTTCAGCCATTCAATCAACATATCGGGGCACTTAGCTTTAGCTTATATCCTCAGATAGTAAAGGAGGCTGTGTGAATTCATAATTGAAATAATAAAGTTTGTGTGGCTTAGCAGACCCCCACTGGAGGTTTATCGGCTCACATAACACACCCACCCACACACACACACATTATTTCCTAGATATTTAATTACACTCTGGGTTAAAATTGTACAAAAAGATGAATAGTTCCTTTAAAGGGCTCAGATCTGTTATTAAGTCTAATGTTGTTCAATCTAACAGAAAGACAATAAATCTACATGGCTGAGAATCTGAACCTGAGGAGACATCAGCATTTTTATTTGATCCCTTGTTCATCCTCAGCGGTAGCAGGAAGTAATCTACCAATCGACCACTCAAATATCTGCATATTTCATGATCCTGATGTCCCACTGAGAAGATCTAAAATCTGTCCTGAAAGTACAGACGACAGCCATCAATGCTAGACTTGATCAAATGCTACTGCACTAGTCAGAGGCCATCAGTGGTCAAGGCACCCTCGTTGGCAGGATCTATTGTCTCTGTTTACACAGTCCATCCTCTTTAAACTGTGCTATCGATCTTGGCCTAGGTCATGGGTTTGGCATCAGGGTAGCGAGGAGGTGGAGAGGTTGGATGGAGGAAGGGTGTACGTGGGAGAGTAAGGACAGAGAAGGGAAGAAGAGAATAAGGACACAGAGGAAGACGCTTCCCCAGGGTGTTTCTTGTGCCAATTTCCTCTTATTTAGCATTTGACCCTGGTCTTGGCTTTACAACTCAATGCAGCAGCCTCATGTTCAGCATATAGTCAATGCATGCCAATACTTTAAATGAAGACTTGCCACTGCTTGCAACAAAACCTTAAAAGTACTCTAAACTGAAAAAATGTTTTTCATCTGAGGCTGGAGGTGTGGGGATGTCTTTTCTTCCCAGGTCAATATTTGAGCGAAGGTGATGAAATTCAGCCATTCTTATTTTTCACAATAAGGCAGGGGTTTTGCATCTACAAATGTGTTATTTAGTTACAAGATTTTATTGGTGAGGTCTGTTGCTGTTTTACTCCACACTCCAGTCCATTAGCAGCATTGCTGCCAGAGCAGGGCCGATAAACCATCTGGCCAGGCTCCTGAAAGAGATAGCAGCATCTTAATGGAGTGAAAAGGTAAAAGCAATTAATGTCACATTAGCACATCACTAATAAGGCCTGACCCTCAGTATGCTGCAGAGGCAATAATTGGTTTGTTCACAGTGGGCCTAACAACCGTGTTGAAGCTGATGCTGAGTCTTGAAAAAGAATTCCACAAACCAATCACTTTCAGCACACTTGATGGACTGGTTCTTATATAGCGCTTTGGTACTTGTTAACACTTTATAATACAACCCATGACTAAGGCTGTGATTCCCCTGTAAAAACATGGAGTACTAATGTATTTTTTTTGAAATTACAATGTAATTATATTTACAGACAAATACTTAAAGCTAGGCACACTAGAATATGGGGGTAACAAGTCGGGTTGTTACACGAAACAAATAAATAGTAGTAATACTAATGTTAAGAACTGCATCTGTAATTTTAAGTACTGCATAATTTCCTGGTAAATAAGTGGAAAGACAGATAATATTTCCTCATCTTATACTGTAAGCATGCTTTACTTTCTGGGGCGAGGGCCATATGATGAAATATTATGAAAATTGTAAAAAGGCAAGCTTAACCCACTCCATAATATAACCCGTTGTCCAAAAAGTACAGTGTACTTACAATGTAAGATGGGGAAATATTGTTTGTTTTTCAACTAAATTACTAGGAAATTTGTTACGCTGTACCTAAAATTACACTCAATATAACTGGTGTCTCCTTTCCTGTAAAATAACTGGAGGTAAGGCTATGGCACACCATAATATGGTGTATTTGTGATGTAAGATTTTAAAATATTGTTTGTTTTTCCAGTAAATTGCCAGGGAAAAATGTAGCTCTTACTTACATATTACTTAAACTTAATTCATAGTATAATTATTTCTTTATTGCCTGGCTTGTTACCCACGTAACAAGTGTACCTACCTAATGTATTTTTATATAAATACAATTATGTTGTAAAATCAAATAAAATGTGCCAATATTTCATTTAATTACAGGGGGATTACACCCTTAGTCTTTGGCCATATTTCAAACTGTTACCTTCTACTCGAGCTTTCAAAGCACGCTATACAACATGCCTCATTCACACCAGGACTTTTTCCTATTTCCAGGTCTTATCTATCTAAAATTCAGAAGCAACTCAAGGTTCATCATCTTGCCCAAGTACACTTTGGCATGCAGACTGGAGTACCCAGGGATCGAAACCCCAACCATATGATTAATAGATGTCGTAGTGGACCTCCTAAGCCACAGCCAACAATGTACTGGTGCTGATATTTACAATATGAACAGCAGCGACTGAGTTTTTGGTTACGCAATGGCCTGTCTGACTTCTAATGAGTATTAATGTCTCATGGAGTTTTATCTTGGGTTTAACTAAAATAGATGTAGGTCCTCTGGTTGTTTGTTGTTGTGCCACAACAGTATCTCGCCATATGGAACATTAATCTGCACTGAAACTTTATTCCAGTGAAAAAGACAAAATAAATAAATCAAAATCAAAAATCAGCATCCAAAGTTTCATGCAGAAACAACGTGCAGAAACAAAATTGTGAAATTTACAACAGACACTGGTCTGTCCTCTTTAACAAATTGTATATAACAAACTATAATCCCATGCATTGTTGCCATGACCTCCCCCACTTTCAGCTCCTGCCTTTGAACCGTAATTCAGACTTCACGCGGCGGTGGCAGCCGGCCTCATCTCTAGAGCTTTCCCCAAACAAAACATGTCCTTTCTGGCTTGAATGGGATTGGGAGGGTTTAAGATTTGGCTTAATTGTTGTCTTTTCCGGTGTTTAATTATAAAAACACCAAAGCACTGTCATTGCTGCCGTCTAATTCCACCATGTTCCGCTAATTATGCTGTGTTAATGTAGGCTTTTCTGTTACAGCGTCACACTCATTAACTTAGCGGTGACACTGCCCTTAATTGGATAAGAGGCCATTTAACTCACTTCTCTTTGATTAAAATGATCGCCTGCTTTGAAACATCAACCCAGAGAGCATGAAACAGCAGCTTCCCTCGTAAAAGACTTTGAAAAGTTTGACATCTGTCAAATCTCTGAATATAACTCCTCATTAGAAAATGCTTTCACTGGAATTGCACATACCTGCAAAGTAAAATGGCCCCACGCTGCGCATCGGGTGTCACTTGCTGCAGAGCATGTGATTGTTGCAGATCCAACCACTGCTCACAGGTTTAATAAGGATCAGTCTAGAAAGAGAAGCTCTGCAAACCTCCAAAATGTCAGACACTGCGGTATCATCACTCACAGCAAATGGGCTTCTTCCTCCAATTTCCACCTTTGTTTCTTTTTTGTTGTGATCCCCTGGGATCTTGTGCATAGCAGTAATGCTCTGAACTGTCCTGATGTAGAATATAAGACAAGAGGAGCAACAAGCTGATCTGGATTTCTTCTCTTGGAGCAGTTTTATAGAAGCACACTAAATGCATGTAGAATTCAACATACGTTACTTTAACATTAACTGACAACAAGTCAGCTTTCTGCTGCTGGCTGCCATGTTTAAGCAGCTCACAGTTAATATCAAGCAGACCTCCATTTAACTTTAGGCCCGGTAAAGACAAAAAGCAGGATGAGAGCGGCGTTGCTTTCCAATCTTCCGTACCCCTGTTCCCATACCCACACATGCCCTCAATTACCCTATGAGCACCGCATGTGCAACATCATTAATAAGATCCACTAATAATGGTGGCGAGCTCCATTGGCCGTGAGTGAGATTTGACTAATTACTGTAATTGTATTGGAGTCATGCTCATTAAATATGAAAATTGTGTTCTGTGAAATGAATGGGGTTTCATGATCACTCTTGTATGGACAGGCGAGAAATAAATTAGAGAACCGGTTCCCGCTGCACAATTAACCACAGTGCAGACAGCTACCTGCCACACCCCCCGGTCTGGTAATAGAATGTGTATGTGAGACTGTGTGTAATGCGTGGATATTTACCATTACTTGTTGCTAAAATTCTTTTTAATACAGGCAATATGCATGACCTGCTTCCTTATGAAACGAGGAGACGTTAATAATTCACAGAGCATATAATTGCAATTATAATGTTTTTCTCAGAGACGTTTCTCAGATGGATGATAATTTATGTTTTTTTTTTTGTCATTTGATTTGATATTAGCTTTTATCAAGTGCATTCCCTTTTCTGGTATATTTATGCTATATAAATGTTAAACATGACACCTCCACAGAATAATTTGCTGAGAATTTTATAAATATAAAAAATATCATGCTGTAATTATGCTCTCAACACATGGAGACCATTATCACCAACTAAGCAGGCATTTTGTGTCCATTTTGAAACACGTAAACCTTGAGAAAAGTAAAAATATGCCCCCCCCCCACAAAATTCAAAATTCTTATAAGGTGTTCTGGGTGCATAAATGCTAAAAACAAGTCATGTTGCTAAGTGGTTGCCAGCTAAAATGATTGTATCAGAATATATCATGGCTAACTGAAGTTTTGTGGATATAAATGAGATGTTACAGCGGTGACAGAAAATGCTAGGATGCTATTATTAGGTGCTGCAGGGAAATAATGCTAAAAACAGGTCATTTTAGCCAGTTTGTTAGGCGGTTGCTGGCCAACATGGTAAAATCATAGCATCTGCTATAGATAAGAACCTGCAAGGGACTACGATGTAGAAAAGGAAATACAATGTTAAAGTTTGAAAAAGATCTTTCCGTTTGCCCTTCAACTTTTCATATGGAAAGTAGGATGTTGTCGATGCTTGTAATGTAGATGTGTTACATTTATGGAGGCCATGGTAGTGTAGCCATAATGTACTTAACATTGCTTGTGTGAATGGCATATTCATATTAATCTGCCCTGCACTTTGTTCTTTCAGTACAAAAACAAAACAAAGAAACAAAAACACCTTTGCAGCTGAAACATTCTAATCTTTGGATGACAAATGAGATTTTACAGTTTATGAAATAATTACTAATAAGCCTCCTTTAAGAAGCAGGGCAGTGGCTGCAGTTTGCATGGAGATGGTTGTTGTACCAGCTCATGTTGAGTGTGGGGAGCTCTCCTAAATCACTCAGATTCTGTTATAAATATCTTTGCATTTTCTATATGTGCTTATTAATACCAACCAGGTTATCTTGTGTGACGCATCATTTCATGCATCTAAAATATATCAACAGTGATTAAACACTGATTGAGGATCTGCTTAATCGGTGTTGGAGTTATGTGTGGGTGCCCTTTCCTTTCACTTGTCCCCTAAAAATTAGAGAACCTGAACCAAACTTTTTTTTAAATCACAGATGTTGTAATATTTATTGGCTGGCCAAGATCAACATGTGCACAAGCATAAACTGCTAAATTCCATCTTACATCAGAAACGTACGACCCATGAGCAATTAGTGAACAACTTCCACTCTGAGCACAACAGCCCTCTCTTCTACTCAGAAAACAGACTGTGCTGGTGACTCTTTACAGTAACTTTATTTCTTTCCACCATCTCTTGGGATTTAAACGGCTGTCAGAGCTCCAGATCCTAGATGACGGTACCTGGGAGTGGCTACGTCCCCAGGGAGTGGAGAATTTTTTTCACCCCCCTTGTTTCTGCGCGCTCAAGCTGCTTGAGAAATCTTGCAATGCAAATGTGGTGCTTACCTTTACCGCCCAGTAACAAAACTGTGTTACAGTTAGAGGCTTCTGTGAAAGCCCTGATTTTGTCTGAGGAGATATAGAGGTGAGGAGCAGCAGGTAAACAAAGCATAATGTGGAGGTCAAATGCTAATGAGAGCTCCATTTGTTACATCTGGCTCTCCCCAAAGGCAAAGCAACAACGTCAAAGGCACCCAGACATAATAAATCATCCAAATAAATAATAAACTTCAGAGAAGATTCAGAGAAGACATCACGATATTCATTGTGGCTCATGGAATGAATTCACAGCCAAGTCCTGATTTCTCTCATGTGGCCTTATTTAAATTGTCCCATTTTAAGCTGCATGTACTTGAGACAGCATGACGCTTACAGGTCCATTTTCAGGCCTAACACCCTACCATATAATTTCCATCTGCTCACTGGTTAATAGGGTAAGACCAGCGAGAACCACATTATGAATTGTAACTTGCTTTAGCAGAGATAGAGGCCGTGAGAATTGAACAGATGCAGTGCCATGCGGGGCTTGCAGCTGTTGCGAGGCCTTAGAAAACCCACAGCTGTCCCCCTCTCTGTCTGAGTCCTTAAGTAAAAGGAGACTGCGAGACAGATGTGACTGATGAGGCGATGAAAAATCCAAAGAACAGGTGGAGTAACACAGGTAGTACAGTGCACTTGTATAATGTGCATCTAATTCTTTCTGTCTACACTCTCGTCTTTCCTTCATGTCAATCAGTTACTGTGGCTACCCATAGATGGCGCTCAACTCATTTTGAAAAGCACCGGCCTTCCTCAGGGCTGTCCATCACAAAGTGCCACAGACTGCATGGTGTTGGGGATGAGCTGCAGAGAAAGGCACCCTTACCTGTCCTTGAGCCAGGCGAGTGAGCGGGGGGTGGATAAAAAAGAGTAGATTCAGCATGTATGTACAATGTAGCCAGGAGCCATAAATCATGACCTTCTTCAATTTACACAGGGAGCATATTGATGGTTTCCTATCTCCTTCACTCACTTTCACCCAGTTACATTGTCTAAGACAACACCGCTCTGAGTACGTAACTGTGACTGACACTTTACAGCCTATTCTCAGTGGACTCTCACCTCAGTCGATGAATAATCTTCATGAGGCAAAGGAAGGAGTCCGGCTGCCCAGCTGTGGAGCTGAAGCATTTGTCGGTGGTACACGGTTGCACTAAGAGTGTGATTAAAGATTTAATAAAAGACCTAAGCAACAAGACTGGTTGATAAACAGACTACAGTGCGATATTGTCAGTGCCCCTTGGTAAGTACAGACCGCCCTAACAACTTGTGGTGACTTAAGGTGAATACAACAGGGTTTGCAGGATGGAAAGTCACTATAAGGACAGTGGGCCATGGCCTAATTCCCTTCTATATGATAGGTGAAAAAAAGAAGATCTGCAAGTTCATAAGACACATTTTCTGTAGCTTCTTTTACTTTGCTTGCAGTTTTTTTTTTTTTATCAGTCAAACGTCGGCGAGGAACACCTTCACATAAAACTTCTACACATAAAAAGGTCTGCTGATATACAGTATAGACCAAGTTAATACACAGTTATGATTTGCAGCAATAATATGGAGTGGCGAGTGCAGCTTATGCCAGCATAATAAATAAAAAGATGAAAAAGTGACAAGCCCATTTATCTGTTTAATTCAGTCTTCTGTTGAGACATCTTTTCGCTGGACATCATAGCTGATTTTGTTTAGAGGAATGCTTTGTGGCAGGCTGATTAAACACAGACTTACCCCCACTCCACTCCACCCCACCCCCACCCCGACTCCCATATTGGCTGAAGTTGAAAGCCCAGTAAATGAAATGACTTCCACAGGATTGCACCACAAAGGAAGAGAGTGCGTCAGATGTGCATTCAGCCGGCGTTGTAGCCAACGCAAGGTCAAAAGGGACGGCGTGTAGACAGTTAACCAACTGACAGTCGGGGGGCAGGAGGATGCCGTTACACCCCGAGGCACCGTCTTGATAATATCCAAGCGCGCATAGACACATACACACGTGTAGACACTCAACTGGTCTTCCAGGCACTGCACATAAACTACCAGTTTTATTGCTTTACAACTTGCCTAAGGACTATTTATTTTGTGTGCATCTGTGTGTAAGTTTGATGCGAATTTCATCTTATATCTAGTGCAGGTTAAGCATAGGCTGCAATTATATTGTTAGTAGGTTGTGCAAATAAAAATGTATATACTGTGATAGTGTAACAAACCTCATTGTTGCTCATTTTGTAGATGTGGTTGCATCCTCGCTTCAACAAAGGATGTTACTGTTGCACCCAGAGAGGCAACTTTGTTACAGAAGACATCTGAAAAGTGCCGGGTGACAATTTGCAAAAAAAGAAACAAAGAAAGTTATAAACCTAAACCACGATAAGCTTACATTATCAGTAAAAAACACTGAAGACCAAAACTAAGCATAGCTATCCAATAAAAATCCTGTGCAGCTGTTACATAAACCATGTGATTTTATTGTCACTGTACATTCAGTGCACTGTTAGATTTGACTCACTCCAAAAAAAAAAGAAGAAAAAGAAAAAAAAAAGCATATATTTACACATGGATACAGTAGGCATGAACACAACAAACGAAACACAAGAAAATGCCACACAATACTGTCCAGTGAAACCCAGCTGTAGTTGCTTCTAACTTCCAATATTTTCCCTTTGTCTTCCCAGGACTGTGCGTGCATAGTTAGCCTGTCCTTTCCCAAGCATAAGTGTATAATCAAAATGAACCAAAGCTCCCTTTTATCTTGATTCATATATTACAAATGCTAACATATTGCTTTTGAGAAGGGGAGGGTTAATCCTCTTGGGTAATCACATGTCTGTGGTACATACACCTAGCAGGGTCCTTTATACACCGTGGACCAGAACGGCCAGGGAGGTTCCTCCATGTTTTATGTAAATCTCGTCATCTCAGCGTGCGCGGAGTTAAGGTAAAGTCCGCAAATGGAACAGCGAATAAGCAGCTTTCTCCTCCGAGGAATGTGTTCCCCAACCGCCGTAAGTTCATCTACATTTTTTTAATACCCAGCCAGTGATGTCACTTTATTTCTGTGCCACAGATTCCCAAGAGGAACCCATGGCCCGCTTCCAAACCCAGTGTAATTTTCAAAAAATATGAATTGAGGTATAGGGTCTAGACGACTTTACTCACTATATGTCCTGCTGTGCCGATAAGCAAAATCGATGGTAACGCAGTGTGTGTGTGTGTGTGTGTGTTTCAGCATTGAGATACACAAAGATACAGAAGAAAAAAAAAAACAGAAAATAAGACAATATCTCACCAAAGACTTACTTAAATAATTACCCATTGACTCAATACAGTGACTTGTATTATACAGGTTTTCAGTGGGCTCTAAATTTTGTTGCTAATCCAACATGAAAAACTCCCTAAATTGGCAAATCAAAGGATCATAGTTATAGTAACGAACAGCAGTCGTAGTATAGTGAAATATGCACATAATACATTTGTACAGCATGTCCACAATGTAAACAAAGAACAAATAAATGTCAGTCTGATGCTCCACAACACAAGGAACATAGGGTGGCCATATTTGCCTTGCATAGCCCAGTGATCGCTCTGTTATGAAACTATTACAGAGACTCATGAAATCGTCTTTGTAAAGGTTTAGACAAACCCTTCCCACCATCAACCAAAGTAAAACGTCTCTCGTCCCCAAGGTAGAGCCAAAGCAGAAATTTAATTGCTCCATTTCTACTGAGAATTTCAGCTTAGGAGACAATTAGAGTTAATTGGATGTTGTCGAACCGTTTTAGAAGTCTGGAAATAAATTAAGCATTTTCTTTTATTTTCTTATATTAATTTGGGAGAAGGGGGGGGGGGGGTGGAAGTTGGGAAACAATTAATCTGCTATCAAGTCTTCAAAGAGCATGGAGGTGTGTAAATGAACTCTGATCAGGAGGGAGGGTCAGTTTTCCTGTTTTGGTCGAGCTGGATTGCAGCCATTTACAGAAACACTCTCCTCAAATTAGTACAAAAAAATAGAAAAAGAAAAAAAAAATCCTTTCACTTTTTAGACTTGTTTTTATCTCAGAGTGAGACTTCACAGAACTAATGATCGATCAATGCCTCTATTGAGCGAACAAAAGAAGATAAAAGATTTCCAGCATGTTTTGTTGTTAGGTTTAGTGGATACAGAGCAGAAAGGGTATGCTCACCATTAAAATCTGTATTTATGTGGAAACAGCAGTCATGTCTGCCTAATACAGCAGCTTTCATAACGTGTATTAAAAAGACAATAATGCTTTGGCTTGCTACTGTACAGAGGTGATGAATCCCTCATTTCAGCCGGGGACAGAAAAGCTGGTTAACAAGTGAGGAAGTGCATCGTGGGAATTGTATTCTCTAATGTATATGGTTATAATTATCTATGCATTACATTACAGTGAATCAGGAGTGTTCCTGTGGGAATCGTCAATAGTTACTGGCAGCTTGGCTTTATGCTTTATAATTGTTTGGGCAGAAGCTAATGGCACTTGACACTTTAAAGACTACTTTAAGTGTTCACGAGGGACAATATGTGTCTTACTAAAACCCTAAGAGCAGCTGTTTCATTTATTATTAGTATACTGTTTTGATCATATGGTAACATGTTCCATCTAACCTGCTCAGGTCATCAGGACAGGAAATAATATGTTCATAACTCTATCACTTTTATCCTAATTGAGTAATTTGGCAACTGGTTTATCACTGATAGATATTATGCTCCAAAAGACTACCATTACTTTTGGAATATACAGATTTATTAACTTAGTCTGTACTCCTTAATGGGAGTATGTTTGTACACAGTGCCTGTCTGAATATTAGCACCTTCATTAAAAATGAGCTAAAGACCAATAAAACTACAAAACATCCGAAAGCTGCATCTGGTGGTCAGTGAGATATATAATTTTCCACTATTGTTGCCACTAAGAATGAACTCGGAGAGCCTTTCAGGTTGTTCTCAGACAAACAAGTGTCATTATTGTGATTTGGATGAAAAGAGAAATTAAGACGAAAGAAAAGTGAGGAAAGTAAGGATCATAATGATTCCTGACAAAAAAAAAAAAAAAAAATTGGGTATAATTTAGCATGTTGCATATAAACTTTTTTCTTCCTTCATCTCATTTGCAATATGATCTTATGCTACAACCACAAATTGGTGTCTACAAAGAGTCTTTTTTTTAAACTTTATCAGTTATCCTGATAAAAAGTCATGTAAAGCATCATTTTTTTAGTTTAAAGCTCCTACATTCCTACATCAAAGCACGTGATGACACTTCAGTTGGAAAAAAAGACTTCCCAACAAACCAACTGGGACATTATGACAAGCATTTGAACGCACAAATTAATAATATTAATTGACTGTAGCCTTTATATCGACACAGATGATGTTAAATTAAATAGCAAATAATACTGTTCATACTTTACAGACATATTCAGCTATGGGCTATCAATATAGTGACACTTGTTGTGTTGAGAACAAACTAAAACAAAGGTGGGCAGAGTTTCACAAGAAAAGGCAAAGCCTGTACAAAATATCACAATCTAGCGCACCATCGTCAACAAAAAGCTTTCGAAACAAACTGAATGATATTGTATAGTTGCTGAGGTCTTCATATTAGGGGTGTCAGTTTGCATTAAAGGGCGTATTACATTGCATTCATTGTGTTTAACTTCATTCTTAAATATAGCTTATCGTTATCACGTGCAGGTTTCACAGTACGTTTAGTTGCCAATAGATGTGCATGAGGACAAAGAGAAGCGAGGGACAAGTTTAGCCTCTAAAAGCAAAAAGGACCGACAGAGTGAGCTGATACAATACTCATTATTGCCACATTATTCATAGCTGCTCAGTGCAAACTCTCAGTGAACTCTGATCACCAGCCAACCACCGTCCTTCTGCAAGCACCAAGTTGACCGAACCACTGAGCTGATGAAGCTTCTACGAGGTAAATATATAATGAAGAAATGGAGAATCTTACTGTAACGAGTACCACTGTCTTCGATGGTCAATACAAGAATATGTCTAACAGTTCTCCCTCCCCCAACCCCACATGTCCAGTGCAATTTCACACAATATACAGTACACATATTATATGTAGACCAGTTAGAGACTATTGCTTTAACAGCTTGCGATGAGAAAACGTGAGAGAAGGAAATAAAAACATGTGGCTACGTGGCTGTACAGTTCTTGAGGACATTTATATTATCACATTTCCATTTTGAGATGAAAATAAGATAAGAAACAAATTCACAGAACCTTCAGGTGATATAGAGCAACGGGTCTCTGGTTATAACAAGACCTCGGCTGCCTGATTTCTGTACACAACATCTTTATATACATAATCGTGATCCCCTGTCAATCAGTCTGATAATTGCCCACCTTTTAAAACTATTTCAAGTCCCTTTAGTTACCTTTAAGTTTAGTTTTGTTTAAAAGTGTTAAAATGACTCCAAGCTTCATCCTTCCATTGTCAGTTGGCACCACCTTTATTTATTGATTTATTTTTTAATGGGCTGTCCCTCGCCTCGGATTGGGTGATGCAGCTGCACGTCAAACACCCGGCCCGGGTGTCAAGCCTTGGCTTCCAGCATCTCGAGGAATAGTTTGTGCATGGGGACTTTGCCCTGCATTTTGATGCTGTAGAAGTGCTGAACGGCCTTGGTGGCAGTCTGACGGAGCAGAGGCAGGGTCATGAGCAGCTTGCCTGCCCGCCGGGGGTCCTCTGGGTGCTGGGAACCCTCAAAATCCTGCAGGGCCTCATGAAGAGAATCCTGGAGCCTTTGGACAGCCTCGATATTCTCTATGTGCATGGAGTCTGGAGCGAGAAGAAGAAAGTCGGAATGACAAAAATGCCTAAGACAAATCAGATGTTTCATATCTACATTGACAACAACTGCATGTTTTGCAGCTGCATCATCTGGTTTTAAACTCAGTAGCTTGTATATGCAAACGTGCAATTTTGCTTCTTAGTGCTTAATGACGCTCCTTAAATAAATGACTATGCATGGCTGGGAGTCTCGGGAGACATAGGAAGAGAGGGAAGTACAGTAGGTATATATAAATATACAGCAGGAGAGGAAAAAAAAGATTCATTTCTTTTGGTATCATGGACCACATACATCCCCCCTGCTAATGAATTCAGATGGCTGCATTACTAGGATATCATTCAGCTGAATGATGGTGGCAGATGGGCTTCATTTCCATAAGAAAGAGCAGTTGGCCCCCTTATGTATAGGCTCTAAAATAAAACCAGTTGAGACTTATTAAAAACTGCTCTCTACGTATAAGTCTACATGTTGGAGGGGAAAAAAGAGAGAAAAAAAACCAGGCTTGTCCTCCGAAGGACGAGCTGACAGCGAGCATTTTAATGGACAAGCACTGGTTTGCTTTCAGCCAATTTCACTGCACTGACATACTGTGTCAGGTCTAATCTGTGTATGCATCATATCCACAATTCATTAACTCACAGATAAAGCAGTGCACGACGCAAATGCGAATTCAATACAGTATTATAATCAAATCTCACAGACTGAGATAAACTCGTCCTACCCTGGTAGTAATACGGAGTAGCGCTAAAGAGAAGGCAAACACGGCTGCTGATTGAAGTGTAAGTGAATGAGATCAGCTCTGCTATGTGTCATGAAAGTTGTGGCATGAAGTAAGACCGTGTATGAACATGTAAATGAGGCAGAAAAAAGGGAAAGTACAAGGCTAATTATGTTCCTAACTGACTGATTAAGTCTCTTTTACCAGTCGCCTTCTGTGTAAATTGCATTTCTATCTTGGGAAATTAACTAGGCTATGTGGACCGCACATGTGTTCCAGCACTCTTCATTTGAAACCTTCATGTTAATGCTGATCTGATCCTCATTAGGCTGCACGATCATGTGTGTGCGCGCGCTCAGATGTGAGAAAGAGAGTGGAAAATAAGCAATATGTTTTTAAATGGGTGCACGCGTAAAGCATGAGTGTGTGTGTGTGTGTGTGTGTGTTTGTGTGTGTTTAAGGAGGCTGGGGCTGGGGGAGGAATGCAAAACTAACTTTGAAGAAACAATTTCCATGTAATCCGTCAGCAGCCTGGCGTCAATCCCGTCGATACTTTGCTAATTACAAAATCAATGGCCATGAATTTCCACAGCTGTCACACCCAGAGGACCACTGGAGCCGAAGCTCGCCGAGACTGTGTTCAAACGAGCCGAAGTTGCCCCCTCGCCCTCCCAGAGCAACCCCTCTGAACCCTAGCCTTCCTCTCTCTCTCACACGTCTTCCTTATACCTTTACCTCCCTGTCTTTCCATCACCTCCCCTCCTATTTATCCCCAACTTTCCCATGGAGTGTTTGTCATTAGGAGACTAAAGCTCTGGGCTCAGCATTTTTCATTTTTTTCAGTCAGGCAGGAGAAAAGACTCCTAACAGGCATTGATTAGCGGGGGACAGGCCCAGCCTCATGAAAAGCAAACTGTCAATACGGGCGCAGCATCTTCACACTGGAACAAACGAGGCCCGTCGCTCCCCGACGCTCATTCCACTCCACTTAACACATTTTATTGACAGCCCCTGTTTTTCTAATGAAATGCTAAATATATCTCCCTCGGCTGTGGCGCGCTGGCAGCTACTGTTATGGAGATGGAGAGAATGAGAGTGCAATGTGACAGTCACACACAAACACACGTGCACATGTATCTGCACACAAATTAAAATATAGCTACACACACAGACACAGACACAAAGTTAAATTAAAAAAAAATCTTGATCTTGACCTTTATGTCCTCTCTTATCGGGGATCTTTCATTGTGGGGGTGATGGTGCCACAAGATACCGATAACCACTCGACATTTTTTATCCCTGTGTTTTATTTCTTTGTCTGTTTAATTAAATGCCAACTGCCAGGCTTTACTTGAGATTTTATATAAAGATGTACCTTCCTGTCTATGTCATTACTGCAGAGAAAATAAAGGCTATTTGGCAAAAGTGACTAATCGGTTTTCGATTACTTGATTACAGTATTTTAATTTACTTTAATTTTATTTCTTTAGCGATAAATCACAGTCGCCTCAAGGTGCTTTAAGTTGGAGGGAAAAGAGCCTCCAGAGAAAACCCCAACAATCAGATGATCCCTGTACAGCAGTTGGCGACAGTGGGAAAGAAAAACTCACTTTTAACAGGAAGAAACCTCTGGCAGAGCCAGGCTCAGGGAGGGGCAGCCATCTGCCGTGACAGGGTGGGGGTAGTAGTCAACGCAAGTATGCCACTGAGCCACTACTATCTCTGGGAGTTTTAAATAGATGATTTTTGGAAAACTTAAACTCTCTGGAAGCCAAATACAATAAACAGAACTTGGTTTAGGATGTAATCCCATCATTTTGACTTGCATTCAGCAACACAATCCTGCTCTGCCTACTTATTGATGCACTATGATGTTTATGAAGATCCAAACCCACTACTCATCCAACGTTTCTATGAATTTGAGCCTACAATATTTGTGCTGTTCACAAACTCATAGATTAGGATTGTGAATTTAAGTCTAACAGGTGAATGGAAGATTACCTGAGTTAGAGAGTGCAATGGCTTTGAGCGTAACAAACTCCTCCTTCTCCATACGCAGCTTCTTGTAGCGTCGGACCAATGGCAAGATGGCAACATGAAGGTCCAGCAGGCCTGAGATCCTCGCCTGCTCCTCATCTACCACGTAGTCCTCCGCATACATTATCTCATCCTCACAGGGCAGTGAGCGAAACACAATGCTCAGCACCAGGATCTCCATCCAGGCACTCTGCAATAGACTCATCTGGTCTGCCAGCGAGAGTGTGGAAAAGCCTGCAGGAGTATAAAGAAAATATATGTCACATTTGAACATTTTCTAGGTACTGCTGAGCCCTCACACAGAACAACCATGTGACATAGTAAGAGGGCAGCCTATTAACCCCCCTGCTCAATTGTTGCCTCTTTCAGTCCTCTGTGTGCTTTATGGGCTATGTACAATTGCTGCGCAATCCTCAAAGAAGTCCGACTTGAAACAGAGACCGACTGCTGTATGCAGTGGCTTTCAGGGAGCAATATAAATCAGTCAGGAGCAGAGGCCTTTGAAACATGAGCCAGGGCTGCCTCAGCCATCAACTCAGTCCTTCTGCAACCCACTGCATAAGCACATGAGACCCTGCTTAGTGAGGACAAATCCAGACTTAACACTGATTATATCGTATCATTGTCAGAGTAAGGACGGGTGAATAGACATTCACTTCTTCTTTACAACAACTTCAAAGTTAATTCTGTCATTTAAAACAGACTAAATTAATGTACTGAAATTCCAACTGAGAAAATAGGAAGGAGAAAAAAAGAAGATCGTGTGGATTTATAATTAGACTTCACCATTTTATAGTTTTCGCATTTTCTAAGAGACTTTTGTGGGATTCCTCCACCCTTTTCATAAAAGGGTAAAGAAAAACCTTTCAAACAGTAATCAAAACACTTCTGAATCAAAAAAAACAACCTCTGTTTGCATCAGAAAGACCATCTGATGATTTTTTTTTCTTTTAAAGGAAGCAAGTGAAAGTACCTTTTATCTATAAAAGATATAGCCTACAGGTTTATAATACTTATATACATAAAACATTTACTACAACAAGAAACTCTAATAGTACATGCCCATGTCACGGTACTTTCTGACCCGTTTTTGATGATGGCCATTCAATTAAAATGATCAATGCTTTATAAATTGTAGCCCCATAAATGCACAAATTGGGTCATTTCAGCCCACTGCCAGGTGGTTGCTATGCAACATGATGATAATATATCATGTGTAATTCCACTTTTGTGGATATAAATGAGATGTTAATGTTGTGAATTGAAAACAATAGGTGATGATGATTTCATGAGGTATTGTGGATTGTTGTACATTCAAGGTTAAAAAGGTAATTTTAGTCATTTGTAATATGGTTCTCATGGAACCTGAAGGTATCATAACATATCATCCATAACTTAAATTTTGTGGATGTGTTATTGTTGTGAAACTAAAACTATAAAATCCTTTTATAAGTTGCTGCAGCTTCAGAAATGCTAATATCATGTCATTTTAACCTGTTATTAGCTGGTTGCTGGGCATAAGAATATCTGATATAGACAACAACCTTCAGGTGTATCAGATGAGCCTGCGTACCAAGTTTGGTAGCAAAAACATATGGACAGACATACACAGATTTGCGTATCATAGTAAAATGTCTTTTTTCCTGTTCATGCACAATCATTCCCTGTATATGAACATGGTGTCTCACTCTAATCCTGTTCCTGCCTATCACATTGTTCATATTCTTTATTGGCATCAACTTTCAACTCACCTCTTCTGGCTGTGGACTCTGAACTGGTATTTATTGGTTAGTTCATTCACAGGAATTTTGAGCCACCATGATTAAGAAACTGGATCTGTTCTGTAGCTGTGGTGTAGTTCTCCCAACAACATTTACCATCATGTATCACAAGTGTATTAATGTGCTGATTTTCAGTGTGTGAGAATTTGTTTAGAGTTTTGCAACAGGAGAAATCAGGTCCGTACATATACTGAATAACATATTCACTGGGATTGGGATGGAATTATGAAGGGGAATGCTTTAAACGCAGCAATGTTAAGATCCAAAAACAAAGCACACATGCAGGCTTCTTCCTGTGTTGTTCAACCTTTTGAACTTGGTGTGGCAATTCATCCAAATCTCGAGGTCGACCCATCAACTTTCACCTCTAACATTCACACACACCACATCAAACACCTGAAAGGACCTCAATGGCCACAATACCTTTCACTACTCTATGGTGAATAGGAAGGTGATTGGGGGATATTGACCAGGGCCTTGAACTCACCACGCTGCTTACTTAAATCTTGAAACTTGTATGGATCGGAATCGGACAGGTTGACTTAAAAGGGGTCCTCCCGATGTTTCTTATCAAGCAAATAGAGGAACGGCGGGAAGCGAGAGAATGAAACAGAGAGAAAAGAGTGCTGGGGGTGTCATTGATTAGTAGATTGTAATCAGTCCACCAAATGCGAAAGGGTATCGATCCAAGCCTCAGATCTGACAAACAGACATTTGATGGAGGACATCCGGTACATGTTTAGTGGGGGGAAGAGAGGACCACAGGATCACTGAATGTAGATATCAATGCTGTGTCAGGAATTCATGAGTTTACTCCAGATTCCCCAAAGACACTTCTGCAAGAGAAATGAATGGCCTAAATTTGGTGAGGCTTATTTAGAATAGTGAGGCAGGACTAGGGATGGGTACCGGTGTCCGGTGCCATGATGGCACCGGTTCTGACATAAACGGTAGTAACCAGACCGAAAAGCAGCGCACATTTCGGTGCTTTATTTCGGTGCTTTTTTTTCCTGAGCTGTGATACACTTTAGATTCTAGCCAATCATTTTACGTTTCCGAGGATAGTAGGCGGGGCCAGGTACGTACGTTCTGTTAGAGCAAAGCTACAGATTAAAAATGTCCAAGGCGAAGCGGTCAAAAGTCTGGCTGTACTTCACAGCAAAATATGCAAACTCAGCAGCCTGCAACAAGTGATTTAAGCTGATACTGTGATACTGTCAAAGGAGGTAACACCTCAAATCCGATGAAACACCTGGCGACGCATAGCGTTTTTTTTTTTTTAAAAGCCCAGAAATGCGCCGTATTTGATAGCTTGCTGCGAGACCTCACACCGAGCACATCTACTGCGGGTGGGTTGCCTGTTATGCAACATCCCCCAAAAACACGAAGAGGAGAGTCCTGGCCCCTAGCCCTGCCAGTGTAGCAGAAATGATGACAGATGATGGTGGCAGCAGCCGTTCTTCTCTGCGTGAGTAGCTAATTTACGTTGAGTAGGCTAACCACGTTATTACATTAATGCATGTAAGGTGAACTAGCAAACATCATCATAGCTACATGCGGCTGTCTTCTTGTTTGATGGCAGATACTCCCTTCACCCTGGCTAAAAAGGCTAAAATGACCAAAGAAAAAGTGGAAAACAGTTAAACATGAGAGGTTTAGGACAAAGTTTGTGTTTTTTCCATTGTTTAAGCACTGCTTCCAGCCAAGAGTGATACCATATATGCCCCATAGCTGCAGAAAAGGCTAACATTGTTATATTTTTTACAACAGCTGAACATGAGAGGTTTTTGGACCAATTTTGTGTTCTCCATTCTTTAAGCACCGTTTGAGCACCGGCACCGTTTCAAAAGTACCGATTTGGCACCAGTATCGGATAAAACCTAAACGATACCCATCCCTAGGCAGGACAAAATAAGTCTGACAGTTAGAAAAAAGTAGCATAGTTACATACAGAAACAACCCGTTTAAATAACTATAAAGCAAGAACACTTAAGGCTAAAAATCATGCTTATTAGCTCCATTTAATGTAGCATACCTTTAATATACTGCCTCAACATAAAACCACCAATTGTGCAGAATGCCCTCCCTTTGTGATGCCAAAAGCTTGCTTATCATGGGTAACCTGTAGTGTCAGGCATCAGGACATTGGTAACAAATGCTTTGAGTCTTGAGAGCTGCTGGGTGTGGCCTTCGTGAACCTGGGCTGTTTTTGTATGTGGGACAGATGCTCAACTGGACTTTGTAAATAAAGTTTCGAGCTCTTTGTAAAATTCCTCCAGTTGCTCCTGTGCAATTTTGGAACTTGTGACATGTCAAAGTAACATCTGCATGGAGGCCAGGACTAAAGGTTTTCCCAGCAGAACATTGCACTGTGCTTTTCATTTTGTGACTCATTGGTGAAGACATGCATATATTTCCCTTATTTTCCCCCAGCACTCCTGGCCACCTTTTTCTTTTCTCTTTTTTTTAAACACTCAATTTACTGAAGCAATTTAGTGACTTCCTGGTTTCCCTTGGGTTAGCCTGGAGCTGGATGTGCGTCGCCTGGAGGTGGCTGAGTTAAGTGTCACTGTGGAGGGTGAATCCCCCTGATGAAATATCAATATTTCACCCTAGTGATTTGATGCCGTTTGACCAAACATGACACAATACTGAGCAAACCAGGCAACGTCAGCATCTCTGTGTTTGCAGTCTCTCTGCATGGAGATGAAGAACATGAACAGCGACGCTGTTCTGCTAAACTACAGGGTTTTAGAGTATTTATGTTTTACTTGTTAGCTGAATAAATCAAAATCCTTAATTTTACATCCTATAGGCTTTATCGCTATGCGTCTTCATAGTGTAGTGACTTAGACATTTGCTTCACAAACAAAAGGTTGCTGGTTCCATTCCAGTTGAGACAGAAATCCCCTTTAGGGTTGCGTCAGAAAAAAAAACATGGGGAGCTATCAGCTGTGGTGACCCTTGTGAACAAAGAAGCACCCGAAACTAGGTTTAGGTAAAATTATTTTAAACTTAAAGTGATTTCTTTAAATTATTTTAAAGAAATCTAGACTATTGGAAAATGCCTAAAAGACACTTTGAATAAAAAAATGTCAGTGCAAGAGTGCAAATTACTACTTATAGGGCTCAATGAAGCCTAATTTTTGGAGGTTACAGTTCACTTTACTTCAACTCAATTTTATTTATATAGTGGAAAAAAACCATCATCTCAAGGCGCTTTATGTAGGAAGACCCTACAATAATTCATCAAAAACCCAACAATCAGACAAAGTGCTATGAGCAAGCTCTTGGCGACAGTGGGAAAGAAAAAAAACAACCTTTTAACAAGAAGAAACCTCCGACAGAACCAGGGTCAGGGAGAGGCAGCCGTCTGTCATGACTGTTTGGGGGCGAGGGGAGGGAGACACGACAAAAGATATTATTAATCTCTGGCTGTTTTCCAAAGCATAAGTAATAATTAGATGCAGAGTGGTGTATAAACACATAGTAAGTGAAAAAATGTGAGTGAAGAAGAAACAGCAGCCTACAGCATAACTATGGGAGGATATAGGGTCACCTGATCCACCTCTAACAAATGCTTTATCAAAAAGGAAAATTATGACACTAATCTATAGAATCTAATCTAATCTATAGTATAGAGGGTCGCTGTAAAAAAACTGTAAAAAAAAGACTGAATACATGTAAATAGAGGGCTACTCAAATACCCATAAATGCCTAAAACTCAGAAGTTACTGCTAACTCTTTTAAGCTAAGTTTTGCTAACGAGGCCATTTTTCACCAAAGTATGTCTTTTACCTCTTCACTCTGTGCATTATTGCCAAAATTAGGAACACCCTGTCTCAGATACTAGAAGAACTAGTCCAAACATTTTTCAATTCCAGGCTGAACTCCTTGTTACAAAAATGCCACAGCAAGTATACCAACAGGGACTGGAAAGAGACACATTCTCTACTTTTATGACTAAGCTTGACAATTTTCTTTTTGATAATTAAACTATCTCAGTGACCCTGAAAAAAGCATTTATCTGCCACTACTGCATGCCATTAAATTTGAATTCTCTCTCCTCCAGCTTGTGCTTTGTACTCTCTCTTTGCACCTCTCTGCACAAGCTACACATTTATGATCTGTAGTTACGAGCCCAACTAACCTGCTCAGTGTTTATAGTGTGTTATTGCTCTGCGCTCATCTCTTCTCTCGCCACTCCCCACAGCTGACTGAGGCAGATGGCTGCCCCTCCCCGTCCCCCTAGTTCTGTCTGAGGTTTCTTCCTGTTAAAAGGGAGTCTTTTTCTTCCCATTGCCAAGTGCATGGCTACAGGGAATAGTAAGGTTTGTAACACTGCAAAATTTTGATCCAACTATGTAAACTGCTGTTTTTTTAGTGATCAAATACATTTTAATGCTAATAGTTACAAAAAGATTTACTACGCTGACAAAATGTAATCAAAATGAAATTTTTTAGCCATAAAGAAAGAGACAGTAAGTTATATAACAAAATGTCCCTATTTATTTGAGCATTAAAATAAATAGGGACTGTTTTTTGCTAACTTTAAAATCAAAATCAGAAGTATTTTTGTTGCTTTTACATCTATCACACTGTTCACTGTTTTAAAACCATGTTGTGCTCTGCAAACTGTGGGGCAGCTTTTGTAGTAATGCATTGACCTGCAGGGGGAGGCTGTTGTTGTTGTGTGTGTGTGTGTGTGTGTGTGTGTGTGTGTGTGTGTGTGTGTGTGTGTGTGGGGAGAGGGGTGTTGCCGTTTCACCAAACACATTACAATACTGTAACACTGTAAAAACCCATATTTAGCCAATGTAGCATGTTAGTCAGCAATATGTCTATTTCTTTAAAGGTCCCCAGGTCCCCAAAAAAAGAACTGTTTGGCAGGGTTCTGGTAATGCAACAAAAAAATACAGGTGCGTGTAAGATAACTGAGGCCCTGCTCAGTACAGTGAGGAGACTGAGTGGTTGGCAGTGAAGCTTGAAGCTGTCATTGAGAGCGAGGTCTAAAACAGACAGCAGTTCACTCTCTATTCATTTAGTATCATTACAGGCCTCCTAAGAGCCCTAATGGGCCTAATAAAAAGACAGAGGTAATAATGAGACTTGAGGGCCCTATATGAGCAGGAGGAGTAGGAGAGGGAGAGCCAGGGGAACAGGAGAACAAGGAAGCCAGAGAGTGTGTGTGAAAGATATTATGGCAGAGGGTGCGCGGGACAGAAACAGAGAAAAAGAAAGGAAAAAGAACGAGCATTAGATAAAGTGAATAGAGGGCGCTGTACGCTTTTGACTTGAATGTAGTCTACGCTTTGTGAGGTGGTCTGTGTGTGTGTGGTTACAAATCAAGGGCCACAATAACATGTCTCCTATCATGTTCTTGAAGCCAAAATGTGTGTTTTTGTTTTATTTTTTAAAAACTTCAATATTTTTAATTGGCTCCTTTGCACACAAAAAAACCTAAACCAAACTAAACTGTGAGGATTAAAAATTCATCAAATTACTTCTTTCCAGCTGTAAAACACAAATATTTAAGCCTTCACAATGAACACGTGTACCACAATACCTAAGGAGTATTACATGTTTCTTCCCAGCTCTCCACATGTGGATGCTGAAGGACTTTCACATTAATGGAGCGATCTGCGCTAATGACTCCTATTACCTCATCGTTAAGGCCATTTGCGCAGTGGGCTATGAGTGTAATGGAGGGAGTGGACTGTTAAACTGTAGGGACCCCTTTTGTCTTAATCGTTACTTGGTGACACTTTGACCCAGTGGCCGCGGGTAAAATGTCTCCAGAGTGTCACGTGCTGCCTTTAATAACTCTGACAGATCTGGATTTAGATCCTCACACCATACAAGATCAATACTTTTTTATTTATATTTATATATATATGTATATATATAAAAAAAATGTAATGAGAATAAGGCAGTGGAAAAACATTACAGTAAAATTCATTACAGGCCCCATGGGGCTCCATTAAATTGAGGAATTTGACTGTAGTTACCCTATTTGGCTCTTTTATGAAAAATACACCTGAATTAGATTTTTTCCCTTGTTCACAATATGTTGGATGGAAAAGAGGTCAGGAGTAAAAAACAAAAAACAAAACCCAAAAACTGTGCATTTGGGTCAGGGAAGGTCCTTTTGTTCCTGTTAACGCTTGTTTCTCGATGTAAACTCGAGAGTGGTGAGACAGCATGTCTCAAACCCCAGCAACCCTCCATTGGCTAATCGTTTAATAAGGCTTCTCTTTTCCTAAACATTCATGTAAAGTTCAAAGGGCTGGTTTGGGCTCAGCTCATTTTGGCCCACAGTCCAAACAGATGATGTAAGCTTTCCCCAACAGGTAACTTCCTTCATGTTACTCCACTATGCAATCGATGCTGTTTTCAGATGGTTGCCCACTTGGCTGACTGTGGATGAAGTGGCTAGGTGCCCCACTAGTGGAACACAGCATACATTTGAGAATCACTGGTCTACAGCAAATTGACACATAATGTGGAGGAGTTGTCTCCTAATGTCATTCTCCATTCCTGAACTTTTCTTACTGCTAAGGCCTCAATCACACGAGCCTGTCAACGACCATCTGGCAAACAAAGGTCATAAGGTTGTCAGGTAAGGTCCCTAGTTAGTTGCCAGGGTTGTCAGTAGTTTGCATGGAAGTACTGCAAATACTTGCAGACATCTCTCTGAGCTTTAGTTAAACTTAAAAAAGTACAACGCAAACCAGAAATAAAAAATATTTACCATTAGAGTAAATTTTCCTGCATCAGCCAATGCATTTCAAAAGCGTCAACTTTTACTTTGAAGGCAAACAACAAAATGACATATAAGTGTCATTATTTATTAAACAAAGCCAAAATGCTAAATAAATACGCCCCATGATTCAGTTGTTAGTAGAACCGGCTTTAGTGACAATAACTTGAAGTAACTGTTTTCTGTATGACATCAAATCATTGTAACCTTCTTTACGCCACTGATTTAGCCCATTGAGGTTTGTTTATGTCAAGCTCTCTTAAGGTCCCCTGTATTTCAATGAGATTGAGGTCTGGACTTTGACTGGGCCATTACAACACCTTGATCCTTTTTCCACCCGTGAATAAGCTTTCTCACTGGAGTTCAATTAAAAAAAAAACAAACTTTAACTCTTACCAGACTGATGTGCAAGAACATTGGGCTCAAATTGTGGTCATAAATATTTTGTACTACTGAGTTTTGTAACCTTGTAAACCAAAATATCTGAAAATTTTATGTTTGTGCATTCGTAGATGAGAATTTGTTTGTGTGTGTAAAAAAGATTTGTGTTTGTAAAAATATTTACACAAGTTACAGTTTTTTTTGTTAAGGTCTGCTTACAGATACAAAACAAAAAACTATGTGTAAAGCTCTGCGCTCAAGTTTCCTGGCTGTGTGTGAGTTTCAACATACAAGTACGAATTTTGACCCGTTTTTTCTTCCTTTCAGCTGATTGGTCAATGTCATCTCAATCACAAATTTAACAATCCAATCAGAGAACAGATGGGTTTGGCTGTTGGAGTGGCGCTTTCCATATAAAAGTTTCAGATATTTTGGTTTACAAGGTTACAAAACTCAGTTCACAACTACGCATTTGATTTACAAGTACAAAATATTTATGACCACAATTTGAGCCCATACATTCCTGATATCTTTGCTGCTTGGCATTACATTAACACACATCTGAATACCGCAGACCAGCAAACTGCCAAAACCTCAGTTTTCACAGAGGTGCTCACCCTCGCTGATGATCAATTAATTAACTTGATTAGTAGCAGCTTGCTGCCACTTATCTTTCTATTTCCTACAGAAGCAGTAAGGATGTACTTTGTTTACACACTTCTACATCTTTTAGTTTTTGTCAAATAAATAATGACACAGGTTACATGTCATGTGCATTTCCTTTGAGGCTTTATTTACTTAATTTTAAACAGATAATTTTTATTATGTCCTGATATGTAAAGCCACAAAATTAAAAGAGGATGTACTTTCTTTTTCCCATAACCGTATTTGCCATCGTCCTATAACTACTCTGGGCCACTGCTCAGCAAACGATTCATAGTCTTGCTTTAAGTGTGGACGATGAGTCAGTAAATGGGACAAATAGGACAGCACTGTGCCAGCCCAAAAGGAGACAGAGAGAAAAAAACTCCATTGTTTTGGCAAAAAATCATTTTTTATTTACTCTGAATAAATTCATTTTTGTTTTTACGACTAATTAATTGTGTTTAAGCAAGCATGAGACCTTTTTTCGTTCCTTACTCTGACGTAAGGATTTGCTTTTTTTTGTTATCACCTTGAAATAAATGCACAACAAAAGACAACTGAAGATAAAATTTGTGTCCTGACTGCTGCCATTTATTTTAATCAATTAGGAACCCCTTTAAGAAATGCATCAGTGAAGAATATTACTAGCTTTAATTGAATAATAATTGAATTGACAACACGTGTGTCTTTTACATGCTTTATTTAACCAGATCAATGGCTTGCATATACTTTGAAACCAGCCAGTGCTCCTTATGAACACGCGGAGGTCCAAAGTGTCTCCTTCAGCCGATAAAGATGAGAAGAACGGAAGATCTAAGAACATTTGCATAGCAAGTCTTATTTAAGAATTCATCAACAAGGAGAAGGGAAATCCATCAGTACTTCCCTAAATAAATCAATTTCACCACAGGCCCTGTGTAGTCTCCTTAAGTAAGTAAGAGGATTGCTTTCTTTAAGTCTGGGATTGAAATGGAATACATTGACATAGGGGCGGGTCCCCCCCACAGACTCTCCCACCCCACTCCACCCCACCCCAGTCAAATCAAAGGTTTCAGCTGCTCTTTATTGATTAGATTTTAGAATATGGGACTAGCTTCTCCCTTAGGTGCAGATGAGTAGCAGATGTTAATTATCCTGTGTGTGTGCATGCGTATGAACGGGAGGGGGTGGCGGGTTATGTACAGCAGTCGGTGAAGTACTCCAGTAATCTCACACTGTAACATTTGAGCAAATCAAAGAGCAAATGGGAGCAGTTTCTCCTCCGCTTTACTAACTGCACAAGACCACACGTGAACCTTTTTTTTTTTTTTAGCAACTTAATAGATGGCCTGTATAAAAAGCACCTATGTCTGAAATTTCACATTAAGACAAGTGTTTGGAAAGCCAGAGCCCTGATGACAGGTTCAGTCAAGAGCAGTCACATGTTTCTACCTGGGATATGTTTGGCCCAGCCAATGATGACCACCAGCTCGCGGTCAGCCAAGTCACAAAGCGTTGTCAGAGCCTTGATGTCTCCGTCCGGCATGGTGGGGTCAGGCATGGCATAGATCTTCTCTGGCTCCACCACCAGCAAATGAGAGACGATCTTTGTCACTAAGAGGGGGAAGAGACAGAGAGAGAGAGAGAGAGAAGGACGGAGGGCGTGAAGGAATATAAATGTACTGTGGTGTGCGACAGTTTTAGGCAACAGTGTTTGCCTAAAATATGATCATATTGTGCCACATCAATCTCATCTTTGGATGTAGATAACAATGCTCTCGCCATATTCCTCAAGGGGATTCATTTCACAGCTTTATGTCCCATCATATTAACTAATAAAGTTAATGCTTTTTGTAATGCTCAGGTAATACACACATTGTTACTGAGTGAGATTTTAAATGAAAAAAAGAAAAAAGCAACAAAAAAGCAACTCACGTGGTTTTTTGGCTGGAGGGGGGAGGGTGAGGCCGAGGTAGGCGCCGTTTTCGGCATCCAACCGCCGCTTGTACTTCTGACGCCCCCCTCTCACTCGATCCAGACGCACACCTGCAAAGAAAAATAATTAAAAATATCACGTATGCATAAGATAAGCCAAAGCCACTCTGACGAATCCACAAAACGTAATGATTACATAGCAAAATAAAATAAAAGGGAACTTTTCACTTGTTATGTTTGGAAGTAGGCGTTGCTGCTGACTTTCTCACTTTCTTTTTATATGCTTAATTTTTGAAAGTTACATTCAGTTATAACGACCTATTTTATGGCATCGTATTTGCTACAGCTTATTATAAAACTGTAGCCTATTTATTGGGGGGGAAACTTGACCTATTTTGCTGTGTCATCAGACTCTCACGAGCATTTCAGGGTTTTTAATTTTCTACCCTGTATATGACAAATACTATATAACCATTCTTCATATAATATACAGTACAAAAATTAGGATAACAGCATTTTTCTGTCATTTATCTACATAAACAGTTACATTCCTTTATTTTTAACCTTTCAACCATCAAGCAGGACTTCTGAGTGGAAGTTTAAGCATTCACATGCAGGATTATCTTCAAAGCCATCACAGAGGATGCGGGCTGGATGCACCTTGTCTCCTGAATTGATACGTTTGCATTAAAAGTTGTTTGAGCACTGAGGGAGAGCAAACAGATTTTACATGGTCAAGTGGAATTAAGTCGTGTGAGATTTCCCAGTGACTCATATAAATTCCTTTGATTCCCCTGGAAACAAAAGAATCCGATTAGGATGGTCTTTCAATTTCCTGACACCGACTATCCACTAACCTAATTACCCACCGTGCCCAGAGGGAGCTCATTCTTCCCAGCAAACACAGTGAGATCATTTTATGCCTGGCAGATTGAAGCTAAATCGAGAGCCCCTCTCCTAACACAGCTTTCCATTTGTACGCCTTAAAGTAATCAATAAGGCTTGCAAATAGACTTCTTGTTCTTTGAACACATGTGGATGCGGTTTTAATTAGTCAGTTAGGCAGGCAGGAGCTGGGTTTGCGATAGATGGAGCTTTAGTGGTTGTTTTTAGCATTACTCTTGGTTAAGTTAAATTTAAAATGATAAATTGGGCTTCAGGAAACAGTGTGCATGTACTCCAGATATTAAATCAGTTCAGGAGCCTCTCTCTCTCTATTTAATGGTACACAGAGGCCTAATAAAGGGTTATGCAGTTAGTTAAGCCTTTCACAATAATAAGCTTGTTTAATGCATAAATATATTAAGAAGGTACCAAAACCGAATTCATGCAGCATGTTCTTGTAAGGCTAACTGACAGTGAATTGTTGCTGCTTTTGCCCCTAACATTATCAAGACACACACACACTGACACACACACAAACCAGTTTCCCTGCCGTGGGCTGCTAGGTCATGTAGCTACAACAAGCGACAAGTGACCAAACAGCCAGAGTTAGAATTCCAAGATCCGCGGGGGCTGTTTGAACTCGAACATCCAACTGGCCCATAATTAATAGACGCTGACAAGAATTAAGAGCTCAGCGCTAACCAGTTTCAGTTTACAGCTTAGCGGCGCTCCAAACAGCAGAGACCCGAGGCAGGAGGGCAGGGACAACGACAAGGGAAAAAAACAAGGGTTAGATAAGGCTGAAGAGTGGGAGGGTTGGAAAATCAAACAGAACAATCTGCTGTGCTTGGATGAATATATCTGTTTTCTGATGGTTTCTTCTTTCTCAATTTGTACATCCTCTCTCTGTCGGCCCTGCCTGTCCCAATGACCACCTGATCTCACCAGTGCGGGATTATCTCCTCCCCATGTGATATGGAACAGTACTGAGAATATGACCACAACAAGACAGCTGAATGAGGCCCCTGGAAGAGGGCCGGAGAGGGTGCGAGGGGGGCAGTGTGTGTCATCGTCAGCACCGCATTCCTAACCTCAGGCCCAAAACCACATCGGCCTCCGCACTTCAAGACAATGCGGGTCCAGACGAGAGCCTCTGACATGGGTTGGGGGCGGCGGGGGCCAGGCGGGTCCACAGATCATCTTAAAGGCATCCAGATCCTTTTTTATGGTTGCTGGCCTTTCATAAAGTGTGACAGGCAAAGTATGGATGCATGGGTGAGGTTATGGGGTAAAAGAAATGTGTGTGCTGGATAATATGAATTCACATACTACAGCACGCTCATAACTTTGTGCTGACTGCGAGAAAGACGGGCTGAGATACTTGGCTGAAAGTCTATTCTTGCTATGTGAGTGTGTTTGTGTGCGTGCACATGTGTGTGGCAAGACGATGAGGCATATTTACATTGGAGCAATCTTTACAGCCACCTGATCTGTTTTGCTTTCACATACACAACATTTATTGACTTGTTAAAACGTTAAGGCAAATTTCTTATTAAAGTGACAGTGTTTCGCTTCATGCGCTGGCCGCGGGTGCGCCGGGTGTGTCCTGCGGATTATTTTGCTATGCGTTTATTATTTGCACATTAAATCGACAGATATCTATTTCACCATAGCAGCTGCCAAAATATTCATTTTATGCCCACAATGAAAAAAATGACAAAAAAACGGCCCTTAAGAATACATAATAACATTTTTAAAGTCCACCTTAAAACACAAACATCAAAATGAAATCTGAGTTAAGTATGTGATTAAATTTTCGGCCTAAAGCCCTCACCCAAATTGTCTAAATCCACATTCTTCGCAATGTGGTCAGAAACATCGGTCTATATGCTGAAAAACACCCACATCAGCAGTGTCTTCAATGTAAAACTGAAGCCAGAAAAACAAAAATACACAAAGGAAGACAGAAGGTTGAGCAAAAACAAAAAAAAGTGTCCAAAAAAAACATTCATGATATAAATGAGATTCATTCTTCTGGTACAAAAAGATGCTCTACAGAGCAGCTGTCATCACTGAAAGGTGCATGTGTCTCATATCGAGACTGTGTGTTACTATGTGAACATGTGCTCGTGTGTACATGCGTGTTTAAGCTTCTCACTCTCAACTATTTTCAGCCTTTCACCTGTCAGAGGCGCTTCTTTCGAGAGAATGTGTCAGAATTGGCTGGCTGGCTAACGCTGCCAAAGGGAGATTAGGAGCTCCCTATTTTAGCTGGGAAAAATCAGAGGGATGCGGCGTGCAGCCCCCTCCGACGCAGCCTGCTCACCCTTTGCAAAGCGCAGCCGCTCTGCCCTTCCAGGGCTGCCTCTCAACATCTGATCTGGAAAGTCAGAAAGAGCTACAGTAAAGGCTGTCATCGGGTTTTTTTCTTAAGTCTGGGTGGGCTGAAAATAAGAAGGGAAAGGCGAAGAAAAGACGACACAAAAAGTTGAAGGGAACTGGATTGGGTTGGGTATTAACATGGCGCACCATCTGCTGCAACCCCCTCCCGGTGGCCTGGCAATGCTGGCACTGCTTAACCGTAACTGCCATGGCACTTGTATCACTCTTTATCATGTTTTACACTTACATAAATCTGAGCCAGCGTGTCCACAAAGGGCTATTATTTTGTCTCGCAGTGCCGCCCTAACCACAGATGCAGCTCTAATAAAAAACATCTGCAGAGCTCGAGAAGGGCCGAGATCATTCATGAAGTTGAAGCTGGTGTAGTGGACAAAATAAAATGTTTTTAAAAAGCTAGAACGGTGTCAGTGACAAGCATGGGACCTCAAGGAGCGATTCTGAGCCCCTTGTCAGGGGTGATATACATTTTAACATGTGTGTCGGGAAGCGAGTACATGTATAGAAGGGTTGTTATGAGGTCAGCGCTTCGCTAAATCTTTTTCTTCGGAGGAACACGTGTTAGCCTCCGTGTCTGATCTATCACCTGCCAGACAGTGAGGACAGGCCAGTGCAGAGCCTCTGGGTGGGCGCTGACTTTCAGCTGCATTCTGCCAGCTACTCTGACACCCTAAAAAGCAAACAAGCCCCCACACATGTGCTGTTAGATAGACAAGTTTACGGTACAAGAAAAAACAAGTGGCAAGAAGGGAGGGGTCCTTCTCACTTATAGTTCAAGTACTTCGAATGGTGCAGACCAACACATGCTAAAAATTCTGGTTCTGAAGACGCCCACAGAGTATAGACTTTGGGTATATCTTTATTATGGTGATGTAATCTTAGCATATAGATTGGTTTCTGATTTAAGCCTATTGATTTGGAAGGGACCTGACAGTCTGTGATATTGGATATGGCTTTACTAATCTTTTGTGTATGTGGCCGGAGGAAAATAAGGCTGTAACATTACCCTGGTAGCCACGTTCGCTCAGGAAAGACTGCTGATCCCTATCTGTGGTTAGGAGAGGGCGAGACAGCGGTGTAGGTTGCCAAAATAGTCTGGCAGCTTGTGTTCATCCACCACATTACAGCGATGTCAGAAAATCCCAGCATGCAAAGAATAAACCACAGAAACACCGAGCTAACATCACTGAACTAGAACCCACCAGTAGTGACTAAAAGACCAAACTGTAAGCGCCTTTTATGCTCAGACCTGCTTCTTCCAGGACAGACACTCAGTGGGTATAAGGCGATATGCTTCTGTTCCAGTGGGACTTGGTTTTTGAACACGATAATTTGTTAACATGATGATCGGACACCTGTTCAAGGACCAACATAGATACCCATGCTTACTGGCACAAAAAGAAAAAAAGAATCCATCTCTCTTCTTCAGCAGGATGTGACTCAAAGCGGAAATTGAAAAATGCACACGCGGTAGATTCTTGCATCATTTAACACCGTACAGTAATGCTATGGGATATTAGCGCCGCTATTAGCTGGGGGCACTGACTCCTGGCAGTTGTGACTGACACCATACCTTCCGTGAGTTGTAATTACGTGAAAGTTTTTCCACTGACCTGTGACCTTTCATCAGTCTCAGCTGTACATTTGAGGGGTCAGTGAATGAGGCTTCCTCGAACAGCTGCCCTTCGCTGCCGTCCACCCGGCTCATCCAGGTGCTCTGCTTTGACAAAGCAGTAAAGCCGAACCAGGAGAGAGGCCTGTCATCTATATTATTTATTCGATTTTCTTGGAAAAATAATAATCTGTTACATCTTAAACAGACAGCTTAGCTCAACATACCCTTAAGCATAATCCATAAATTCCCTTTGCATTATGTTGGCACTGGCCACAGCTAGAATACCTGATTTATTTAGACCCCTATCACACCTGAAGCCACCAAACCAAGTTCGAAGAAGTAAAGTCAGCTGATTAGTGGCAGGTGGCGCACAGCAGAAGGGTTTTCCCCACCCACTAATGGGGCTCAAAATCCCTGGCAGCTACCCTTTAAAAGTCAGGATGGCACAACTGGCACGAGGAAGAGAAATATTGGAAACTTCTAGAGCAACTCATCACAATATATAACTCTCACAGCACCCCGAGGGAGGCGTTTTTTAGGAAGCCACTGCCAACGTGAGGGAAATTTGCAATGGGAACAAATGAATAACTTATGAAACTTACAATATCCAGTTTATGTATTTATCAATGTTTACCTGTTAATAGCTGAAGATTATAATAGTTAAAATAGAAACGTATCTGGAAACATTTTATTAATTAAAAAGTTAAAATGGTTTCATTTCAAAGGAAAGAAGTAAAAAAAACACAAGCCTGCTTAATATTGACAAGGATTGCTACGAAAAATGAAATTTGCTCAAATGTGTAAACCTTCAACATAAAACCATTTTTCTGTTTGGACACCACAATCATGAGTTTACACCTAAAAAATCTGTTTTAAGCTGGAAAAGCTTTCAGTTCATCCACATCAGAGAGTCAGTCAGCTATTTTTTTATGTCAAAGATCAAGGTTTACTGCGATCTCACAAAACATATTTGGGCCAAACTGATTAGGTCTGGCTTGGATATGGATATAAAACACAAGTTAACTGGTTTCTGGTTTCTCTGTAATTATTGTATTTAGGTCTGGACTGTGGAGGCATCACTACAATTGTGGGTGTCTTCAAAATATCCCTTCAGTAGACGCTCAAACATTCGTCTTTGTTGGTTTAAAAGATTTGCGTTTCAAATCTGAGTCTGGATAATTGTGAGGATAATAGAAACCTTCTTTATTAAGCGAATACTTTAACACTACGCTTCCTTATTCTTTTCAGTGTATCCATCTCCTGTTTGTGGAATGTGCTGTTGTCTTTAAGTCCTCTGGATTCATTCCACGCTGCATTAGTTATTATTAATCTCTGGTTTTCTTCCACAGTGTATCTTTTGTCCTGTCTCCCTCCCCTTAACTCAAACCAGTTGCAGCGGAGTCCGCAGGTTTCTAACCATTGAAAGGGAGTTTTTCCTCCCTGTCACCGACTGCTTGCTCATAGGGAGACGTCTGATTGTTGGGATTTTATCTGTATTATTGTAGGATCTTTATTTTACGGTAAAGCGTCTTGAGGTGACAGTTGTTGTGATTTGGTGCTATGTAAATAAAATAGAATAGAACTGAATTGAATCTATGAAATAATCCTTGCTAGTGTTTCCTAGATTTTACCCACAATGTCACTCTGCTGCTTGCAGTTCAGAGTCTGCATTTGTGCCTTCTGTTATTAGTCCTCCGTGTTTGAACCTGTTGATGATATAACTAACCTTGCAGGATAATAGAGTGTTAAACACCATTTAAGTTAACATTTTAAGAAATTACACAATGTAATTGTTCCTTGTCGGTGACCAGCCCTTGGTCACTTGTTGCAGGGTGATCTCATAGCATAAAGTGAGGCTAGCCGCTGTCCCCTCCCCCCTACTGGTTCACTGATCAAAGTCCCCCTTAAATCTGTAAGAGTCCACGCCACTGCAGTATGCCATGATTAAGTGTCCTTTTTACTCTTAATTGAACACCATCACTTTTAGAAAATCGCCTACTGTGCCACATATTGCGGTGGCTGTGACGCTGCGCCTCGCACACACACTGGCCGGCTTAGCCTGGCTCTCCGCTGACAATACCCCACAGTTTTTCCTTTAAGCATGCACTAATAGTTTCAGCTTTATTTCTGAAGCAAATGTGTTGCTATTTTTTTTTTCTTCTGGCCAAGAGTCAAAGGCTCAGTGTGAGATATTTTGGCCAGGATTAAGACATAAAAAATGGCTGCATGTATAAATAGTAGCGTTATGCCAAACAGAACGGACGGCCCCTCTGTCTGAGAGGAACAAACGCAGCTACGTCACAGTGAAGCTGGGTCAGTGAAAGTGAACTAAAAGAGAGACACGCAGTCTTGTGTTACTGGGACAAATTGCAGTCAACTTGTGCAGGCTGCTATTACCAGATGTGTACAAAACTATATGGCCATGGTTTTATTTTTAGGAAACAGTTGTTTTTCTCTATGTGGAGCTTATAAATAAATTTATAAATCGTATGTTTCTTTAATTTAGGATTCAGTGTGGACTATGAAACACATACACACACATTAATGCTATCAGAGCACATATTACGTCCTAATAAAATGTACGATGCAGTCATTCCTCTAATCAATTACACTTAATCTTAATGTTGGTAGAAATAAAGAAATCCTAATGTGTGAATGAAATATTTTAAAAATTCCTTTGCTTCTTTTTCTCTAAATCTTTATTTTCTTATATCTTTTATGCCATCAACACCTATGGAAAGCCTACACTTCTGCCTTTTCCAACTATTTATTTATAAGTGACTTATGTATGTATGTATGTATATATATGTATATATTGTACTATTCTTAGTTAGCGTATTGTCTGTCTTGTCTTAATGTTGGTTTAAAATGGAGCACTGTAACAAAAAATAATTTCCCCCAGGGATCAATAAAGTATTCTGATTCTGATTATTTCAGCACATTATTCAATTAATTTACTGTTACTGTCAGTGTGCATTTATTGTCCTTTACAGCGTTCGTACCACAGTTGCTCAAAAATTATTCTTTGTTTCAGTATAAGACAAAGAAATGTAATTAAAATAGGCTGTATTTCAGCAATTTGAGATTTTGTTTTTTCTCATGGACATCTGTCCAGAAATGTTCACTGAAGTCCAAGCTCAGCACAAGCCCTCTGCGTATAAATAGCATGATTTAGACTTTTCATAGACTTTGCATTGGTGTAGGATAGTTCTTCTCGCTCTGCAAACTGAAAAGATAAAAAAAAATGCTCTTCCCGTGGAAAGAAAAAAGAAAAAAAGAAAATCTATCGGCTAGATTTTCCCTCTGTACTCCCAGAGGACTCACACTGGAGGAAAAACAACACGTGCAGGAAGTGAGGTGGGATATTCGGAAAGCATTTAGTGGATCAATACGGCAGGCAAGAGAGGGGAAGGGAGACAGACAGACAGACAGACAGACAGACAGACAGACAGAGTGGGAGATGGAGAGAGAGACACCCAGAGCCCAGGGGAGAGGGAAGTCTTGGGGGAACAGCCTGTGCTTTTTAAGAGTACTGTTACACATCTCAGTCGGTCTTGGTAAGAATATCCAGCTCAGCAGCTTTTTCCACCCAGCTGAGTTAAACACTCAGAGGCTCGGCAGTGTGAGGAGAAGTAAGTAAGGCTTGTGGGTGATGTCACCGGTGTCTCCCTGAGGCCACAGCTGGCTTTAATATCACTGACCATCCTCTAGACCGGAGTGACCATCACAGATCCACAACCATTGAAAAACAGACAGCTTATTCTAACATATAGGCAAACCTCCTGATTTCAGCTTGATCATAAAATCTTTACACCATCTCATATATTTTAAAATATAGAATCACAAGACAATTTGGTGCCATAGAGGAGAGTCTAAAGTTTATATACTAATAAACAGAGAAAGCTGCCTAAGAAGCATATGATCTTTAGGATTTTGATGTGACAGTTAATTAATCTAGACAGATGCTATTAGCACCAAGGTGTCAATAGCCAACAATGCTATTTGCACCAGTGGGTGGAAAAGTTAATGTGGCTATTTACACCAGGGAGTATATAGCATGGCATATACGGCATCACAGAGACAAGCACCGGGGTGTCCGTAGCCAAAAGTGTTACTTGAACCCAAGCACTCACTGCCAGAAAGGCGTTCTAACACCTCAACTATAACCTTTTCCTGCACATAAAGAGCTAGTTTTGTTACCCAAGCTTAGCCACAGTGTGACTGAAATTAAGTCTAAAAATTACATGTGTGTGGTTTTATAAGGGACACAGACTCCAGACAAAAGTCTTTAAAGCATTCATCCACCGCAGCCCTCGTCACTCTGCGAACTGTGAACTCAACTGCTTCACGCTGCTTCCTATGTGATATACAACCATGGATACAACAGTACTTAGATTTTTTCGTAGTGCTGAGGAGCAGCACTGAACAGAGACCCCAAATAATGCAGCTTTGCACAAGGGGCAGAGTAAAAATAAAAGGATAAAGCAAACACACACTCACATATATATATGTTGTGTGAGCTTGTGTGAAAAACCAGTACTCACCCTCTTTTAGCATGCCAACTTTAAGACATTTCATAAAGCGGCAGGCCTGGCAAGACTTTCGTCTCCTTTTGGTGATCTCACACTCATTGGTAGCCGGACAGCTGTACTCGATATTCCCTGGAAAAGGATTGGAAAAAAAGGACTCCATTATTCTGTGTGCTTAAAAGATATACATCAGCAATTAGGAATAATTTGTTTTGGAATTATTGCGCTGGCAGGAAGATCAAATCACACCAGGCGCGGAGTGAGAACACTGCAAAATACACAACACGTGTGTGCACATGTGTGCCTGTGAACGCACACACACCTGTCCCAAGGTGACCCCGTGTGACACTCCTGAAGGAGAGGAGGGTTTAGTGGCATTTTGATGGGGCATGTAAAAAGCACCTACCCGCCCCGCAGTCACACTCAAATTTTGATTCACAGATAAATTAGCTTCATTAATGCAGAGCGTCCTCTCTGCAACGCTCACCACGACCCTTTCCAGCCCATCCTTCTTCACCTAAAGGATGATGGGAAAACTGCCCTCCCTCAACAGCACGGGGCTAAGAGACGGACGCACAGCTGAGCACACTGCATAATGTTCTCCAGCAAAGACCAGGAGCTGCTGCTAGACTGGACAATCTAAGACTGCGATATCATGTAGCAAAGCTCGATGTATTATTCAAGTCGTCTTGACGGTTGTTGGCTCACTATGGAAATATTTCCTATGCAATTTAATCACTCAGATCCAAAAACAGCCAGAAAATGCAGACATATTGAATCTGCTGGAATTTAACCGCTGCCCGTCTTTCTCACCTGATTCCGGTTAAGAGTTTTTTTTATTTATTTTTTCCCCAAATCATTACGCACACACTTCAAAAGTTGACACGACACCAAGAATCCAGTGACAAATCCTCTTTCCCAAGTATCCGTAACCCCATGATTGACTGTTTGAACAATGTCCCGTAAGTCCAGAGATGTATTAATGGTACCTAAAAACAGCAAACCAGGTGTTGTGTGTTGCAGGTCTGCCAGAGGAGCGCACACACACACACACACACACACACACACACACTCACACACACACACACACACACAACCCCCTGTTGGTCAAGGAGAAGGTGCCAACATTTGTCAGGATCCCTGGCATCGAAAGTGCCAGCAGGGTCACATGCACAGTTAGGGGCCGAGGGCACCACGCCAGCATGTTGGCAGAGGCTGCTGCTGGATTCGGGGTAGGTAAAGTCTGTTAAACTGAGAGGCATTAGCAGAGGGGAAATAAAGTACACTGCAGCGCTCGTATGTAGAGATGCACGCCATGTACCTTACTGCATACTACACTGCAAACTAACTGCATGCAGCAAGAGCGTTATAATATTTGCAGTATTAATATATAGTACTTTAGTTTTATTCTCAGTGCGAATACTAGAGGGTAAATTCTTATGGTAAAAATTACATAATCTAATGAGTACACTTAATACTTTTTAATGCACAGTAATGTCCCACAATTCACACTAGAGACAATTAAGAATAAATGAATAACTAAAAGAAATATATATGTATATATATATATATATATATATATATATATATACATGTGTGTATATATATACATGTGTGTGTGTGTGTATATATATATATATATATATATATATATATATATATATATATATATATATATATATATATATACATGTTATATATGATGCATGTTGTATACATAAAGAAAATCTAATTCATGTTAAATCACATAACCACATTTTGCACAAGCACAAAATGATGAAAATGATGTGATATGTTGAAAGGCATTAATAAATCTGTGAGTATAAAATTCCGGTTTTACAAAATGAAACACAATAGTTTTCATTTTTTTCATCTTTCTTCAGCTGCCTCCTTGACGTCTGCTGTTTGTTCTATTGTTGTAGAGCACCGAGCAATATGTTATTTTTCACTAACTGAAGGCAGTGATTCTGAGCTTTGCCTTAACAAGCAGACAACATTACAGTTTGCTGCATGCCTGAAATGTTGAACTTATTCTCTGTACTACATACATGCAATATTTCATGACCTTCTGAGGTTGATGAACTTGCTTGGATATCAAATTTTCTTCCTTCAAAATCAAACAGTAATCCAAAAATAACAGGATAGGTCAAATATGACCTGCATGTGTGTGTTTTTTGTTGGGTGTGGGTGGGTGAGACGAGGGTCCACAATAGACTTAAATTGCCTACCTCTAAAAGCTCACTGTCGGCAACCCTCTTAGTTAATCAGGTCTTGTGTCCACCTTTATTTCTCAAAGGACATTTCAACCACTCTAATAACCTTCCTTAACCTCTCTTATTTTCCCTCTAAATTTTGATATATTATTATGCTATGCTATTATCCACGTGCATCTCCACTCAAGTTGGACCTCTTCCTGTCCTCCTCCTTTACCGAGGCCGGGACCCCCTTCCTGATTACCATTCCATTAAAGCAGCTTCTCCTCTCTGTGAATGACCACCTACCCCATCCCTCGTCCCACCGCCTTTATTTAGAGGACTCTTCAGCGTCTCTGTCTCGCTGTTCCCTTCCTCTGTTATTGCCACCACAACACGTGCCTCTGCTTCTAATTGGACCCCATCTCCTTCCCCTTGGGTGAGGGCTTGAGGGGCCTGGGGGCAAAAGGAACGGATCCACACCTCCCACCCTCCTTTCTTGACTTTCTCCCAATGAAATGCCTGGTTCTTAATTACAGTCACCCAACACTGATTGTTATTGACTGAAACTCCCGTGGCTCAGGACGAATGACGGACAGATTAAGCTCATTACAGGCCTGTCCTCCAAGAAGGAGAGTGAAAAGAAGAAGAAGAAGAAGACTACAGTGACGAGGAAGAAGATGAGAAGGAGAGAGAGAGGTCTCGGCAAGACAATGCAAAGTCACACATCAGCATTACTGGGGCACGAGCAGCCTTTTAACTACCAATGATTGATCATAAACAGGCATGCAGGATTTGGACAGAAGGCCAAAAACATTCAGTAAAACCCAACAAAGTGTAGCATGCGGACTGAACAACAGATATTGTGCTGATGACTTGAAAGAAAGTAGGGGTTTCCTACATTTTCTGATGCTCCCGATCCAAAGATGCTTTAGCCTCTTGTACATGAAAAGTGAAAATTCTCCTAAGATAAAACAATCCAGCCATTTTCATATAGGCTAATTAAGCCAGGAAAGGCCTTCCTAAAAATGGGCAGCCAAAAAAATGTAAATAAATAATAAGTTTTGGAAAATATGTCTTTGCTGTCTCTATTTTTTGTGTGTGTTTTTCTTTTAGAAATGTCTGATAATTAATAATGAGAAATAGGATATTTTAGAAAATTTTAGAAAAAAAACCTCGCTGCCAAAGAAAAAGAAAAATTATATATATCAGGATGAGGCTTGGTATATTTGTCATCATCACATTAAGAGTTATTAGAAAAAGTCAGAATTTTGTAAACATGTGATGTAATTAGAGAGAGTGCCGAAGAGTTTCACTCTTAAGACCAAGTGAGGTAACCAGCTCTCACATCAGTCCCACGTTTTCCATCTTTATTCTGACAGTAATGCGCTGTTTTGGATTTTAACAAAAGCCAATAAAATAAAAGGAAAAAACAGTGCCGAAAGATGCTTCTTCTGTTTCTTCGTGCTTCAGTAATTGAGAGGGATTTAGGCAGAATACTTTTCAAATTTGCCTGACTTAATGTGCCCTCACTCTGACTCCATGTATCCAGACACAAATGCTGCAAATCAAATTAAAAAAAAAAAAGTGGCGCATTATCTCTGTCCAAAAGATTACTCTGGAACGGATCCCACACATGGCAGATTCGGTGCCAGATGTATGATTCGCATGCAAAGACATCAAAAATCACAAACTAGAGCAGATTTGCGGTCTGGGCCTAATGCCTGCGGTAGACACCACATCGTATTAGCCCCATGAAAGCACTGAGGAACCTGTGACACGCACGACCACGTATTCAAGTGAACGTAAAGTATTTAAAATCATTAAAAAGTAGCACTTCTCTATTGTGACAAGAGTGAAAATACACCTTGCTTAAAAGTACTGGTGGAAAGTCAGGAATTTATTGTTTTAAGTATAGATTTATGTTTGATTAAAATTCAGTTTCACTAAAATTATTCATCTCTTTACTTCAATGCTTTCATGTAACAACCTTAGCAATAATTTACTTTTTAGAATAAAATATTAAGAAATACAAATCATTGTTTTTTTATGGCCACTTTAAGGGAAAAAAAGATAACAATGTAACATTTTTATCTGGCGCTGTTCACCTGTCGCTGTTTTGATGTCTGTGAGTTGGTAACACCTATCGACAAGTGGTTTTCTTTTTTGCTACTTATTTTGAAAATCCAAAAAACAGAGGCCGTCAATATCGATTGATCTGATAATCCACAGAAAAAAACCAATAAAAAATAAAATGAAAACTGTAAAATTTTTAACGTGTGTGGGTTCTTCATTTCTCTTCTATCGATCAGTTCTCCACATCCTCTGATTTATCTGGTTAGCTGTGGTGTTGTGAATGAATATTATTGTGTCTAATGTAGTTAAAATAAACCAGTACTTAAACAGCTACAAACAAAAAATGCAAAAATGCAGTGCATGGTCTAAGCAGTAAATGGGAGCACCACAGAGCATTTTTCTAAGTATTCACAAGTTATAGTTAATCCAAAAAGCAGACATTTTTACTCATATTTTCTATTGCTGCGGTTGTGCTTTTACTTGTCTCCAATTGTAACAAAAATACAAAGAACCCATTACCTAAAAGACAGTTTTACTGACAGCTCAGGTGAGTCAGTGAAATGTGAAAGGAAAAGTGGGAAAGGGGGAAAATACCTTGTATCGTTCTTTTGAAAAAGGCTTTGCAGGCCTCACAGGAGGCCACTCCGTAGTGGTACCCCGAGGCAGTGTCGCCACACACCAGGCACACCCTCTTGGGAATTCCATTGAGCATGTACTCGCACTTGATTGGCGAGTCATCGGCCATGCCGCCGGAGCACTCCTCGTAGCGGCGTAAGCAGGCGCTGCCGCCTCCCAGCATGCCTGGGTTGAACATTGGGGGGGAGTCCAGAGTGTGTGACCGTCCACTGCCAACGTTAACGTAGCCGCCGCTGGCGTCAGAGTTGCCACTGGGGCTGTGGTGACTGCCAGTGTCTATGAGCGAGGAGGAAGGACTGGAAGGCTCAGTTTTGACATAAGAACCACAGCTCGAGGATAGGTGCCGGTCCTCGGAGGGCATTCTGGTTAATAACCTGGAGAAACACAAACAGAGTCGGAATGTCAGTCAGTTTTGAAACTGAATTTACAGGGAATGCAATGGTTTTCCAAATTTTTGAAAAGAAATGAATGTTTAATTCAGTTCAACTGAATTTTTATAATGTCACCGCAAAATGCTTTATCCTGTCCAGTAAAGACCCCACAGTATAAGAGCTAAAAACCCAACAATCAGACAACCCCCCTATGAGAAGGCAATTTGCGACAGTGGGAAGGAAAAACTCCCTTTTAAGTGGGAGAAACCTCGAGGAGAAACAAGGTTAGAAGGGCAGCCATCTGCTTTGACTGACTGTGTGTGAGGAAAAAGAGAAAAGAAAAGGAGAGCATTGGGTGATATGGTGGAGTTCAAACCACTTGTTTTAAAGCACATATATAAGTAGGCAGAAGGACACCATGGTTTGTGTTGTTTTCAACTTTTGTTTCCACGAGTTGTTTGGTTGGATTTAGGAAAAAAATTGTGATTTGGATTTGGAAAAAAACAAAACAAAACACAAAAACTGTCATATTGGCATAGAAACCACATCAGGGGACACTGAGCTTTGGCATAAAAATAATATTTTATTACACAAACTAATAACATAAAAGTAACATCTCAGTATTAATAATTAGCAAACTTTTTAAAAATATTAACCGTTTTACCGCATTTTCTTCACACATTTTTAAAACTTTTTCTTTAAATAAAAAGAACGCAATGGCTCTCAAAAAAAAGAGGACCAAACAACAGAGCACAACAGAGCACAAAAGCTTCGCCGTGACTGTACCGAGTCTTGCCTGCTACCATCATCCGCCACTCATTCTGCGAGAAATTCATCAGCCCGTTCACCTGAGTTTGATAGATTGCCTTACACACACAACCATTAATGCGCCGGAATGCCAAGTGATATAGTGCAGTAGCTCATTCCTCTCAGGCAAAATGGTAACTAACGACCATGTCAACAGATGCCCCATACATCTTGCAAACAATGCCCACAATTGGTCGGCTGCCAGAAGTAAATGAATGAATGAAACTTCAGAAGGCTGTTAATGGACAAAGAGAGGTGTTACACTCAGCATATGGAGGATTGTGGGTAATAGATAACCCAATCAATAGTCCCAGTTATTTTGCCAGTGGAGGTGCTGGGTTACAGCTGGCAGAGGAAGTGCCTTATTCCAAGAATTTCATCATAAAGATTACAAAGGTAGGATTAAAGAAAAAAAAATCCTCATAATGCAGGGTAGAAGCTAAAGAGAGTATTCTTTATTTGCCTTGTTAAGCTTTATAAGAAATTATACACTTTGCTTAACGGTGATGTTATAACTCCATAAGTATGCTTGTTTACTTAACGATTACTGCTACTGGTGGGTAGTCATTTCTCTTTGAGGCCGCAAAGCCAGTGTATGTTGCGCTCCTTGCTGTAATTCAATAATATTCTCTCAAACGAAGCATGAAATGAGGCCCGGGTTGGTCTTAGAACTGCTGGCTCTGTCTGTCACAGTTGGTGTTGATCTTACAGAACTTCAGCCCTTAAATTCTTATGAGTCATAAATATGGGGTGAGAGTGGCGGAAAGGCGTGATGGGAATGTCTGAAACTAATAGCAAGCTAATGCTGCTTTACAGTCTGAACTTTTTGGCTTTTTTTACTGCCAGGAGCTGTCTCCATTTTTTTTTTTTTAAATTTTAAATGGTGTTGTGTTTCCGAATGCATTTTCCTTCTTTTGCCTCCTTTGCACAAGTGTTTATTTAAAGCCAAGAAACCTCTTTTTTTTTTCTTTTTTAACTGCAAACGAGTAGTGAGAAGAAGAGAAAAAGAGGAGGAGATAGCCTCTACCCCTGGGCCCAGATCAGATCTATTGATCCTCGGCTTCCTTCCTGTTCCAGATGAGGCATGAAAAAATAAACCCTCCTCTTACGGGCCCCAGACATTCCTTATGCATTTTTAATCAGTCGAGACTGTTAACATAGTGCGAGATTGAGAGATACAGCATTGTGTTAGCCTTCATTCTAAGGATATTGTGGCTTATAAAAGACTCAGATGACTCATGTTAAATCTTGTTAGCAATCAGCATTCACCTAGAGTCAATTGGACGATATATTTTCTCCAAGCTGAAGTGGAGAGAGACCAGCCTGGTAATAGTTAATACATCATTGCAGCCAGATAGGGGGGGATTCCCTATGGAATAGCACATTGTGGCATACGTAAAAAGTAGTTCATTCCACACTTAGCACACGGCAACGCTGGGGAGATGTTTTTTGTTAGGTTTAATGGAAATTTCTAATGGGCCCTTTCAAATCTGTCGAAATGAAATAATGGCACGAACCACCAATTCGTGCAGACAGAAATAGCTTCATAGTTTCATAATTTGGTCGCCCCCCCCCACCAGCCCCAATATAAAGAGACATAGAGTTTTCAAACCACAGCCTGACTCTCCTCAACCTGTCCCACTCCCTTGACAAAAAAACACACACACACATGCACTGCACCTAATACCTAATGGGGTAGTGTTTGCTCCGCTGCGCAGAAAAATTGTACAAACGGAGCAGACAAGCAGGACTCATCAGACAGACGTGAAGGTCACCTGCCTTCTCTGTTCTGAGAGGCCCACACAGTCCCACAATGGACACCACGGAGCAGCAGATGCACGCGTTCCAGTCTGTCCACCACACGTCAAGAGACTACTCTGTACGACAAAATACAGTCGTCCAGAATGTTTAACGCGACAGGACTGTGATGCACGCTCAGATCATTGACCATTTTTTCTTTTTTGAAGCTAACATGAGATAGGTGCGGAAAATGTCCCGACAGAGCAGCTGAAATCTCAGATGTTTGCATGTGCATGTGTGTATTTTGGCATGCCTCCTCATGCTGGCAGAGCCGCAGATCCCCAGCTTCCCAACATAAATCCCGAATCCATCCACCTCTTCTCCATGAAATATGTTGTCTAGCCTCCTGAATTTCAGCATGATAAATTTACACCGCCACTCAAACACGAAAAAGAAAATGCATATTTAAAACAGTTCTCCATAAATGACCTCATGCTGTCCTTGTCTTGGGTGAAGGAGTGAATATATACGGCTCTCCAAATTTTTACCGTGTACTTTTCCGCATAAAGGAAATATTATTGTTGAGCTTGGGGTTAAGCTTGTAGCAGGGAACACAGCGTAAATCACGGTGCTGAACACACAGTCGAACATGGAAGCACAGAAGGACAGAGGCAAGGAGCCATGCATGAAATTAGTTCATTAATCTTTCTATGATAGGCTGTCCTTGTTTGGGGCAAACTCTATCAGCTTTAAACGGAGTGCCCCTTCCCGCCTGACACATAGATTACACTGTTAGTCAGTGGCCGCGGTGTCTGGGAAATGAATGGTCATGCGAGTGGGAAAATGGGGGTAGCGTGTGTCTCCAAGTGTTAAGTGGTAACAACAACATGCGGGTGACACAAATGAAGGTCATCAAAAATGTGTGTGTTCTTAAATTTCGCTGCTGCGAATATCGCTTTTTTCCCCTCATATATTTATAATGAATACACATTTAAAAGAGCTATCCCTGTAATGTGCTGATTTGATAGAAGCAAACACATGAAAGAGGATTTCTAATAATCTAATAATCATCTGCTACAACGTTGCAGATTCAGTCAAGGAAACGCAAACCTACAGTTAAATGTGACAACAACAAAAAAATCTACCAACTGAACAGAAGTATTTATTGTATTTGCCTTTAAAGGGTGAAGGTTTCTTCTTTTCGGAGCATCTTATTCCTGAAGTCGTTCGGATTTTCTTGCATTGTTGTGTGACTGATTTATCTATTCCCTCTTTTTCGGATACATTTGAGCTTATGTTTAGTGTACTTGCATGTGTATTTAATATGTGTTTATGCTAATGTTCGACTATGTGCATTCCACACACAGACTTGTACATAATACTGAGTGATTCTGGTTTAAAATGGATCAGATTGTATTCCTTTGCAACTGCTTTAAAACCACAGTTTAAAGCTTGATGATAAGTTTGTGGAACCAAGCATATCCTTTACTTGTGCTGCAAAGCTGGAAAGTCATTCTGTATGTTATTTTGCTCTGACACCTTCATTTTTAAAAATATTTGTTTTAATGTTGTTTTATCTCAGGTAGTAAGTCCCAGCACTAGTTTTGCATCACATAGATATACTTTGTTTCTTCTTCTCTATCTCTCTAACACACACGCATACACTCACACACATGCACATACCATACAGAGAATTTCCAGCATATGGCCTCTTCAATGTCACTGCCACGAGGAGAGACTGCATAGATTTCCCACATGGATGATGTCTCCTTACCTGGAGTATCAACCCCCATCTACATACACATCCAGCACCTCTAGGAAATTGCTCTCTCTGCAAAGTCAAACACACCCCTAACTGCCTTTTAAAAAGAGACAGAAGAAGGAGGTTACGGGGGGAGAAAGAATAAACGAGCAGAGACTTAAGCCGTCATTGGGAATCAGAGAAGGACTCATGAGGGACAGTTACGATATTGATTTCATAAATAAACAGAGATGGCCATCGATCCTAATGTTATTTTGCATTTCAATTACTGCCCAGAAACATAACCTTCAAACGTCTGCTTCTCCACAGTAATAACATCCACTGATAATCACAAGCGAGTCTTGTTCGGCACAAATTGGCTTTTCTCTCACCCCTCCTACCCCTTCCACCCCCCACACCCCCTTTTTTTCTCCCCCAAATGTGTAAATGACACAACTTTGCATTTGCCTAATGGTATTAGAGCATGGACTGAATTTCAAGTGAGACTCAAGCTGATACAGTAAGCGCTCCGGTCAATTGACACAATGCAAATTAACGTGGTGAAGAGGAATTAAGTTCACAATGTGAGACCTCGTGAAGCTACGATGAGGCCCATTAAATTAAACATGCCGGCTGACCCGCACTCCATGATTAGACGCACACTGCTTCTTTCCTTGTGTGTGTGCGTGTGTGTGTGTTAATTTCATTTGATCAATAAAACAAACTCCTTCTAAGAAGTCCTCTCACTGCTGCTTACACTCAGCCTGAGCACTTGAAAGGCACATTCATGTTTGATTGAACAGCAGGTGAAGAAAAAAAAGGTGTCCATCTCCAGCCTGATGAACTCAGAGTCTTAACAGGCCACCTAAAGGATATATCTATAACAAGAGGGGCGTTCATGACATGTGATGAAGCTATTTCTCCCCTCATGCCATCACACAGAACCAACAAAGCTCGGCTCGTAAGGAGTAGCCACTGCTAACAGTGAACGCGACAGTCATGAGAAAACACAGCAGCGACTTCACACGTTCAGAGCTGTTTTTATCTCGGCCAGTTTTTGTCAGCTTTATGAAAACTCAAAGCTGGTGGTGAAGTTGGAAGGAAGCAGATTGTTTTCCCCCCCTCACCACAGTTTCAACACAACGCAGCACTTTCCCACCACCTGCTCCCTCCATCCGTCAGTGGATTCTTTTGGCTTTCCAGTCAGTTCTGCTGGTCAGATCAGCCAACTATCAAACAAAGTTGGTAGAGATCACAGCCCTTGTGTAAGGTTTGGATCCTTTTCAAGCAGTCTGACACAAACCAAACGGTGACTGGTGAAGTGCGAAAAGGTGGCCGGGAGCTGTGAGTACACATAAAGTGAAATATTCAAACTCGAACCTTGGACAGCACACGAAAGAAGCAATGAGTGCAAGATCGATCACGAATGGATGGAAATAAATCCGCCACTACATGTTCTATGTTGCAAAAAACACTGATTGCAGATAGTGAACTGCACTCACTGCAAATTTGTAATGCTTGAATTCCCCTAAACAACTGGCAACTCCAGGTACTATTTTCCTTATGTTCAGGGTTTTAAATACTCCGTTGCAATCAAATTAATTTTACCTCAAGCATCCGTACGTGACACCAAGTGTTAAAAAAAAAGAAAAAAAAAAGAATAAATTGCGGGTGCATCTTAATCACAGCAAGACCCGTGTGTTAAGCGTAACAAATTACAGATGCAATGTATGATAAGATGATGTGCTCCTCTTTAACAGACACAGTCAGGTGTTTCTATGTATCGGACGGCTAAAATTAGATCCCAGTCTATCTGTGTCTGCATACATTTGGTCGCTTATGCATTCCTGTTTGTTTACTTGGGGAGGACACCTGTGGGAATAGCAGGTAAAACAAGTTGGAAAAAAATTTGAGCAAGCAGTATATTTAATCTTCATGTGACGCCTTTGTCAGTTAATAATAAGTTAATTAATAAGTATTAGAATTTCTATAATTAAAAAAAAATGCAGTTATTGTAAAAGAAGAATAAAGCAATATGTGTAAAAAAACGTGTCTAATGCGACTCTTAATTCAAAACTGCCTCCATTAATTTTAAAGCAGATGGTTCTGACTGACAAGATATAGTGGAGAGCACCTGTGGAGGCTGATGCAAATAGTAGGTCATATGCAATTATGTACAGCTGCATTTTATTGTGATTTTGGTCCACAACACGCAAACACGATCCCGACGTGCACATTTTCATAAAGAATAAATCACTAGATGTAACTAATATTTTGGTCTCTTGACAAAGCAGGTATTTGCTTTAGCATCAGAAATGTGGTTTGACAGCTGGGCACTAAAATCCTTTGACCTTTCACCTCGGGCCAGTATGATAGTTGTAAGGCAAAAGTCTCCAAGGGTTTGAAAGCAGAGGCAAACCTAACTAATCACAGATATATGTGACACTGAGCACACAGATTTTCAGCGTGCGACTTCTCGATGTGGGAAAATGTAGGACAACATGGTTAATGCAACTTTAACGCTTACAAATACATTTTTAAATAAAAAAATTCTAAGTGTAGAATCGTTCATCTCAAGCAGAACCAGTAAAAATATGTAGAGTTGTGGTGTTAGTGTAGTGCTGGCCTATCAAATATGACCTAACAAGTATTTAAGGATGCAGGTATAGCATGCATAACCAGCTACTCACTTGTCAGCACACGCATGCATATTTTTTTATCTGCATACATAAATGCAGACACACACACACACACATAGATGGACACAGACACAGTCTGGGGTCACGATGGGTTAATAGCATCATATCGTAGGATTTGTCATTTTTAATCATTTCTATTTGGCATAGTTTTTTTTTTCTTTAAAGATGTAATTAAAACTTCTGAGTTTTCATTTGAAGGTTTTTTGAGTGTAAAAATGAAAGCCTTGCGATTGTGTGTTTTAAAACCACCACGAATTAACTGTGATATTAAAAGTTAGAGCCTTCAGAGACGATGCTTGAAACAGATGTATTTAATTGAGATCTGTTACTTTTATTTAAAATATCAAAACAACTGACAAAACTGTGGTTGAAGTTTCCAGCCTGGAAATGATTTACATCCTTTTTCAAAAGGAATTTTATGTGATTCATTTGATTACAGTGAATAAATCAAATTTATGTACATCCTTCAAGGTGTGCACGACACCTTTGACTGAAGTGTTGAAGCGCTTTGAATCATCGTCATCATGAGCAGCAGCAGCAGTGTATACATTTTATTTCGTGATCAGTAGAACTACATACACTTAACACCAAAATGAGCTTTTTTTGATGCATGTGCAAAGTGCATTAAAACGACACATACTTCTACTGAGCGAACAGCTTCTAACCAAAGCTGCTTTGTCGTTTCACTTGCTCAACCAATACAAACCGATAGGATCTCATTTGTTTTGATTATGTGCAGTGGCAGCTCTGATGCAGTTAGAATAAACACTTGTTTAACACTTCAGGAGATGCTCCCCCTTTTTTTTTCTTTTGTGGAGCCTTGCAGAGTTGGAAATATCCTTAATCGCAGTCCTGTAAAAAGTGCTTAGCAGATTAAACCTTTCCAATCCCATCTACAGATTAACATTAAGAGGATCCCAGTGAATCTTTCCAGGTATCCAAGAACTGTAACAATGATAAAGACTGGAGCTCCAAATGAGATTTGAGAGTTTCTTTAACTTCTCATTTGTTAGGGAAAAAAGCTGCTTGATCCCTGCCTTTGAGCTAAGAAAATGCACAATAACCATATGCATGCGCAAGAAAAAAAAAAGTTTTAAAGTGCACATTTTGTTGTTCGTATTAACTGCATTTTACTCACATACTGTGCCACATTTGGAGGTGACCAAACTTACTAAACTCTCAGTGTTATTTAATCATAACCACCAATTTTATATAAAAACTATAAATGACAATAAAATGAGATGAGCTGTATCAGTAACACAGACAGACATGTATCTACTTCTTCAGTTACACACTTTTCTGTGTCACGCTTACACAGTACAGTCACAACTAACTTTCCCCGGGACACCGGCTGGTGCTGTAGGACAGTGCACGGGATACCGGCTGCATTAATCTGCCTGTGACTCTCTCCTACGAGCTTAGTTTAAACCCTGGATCCTGATGCAGAAGCTAGAGAGCTGTACAGAGACCAGCTCCCCGGTCTCCCTGCAGGCTACGCCACAGCAGCCACCGCTCAGCTCCGATGTCCTGTACATGAACAAGAGCAACTCCCTGTCTTTGGAAATAGTTTCGTTTGCTTTTTTAAAGAAACAAATTATAACATTTTTAAACAATTTTTATCAACTTAGAGAGAGACAGAAAAGTTTAGATGAGCTAACCAAGAAGGGAAAAAAGGGATTTGTATAAAGAAGCACCTACTGGTTGTGGTAGCAGAGAGGGTCAGGGATACACAGTTCGGAAACATCCATCAGTCCTTGTTAAGCATTCCAGATGTTGCAATTTTAAAAAAAATTCAAAAACAACAACAGATAAACAGCTGGGGAAAAGCTGAAGCAGGAGATCAGTTCCTAAATCTCCTCATATTCTCAATAAATATTGGTCAGGTGGTCCCGGGTGCTGCTTCCCCTCCCTCCTGTGTTCAACCTGCACACTTAAAATAAAAAAAAAAAAGAGAAGAAGAAAAAAAAAGAAAAACCTTCTGCCTCGGCCCAACAAACTCCAGTCTGCACAGGTGCCGCACGCTCGGGCTCAGGAGTACGGCCGGTGAGAAGAAAAGTGGTGGTCCGAGAAAGAGGAGAGAGGAAAAAACAAAAAAAGAACCTCAGGAAGAGATGAAGAGAGGAAACGGTGAGCAACGAGAGGAGGTAGAACACAGATGATGGGATTGGTGGACAGAGAAAGAGAATAAAAGATAAGAGGGATGGATGGAGAGCAGCAGCAGTGAGAGCGCACTCAGGCTGAGTAAGTCGGCGAGGGGGGATTGAGTCTCCATTGAAGACAAGGGGGCTCTTTAAGAACAGGAGGGAGTGGTTTAGGTGCATATGGAGCGACCACTATTGGCTGGATTCAGGAAGGTTGTCCTGCCAGCAGCCAATGGTGATGAAAGATTACTGAGATGAGACGGGCTAATGGGCCACTAGTCGGCCTCCATTCACAAGGGAGCGCTGCAAAACAGAGAAAGAAAGAAAGAAATGATAGATAGATAGATAGATAGATAGATAGATAGATAGATAGATAGATAGATAGATAGATAGATAGATAGATATTCAAAGTAATGAGGTAAACAAAAGTGGACAGCAGTAACTGACAAGAAACAGAAGTAGAGGCACGTTCGCTGAGGGTGATTTGAACAGGTCTGTTTACGGTGCTTTAAAGGGCTCAGTGCCAGATTATGGAGCTAAACGGTTCCCTTTAGTCTTTTATCCTCTCCACCATGGATCTGGCTTTCCACAGCCTGCCCTCCTTTAAAGTAATGACAGCTGCTTCCCACAGCATTCCACCAGTCACGCTGTGAAGAGAGGGGATCTACCCGTCCTTAGCGAGGCAGGATGTAGGAAAACTGAGAGTGATAATGACCTCGGCAGGAATGATAATAATGATGACGACGACAGAGAAGTTTGAGTGGATCTTTACCACGTACGTGAAATGTGGCAGCCCATCGGAGGAAACCCAAAGCCCCGCCACCCACCCCTCCAGCCCACTTCATCAACCCACATTTTCCCGATCGATGCAAAACCCATCACACGCTCCTATTGATCACAGCGTTGCCGTGTCGCCACAAGCCTCAGGACAGACTCCCGTTTCCCAACCATCTTTTAAATGAAAAGGAATTATACATTTGAACGTTTTCTTTTCATGTCAGTCCATATCAGAGTCACAGGAGCAAAAGGCTGATTGCTTTATTAAAGCAGCTGTGCATTCTCCATTTCATTTTTGATCAATATTTTAGCATTTAATGTACTTTCCTGCGAAGGAAAATCCGGCTATTCCCGCTGATCCGATTAAGACATCCAGACATAATCAATAGGGGGGATATGTTTATGTTTTTAATGAGACCGAGAAGATGAGAACTGATGTTCAGATGACATGTATGATTTCACATGCAGAAAATAGAGCCAGTGCCAGTCAAACCAAAAAAAAAGTGGTCTTTTGGTATTTTTAAGACTGAATAACTTTATGCAAAATATAAAGTGTATGTCAGACTACCTTAAAATAAAACACATTTTTATTTGGCAATGCTTAATTCAAGGCTAAATTCCACATTTCTTGCATTTTCCCGCTCCACTCTTGTGTTGCCAGCTTTCTGAGGTGGGTACATACTTGCGTCCAGACCTAATTTGTCTCCCTTCCTCTGCGCGGCCTGCTCACACAGAGTAGAGACACAGGGTTTTGTGGCATCTGACAGGAAATCTATTGAGCGCACAGTCTGTGTAATCCCACCATCACGTTATCTTCAGAAGAAGAAACCGTAATCCAATCATTAAATCTGTATTTAAGCAAAAACAGATTTTCGGCTCTATGACCGTGACTGTGTCTCTTTAAGGAGATCAGTGCAGACCAGCCTCGCACCACCCTGCATTTTCAGGCAGCAGTTTAGGCTCTCATTATAGTTTTGCTCTCATTTGCCGTTTTACATTCTCAGCACTGTAAACTCCCAGCACGGCTGTAATTTAGAGAAGAACAGCTGAGTAGGAAAGGGAATCGGGGTTTATTTTTGGAGTGAAATCTGGACTAGTGTAAACAGTGAGTGTTAATGAATGAAAACAAAGATGAGAAGGATTGTGAGAAAAAAATTTCTGTAGAGGAGCAGAAATTTGCAGATTTCTCAAAAGTGCAAAAAAGTGCAAAAAAGGACAAAATTGTTACGTGTCAATAAGTAGTAATGACATATTGTAGTGGGCTGAGGGACACGGTCTTCCTGTCACGCTGCTTGTATGTAATTAAATTCTTGATTCACGAGCAAACTGCCTGTTATGGCTGACCTTCTGACCTCGCCATGAAGAAAGTGTATCAGCAGGAGGAAGTTCACTCTGTACGCCTTCCTAAATGTTCTGGGCATTCAATTCAGTCTCCAGAAGCTGGTACAGATGAAACCGTTTCTTGTTGGTTCATTTATGCAGGGAACACGAGACAATACCTTCAGTTCTTGGAGCCGGTGTTTTTAGTTTCACTTCGGCCACACACCACTCGATCAGCGGCCACTTTGATGAACTCAGCGCGTTGCCTGAAATCATCAGTTGCTTTAATCAAATTACTGACATAATGAGCAATCAGTGACACGGAAAATAATCAAGGTGCATGAAGGTAGAACCAAAAAACTTGTGGTTTTCTTTTAAAATATAGAATTGTTATTATATTTATTTTTGCCATTACATTTGAGATTTGTGCATTTTAATGCGTTTGATTGTTGTCATCAAGCACTTTGTGATTCTTAACAGGAATAGTGCAATATATATACATATGACTTTTTGATCACGTTGCAAAGCTGCTTTATCAGTGTACTAGCATTTCATATAAATCTGATAAAATAAAAATTCAGTGTTGCATTTAAGTGCATATCATTATTATTTGATTCACTTTATACTAGTTAAAAGTTTGTTGTATGTTGCTGTCTGAAAACACACATACTGTTATCTCTTTCGTCTACATGCAATAAATCGATACATTTATTTTCATCTATTTAAACCCACGAGGAATTTGTAACTCACTCCAGACAGACATTAAACTGCTGACATTAAACTTCTGCAAGTGCAAAACCTTCAACTCCGCCGCCACAGCAAAACCGAAACAACAAACCCCGTGTCAACATTCGACTTCTTACACAAAGCTCACGAAACAGACACTGAGTCCCACAAATCCATCATTTGCACATTTTCCTTTCGCTGCCGCGTACTTGTTTGGCTCGTCTGCCGGAGGAGTGTGGAGAGGGATAATTACTATAGCCACAGGGCTGCATTAATCAGCTGGGTGCATTTGTTGGGCTTTATTATGTTCCACTCCCCTCTCTGGGCTGCGCCGACTGAACCACCAGGACGAGACAGGGCTGGTGGAGGACCGCTGTCGCCCCGCTGCCCGCTCACGCTGGGTTAATAAATGCTATTAGCCTCTATCTCTTGCCTCTTAATTTCTCATTTTACTGAGGGCAGTTAAAATAAAACTACGTGAGCGCTTGTGTAAATGAGAGACTTGTTGCAGGGCTCCGATATCGTTGACTGCGAGAGCCGGACTCCCACAATGTGACTGGATTCACTTTTCTTCTGCTGGTTCGTGCTGTTAAAAATGTCCATGCAGTCAATTCAAGATTGATCATTTACTATTGTGGGATATTGATGTGACATCACTGATAGTAAGCAACAGGCTGAGTGTGACCAAATGTGAGCATACAGCTTCTCCAAAAACATCTTTTAAGGTCCTGCGGGAGTTTATATTGTGAGCAAATGTATTATAAATATGTAAGGCTGAGAGGGATGACACCCAAATTAGCTAAGCAGCCTCCATCAGACCTTTGACTAAGTATTCAGTACAGAGTCTGCATCATAATTAGAGAAATCCGCTGTTATGAACTCTTAAATCACTGCCTTGTTGGTGCTGTTACGTATTGTGCTCTTTGTTAAATGTTTTCACTCATCAGAAGTCACTTTGGTTAAAGGCAATCACCAAATGGCATATATTAACTTAAGGACATTTCTCCAACCTGCGCTGCATCTTTGAAAGCCGCGATTGTGATTCCAGCGACAGCAAACGGTCTCCGCTGTGTTTAATCACATCACATATAAACAAAATCAATTTTACCCCCCACGCTCTAATTTTAAACGACTCCTTGACACCGCTCGAATCCTCTGCGACTCGCCCACGTCAACTGCATAACACAAGAGGGTCTGGGATGGAGTCACCTTTGAAGCAAAGCCAGGTTGTGTCATTGTCGGATCAATACATTCATCTCAAGTTCATTCCAATATGGAAGCTGGCAAAAAGGGGAGCCTGGTGCCGTCAGCTTTTTAAAGCCTTACGATGCTTGCGCGCATGTCCGTGTCTAGACCCTGCCGATAAAAACGGCTAGCCCAAAGAGAAGTGGGTAACACAACTGATTGGACAAAAATAAAACACACAGGAATGCATACGAGCATCTAGATCTTCATGATAGCAAGTGTGCACATTAGTCAGCCTCACCGAAAGTGTCTGAAAGAAGAAAAATATAGCACGTTCTCAAATTCATGTCACAGAGCTGCCATTTGGGCTCATACCGACTTCAACGTCTCAGAACACCCACAGGGCACTAGTGACTCTTCAATTACGAGCTTCCCTCTGAGGAACGGTTAACTTAAGTGCGAAACTTTCTGTTTTAAATGAGCGCGTTTGATAGGGAAATTATCCTCTTCGTTCGTCCCAAACCCACAAGGAAAGAAGCTCTTTGTGTGAATGAATTACCTCCATGGGTGAAAGAATTATCAAAACGGTTAAGCGGAGATTTGGTGGCGTAGCCCGTAAAAGAAGCTCTCTAAATATTAGTTTAGCTGCCGAGAAATCATCAAGTTAAAATAAATAAATAAAAGCAAACATTTATGCAAAGCAGCCTCATTGGCAGCAAATCTCATTTCGGAGAGAGAGGCTTGGTATTCCAGGCTCGGCTCCCCCAAGATCCAGGGATGACTTTCATTTAGTCTCACCTCTCCCTCCAACTGGGGTCACCCCTGTTGGTATAGCAAGCACAGCAGTCACATTGCTCCGCCATGCACACAGATTGCTTACTAGACCCGCCTGGAACCTTTCATATTTCCCAGTCAGCATTTTTACAGGATAATTTTGGCAGCCTTTAAGGATATCGCTGCCTTAATAGAGGATAAAAATAAACGGGTGGTGGAAGGGCTATATCAGGCCGGTATAATCTTGTATTCTACACTGTGTGGAGTTAAACGTCTGGCTTTGGCTCCATTCAATGAGATTAAACTTCTCCCCAGCTGATTCCAAAAGACCATTTGTCCTATTTTTAAAACTATAAAGAGCATTTTGAGCCAACTATATCTAAAAAGGCCAGTTAAATTGATTAAAATACTATGGTGTAAATGGCATTATAGAGCAGCTTCTAAGAATGTCTTTGGTCTATATCACATTGAGCGACTCTGGTCAGCAGATTTCTACAGATGGTTTGTCAGATTCAGTTTGCATTTGTAGTCGTGTGCAATCTTTAATGTGCGCTGTCTGTGCATATACATATACAAACAGTGGTGAGCATGTGTGTGTGTGCTGTATGTGCCTATAGCTTTGGGCGTTTGTGTAGTTACAGCAGTGACTGGCTGCGGTATAAGAAAGCTAGTCAAAGTGTCTCAAAGAAGGAAATAGCTTAATTCAATCAATGCTACTGCTTTCAAGACCACAGGGGAGCCGGCTAATGGTGTTAGAAACTTGAAAAGTTGGAAAAATAAGCATGAGGAAGTTCTGACTACCTGGGAAAGAAGTCTGTTCCTTGAGGCTTTCCTATGCTGTATGATAGTAAAAGCTCCACTCTTCAGGGCCTTGTTGCTTCTCTGTGAGCTCAAATGCTGGATTTTAGCTTGTGCTCCTCCCATGAGGGGCAAAGCTTTGCAGAAGTTGGAGGAGGGTTATGTGAAGTTCAGTGGGAATGTTTTTCGAGTACTCAGCCAACTTTTTAATAAAAGACAAGAATATGGATCAAGATGTTCTGCACAAGCTTGTTTGGAAGAGAGTGGATAGGGAGTTGGAAAATATAGAGGTTTGGTTGAGTAAAAAAAAGAAAGAAAGAAGTAACCCTTCTTCTAAATAGGCATCCTGTGGGCATTGCCTTATAGACTTATGAGAAAGAGACAAATATTATTGCAGAATCCTGAGAAAACATGACAGCCTGCGTCTAAGACTGTGCAGTGCAGGAGAAAAGCCGTGGCTCGATAAGGCGTGCACCTGGTTTCCGACATTCACCCGCATTAATTCTGTGATTGTGTCTTCCTCTCATTTTCTCCCTCGTTATGCATTTAATGTTTCCAATTTGCCATCATCACAGAAAAACGCCACAAGAAGCAATAAATTCTTTTCTAATTCAAAATAATTAGGATTACACGGACCAGTGGTTTTCAATCAGTGAGATCATCTCGGTGATAGATGGCAGGATAACTGGTCATTGCCGAGACATAAATATTGTGTCGTTCAATTAATCTGGTCTAATGAGGTGTCAAAGCTGCCACTCATCCATCAAATACAATTAGGAATAAACACATATGCATGGAGATGGGTAATTAATAATTAGCAAAGCAAAGAAAACAGTATTGGTTTCAGCAGCCACATTCACAGAGCAATTTACCACAGCTCTGTCTTCATCTGATTTTTCAAGTGACTGAGACAACGCCACATCAAAGGAATTTGAATCAGTTTTTTATCCATTTTCGTGTCCCATGTTTGCCCTGTGATTTTGCTAGGACGTATGTCAGTTTGCAAAACAGCGTCAAACCTTTAATGGGCATTAAACGACAGTTTAACCTCAGAAAAATCCACTTACCTTTCAGCCAAATGAGCAACATCTAGCCCTGGAAATAAGAGCATGTTTTCTGTAGGCGTGCTCTGAAAACTCGATGATGGATAGAGGTCTATTTTTTTCTGGACCAAAAAAAGGGAAAAACATTTATTCTAGATCTTGGGAATTAGGGGCTGTCATCAACAGTTTGTCTTCATATTTCTCTAAAGCCCACAAGGCTCATTGTCCTAAAAAAGACATTTCATGCAGAGGGCTCATCGTCTTCCATTTTCAAAAGGCAGCCAAGCATCCTGACAGAATTAAAGTGTACTGACGAGTCCTCAAGTATGAAAATAGCGGTTTATTCTGCTCTGTTCAAAACACAGTGTCAAAATTGTTCACCAATATCCGAGACATAAAAGGCAAAACTATTTGTGACCTGAGCGTGTCACCTCTCAGGGAAAAGGTCCTGCTCATTAAATCTGTCTGTAGCACCAAAAGCTGGCACCTGTCAAACAGGAGCAGTGAGGCAGTGTGCTTCAGACACATCGCAATTATCGGGCTTCACCTCCAGACTTTTACTCATGCTTGTTAAAACCACTGAAAAACATGACAGTTACATGACATGTAAGCTACTGTGAAGCACTGATCTCAAAACACAAATAAAAATTTAGATTTTATCTCCACATTTATTTGCATTTTTTTTGCCTAAGATTTTTTATTATCTCAAGAGTTTGAGGTGGAAATCACATTTTATCCTCAGCAGCAATGACATGTTTATATTAATTTTTTTTAAACTTATGTTCTGCATCTGAAAAGTGGTAAAGTATTCATACCAAAAAATAAAGCTCAGGAACAGCTGACCAGGAAATGAAATGTACAAATTTCTCTAAAGTTGCCCGCGGTGCTATTTATTCATCTAAATCAGCGGTCCCCAATCTTTTTTGCGCCACGGACCGGTTTATACGCGACAATATTTTCACGGACCGGCCTTTAAGGTGTCGCGGATAAATACAAGAAAATAAAACTAGTACCGGTACCGAAAAAAAGAAGATTTATTCATAACACATGTGAAAAGACCCAGGAAAACCGAGTTAACGATAAAAACGATAACAAAATAACGCTGAAAACCGATAAAAACCCTGAAAACCATACATTTCAGACCTGAGCCTCAACTCTCGTGGCCCGGTACCAAACGACTCACGGACCGGTACCAGTCCGAGGCCCGGGGGTTGGGGACCGCTGATCTTAATTATTTCACCGTGTTGCCTGACTTGTGGAAACAACTGCTATAAAAATATTGGCCTTCTCTTTAATATCCTGACACCAAGTAACCATTAACCTAGTACTAAATAAATGATAAATAAATAAATTGGTTTTGAACTATCGGCAGCAATTCTTTCCAACCATCACAACCTCAACAACATCACTTTGTGGTGAGTGATTTAATGCCGTTGTTCTGACAAACCATCCTACTCAACCAAAGCTGCAAATTTGATAGTTTTGTGCAAAAAGCAGATGGCATTTCCACTTGAAAATTAACAAACATTCACAATGGCATATTAAAATCAAGTACCCGCGTCAATAAAGTGCTAATACTTAGCTATTTTCTAAATATGAAAAAGGCGTTAAATCACAGGCGGATGCTATCAACTTGCGCTTTTGTGTTGTGCACATGTGCAGAAGCAATAACTTGAAACTAGACTTGACCAAAGCTGGAAATTTGATTTCAATAGTTTTCTGCAATAAGCAGATAGTTTTTCACTGTACAATTAACAATCACAGTGGCTTAAAAAATACAGTGTCCATGTCAATAAAGTGCTAATAGTTCAAAATATGAAAACGGAGTAGTGTTAAATCACAGCCAGATGCTAGCAACTTGCATTTTTGTGTTCTGCGCATGCGCACACATATGCAGAAACAAGGGGTAGGATGGTTTGTGGGGTAGGATGTATTCCCAGAACACCGGGGACATTTTCTTTTTACTAGCCATAAGAAATGTGCAGGTCATTAATGTAACAGCTCAGCCAAGCTGATTGGTGGTGCCACAAAGTGACGTTGTCATACTGTCATGAGCCTCTCTTTATGGGTTGAGAGACCCTTACTTCTGCAAAGTGATAAGACAAGTAGCTTGTTATAAAAAAAATTGTTTCTACATAAAACTGTAGGCATCTGTGCAGCTGTCGATCTCCAAACTAGATGGCTCAAAGGCACACAAAAAAAAAAACAGAGGAAAAACATACATATGATTTTGAGGTTTTTCTTTAAAAGGATGTTATCAGTTGTTATTACTCTCACTGTTATAGCTAACACGGTTTCTCTTCTACTGTTTACTGGGCTAAGCTTACTGAATGGAGATGGCAGCACAGATCACGTACATATGTTTGCTGAAGTAGCAAAAAATGACACCTTAGATGGTGGTGTTGGTGGTGGTATATGCCACCGGATGGAGTTTTTTACTCATAGTTTCTTGTCCAGGTTTTCACAGTTATCAGAAACTGTTTAGTTTTTGCAAAAAGAAAAAAAAAAGAAAACTTTTAGGGAAAGATCGTACTTTGGGTTCAAGTTGTTGGACAAAACCTCTTTTTCACACCAATACAAGCTCAAAACACAACACAAGGTACTCTAGTGAACCAGTAGGATACTTCAACAAATGCTTTCAATGATAGTACGGTGGTCAACACTGGACATGTTATGCGCACTTGTGCCCTCCTTATGTGATTGTCAATGACAGAATTAATGATAGACACCTCCTGGCTCAGGCCTCATGCATACAGGCCTAGACACTGGCAACTGACCAGCTGATGAGTGGTTGGTGTCTGTCTGTGGGTGAAATTGGTCACTGCAAAAACCTAATTGTGAGTGTTTTGGTTGGTAGCACATAGGTGATTGTACTTGTGGCTTGAATGGAAGAGGCTGCAACAATAAAAAAAATACATATATACTATTTATACACTATTTACATGAAATAACAGAACAACAACCTATCCTTCAACCACAGTCCCGGAGATTAGCTGCTTAAAGACAGTCACAGTTGACCTTTGTCTGAGGTCACTTGGGAGATCGTTGCGGAGTGCATCGTGCAAACCCCTTTTGAAATAAGCTTCCCAATCGCTCTTCACCATTACAGGATCTTTAAGAGATATTGGGGACCTTGTTGTTCTTAAGAGAGTCTATGGACCCAGCATGTAGGTATGTAACGTGTAGGTGCAAGAACATTTAAGCCTCTAAACACTAACAGTGCCACTTTATACTAGATTCTGTGATGCACAGGGACTCAGTGCAAGGCTGCCAACACTGGAGCAATATGATCTCTCTTCTTTTGATCCAGTCAGTAATCTGGCCAAAGGACTTTGGACTAATTTCAAATAAGTAAGAGATGATTGATTAAGTCCAGTGTACAGTGCATTACGGTAGTCCAGTCTAGATGTAACAAAAGTATGCATTATGCTTTCCAAATTTAAAGGTTTTGAAAAAGATATTAGTCTAGAAATCTCAATTATTCTGGCCTCACTGATGCATGATTATGGGAGCAAAAGCAACAGTTATTTACTGGGCTGATTGCACTCAAAAGAGGTGGCAAAGCAGGTTTCCATCCACAAGTTATTCATTTTATAGAAATGAATAAAAGTTGCACTGATGAAAGAAATATCTTGACCAATAAATCAAAATATAGAAAAAATATTTTATTTCACCTCTTAATATTTGCTGATAGTGGATAAAAAAAAGTGCAAGAATTGTATATTTACAAAAAATATACAAATTAAACATGCTAAAATTTCTATCAGAATTGGACTGAAAATAGAGGCCATATTCAGAAAACACTTTGTTAAAAAATAGGACCAAAATAACGAAGAAGCTTGCCGGAGTCCTGGGACTGTAAGATCTACTTCCAGTCAGTCAAACTGTGCAGGAAACTTAAGTGTGTTGGATAAATATGGAAATAAAATCAACACTATAAAAAGAAAATAACTCAATGTTAGAACGTGGTTTGATCTACTTTGTCATCTATATGACAGATTCAACCCCCTTCATTATTTAGCGAAGCAATATTTAGTAAAAGTTTCATGCAGCATGGTTAGAAATAAAATAATAATTAATAACTAAAACTATTCAAATAAAAACATATAAACTGGCTCCTAATGGACTGATATTATACCAACAAACAATTTTAAGGTTTCATCTTTTAAATGTATTGTTTTATAAATAACATTAACATTTTTATTCCATTAATAGAACCTGAAATGTTTCCTAATGTTTAAGTTAAAGAGAGATCTGCAGTTGTCCAGCTGATGGTGGTGGAGACACATAAGCAATGTGAAGTCGTCAGGGTTGTCTTCCACGAGTCTACATAACAGGCCAGAGACACTGAGACACCCTGATGGTTCAGTTCAGCTGTAGCAGCAGCAAAGAGGCAATTATCCAGAGTCATTGAAGCGAAAGACAGGAGGAAAATCAATACATAATTTCAGCATTTCAGAGGGTGTTTCCTTCAACTGAATCAATGTCTCAATTCACCACTCTGACTTAGTTGTTTTGTGAGTTAAGCTCTTTTTGTGTTTCTTATTGTACAATGAAAATAGTTGATAATAAATAATGATTTACCTCTACTTCCTGTTGTGGGTTATATAAAGTCACCTTAAAGCTGCTGGATGCAAATAGAGTTTGAATTTGAATCTGCTAAATGTGAGGTCTAGCATTACTAAGAACTGACAGCACACTGCCGTGAATTTTTAGTCTAAAGTCACAAAAAAGATTAAACAGACACCTCTGTGCATCCTCTAAGTGGCCCAGCCGAGAGAAATTCACTTTACCCGACCCGGGGTTAAGCGTCCGGGAGGAGTTTCATCCAGTCCTAATGGCGCAGGAGCGTGGTGTAAGTTCACGCAAAGTTTACGGCTTCCACGCTGTACCATTTTATTACACTGTCACACTGTATTATGGAGGGCGGGCAGATGGGCAACCCCTGCTTACACCGCACCAAGATGCCATGGTTAAGTGACAGCAGCCAGACACAAAAATGAAACAAATCAATAGTGGCGTCTCTCATGGAGAAGACCAAACCATGGCACAACATGATAATGACCACAAAGCCACTGAAGCGTTGAGGCTACCCTCAGAGAGGCACTTGTTTAAATGAATCTAGGTTAGTATGATTGACTAATCGCCGAGTAAATTAGAAAAGACAATATCATACAGCTCTGTGCTGCATATCAGAGCTTTGTTCTGCTCTTAGCACCCATGGCCCACGATGGTTGTCTAACATAATGGTACACCTTCCTCCATAACCTGGCAATTATGCTGCTTGCAAAAACTTCAGGCATTATCTCCTTACAAAACAGTAAAAGACCCATTTTTAGGATTAGATATGGCTAACTTTTATGTTGTGAATTTGAATATGAAAAGAGACTGGTGGGGCGCACAGGGAGCCCATGGGACCCAAACACAGACTTCCTCTAAAATGTTAATCGTTTAGCTAATTGAAGGTATGTTCTTTGTCGGCGCTGCGTTTTGGAGGGTCTCTTCTATGGACCGAGCGAGCACAAGGTAGCAGCGCTTTTAGATGTTATTGTATTTGACTGCTGCTGCACCAGGGTGCCAGTGGATTTAGGTGCTTTTAAGATAAGTTACGGGAAAAACGCACCCATACCCACAGATGTGAATGAAGACACACAAAAACCTGTACGTATACCCACCCACACACCCACCCGTGCAGCGACACAGGCACACACACACACTCGCACATGCCATCATTTGCATTTCAAAAGAGCATAATTGCCCAGGGCGGTGACAGGGGGAGTGTGGCCTCAGGATTCCCCGAGAGCGCCTGTGAAGTTAACGAATCATAAGTCGAGATTCAGCCGAAGCTCCTCTTTCAAACAAGCACATTCACACCAGCGTCCTCCGGAGTAATAGGCTGGTAGAGCAGCCGTATACCGTTATTCAGGCAACACATTTAGTGCCTTTTGCAGTTCAGGTAAAAACCTTGAAGTGATTCTTTTTTTGTAAAAAAAAAAAATATAAAAAGCTTTTTTTAAACATAATTTTAAGTTGTCTAAAATTTTGAGCCCAGTTTATATTTGAGCAGACCAGCACAATAAATACATGTAAAATGAGACATGCATTAAATTATTGCATTTTTTTTCTGTTAAATGCAATATTTTTTTTTTAAATGAGGCTCATTTTTTAGGGTTGCTTTATTTTATAAGTAATAACATGACAAATTTACTTGCAAAATTTTATAACCAGTCTTTTGTTCAGCTTTAGAAACATGCTGCATTCATTTCAGTTTACATCAGATGTGAATTGCTCTGGATACAGCTCTGAGTAATGGTCTTCCATTTCATCCCTCAGCACTGCTGTCAGCGAGGCATTTTCTGTGCGATTCCCATGGTTTATTGTATACGCCTCTGCACACATTCATTTTAATGCTTCCGTACAAGGTAAAATGTGTAGTAGAGCCAGTCTTGAGCCAAAGTTTGTTTTTCTTATGTTATATTCAGCACAATGAGACCGCCAGAGTTATGACACAAGAAATATATACACTAGTTTTAATGATTTTATTATAATTTTAGTCACATGCAACCCAACTGTCAGTTTTAGTGAGTTTTTATCCAGTGTGGAGAATCAAATGTGAGACTGCTCCTGAACAAAAGGAAGAAATTGCACATTTTTAAGTTGTAGAAGTTTAAGGAAGGCCACAGAAAAGTGGCCTTAGGTGAGAAAGAAGGTCCTATCTTCCCGCTCTTCGTCCTTGCAAACGTAAAGCAATAATTCTAAATAAAATGCAACTGAAATATATAAAATCAAAGTTGTTGTATTTGTTTTTTATTAAAAGAATTAATCCATCCATCAATCTTCATCTTCTTCCGCTTATCTGGGGTCGGGTAGCAGGGGCAGCAGCCTAAACAGAGAAGCCCAGACCCCCCTCTCCCCAGCCATCTCCTCCAGCTTGTCGGGGTGAACACCAAGGCGTTCCCAGGCGAACCGAGAGATAGAATCTTTCCAGCGTGTCCTGTATCTGCCCGGGAGCCTCCTCCCATTGGTACATGCCTGGAACACCTCACCCAAGAGGTGCCCAGGAGCATCCTTGTCAGATGTCCAAACCACCTAGTGATGGGAATTCTGTCTCTTTTTGGAGAACGGGCTCTTTCGGCTCGGATCACTAAAAAGAGCCAGGTCTTTCAGCTCCCAACCGGCTCTTCAGGTTGTTTTGTTGCTTTAATTAATTGATTATCAACAACAATATAAAATTATGCACAAAAGAAATTACTAATGTAAAAAAACAACGTGGATTTATTTATATGTTTACCTATAAATATATATACGGTGGCCCCTAGAGTCAAAGCATGTACAAACTCCAAAACACGTACAAACTCCAAAACACATCGCTAGCATTAACTGACCTTCCAAAACAGAGCTACCTAGATCACTTAAATTACACAATTGAAAGGATATGCGTATTGTTTGTGTATTTATACACAAGCACTCATATATATTCAAATAATAAAAAATAAAAAAAAGTTCATTTACCTGTTACTACCACACACCAAATCCGGTCGTTGGTACTTCTTGGCTTGTGTAGCCACCAGTGTTGGTCAAGTTACTTGAAAAAAGTAATCAGTAACTAATTACTGATTACTCCCCCCAAAAAGTAATCCCGTTACTTTACTGATTACTTATTTTCAAAAGTAATTAATTACTTAGTTACTTAGTTACTTTTTAAAAACACGATTTACAACCTGAAGAGGTGATAAAGTGATAGATCTTTCAGCCCAATTCTACTTTTTCTACATAATCCATCATACAAAATGTAATCAAATGGAAAAGTCTCTTTTTTTAACTTGTTTTATCAGTTTTAATCTTTTAACTTTATGCATCAAGCAAAACATTTAATTATATGCAACATTCTCTGACTTGAATAAATTAGTTTAACATTTAAACCTATTTTCTACACATTCCAGCACATAAAATAAAATATTTTTTGTGTTTTCACTCACTCTTTCAAACAGATGCAAGTAAAACACAGCAGAAAATAAATAAAGTCAAAGACTCAGCGGTCCTTTTGCTCTATTTTCACCTGTAAAGCAGGAGCAGGGTAGGCGGAGGGTTACCCTGGTGTAGGTGTGCTGCGGTCAGTTGAAGAATCCGCGCGAGTGTCTCTGTGAGTTTCCCATCACGTCGTAGCTACTCGGTGCTTGCTCGGAAGTTTAGGGGTTTTTTTCGCTGTAAAAAGAAGTTTTCTTCCCACGCACGATGGACGCTAATGTTTTGTCACTTTTTATGGAATCAAACTCAAAGTAAGGTCAGTACTTCCACACTTTAAACGCTGCACGCTCATACTCTCTCCCGCACTCGATATATTATCCATTGTTGATCTGCACACAGCTGCTGACACCAACGTCGCACTTGCTTACGTCACTGTCATGAGACATTCTCGCAAAAAAAATCACGGTTTTAGTAACGCAGTAACGCAGCGTTCCTACGGGAAAGTAACGGTAATCTAATTACCGATTTTGCAATAGTAATCCCTTACTTTACTCGTTACTTGAAAAAAGTAATCAGATTACAGTAACGCGTTACAAGTAACGCGTTACTGCCCATCTCTGGTAGCCACTAGGTAACAAAAGCTCAACACTGCCCCCTAGCATCCTGGAGCACTTCCGTTGTGTTTTGTATGTGTTTTGGAGTTTTTACGTGTTTTGGAGTTTGTACGTGTTTTGTCTCTAGGGGCCACCGTAAATATACTTTTATTTATTCACTCCACATACAATGTAATAAATAAATCATATAATACAAAAAACAACTATTCACATTTCAACTTTTAACTGTTTACATTTTCAGCTTTTTCCATTCAAACAAATTTAAAGTGAAACAACACAAAACACTGCAAACCACAACACAATTAAATATAAATTAAAATATGCAAAACACAAAGAAGATGCACATTCACAGTCATATGGGCCTGCGTGAATAAACTTTCTGAATCCTTTATCATCCGTAACTAAAAATTGTTGTGGACCAATAATATACCTTTCTAATGTGCCCTCCAAGGTGCTCAGGAACTTTTACTCGTGCACCATAGAGAGCATCCTGACGGGAAACATCTTAACCTGGTTCGGGAACAGCACCATGCAGGACAGACGAGCTCTACAGAGGGTTGTGCGATCAGCTGAGCGCACCATCCGCTCCGAGCTCCCTGACCTGCACTCAATCTACAGCAGGCAGTGCTGGACCAAGGCCAGGAAGATCGTGAAGGACCTCAGCCATCCCAACAACAGACTGTTCTCTCTGTTGAGGTCAGGAAAGCGATTCCGCTCCCTGAAGATCAACACAGAGAGACTGAGGAGGAGCTTCTTCCCGCAGGCGATACGGTCTCTCAATCACACCACCACACAGTACTGACCCACACATATGGTTCTTACACACACACTGGACTTTCTGGACATTGTTTTCCCTTCATCACTTAAATCACTTTAAGCATATTTGCACTGCACAAGACATTAAATAATGTGGATTGCACAACACTGGTCATTATATTCTTCATTTCCAGTTAATACTTGTACAGCTGCTGTTATTGTGTATATATATATTTATAATTCTTCATACATTCTTATATATTTCTATACTGTGTATTGTGTATTTTGTTGTACAGTTATTTTATTTTCAACTTTAATTTATATATTTTATTTTATTCCTTCCTAGTTAAATTTACCCTTTTTAATTTTCATATTTATTTCCTATCTTATTCATAGCCTTTTCTTTTTTCTTTAGGTCACGAGCAGTTGTCTAAGCATTTCACTGCATATCGTACTGTGTATGACTGTGTACGTGACAAATAAAATTTGAATTTGATTTGAATTTGTGACGTTGTCGTCTCTGGCTCTCTTTTTCTCTCTTTCCCTCCCGCTCTGTTCCTGTGCTACCCCCCTCTGCCCAGCGCAAGCACAAGGCTCGCGTATGGAGTAGGGCTGCCACGATTAGTCGACTAGTCACGATTATGTTGACTATTAAAATCGTCGACGACTAATTTAATAGTCGACGCATCGTTTGAAGCTTTGTAAGATCACAAAGGACGCAGGAATGAGTAGTAGGATTTAAGAGTGTAATAACGGACTGAAACATAAGATGGCACCACTGCATGTACAAGGATGCCAGCTGCCGTTAAACCCCGAAGAAGAAGAAGCTGTGTCCCAGAATTCATAGCGCAGCCCAGCGCAGTTGTCAACAATGGCGGCAGCTAGTTAGTTTTAACTTTACTCTTATTATTCTTTCTTGGTCACAAAATAAACGTTTAACATATTTTCAGGCGAGAATGTAGCTGTGTAAACCTCAAATATCTGCTCAGTTTATCAAGACACCACATATTTTCAAAAGCGCTCTGACGTTTTCGGAGATGTCTGTTACCCACTAGCTCGTTAGCTAGGCGGGGGCAAGGCTAACTGGAGCCATGAGAACACCGGACTCCCGGCAAATCGTTTTCAAACCCACCGCCGTCTTTCGCTAGTCAGGTTAAACATATATATAAGTCACTTAGATAAATTAAAAATGTTATTGTTTGGCTTTCTTTAGTATTTTATTTGTTCCTGAGTAAATCGGTTTGGCTGAGATTAAAGTTATAGTTTTTGCACAGCTAAAACTGTCAAGCAGACAGCTGATTATCAGAAGTGTGAGACGCTGGAGAATATACTCCGGTGTCCTGTTATATTTTAGAAAGCAAGGAGTTTATTAAACTTCACCGAAACAATCTGCAAATTTCATTAAAAATTAATAAACTACCATCTTGTCTTTATTTTTAGTTAGCACAAACACTTCAAGCTGTAAGCTAATGATAGTTATATAAGACCAGATGCTGCTGGTGCAATAAGCTGTACGTCCAATGGATGATGATCTGATTAGTCGACTAATCGCAAAAATAATCGGTGACTAGTCGACTATCAAAATAATCGTTTGTGGCAGCCCTAGTATGGAGTGAAGCGGAAAAAAAGTGCGAGAGAGAAGGTGGGAGAAAGAAAAACAAAACGGCTTGCGTCGTTCACTTCAAAGAGCCGGCTCTAAGAGCCATTTCGTTCGCGACCAACACATCACTAGAACCACCTCAACTGGCTCCATGTGAAGGAGCAGCGGCTCTACTCTGAGCTCCTCCCAGATGGCCAAACGTCTCACCTTATCTGTAAGAGACACGAGAAGAGATATCTGTGAGAAGACCATCGAGGGAACGGTTCACCCTGCCCGGGATAGGGTTACTGGGGCCCCGCCCTGGAGCCAGGCCTGGGGAGGGTGCCCGAGGGCAAGCGTCTGGTGGCCTTAGTCCATGGGGCCCGGCAGGGCACAGCCCGAAAAAGGGACATGCAGGCCCAACACCTGCAGGAGGCGCCATAGAGGTCGAGTGCATTGTGAGTCAGACGGTGGCCAGCAGCGGAGGTCCTGGCGGACCGATCCCCTGCTACCAAAGAATGAATCATCAAAGAAAATATTTTTGGTCAGGCTACTTGATTGCCTTCTGACAAGTTTCTGTGGGGAGAACTCAGCCGATTTATCAAGCCAATATTATCACCTACCCATTCATTCTCTTATCCTACTCGAGCTGGTGGGGCTTAAACCCAGCTACCATAGAACAGGAGGCAGGGTACAGGTCTACAGTCTGTTTCAGGCTAACACGGGAAGACACACAACTATTTGCACTCACATTCACACCTGTAGCTAACCCCTCACTGCATGGCTTTTAGAACTGTGAGTGAAAGCTGGAGAGAACCCATGCTGGCCCTGATTAGATGGTGAATTCGGATCCAGCGTGAGGGAACAGTGCTAACCTCAGTGCCCCTGTGCTGCCCCAGTATTACCTATTAGTTGGTACGTCAGCATTGGCATTTCTAATGGCTAGTACATAAAAAAACAAAACAAAAGAAACAAAAAAAGAAAGAGATGAAAGAAACACCATTCAAACATCTGAATATCAGCTTTTGAAATATCAGTATTGGTTTTACAAACCTTGTGACCTGCAGAAAATACACTGTTTGAGTAATATATCATACTATGAACATTTATATCATTGAGCTTATTGATTACCATAAACTAAAAAGCATTTTATCATAGTTCTTGCTTTAAAAGACTTATATTTATCTTGTTTTATGTTGCTGATTAAATGTTATTACAGTCATTGTAGTGAAAATCAACAGACAAAAAACATAGATGTCTTGATTCAGCCCTGCGCATTCAGGCAGAGCACCGAGGACAAGTCAGTGAACAAGAAGCTGAGGTGATGCTGAGTCTGATACTACATGGACTATAGTCAAGTGAAAGGTAAGCTGCCTTGTTGTTGGAAAGAGTGATGGCCTGGCAGAAGTGTTATTTGTCTTGTATTGCTGGGTGAGCCCTCATGTCCACTCAGGAAGAGATGAAAAAGGGATGGACGTTCTGTCTGGGAGAAGTGCTAGCAATGTGGTGGAGGACAATCTGTCATCAGCAGTCATCACTTAACTCAACCCAGAGCTGCACCACTCACTCAATGAAAATCTCACCAGACTAAAATGGGAATGCTGGGCAGAGCCAGAGAGAGATATGATTAAAAACCCACATGAAATGAAATGTAAATCCTTTTACTTTACTGCTGGCCTCAGAAATCTGAGCGTAAGTCACATTTAGACAAATCTAGAAAACATTTAAAAAAAAACAAGAAGAAATATTTAACCTGATGAGCTGCTTCGGAAACGTATCCTACGTTTTCACAAATGGTCAAGTCTGCCATCCATGTTGACACCTGATTGCTTAAACCCAAACACAGTGTAGTGCCTAACAGAGGTTGGCATTGCACGTGGAAATGAAGGACATGCGGAGTGGTTGCCCTGTCTCATGACACAATAAATGACTATGATACAGATTCCCGCAAAAACAAGGACTGCTTTTCAATTCCACCTTTTTTACGCCGATGAAAGATGAACCCTGGGTAAAGTGTGCAGAGCTGTGGTATTAATATACATCACAGGGCAGAGTGCCACACTAAATCAGAAGCCCCGGTGCATTTGTTATTCTAATGACAAGCAATGGCTGCTCAAAGATGGGAAATCTGAAGTTGGCAAGAAGATGAAAATTTTAAAAAAGACTAAAGGGCTTAATAAAAATGCAGAACCTTGTGACATTAGCCAGGTGTTGTTATTGCCACATAAATTTCAGCAGCTTTTTTACTTAACTAGTAACTAAAAATTGGAAATTAAACGAGTCCAATGTTACATTCATCTATTTAAACCACATACAAAAGGAATGTATTAAATTCTTAATTAACAATTTCAAACAAGGGAAGCCACTTTTTAAAAATCCCATTTGGGCCTCGTTACTTCATATCTCTTTTATGCATGTCCAAGGTGTCTTAACCAGCAGCTGCTCATCTGACCCAAAAGATCATAAATCAGCTCTCAGAGGAAGATTGAGTGAAAAGGGGAGGAGAAGATAGATGACTCTGCTGAACTCTCGGGATTGAATAATCAATACTGACAAAAATAAATGGCTTAACTATTTATTAAAGTCTGTGGTTAGCGCCGCAGCCCAATTCCTGTAATGTATATTTCATATACTTTTATACCCATTGATTAGCTGCCTTGTAGTTTGTAAATTACGTGTATATTGATTTGCTCATGATGCACTTGTGATTTTTACTGTCACCCATTTGTGCCACTGATAGAGAGATCAAGATCGAACTCTGTAACATAAATATTTAACCATTTTCTTCTTGGTAAAGTAGGAAATTATGTGGCATTAAAATATTCTATATGTCTAGAGATTAGAATTACTATCAACAGCACGTTATTATTTGATTACTTACAGAAATGCACGAGTATGATTATTGTGAAAAGCCTTTAAAGAGGAGGTAGTAAAGTTTTTTCATGAAAAGAATATATTATTACACACACACACACACACACACACACACACACACACACACACACACATATATATATATATATATATTGTTACAAAGACTTAAAATGTGTATAAATAAATTTTACAAAATGAAGTCAACTTGTTATCAGGTACCTGATGTGTTACCTGATAATAAAGACATTAAACAAAAGAGCACTGCTATTTTCTCCCATTATCAGAGCTTACGTGCATATTCCAGGGAGGGATATTAGAGTCAAAAGATGTCCCCCTGAATCCAAACAGATTACAAAAAGAAAGAGTGGAATTGTAGAAGGACAGAGGCTAGGCTAGGTTGGGATCAATGGCGCCAGATCAATTATCAATAGGCCGCTCACACCAATACACTTCCTGCTGACGCTCAGGGCTCTGGTTACACAGATGAAAATGGGTGGGCAGGTCAAGAGTGTGATGATGATTTATGTTAGCGGGGCAGATGTGTTATTTTGTGGAGAGAGCGTCTGATAGAGATGCCTGAATGTCACCGCATGGACTTTGGGAGAGTGAGCGAGTGTTTCATACCAATGGACTGTTGCTGGCATGCTGGAGATACTTCAAAAGTCCACAAAGTGGTAGAAACTCACAGGGATGTGAAAAACACTGAATAATTTTTTTTATCGTTAGCCAAGAACTAAGAAGGGAAAAACACTCCAAAGACTTCTGAATTATTATTTTTTATTATTTTTAAATTATTTTTGTGCTTTTATGCTAGTTATCCTGAAAACATCAGGTTTAAAATCAAACAAGAGGCACATTTTAAAAACAAAGCTGAGCCTCAATGCGTACCAATAATGACATAATTTTTTTATATTTGTATAAAATAGTGCAAGTGCAAAAAATAAGATCAGTTTTATCAGTGCTGTCTTTAGATGATCGATAAATGCCGTCTGAAGTCCAAAACCAAACGGCTGTTTATAATAGTTTAACCTCATTGTATGATCATATTTATATTTATGACTTGGTATGTGACGCTGGAAAAGCTGCACACTCAATTAAAAAATTTTTTTTTAATAAAAACATGGTAACGGTGTATTGTGGTAGTAGCCGCACTGGTAAATTTTTGTCAGACGATTAAATGTAAAATAGTGTCTCTTTAAAAAAAAAAAGTTTTTGAGGCTGCAGAGGCAAAATTCAAAATGTGATTACCCATCCTTTCATCACACCACCACGACAAACACGAACGTTGAGGTGAACAGGTACCACATGTGCACACTCCCAGACACGCAAATGAGATCCTGGTTTCGACCTGTCAGTCACCCATGCCACTCGCAGCCAAGGTCTAGTGACAACTGTTAAATCAGAGCATGCCTTAATCCCTGCCATGGATAATGCTGTTAAGCGTAGAGGAGCATCTTGTCTAGCACACCCTAATTACCCCCGAATGAGTCCAGCTCCTCCTTCTACCCACATGGTGCCCAACTCCACATCCTGGTGGCGAGAATAGACCAAAAGAAACCACTTAGCATCACTGAAGAGTCTCTTTTTTTTTTTCTTTTCTTTCGCAAAGCAAAGCGCTAAACTCGCCTCCTGAGCTCCCTAACCTCTGAGCTGCTGTAATTGGGGTAGAGCTCAATAAAGATGCGACCTCCAACCCCCTCCTCTTCCTCCTCCTCCTCCTCCATACCCCACCTCAACTTACCCCTTGCAACTGTGTCCACCCGGCTCTCAGCCGTGGTAAATTGGGTTAACGCACACTAAGTGTCCCATCGTTAGCGTTGTTAATTGACTACTGCGTGTGATAATTAACAGGGAGCGGACTGCCTACCTCGCTAATCTTATTTAGGTCATTTGCATTTAAAATGGTTTTGGTCTCTCTGGCAAGTTGAAAAAAAAAAAAAACTTGCGCGTGCAAATCATATTTGATGGGTGAGTCTGACTGTGCAGGCACTTAACATAAAGTGCTGTCAAACTAGGACTTGTGCTTTTTTCCAAATGGTACATCTAAGTTTGAAAACTTTCAGATGACTGCACCAAAATAACACACACAGAAAAAACAAAAAACTGTGCACCAAAGGCATGATGTCCCGTAAAAGTTCATCCCATCCCACTTCTCTTTCTAGTTGGAGTTGTGAACTCTTAATGTATTTAGGTTGATTTTGTTGCCACGCTGCGATACCTCCAGATGAATGTTTCCTTTGTTGAAGCACCTTCTGTCCTATTTTGGCAATGACACGAGCGCTCGGTAGCTACGGGGGAGACACACGACTGAGCACTCCTCCTGATTCACACAAGCATTAACACAGCACATTAGCTCAGCGGAGTTGTGGGAATGAAAGATGGGCGAACACCGCTGCCCCAGGCAAAGTGAAGACGTACACTAAAGCCAGCTGCCATCTATTATGGATAGCCAGCGCCGACCCCTGCTGTTAGTGTTACAGGGGTGACAGTACTGTCCTTGCCGAGGCGGTGACCTTCGTTGGTGGGGAGAGGGTGCTGGGCAGATTAAAAGTGGACTGGCTCACCGTGCAGTCCAGGCGTACCCCTGATGTTCTGCCCAGATGGCAACCACGCACACTCACATGAGCACACGCACACACAGACGAGTAAACACACACTCTGCTGCATCCTGGGAGGGCAGATGTGGGGTACGAACATAGCCGCTCCTCAGGGTGCTCAGCCTTCAGAGTCTATACGCTACATCTACATTTTTTCCCTTCGCACACACACACACACACACACATTTACAGAGCAACACACACACCCAGCATGTAGTCCTCAGAGGTCTAACCAACCCTCACCTCCTCCACTCTGCGTCTGAGTGTTTCTCCATCACTTAATTCTGGCTGTATGTATGTGAATCATCCATCACTCACTCAATCAGTCCATTGAATTTCATTTAGTGCTGTGTTACACAGGGCATGTGATTGATTCACTGGTACCTTTTCACTGAAGCTTGAATGACACACAATGCTGGTTTGTGTAGAGGCTCACACACACACAAGCACGCACGCACACACACACACACACACACACACACACACACACACACACACACACACACACACATATGTACATATCGCTTGCTTATATGCTACTGCACTGGGTTTCCTCTGCCAGGGGGGGAGAGTTGGTGCCCATGCTGCCAACGAAGACCCCTTTGAGATTTCCTCAAGGTCGCCATGTCCAGCTGGCTGTGCCAACATCTGTTCAGAATGGCCTCAAGACTGGCATGAGAGAGGCCTGTCTACGCTGCTTGACCTTGGCTCGGCGGCCGCGGTTTTGGGAAAAAAATGACTGTTACAGCAGACAGACTACAGCGTGGATGATGCATACATGTGGTGTAGTGCACCTTCTTAAATGTAAACGTGTCGTCAGACTGTAACCCAGATACGCTCTCTATACTAATTAAATGCACAGGCTAACATTTAAAGCGACTTCACGCAGTATGCCATCCATGTGCTTCGCTGTAATCAACAAAAGCAGCAACATCACCATCGCGATGATAAAAATAGATCATAGCAAGGCTAAAAAACATGTTCACATTGTTGCAGCTACACAAGTTTATGCACAATCCCAGTTAGGGTTTGTGTTTGTTACTCACAGTGTTAATGTGGACATCTATTTTGTTTTAGTTTTAGTCGAATAAATATCCCTCACACTCTGTCAGCTGCAGATAACCTTATGACACAAGGAGATTACTTTTGATTGGATCACTTCCAAACTCATCCCGCCTTTCTCCACAACTTCATTCGTTCTGGTTGGATCTCGTCTCTCCAAAACATTTTCATCTCCTTTTTATTCACTGACTAGAAGTTCAATACATTTTAGCAAAGTTTTGGTCCTCTTATTGTCTTGTTTTCATTAAAAAAAAACCCACTAACAATCAGTAAGAAAAACAAAACAAAACAAAAAAACACAGTAAAAATGAAATTAAAACTGGTTAGTCAGTAGGTTGTTAAAACCCCATAAGAGAACAAATTTTGGCAAATATATGACAATATATATATATATATATATATATATATATATATATATATATATATATATATATATATATATATATATATACATATATAGGTGTGTGTGTGTGTGTGTGTGTGTGTGTGTGTGTGTGAACTACCCAATGCGTCCAGGACAGGACGGTTTCATGGGTCCTTGGCAATAATCCCACCAACTCAGGCTGGAAAAACTAACAAAAGAAACCAAAAGGCAGATACAGACACACACACATCTACACACACACACACAGTCCTTATAAAAAAAGTTGATAAAAGTCCAAACTTAAGGTTGCTGATTTCATGTGACTGATGTGCAGTTTATATTAAAGCTACTTTCAGCTGCTCACTCCTTCACACAGAGGTCACCACAGAATGCAGCTCCAAATGTTTGAATTGGCAGATTTTTGTGTCAAATGCACGTCCTGATACAACATGAAAGGGATTTGCATCTCCTGCTGGCATCTTGCATTCGTTCGGCAAACATACAAACCACTACACTATGGAGCCACTATGTGTAAAACAACACTGACAACCTAATTAATAGCAGAGTGAAGCCAAATTGGACAAAATATCTTGAACGACATTAGCTTAGTTATTTCTATTATATTTTTTAATGCTTGCTTTTAAAACATAATTTATTAGTCTAGATTTTTTTTGCACCTCTGTTTGCCCAGTGTGCTATTTAAAAAAATACTTGACTTTAGTTGGTACTGGTGTATTATCTGTTCCCTAATATGTGACAAAAAGTTGTGAGATATATTGATGACACAGTTTACACACCAAGCATCTGCAAAAAGACTTAACACTGTAAAATATCTGACTCATCTTAAACTGTTTTCACCCATGAAGCAGGTCAGAGACATTTTTCACAGTTGTCCTTTTTGCAGATGTGTAGAGAAGGCAGCACATAAACCCACTCAGCAGCAGCAAATGCACTGCATTTCTGTAAACCAGGATAACATATGGCTATAATGCCTGATCTAAATGACCTGATATATACATTTTCACATGCACCTCTACTGGCTAAGAGTCCTAGAAAAGTTGCAGTGTTGCAGTGCATGCTTGAACATGGCTTGGACACAGATGTGATCTAATGAATGTGAATGAAACTGTTTCCCCCTGGTTACACAAATCTGGTCTAAAAAGTCCAACGTCAATCAAACTACAAATCATGTAGCATGTTACTATAAATGTAAAAAATCAAGTGCAGCTCCAACTATGGGAAAATACAAAACATCAAAATAAGTAAACTGCACAAAAAGAACAAGAACACAAAAAACAATGAAAATGAAAACTAAACAAAAAAACAACAACTAATGCTTACATAAAACTTTAATACTAAGCTGAAACCTATAAAGAGCATCAGCAGGGGTCAGCAGTCACAAAAATACTGCTCTTTAAAGCAACATTGATCAGTTTTATAACAAAGAACTGGAAAAAAAACTGTGCAAATGTACACCCAACTCAGCCGCTCCCTTTGTAACAGATTTCAGCCCATTGTTTACCTGTTCCATCCACATATTTAATTTCTGGGGCATTTTGGTAAATGGCCTTTATTTGTATAGCGCTTTACCATTCCTAAGGACCCCAAAGCGCTTTACACATCCAGTCATCCACCCATTCACACACACATTCACACACTGGTGATGGCAGCTACATTGTAGCCACAGCCACCCTGGGGCGCACTGACAGAGGTGAGGCTGCCAGACACTGGCGCCACCGGGCCCTCTGACCACCACCAGTAGGCAATGAGTGAAGTGTCTTGCCCAAGGACACAACGACCGGGACTGTCCGAGCCGGGGCTCGAACCAGCAACCTTCCGATTACAAGGCCCAACTCCTGAGCCACAATCGCTTTCATCGCTTTCATGTTGCCATTTCTGGAAACAGAAGTTAGCTGTGTTCAGTTAAATGTGAAGGTCTGCACCATAAAATCAGTGAACATCTGGAAGCAAACTAGACTCACCTATAATTTGGTAGAGACCAAAAAATATAAAATAAATAGAAAACAATTTGAATTAACATATTTCTCTATGATGGCTGAATGAGTAAACAAGCAAATGTTTCCTAATAGGTTGTAACTGTTCTGGGATTTATAGCTCCGAAACTCATTACTGGTCCATGCAGCCATAAAAGTGGTTAATTTTTCAAATAGTTTAGTGCATGTAAGATTCAGACCACTGACTGACCTCAAATTTTTTTACCAATACCCAGTTGGATGTCTTCTATGAAAGGCGAGTCTTTTTTTTTGTATTTTTTTTAGCACTGCAACTGGCAACCAAGTAAAATCTGGCATTAGTTCAAAAAATAAGATCGATGCACATTTCAATATCTGGTAGCCTTCCTAGTTGACGCATTTGTGACTCAACTACAGCACAACAAAGTCCACTTCTTGATCAAATATGAATCTGAGGCTAAAAAGGAATTGACTTTCCCATCCAAGAAGAGCTATCCAATTTTTTGTTTATCATGAGATGAGGAAAGCTGACATGAAAATATAAAAACAAAAATTGAAATTAGTTCAATAAAAATATATTTTATTTATATATGAGCATTTACAACAACAGGTGGCTTTGATTTAAAGTAAAGACCCTGAAATATTAGAGAGAAAAACCCTAGCAAACACAGGACCCCGTTTAAACACTTGGCAAAACTGGGAGGGGAAAATTCCCTTTTAACAGGAAGAAAACCTCCAACAGAGCCAGGCTCAGAGAGAGGCAGCCTCTACTGTGACCAGCTGGGGGTGAAGGGAAAACAGAAGAGGAAAAAAAGGCGAGTATACAGGACAAAAGCGAAGACCTAATGCAATCACATGCAGTAGTGGAATCTAAACACATGTGGAGTGTAAAGATGGAAGTGGAGAAGAAGTGTTCAGTGTGTCCTGGGAAGTCCCTGTGCAGCCTGAGCCTAAAGCAGCATAACTAAGCGATGGCTGAGGGTCACCTGATCCAGCCCTCAGTATAAGCTTTATCAAAACCGACATTTTTAAGCCTAACCTTTAAAGTAGAAAGGGTGTCTGTCTCTTGAATCAAAACTGGGAGGTTGGGAGCCCTGACAGCCAAAGGCTCTGCCTCCCATTCTACTTTCGGAAACTCAAGGTCTCTAAGATATGATGCTCATCCTGATTATTAAATGCTTTGTATGTGAGGGCAAGAATTTTAAATTCACTTATAGATTTAACAGGAAGCCAGTGAAGAGAAGCCAAACTAGTTGAAATATGATCTCTCTGTCTAGTCCCTGTCAATACTCTCACTGCAGTGTTTTGGATCAAATGAAGATTTTTTTCAGGGAGCACAATTTTATAATAGTGAATTGTAATAGTCCAGCCTAGAAGCTTGTTTTTCAGCATCACTCTGAGAAAAGTGCAGAAAACAGGGATGAATATATTTGCATTGAGTTAACATGGTTTGATGACAATTCATAGCTTTGAATTAAGATCGCAGCCATTATGAAGCCATTCTGTCTTAATCTAAGAAAATACACAGTGCTCTTCTGGAATCAACCATATATTTCAGAAAAATATTGCAGAGAAACGACTGACCACTACCAACACTTTTCTTGCTTTAATTCTTCATGGAGGTTGTTCTCTGCCAGTAAGCCTATCGATTTTTCTATCAAATACAAAAACAGGCATAGTGGAGAGGCCACAGAGGTCAGTGTGAATTAGAGCAGAGGTGTGTGTGTGTGTTTGTCCGTGGATGTGTGTGTATGAGGGCGTCCCCTCCTCTTCCCCCTACATCCCCGTTGTCACTCCCCAGAGGCCTCTCTGTTAAATTGGCTGACAGATAATAAGATCATACACGAGAGTACAGACACAGAGAATTTGTCCCACAGTCCGAGAGTCCTGCTTCTGGTAAAGCTCTTGGTCTGGTTCACAAACCCTGAGCAGAAGTATTTGTGGTGATGGGTGAACCTGTTTCACAAATATTTAATGTTAATGGACTCCAGTCCACCCATTGCTTCATTTTTCATGACCTTTCCACATCATTTGACCTTGTGCATATTTATGGGATCATAACATTGACTCAACAAATCACTCTAAAAGTAATTGATGAGGAATCCTTGCTTTACACACAGCATACATGCACTGGATACTTTGTTAGGTACACCATCCTGGTACCAGGTTGGACCCCCTTTTAATTAAAAAGGCGCTGCAAACATTTCTCAGAGAAAACCCCAACAATACTATGACCCCCTATGACCAAGCGCTTTGTTGACTGTTTGGTGACAGTGGGAAGGAAAAACTCCCTTTCAACAGGAAGAAACCTGCAGCAGAGCCAGGCTCAGGGAGGAACGACCATCTGCTGCGACCGGTTGGGGGGGTGAGTATTTCCACTGTCACCATCTTGGTTTAAAGAAAACCAGATGTGACAAGGAGGGGCAGGTCTAACTGTGAAACTACATCCTCAATGGCTACCAACCAATCAATTACAAGTTATTAACCAATGAGCATTCCACAGATAAACTTTCATCTTTTAAAATTTCAAGCATATTAAATTTAACGATTTAAAAATAGACTTTGGTATGATCCGAAATTAGTGACTGAGCCCATATACTCAGCAGGAAAGTATTTACAAAAGGTCAAGGCAGCAGGACAGAAAGCCCTTTCCCCATAGACCTTAAGTCTTCTTTCAACCATGACTATCGCCATCTGGTGGCTTTCAGATCAAATGCAGGTTTACAGCGCTTCAACATTAGTTTCATTTTTGCAGCCCAGAAACTATGACCATGCTTTATACTGTCTATGCCTGTCGCATTTAAAGAATCTTCTACTGTTAATAACAGGCCCAAAGTATGCAAAAAAAAAAAAAAATCTGCAACACAAACATCCCAACACCACCAGCAGCCTTAACTGTTGATACAAGGCAGGATGAATCCATGCTTTCAAGATGTTACACCATATTTGAACCCTAAGAGATGAATGCTGCAGCAGACCAACTTATTTTCAATATTCTATTGTCTAAATTTGTTGAGCCTGTGTGAACTGTAGCCTCAGTTTCCTGTTCTTAGTTGATGGGGTTAGAACCTAGTGTGGTCTTCAGCTGCTGTAGCCCACGTGCTTCAATATGTTGTGCATTCAGAGATGCTCTTCTGCATACTTTGGTTGTTGTCATTCACCTCTGACCTCTGAGGCACTTTCACCCAAAGAACTGCAACTCACTGAATATTTCTTTACTGGACCATTCTGTGTAAAAACCCTAGAGATGGTAGTGTGTGAAAATGTCATCATGAAATACTATCACCAGCACCTCTGGCAACAACAAACCTCCCACATTCAAAGTCACTTAAATCACCCTTCCTACCAATTTTGATGCTTTGTCTGAACATCAGCAGGTTGTCCTGTCTGATGCTGGCATGTAGTTGGCCGATTAGATATTTGTGTTAACAAGTGCATGAGCAGGTGTACCTAATAAAGTTACCAGTAATGTTTTCTCACAAGCAGCCTGGTTTCTTTCTCAGAAACACCATTCATTCACACATTCAGGGACAATAATAGGCATACTATAACTTTGCCAGCTGCTGAGATCAGAAGGCTTAGAAGCACCATTTATTTTTCTCAGTCTGTGGATCGTGTGTTAAAATGCCATTTTCTAAAAAAAGCCAACTGACTATAAATTGCCTTTTCAAAAGCTCCAATATTATAGGTCTTCTTGCACATCTGCTTGTGGTCTAACTATTTATACTGCAGTACCTTTTTTCCCATTATCTCTTAATCTCTTTGCTAAAATCCCAAATGGGCCAATTTTATTCAACAACTATCTGCTTTACATTTATCTATAGTCATCATATTGAGATATTCAGCTCTCCTTTTTTTCCCACAACACCCCTCAATACATCCCCACAGCGTGTCCTCGGGCCTTCTGCCCCAAGGGCTCTTGGGATACGAATATTCCCTGGGGCTGCTGTTTTCACAGCCTGTGAGAGAAGCACTCGAGAGAGAACAGGAGTGAGGCGGCAGCAGCGTTTCTCTGTTTGCTTGATGTCACTATAATGGAAATATGCATAAGTGAGAAAAAGCATAGTGGGCCTTTGGGGCCCAAAAAGTACAAATATTTTAATAACAAACACTTTCACTGTTTGCCTCCTGTAACGGCACCTGGGTACTATTTCACACTGAATGCAGTCAGTCGCTGCTGGATTGTGTATGCATAAAGATATAGATGTTTTCTTCTTCTTCTTCTTCTTTTTTACTGGAAGTGATTTTCATGCTGTGGAAAGTTTTTGCTGGTGAGATGTCCTTTGGAGAACTGTCATTAATCAAAAGTCAAAGTCACCTCAGATCTCACATTAGAAAAGACCAGTTTAGCTACAGCTGAAATTGCAGCTGACCCCTCTTGCCCTGAGCACTTATTCAAAATCAGCAACACGGCCATAGGGGGCTAAAACAACTAAATTGAGTGAGGTTGCAAGAAGCTAGTAAGAGTACTGAGGGAAAATACCCAATAAAGCACTGCCAAATGGCACTCTCGGGGGTTTCTTTGAGCTTTCTAGTGTCCACATGGGTGACTTATAGCTTTTTATATGATTTAAATGTAAATGACAAGGGGGTTATACAGCAGTGAACAATGCAAAAAAAAAAAAAAAAAAAGAATGTTCCTGCCAAAACAATAACCTCTGTCCAGCTCAAACACCTGCTCGTGTGATTAAAAACAGACATGGAAAGTATTGAACATACAGAAGGTGGAAACCTTCAAAAGCTCGGTGAGGTGAGGTTGATAAAAGTGGACCAATTAACCAAAAACAGCAACCAGTCCTGAAATCTGGTTGCTTGCCACCGATGAGTGTAAAAAAACAACGCTAAACTATTTGTGTTTTATTAAACAAGACTTTCAGGTTTTGCTTAAATTTGACTAGAATTTCTGTTTTTCCTCCTTCTCAGACGCCAAAAAAAGAACATTTCCAGATAACTAAAAGCACTCATATTAGTGCACATTTGTGTCTGCGTTTTGTGCATTTCAAACAGGGAAAAAGACAAGAAAACACAGTAAAAAGGAGTGGCTGAACAAGTTAGGTTCCCTCCTTGGATTTTCATAATGAGCTGTCAGTCATTTCTCACTGCCCAACAACTTTCATCTGCCCTGATTCTTTCCAACCTCCCTCATTTATCAATCCTTTCTCTCTTCTGCGACGCTCTCCTCCGACGCCCAGTGTCGTTTATCACGTCCGGTGGAATAGAGTTTCTCCAGCTGTCAATTTAGGAAATGGAGTGACGAGTGAGACCCCAGGGACCCCTCACTAATCTCGGGCTGCAATGTTACACAAAATGATATACAGTACGTCTCCAGCAGCCGGTTACCCTTGCATCCACTGAAAAACACCCAGACATCAATAACCCGTGCTCCCCAAAAATTCATCCCGTTAGAAAACAAGCGCAAATAAAATCAAATATTGTGTCAACGAGTTCCCGTATAGCTGCGTTGTTACAGCTGGTATTTATTCTGAAGCTTAGCCCTGCTTTAGCCGACTGCTCTTTCACCTTGATGGCATTTAATAAAATGCTTCGTGTGCCATGGTTTTAGCGGCCAGTGCTGCTGTTGCTGTCAGAGCCAGTGAGGGATGCCGGTGCTACACTGTTACGCGTCTCATGGGGAACGGGTATCACACTCTGCCACATGACAGACGTGGTGGATGAGTGGTGAGTGAGACCTCTGCTCGTCACTCTGCTGACCGGTTAAGACGGCAGCTGGGAGTTTGCTACGTGTGCTACCTCGCCTGCAAACACATAAACACCTCAAATCCACTGACACCAGCAACCTAGTCTTGTTATTTTGGAAAATTTGAGGTGATGAACTGTATCTTTAGGGCCAGTTACTGTTACTGCACATCAAAGACCAGAGTTTGTCTTCATGTTTTAAATTTTCCAGTCTGAAATAAATGCATAACCACTGCATAAAGCAGTAGCAGTTGGACAGCAGGGTGAGGTTTGAGTGCAAGAGAATGGTAACAGTATAGCACTTACTCCACTGGCTGGCCACTTGTAATCACCCTTGTGGTTTAAAAGGTCGAGAGGTCAGAGGTTATGAGAGATAAGGACCCCGAGGGAGCGTCATAAAACACTTGCGACACTTCAGCCCTCGTTTGTCAAGCTAGAGCTCGATACTGCTCATTCATCTTGTTTAGGAAAGTCTTTTCCTTCAATAGACGTCTTACATCATAATCCTGCAACGCGCCCACAGTCTACACTCTCTAAGGCCAGTTTTCATTTTATTTTTAGTATTATGGCTAAATTTAAATGTACAGAAGATTTATTTCGAATAGTTCTTCCTCTGCGTCTCTTGCAGTGAGATACGCTTGGTGCTTTCAAGGGAACACACTTCCTTAGATTGGGCAGTAACAGCGACTGCTCCCCCTTGTTCACATCTGCATTGTGTTTTTTTTTTTGTTTTTTTAAAGTTTGCCAGCAGAGAAAGGCACAATCAAACGTCGCACACAAACCAAATGTGATTCCCTTACATTAGGCAACTATGTAATCACATTTCCCATGTTGTCCCTTACCTTGAACGCTACATCCTGTTGAAACTGGAGCCAGGATGCAGACGCTGCATCAGGAGGGTCACAGTGCAGCCCGGTGCAGGCCTCCCTCTGTTAGCTCTGCATACAGAGACGCTCGCTCCCGCTGAGACATCTCATTTAGTGCATCTGCAAACAACATTACAGGTGGAAACACTTTAGGAGATGTCTTGCAAACATTAATCCAATTTGTGTCCAAACCCATTTCGAATGTGTGTTCGGCTGCACTCATGAAATGAGAGGGATGCAGCCACGATCAGATGGATGCAACACAAACATTTCCAAGGACTTCAGTGGACACACAAAGGATATGTCATCACTATGAGGCTCTGCATTCAGCGAAAGGGAAGGAAACTGATGTTTTAAATTGCTGAGAGGCTGGGCTAATAATTTGTATACGTGGAAGCTAAATGTGGGGTCAAATTTAAAAGCCTCTAGTAAGATTTCAACAAAAGAAGACAAAAATTATGTTTGTTAACTTAAAAAGTCTCTTTTATGTTCTACAAGATCGTAATAGAGGAAGAAACCGGAATAGTACAAAGCGTGTAAACACAGCATGAGCAGAAATCTTAAAATTAAATATTTACAGCAGCAGGTGGTGACAGTTGGGAGTCATATCACGCCTTTTAAAAATATTGGGATTCTTGCTCCTGATTAAGTAGTTTCACATGGCTTCCAAGTGATTTTGAAACAGCAGTGATCTGCTTTAAATCAGCAACCAGGTCTTATTTGTTTCCATTTAAGTTCACGTAGGATGGATATTAAAAATATCAATGTTTAGTGATACAAGATGTTTACAAAAAATAAAACCAAAACAAGAACTATTTGGGATCATTGGACAAAAACACGCATAACCGTCAGCAGACAGAGGTTTCTTAAATACATGATTAAGAATTTTTAACAAAAGAAGAAATGTTCAGTGTTTTGTGAGAATAATAAGCTTTTAAGTGGGTCAATGATTGTGGGAGAAAAAGGTAAAGAATTTTACCAAACTCCAAAAACAGACACGCATGCAGTAGACAGTGCAGATAGTTTAGAATTCAGAAATAGATATTAAATACTGCCTGTAGTTAAATACTACCCTCTAGTGGGCGTTACAGCATTGCTGGGTGTCTAGTTATGATCCAGTTCAAGGAAAGCAAAGTCTCCATTTCATTACCAAATGATGTTGTTGTTCTAATCTCACATTCAGAGCAAAACACTGAAACGTGATCTTCATAAAGGCGTGAGTAATCCGAACATGAGAATATCAGACGTAAGCTAACGGTCCTCGGTATTTTAAAATGCTCAAAGTCAAATATTAAACATGAGAAGCAGCTTTTTTAACAAGTGAGGCATAACGTTAAAGTTCATCTGTTCATACAGAACTAAAGAGATCGTGCAGGACGAGAGCTAAACATGGAAACAGTCATTTTCAGTAGTACGTTTAATATTTACTGTGGCCTTTACAAATTGTGAATGCAGGTTTATTTATTTAATTATTATTTACTTATTTTAATATTCGATACACTAAATGTGTTATATATAAATTAGAAAAAAAATGAGCAGAGAGGTGAATAATATTATAGTATTACAGCTCTATGGTCTTCTTTTTTCCCCACCTTTCGCTTCACTCTTACACTTCCATGCTGCGAGCTAAGCTACTGCCAGCATGAATGACATACGGCACCCTAGTCTCCATCTCTGCCTGCTCTTAGCATTCCCCTCTTGGTCACGTTCAATTAGCTATCCCCTAAACACTCTTTCTCATTAGTCTACCCATAATCCACTCATCGTGCCTTGATTTGGCAAATAAATCACACTCTGAGTTTTTTCAGACTCTTCCTGTCTTCCTGTCTGTCTCTCCCTCGTTAACCCTGTCCAGAGTTTCTACGGTGACAGTCTCCGCCAGGCCTCCTCATTGGACATGGCAGCCGGCAATTTGCATGCCAGACTATTTCTCTTCATCATTGGGCCTCTTTCTCGAGCTCTCTCATTCTCCCCCTCTCTCTCTCTTTTTCTATGCTAGAAGAATAGAGAATAACTCAGCAACTGACGGCAGACGGCATGCACGTCCTTGTCCTACAAGGTTACGAATCCATTTCATCTGTGCAAGAGGGGAGTGAATTAAAATAAATGATGGCCGGACATTTATTGCATTCCGGGGTGAAGGAGGGATTGGGGAGGAGAGGCACAAGTTGCGGAGTGAGACTCGCGTCTCATACTGAGCCAGACTGGCAGACAGTTTGATATCGACTGGCATACAGCGTTGGCACAAAGAATGAAGACAATGCGAGGACAATAAAATTATCCGCCACGGAGCAGAGTTTGAATCTGTTTGTCTCCGGGCAGATTAGGCTTCAGGCTGAGCTTTACGTAGCACAGCAACTCATATGTTACCAGTCAAAAACGGGACAAGTCTCACACCACACACGTGTGTGTGTGTGTGGGGGGGGTAACAAAAATTACAGGTGTCGTTACATATCTTCTTGATATATATATATATATATATACACTCACCCTCAACCGGTCGCTACAGACCCTCCCTGAGCCTGGTTCTGCTGAAGGTTTCTTCCTGTTAAAAGGGAGTTTTTCCTTCCCACTGTTGCTAAGGCGCTTGCTCTTAGGGGAAGTCATATGATTGTTAGGGTTTCCTCTGTTTTCTTTGTACTATTGTAGGGTCTTTACCTTACAATAAAGTAAGTAATAAAGTGCCTTATGGCAACTGTTATTGTGATTTGGTGCTAAATAAAGAAATTGGATTGGAATAATTTAAATATAACATGCAACAACAAGTTTCATTACAACTTTACATTCATGACGCTATTGTGGTGACAAAGTCTGTCCACAGAGAGACATAAACACCTACCAAAACACTCAAAACCACACACACACACACACACACACACACACACACACACACACACACACACACACACACACACACTGTGTAAGCAGATTTAGATCCCCATTATGAGTAACAGTCATGGTTTGTCCCACAGATTTTCTGTGCCCCTCAAGGTGGTTTTATTTAGTAAGAGGTAAAACCAGACTCACCAGCATTGTGAAAAATATTTTTTAAACAAATTGAAGTTTAAATAATTGTTGTTTTAATGACTCAGTTGCAACAAGTTTATCATATTGATCAAATGCTCTGCAATTACAGGAAAGTGCACACGTTATTCATCACCTTTCCAGAAAGTGGACTGGTCATGCTTGCGTTTGCGGTAGCCCCAAAAGGCCCATTTGGATTGAAGGAAAACCCAAGTGTCTGGACCAGACCACACACACCCCTACAGACACACATGAGCAAAAGAAAGCAAAGGAAAAATCCCATTTTTAGACAGTTTAACTAAACTTTTAGAAGTTGGTTGCTCTAAGGTAAAAAGTCCAGTTTAACTATATACTAAGAGAAATAAAGGCAGCATTTATTTCACTTTGAGCACTTTTTAAAATCAACCTTAAATATAAATGCCACTGAATTAATGATATTTTTTTACTTCTGTGAGTTGTATTCTCTGTTAACCTGAGGTCTAAGATTTGGTTGTACAGATTCGCTTATTGTAACACTGTGGCAGTAGGGTCAATCAGTGATTAAACCTCCTCTGCTCTGTTTCCTCTGTGTGAAACTTGTTGAACGAGGTATGTAGAAACTATATTTCCTTGAAGCATTTGATAGCCAGTATAAGTTCAAATCTAAAATAACAGAACAGTAAATTATCCAGTCATTTTCTTCCACTTATCTGCAGTTGCTGGTCGCGGAGGCAGTAGTCTAAGCAAGGAAGCCAAGACCTCCTTCTCACCAGCCACCTACTCTAGTTTATCCGGTTAAAAATAGAGACGTTCACAGGCCAGCCAATAGCTATAATGTCTGCAGCGTGTCCTGGATCGACCTTGGGGCCTTCTCCCTGTAGGAAATACCTGGTTGGAACACCTTACCCAGTAGGCGGGCTGGCTCCTTTTGATGTGGAGCGGTAACAGCTCTACTCTGAGCCTCTCTTGAATGACTGAACGTCTCACCCTTTGCTAACGGAAAGCCCATTCACTCCTCAGAGAAAGCTCATTTCTACTGCTTGTATCTGTGATCTCATTCTTTCGCTTTTAAAAGAACAATCAAGCCGAGAGTAACAAATTTATGGCATTTCTCAAAGGTTATGCAGGCATCTAATGACAAAGCAAATTACTGGCATTGGGCGTCAATTGAAATGTTAACAATTAAATAACCAGTATATTTGGTATTGACTAGTTAAAATAGCAGCGATTAGTCGTGTCGTAATCTAGTTGATTAGCAAGCCCATCCCTACTTTCTACACACAATAACCCACCTACAATTTCTCCAGTAATTGCATAGTGTAGTACAGCGGTCCCCAACCTTTTTTCCGCCACGAACCGTTTTAATGTCTGACAATATTTTCATGGATCGGCCTTTAAGGTGTCGCGGATAAATACAACAAAATAAAATGATACGACCAAGACAAAAACTGTGGTATTTTGTAAATATAATAATAAACGCAAATTCACTGTGTAATTGTGTAACTTTATTAGCAGCGTCCTCCTGAAATGCGCCAACAACATTGAGAGTAACATCCTCCTCTCTGCCCCTTAATGCTCTCTGGTCGCTATGGTAACGTGTAAATATTTCACACAACTACAACACGGGAAAAGACCCAGGGAAACCGAGTTAACGATAAAAACTCTGAAAACCATGAATTTCACACCCAAGCCTCAACTTTCGCAGCCCGGTACCAAACGACTGGTCCGTGGCCCAGGGGTTGGGGACCGCTGGTCTAGTAAACAGCGTAATTTAAATTATGCTATTCTGGGTTATGATTTATTTAAAATCTTAACCCAGTCGGAGGTCTTTGAGAATGTACTTTTTAAAATTTTGAAGGTTTTCTTGCACTAGAATAAGTTCTTTATCCTGGAGTTCGCCTCACACTTCTTCTAGAAGCCAACTGTGAATGTTCTCTGAGCATCCACAAATGCAAGCCATGTTTAATTGCTTAGCTTTATGGCAAAATGAAGGAATATTTTAATTTAAGCTTTACATTAAAAGTCACGTACTGCATGGGAAGCTGCAACTGGGATGCATTTTTATTAATTCTGGATCTTTTATCGTCTGAGTGCCAAGAATTGCCCATGTTACGCTGACTATGGCTCTCAGTCTGGGTACCTAACCACAATCTCATGAGCGCCAACAAAACCTTTACTTTTACCTAAATATAAATATAATATAATATAAACAGAGTGGTGTTGTGTGGTGAATCATATTCTGTTGTTAAAGGTGTTTTCCTTCTGAGAACATCAGGGAGAATTTCAGGTGCCTTTGTGAACGCCAAACATTTGCCCACTGAAGCTGATTTAAGTGTTTCGAGCTCACAGAGCTCGCAGGCTGAAGCAGAGAATCAACATCATCAACAGGTTTCTCCACTGATTCACTGTTTTTTTTTTTTTTCATCATTGTTTTTATTGCAGATTTTCCTTTAACACGACAGTGTCTCGACAGCAGACACAGAACAACAAAACAGTACAAACACAAAACGTACACAACAGCTCTTAAATAAGGCATAATACAAGCTACAAAATACAAAATATAACATACAAGAGGTGGTGAGTCAGTCTTACAGCGCCCGGGTGGTGATCACGTGTGTAGTAGTCCTTTGAATAAGATAGCGGAAAGGTCCGGTCCAATATAGTCCAAAAAGGGGTGCCACATCCCATAGAACTGACCCACACTGTGGTGTATAACGTGTGTGAGGTATTCCAGAGGAATCAGTTCAAAAACTATTTTGCGCCAGCCACAGACAGTGGGAGTCCTATCGTTGATCCATTGTAAGAGGATATTTTTCCTGGCTGCAAATGTTAGAGTGTTATACAATCTTTTGTTGGCCGCCGCTTTTAGGTGGTCACTTGGAAGACCTAGAATCAGGGACAAAGGGTCCATCTCTATATCAACGTGGAAGATTTTCCCCAGTTCACCTGTAATGTCAGCCCAGTATTCTTGAAGCTTATAACAGGACCAAAAACAGTGAGTTAAAGTCCCTACATCAGTTTTGCACTTAAGACACACAGGGGAAAGAGAGCGGCTGAAGAGGTGTCTGCGGTGAGGGGATACGTGTAATCTGTGTAAAATCTTAAATTGGATTGCTCTTGTCCGAGTACAAATTGAAATCCTTTTTGCGAGAGACCAAACGGTATCCCACTTATCTTCATCTATGGTTACCGACAGTTCCCTCCCCCACACACCTCTAATCCCCTGCGCATCAGTGGTAGTCAAAGCATTAAGCACATGGTAAAATGAACTCAGAGACACCGTCAGCTGTTGCCCAAACAAAACCCTCTCAACATTAGATACTTCAGGGTGCTCAGCAAGGGTTGTATTGTGAGTGATATAGTGTCGTATTTGCAAAAAACGAAAGAAATCCTGTCTAGGCAAGCCGTAACTGTTGGTAAGCTGTTCAAACGACATGAGTTCACCACCCGAGAAAAGGTCACCAAGAGACTTAATATTCTTATCAGACCATCGTTGAAAGCCGGGGTCCAAAGAACCCGGAGGGAAAGCAGGGTTATTCATTATAGGGGTAAAGGTTGATGTTATTCTCGATCTTCCCTCAAGACGGCGGACAATTCGCCACGCTTTTAGGGTGTTGATTGTTACAGGATTTGTACAAAGGGCCTTAATTCCGTTAAAATCATTACAAAATAATAGATCGCTTAGTTTGCATTGTGACAGAGCTGTCTCAATATCCGACCAGATTGAGGTTTTACCCCTAACCCAGTCGCTCACAAATCTTAAATGGGCAGAAAGCTGATACAATCTAATATTAGGTAGATCCAAGCCGCCCCTGGAGCTTGGCAGATGCAACACTGCCATCTTGAGTCTGGGTCTGCGCTTGTTCCAGATGAAAGAGGTGAGCCAACCATTTATGTCCTTCAGTACTCTCTTAGAGAACAAGACGGGGATCATTTGGATAGGATACAATAGCCTGGGCAGCACATTCATTTTGATCAGGGCAATGCGTCCTAGCCAGGAGACAGGAAGTGACGCCCACCGCTCTAGGTCCTGTTTGAGTTTGCCAAATAAGGGTGTGAAGTTGGCTTTGTACAATTGGTCGAGAGACGGGGTAATAAAGATCCCCAAATACACAAATCCATTAGGAGACCATTTAAAAGGAAAGGAAGGAACAGTAGCCGGCATTGTGAAAAGAGTACCGAGAGGCATGGCCTCTGACTTAGCCAAATTGATTCTATAGCCAGAGAAATGGCTAAACCTGTCAATCACCTCAATGAGACTGGGTACGGATGTTACAGGGTTAGTCAAAAGAATCAAGATGTCGTCCGCGTATAAGGTTATTTTATGACACAGCTGTCCAATCTCTAAACTACGTATTGTGGGCGTCGCCCTTATGGCCTCAGCAAGAGGCTCTATGGCCAGAGCAAATAGAAGGGGCGATAAGGGGCAGCCCTGCATAACTCCCCTATGAGTGTTGAAGTAATCAGACCTAAGTCCATTAGTCAGGACTGCTGCCTGTGGATTATTGTAGATAACTTTGACCCATTTTATAAAATTCTCCCCTAAGCCGAATTTGCCCAGAGTATACAACAAATAAGACCACTCAATTCTGTCAAATGCTTTCTCCGCATCGAGAGAAAGCACCAGGCTGTCAATAGATTTTTGCTTGAAAGCTACAATAGCGTTCAGTAAGCGTCTAACATTGGTGGCTGAGTTTCGACCCTTTATAAAGCCTGTCTGGTCCTCCCTTATCAGCACAGGTAAAAAATTTTCTAAGCGGGTGGCCAGAATTTTAGAAAGCAGTTTCCTATCTACATTCAAGAGGGCTATAGGTCTATAGGATCCGCACAAATCAGGACACTTCCCTTTCTTTAGAATTAGGGAAATGTTGGCTTCCTTCAGTGTCTGCGGGAATTCACCCGTAATGAAGGAGTGGTTGAACATATCAAGAAGCGGTTCCACAATAATATCCCGAAACTGTTTATAAAATTCACAACAGAAGCCATCAGGCCCTGGCGACTTTCCACTTCGCAGTGATTTAATAGCCTTAAACACTTCGGTCTTAGTTATAGGGCTGTTAAGGGCAGTCTTCTGTTCCTCTGACAAATTTGGTAAGTCGAATTGGGTGAAGAAATTATGCATCAGCTGCACCCCCTCCGGGACTTGTTGAGAAGAGTACAAGGCTTCGTAGAACTTCTTAACACAGTCATTTATCAGTTTGTTTTCATATATCTTGTGGCCACCTTCATCAGATATCGCTGCAATGGTATTCGATTCTGCGCGCTTCTTAACATAGTACGCCAGACATTTACCGGCCTTATCTCCATGCTCGTAGAACCTCTGTCTGGTGTATTTAAGTTTCTTCTCTGCATCTCTGGTAAGAAGGCAATTCAGCAGCGCTGACCTGAGTGCGGTTATTTCTTGCCATAATGGTGGTGATGGGGAGGCAATATATGTTTTCTCCAGTAGTAGCTGAGGGGGTGTTGATATCCAAAAACGCTTTAAATTCTGCAGAGAAGTGAGAGGTAAATTCCTCATCCTTAAGAATAATGGTATTAAGCGATTCACTGTTTTTAACTTTGCTCTGTCTGTGAAACTCAGCCCTGAGGAATTGTTGTTTTTTTGCAAACTGCTTTGTAAAGTTTTTCTTTGATCTGCAGTTCTTTAGTGACTGCTCAAATTTCTTTTTACATGCTGTAAGAGTGATTGCCACTCTCACATTGATCCTCAAATGAAAGAGTGAATTTCTCTAAAATATATCAGTTCTGTCTGACTGCAACTTTTTCAGTAACAAAGTCAGTAACAAAAAGAAATTTGTGACAACCTTTTGAATGAAACGTTGGGCAATTTTTGTCCTGGGAGCCTTTTTTGGCCTTTTTATTGTCTTCCTCCATTTGTTCCTGTGGGACATCTGTAGTATCTGTTATTGAAGTGTCTAACACTTTATAATACGGCCCCCCGACTATGAGTGTAATTAAACAGAATTTCATTGTCTCTCATTTTAAATGTCAATGTAGTAAGCAATAGTATTACTTAAAGGGAGACAGATTAGAATGAGGTTTTTACAAGAATGATTCTAATCGCTCTAATCGCTCATCATCCAAGTGAGCATCTGGTTTTAGTATTGGTAGTTGATATATTATATATATGGTGTTTGAAACACTTTTCATCTTCTGTATTTTCTTTTTCACAAAATACATTTTCAGGTAGAAGTTGTAGCACATGCACAGTCTTCGAAGATGTGGGCTTATGAATGTGTCTGCTGTATTGTTATTGTAGTAAAGGTGACCCTTTGCAGTATGCAATCATTTTTTACATGGGAAAATGTTTATAGTTTGATTATTATACAGTTTGAAATGATTTCTGTAAAGCGTGCTGTGCAAAATGTGTAATACACAACATAGACAGAAGAAGAAATCCTATGTTGTAATTGAACTGATAATCTTCAGTATACAAAGCCATAGGGCTGCTCGATTATGGCAAAAATGATAATCACGATTATTTTCACTGAAATTGAGATCTCGATTATTTGACGATATTTATTTAACCCTTTAAGACCTACTATAGAACCAAGTCCGCCAGAGCTTATATTATATTTTTACATGTTGTAGTGCCATTTGTGGGAGCATTTCAATTTGCTATGCAACTGTAATAGCCCATATTTTAATAATATGTATGCATTAAGTACATAGTAACTACATTAATTGCAAAAAAGTGCAATAAACTACAAAAAAAATTGAAAATCATTTTTGTTTTTTTTACATATATTTCTACTTGGAGAAATTTAAGAGGCTTATCCTTCAAAACTTTAAATACAAAAAAGTTGCAAAAAATAGTTTACAACAACAGGAAATTTATTTTGAGTGTCTTCATAGTTTTATTTTGGAGATACACCAATTTTTATATACTGCAGGAAAAACGAAAAAACAATCCTATGATGCAAATTTGCAAAGAAAACAGCAGGTGCATCAAAATAAAATATTTCCAGCAGTGCAATTCGAGTTCTAAGCATCCCAGCAACTATTCAGAAAAGTCAAACATGACCAGTATAGGTTTTTAAGGCCTACAAGTAAAAAAACTACAATTTCCGCGAAAATGACGTCACTTCCGGTTTCGGGCAGGACATGGCGGACATGTGACAGTTCGAGCTGACGTCTGTTTAACTGTGGGAAGTGTTACGAACAGCTGATCAGATCGGCAAAGCGTGTTTCTGGAATATTATGTTTTTGTTCCTGCAAGCGCTTTTTATGCAATTTTTGCAAAGCTTTATGTGGAAGGAAACCGTGACCGAGGACAAGCTGATGGCATCAGATGTAAGTACAACTCCTCCGGTGCAAAACAAATTATTGCGCTAGCTTACACGGTTCTGGTTCTACAGGGATTTAAAAATAGTTACACAAAACGGAGCGTGCTGCTCTGACCGGCTTTAAAGGGTTAACAATGACTTTAAAAAAATAATATAAAATAGTGTGCAACACCAGTGAAGTTTTTTTAACCTCTCTTTTCAACCAACAGCAGTCACTCTCCTCTCCAAATAACTTCTGCTTAGCTTTCCGAGCTTCCCTCGGGTCCTCTTAATCAGCGGTCTCCAACCTTTTTTGCGCCACGGACCGGTTTATGCCCGACAATATTTTCACGGACCGGCCTTTAAGGTGTCGCGGATAAATGAAGGAGGGGCTAATAATCGGCTCCGTCATTTTTAATGATCGTTGAAAGCCCAGATCGTAATCGTGATTAAAATTCGATTAATTGAGCAGCCCTACAAAGCCAAAAGGGGAAAGGTGAGAGAGAACTTGCCCTCAATTCAAAATGAATGGAACTTTATCATCAGAAAAAGTAGAATAGTTCAGAAACAGTAAAAATTTTTGAAAGTTTAAATAGAAGAACACAGCATATGATTGAGGCAGTCATTTTGAGGTGCGAGCAGTCTCTCTACAGACAAACGGCGTAAATAAATATTCGGAGAAGAAGAGGAAAAATTGTAGATGACAATAACACGTAGTGGGATTGCTGCTTTGTAACAATCCAACCAATTATTTAAGCAACACTGAGCCTCACATTATCATTTAGTTGATCCAACACGCTCAAACATGCAAGGAATATGACACATGGGCAGGTCAGAAAGTGTTTAGAGTTGCGTTGCCCCCAAAATATGTCTCTGTGACTCTGTTAGTACCTGTGTTAATCAGCTAAATGAACTTGCTATTACTGATCGCTACAGTGTGCACCAGCTTTGAAGTGTCTGTTTATACCCACAATACCACACAAACCCCACAGCTTCAATTACGTGATATAAGTAAAATTAGAGTATTACTTTACAGCGAAAAAAAAGAAGCTTAAAATGAGTTTTATTTGTCTCTTACCAAGACTAGTATTCCAAGTGGTATTCCACTGCTGGATGAGTGTGTAGGTGAGGGAGAAGTGTTGCTGCTGGGCGGAAATCAAGCTAGAGGCTAAAATCAAATGTTAGCCTGTTTGCTCAATTTAAATCCGCTTGTTAAGTGATGACATGCTTCCGGATCAAATAGAGCTATTGGATTTGCTCTGCTAACGTTGTTATATTATTATTCTAACCATAGCTCAGTAGGTAGCCACCAGGTAGCACACCATTATATGCCAGCTAGCATAATTTTAATAACCCTACAAACATTTCTACTGTTTAACAGTGTTGGTCAAGTTACTTGAAAAAAATAATCAGTAACTAATTACTGATTACTTCCCCCAAAAAGTAATCCCGTTACTTCACTGATTACTTATTTTGAAAAGTAATTAGTTACTTAGTTAATTGATTACTTTTTAAAAACACGATTTACAACCTGAATAGGTGATAAAGCGATAGATCTTTCAGCCCAATTCTACTTTTTCTGCATAATCCATCATACAAAATGTAATCAAATGGAAAAGTCTCTTTTTAAAACTTAAACTTGTTTTTATTAGTTTTAATCAGTGTTGGGAAGGTTACTTTTAAAATGTATTCCGTTACAGAATACAGAATACATGCCCCAAAATGTATTCTGTAACGTATTCCGTTACGTTACTCAATGAGAGTAACGTATTCTGAATACTTTGGATTACTTAATATATTGTAACGTTCACAAGAACCAGATGGTTGGGGTCTCAGTTTGTCCGTTTATTCGGCACATAAGCCAGCGGGTTGTTAACTCAGGGGGAAGCGCTCTCGAACTACACCTCTCTTCAGCCTGGCACACACACAGAACAACCAGGTCCCCCCACCCCTTCCTGTACACCACCCTCACTACTCCCTTCAGCCCAACCAAACATGAATCTTAAAGGAACAACAACAGTGTGCAGAGAAAACCAACATGTCACTGTCCAGTAACACTTAACCATCGTTACACTGCCCCCCCAGCAATAAGTTCCTCGTCCCCGAGGGAACGACACAGTCTCTGAGGCGGGGCGGTAGCCTACGTTCCCTCCTTGACCTCCTGAGCCCCTGAGGAGGACGCGGAGCTTCGGGGCTTTGGGGTGAAGAGTCCGAGGGGGGGGAACGCAGCCCCGGTCGGGGGCCCCTCTGAGCAGGGTCATGGACGCTCTGTACACGTCCCTCTGGAAAGGAGGGGAGGGACTGTCCTCTGTAGGGGGCCATCCGGTCTCTGTGCAGCGCTACTATCCTCCCCCTAGGAGGCAACTGCACCCTGTAAACAACCTCCCCCACTCGCTCTAGGACGCTGCAAGGCCCCACCCAGCTGCTATCCAGTTTAGGACACCGTCCCTTCTTCCTCTTTGGGCTGTAGACCCACACCAGCTCCCCAGCACGGAAGTGCCTCCCTTTAGTGGTGATGTCGTAATTCCTCTTTTGGCGCAGGCCTGCCTTCGCCAGCTGCTCTCGGGCGTAGGAATGTGCAGAATCCAGCCGGTCCTGCAGCTTCCTTGCATAGTCCCGGCCCGGTGGTGCCTCTGGCGCGTCCGGGGGTTTCCCAAAAGCCAACTCTGCAGGAGTTCTCAGCTCTCTCCCTAACATGAGCAGGGCAGGCGTACATTGGGTGGAGTCCTGCACTGCCGACCTGTAGGCCATGAGGGTAAGGGGAAGATGGTAATCCCAGTCCCGTTGGTGTTCTGAGGTAAGGATGGCTAGCTGCTGGGCCAGCGTCCTGTTAAACCTTTCCACCAGCCCATCGCTTTGGGGGTGAAGTGGGGTGGTGCGGGTTTTCTTAGTCCCAAGGCGTTCACACATGGCAGCAAATACCTTGGACTCAAAGTTACGCCCCTGGTCACTGTGGAGGGTCTCTGCTGTTCCAAAGCGGCTGAACATCCCCTCCACTAATACATCAGCGACCGTCTCAGCCTCCTGATCTGGGATGGCGTATGCTTCCGGCCACTTGGTAAAATAGTCCATGGCCACAAGAACATAGCAGTTTCCTCTGTCTGTGCGAGGAAATGGGCCCATGACGTCCACAGCTACTCGCTCCATTGGGGCTCCTGCTGGTTGCTGCTGAAGCTGAGCCCGGGACTGGTCTTGTGGCCCTTTGTGTGAGGAACATGCATCACAGCTGCGGCAAAAGTCCTCCACATCCCTCCGCTGTTGACCCCAGTAATAGCCCTGGCGGAGGCGGCGAAGAGTCTTGGAGACCCCAAAGTGGCCAGAGCCAGTGCTCCCATGGCAGGCTCCCAGCACAGCTGACCTCAGCGACCTTGGCACCACAACCTGCCACCTCTCCTCCCCCGTGGTAGGATCCTTCCAGGCACGCTCCAACACCCCCTCCTTCAGCCTGAGAGCTGCAAACTTGGCCCACAGCCCCCTGGTACAGATGGAAAACCCAGTGACCTCATCCCAAAGGGGTTGCTCCCCCTTCTCCAGCCACTGCAGGACCGGCAGCAGGTCTGTGTCTTGTTCCTGCCGTGCCCTCCACTCCGCTGCATCCACCACCAGAAGAACCCTGCAGGCGAGCTGTGCTGCTCCGTCTATTGTCGTGAGTTCCCGCTCTATTTCCTCTCGCTTCTCACAGTAACGGCAGCCAGCTGCAGCACATGGGCGGCGAGAGAGGGCGTCTGCGTTAGAATGGTGCGTCCCTGCTCTGTGCTCCACGGTGAAATTGAAGGCTTGGAGCTCCTCCAGCCAGCGAGCCACCTGTCCCTCTGGCTCCCTGAAAGACATCAGCCACTGAAGGGCAGCATGATCAGTTCTGACAACAAATGCTGTGCCGCACAGGTAGTATTTAAAGTGTCTCACCCCCGCCACCACAGCCAACAGCTCTCGTCGTGTGACACAGTAGCGCCGCTCGCTCCTGTTCAGGACCCGGCTGAAGTACGCCACCACCTTCTCCCCTTCCGGTCCAACCTGCGACAACACCGCTCCCAGCCCCACATTACTTGCGTCAGTGTCCAGGACAAAAGGCAGGGCGGGGTCAGGGGGGGCAAGGACTGGGGACTCTGTCAGCGATCTGCGGAGGGTGTCGAACGAAGTAACCCTTCTGCAGCAGGTGGAAGAGTGGTGCGGCTATGGAGGAAAAGCCCTTCACAAACCTCCTGTAATAAGACGCCAGTCCTAGGAAGCTTTTGAGCTGTTTCTGGTCTGCTGGTGTGGGCCACTCGGTAATGGTGTGAATTTTTTCCTCCAAAGTGCTGATGCCCTCACGACCCAGCTTGTGGCCCAGAAACTCCACCTCCCTCCTCATGAAGTGGCACTTGTCGGGATGCAGCTTCAGGCCTGCAGCCGCCAACCTCTCCAACACTTGTCTCAGGGCATCCAGGGCAGCATCAAAGGAGCTCCCGTGCACTAGAAGATCATCCAGGTAAACCAGACACCGTTGCCGTGGGACGCCAGCCAGCACACTGTCCATGAGCCTCTCGAAGGTCGCAGGAGCGTTGCAAAGGCCAAAACTCAGGACTTTGAACTGCCATAGTCCCCTGTTAGTGCAGAAGGCTGTCTTCGGTCTGGATTCCGGGGACAGTGGCACCTGCCAGTAGCCACTCCGCAGGTCCAGGGTGGAAAACCAGGAGGACCCGGCTACTAAGTCGAGGGACTCATCAATCCTGGGAAGGGGGTAAGAGTCTTTCTTCGTCACTTTGTTGAGTGGTCTGTAGTCCACACAGAAACGCATCCTAGGACTTTTTTTCTTAGGCACCATCACCACCGCGGAGGCCCACGGGCTATCAGATGGTTCTATGATGCCCGCCTTCATCATTTCACACAGCTCCCTGTCTGCAGCCTCCTGATGAGCCAGGGGCAGGCGGCGGGGGCGCACTTTAATAGGCTGGGCATCCCCGGTCTCAATGACGTGCTCTACCAAGTGTGTCAAGCCAACATCACTTTCTTTCAGGGCAAAAATGTCACTAAACTATTTTAGTACCTGCCATAGACTCTCTTGCTGCTGTGGAGTCAGCCCCTCACAGTTCTTTGACCAGATACTCCTCACTGCTGAGAGCCTCTCCTCCTCCTCCTCCTCCGCTCGCTGTTCTGCTGGCGGGTCTGCAGGGGTCTCTGCGGTGGAGGTGGACGCCGCGGCAGATGCTGTGCAGACCGGGGGAGGAATAAGCGGCACCTTCTTCCCATCAGGGAGTACGAGGAGGCCTTTGCCTAAGTCCAGTACACCACCAATGGCTCGTAAAAAATCCAGCCCAAGGATGCAGGCGTCCTGCACGTCAGCCACCCAGGCAGCATAAGACACACCGAGGTCCCCCACCTTGAACTGGAACACTCCCTTCCCTCTCATTGGGGCCAGATCACCGGTCACAGTCTTAAGTTGCACGTTAGTCGGTTGTACAGCAGCTCCGGTTGGGACAATATCGGGTCGGACCAGCGTTGCATTGGATCCCGTGTCCAGCAGGGCCGTACAGGACACCCCCGCAATCGTCACTGGAACATGGCAAAAGCCGCCAACCTGGGTCCAGCCCACAGTGATGGCCGCACCGGGTGGAGGTGGCGGTGGTGTGGGGATGTCGTTCTCCCAGGCCCGTGTACTCCCGCCTACACGGGCCCGTGGGCGTTTCCCTGAACCGCTGCAAGCTTGGGGCACTGCCTGATGAGGTGTCCGACTTGTCCACATCCCCAGCAGCTCTGAGGTCGGCGGTGTGGGCCAGCCCGAGGGGAAGGCGACTGCAGCGAAGCTGTCTGCACCAAACTGCACAGGCCCGCTGGCGTCTCCATCTGTTCCACAGGTGCTGACACAGCCCTCACCACGTGTGCGTCGTCAGCGCCCCCAGAGGATCCTGCAAGCATCTCCCTCTCCAACGCTAGCTCCAGGGCTGCACTGAGTGTGGCCGGCCAAGCAAGCTGAGTTTGCATGCGGAGCTCTTTAGGGCTCAGGGCCTGCAGGAACTGGTCCCGAGCTAACTCCGCCTGCACTGATGGTGGCATGCTGTCATACGCCCTCCGGCAAAGGCACTCGACTTCATGGGCCAAAATGCGGAGGGGCTCACCTGGCAATCTGCGTCTGTTGTGGAACTCCGACCTCAGCAGCACTGGTTGGTTATACTGCCCGAAGCGCCTCTGAAGTGCTCCGACCAGAGCATTATAATCTCCCCTCTGCTCCTCGGTCAGCAGCAGCAGGCATGCAGCTGCATCCTCACACAGGCACAAAGCCAATTGGAGAGCTTTATGTTCCTCAGACCAGCCAGCTGCAACAGCTAACAGCTCGAACTGTGCGATAAACACTTCCCATGGCGTCTTGCCGCTGAACTTAGGCGTTTTTATATTCGCTGCAGCTTGCTGGGCGCCGCCATGTTTGTTTACATCACGTGACGGCGCGCCAAGCGAGGTCGACTCCTTCCCGCCGGAATCGCGGCCGCTGTGCGAACAGTTCCCGAGCCTAGTCAAACCTGGAGAAAATCCAGCCTCGGCAGACAGCCGCAGCGCCGTTTCCCTCACTCCATGGGCGGGCGAGCGCGGACGAACCTCCCTCTCCTCCGTCTCCTTCTTAATCCTGCCCGGCAACATCCTCGTCTCGTAACGGCAAGCGTCGCCGGCAACAGGGTCTCGGGCGTTCTGGGGTTCTTTTTTCTTTCTTCACTTCTGACACCAATGTAACGTTCACAAGAACCAGACGGTTGGGGTCTCAGTTTGTCCGTTTATTCGGCACATAAGCCAGCGGGTTGTTAACTCAGGGGGAAGCGCTCTCGAACTACACCTCTCTTCAGCCTGGCACACACACAGAACAACCAGGTCCCCCCACCCCTTCCTGTACACCACCCTCACTACTTCCTGCAGCCCAACCAAACATGAATCTTAAAGGAACAACAACAGTGTGCAGAGAAAACCAACATGTCACTGTCCAGTAACACTTAACCATCGTTACAATATTATCGTGCTTTTTACAACAACGTGAATGTACTATTGCTGTGTGATTTATTACTATTACTGAAGGTCCGCGACTCCGAACTGTAGTAAAGGGACCTCTGACTAATATGGCGGGGTCCCTGTCGGCTCATAGCCGAAAAATAGCTTTACTTTGTTGTGTGGGTCAATTTTTCTTGCGAGAGACAGAGAGAGGCGTTGAAAGACTGCTCCAACGGAACTTATTGTTTTCGGAGGAAAACACGAACACGGTGTACAGTCGAGTCTTAATAGCTTACTTACAACTGGGCTCGTCAGGCACTCTTCTTGGCTGCAGTGGTTATTATTATATTTACATGTTTCCAGCTCCCGTTTTTCCTCGACGACAACTCGTACCTTTCCACTCGCCTTTTTCTCCCTCCTCGCGCTCACAGACACATAACGTGTATGGCAGTCCATTCTCCCTGCAACACGGACTATACTGCCCATGATGCTACATTCTTTAGAGCTATGCTTGTAGCATTCTGCCTGTTAGCTTAGCACAACAACAACAACGAAAAGGCGCTCTCTCACCCAGGAAACACACAGTCGCAGAAAGAGAGAGAGAGCGTCGCCCTGTAACCATGGCAACCGTAACGCTGCCGCCTGGAACGAAAGAACGTAGCTGTCAAACAAAACCCAAACAGTCCTGACCCGCGACAAAATGAAACAGGAAAGTACCGCAGTGTAATCCATTTATTTCAACAAAGTAACTGTATTCTGAATACCACCTTTTTAAACGGTAACTGTAACGGAATACAGTTACTCATATTTTGTATTCTAAATACGTAACGGCGGTACATGTATTCCGTTACTCCCCAACACTGGTTTTAATCTTTTAACTTTATGCATCAAGCAAAAATGTAATTATATGCAACATTCTCTGACTTGAAGAAATTAGTTTAACATTTAAACCTATTTTCTGCACATTCCAGCACATAAAATAAAATATGTTTTTGTGTTTACACTCACTCTTTCAAATAGATGCAAGTAAAACACAGCAGAAAATAAATAAAATCAAACACTAGCGGTCCTGTTGCTCTATTTTCACCTGTAAAGCAGGAGTGGGGTAGGCAGATGTTTGCCCTGGTGCAGGTGTGCTGCAGCGGTCAGTTGAAGAATCCGCGAGTTTCTCTGTGAATTTCCCATTACGTGGTAGCGCACTCGGTGCTTGCTTGGAAGTTTAGGGTTTTTGTCACTTTTTATGGAATCAAACTCAAAATAAGGTCAGTACTTCTACTTTAAACGCTGAATGCTCATACTCTCTCCCGCACTGGATATATTATCCACTGTTGATCTGCACACAGCTGTTGTCACAAACGTGGCACTCGCTTACGTCACTGTCATGAGACATTCTTGCAAAAAAAAGTCACGGTTTTAGTAACGCAGTAACGCAGCGTTCCTACGGGAAAGTAACAGCAAGCTAATCTAATCTAATCTAATCTTGCAATAGTAATCCCTTACTTTACTCGTTACTTGAAAAAGTAATCGGATTACAGTAACGCGTAATCCGATTACCCAGCTGAGATGGGCAGTAACGCGTTACTGCTGTTTAATCCTTTATGATCCTTCGTTTATGTTGAAAGACTCCAAGGTTTTCAGAAATCCCTCATTCAGGTATCACCTTTAAATTGAAACTAGCAAGTTAACTTCTAACTCTGTTAAACCTCGCAAATCCTCTTGCATGAACTGAAGACCAAGGTCCATACTAGAAGACCATCAAATCTGGAGGAGCTTGAGAGAGAAGAATAAGCTGGGATTGCTAGAGACCCAACTGACAAATTTTTAACCTTGCATTTTTTAAATTAATTTCTTAAAATAATTTTGTTTCTGTGCGCAAAGTAAAATAATTTAAGCACCCAAAGTAAAATTAGGATGTTTGGAAAAGCTGTTTTAAAAATTCCGTGCTCTGTTTAACAGGACTTGGGAAATACCTCAAAAGAATGAAATGTTCATAGGAGGGCCTAATAGTCCTCATCTGAATATTATAATTCATCATATAAAATACATATTAAAGTGTCAAAGACCACAATGCTGGCAGTTGACAGAGGACTGTAGATAGCTATTTGGTTTAATTCACTGTTATCACATGCCAGCACTTCTATTTCTTTATTTATTCCTTTTGTTTATTAGTCAGATGGCATCTGCACCCAAACTTAAGTATGCATCTATAGATGACTATTAAGTAATTACTGTTGACATTGAGATATATCTTGAATCTTTGTTTTATCTAACATGGTAAAAAACGCTTTACATCTTGGATTCTATCATTAAAGCTTCAACGCTCTGATGGGAGAATTACTTTAAATAAGCTCTTGGCCTCAGTCTTAATGTTCCAGAAATACATCCTCTGACCCAAAGGATCCCTATGTGAAGTGGGTTCTTTTTTTTCTCCTGCTGACCACAAAGCTATCGATATGCCTGCACTTTCTTGACACTGCCATGTCTCTCTCTGGACTTTGAATGCTGACTGCTGCTCGCTCCACAACTCGCCTGGACCTTTTCCAGGATACTCAATTGTAATACAGTTATTTTTAGACAAGCTGACGCAAATACATATTTATAGTTGTTTGCAGGTCAGGTGTCTCAATGAACCACAGCATGGATGGAGTGTATGAAACTGTGTAAGCACGAATATGGCATCAATAACTAATGGGTTCTGAAGTGAGATATTTAAGGCTTGGCGATTCCTCTTACTTTAAAATGGAAAAAAATACGTACATAAAAATTGTGATCTATGGTGCAAAATTAAGGTTGAGTCCATATCTATCAATTCTAATTCTGGTTAACTTCACAATAACCTAAGTGGAGAGTTTCCCAGTGCCTTATGAGGTTATTCATTGCAATGTTAGATTTTTGCTCACACTTTCCCTAAATGCAGCTTTCTCTTTTTCCTTGACATGTGAATGCCTGATGATAGCTCTGGCTCTGATCACTTTTACATTAAGCCTCGGTCTCAATGGAGATGTGTGTCAGTGGAAATTATTACACTTGTCATTTCAATCCACTTCCTTTCAAATTTATAATTTAGAGAGGATATTTCTATGCAAAGAGAGTGGAATGACCTAGACAAAGCCTTGGCCTGGCTGATGAAGGAGTAGCACAGGAGAGGAAAATTTAAGGCTCAAGGAAATGTGGAAATGCTGAAGAAGCCAAAATGGTGATTGAATGGTAACATTTTCTTGTGGTCTCCCCTCCAACCAGAATTTGGACTGAAAACGGGGGGAATATTGTGTTTCTGTCATTGTTCGTCTAGCATAACTTTCAGTCTAAATATAGGTTATGTAAGAAAGCCTCAGGCTACACACATGCACAGCAACACACGCACAAACAACAGAGTAAGTAATTATTGTGAGCTTTTACTGTTAAATGATGCTTATACATATCTTTTTGAATGTTATAATTAGTAGAGTTACATCATTATTAAGTTAGTAATTGTCTTCATTTTTAACATGGACATCATATTACTATATGAAGAAAGTTCTTATCGGCAATATCAATCAATACAATCAAAGAACTGTATATAAAGGATGTAGCCACTGTGATGTCACCAACACTAGGGCTGTGCCATATCAGGCCATCCACAATACCAGTGTTGGGGAGTAACGGAATACATCCTATGAGGTTCAGTTGGACTCTGGAAGTGTCCTGAGGAGGAATCGGAGGCACCTGAGACATGCAGGCGTGGTGGATCAGGAAAATGCCATAACGGACACCGGGGCACTGACCAGGTCAGTGACAGCTCCCTCAGACACTCGTGAGCGGCAGATCAAGACTGACGAGGTAACAGGGGGTGTCAGGACAAGGTCAGGCCGCAAAGTGGTTCCACCACTTAGGTACAAAGACTATGTTGCATAATGAGGATTTATTGTTTATTGTTTGAGGGGAAGAGTTGTGTATTCTGTGGATATTGATGTTCACTACAGCTTACAGAAATGTACATGTTTGAATAAGTGGAATGCTTTTGTATTCTTTGAGTGTTTCATATTGTTTTCACCCTCAGTGAGAAGAAGGACAAATCAAAACAAAAGGACTTCTGTTTTTTCCAAAAAAAAAAAAAAAAAAAAAAAAGGATGTAATAATGTGAATTATTGTTTGCAAGATGTTTTGTTCCACAATAGATTGTGTTGCTGCACGGACGTTTTAGAGTGTCACACAAGTAAGGATTGCTAGGCTGTATGTTGCTGTTGTACATGGCAGAGGACCAATCTGAGTCGCATGACTTGTTAATAAAACTTACTACCCCGTTGGGTAGGAAATAGATATTCTGGAGTCTGTCGTGAATGAGACCAGAATATAACACCGTTGGAGCAGTCTTTCAACGCCTCTCTCTGTCTCTCGCAAGAAAAATTGACCCACACAACAAAGTAAAGCTATTTTTCGGCTATGAGCTGACAGGGACCCCGCCGTATTAGTCAGAGGTCCCTTTACTACAGTTCGGAGTCGCGGACCTTCAGTAATAGTAATAAATCACACAGCAATAGTACATTCACGTTGTTGTAAAAAGCACGATAATATATTAAGTAATCCAAAGTATTCAGAATACGTTACTCTCATTGAGTAACGTAACGGAATACGTTACAGAATACATTTTGGGGCATGTATTCTGTATTCTGTAACGGAATACATTTTAAAAGTAACCTTCCCAACACTGCACAATACTACATGTGATTTTCATGTGATTAAAAAAATGTCATCTCATGATATCCATAATATAGCTACACGGTGTGTTTAACATTTTCTAGCACAAATACATAACTCTGGTTCTCTGAGAGCAAGAGCCAAAGTTATTATAGTCTTGTATTTTTAAAATGTTTCAGTGTTAGTTTGAGACTTTTTAAGTACCGCAATAAACTTGGTACAGTTACAGTTGACAATTTAAGAATATAGATTTTTAATAACTAAAAATTTGGAAACAATAGGAAGCAGTAGAAACAAGTAACTTAAACACAAAGATAGAATGGTGGCGGGCCCATCCTGTATGTGGTATGGCGCTTATCATGAACTAGTTACAATGATTGTTCTACATATCTTTTCTGTTACTTCAAAACGTTGATCTACCACAAATAGCTGATTTACTGCTAAATTATTATTAAAGATGACTTGGAGCAGCATTTAAAACTACACATTTATACTGTCAGTAAATGAGGAAAGGGTACAGCTTTCAATATTTTGCAACAGGTCAGAAATTATATTTTAATTAATGATTAATTCATATTAATCCATTATTTAATTTTAATTGTGAACACAGAAATTGAGACTGAAGTGACTGAAAAGGGAAGTCAATACCTTACCTCAAAGGAATGACCAGCCACACAGTTCATGGCAAATCCTTGCAGACTTTTAAGGTGATCATGGTTCTTTGTATGTAACATGCAAATGTCTAGAAAGTTTCCCTCTCTCTGCCATCTGCTGTAACCATCTTTCAACCTAAGTTAATGGTCTAGAACAGCGGTCCCCAACCCCCGGGCTGGGCAAGATGAGGCTCGGGTGTGACATTTATGGTTTTCAGGGTTTTTATCCATTTTTATCGTTATTTTTTTTAAATTATTTTTATCGTTAACTCTGTTTCCCTGGGTCTTTTTCCGTGTGTTATGAATAAATCTTCTTGTTTTAGGTACCCACACTGGTTTTACTTATCCGCAACACCTTAAAGGCTGGTTCATGAAAATATTGTCGGACATAAACCGTCCGTGGCGCAAAAAAGGTTTGGGACCGGTGGTCTAGAATTGTAAAGCATGCCAGATAGGAAATTAAAACTGCAAATTCGTAAAACTTGAACTCAATAATGACCGTTAAAACGTAAGTGTAATGTGCGCATGAACGTGCAAACATTACGTTCAATTTATATTTGTAAAAATGGCGTGCGTTCACAAACTAGCCTCAGTCACATAGTTTCTATGTACAAACAAAAGACACAGGAAAAGCACTTTCTATTTGAAATAACAGTGGTGGATCTACTGTGGTGGCAAAATAATAAAATAATCTCTTGCCACCCCTAGTGCCACCATTGCATATGACAATGTTGTTCATTAAAATAAGCTAGCATTAACATGTTAAGCCTATTAGTAATTAATATTGAATGCAAATTCTTAAAGTGAATATACCGCATAATGGCCCCACAATTAAAAAATGGTTCACCCATAGCTTCCTTATTTCTTGTTATCAGTAGCAATTAAAACTTATGTTAGACTTGTATTTCTAACTGAACCACCTTGTGTTGTGTAGCTTTCTAGATTTAGTACTTATTCGGCTACATGCTTATTTGTTATACAAAAAATTCAAATTTTTTTATGTAACTGAAATGTTTAATTACTTGGGCTAAAGCTATTAAGAATGTTACAGACAATGTTTAAATGAAACGTGTATACTTTCTGCATTTTATGTATTTTAACCACATATAGTACATATTCCATGCCACCCTAGCAAAATTTCTCTAGATCCACCCCTGTGAAGGAAATATTTTAAACCCTATAGGGATGTTAGGTATTCCAGTTAGTTTTCTTTTTTTTTCAAAAGTCCACTTTAAATTTTTATTTTAGTTAACTAAATGTATTTTCCCACTTTGCTTTTAGTTTTAGGTTTTTTTAAGTAGCGTATCAGCACGACTTAGTACCTAAAAAAGAAGCAATTTCAATAGTATGGAGGTGGTTTTGCAACAAGAGACCAGACTTCCAAAAAACCACAGTGCTTTGCGAAAAATGCAAACCATTGGTGCTAAACCTTGAACACCACTGTCAACAAATTCTGCTGGAAGCAAAAACACACTATTGAGTACAGCCAGTTAATGAAGGCCAGTCAAGTGAAGATACAATCATCTGGTGATGTTCACTCCAAAAGTAAAAACAAATGCCTAAACTGAGTAGTTGCACTCCACATAATTGGATGAGCAAAAAGCGGATGGAAAATACTGATGCAGTTACATGTGTTTTGGCCAAGGATATACTGCCAATCCAATTGGAGGAAAAGAAGGACTTTAACTAACTGGTTGAAAAAGTTAGACCCAAACACTCCAACATGCTACTGCTACTTCTGTGCTTAAATATATTTTATGCTGTGTCAGTACTATTGTGCTATACCTTCTACCACCAACATTTTGTGTCATCAATGACAGTAGCTCATTGGACAAGAAGAATGGAAACTGCCTTTGTTTTTGTTTGCAGTAGTAAACTACAACGTCTCAAAACGAATAGCAGCCTTATATCTACGTTACTTTACGTATACGTTATTGTTTGTAAATGCATTTTGTTAAACTGTTTTTAGTGCAGCAGCACTAAAAAGAATTAATTTAGTCTTCAATGAATACGTAGCTTGCAAAGAACAAGAACAACCCATATGGAAAAGATATATATAAATCTTATAAAGTTTGTATCTGTCTTGTGTGAAACTTGTATGAAAAGCATACAAGAGTGAAAACAGATATAAGATCCCTTGAAAAATTATATAAATGAAACTCGTATGTTTTGGATACTTACTCAAACAATATATGAAAGTAATGAAAATGTGGCCACTTTCATGAGTAAATCATATAAGCCTTACATGATTCACTATATGAAGCAAGCCAAATCTTATGCAAGTCTTTTATACGTTTTTTCTATTTATTTTCCATATGGGAATAAAAACATGCATTTATTATTGATTTGTTTTGGGTTTGTGAACAGCGGTTTATGCCAGCAGTCTCACTATATACTGTAATATAAGGAAGATGAAAAAAATAATATGATAAATCAATTTACATATCTGTGTTTTGATGCATGAGCAAAGTGAAGAAGCATTAAAGGCCTACTAAAAACAGTTTTTTGCTAGTCATCATAAATATCATTATTACTAATTTTCTTAAAATATGGTGATATAACTTTAAGACTGTAAATGTCCACCCCTAGTGGAGTAGGTTTTTCTGAAGCTTAATTAATGTTTGACCAAAATATCTTGACTTGTCATCTATTTTACTCTAAATAAGACCATAATTTACAAAAATAAAAAGCATTAGGAATTAGGGAAGTTTTTAAACTTGTGATTTAGAACATAAACTATTTACTGAGGTCACACATCGGACGAGCCCAGGATGTTTTCTCATAGACTAATTTACAATCAGCAACCCTCTGATTTACTCCTCTTTGAATCCACACCAATGTGGGTTAATGATTAATAAACTTACATACACTTACACTCTTTACAGAGAATAGATGACTCTAAATGGAATGGGGTAGATGAAGAAAAAGTCTAACCTGAACACTGAACCAACTGATACACGTAGATCTTCTGCAAAAAAAATCCAAACACAGAGTTTCATCTGGTTTTGTCTCCATTATTCATCATACAAGAGATCGCCGTCAGATTGTGCAGGCAGTCAGACAATACAGAGAATACAAAGGAGTCGATTTTAATTTCTGAAAGTAATGGTGTAAACCTCCGTCTCTGAGACCACGTGCACCCATAATGGATCATATTTGTCCTTTGCCTTTCGCAAATTCAGTAAAGAAGAAAATAATATGGTCGACTGTCCAATCAGCTTTTCAAAATTTGACATGAAATATCTCACAACTATTAAAAGTCTGTAGTTCAGCAGCCCAAACTGTGGCACATTTTGACCTTCCTACCCACCAACCCAGCAGGCGTCCGCTAGTCAAGGCTGCACAAACAGTGCTGCTCAAACACTTGTCATCATCCCTCATCAGCATCTTGATTGTTGAGGAGTACAGATCAGAGGGAATGTCCACATTCATCCAACGGCCTCTGATATGACAGCAAGGGTTTATGGGATAGCAACGCACGAGCCCTTCCCGCTTCACCTTGACCCCGCCACCCTGTTTCCACCACCGCCACTCTTCTCGTCTCAGCCTTTTTAGTCTGACCTCGTCATCCCAGGGCCTCTGGCCTCGCCTCTGACAGCTGAGTTATTACCATAATTACCCAGGAGGCATTGCAGGGATCGGCCACATGGCAGAGGCCGTCCATGTTTAACAGAATATTTGGGTGTTTTATCGGCTTTATTTCAGCCCCCGGGGCAGGTGATAGGAGACCTGGATGATAAGAAAACCACTCATGTGGGAAATGAAGAGGACCATTTCGTAGACAGAACCAAGAAGGGGATGACATATACTGTTAATGCAGCAGTCAGCAGTGCACATTTGTCATATATTCTCTAAGACAAGGTGCAAATATACTCATATATTAAATTTTCAACAGGAAAAACTTGTTGGCAATAAGTACAGTATCACTTAAAGCTTTAGAGAGATGTATATTAATATATACTCATCACCAGCCACTTTGTTAACTGCATCTGTTCAACTGCTCATTAACAAATTAAACAAAAAACAAACAATCACATGTGGACGTGGTCAAGACAACCTGCTAAAGTTCAATCTGAGCATCACATTGAGGAAGAACGGTGATTTATGTGGTTTTGAACATGTATGGTTGTTCCTGCCAGATGGACTGATTTGAATATTTCAGAAATTGCTGATCTACTGGGTTTTCCCCCACAACCATCTCAAGCGTTCATAGAGAACGGTCTGATATTCAGTGAGAGGCAGTTATCTGGATGAAAATTACTTGTTAATGCCAGAGGTGAATGGTCAGATTGTTTTGAGCTAATAGGAAGGCAAGAGTAACTGATATGCAGTAGAGTATTTCTAAATTGACAACTGTGACGCATATAGGCTACAGCAGCATTGAATAAGCAAAAAACTGGAAACCGAGAGTGGATGAAAATTGAAAGAAGATTAGAAATATGTTTTTGTGGTCTGATGAGTCTCAATTTATGCTGTGATAGTTGGATCATAGGTCCAGAATTTGGTATAAACAACAAGAATGCAGTGAAATGGCCTATTATTCATCCATCCAACCATCCACCTTTGGGTAATAGCCTTTTTTTTTCAGTTTATTGTGCTTACAGCCTACTGAGATGGCACTGAATTCCCAATATCTAGATATCGGTCACAGATATTCCAGATATGCTTACCTCCACGCTACCATGCTGCCCATGGGAGGGAAGGATGGTGAGCAATTAGTTTCAAAAAGGTTTGGACAGGAACAATAAAAGTAGTGATAAATGTTCTGTAAGCCAAAACAAGCAGTCAAAAAAGTAACACAACTTTTTATGGTCTTTACCTTACACTATAAAGCACCTTGAGGTAACCGTTGTTTTGATTTGGCGCTGATTTGATTTTGTTCAATTCCGCAAAAAGCCCAGAAATGTTGACTTTTGAGAGGTGGGCAAAATTCAAACATCTAAAAAGTTTTAACTGTTTCTCAACAATATATTGCATAGGAGTTGAAGGTTTAGCCATGTACAGTGTATGTTAAATGAGTCTGTACACAAAGAAACTAATGCAGAACTGTCAAGAACTTTAGGCCAAAGAGGAACACAAACATGATTTGGAAGTGGAAATAACTGCATGGGCTGAGACATTTTTTTTCAAACAATTGTTGGTGGAAACAGATTGTCATAGTGCCCACAAATACATGTCAAAAAAGCACCAAAAAGACAAAAACATATACAAACAAAGGGAAAATGTCTTTTTTGGGCCTGTACTCATTTAAAATGCACTGGGGTGAACAGGATAATTGTCCTGTGGTTGGACAAGTCAAAATTTGAAAGTCTCTTTGGAAATAAACACAGCGGTTTCCAACATAAAAGGCTGGAGAGGGGGGGGTTATACAGCTTTTTATCAGCACATAGTCCAAAAGCCAGAGTCAGTGATGGAATGGGTTTGTATTAGTACACATCAGACAGGTGACTAAACGTTTGGCTTTTAAAACTACAGCAACTGGTCTTGTGAGTTCCCAGTGATGTAAAGTTTAAAATTTTAGGGGAGTTATGGCGATTGGGACAATTTTTGAAATGGCCTCAAGTGGTTATCACAGGAGCTGCCACTTGTAGTAATCTACCTCCATCCTAATGTTACTGAAACGTGTTGCTGGCATCAAATTTAAAATAAGTAGACTGTTAAAAAAATGTATTAGACCGCCTGTAATAGAAACATAAAAACAAGAAAACTTTATTTTAGAAACCTGTCAACAATCTGTTTAAAACTAAGAATTATGGTGTTATTTATTAGACTAATTTGTCATCTATTTATTTACTATTTTCTAGTCAGGAATGCAAGTATATGACCGTAATTTGGATTCTTTTTTTTGTAAAAGCGTAAAGTTGAAAACTCATGGATATCAGCAGTAATTGTATTTGAGCATTAAAAATAAAATTCTAGTTAAAGAGCTTGAGAATATTGGTAGATTCACTATTACAGAAACATAAAAAATAATTTTAGCAATTACCAATATTTTTACGTCAGCTTATTGGTGTGGTCCTCCACAACAGTCCCAGTTTCTAATGTCGGAAAAGTAATTGCTTGGCTAAAATAATTGCAAATTATATTTTTATCAGCATTTATATTCTATTTGTTTTCAGGATAAGGAACTTCCGGTCTGTCTAAAATTCAGTTTTTAGCAGATTTGATATTAATATTATAGTACTGTTTTCCTTGTTACTTACCTAAAAAAATCACAAATACTCATGTTTCATATGTGACACAGGGTTAAAAACAGCAGCTCAGGTTAAACTGAACAAGTGTCATAAAAAGGTATTAAATAAAAACAGTAAAATTCCCCCTAAGGCAAAAAACCCCAAACAAAGAAAGGAAATCTTTGACAATGGCAAATAGCATGACAATATAAACACATTTTGAAATCCAGGTAAATATAAAACTATTTAAAGGTGCAGCTATATGCAATATTATTTAAAAAGCTCTTTTCCAAGCCATGTCTACACTGCCATTTCTAATGAGCCAGGAGGCTATGCATATTCATACTGCCAGAGTGAAAAGTACAGCACATCCTGCCATAGAGGGGGCACAGAGGTCACTGGCCTCAGGCCAATAACACACAGAGAGACAAAGATTATTACAGTAGGCGGACTTCTACTGGTGTCTGTATTTACGCTTAAGAGATCAGTCAAACTCACGGAGTGAACTATAGAAATGTGCACATTCACACAAGACTTCACCTGCTCAGGAAGGTCAACACATTAGCAATTCAGTGCATACAGTATTTAAAATTTTCTAGTCCGATATAGCTACCCATCAAACATGTCCGAGATGGCACTTAGCCGTGTGTGCCCGTGTCTTATTATGCAGACCCATCTGTGTGGGTTCAAAGGTCATGGCCAGGCCTGGCAGGGGCTACAGGTGAGCAGATGAGAACAGCAGGGGCTCGGTTTAATTTAGCTAAGCACTACAGGATGCAGTGCGCCCCTGTACCTGAGAAGGACGAGTTGAACTTTTCACACTGAGCCTCAGACTCATCATTTCGAGGAAAAACGAGTAATCGAGCCGAAAAAAGCTTCTGACATGGAATCTGTGTTTCTCCGTTGGCTGAGTTCTTTTGTATTTTGTGTGCGACTGATTCAGTGACAGACAAGCATATAAACACACAAAATCTGTGTACACACAGGGCTCTGTCACCAAATTGCCATCCCTTTTACCTCCCTTTCTTTCCTACTTTCTTTCTCCCTGTCTGACACACACGGAACCACAAAATACACACAGATGTATTGAAAGAAGTGTGTGTGTGGGTGTGTGTTATGGTGGTGTAAGGGTGTGAGGGAGAAAATCCCTAATCTGGCATGGACCAGCTTCCTGTCTAGACTCTGCATGAGGAGGCCAGCACTAACCTGGCCCATGCTGTGTGTGTCTATGTGCGTGTGTTACCATTGTGCTTGTGTGCAAGTGTGAGCACAAACCTACATTAGCTCTGTGTCTTAGAGAGAGTATTTGCACACTATCATTGCTTTTGTCCAAACAGGGAACAGTCGTTAACCTTTGGCCTGCCATATCTACTGTCCAATGTCTGTTTTTAATTGGCCTGTTTCCAGTAAAGCTCCTTTTTGTTTTCGCTATTATTTTGACACTTTCTTTACCATGTATGCCAAAACTGCTACAATTCCAAGAGCCAATTTCCTCATTATCCAGCTTGCAGCATTTACGGGAATACAGAGGTGGGGGAGTGGAGGGCTAAAGTTGGAGGGCAGTAGGGGGGAAAAAAAGCCATATGCGGTTTTCTCTGAAATTCCATGAAAATAGCAAGGATAAGCTGGTAAAGGACTGGAGAATTCCCTTTCTTTCCTTATTCTTTGGCCTTCCTAATACAGGTGATCAGCTTAAGAATGGTAAATGTGGTAACTTTTGTCCTAACTGCACAAAAACTAGGCTGAAACATAAGAAAGTTAAGTCACTGAAAAAGAATCCCTTGTGGTTTTTTGTAACACAATTAAACTGAGCTGAATCATAACTGGAATCGCTAAGAGCTTCTGCCATCAATCATTCGCACAACCCCTGCCATTAGTAATCACAACAAACATCACTGAGCACAGCAACTTTGTGCCATCTTACTCTCACAGAGTGCTAATCCAGAAATGCTAAGTGTGTTCAGCCTTAACCGTGACAGTATTTGTCTGGAGTGTGAATCAACATGCCGGGCGCTGCTATTTCATATTCATGCAGTGGCCCAATGACACCTTGTCCTTTGTTTTGCAAAAAAGCCTTAACTCAGCAGATCGTTTCCCCCTTTAGACCCAGATGTAAAGTGAACAGTCTTCACCTCTGTGACATCAGACCACCACAATATGCCATCTTATGGGAGCAAGCCGTCACAAAACCCTGCCAAAAACAAAAAACAAAAAAGTGACTACAAGAAGGGATAAATAATGATAAAGGTGATTTGTATAAGCAACAGAGAGACAGTTAAACGGAATAACTTGACGTGATGAGTGTTATTAGAGCAGTTTCTTAAAAAACAAGCATTTTTTTGATTGTTTTTTGTTTTATAGATGCCAACTTTTTTTGGTTCTTGCTTATTCTTCAGGTTTTTACCAAATAAGATTAGAGAAAGCACTGTTTGTACAACACAGTTCAAACTGGAAAAGGTTTATCAGGTGGAGGTGCCACGCTTCAGTAGCGGGCAAAACAAAAATGAATAAACAAAAGCAATAAAAGGACTTACATTCACAAGGATGTGGGAGGCTGAATCAGATCTGTGTCCTTCAGCAGATCAAAACCTTTTGGCTAACACTTTGGTCACATCAACAAAGCCATGGCAGTCAGCAGATTTGACATCCTCTGCCCCTTAGTGGAGAAAAAAATAATTAAAACGTGGATGGTTACTATAAAAACAGAATGAGAAATTATTTAGTAAAAAATGAATTTAACTAAATAGCTTCTTGTTCAGAAGTGTTTTTGATAACTGCATTTGGTCCCTAAAGGAATAAAAGAAAGATGTCACCAAAACATTGAAATCCTATAAGGTGAGACTATGTCATAAAATCATTATAAAGTCGACAAAGTGGCTTTGTAATGTTCTTTATAGACCTAACCCTAGCAAAATTAATTCTGGAAACCTCCAGGGGAAGCCACCAGAGTTTTAGGACTTCCTGTGCAGCCACTAGAAATCCTCACCAAGACAGAAAGCAGTGAACTGAAAAAGGGGAGTGAAAAGAGAAATCATTTTTCCTGAATGGTTTCCTGTTGGTCAGCTTGTTCCTATATTTTTCTCCCCGAGTGGACTGTTTACCTGCGTGCAGCCAAAGTGTGCTCTAACACGACTGCTTCCCACAGATTGCTGCATGTTCACATCCAGATGTGTGTGTTTATAAAGATCAGGCAGACGTTAGTTTACATTAGCTAGGATTTAAGCAGCCGTGCTCGTATTGAAGCAGCAAAACTCCTCAGTGCCTTGAAATGCATGGTGGTGCGTTTAGCGTTTCTAAATAAAATAAGCGTGTTACTTATTTTTAATTCGATAATTTCCCACCACTTGGAGATGTCAGTACAGTAATTAAAGCCGCCTGAAACCTCAAACATAACACAGACATAAGCATTTAACTTGTGTGTTTTAAGTACTGTACGCCATAAAAAAATAAACCTCAGACACATCAGTGACAAAATGACAGACAAACGTCTGCTGCTTCCACGTGATCTCACTTTAAGTCATCGTCTAGCTGCCATGTTTTTCCCTTTCTATGGACGTGTAGTAAGAGGGCTGATGACTAACACAGATGGTGGACAGATTAAATGATTCATTTGAGTCGTATGGCTGTGACATATACACATCATTGTCTCTACTGGTGTGAGTTTTAGGGGTCTCCTGTAGCATTCCTACACAACTGACTCTCTACGTATGACTCATAGACTTGTAACCTCCAGACGAAGCAGACTTTACTGTGCTGGCTGGCTTGTCTGCATGCTGTAGTAGGGAAATCTGGCAGGATGCTGCTTAGTATTTGGGGTTTGCCTGACTGTCTAGCCAGTCTGTGTGCGCGTGGTCAGATCAGTCTGTCTACAGAAGCATAATGAATCGCCACTTCACTCACAGAAGAGGTTACAAAGTTACGTTCACCACTCTGACAGCTATACTCAGCAGGAATCCCACCTACGTGACAGCAAAAAACCCCACAAAAAACAGGGCATACTTCTCTGTGTGGCTAAGAGCATGTGTTTTTATTTTCATCCTCGGATCTGTAGCTGCATTCCTTTTCCGTGTGTTGTGCGAGACGGAGAGATTGCCTGAGAGTGACTCACTTAAACCTGACCCAGCGGTGAGGTAATCACTGGAGGACGCTTCGAGTAAAAGTGAACTTTGATGAAGGTGTCTGGGATTGTGTCTAAGAGTCCTACCCCGTCCAGACAGTTAAAATACTACAACGTGCATGTATGTATCCACATGTGTGTGTTTTAGGGCTTTAAGGTAATGCTTTTTGCCTCCTTAGGGAGTCCTCTCTTCACTTTGTTGTTCTCCATGTTCATGACCCTCTGATATAGACCCCCATATCCTCTCCACAAAGACTTAAGAAGCGCTGGAACCTATTTCAGTAGGTGGGGTGCACCTGTGTCACTTCAAGGGGGCCAGAGAGACTGAAAACCACACCAACAGGCAATTAAGAATCACCTGAAAGAACATATCATGCATGTCTTTGGATTACGGGAGAAAGCAGCATCTGGCAAATCCATCCAGGCACTGAGAGAGCATGCAAAGTGCACACACAGAAGCCTCAGGCAGGTTGAACCTACTGCACCTATCATCTCAACCCATTGTTATTGGTTTTGCTCTTGTTTGAGGTTCCATCAGGTTTTTGTGATACATTTACAGAACATCTAAATAAATCCTTATGTGAGAGCACAGTTTAGAGCACAGGTCTGCCTGTTGTTACATCTTCACTTAAAAATGAGTCCACTATAATTTAGATTTAGCTCTGGGGCTGTGTAAGATGCTTTCTTTCCTCCGCTCTTGTGTGTGGATTCAGACACTAACAGCAGATATTGTTTGTTATGCAGCATCACCTGCTGGCTTAATGGAGAATTGCCAAAGGATGAATAAGACAGCAGTGGGAGAGTTGCACAGCAGAGAGCTCCTTCAAAGCCATCAAAACAGGGAAAATGCTGAGATTCACCAGAGCATTATGGACAACAGCAAAGAGCAAAAACAAAGTCAAAAAATGCCTTTTTGTTTTGTCACAAATATCTCACATTCTCCCCCAAAGTCGTTTTCAAAAGTTCTTCTGATAAACTTGAGTCTTGTGCATTAAAGTATGCATAGAGCACTGTGGGTAAGCGGCTGAGAGAAACCAGAGACCTGGGTGTCTGCCTGAAAATACTCTGACAATAGCTATAGAAAAACTCTGCTCTTTTTGGGATCATACAAAAAAACCCAAACTCCCTCATTTAAGTTAATTTTGGGTTTGGATTGCTTACATATCGCTCCCGACATCAAGTTATAGATGAAGGCGTTTCAGCTGGAGTTTGGAGAGACTTTAGTTTGGAGATGGATTCAAGTAGACACAAAAATACATATATTTCTGTGACTAAAGTATCAAAAGCAGCAAAGACAGAGAATCTTGGTTATTAATGGACAAACAAAAAAATCTTCACCACAGTTAAAAGAGTTAAACAATAACTGCGATTCAGGGATACTTGGCATTCCTAACAAGTCAAAGAGTAAATGGAAGTCAGAGTTATTACATAAAGAGTATGAGCCATGTTTTTCTGAGAAGACATCTGGCTGTAAAAAATAAAACAGACAGTAAGTGGATTTACATCATAATTATGTTTTCACTATAATCTGCATATTTACCCAATAATGCTTCCCTGCAAAGTCAACCAATAAATGTGTATATGATACACCTGAGCTTACTCTTAATGCCAAATATTTACCAAGTTTGGCAATTGTATGAAATTATTCTTGCTATGCAAACTGGTGGACAAAATAAACACAGCGAAATGCCATGTTTGGGTACGGGGCCTCCAGTGTCTGACTGAGCTTCGACTTAAAATAGGTCTGAGAAATGTGAATATGCTCTATGAAAAGAGATAAAACAAGCTGGGTGAGGGGTGGAGGTGGGGGGCTGTAAATATATAATAACTTACAGGCTTCCAAGGCCTTCAGACATCAGCACAAAAACAAAAAAAAAATTCTGTGTGGATGGCGGTTTGCAGAGGGCATGGGAAAATCTGCGCTGACAGCGAGGAAACTTTGGTTCTTTTCAACAGTAATGTAATCACGTTGCCTGAAAGTGACGTTTCAAAAGGATCTATGTAATCTGAGTGCAACCTTGGACAACAACCGCTGCCCTGTTTTGTGCTGGTCTTTGTGGGAAGACTCCAACATCAGACAACAGAGCAAAACAAACACATACAAAAATACCCAACAGTGAATTATCACTTGTTATCTTTATGGATTTTTTTATGTGTAAACTTTGTGACCTCTATTTATTGCCATTGTTAAAGCTGCTACCACAACTTTCCTCCGGGGCTGTTTAGAGGGAAAGACAACACCAAACGTTTGTATCTGGACAATAAACACCACACAGTATTACATCCTTTTCAAGTGTAAGGCTCTTTGAGCAATTTGTTGGGGAAACAAAATTGGCAACTGCAAGTGGTACAACTTGCCACTAGGGGGCATACGACAGCAGACAATCAGAAGACGCACCAACTGAGATTTCAACACGGTTATAATTTACAGCGACGTACGACTATAAAGACACACGCGAACTCACACTCACACAAACGGGGACCACAAGACCAGACCTGAACACCACTTCAAATACCTTCGTAAACAAACAAATGTGGGCTGGAGCTTAAATTGTCCCTGCTGTTTGATGGGCCTGCCCGTGAAACTTGCTTATTATGTCAGAGTTGATGACTGGAGCGTTGCATTCACTGCCCGCTTACGTTTTGGGCGCTCCCGGGGACCCTCCTCCATCAAAACGTCAGAAACGACCGCTATAAAGCTCATGTGAGGCCATACCGACCGCTCAGAGTCGCATATACCTCGTTAACGGGACAACCTGCGGTCTGCCTCCTCTGAGACAATAAGGCGGCTCCACATTTAAGTGATACAGACTTAGAGGAGAAGTGTGCCAGGCCACCGGATAAATCTGCTGGAGTGAGTACAAGTATGCAAAAGACCAGATTGCTTGTTTCTACGGATCAGTTTCATATATGTGGGAGAGCGTCTTTTTCGGGACTTTGAATTGAGTTGTGTCTAATGGGCGAACACAAAATTGGATTTCCGCAGGCGAAGGGGACAAGAAAACGAATCAAGCGAGGAGTTTTTAAGCATTAGTTTCCAAGGGAAGTTTAGATAAGCACAAGAAGAACCATAGGTCACAGGACTGTGATTTTGACGGATAGTTGACACGGACCCTGGTAGTCCTCCACACATTTCAACCATCGAGCGAACAAATGCAGAGAGAAAGATGCATTTGGGCAAGGCTTTACTGTTTGTCATCCTCCTCAACTGCGCAACTTTGAGCTCATCCCTGTCAACTTGTGCCACTGTGGATATTGACCATGTGAAAAGGAAGAGGGTCGAGGCGATACGGGGTCAAATTTTGAGCAAACTTCGGCTGACTAGTCCTCCACAATCCCTTGGACCGAGTAAAATCCCCTATCAAATCCAAGCGTTGTATAACAGCACCAAGGAGCTACTGGAGGAGTTGGGGAGGGATCGGCAGCAGAGTTGCGGTCAAGACAACACAGAGACAGAGTACTATGCCAAAGAGATATACAAATTCAACATGGACAACGGACCGCCGGAGAACAGTAAGTATCGCACTTTTTCAGACAGCCAAGCTGTCTTTCTCCAACTTGTGCCAGCCACCAACGTGTCCATAGTGCGTAATTACGCATCAAACGAAGAGTGTACGCCTAAACCCAGCGGCACAAGACTCAAAACAGCAATTATGTAATTCCGTTTCATTGACAGTTTTAGATTGATAAAATTTCTAGCTGGCAAAAGACTCTCTCAATTTTATGATATTATTTTTATTATAATATATATATTTTTATATTCCACGTTTAACTCCATTCAAGCCGTCCTCTCTTTTACAAACTAAATCCTCTTTTTTAGTGTTTGTGCTGGTAACTGGTTAGTGTCACATAATCATCGCCAACATAGAAAAAACAAATTCCCCTTTGGCAGATTAATGTTTAATTGTATAAAACTCTTCTCTGAATTTTTGTAAAACTAAAAGGCGAACAGAAAGCAGTGCCCTTGTGAATGATGTGCTTTATTTCTTTTGTGCTCGCCAACCTGTTTTATGTCTGAACCTGTGTTCCAGGAAGGCCACTCTCCTCCCACTCCTGACTCCGCTCTTATTCGCTTTGTTTTTTTCCCCTCTCTATGGTTCATGTCTCCCATCCCAGATGTTCCCATTTCCTTTCCAGTCAGGTTCAAATGAGAGGGACATCTGCACAGGCAGATGGGGATGCCTATAGAAGAAGGAGTTGGAAAAGTTATCAGAAATGAGCAGGAAAAGCTAGACAGCAGGACCTCCCCATTAGGGATAGAAGGACTCTTTTCTGGTTTAGAGTTTCTCTGCATGGGAGGAGTTGGCTCTTCTGTAGCCCTCATGCTGGTGCCACCCACTTGCCTATTGAGATGGCAGTGACCCCACTGGCCGTCTTGGCTAGTTAATTATGCTCGCGGGTGGCCCACGAGAATGAGATCACATACAGGACAGCTCAGGTTTAACTTTACTAAACCGTGTGTGAGGCTGAGCCCTAAACCCAATTAAGTCTAAAGACTATGCCAGCATCTCATATTGCCAGCAGGTATAGGTAACAAGTCATTACTTGGCTTAAAATGAGTTTAAATTTATATGTGAAATATTTGTTAAAATAACACATAAAGACTGCTTAGGCTCACATTATTTCCTCTACATGTGTTAAACCCATATTTGACTTTCTCCTCTATAGAATAAAAAGCTACGAACTGTAATTGGAAAACCTGTGCTGGAGGGACATGTGTCAGCACTTGAAGGAAATTCAAGTGGCATGTGGTCCGACTGAGTCTGGATTACCGAAAAAGCAGAATAGGATAACTGCTGTGCGTGTGCGAGAGGCGAAGCGGGCCTCATGGTCTAGAGCAAAGCCAAGACCATTGCATCACAGTCCCTTTGAAATCAACAGGTGTTTCTCAAAAGACCTACTTTCCCTCAGCAATGTTCTGTTTCAAATCTCACAAAATGGTTTTTGACAAAAACACCAGGAAATAGGCGTAGCTGGATTTGAGAGCCACGGATGGTCTCGAGGTACGACAATGTGACGACAAAGATTTATATACGGTGTCCTGTTCACTGGTGTTTAAACAGAATAACACACGCCGATTGATGACAAAATCTTAAATACAAGAGTTGTATGTGTATGCCAGTGTTTTTTTTAATATGTCCAGTGTGATCTCATACTTGGAAATATGCATTCTGTCAATGCCCAGTATATCCACTTGTATTCATTCAGCCCCTAAACTGAGAGTGGGTAATGTGATTTTCATATGATGGAGAAGGAAAGATGATGAACTTTCAGATTGGTTGAGGTCCACTTTTGAATTTTGCAGGAAAGGAAAAAAAAAAGCAACGCAAACATCTTTTAGATTAAAACAACATTTAAAGCAATGTATTCTCCATGTTTATCCAGTTTACTTCTTCATACAAGACATACAAAACTCAAAACATAAGTTTTACCTCAATGGGAGCAAATGGGTAAGGTCCCCTCTGTTTTAACCCAGTTCATCAACAACTCAAGCAAATTTAAAACATGTCTTCTCCTGCAGAAAAATGCAGGGTTTTTTTATGTATTTACTCAAAATCTATGTAACAGATGGAGACAAATCCCCATCTTCTTTAAGGTATGATGATGTGTCAAACTCTCCAACAAATCTTTCAAAATAAAAACAAATTACATCAGCTTTCATTGCCCTCGACACATACAGACGAAGCACTTTTTGATCTGCCACGCCTATCACCAGGATACTTTTTACAAAGCACCCCTAATCTCTTTTGTGTAATGATAAAGCTACAGTTAAAGTTAGATTAGATTCAGGTGCAGATAAGACTTGGGAAGGTTTTACTGAGAGACTGTTTTGTGTAATGTTGGGTAGAAACACTGTGACCCCTCTTAAAGTGACTCGAACACTTTGTAGCTCTTAGTGAAGCTTTGTTGTTGTGGTTACACCATTAGCTGCCCACTGACTGGTTTGTCCCACAATCTGCAGTCCATAGACAAGAAATAAAAACTCACTTTTGTGGCTAAGACTCCATGAATTTGATCCATCGTATTTAACAGTTTTACAGATGTCTCTTTTGATAATGGCGGTCTACGGGGAAAAAATGTTTTCTGGACCACAGGGACTGTTTTCAATTCAAATGCAAATGGGTACTTGGAAAGCATAGCAGCAAGACTGAGCAGTGGTGCAGTATCCGGCCCTGTTAATGCATTCATTAACTATACTCCCAAACCTCTACCGTGTCAGTTGTTTTTTCTTTTCAACGTCACATGACTTGTTTGTATCCAATTACGCTCTAGAGGTCTGTGTTATTTACCCTTGATTACACTTTAGAATGTACTGTCATTCATTAAAGGTGGCCACAGATTTTATTATCATTCCACAATAGGCACATGCTTGTGAATGACATCATGTATTACCACACGCCAAGAATACTGCATCTAGCTGCCAACATTAGATCCTATTATTTTTTGAGAATGAAATGACGTGTGACTAGCTGTTACCTTGCGCCATCCTTTTTTTTGGGGTGGAATTCATAGCAGTGATGTCACGTTTCTCACGTAACCTACAGCGAGGAAGTGGGAATGTAAGTTTTACAAAATATCAAACCACTCCTTTAAGACAGTAGACTGTCAGTGATTACAAGCCACAGCGCCAATGGTGCTCCCTGCATGAGGCATAAGAGTGCTTGGAGGCTGACTTTGAATGAAAATTTGAGTCTGGGCCAGTGACATCACGCGCTTTATCTCATTTACATACATTAGCTTTTTGATGGGGTTCAGAGGTAATAGGTTGACCTGTCAGTCTTGTGGCAGCCTTCTGCTTCATTTACACCTGCCACGGCCTCGAGTTGGTTCACAGAGCAGCCTTAAGGTCATTCAAATTACTGTGTTGAGAGTGTGGACAACAAGCATCGGAAAGATTTCCTTTTATAGCATGGTACTTATACAGAGTCTGGCATGTCTCAAGGACTGAGGTTGGGCTGTGGAGAAGTCATCATGGTCAGAAAGGGTTCAGGTCCAAAAAGTTGTCAGTGGGACTGAGGATAGGAAGGTTTTTGATACCAGATAGGTGAGGTCATACTTATCTAAATAATGCTATTTCAGTGACGACATTTTCATTTCCACCAAATATAGACAAAATGTGTTAGAGAAACACTGACAAGTTCTGATTAAGGTGTGCAGCAACACTAGTCGTTCACTGTGATAAACGTAGTGCCAGACACCACAGAACCACTATGGCCAAGATCGGATTTGAACTGTGTATCTTTATCTATACAAGGTCCATCTGTCTTATCTATCTACGGACATAAAATGCTTCTAAGCATGCTCCCTCACAAAACATTTGTTTTATTCTATTTGTTCCAGACGATCTGTCTTACTGCCCAAAAGGCATTACTTCTAAGGTTTTCCGTTTTAACATCTCCGCCATGGAGAGGAACGCCACCAACCTGTTCAGAGCAGAGTTTCGAGCGCTGAGAGTTCCAAACTCGACTGCCAAGAGGAATGAACAGCGGATTGAGCTCTACCAGGTGCGTAAAGGTACCGTTTCCTTGTCCTTCTACCTAGATAAAAGGCAGACCGCAAATACTTTTTCTGGATGTAATCTTTGTATACAAGGAAAAACAAACAAAAGAAAAATACCACTACAATTCTGAACTGTTGAGAAACCGGTCTTGAAATAGCTAGTCAGTTCTATTGTTATTTCAGGCTCCAACTAACAAAAAATAGACAATTATAACTCGATTGCAGTTAGGCTCTAGGTAACAAATAGATGAACAACTGAAAGGTTCAGCAGGCCTGCAAGATCTTTGCAGAACCGGGACAGTTAGCCACAGACAGTGTTATCGAAGAACAAGTAGTAGACATCTACAAATGTCTATAATGATCTTAATTATAGTTATGTGTAGATCTCTAGTACTGAATATTGTAGTTAATGTCCTTAATGCAATATTCTGTTATAAGGATCTAAGATAGGGGTGTCAAACATATGGCCTGGGGACCAGAGTTGGCCCAGAAAAGACTCCAATTCGGTCCACTCTTTGTTTTTGGAAACTGTGAAAAAGTTTTAACTGTAGCTTCTTAACTTTTACAACTTTTCCTGCTGATAAGGACCTCCCCAATGCTACACCAAAGTAACCGATACACAATTAAATGACAGAAAAATATACTATTAACATAGTACCCAGAGTTGGTATTAATCTTGGCAGTTAAAAGCATCATAGCAATCTGGTGTGTGTGCAGGTGCTTAGATACACATGGTTGGCATGTTGGTATTTACATGTATGCTGTGTTCTGTGGTTGGTTTTGTAAGATTTTGGTTTAAATAAATGATTTTGTTTAAAATCTGCCTTTTTATTTTCATAAAAATAGATCTGCCCAACCCACTGACCGAAAAACACCTCCAACATGGATTCAGATTAAACTTCATTGTCACACCACAGATTAACAAGTAAAAAGTGTGTGAAAAACCTATGGAAAAAAAGCTCTAGATTAGAAGGTCACAAGAAAAAAAAAAGAATAATTTAGATGTGTGCAAAATACAAAAAAAGAATGTCTGTCAATAAAATTAATAATAAATAAATAAACAGGTCATAACTTGTTCAGTGACTTAATAGCGGTTAGAAAAAAGCTCTTTTGCATCCTGCTCTGGTGACAGAGGAGGTATTTATAGCATGTTCTAGCCAAATAGCCAAATTCCACAGAAAAACCAGGGACCTGTGGCAACCTTGCCAAAAGTTAAGTAAATAATAACAGAAATAGTCAAATGTAAATTTATAGATCTTGTGCACATTCCCACATGTCTTTAGTTATAAAGAAATAAATACAAGCCAACAAAAATGGAAAGACAAGGTTTAGTCTGATTTTATCAAATGCAATGATACAGTCTCCTGGAACACTGCGAAAAGCAGCATTAATGGGGAATTTAACTAAAAGTAACTGACAGCTGTTATAATAGCAGAGTTGGCCTTTTGTTGATTAAAAATACATCTTTTGTTTAAGATATAGCACCATTAAATTTTAGCATATTGAGTCTGGCTGATGTAAGAAATGCATATTTTGTCATTTTTGTCTTTTGCCACTTCAAACCTTCTTCATCATTTGAACAGTTATGACATGATATGACTTATTATGCAAAGGTGGGAATTTGCATTTAGCTTAAAAACACCCCTTGCCTGCAGTCCGTCTACGTGCACACACGTATTTTGATAAATGTAGCTTTTCTATAGCTTTTAGCCTTTTCCAACACATAAATGGCATTTTACTGTCATTTTACGGTCACTGAAATTGGAGCTTTTGAAAAACCCCTTCCAGGGTGAAGATTTAAATCTAGGCAGGGAAATGAATGAGGAAAGTCAGATGTGTGAGTGTCAGATTTGTGTGTGCATTCATAGTTTCTGTATTCATAGTTTATTAATATATTGAATGCACTCTTTCCTCCACATGATTCACTATTATTGAACAATCAGAACAAGAACAACTAAAACAGTTGAGAAAAAAGGCTTCAGACCAACTATTTATTTTTGCTTCACAGATCGTGAGGCGAAATGAACACATTAGAAAGCAGCGCTTCATTGGAGCCAAGAATGTGCTGACCAAAGGTACCGCAGAATGGATTTCCTTTGATGTGACCGAAACAGTGCGGGAGTGGCTGATGAAGAGAGGTGAGCCTGAGATCTCCATATTTCCTCATTTCATAATAACTCAGAATTGTTATCATTAGGAATAATAAAGGATTACCATTAAGGTTAATGAAAGCTTGCCTTTTTTTAATTGCAGGATCTAATATGGGTTTGGAAATTAGTGTCCACTGTCCATGCCACACCTTCAGCCCAAATGGCGACATCATTGACAAGGAAAGTGAGGTCCTGGAGGTCAAGTTTAAAGGTGAGCTACAGTGAGATTTTGTCACATCAGTTTTTATATATACCCCCCCCCCCCCCCCCCCACACACACACACACACACACACACACACACACAAACAAACAAACAAACAAACAAACAAACAAACAAACAAACAAACAGTATATAGGATGGACATAGCTACTAGGGGTTTGTGCAAGTCATGTTTTATGCTCTGTGTGAGTTCTTACCATCCCTGCAATACATTTACATGGCAACATTTCATTGAATTCAATACACCTTTATTTATACAGCGCCAAATCACCAATAGTTGCCTCAAGGCAAAGACCCAACAATAGCACAAAGGAAACACAGAAAACCCCCTAAATTATATAACCCCTGATTAGCAAACGCTTTGGCGACAGTGGGAAGGAAAAACTCCCTTCTAACAGGAAGAAAGAAAGAAAATGTAATCTTCGTAATAACCAAATCACATCTTTATTGTGATAAATAATCAAAGGTTATTTACATAGAAATAATTTTTAAGCATAGATGCTTCAATTTGATGAATTGCAATACAGTACAAGTGCTCTTATATTATGGTGAATAATATTTAAGGTCTTTCTCAGATAAAAAAGGATGGATTTTTTCCACAGTTGTTAATAGTTGTGCACTTGGATCATGTTTATAATCAAGGTATTGATGAAGAGGAGGAGCACAGTCGCTTGGATCTGGATCACTTGAAGAGGAAAATGGAACAGAATCTCCCTCATCTCATCCTCATGATGATCCCGCCCCACCGCCTGGACACTCAGTCAACACGCCGACGCAAGAGAGCGCTGGACACAAACTACTGTTTCTCGTAAGGGGATTCACCCCAGTTTTAGCTAGTCCTTGAGAAATCTATTCTTAGTGCTGTCAAGTTTTAATGGTACTTTCATGTGCAGGAGCTTAAATATTTGATACAACAATTAAATATTAAGAGAACCTAAATGTTCCACTGAAAACATTTCTTGAGACTGACTATGTTTTTGTTGTTCCTCCTCATCACAGAAACACGGAGGAGAGCTGCTGTGTTCGCCGGCTGCACATTGATTTCCGCCGTGATTTGGACTGGAAGTGGATCCACGAGCCCAGTGGTTACGATGCCAACTACTGCTCTGGGCCATGCCCTTACCTGAGGAGCTCAGACACAACGCACAGCTCGGTAAGTGGGATTATGCTGAGGGAGTTTTGCACAGTAGAATTTACAGCAGCAGAAACAAAAATACCTTTAAGTACATCGTAGATTGCAGAAAAAAAAGCATCATAAATGTCAATGTTTTATATGTATATTCACTACAACTATACATGGTATTTTAAATTACAGTGTAAAAAACAAAATATAAAAAACTTGTCCATTTGATCACAAATCAATATATCTGATAAATATATCTGAAAGCTATCTTTCACAGTCAGAGTATAGGTATTGCATTGATTAAAATAAAAATGCCTTGGGCTGTAACTCTTCTAGCAGAAACTCTAGCCACTTTGCCACTGAATCTCCAGGCAGCTGTTTTGTGTTAACAAGACTGAGCCCTGTATTTAAACATGGGGAAAGAGCTATATTCTTTATTTGATATGTAAACTGAATGAATCCCCACCTGCTGGGGCATCCAGTCAAAAGAAAGTTGACTTTAGGGGAAAGGAAAAGAGCTACAGCTATGTTAGCCAGAAATTGGTTCCTTTCATGATTTTTTATGGTGGGTTTTTTTTTGTGTGTGTGTGTGTGTGTATCATGAACCTCATCTGTGCACTTGCATCAGTAGTAAACAAGGTATGCTTTATACACTCACGGGCTACTTCATTAGCTATACCTTGCTATTATCAGGTTGCACGCAGTTCTGATTCAACAAGGAGCTGGAAACCTTCCTCTGACATTTTGGTGGATATTGACATGACAGCATCACGCAGTTGCTGCAGATTTATCGCCTGCACATCCATGATGTGGATCTCCCATTCCACCACATCCCAAAGTTGGTTTATTGGATTAAGACCCGGTGACTGTGGAAGCCATTAGAGTACAGTGACCTTATTGTCATGTTGAGAGATACCTTGGTTGTAACAAGTGGTTTATTTGAATTGCTGCTGCCTTCCTATCAGCTCAAAGCAGTCTGGCCATTCTCCACTGATGTCTGATATAAACACAGTGTTTTTGCTTTTTTGCGTTGTTCATGTATAAAACATGGACGTACCTTGTGGGTCGGAAAACTCCATCAATGCAGAAGTGTCTTAAACGTGCATTCTATCTGAACGTCACCAGATGGCAATAGTTGTGGTTGCAAAAAGACTTCTGGCCCTATAGATGTCTATGGGAAAACAGCTTTCTGTCGTGACTTCCATAGTCACTTTTCTGCTAAGCTTGTAGGTCACTCTGCAGTCACTCTTTTTTCATATTGTTATTGTTTTTTGCCAGTGTACATCGTACCATGTTTCATGCACCATATGCATGCTATGAAACCACAAAGACATTGGCTTACGAGTTGACGAGTTGTCAGTCACAAGTTGTTAGGCGGTAAGCGTTTGGTTTCGCAGTCAGACCTGCCCAGCCTCGTCATGTCCAGTTTTTGCAACCAAGGTGGCGACATGGGAAGCCCTCGTCACGAGGCTTCAGAACAGGACTTCACAAACCACTGGGTGATGTCACTGTAGCTATGTTCATCTTTCATACTGATATTTGCCCAGAGTTGGTTATTTTCTCTTTTTTCCTTTTTCGGACTATTGTTTTAAAATTGTCCTAAAAATGGTTTGGTGGGAAAATCCCTGCCGGCCAGCACATTCTGAAATACTCAGACTAGCCTGTCTGGCACCAACAAACATGCCACGTTCACTGTTACTTAAATCACCCTTTTTCCCCCATTCTGATGCTCGGTTTGAACTTGAACAGGAGGTCATCGTCACCATGTTTACACGACTAAATGCACTGAGTTGCCGCCATGTGTTAGGCTGATTAGATATTGGCGTCAATGAGCAGTTGAACAGGTGTACCTAATGAAGTGGCTAGTGAGTGTATATTTCTCCAGTTTGGCTGTGAAAAACCAGATGTTTGGCTCTCTGGTAGAGGGGCAGAGGCTCTTTGCTGTTACTACTTTCTCTCATGGATTTCTGCGCAGAAGTCTTTGTGTGCCATGTCTCTGCCATGTAATATCACATAGGAAGAGACAGCAGAGATACACGGTACACAAAACAAATGTGAATTTTATAATTATTTAATTTCTATGTCCTATTCAATAGCTGCTGAGCCTCTACAACACTCTGAATCCAGAGGCATCCGCCTCCCCCTGCTGTGTCCCCCAAGACCTGGAACCCCTCACTATACTCTACTACTCTGGACGGACACCTAAAGTGGAGCAACTCTCCAACATGATTGTCAAGTCTTGCAAGTGTAGCTGAGAGGACATGAATGTGAGGCAGTGTGGCAGGATTTTACTCGGTACAGACCAAACCCATGCATGACTTTTGGACTTTTAGCTGTGACAAATACTTAAACTGTGGCCTCATGGCTTAGATTTGAAGACCACTCAGGAGGTGGCACATTTTTAACGATGCAGATTTTCTCAAAAAACAAAAAACCCCAAAACAAACAAACTTGATATTTTGATACTAATTTTTATTGTTTCCCTCAATTGGTTCTGGTTGACAAGTAAAGTAGTTTAATTTGAATCTAACTAAAAAAATAGTCCCAAATAAGACTTGAGCTTAAAATATTTCCCCCTATATTTGTGAGGATGGACAACATACTTTAGAGGCTAGATTGACAAGGGCACCTATTTGTGACAAAATGAAAGAAATTAAAATAAAAACAACAAAAAAAACTAACTATAGCTGCTTCATTGATAATTACTCAAAGAGGGCTACGTTGTAGTATTTTTGTGTAACTCTTTCTTGAATCTAGCCTTGATTTTACATTGTTAGTCGTCACAAATATAGACAGGTCTCTTCTTTCAGGCCCAATTTTCCCTTAAACTTGCCTTAAATTCCCTTCACTTCAAACAGTGGGCATTATCTTCAAACACAAAAGGAGAAAGGACAGACTTGCTGCTGTATCCAAAGCCATAGCTGTGGTCAGGGAAAAGGAGAGCTGAGAGAGAATGCCTGCTGGATTTGCAATGGAAAGTCAATGAACAAAGAAGGTTGAGCCAAGCTTTTCTTTTTTTGGCCAGCCAGCAGCAATGGTCTCGTTTTTATTTTTTTTTCTCGGTGAATCTATTAAAACGAATGGAAGAAGAAGAAGAAGAGGGGACCTGTATGGAAGGGAAGAACTGTGATGGAAACTAGCCACGAGCACACTGCCATTCACTGGAAGTTTTCATCTTTAACAGGTTCACATTATTTTTGGGACATCAAAGAATATACTGGAAAAGAACACGTGTTATGCAACAGGTTTTTATGAGACTTCTTTTACATTAATAGCAGATTTAGTCTGTTATGCAACTTGTCGTATAGTGATTGTTTCACTAACTGGGAAGAAGATTGACGTGTAACAGTTTTATATTAAACTGTGGGTACTGTTACATTTCCTTTGTGATTTAGAAAGAATATGCAACATTATTGTCCATATAGGAGTTTAACCTGTTATGTGGAATCCCCTTATTTGTCTGACTAAAGGCCATTTTTTTAGTGCAGCTGTTTTCTTCTATTTCTTTTGTCTCCTGTCAACTCACCTGTCACCCTTCACTCCAGCCCGCTGACAAGGAATTTACATGTGCAGTCTGGGCTTCCCAAAACATTGCAGTCTTTCATTCCCTTTTGCTCTGTCTCTGTTTGTTTTGGTGCTCTCTTACAGTGTGAAGTCCTAATGGAACAGAAATGAAGAGGGAGTGGAGGAAAAGTTATAACATGACAGTGGCCTGATGTACAGTTAGACCTCATTTTCTCCAACTCATTTCTGAATCCCTGTACTGTTTGACATTTGCCCAATCGCAGTCATCTAGCTTTTAGGTGACATTTACATCATGTTGTTGTTTTTTTGTTTGGTTTTTTTGGCAGTCATGTTGTTTGATAAAATGATTGTTATTAAAAAGACATCATGCAAAAATCTATGAGCCCCTTCTTAAAGCGTAACGTTCAAATCTGTGCAAACATTTAACTCCAAATTAGGAGATGATGAATGTATGAACTGTTCTTGTCTGCCTTATTGAAATGTCATTTAAAATGCTATTTTCACATAATGTTTTGGCTCCATGCAAACATCATTTTTCTTTCTTGAATCTCACCAACCCCACCTGTTTCCTGCAGGCGCATGCACAGCCTTTTCTTTTTTTTTTTAAACCAGAGTGATAAATTCAAGTTTCTCAGGGGTTACTGCTTAACAGCTTTCCCAGGCAAAAAGCAATTACTCTTATTTTAAGAGCGTATTACTGCACAGGCATCTCTTTATTTCCTTGTTTTTCATAAAATGGATAGCATAAATCACGCAAAAAAACTGAAAAAAAGGCATATTACATTCAGTACCGCCTCATACCTAGGTATGTGTTCTCCTCAGAGTTTGATACTTGCTTTCAGTAGTAGAGCCAGACACTTTTTACAGCGGTGCCTAAGCTCATGCTATTACTTGCAGTACTGTGTAAAAGTCACACGCCACCCCTTATTTCTTTGTAGTTTACTAGGAAAATAGGACATAGGTGCAACAAGGTATCGAAACACACAAAAACATTATTTGATATAAAACCCTTTTTTATTCAACACAGCCTGAACTCTCTTAGTCAAGCTTTCTTGTCATTTCTTTAAGGAGTCTTCAGGAATATTTCTCCAGACTACTTGAAAGACATTCTTTGGATGTTGGCTGCCTTGGCTTCTTGTTCTCTGTCAAGATGATCCCACTGCTTCAATTATTATTAACATCCAAGTTCTGGGAAGGTCAATCCATGACTGATAGTGTTCGTTTGTTTGCTCTTTCTATCCAGGTAACAAAGCCGCTGCTAATCTGATACTTTGCAGGTGGTATAACATGCTGGATCAAAATCTTATGGTACTTTTTTGTGTTCATAATTCCATCAATTTTGACAAGATCTCCAACACCACTGTCTGAAATGCAGCTCCAAACCATGACAGAGCCTCTCCCATGTTTTACAGATGACTGTAGAAACTCATTGTTAAACCTCGACCTCCTCGATACATATTGATTGCAAATTTAATCAGACCTGCTGCCACTGATTTCCAGTCAAGTTCTTGTGTAATGTATCATATCTTAGCCTTTTCTCCATATTTTCCTTCTCTAGGAATGGCTTCTTGATAGCCATCCTTCCATTTTTTCCTATTTCTTAAGGACATGATTTTCAGATACTTTCATCTGTGATAGTTTTTTAAGGCCAACTTTTTCTTTTTATCTCCACTTGCTCAGTTTCTTTAATTGTTTTTAAGAACATGCTGCACACCATACCGAGATATGTCAGGTTTTCAGCAAATAACTTTTTGTTAATCAGCTGGTTAGTGCAAAAATACTATTTATGCCAGTCAAGCGGTGCTATCTTTTTTTTTTTTTTGATTCAGTTAAAGAGAAATGAGAACAAATTCCATGTGCTTGCAACACAATGCTAATAACAAAACCTATAGATACATTTTAAAAATTGTTCTTTTCTAAGTTGTCTGTGGTGTGTAGACACAAACTGGTTCATTCCTTGAGTTAGGTGATTTTTTAAATACTCTAATGACTCACAGGTCAGTGTTAAATACCTTGACAAACAAACAAGGGAAAAAGGTGTAAAATCAGCAAATGTCCAAAGAAAAAAATTGAAAGACCTTAAAAAATGTTGGGGAACTTTAGCTCTGCTCGAGACCAATTTAAAAAATGATATGAAAGTCTTTTGAGCAGCACTGTACATTAGGGTAATTATCTTGGGTCACTCACTCTCACTATTTACTTATGTGGCCATGTCAACACAGTTTTAAATTTGCTGATAAAGCTCAGAAGATTATTACAGTGGAAATAGGCTCTTTAAAAGACATATGATAGAAATTGTTACTAATAATACTAATAATCACTGGATATTACTTCAGTGCTGTGTATGTGCATAGTCCCCACACAGGCTTCCCCAGTGGCTGCATGACTCTGGCTGTTCTTACTTTGTCATCTGTAAGAGTTTGATAATGATTTATTAAATAGTTAAATCTAAGAATAATTAACTTACTTTACTACTACTTTACTATACTATTAATTACAATTTTGAAGACACAATTATAAAGTGGGAAATGTACACGTAAACGTTTAAGATTGTATTAGCATTAGTAACTGGCATATCAGACACACTATGGAGTAAAATGAATGAAAAAGAACAACAGGCAGATCTTGTGCAATTCTTACCCAAAAGTTGGTGTTATTGATGGCTCATTACCAAATGTTTAGTTGCTTGTCTAAAGACTGGGTGATCAGAGGTTGCTTATATTTTTTATGTCAGCTCTGCTAATGGGTTACACCGATTGGAGGGGTTGTTGGTTGAGCTAATACGGACTGACAAGTAGCCAGAAAGAATTCCGTTTCTCTACGTGCCCATTATTGTTCCCTGTCACAATTAATCAGAAATGAAGCACATTGATGGAAACACAAAGACCAGAGGGCATGACAAGGTCTAAAAACAGGGGTCGAGGCTTTAATGGGTTTACAGACAGCCCTGTACCAACAACACACATTACTGGTACAGAGCGGCTGTGCCCCATGCATGATTGACTTTCAACCATCAACGAAAGCCAGCAGACGACATGTTACTTACTTGTGTACAAGTCCGCAGTTTGGCCCTGTGAAAAAAATTCAGTATCACAAAAATCAGGGCTCTTATTGCTTCAGTATACATAAATGCTACATATACATTAAAAGCTCTGCAACTGGATTACCTCTTTGACTTCTTTATGTGTGTGGATAGAACCCGTGAACCAGCGGACTCCCAGGAAGAGTAAAATATCCGAGTATCTTTTTCTCATGTCAGTTTAATGGAATGAGCTGCGGAGTTAGCCACGATAAGGCGTTTCCTAACAGAGGCGGCACCTTTGCTTGTGTCTTCTTATTCAAGCAAGGGCTCATTTAGGGCCACGTAGTGGCGAGCCACATTGTTGAGCACAGTCAGACACTGAAACACATGAAGGAAATACACTAAAGCGTCTACTTCAGTGAAAGAGTTGGCAAGGAACCACAGTTGAATTTGTTGCCATCGACAATATGAGCAGCAGCCTGGTAATAACAACAAATAATAGTCTTTCATTGGTTCACTAGCTAAATGGATCCAACACAAGAAACTTCACAGGTAATAATATTTCTTGTGGCTTCTTCATTTTAATTGGGTAAGTCTTTCGAAAATCACTGAAAAAAACCTGATGTATCTGGATTCTGCTAAGCCTTGACTTTCATCTTTTATGTTCGAAGGTGTAGATAAGAACATTGTTTGCTTCTCTTTGAGGAAAGCTGACCACCTCAAACCCAAACCTGCAATAAACCTATTTCAAGTTCTCGGCTACTGGCTGGATGAGCAAACCATAATCTGATTTGAGTTCAGGGTCCTTTTCTGGGTTGAAGTCTGACTTTCTCAGAACTTGTGCTCATCCAAGACTTACCAATGATGAATTGCATGACACGTAAATGCACAGAGGTTTGGAAAACTGTGCTGCTATTCCCTGAGCAGATTAACAGATGTGGAGGTAGAAAAAAAAATTAGAGGGGGAAGTGAGAGACAGAGGGAAAGTAGTGTGTGTGTGTATGTGTGTGTGTGTGTGTGTGTGTGTGTGTGTGTGTGTGTGTGTGTTTGAGTGTGTGTGTGAGGGAGAGAGCTAGAGAGAAAGAGTCAAAATAGACTGCTGCTGCAATAAAATCATCAGGTCACATCAGACTAGTTCTCAGGCCCCAGGGTGGAAAGAGTTGTGTAATTCATCGATGGGAAGAACACACACACACACACACACACACACACACACACACATACACACATACATGCACGAGTCAAGCCAGCAGCCATAGTTACTGGAAAAGAGTGAAGGGGTGAACAAATATGTAAACATGTATCAACTTCATAGACCTTTATAGCTAAACAAATGAATGGGAGGTCTGGATCAAACTACAGCATTATATTACAGCAGAGTGTGCGTTTCCGTGACAGTATTCCAATAATAGGAGAGAGGAGAGACAAAGAGAGGATGGAAGCAAACTGTAGGAAGACAGACAGTGTGACATTATAATTTGCACGCCCTTTAAAATTAGCACACACCATTACACAAAACTCGCTTCTCTGAGGAGTGAAGAAGTGAGAATTACTCAAAATGGCCATTTTCCCTTAAACTACACCATAAGGTTTAGAAGAAAGAAACATAATCTTCCTTCTACAAATGATAACTCTATAACAGGAGTGCATGCTCTACAATTTAGATGGACAGTAGCCCTGGATGGAAAAAACAAAACAAAAACACTGAAGGCAAAAACCAGTATGCACAGGGCAGGGAGTCATCCAGACTTTCAAGCACCTCCAAAGCAGCACATCAGGTCAGAAGCGTGACTAGTTCCATATGTAGCATGGATATGGGGAGAAATTGTGCTTATGGACCAAGGTCCCTGCTTATGCTTCCTGTTTGGGGAACAATTTCCCAGTAACCAAAGGAGAGAGAGGACACAAGGAAATATAAGGTGACAAAATAAAAATGGCCATCTCATACTTCCTTGTGTGAGGTGTTTGTTCTGATATACTGCGTTTGTTTTTTCTACATGTGTCACTGTCCATTATGACCAAACATCTCCACAAATGACATTATTCCAAATGTCTTGTGGTTTGTTCACTTTACAAACCCAATGCATCAGCCCTGTTATGAATCAGATTGACAGTTGGGATAACCTTTGCCTAACCCAATAGGTTGCCACGGACTTTCATATTTAACACATTTACTGAGGTGTGAAGTTAAATTTCTACTCATGGGAAGGTTGTGGCATTGCGCTAACACCCACCTGAAAGCTCCAGACCAGCAAACTGACAAATCTTCTGCCTTTACAGAAGTTCTCTGTATGAGCAGTGGGGGTGATCTTAGTTTTTTTACTTAGCTTTGCTTGCTCAAACACAACCATTTCTGCATTACACAAACTCAGTAATCAATAATTGTATAATTGTGCAACCCTATTACATTTTTTTTTAATAGCGGTTGAGGTTTTAACATTTATGACATGATGTCAAGCTCTTAGTTTTAAATCATTCTGAAGACTATCAGTATATACATGAACATCACACACAGTCATACTGTTCATGATCCTGACTATAAAATTATAAAAGGACTTCTTTGTTGAAGGAATGCATGTAACACTGCCAGAAGCTGAGTTTAAGTTTCCTTTAGAACATTTATTTTGTCTCTTCGTAGCTGTAAACACCTTCTCCATTTACATCAAGTTATAGGCCCTGATGCTTTACCTACCTACTACTTTATAAACGCTCAGAGAAACATGAGGAGTAAGGCTAAAGTAGGACATCTGTGGGATATTTAAAGCATACTTTGATGCATTTCTGTTTGCCTTGGCTGATATTTTTCTGTGCTCACACACATATAAAAAAAATAATCTTAAATCAATTGGATTTTTAAGCAGTAATACTTTTTAGATTACTCTCTAGGTAATGGTAAGACAGGCCTTTCCCCCCCCTTATAGTCATCCCAAAAGTGCAAATCAGATTGATGAGAGTAGTCATGTCTTTAACAGCCTCTTATACAGCTGCCACTACTCTACCAGGTAATGGAGACCGGGTCAGCGGGGTGCTTTCTCCTGCACAAGCTCAAAAACGAGGACTCAAGTAGTTTTGCTAAGTTTATTATCTTTCTGCTTGTCTGGGCATACTGTATGCTCTCACAGTAAATGAGGATCAAACTGGTGAAAAAAGCAGTTATACAAAGGTCTCACCACAAAGAAGGAATTTATGCTACTTGGATAAAAGCTAAGTAACACAAATCTTGAAGTTGCGAAGTCAATGAGCTGAAAGAGGCCCCAGCAGCTGCAAGAAATGCTGAAAATATAAGTTTACTTCATTTTCAGTGGGCACCTTTGCCTTAAAAAATGCTAACAGTACCAATTCAGGTAACATATGCCATCTGGTCATAGTTTGAATCATTATATATATACTGCTAATCAAGAGAAAGAACGAAAATTGCAGGTATTTCATGTACTACAGCACTTGAAATATAGGAAAAACAGGTATTTCATATTCTTTTTCCTATTAAAACCTAGTATAAAATATAATCTTCATATATTCTCTAGGCCTAGAGTGGAGGATGTATCCTTTTCAGGCCAGTTATTATAAGATATACATACATTTGAAGCAAGAAAATTAATCTGGGCTTTCCGGAGTGCATGAAAGATAGACTTCTAGCCTCTGTGATGTGATCCTTCACTGCTTTGTGAAGGCAAATTTCTATCTTGGTGTTTTGAAAACAGATGTCTTCAGTGAGGGGTGAAGCTGAGAAAAGCAGAGCACACAGCAACAATTGTGACTTATCAATCACAAAGTAACCACACTCTGCTTATTTTACTTACTTACTCTAAATCTGACCAGAATTTAGCAAATGAGCAAATTTTGCAATAAACAATGCTCAAAACTAGAAATCAAGATCATAAACTGAGCAGAAAAGTGTTTACAGAGGGTGAGCACAGGGTCATTTTCTCATAGAGATCTTTACCACCTATCTTTGTGCTCTAACCATTAGAAGAAAATAAAGCAAATCTATGGCTATATCCATGTTTTGCAGAGACAAAGTTGATGAAGATGGCACTCACAATCAATGTGCTTTTCACACAAGGACTTGGGAACAAGACTTATGTGTCAGGTTTCCAGTAATGCGCAACTAAAATTGAGTGATATCATTGGTCTGGCAGAATCTGATGAAGTTAAATGCATGTTTTTAACAGAAAAATAACTTCATGTTTTAAATCTCTAGCTGCTCTTAAAATGACATTACCATCAGTTACCTATGGAAAGAGGAAACTGCATTCTTGGACTGTTGCTTAATGCCAACATTACACAACAAAACTGGAAAGTATAAATTGTAAATCTCTAATAGCGCTGTAATTACTCTTCTATTAGTAACAAGATACCTTGGCCTCCGTGTTTCCAAGTAACCAGGAGAAGCAAAGATGAGCAATTCCTCCACAGAGTCAATGAGAAACATGCTTGGTTTGTGTCTCCTCATTAATCTACACGGGACCTTCTGATTCCTCCAGCTGGCAGCGCTCCACAGTCACTCTATGTCCAACATAATGTGCGTGTGTAGAAATGTACAGCACGCCTATGGTCCCAATGTGAAGTTTGTATCTGCATGCGTATACGTGAAAGTTTTGTACCGTATACGTAAAGCTTCATTTTAATTTGTAGCGCTCACATCCCAAACCGCAGGGAGCCATCATGCTACGGTGCCAATACTACTGAAAACCTAAATATATGGCTAACATACAGGATTTTGTAAAACTACTTACAGACTCACCACTTCATTAAGCACACCTGCTCAACCGCTTGATAATGGAAATACTGAATCAGCCAGTCACATGGCTGAGGCTCTGAAGAAACTGCTGATCTGCTTGGATTTCTCTACACAACCATGTTTAGAGTTTACAGGGAATGATCAGAAAGCAAGAAAATATCCAGTGAGCAGCAACTTTCTGGATGAAAAGGCCTTGTTGATGCCAGAGGTCAGAGGAAAATGGCCAGAGTTGTTCAAGTAGGCAGGAACTTAAATAATGATTCATTAAAGTGTGCAGATGAGCATCTCTGAACAAGCAGATGGGCTACAGCAGCAAAAGACCACACCAGATGTGACAATTAACACACAAAATATTAAAAATGGAAGATTGGAAATCCATTGACAGGTCTCAATAATAATGCAACAACATTCAAGCAGTAAGGTCAGATTTGGTGTCCCATCCTATTTATCCCATCCTCAGATGGCTGCTCCCAGCAGTGCACCATGTCACAACACTCGAATCATCTCAAAAAGGTTTCTTGAACATGACAATGAGTTCACTGTACTCGAATGGCCTCCACAGTCACAGATCTCAATCCAATAGAGCACATTTGCTTTGGAATGTAGTGAAGCAGGCGATTCACACCACTGATGTGCAGAAACTGTGTCAGGCTATCATATCAATATGGACTAAAATCCCTGAGGAATGTTTCCAGCACCTTGATGAATCTATTCCATCAAGAATTGAGGCAGTTTTGAAGGCAAAAGGAGTTCCAACCTGGTGTTAATAATGTGTTTCTAGTAATCATTTCTGAATGAAGAATGAACTAATTGCTATATTTTATTTGTTAGAAACTATAAAAAGAGCCTATTGACACTGACCGTGGTGAGTCGACAGACTTCTTCTCAATTGATTTCACTTTAGTTGAATCCACTTGGTGTACCAGTCAATGGGCTGCATAGCAAAGGCTTGGTCAAATGAAAACATAGGAACAACTACACACACACACTATGGAGTAATTCTGAGCAGTCCCTTGTCAGCAAGTAGCCCTGAATTTGACAAACTATGAGCTCTTAGAGCAGATTTGTGTTACAAATAACATCTTTAGTGAAGTGGATGCTTGTGGCTTCTACTAACAGCAGGACTCTCCCAATCTCACAAATCAGCCGGCTGATCATCCACTTTTGCTGGTCTTTTATAATCAGCGGTGTGTTATGTGGCATAACAAAATGATATAAAACTTTCAGTGTGAGAGTGATGCTTTGGTTTGTCTTTGAGCACAGTAAGAGGACACGGTAGTGTCACGGAGGACTTTGTACTTGGGGGCTGGCTTACATTCATACAACATGTAGGATTTATAATCTAAGTCACTCGGATATTATAAACAAACACAGCATAGTTTTTGGGCCACATCCTGTCGTCACTGTAAACAAAAACTGATATGGACAGTTCCCTCTCGTGTTCCCAATACGTGCACCGACAGAGCACACTAGTAGTTGCTGTTGACATGCTTCACTCTCAAACACAATCACTGGTGTCCTGATGAGAATGGCCTCACAGAGCTAAACCGTTTGTCTTTTGTTTATGAGGGTGTTTCCACTGAAATCAAATTTCTCTAAACAAACTGTTGCTGGTTCACTTTCTCTAATCTTTAATGCTTAGATAATCTAATTTGTCCAGATGGCCAACTAGTATGTATAAACATACAAAATAAGACGGCTTCTTCCCCTGTCGCTGTTCTTCACCCCTTTTTATATTCCCTTCAAAATTAAATCGTGGTTTCGCTGTGGTTGTAAACCGAGCTGATCAGCTGTGCTTTGTTATGTTTGCAAAAGGCAAATAACAAACATCCTTGTAGCCAGGCTGCGGGCTGTCCGATGGTCCACTTCTCCAGAAAAGCGACTAACATGTTTCTTTCATTACACGGGCTGCATTCATTTTATCTTTTCAGCACCGCTAACATAATCAGCATAATGGGAACCAGAACCCCATCCTGACCTAAAAACAATTGTTTTACTATTAAAACTTCCAGCGATGGAATACGAACTAACGTTTGCAGCTATTTTAATTAGTTTCTCAAGTGAATAATTTTAGGGTTTTATGTTTCTACTTACTTATTGGCACATTTAAATGGGATTCATTAAACAAGAAACATAGAGCTGCCAAACGTAAACTGTAAAGCTACTAAACATATTAACGTGGTGATGTTTTGCAGTATCACGCTCAAATAGCTTCACTGTTTAACGAGACAATGTAAACCAGCTTGCCAGCTGTCAAGCAACAGCTCACTTTGTAGATAAATATCTGTTTTGAAAAAAGTGCATGCCAGATCTTAACCAGAATAATTAATGATATGCTGCTCTGAACCAGTTTTCCACGCTGCTTTGAGTTTCTCTGTGTGGTGTTTGTTTGTGGTCTTAGCACAGCTAATTTCAGTTTTTCAGAGAAGAGAAAATACTTTATGTAATACTTCTAAACACACATTCATGCGAAAAAGAAAGTTTCTATGTACACCATATAATTCAGTAGTTTGTTTAACCATCTTTAGCAGCAAGTATTTTAAGTAATTAAATGAATTTCTAATTTTCTCCCATCATTTTGAATGAATTTTGGCCCACTCTTCTTTACCGCATTGCTTCTGTTAATTAAGATTTCTAAGCACTGGTTTATAAACAGGTCTCTTAAGGTCCCACGGCAGCATTTCAGGTCTCGATTCTTGTCTTTTTCATATTTGCTGATGTGCCTCGAATTATTGTTTTAGTTGTCAGACAGATGACCTCACATTTAGAATACTTTAGGGTACAGAGGAGTTTGTGGTCGACTCAATGACTGCTAGGTGCCCAGATCCTGTGGCTCCATAATAAGCCTCAATCATCACTCCTCCCTCCATCACAGTGATTGACAGCTATGAGGTGTTTGTGCTGACATGCTGTGTTTGGTTTTTACAAAATGTGGTGCTGTGTTATAGTCAAACATCTCCGTTTTGGTCTAATCTGTCCAAAGGACATTGTTCCGGAAGGCTTGTGGTTTGTTCAGATGCAGCTTTGCAAACATAAACTGTGCTGTCATATTATTTTGAGAGGAAAGAGGTTTTCCCCTGGCAAAACTTCCAAACAAGCCATACTTGTTCAGTCTTTGTCTAATTGTGCTGTCATGAAAATTTAACATGCTAACTGAGGCCCGCAGAGTCTAAGATGTAGCTCTTGGGGTTTTTTCAGTTTCTCTGAGCATTACAGAGTCAGACCTTGGGTTTGCATTAGTTGAGACATCCACTGCAAAGATTGGCATGAGTGGCGAATGTTTCCCACTTTTTCTCTGCAGAATGATAGACTTCAAAGAATGTGAAAATGGTGTTAAAGAGGACATGAAACACAAAAAATATAAAGGCTCATTTACATCATGGAGCCCTGCTCTCAAAAACGGACATAGCTGGAAAACCATTAGTGGTGTTGGATTTAGGAAATAAGTTTAAAAACGTGTTTAGCGCCATCTTCTGCAGTAGGGAACGCGACATCATGCGCTTGGTGTATTGGTTGTGGCTAACAAACTTACATTAATTTATGTTAGCTAACTAGTGACAAAATTCAGAGGAACTCAACAGGAAAATAACAAGACTAAAACTAATACCCAGTCTTAGAGGGTACAACCAGAGTTAAGAAACCAAGGGTATATTGTTGAATTTCACTGTCAATCTCTTGAGCAGTAAGTGGCTCTACGTTGTTTGGCTAGCTGAACTTAAGAGTTTCTTAATGTAAAAATCATTGTTGCAGACAGGGGGAGCCCAGAGTTAGCACTTCTGTCACTAGTTAGCTAACATAAATTACAGTAAGGCTATTAGACGCAACCAACCAACCACATGACTTCATGTTCTGTACTGACAGAGGATGGCACTAAACGTGTTTTTAAAACTAACTTTAAGCACTTATTTCTTTTTCTTGTGCCTGTCCCATTTTGTTCTTTAGCCGTCAGAATTGTTGTCTGAAGACCAACAAGGATACCCAATGGATTTACTTTGCCAAATGGATCATCACAGCCTTGCCGTATTGGTCCATTTGATCGACCTTTGTTGTTATTATTTATTTTATTTTATTTTCAGTTGCTACAGACGGGACAGACATGACTGAGGGATAGGAAAGGGAGAAAGAAAGATGAAGGAAAAGAAAAACAGAAGGGAAGAGGGACAGTGAGAAGGGGCACTTAAAAAGAGAAGAGAAAAAAAATCTCCTGGATCACCTGTTGAGAGAAAAAGAAGAGAAAACAAGCAAAAAAAACCAGAGCAACATACTAAACACCATCGCGTTTATCTAGCTAAGTGTAAACAGCAGTAAATACTAAATATTGAATGTTGTTGTGCAGCAAGCAGGACCGACAGCGCACAATGTGCTTGGAAATAGCAGCCAGTAAAGGTGTAGTTTATGTCTATGAACAGTGAACACCTGTATGCACACCTGTGTGGATCAGCGCGCTTGTATTCAAAAGGTTTCCCCATGTAACGGTCTGCTAGAGGATGTAGAGAGCCATAGCCCTGTCCCCCAGGGCATGAAGCAGGCATGGAGGAGATCCAGGCTCCAGACATCCAGAGGCCCCAGAGTGCGAGAGCCCAAGGAGGACCACCGGAGGGGCATCCGTGCCACCCTCCTGGGAAGAGCTGAGGAGAGCCCCAGATGAGGGGTCACCCAGTAGCCACATACCTGAGCGCCCAGCCCCGGACACCAAGAACTTATTTCTTGAATCCAACTTCACAGACGGTGTTCCAGCTATGTCCGTTTTTGAGAGCAGGGTTACATGGTGTAAATGAGCCTTTATATGTTTAGTGTTTCATGACCTCTTTAACCCTTCCCAGTCTGAAGGGCAGTAACAACTCCTTTTTTTTTTTCAAGGAAGTTTGCTGATGTCTTTTCTCCTTCCCCCTATGGTTCACATATAAATTCTCCAGACCTGCAAACTGCCAGTATTTCTGCTCTTATATATGTGCTCACACACTGATAATCGTTTGATCAGGTACATTTAATTAGCATTACCTGGGTGCTACTTACCCTTTTAAATTTCTATGGAAGCAGTAAAGCTGTATTTAGTCCTATTTTGTCAACCATCAGAGTAAGTTTGTAATTAAGTGAGCTCAAAGACTCCTTTATAACTACTATAATATTCAGAGGCCATTTATATTCCTGGTTTGTGCACTTGGTACATTTATTGTTAGATTTAGAAAAATAAAATAAAATTACAGCCTATTACAGCCTACTACTGAGAAAGACAGTTTTTCAAGTTTTTTGTTTAAATCATGGTGCATATTCAAATAAACATGTGCATTTTGACGTCAGCGGATGCTTGTGGTAGCCCAGAATGTTGCTTTAACTTCTGTATCCTCACAGCACAGAACGTGCTATTAGCCATCAAACTTTCCGTTTCTATTCATTTACTTTACATCATTTTACGTGATTTACTGTTCACGTCCCAAAGCTGTTATGTGTTGTTGTTGACAGTCTGGATATTTATGACTGCCACCAGGAAACATTTCCATTGCACTTTAAAGATACTACTATTTATCATCCTCCAGCAAGATTAGTAAAAGTAAAATTCCTTAATCTGGATCAGGGTTTGATATGCTTTTTAGGCTGGACAGTTTCACTTTGTCTCCCTTGATTACATCAGATTGTTCAGATAGTCTTTCAACAGTTCTTTAAATGTAGGCAAACACCCTGGGATCTGACTCGTTTATGGTCCCTTGACAGCTGCAATGTCTACTTCTAGCTAATATTTTACTTCATTCGTAGCAATCTGATAAGAAATCAGTGCTGCTACAGAAAGGATGAAGATCTTCTTTTCAGTCCAGAGATGCCTAAAAAAAGACTTTATGATGCTGTGTATTAGGGAATTTCCAGAAAAGAGTCCCCTAATCTTTAGTTTATTGTACAATAGTTTGGTTTGTCCAAGACATGTTTTTGAGATAATGTCTTCACATCTTTTCATTGAGCAAAATTCAGTGTTTGAACTGTTTCACCAGCCTAAATTGCTTTAAGTTGAATATATGCTCTCTTGGCAGGGTCGCAACAACATCTGTTATCATTTTTTACTTTTAATGACATAATGTTTTAATGTGGGGTTCAGCCTTCACCCACTGGAGGGGGGAGCAGTGCACAGTGAGCTGAATCACGAGCATTTTTTAATGAACAATTTAGCCAACAGGTCAACCATCAAACACAAAGAAAATTACAGGCTAACTCTACAGTAATGGAGAGCGGTGCCTCATTTTAAAATGGGTTTTCTGAGCTGATTAGTGAGCTTCACTCTGTTATTTTACATAAGATAAACCCAGACTGAAAAAAAGCAGTAATGATTTATTTTAACTTTTTAAACTATAGCTAGAGGCAACCAACCAACCAGTGCCATGAAATTCAGTCTTTTCACCACACCCCAACACACAAACTCCAAAGCATGAGTCAGAAATAAAAATCTGTATCTGTGCTAAATTTCCCAACACGGGAAGGTGTCCCACACACCCTGGATATCTGTGACAGTCAGGCGTCTAGCGGTTTTGCTGATAGTTTGCTTAATAATACCATCAAACAACATTCATCATATTTATTTCACGAATTAATCCCAAGTCTGAACTTGTCTTCCAAGTGCTAGGCCTCACACGAAGCCTGCTGTGCTTGGAGGCAATCGACTGCAAACATGCTGTGGTTTTACCGATGCATTTGAGTCAAAAATGTGTCATCTTGTTAATACGAGTTAAGATATCAAAGAATATGAAGCCAGCCTTACATAATCGTGTTGATCAATCACAGCTATTCAAATGCATCTGGGAGTAGATCCCAGATTAGGTTGCAGCTTCAGCCTCAGACACTAACAATTGCAGCTCCACGGTGCCAGAGCTGCTGGGAAGAGCGTAATCTGGCAATACTGCTCTCCAGCTTTTTCTTGAGAAATAGTGAATGTGGCAGAGCAGGTTTGTCTCTTCTCCCAGTAACGGCCCCTCGCTGTCTAGCTGTGTCACTGGGCGCTTATTAGCATGTAGCTGTTCCCCGTGAGCGCAGTTGGTTTACCTCGAGGGATCAGGGGTGCATAGCCCCTCATCTGGTTCTTATTTACGAGAATAAAGGTGGAGGGGACTTTTTTTCTCTTCCCTCTTTTTTTTCTTTTAAGGAGAGCGAAATCTTTTTGTTTCTGCACTGCTTCTGATTTCGGCTTCTCAATTAGCTTTCTTGGATTGTCAGCCTTTTGGATGCTTTCTCTTGAAGCATTTTACATGAACTCAAGCATGCAATTGTCAATTTAATCACAGCTCAAGGCCAAGAATTTACAACAAAGAAAAGTAAGAGGAATACAATTTCACTTCCAGCTTTCATCTTCTGAAAAGATCTATTACTGTATACAAAAGTCAACTGCACAGGATTATGTGACAGGACACATGATTAATGCATTGCTTTGAGAATAACCCTGTGAGAAATTACCCATTTTCTCTACTCACTATAGTCTAAACCCCCTCACATGATATCTGAAATTTTAGCGTGCTCTTTCTTTTTGTCGTCATATGGACAAACAGGCCTTGCTACAAGGAGAGTTCTTAACTACAACTTTTTTTTTTATTCTTTTGGAGAGACACTTGGTTGCCCTCCACTTGTTTTATGAGCCCAACTCTAAATTGTACCATATGTTCCCAAAAATCACTTTTTGCAAAAGTACATCCAGCAGGACTTTGAGTTAAAAATAGACACTAGGGAAATTTGGAGGTTGTTCAGGTATGTTGTTGGTTAGCTTCATATGGTAGATCAATTGAAGACTCTCTATTATGATCAAGTATAGCTACAGATGTGGTTGGAGAACAGATTTATATCTGAATTGTGTTAGGATTCTTTGGCTGAAATCAGATCAAATGTTAATCTTAAGCTCATAGCCATTACCTGGAAAAACGTGGGGTACATTAAAAAAATATTATTGTGACCCCCCCCCCCCACACACACACACACACACTTATTAGTCACATGAAGCCAAGTCTGAAAGTACAGGATGCATTCCAGGTGGTTATGTAAAGGCTTTTGTACAGTATGCACACACACACACACACACACACACACGCACGCACACACGCACACGTACACAGACAGACTTAGACTGAGAACTTATTTCACTTCTAAACAATCATTAAGTGCAAAATATTAGAATATTATGAGGGAGCATTTTCACTTCCTTGCCAGAAATTAAATAGGAAGATATACAACAAATTCCATTCGTGAGTCAAGCAGAGGAATACAGCTGGTCCTTTAAAGATTAAAAATGTCTAGCAGCAGGTCTAAAGCTCACTAAATGCCAACTCTTTGATTTGGATAAACAAACTAAAGAAAGTGGAATTTTAAATTGGCTCAAGCTAGGTGAGCAGATTATACTCCTGGACTTGTACTTGACCTAATACGTCACCTTTGGGCTTGGACACTGAGGGCTCTTCAATTGAAAACTGCTGTTTAGTTGGGTTTGGTTGCTGGTTAGAGATACGGCTTAGATCACCAGTGACGATCTTGAACATTAACGTTGGGTCAGTTTGACACAGAAGCTGACGTTTGCTCTCTGTGGAAATTTAAAGTCCAGGTTAATCCTGGGAATGGGCACATATAAATGTTCAGTAGGGGACTTGCAGGGAGCAATCTAAAAATAGTACATGGCTGAAAGTGGTGCAGCAGACTTTGAAGGGGTTATTTTAATCAGATTTTAATCAGGTATGGTTTCTTTTCTCCTTTTTTTATGGGTGGAGTGGCGGAAATTTGGCTCTCACTTTGGAACTCTAATGAGAATCAGTGCTTTAAAGTGCTCTTCATTATCAGAGATATTCAGTATACTTTAGGTATGCCAAAGTGTATCTAATGTAACTGCAACTAACTGGCTCCATGGCTTATAGTCATTTGAAAAACAAAGGTTTTACTGTCTAGCTATGTCAGTAGTGAAAAACAGAAGTAGACTCTTACTGCACTTGATTAACTGATCATCAATGATATAAGTAAACTTTATAAAAGCAACAACTTTGACAGTTTGCTGGTCTGGAGCATTCAGGTGTGTCATAAGATGATTTAATCTTCCTAGGAGTGAACTTTCCAGCAAATTCACCCCAAGTTCAGACCATGCAGTAATCTGAGGTACTGCAAAAAAAACAACCCTAAAAATTTTCAGATTCTACAGGCCTCAGTTAGTGTACTGCAGTAAAAGGATTTTTGTTTATATAGTGCCAATTCACAACAACTGTGTCATGGTCCTTCTGTCCTCGCTGTTATGGCTCACCATTTTCTGCCTGTATCTCTCCACTTAGTAGTAGGGATAGGAATCAATAACTGGTTTCCTGCGGTTCAGTTCCTTTGAATTTGTAGTCTAGATGCCTGTGGATCGGTTCCACTTGCACTGATTTCAGTTTGTGTACCAGAGGAGAAAATTACTGGTGCAGTCTACAGTGTGAATATGGATATTTTATTTATACTTATTTCACAAAAAGACAAGAATATGATGGCATATGAAGTGGAAACTGCATCCACAACAGAAACAACTGCATTATGCTGCTAACATGAACTTCGGTTCTTTGTAAACACCTGCACAGATAGCATGCTAAGTTAGCCAAGAACCCAGAGTGATGATAAAGCTGAGTGAATGCTAACCTCAGCCCAGCAGCCAGACCCTGAACTTCCAATAGGTAACAAATGGATGAGTCAGGCTGCAGCCTCAGTTTCTACCTGTTCATGTTGCTACAGTAGAATCACTTTTGTGGGAGTAATGACCCCAACACTGATCACAACAAAGAGGGGAAATACCGCCAACATCCACAAGCATTTGACCACACAGCATGCAATTAATTAGCATCAATGTAATATCATTGAAATGCTTCTTAGCGATGGTGATGACTCCCAAAACAGAGGCAATGAGAATCCAATTGGAATCATTTAGCAATCAAACTGATAAGTGATATGGATAATTGATAATTCCCATCCCTACTTAGCGGTCTCTCTCTCCTCTATCATGTCTGTGTGTGTGTGTGTGTGCATGGGTTTGTTTTAGTGTAAAAGTGACCATGATACCAAGCATAGCAGCAAATCTACAACAGACTAACTGAAAAAGAACAGAATCAAGGTGTGGCAATGACCCAGTCAAAGTCCAGACCTCAACCTGACTAAAATGAAGTGGCAGGACCACAGCTGTGCATAAATGCCAACAAAATTCAATGGAATGAAGCAAGAGTGGATTCAAATTCCTCAGCAATGTGAGAAACTGATAGGATCATACAGCAAATAATTACTTTCGTTTATTGCTTCTAAAGATGGCTCTACAATGAGCTGAATAATGGGTTTTACCAGGCTCTATGAAGTCATATGAAAACCTTCTTTTTCACATGACTGTACATATCCCATTTACAGGAACATCAGTTTTACACTTTGGGAGAGTTTGAATAACCCCCAAACAGAAGTAAGAACCAATAATAACAGGGGTGTCAAACTCCATTAGCATTAACCGTCCTCTGCAGCGCTATAAATATTTTCTTGAGGCTCATAAGTCCCATCAGCATGCTTCTTATATTTCACTCGTAGTGTACAAATCATGTACAAATATTTATCCTGTGATGGAAACTTGTGGAGAAACAGACAACAAAATGTCAGCTATCTGAAATAATGCAGGGAGTGCAGTTGTATAAAAACCCCTGAGATAAGGATTAGGTAACAGCAAAGGTGAAGCTGTATCTACAGATAAAAACCTGTAAACACATTTATTACTTACTACTGCATATGGTCCTGTGATGCACAGCAGAACAGCATAGCATATAAAAAATTTAATTCATTAAACAGCAGTTTTAAAAGATAAAAAACAAAAAGGAGTTTACAGCCAGATATCATAAAGGGAGCATAGCGGGTAGCCAAAAATTCATTTTTTTACTGGACCCATTTCTTGGATATGCTTTATCTAAAATCTCATATTTGATTTACTGCATTATTTCTTGTATTTTTTCTTCCAAATACCCATCAAGCCCACATCCCACATTTTAAATTCTCCTGTATTTTTCCTCTGATTTTGGGGAAATTGTTTTATTTTTTTTTGCATCTATAATAGGCACACAGGCTTGAAATGTTTCACTGGATGCCATTTGTTCCACATAATGTTTTAGATCTACAATTTCAAGCTTGTGGGAGATAAAATCCCCAGATAACTGAAGGCAAAAGTAAATATGAGTTCAGATTTAGAAAAGCTTTTTTTCCCCCCTCTTTCTCTTTTAAAAGAATATTTTCAAAAAAAAAAAAATCACATTTCCAAAGATTAGATCAGCCTTTTTTTTTAAACCTTAAACTTCAGAGCACCTTGAAACTATTACACTTACCTTTAAGTTTTACTAACTGTGACCCAGTGTCCCCAAAGTACATGCACATAAAAATGCCACAGAAATTAATTATAAGGAAAGCTGATCTTCCCATTGTTAATTTTCCAGTTAAATGTTGCCATCCCTGTGGGAGTATAGAGAATGCAGGAGGAACAAAAAAAACAAAAAACCCCAAAACTCATCAGCAGAGGTCATTCTCGTGGCTCAGGCTGTATATGGTTTCAGTCCAGGAGGCAGCAGGGTTACGGCTGTAGCTGTTAACACACAGACCAAAAAAATACACACATAACACAAACAAAAGACAGCGGTTTAACTTTATTCCGTAAGATACAAGAGAGACGGCCTTTTTGCTTTGATGCTCTGTCTGTCTTTTCTCAAGAATGAATACTATTATAGAAGGTCATTAAGATTCCTGCCTAGCAACTCAATGGCATCAGACTGCATTATGTTGGCTGTAAGCCTAAAAGGCAAAGAAAACATTGGCCCAAGTGATGATCCCAGCTTGGCTGAAGAAGCAGGGAAGATATATTTTCAGTAACATGACATCAGTAAGTGTGCAGTGCCAGTGTGTTGAATCATATGTTAGTGGATGTCAACTCGAAGAACTTTTTCACTTCATAGCGTAGTGCCAAAGGGCTACCTTTACCTCTAGTGCTCATAAAACATAGCCTTACAATTCTGCTGCAGCTAAAGGTCTGCATTTCCAATATATGCTCCTTATTCCATATTTGTATAGCTCATGAACTAACCTAGGGAGGATATGCAACACTCTGGGTAAAAGCTAGTGATTGTAAACCTGCTGTTATAAGATTAGGAGACATGGTTCTTAAAATGTCTAACTACAGGCAATCTTCCCTGGTCTGTCATAAAATTGTCTTTGTATCTCTCTCTCTTGCTTTCTCTAACCCTTTCTTTCTTTTTGGCTTCTGCAGTGAGTTTCCATGAGCCAGTGATGCCTTCCTCTCTCAAGAGCCTCTAAGATACCACATAGTAAATGTAAAGCAATAATTCACAGGGGGAAAAAATGACTGCATGGCTAACTGGTAAAGGCATGGTTGGACTGGAGGACAATGAGAGGCGGATGACAGATTGATAACGGAAGAGATGGAGCACGTACTTCTGTTGGAGCCATTATTGTTTGACTGCAAATACACGCTGCGGTACGCCTGAAGCCAAACAGTATTTTGATAGAGCAAATTCAAACCGCTGACTTTTACAGAAGCTGTAGGAGTTTAGTGTCTGGCCCGGTTTGGATTCACTGTGCACCTGAGAACGAATAGTTCAGATTAAAGGCATTCACTACTCTCATGGCCATTATTTATGTTTTTATAGATCCAACTGTTCAGGTTGAACGTGAACAGTGTTGCTAATGATGATGATGTTGATAATAATGATGCTAATGTTAAACTCTGTTTAACATTAGCATCTTTTCTTTAAAATTAGAATCTGTGATTTTATAGTATGGTGCAAAGGCTGACCTATTAATATTTCAAGCATTTAAAAAGGTACCTAACTTAGGTAATTCCTAAAACTTGTTTCTGCTCATCTGGACATAGCATTTTTGACTAATCATGGGCAGTAACTTCAGTTTCATGATCATCAATTAATTTGCATTAATGATCATGAAACTGACCTTATTGCCCATTGTTAAACAGTGGTGCTAGTTACAGACATTATGCACGTATACTTTTTATAAGGTTGGGGAAACCTGCAGTCAGCTGAGACTGAAGAAGTCACTTGGAGGATTGACGAAATGTTTCTTCCACTGAATACACAATGTCCAGATGAACTGAATCAACTTTTTGGGATGAACACATTGTTACAATTTTTTTTAGCTGAAATTACAAAAATGCCCAAAATAACAGAGTTTGACAGGAATAAAATATTACTTATGTGTCAGGTGATTCCCAAAGAATTATTAGCTGAAAACTATCTCAGCACGGAGTCCAGTCTGTCCTTAAGAAATATGAAAACACCGGACAAGTGGAAAATCAAAGTGGAAGGCCAGAAAAAACTGTCTGCAGCAGTGAACAGTATCTGAAAGTCATGCCCTTAAGAAATAGAAATAAATCCAGGGAAAGCCTTGGAGATCTATCTAGCTTTTCGGTTGATCCATTGACTTTTCGTCAAATGTCATCAGAAATGGTCTCAGTGAAAGAGTGACTCTCAAAGAGCCATTCTTAAGGAATGGGAATGGGAGAAAAATTATGTCAAATTAGACAAGAACTGTAAAGTTCATATACATACAGACTTTATGAAGTTCTTCCATTTATCCATTCATTTTCTGGGCAAGAGTTGGGGTGCCCCTGGACAGGTCTTTATTAAGTTGTAAACAGTTTTACTCAATGATGGAAGAGCATCATTTAATAAAGCCACAGTTCATTACATAAATCTTTATCTGTCCAAAAGAAAATATGCAAATATACAAAGGACAGAGATCAGGCAATGGGAGAAGCCATCAGCTAATTGCTTTATTACTAACCTTTTTCCATGAATGCTGAATTTCCCACAGTCTTATCTTCAAATAAAACTGAACAAATACAAAAATGAGTGCCCCTGTGGACTTTGCAAGCCTGTGATTGTGTTATTTGGCATTACTAACACCTCCCGGTGAGCTATTATTGGGCTGAAATTTTGCACTGATGGGGACAATTATCTGGTCTTTTCAGCCCATGAGGATGATGTAATTAATTGCAGTTTTATTCTCATGTTCAGCCCTAGAGAATTCTGTACGGTCAAGTAGCAGCAACAGCAGCAGCAATTTAGGTCATGGACACAAACTGCATCGTAAACTGGATCGTAAAGGGAGCTTAAAAATAGAGATGCAATAGCTGTTTTTCACAGATTCGATGACTTGGAGGACCACTAATTTCAGGGTTGCTGTGTTGGGAAGAATGAGAAGAATGAAGAAAATACACTCTCTCTGATGATTATGGCAACCATTGTTTGCTTTGCACTTGTGAGTTTAGGAAGAGAACATAAAAATCCTGAATGGGTGTCACGATGAGAGAAGATCACATCAGGACACAGAGTAGGTACCAATGTCCTGTGCCGAATTACAAACTATACACTTTTATTGATCTTTTCCCAATAAGAGTATTTTTGCATAAGCTTTGTTGATATGAGTAATAAATGAAACATTCCCACACCTCGAGCTGTTAGCAATGCATGAAATTATTTTCTAAAATAGAAAAATGTGCAAAAATTGACTGGCTGACCCCAACTTGATTTATAGCTGCTGGAGAGTAAATTGGTTTCCAATGGGAAAAAAAAATTACTTTTACCCTTCACTTTTAGCCTCACTTGTGTCCATAAAGCAATTATTCATGAGAAAAATATGTTGATATTTTTTTTCCATCTCTGTTTGCATTAATCAAACCAAATCTCTCAAATGAAACTGTCAGACGTCTTGTAAGTTCAGAACCAGAACAGCAGTAAAAGGAAGTTTCCAGAGTGGCTTTTTTACGATCAGAAATTTAGTGATTTGCTAAACTGATGTCCGTCAGGTGATTTATTTTCTCTCTTTTGCTCGCCTGTCAGGCTTCCGTTTGTGTCTCCATTCATTCCATTTCAAGTTCATGTCATCCCTGATATGCACAAAGAAAAAGAAAAAAAAGCGGTTCTTTTCAAACATGAACATTTGACAATGCAGGATAAAATAAAACACCCTTTGCAGCAGTCATCCAGATGTTCACTGTCCCAGGGTTGGAATGTGCTGCCATGTGAAGCCCCAGAAGAAGACATTCATTAAAGGATTAAGGCCCACACTTTGTACTGACGCATGAATGAGGGCCACTGAAAGGAGAAGAATGAAATGATCAAAATGATATTCAAGCACCATTTTGCGCATGACGGGAGATGCTGGCGGTGTAAGTAGCGACAATCAAAACAAAGTGCAAAGATCCTCCCTTTTCTGAGGCAGCGCCATGCTGGCAAAAACAACAACGGAGGTGGAATCCTGCTGAGGCTAAGCCTCTTTGATGCACTTTTTCATGTCATGTTTTAAGGTGTCAAACAGGCTGAGATCAAAGAAGCCATAATAACGCCGGCGGTTCTTTTTAATGGAGCAGTGATCAACAGATTCTCAACAGGCGGGAAAGGCGCATTGTTTTTGAAGCAGCAAGTCATCCACAAGATGTATTCAGAAATTAATTCAGGAAGGCAATGTTTCATGGGAATCTAATCTTCCAGGGTCTTCCAGTAAGACCTCATTTTCAATTTAAGATCTCTGAGTTCTCAAATAGTTCATTCTTTGGGGTCCTTAAACTGATCTTAAAGTGGTTCGGCTGTAGTTCCAAGCCAAACAAAGGCATTACATTTCTTTGCTTGTTTATTGAAAGTTTCAGTAATAGGCAATTTGGCAGCAACAGAAGGAATCCTCAGCCGAAAACCATAAAAGTGGCAGTATGTGTGGTCTGGTGCTGCCGTTGCAGTGAACTCCGAAGAAGTGAGAGGAGCAGGGCCAGCATATTTCCCGTAGCATAACACATGCCGACAGCAGGCAGACATGGCAAACTGGACTCTTCTTGTTCTCACACTCTGTGCCAAATTGGAGAAAATTCCTCCAGTGGCAAATATCAATTACTCACTTTAAACAAACATCCAAGGCTTTTAAATATCAACATGGTGCGTGCATGTCTCTCTATAGGGCATCTGATACGGGGAGACCACACACATGGGGTCGCCTTTCAGTATCACTTTTCTCCCCGCAGTCACTTTTTCCCCCACATTTATACTCCAAACATGCTTTTGTTGTCAGAATCAGAATGAATTTTCCTCTGATCTTAATCAAGGTAAGAGGAGAAGATGTCAACCTCTAGGCGAAAAGAAAGGTTACTTTCCCTCGGGTGACTGTGACTGATGCTGTCGAGCTGTACTCGCCTATTTCTTTGAAGTCTTGTCACATAAAGCATCAGCAGGAAAAAAAACACATCCATCATTTTCATTCTAAAATGTCTCACTTGTACATTGCACATAAGTTAAGTAAGTCCAACTGCTACGCCTGGCACTAGCCCATCTGGTCCAGATATATAGGCAACTTCAAATGGTCAGCTTCAACCTTAACAAATATGAAACTGCAGCCACAAAGCCACATGGTCCTTGTAAAGCCATGCAGATTAGATATTAAAGTGTATAGCTGACGTGGGTGGACTGCACAGCTTGTGGTACAGAAAATTCAACTCAGCGTCAAGCACATAAAAATCTGCAAAGGAGGGATAAAACCTGCTGCTAATCATTTAAAGTTCTGGATGAGGCAAAACCACAAGAAGATGATGTTTTATTGGCTCTATGTGAATGTAAAAACAGTCTGCAGGCACAAAAGAACACACAGTACGAGGCACGCTGTATCACTACACCCTGAAGAATGATTGTTATGACAGTAATTTGAGTGACAAATTTCTATTTTCAAAATCTATTTTTGACTCGGTAAGAGGGTCTATACTCGAGTGTGAATACCATGTTCAAATGTGCACAAATGAACCACACCAAAGAGGCAAACACCCAAAAGTCCCATTTAAAAGGACGAAACAAAAAAGTTATAAACCCTTAGTCACCGTGGTGATTTAGACAGGTAAAAAGAGAAAGTGAAAAGTAGAAGTAACACCAAGGTGCCAAAGGAGATACCTAATTTCTGTGGCATCTATACCGGATGTTTTTTTGTTTCGTTTTGCTTTGTTTGTTTGTTTTAATGTAAAACTTGCTATTATAATCCAAACAGGTAGTAGAATTGAGTTAAACAAAGGTTAAACTGAATCAAACAAAGGTGTAACCAAGGAAAATGGCTGACAGTTTTTCTAGCAGGTATATTTTTTTTTGTTTTTTGTTTTAAATCCTGGGGGATTTTTTTTACTACAAAGATTTATGGTGCATTCCACAAAAAGTAGAAGTCGGAATTTGTGAGGTTGCAGTCGCAAATCAAATCTGGAACTCTCCCTCAATTTAGATTTTTTAAAAAGCAACGTCAGAGAAACGCCACAAACCTCGAGTCAACAATCCAAGATGGTGGCAGAGAACATAAACAACAATAAAACTTTTAATCTGTACTGTCATTGTTTTATATTTGTGACTCACTAAAAAAGCCATGGCACCTTGGTGTTACTCATACTTCTACGCAGACCCGATGCTATCCGTGAATGTGCTGTTGCGGTGTTTTTAAGCACAAAAAACATGGATTATGCTGTACTGCCAGTGATACCTGGCTTTATCTACCTTGGTAAGAAGCAAAACAAACTCCAGTATCTGGAATGCAGAATTAGCATTCATTTAACAAACTACGATATCACTGGAACTTGCTAACCAAGCTAGCTAGCTAAAACTAACAAGTTAGCTCCCCAAGTCTACCCACTTTTCAGATAGTTCTTTTGAGAGTGATACAGCATATTTTTATTGTTATTGTTTTATTCTTTTAGTATTATTCTTAGAATTGTAGAAAATAGTAACTCACCATACTGGTCATTTGCTAGCTATGATGTGGTGATCTTAATCTTGAACTCTTACACTGTACAGATGTTAGCAGCACCACATGCTTTAACTTAGTGCACAAGATTCCTTCATTAGAGGAGGGCTTTGTGTTTGTGTGTGTGTGAGAGAGAAAGCTATTGTGAAAAGGAGTCAAAAGTCCACCACTCACCAGGAAATTGAAAACATCAGGGCGTTTTCACACAGGAAGGGGAAAGGAGGCTTTGATTTCTTCAAGTGTTGACAGTGCAAGGACACCTTATCAAAAAACCTCCCTCCCAATGGCTCCTTGAGCAGCACCCAATGCAGCGAAGACTTCAAAAGAACTGCAGGTCATTCAGTTTAATGGCAGCACGATGGGAAATACTGATATGATGCAATTTCCGTCATTGATCATTCGGTCTGTTGTTATTGTAATTGTGATCTGGAAAAGAAGGGCAACGGCTCGAGTGTAGTGAGATCCAAAATCTCAGTTTACTGTTTAAATTATAGACAAAAATGAGATGCAGTTGTCACGCTAAAACTATCAAACGGCTGTTATCTGAACTTTGGGGTTGTGGAAACCCACCCTACTGTAAATCCAAAATAAATCTTTTTGTGGCGTGGTAGGCAGTGGCTGATTTGAGGCAGGCTGCAAACGGGAGGCTGGAAATATCACACGGTGAGAAAAGCTCTCGACTGTGAGAATAGAGATGAAGCTAGGTTTTCATATCAGACTAATAAGAGTCATATGGCGAGAAAAAGCCACCAGCAGTCCACATTAGGGCTTGATGTGGAGAGGAGAGTGAGAGATGATGGCAGCGCAGTGTTTTTCTAGGGCTGTTGCGAAAACAGACACAAGGATTCAGTGCAAGTAGCAGCCACTTCATAATGTGTGGTTTTTATAACCAGTTTTGAGTGTGAATGCAGACACAGTGTATTAGAACTAAATACAACAATCAGCACAACGGGAACGTGTCGAAGTATTTGATGAAGAACTGGAGTTTTAAATCATGTGCTAATTATGATGCTTATAAGGAAGCTATTGTTATGTGTTTTATAAACTAGCAACCTTGTCTTTATAATGGTTTGTCATTACAAAGACCTTAAAGATGATCGGAGTCTCTCTCAGACTACCTTTCACTGGGACAGCTGGAATTGGAAGAGCCTATACCAAAAGGTCTCACAGGTTTCAAGCAAAACCCTTATTTCCTTGCAAATCTCTTCACCAATATTAGCTTTAAACTAGCAAGGCGTTTTTTATTTATCTCGAGACTGATGGTGTCCAAAAGTGTAAAAAAATAGCTACAGAGGGATTTAACTTCTTCTTGTGGCTGTTTCCTTCAACAGATCACCTGCTTCCTATTATGATTATCCAATGGGTATTCTGGGCATGTGCCCAGGAGCCCTTGTACAGTTGGTGGGCTATCCAATAAGAGTGGAAATAATAATTATAATATAAAAACTGAACAACTTTTTTACTTTCAACTTAGTTCCTTTTTTGTTTTGTTTTATTTTGTTGTTGTTGTTTTTCTTTCTTTCTTTTTAATTTTTGGTGCACTTTGAAAAATCACCTCAGCTGTTGATTTGTTGATTGCAGGGTTGAAAGCTTGGCCACCACATGTCAAAGTCTCCCTGAGTAAGACATTCAGCATCTAATTCCTCACTGCATGGCTTACCACAGCTCGTGTGTGAAAGAGTGGCTCTGAGAGACCTTTGGCCTGCTAGAAAACCTATGTCGTGTAGCCCGTGCACATTATCTAAATGTTTTATCTACCACACTTCTTGATTCTTACTAATGAAGTAACCAAACTTCCCCTCGTGGACTAACAAAGTCTCACGTTTAGCTTGTGATTAAGTTTCGCTTGTAGCAAACTCAGCAACACAAAGGGGGGGCAGCCAACTGCATGCAATGCATTATCAGCTTGTATTGCCCCAAGAACAACATTTGTTGCATCACTTCACATTTTTGCATGATGACTTCTGTTTTGAAAGGAATACAAAAGGCTCAGACACAAGCAAAGACTATTTTCTGTGTGGGATGGGAATAAAAGCTTCACTGGCACTGAGGGAAAGTGTATGTCTATCCATAAAACCTGAGCTGCCAGGGGCTTGTTTGACCCTTTAAGCTCCTATGTTGTGTTTAGTGATAGAAGAAGGCACACATGCATCCCCCACTTTCCAAAAATATAATGCAGCAAACCGAAATACACTTGGTCCCCTTGCATGCTAGCCAGACACAAGGTTGCTGGGAATATTTCTTTTGAGCAAATCAGAAGCTTTAGAGGTGCTGGGTTCAGTAGTTGACTTAACTTTGCTGAAGCCAGCTCTTGCTGCTGCTGCTACATATTCACTAGGCTTTGTGGAAGTCTTTGAGTATGATTGATCATAATTCATAATTCACCCAGCTGGCTTTTTGTAGCAGTGATGTAACTTCCCTTTTCACGCTCAATGATCACATTTGCAGTTGACCTTTTCTTGCCAAGGAATTGTTTCCAGAGAAATGACTTATTTTCTTCTTCAAACATATTAAAATTCAAACATGAGGGGTTTACATAATGTGCAGCCAGCAGGGCAATAAGGGAAACAGACAGACAGCTGATCCAGCAAATCAGGGATCTGCATGCTGATTCACACACCTGTTTCGTCCAGTAGTGAGCTGGACAAATGAGAAGCAGACAGAGGATCCGAGGGAGGCAGAGAATGACTGAACAGCAGGATTTTGACACGGAGTAAATCAAAGACTAGAAAGAGTGTGCACCGTGGAGCAGCAGAATAACAGGTTCCTTAAAGACATATGAATAAATCTTCTGGTTTTTTTTAGTTGATTTACATACATGTTATCCAAAGGCAGAATAAATTTGGAGCAGATTCTCACATTCTTACTACACTGTGCACAGACACATAGCTTAAAGACACATTTACGTTAGCTTTTAGCTACACGTTGCAGTTTCTCTGAGAATTGCATTTTTTGACCTTTGGGGTGAATTTGCTGTGCTGTGTCCATTCATGTGAAGATCGGCAGCTGTCTTGAATGTTCTTTCTCATTAAGGTCATTGCTGGTGTCTTTCCTGCTTGGCACTGGATTAACACACACCTGAACGCTCCAAACCAGCAAACTTCCAAAAGATCTGCTTGTATAGAGGTGCAAGCACTTGCTGTTTATCAATGAATCGAGTACATTGTGTCTACGTGTACTCGTATGACTTTGCTGCTTCTTTCCTTCTTCCCAATTCCTGTGGATACAGTAAGAAATTTTCCACATTTTGGCTTAATTTTTGTTGATAAATAATGACACAGTATAATATCACATGTGTTGTTACTCATCTGAGGTTGCATTTACCCAATTTTAAGATCTAATTTTAAAGACCACATTATTTTTTATTATGTCCTGAGGATCTACTTTCTCTTTGCCATGAATGCATTTTTTAGATCCAGCAGACTCAGAGTAACACTGCCAATTGATGCTCAGTGATATCTGTGACAGTAAAACAGCAAAGCAAAGTGGCCTGAAAGATCCTAAAATGCTACCCTGAGCTTTTTCAGTTGTGTACTTACTGTACTGTGCAAGAGTGTAAAGGCTGGATCGGTGCCTGTATGCGATCAGCCAACAGCAGCTGTGTTTGTTTGGTGAATCACAAACAGGGTGTGTTGGGAATATAACTCTCTGTGCCTTAACTTTTGAACATCTTCATCCACGATGACGACTGTCAGTTCAATGACAATGAGTTTGCTTGGGATCTCACAATCTGTTTGATGGATCAAAGTTAACGTGGAGGCGATATATTTCTTTTTAATGGCAGGTGATATTTGCGTAAGATGTTCTCTTTGAACACGTGCCGATGGGCGGTGGTGGCCAGCAGTGCATTGGAACAGCGAAGCATGATGTAGTTGTATAAAAAGAGACCTACAATGTGTTTGGCTCTGTGTTTTCTCAGGCTAGTGCGGGAGTCAGAGGAAGAGAGCGAAAGCAAGATTTTTATGATTGCATTTTAAAGCAAAGGTCCTGGCAGGTGACCTCCCACTAAATTCACCAGTGTAGACAGGTTAAAACCTTTCTCCAAAGCTGAACTCTTAATTGAGGGTTTCATTCACTCATCAGAAACAAAAATGCCAAAGCACAATTGATTATTTTTTGTTTATACCTATGAAAACATTCAGGTTTTTAAGGAACGGGAGATATAAGTGCATGCAGCTGATTAAATGTTAAATGCTTCAGCTCAATGGGTTGTGAGGAGAATGAGAGCTGTGAAGCAGGTCTTATAGATATAAAGACACTATGGAACCAAAGACTGTATGTAAAAGATGGGAGTGGGATTTGGCAAGTGGGGGAACCCTAAGTTTTGCTGCAGCAGTGCAGTGAGGTTAAATGACTCACTTAGAAATAAGTCGGCTAATATTGTCTATTGTGAGCTCCAGTAGATTTGTTTTCCTTGTGGACAAGCTGTGGTCGGCTGACCTGTGCTGCTGCTGGTTCAGAGCCTTACCGCTCTTTGTGGATTTGGACAGCTGCACACTACAATATATAAGCAGATGTTACATGAGCCATCATGACTTCAGTCCAAACCGGTAACCAGTATAAGGCTAGTGTAAAGGTGGAATTGCCACGTTTTACAAATTGAACTTCTTCTAGAAGCCTGTTTCACAGAAGCAGTATTGACACCTGATCTGGGCGTGTATTTGTAGAGTTATTTTGAAGCATTATAAAAAAAACAAAAACAACCTTTAATTTCAATAGAGGGCAAAAGATAAAAACTGCATTCGGTACAAGCACTTTTTCACATCATGGAGGTAGTTAGTATATATTCCTATTGTATATATTAATATGAATATTTATATAGAGATGTATATATTACTTAATGGTGTCTCCCTCATGTTTCTGCTGCTACTCAGGACCTTTCCTAATGGTGACTGAGTTTGCACCAGTGGAAAAATTCTTATTTCATTTTATTGTCAGAGATTTTAAAACAAGATAATATCAAGTGTACTTTATGTGCAGATCCAAATAGTAAACAGAGATTAGGACATTGCATTTTACCATATTTACATTCCATATCATAGCTTAAGATATTATCTTGTCTTCCTCTCCTGTCCTCTCTTTCTTATATCTGAGACTGAAGTTATTAGAGACTGAAAAATACAAAAACTTTATCTGTGATTGCTTTGGTAGCAAGCAAATTAACATGATTGCCCATAGTATGCATAGAAGATGCAGACCTATATGCAGACGCTTGCTAATTACTAAACTTGGAAAAAGTGCGATGCAGACTGTAAATAGCCAACATTCGTCTTCAAAGTTGTGTCACGGTTTGTGGAGACAGACCGTGCGGAGGTGTGTGTGTGGTGGACCCAGGTGCGAACACAAGTGAGGAGACGGGAGGGAACTTAAACAAAAAGCGAGCCTTTTATTGTTGCTGATGAACATGAATAAAACAAACGAGAACGAGAGCAGCACAAGAGCAATAACTAAACAGAAACCTAAACTGGGAACAAACTATGAAAGCTAACTATGACAGTAACCGTGACTGTGGCGAGGAAAACAGACGACCTGACAATGACACACTGAAAACAGAGGACTTAAGTACACAGGAGGTGATTAGGGGAAGAGGAAACACACGAGGGCAAACAGCTGACATACATGAACCTAATGGCAGGACAGGGGAGAGTACAACTAAGAACATGAACACAGAACACAAGACCTTTTACAAAATAAAACAGGAAACTAGACATGACACAAGGGGAACCTGATAAACCATGAACTAAGCTGCAAACTAGGCCTGACCGAATAACTAGATAACTGAAAAGAAACTGGAATACAGATGAAATAACAAAATAACATGAAACTCAAAAACACTGGGGCGCATGACAAATGAATTCACTTGATATCATTTTGTGTTAAACTGCTTGTGTTGTATTAAACTGTCACTTAATTACACATTAACTAAAGATACCAGAACACCACGGTGGGTCACCCACTGTAACCCCCCGGGGATTCCACCTCCTCTTGAGCTTCATGGCCATCACTATCTTGTTGCTTTCTTGTACATGTCAGTGATTAAATCCAATGTGTTGCATACAACAGGTTGAAACAAGGACTGGACAATATGTCAAACTTTTCCAACAGTCCATTCTCTCTAAAAATGTGATGTAATACAATCCACGTACCTTACAAATCAGAGCAAAGGTAAACTTGAATGAGTTTGTCACAGAATCTTCAACATTCACCTCGGACATATTCAGGCATTACTGGTCCAGTTCTGATAATTTCAGTTTTCATGCAGGCAAAGTGAAGTAATTATGGGTGTGTGGCACTGTTTGGTGAAGGGGAAGAAAACAGGCACCTGCTGGTCTTCATTAAAACTGAGGTCATTGCCGCTGGCTTATAGGAAGGAAAGCAAGCAAGCTTGTCCTTTCTGGGCAGAAAATGCAAGGTGGGTGATTCGAAGCAGATAGAACTTTGCCTGTAGGCAGGGTGGGTGAAAAATATTTCCTTCAACAATCCTCACATTTGTCCTGATGGTTTTTCTGCTAAAAACACTAATAAATGGTGGTGTTATGAAGCAAGCACAGAAATCAGACGCAGTGCTTGACTGCTACCTTTGAAATGGCTTTAATGAGCTTTTAGATATTATTTTTCCACACTTTTTCAGCTTTAAAATCGAACTACTTAGATGTGGAAAAAATTATAAAAACATGCCAGATAATAAACCAAAGACTGTGTTTTTCTGATAACAGCTCCAAATTACGGGTGCAGAAGTTTCCATCGACAAACAAGCCACAAGAGCTAAGACCTAAAGCCATTTGCCGACTGTGTTATCAGTGTTTTTTTATCGGTTTTATTGAAGCCTATAGAACTGTCCAGGATCTCTGCAGTGATGAGCACTTTGGCTCTGGAGCGCTGCACTATTGGATTTGCCCACGAGTAAACGGGAACAGTGACCGTTTCATTATGACAGAGCTTTTTGCCCATTTCCAGTATTGCACTACCTTCTGATTTACTGGATTCAAACCCTAGCCTGCATATTAAACGAAATGCCTTAAACCTGTATGGCTGGAAAGGAGGCTACTTGAATAGAAGTTTATGACTGAGTTTTCACTCAATTTATGACCTCAGAAAACACCTACCTAATGACGATATGGACTTATTTGCTTAATTGAATTTTTCTTCAGTACAAACATTAATTTCATTTCATAAATCATGGTCCCATTTAGAATGAATAAAATGATAAGCAGGAGAGGATTTGTGGGTATGAGTGTGCACAATTTACCGTCAGATCTCACTTCCAGTGCAAAGACAGCAACAACCAGAATGTTTAGCTTGAGGCTTATCTGTTGAATTCAGACCTAACTAATAACTCTGTTTTTTGCAGTGCTGTTGTTTCTGGAAAGTATAATTACAGATGTCAGGAAAATAATATTATTTGCCACTTTAAAAAGTGCCTTATCAAGCTATATACCTTATCAACAAGCATGGAGTTGCAGAACATGTTACATTAAGTTATTTCAGCAGTTTATTTCCCTCTTTGGACCCCAAATTAAAACTACACATGGCAGAAAATGTGTCTTTTAAGAGAAAAGGTTGAGGGTCATATAGATGTAGACTGATTGTAACTTTTTTCCCCTCCAGACTGAGGACAAATGCTGCATTGGGTGATTAAATCCAGGCCCTACGCTTAGACGCTTCTGGGGCGGATTTTCCGAGAGCAAGGGACTTGGCGCCGGGGATCCTGTGCATTTTCCACCCTGATCTCTGCTTGGCAGAGGCCTAAATAATAAAGCTCTTTTTACTGAGCTGCCCGGGGTTCCCTGTATACAAACACAAGTCCCCTGCCCCTCCACCCCCCTTGTCTATGCTGTTTTAACATGACCTGCTGCCACAGGGGTTTACCTTACACCCCCACTAAGCCCCTGTCCTGCAGTTGTCTGAAAGCCAACCCCCACTCTATCCCTGATTTTCTAACTCTCTCTCACACACACACACACACACACACACACACACACACACACACAGACATGCTGGGGTCAAGCCATTTTGGTCTTGAGGTAATTTTACTTGGACCATGGTTCTCAATCCTGGACTTGATCAGAGGAAGCAGCAAACAACCTCACCATCTAAACCAAATCACACGGTTGAAAAAAGGTATGGAAACCCTCCAAAAGTGAAAAAGTGAAGGTACATTGCACCCATATACCTCCCTGCAGGTCAGCATTTCACATATGGTTTTGCGCTTGACTGTTATTTTTAATTGCATCATGGAGTACAGTCGAGTCCAGTACTATCACGGAAACGTAGCGAGCGGTGATGAAACGTCCATTCATGCGGCCATGCGTGGATGTGTGTTTATTTAACTACTGTGCAGGTTAATCTTGAGCCTCAAAGCCTGGTGCTGTGCGTTAGTGCCAATGCTCACAAACCTTGCACGCTCTAATCAGCCTGCCAGCTTTGAAACCTGAAGCGCCAGAGCAACCTCTTCTCAGAGTTATGACCCAGGCCCCTTAGAGGAAACGTTAAAGGTAAATCAAAGAGCGTTTGCTGCAAGCCTTTGCATGAATACCCCGCTTGTCACAAAATGTGTGCTTTACAGTAGAAAATGTTCCACGTGTCTAACAAGACTGTTTGTCAATGTGTCAGTGACAGGATTTGGTGGGACCGTCACCTCTACATGCCCACAAACATAAAGCGTTTAATGGCGACCAAGTCTGCGAACGACTGTGTAGGCGGAGGGGTGAGCTCTAAAAGCCAAAACAGTAGCTGAGTTGTGGAGGAAAATTAAGTGATTTTTCCATTTTTATATCCACTGAGCCATTTCTCCCATGTACAATAAAATTAAAACAACACATAAGCCTTGGGGAATACTGGAAGAAATTAGTCCCCAACTGCAGTAGCTAATCAACACAGCCACAACACACTGTGTAAACGCCCATTTTTTTTCTTTTTTGCATGACAGAAATTTTTAAGGCAAGTGTTTTTTGTGCTTTAGCAGACCACACAAAACTCGCCATGATGTGATGTTATTGAAAAATTGCAGATAATTATAGAGTAGGGATGTTTAATAAGATTGTGTAAATGTTCTAGGTCTACTGGAAAAAATGACCGTGTTGATAAAGGCTGTATGCCTGAAATTTAAGTCGTCTTCATCTAAAATAATCATCTATACCAGTCTGAATACCTTCAGAGGCAACTTCTGAGCATAAACTACTTCACTAGATTTAGGTTCATTTATTGAAATGAATGGAAATATCGTACTTAAGGCAAAAACAGACTTTCGTATTTGATAGGACTGGCTTAATTCTTCTATGTGGCCTGAACTATCTTTGGCAGATTTCCTTGCCCTTTTTTTAAATAGACTTCAGGAATAGTTCTTCAGGCTTCTTGATGGGCATTTAAAGGTCTTCTTTGGATTTTGGCTGGGGTCTGGGTTCTGGGGAGGCCAATCCATGACTGATTGTGTTTCGTTTTGTCTTTTTCTGTTCAGGTGTGCTTTTACTGCATTGGCATCATTGTCACACTGAAAAATGAAGTTGTTGGCAATCAGACTCTTTCCACGTGGTACTGCGTGTTTAATCAAAATCCAGTGATGCTTTTGTGTGTTCCTAATTTTATCAGTTTTGACAAGATCTCTAAAATCACTGGCTGAAATGCAGCTCTAAACCACGACAGAGCCTCCACCGTGTTGCACTCATGGCTGGAGACCAGAAAGCCTATAGAACTATTGCTCAAGACCACTTTAAAAAATTGTAAGAAAGTCTGAGTCACTCAAGACGTTTTGGATATTACTGTGAGCAACACTCATTAGCATTCAAACAGACAAAATCTCACTCGTGTTTTTAAACAACTAGAGGAGGCCACACACATACACGCTCACATTGGGTAAAAAAAATGACTGAACAAAGACAAACAAGACTGTTTTTTATCTTCTCTGTGGAGTGAAGAAGAAGAAAACAGTGGTACCAAGCGCTGCTTTGCTGGCGCCAGGCCAGTGTTAAATATCAGGACTCAGTTTACAGTTTGACTTCACAGCAGCACCTCCCTTCTCTGCAGTCCATCTGCGAGCGAGTTACATTTCTCCAGAATGTGCAGGGATGAGGTGCTCGCTGAGCAGCCTCTCCAAAACACGCAGAGTGGCCATCTGTGAATGACAAAGTCTTTAGCACACTTGCTTGAATTTCACTTTCAGTACTGGTAATACTTTCATCTCCCAAGTTTCAAGATTCCTCAAGGTCTTTTTGTTGCCATTGTTTTGATATCCCTGTTGTCAGCTAGACCTTCTTGTGTTTTAGTGGCCTGTCTCTGTTTTTCTCATTTCTCTTTTTCTGACTTTTGTCTATCCTTCTTTTTTCCACCCGTGTGTCAGCGCTCGGCTCCACACCGCTCCCTCTTTACTACTGTGTGTCAAATGTGGCCAGCAACATCAATCTCCGCTGCTGTTTGAAAAGGTAAGACAAATAGGAGGCACTGTGTCATGCCGTGATCGCCGCGGCCTCCTCTCTCCACATCTCTCTGTCCGATCCATGCTTTGTGAGTCTGATGGTTATCTGCACTCTTACGCTAACCGGCCGTGTTACTGGCAAACTGATGGCTTATTTCAAGTTTCTAACCGGCTGTGATCAGGCCTACAATCTAGTCCCTAAACCTCATTTGAAATAAACAACTGCTTACAGAATGCTTGCCTCCTGCTACCTCTCCTGCACAAGCTAAATATAGTGTAGAATTTAAACTGTGTATTTTTGGTTTTGTGGGTGCAGGATGGATCATGGTGTGGATAGCTGATAATATCTGTGAGCTAGCACTCTCGGGGTAATGACGCACTTTACCATCATGCACTGCAAAACAAATCATCTTGCCACAGAGTGAGGTACACCATCACCCATCCTGTGGTAATGCTGGTAATACTGGCAGTTTTGTAGTTCCACAAGGCCATACTTCAGCATGTCTAGGAGCGGGCCATATGACGGTATGCACCATGAGGTGTGTTACAACAACGGCTCAAGGGGGGAAAAACAGGAAGGTGCCATTTATCTTGAGTTGGCTCTGTTTTAAATGAGTATTGCTGTTGGATGATATGATTTACTTCCTTGTTGAGACTTTGATAGCATGATCTAGCACTCGTGTGTGAGGCCAGCACTAACCTGGCCCATGCTCTGTGTGTGTGTGTGTTTATGTGTGTGTGTGTTTTAAGTATAGGCCTAGCTAAAGCGGTAAGCTTAGTTTAGCATGAGTTCTATTGAAAAGAGAAATGCCTGCTGGCATCTCTAAAAGCTATAAGATTACAAGATATCTGTTGTTAGAAAAAAAGGAATGTCGACTGTGATTGTGACTTCTAAATTTGGTCGCTCGTTGCCATGGTTGCCCCACGGCAAAGAAGGTCTTTGGGTTTGAAGCCAATGGCTGGCTGGGTCCTTTCTGTATGGAGTTATTGCAAATTCTCCGTATGCCTGCGTGGGTTCTCTCCGAGTACTTTGGCATCCCCTCACAGGCGTGTTTAGTTAATGTTTGATTCTAAATTGGCCATGAGTTTGAACGGTTGTCTTTCTCTCTGTGCCCTTTCATAGATGGTGACCTGTCCAAGGTGCACCCTGTTCAGACCTTGTGACAGCTGGAATAGGCTCCAGCACTCTAGCCTCCAGTGGTCCTGAACTGGATAAGAGGCTGGATGGGTGCTGCACAAAAGTGTTGGTCTGTTGGGTTGTTCTGAGCAATTTCCTACATTCTCATTCATCCAGGTCAAGGTATCTGAGACTCTCCACCGTTTGTTTTTAGAATTGAAATAGCCTCATGGATGAGAGGTGAAATGTCTTTACAAACTTAAAAAAGTCCAGTTGGCTTCTTTTTTCAGGCTTATTTTTAAATAACATTTAGAGAGATCCAGGAGAGCATTTACCACTATGCAATATACTGTTGTATAACAAAAATGCATTTACGCAAATACATATAAACTGCATCTACACTGCTTGGTAGATGGGTGCCAATGGTGATCAGGGTGGTTTTAATCTCCCACTACAGACTCTTCAGATATTTGTCTGTTGCACCTATTTACCAGTCAGAAAGGCCTGGAAATTCAGCCTTGTATAGATTCTTTCAGAAGTTTTCTGTGCCAGAGTGGAGATGTCTAACAACCGTCTCTATGATACTGAGCCCCAGGAACCTAAAAAATGTTCACCTGGTTTATTTCAGCTCCGCAATGTCACACCTGTTATTTATAACCCAGTATAAAATTACATATCTTAGCTCACCCAATACAGTGTTGCGGTTTTCCAACTGTGACAGGCCCTGTTTTATGAACTGGTAAGAAGAAAAAATGTTTCTACCTCCATGCAACTTCAATCCACTGAGACACACACTTGTTGGTATTTAGAGGAGAAAACTAAAGCAACTAAAGAAGTGACAAAAGACAAGCAGAAGCACTCGGTAAGAAACAAGTGACCCAACCTTCCTCCTGCATGTACAGTAAGTTCTTCCAAGCAGCTCTGAAATGTCATACTGGTACAAGGGGCCTTATTCAAACATCCATTTCTACACGTGGGTGGGCAGGAGTTTCCCTAGTGAGACAGAGGTCACACCCTGCCTGTCCTCATGCTTTTGTGACCTTTCTGCATGCGGTTCATGTATTCCACATTAATAAAACTCCTAGTTGTGTGTCTACTGTGTGGTACATGGCAAAAATATGAGCCCCAGAAATTCTCTCTACAGCTTCTCTTCTTGACAAATTTGATAAAATCTTAAAAGCAGCCTTGCTGGGGAGTGAGTGACAGCAGAACTGATATACTACTGCTCAGTAGTATTTCCACATATTTATAAGCTGATGAACCTGTAGCACCATGAAAAACCCATGACTCAAAATCTAGAAACATGTCTGTGCCAAAGGATCAGTCACAGGCTAACTAGAGAACAATGAGATCATCCAAGAACGGCTCTCTCAGTACTGGCCTTAAGTCAGGATGATCTCATAACAAAACTGCTCAGAGGCCAGTTATCTCTTCATGCCAATGAGAAGTTCACCATTGTCATCTTGCTTTATGCATAAGATAAATATTGTCAGGTTAATCTGCACCAGACACTTTTAAAGTTAATTACATTGCAATCAGTAAGCCCCCAAAATGTAAATGAATTCTCTTTTTGCTCCCCCCCAGACGATCCTGTGCCTGTCTTTATGTAACACTGCTACCACCGTGTGGTCGAATGAGGTACACAAAGCCTTGCATGTATATTTGTAAAGTGGAATTTGGATAAACAATGGCAATCTGTGATCCAGTTGAATCCTATATTCATCAGAGCAAACAGATGGGTATGATGTGCTTCCCTGTTTCACTGAAGGACAGAAAAACATCATGCTTTTGCATTTGGAATTTAAATGCAAAAGGAATTTAAATCTGGGACTCCCCACCATTTGACCTTAGAACTGAAGAAGCTTCTCGGATGAGAGGTGAAACGTCTTCAAGTAACTTAAAGAAGTCCAGACGTTTTTCTTTGCAAGCTCCTTTGACTACGATGACCTGGATGACTGAGAACCTTCACAGACATTTTGCATTTGGAATCATTTGTACCTGCCACCTTTTATCATAGCAGCCTTTTACGTTTGAATTGCAATTTTCAAACAGTGTCTCGGTTTAGATCAGACCAGGAAGAATGCTGGGCTCTGCCATGTGCTGTTTGATTTATCCAAGATAAGTTAAAACCCACATATGACTTCATCTTCTCGTCAGCAACTTAGACTATAGTTCCTGGGGAACCATAGTCCCAGCGTGTGCGTGTAGATTTGTGTACTGTAAGACAGTAATGTGTTTATCTTTAAACACAACTCAGTACCGTGTTATCAGTTCACAGGATCCAGATAACAGAATGACACATTTCAATAGCAGATTCATTACTATCAGTTTTTACGTGGCAGTTAGTTTCACATGAATGGCACCAGCTCCTCTATCAACTTAGGCTATCTCCGTGTCTTATTCCCGTTATTGTAATGCCAGACTGATGTCACAATGTGGAGATAAAGGCTACGACAAAAAGTCTTCTTGGGTCATTCTTGTCATTTAGACGAGTACTTTACTTCTGGCTCCGGCTGTATTTTGATGAGATCTTTGTGAAACTGCAGAACGAATTTGGGTCTAGTCAGATGCCTCCATTTAAAAATGATTTAAACACTAAAACTGTGTAACAGTAACAATACTGCATGTCTCTACTCTCAGGCCTGTGATGGGTGTGGTGCATTTGTGTTTGAGTTATGCTGTAACGGTGAGCACACTGTGTTTCTGCATGCAACAAGCATGAGGAAAAAACAAATGAATCAAAATGTTTATGCAATGCTTTTATTTCATGTTAAAGTAAAACAAGATTGTTACAAAAATACTACACAACCTTAATTCATCATATTTTTCCTGTTCTTCCCTCACAGTAGAAGCTATGGATTAGAGAACCTTTCTAAATCTTTCCCTGAATTCTAAATAAATAGTTCCCTAATTTCATAAAAAAAAATCTCTCCCTAAAATTTCTAGAAATCCTACACTGTATTTACATATTGCATACAGTGAAAAAAAGATTTTTCATCGTATACATAATCAGCAGTGCACTATACCAATAAAACTGTTGATGCACAAAAGTTTCTCAGATTTGTCTCGCAGATTCATTCATAACATTTATATTTAAATATTACAAAAATATTTCTGATTAGTGACATTATTTTCATTCATGTAATTATACAGATCAAAGAGCTTTTTTTAGCCATCAAGTTGATCTAAAGGCTTCCTTTGCACTATAACAGGGATGAGATCACGGTCATTTTTGAGGCTTGTTAGTGTGTTTGTGTCTAAAGCTTGGCTTCGATGATAACAGAAGATGCACTCAGGCTTCCATTGTGCCACTCGGAAGAATCCTGGAAATCAAAAGAGATGGGTCAGATCAGTAGGTTTTTTTTAATGCCTTCAACACAAAAAACACAGTTTGTCTCTGTAGACTTTAGTCTGTTTGGGCTAGCTTCCACCAAAAGAGTCTCTGGAGTCATGACAAACTTTAGCCTGACACATCTGTGTACATTCTCAGTCATCCAGGTCACGGTAGTGTCTTGAAGCTCAGCTAAACGTAATGATAGCTTATGCGCATATTCATACACACTATGTAAAGAAACACCCTAAGCCAGATAAATTAGCCTATATATAGCTGAATTTGTTAAATGTGAAAGAAAAGAGTTGTGCTATGTGTTAGAGCATATCTAAGCACTGCAAAAATGTCAGTGAATATAAATAAATATAAATGTTTCACCTTTCTGTCCTTTGTTGTGTTAATACACAACAAAGGACAGAAAGGCAAAAGATGAGACGCTTCAAGTGTTAATTTTCTTTTTTGTTTACCCTTATATGTACTGTAGAAAACAATCTATGATTGGGCCACGTGCAAAGGTTTTATCACATTCCTTACTTGTAAAATGAACCTTAATTAACAGATAAGATAGGTTCAAGAGCCGTAAACCATCTGACTCTTCAAAACCTTTGTGACACTCGAGTCAAAGATGAAGCTGACTGAACACTATTATCATAAATGAGAGCAAATTTCACCGGAAACCAACAGTAAAAAACCAGCTGTGGAAATCAAGAAATACTCTCAAAGATCAAGAAAACTTAAAGATAAAATTATGTGTCTGCAGGGCAAAAAAGGGAAAGAAAATCCTCATAGCACTGCACAAACAGCAGCAGAAAGTGCGCCTCAATCCAGTGTACACTTTACATGCAACTGCAAAAATCAATGTCTGAAAGTTTTTCGCCACAATCACAACGTACTGGGAGGCAAAAACGATGCAACTGTTAAATCAGTAGAAAAGATTTCATACAAAAAAAAAAACCTTCACAGGTTTGATTTTCTCTTAAAGAAAGGCAGAAGATCAGTTATGAAGATGGAAGATACAGGGAGTGCAGAATTATTAGGCAAATGAGTATTTTGTCCACATCATCCTCTTCATGCATGTTGTCTTACTCCAAGCTGTATAGGCTCGAAAGCCTACTACCAATTAAGCATATTAGGTGATGTGCATCTCTGTAATGAGAAGGGGTGTGGTCTAATGACATCAACACCCTATATCAGGTGTGCATAATTATTAGGCCACGTCCTTTCCTTTGACAAAATGGGTCAAAAGAAGGACTTGACAGGCTCAGAAAAGTCAAAAATAGTGAGTGCAAAGCTTCTGAAGCGTGATCATCGAACAATCAAGCGTTTCATTCAAAATAGTCAACAAGGTCGCCAGAAGCGTGTGGAAAAACCAAGGCGCAAAATAACTGCCCATGAACTGAGAAAAGTCAAGCGTGCAGCTGCCAAGATGCCACTTGCCACCAGTTTGGCCATATTTCAGAGCTGCAACATCACTGGAGTGCCCAAAAGCACAAGGTGTGCAATACTCAGAGACATGGCCAAGGTAAGAAAGGCTGAAAGACGACCACCACTGAACAAGACACACAAGCTGAAACGTCAAGACTGGGCCAAGAAATATCTCAAGACTGGTTTTTCTAAGGTTTTATGGACTGATGAAATGAGAGTGAGTCTTGATGGGCCAGATGGATGGGCCCGTGGCTGGATTGGTAAAGGGCAGAGAGCTCCAGTCCGACTCAGACGCCAGCAAGGTGGAGGTGGAGTACTGGTTTGGGCTGGTATCATCAAAGATGAGCTTGTGGGGCCTTTTTGGGTTGAGGATGGAGTCAAGCTCAACTCCCAGTCCTACTGCCAGTTTCTGGAAGACACCTTCTTCAAGCAGTGGTACAGGAAGAAGTCTGCATCCTTCAAGAAAAACATGATTTTCATGCAGGACAATGCTCCATCACACGCGTCCAAGTACTCCACAGCGTGGCTGGCAAGAAAGGGTATAAAAGAAGAAAAACTAATGACATGGCCACCTTGTTCACCTTGGTCCATCATCAAATGTGAGATTTACAAGGAGGGAAAACAGTACACCTCTCTGAACAGTGTCTGGGAGGCTGTGGTTGCTGCTGCACGCAATGTTGATGGTGAACAGATCAAAACACTGACAGAATCCATGGATGGCAGGCTTTTGAGTGTCCTTACAAAGAAAGGTGGCTATATTGGTCGCTGATTTGTTTTTGTTTTGTTTTTGAATGTCAGAAATGTATATTTGTGAATGTGGAGATGTTATATTGGTTTCACTGGTAAAAATAAATAATTGAAATGGGTATATATTTGTTTTTTGTTACGTTGCCTAATAATTATGCACAGTAATAGTCACCTGCACACACAGATATCCCCCTAAAATAGCTAAAACTAAAAACAAACTAAAAACTACTTCCAAAAACATTCAGCTTTGATATTAATGAGTTTTTTGGGTTCATTGAGAACATGGTTGTTGTTCAATAATAAAATTATTCCTCAAAAATACAACTTGCCTAATAATTCTGCACTCCCTGTAGTAGTTAACAACATTTTCTTATTGTTAAAGACTGTAATCAGCTTAATGTTGGTTATTGCTATAATGTCATTTTTAATTTCTTTTCACATACATTACATGTTCATCATTTTAAATAACTAAAGCAAAGATGGAGTGAAAAAAAGGATTAAGTAAAGATCCAACTAGCAAGGACTTTATTCCATTCATGTTGAGCGTCCATACTTTTAACTAGATGAAATCTCTGGTGGTATTAGTAGGATATAGGACAGCGCTGTAAGCAAGCAAAGGCAACAACAGGCAAGAACAGGAAAATTAGCAGTACCGCGCTGACTTCATCTGAAAAATCACAAACACTACGCTGTGATTCAAATCCAATCAAAGCCATGCCGCGGGCAGCAACTTCACACACTGGCCTCCTAAAACACAAGAACACTAAAGTGAATCACACAGCATGATGAGCTGTATGATCTCGTTCTTGATTTCCTACTGTGATAAGCCGCGCTGTTTTATTTCTATATGGAAGTGCCATTCGCATTTATGAGGAAAGTTTAAGCCAGTCAGCTGTTCAAAAATAGGATAGTTAGAAGTAGCTGTAATCCAATGTGAGGAAGTGTTTTGGAATCAACAGGTTCATGCAGGGGTTAATGATTACCCCCAGCTGACTTAATTGTCCTTAAGTGACTTTAGCTGATTTTAGTAGAACTGCTACTGAGAAAATCAGTAGCAGGGCTTCATGGGGAAGAATAAAAAAATCACATGATTTTCACGATTGTGTAATTATGATTTCTTTTGCACGATCCTCAGAAACACATAGAGACAGTAAAACAGGTGTAACAGTGAAAAGGGTGTACAGCAGGTGCTCTTGATCAGTGGCAGTGTGTGGTGATTGCTTTGTGCTCCTACCTTTGTGCACCTTTATGATGAGCTAAGATTTGAGATTTTTTTTCATTTTTTATTTTTTTTGTGGAAGCAGAAAAGTTTTATTGATCAGGCTTGAGAAGAAGTCTGCTGCTCGGAGATTAGCGATGTGGCTCCGTAGTCTTGTCCTGACTTGTGCCTCTCCGCCTAAAACAAATGCTTTTGATCACTTCTCATTCAGTGTTTATAGAGGAGTGGGGCTCCAGTCTGGAGTGAAGTTCACCAGAATCTGATCACACATATATGTTTAGTGGTTGCTCGTGCTAATCAGCTTCAAATAGTGAGGCCGGAGTATGTACACAAAAAGCTCAGGCTTCACTGTGTTCTAAGTGCTCAGTTTTCACAAAGCTTGGCTCTGTGTTCATATTAATAATAACATAGTCATCTTAAACAGACACCTGCTATTTAAATGCTCCATTTGTGAGGGGCAGCCAATCAGAAGAAGTCTTAGTAGAGTCCAAGTATAAAAATCTTGAGCTAAAAATTTGTTTAATTTGACTCTTTTTAAGATGGCTTGAGAGACTGAAACACATTTATATATATGTGAGGAATTAAACTTTAAGCACTTATCAGCAACTTCACCACAGATCTTGGAGACTCACCCAGAAAGAGGAAGAAATGTATGGTGACAGAATGACTTAAGAACAGAAGAAAATCGCAACCATAAAGTCATAACGGCTGACAAGTTCCATAAAAGTTTACATAAGAATATTTAAATGTGCAGAGTGCCAACAGAGTCAGTGAATATTCAACAGCGTCTTTTAGCTAAACTGATGCAGACATGCAGGATCACAGAAGACAAAGGCAAAAAACAGTCCTCCTCTGTGGAGCCCGGGATGCACAGGTGACTTATCGCTCACGACAGACAAACACTTAACACATGGATCATTTTCACAGTAGACATTTTGACACACTATTAAAATATTTTATTTATGGCATCTGTTGCAGTACATGGTACTAGCCAAAGGATGAAGAATAAAATGCTTTTCCTACACTGACATGTCAAAATGTCTTCCGTGAAAAGGCCTATTTGACTTCATAGTACCACCGCTTTTGTTTCATATCCCCAACAAACAAACAAAGCGCTACACCCTTGGCTTGCTTCAAAACTTACGGCTGCTTTGGCCTGCAGGTTAGCATTTTGCCTCCTGAGATCAGACTTGATTAAAGCTGTAAAAAAAGAAAGACAGAGAGAGGGTAAGTCTGCATTAGCTGATGGATCCTCCACTGCAAACACAGAGACGAACACAAGCAAAACAGGATCGTATTACTTCACACAAGTTAAACAGTTTATTGAAACAAAGTAATAACAGTGACTATCCAGTAGGTGGCTCCTATGCACAGACACGTTCAAGTCTTAATAGTGGCATTCAAGTTAAGACACCTTGTTAACTATTTTCAAAGAGTGTGTGGCTACCAATGCAAATCTAAAAACAACTAAGCCTGCTGAGAAACTCCGGTCAAAAGCAATTATTAAAAAAAACAGCGTGATTGTAATTTAATAATTAACTTCAATTTTCATGGAAGGAGGAGACTATTTCACAAAAACAATCACAGCCTTGCCTTCTAATGGTGCCTTCATGTACGTTCATACAAAGGTTTATCACCAATCGGAGAGCAGGGCGGATTTTTTTTTGTTTGTTTGTTTTTTTACAAACATTTTGTTTTTCTTTTAAAACTTCATGACCACAACAAGAAGTTTACTCATATGAACAAAAAGCAGTTAGTGAGTCAGTCTGTTGACCTTTAAGAAGTGTCATTAAAGGTTAAGGCATTTTTAAAAAGTTAAACATTGCTGCTAAACCCATCGATGGGTCATGAAAAATCTCCTAAGTGGTTTTGAAATCACCTTTATTACCTGAAAACACACCCCTGCCGAGTGCGTGTCTGTAGAGCTATGCACTGTCTTTACTAAATGGTTCCAGGGCTTAAGAAAATGTTCACCACTCCTCCCTCTGAACAGTTTAGTTGTATACAGCTTTGTTGTTCTCTAATTTCAAAGAAAATCTCTTCCTAGCGATGATGAAGAATGACGCAGAATGCCACCTCAAGCCGCAGACTCTGTTTTATCTGAGCTGCAGACAGCCTTCTTGTAAAGAGGTGACAAATTTGTCTGTTATGTGTAAAGTGCAATAAAAAATAGCATTATGTTCTCAAGTATTCCTCCAAATTACACCATAACTAAGTCCTGCTTTCTAGGAACGTGACATTCTTACATAGGAGTATTAGTAAACTCGTAACAGGATAAAGTGACAGCAAAGACAATTCTTGTGCATTTCTGTATGTGTGACATTAAATCAGTACTCTATTATGACTCAAAACTGTGTATTTTTCACAGTCACAGAGGTCTTACCTGTCATTATTGTGCCTATCAGAAGAAAGACGCACAAGAAGATGTTTCCTGCCAGCGTGCCGTAATTGTCAATGATCTTGCCTTGGCAAATGGTGAATATAATTCCGAACACCTGTGTGTGGGTGCAGAACATGGGGTAGTTAGGATTAAAGCTAGCGCTTGCACGCACCCGGGAAGGATAAAGAGCAAACCCCGTCCTTGAACTCGGTTTTTATTTTCATGCATCTTGGATCTTCTGCAGCTGGCGAATATGTTTATGCACCAGATGAAGGAAGCTCAACTACACACTGAGTTTTTGCAAATATATCACGCACAGTTGCCGTGATGTTGAGAGAATCTGTCTTGCCTGCTTATGAACAGGCATTACAAATGCATAAACAAAACTACGAAATAAATATATAAACAAGGAAGTCAAAATTGCCTCATAATGCCAAACCCCCCCACAAAAGCACGTTATTCCAAAGCAACGCCAGCCGTCAACAAAATCCCATTTTATTGTTTATATCCAAAATTCCCGTGAAAACCTGCATTTACAGTATAGTGAGTCAATTCCTCCAGAGCAACAGGCTGAATGACTCACTTTTTCCATGGAGGGAACACAGCTTACATCCATCATTTCATTGGTTCTTTTCTTCTTTTTTGCTATCACACTGAAAACATTGATCTGTACCTGTGCTGAGCAGTTGAGGAGGCCAGAAGACGTTCCCTCTGACTCTGGGTATGTCAGTTCGACTGCAAATTCAAAGCCCAGTGGCAGGTAGCCCGTCATGAAGAACCTGGACACAAGGATCCACAAAAGGGATAAAAAAGAATTTGTGAGTTTATTTAATTGCTGCTCGCTTTTTTGCTACAGTTTTATACGTGTAAATGCGTAAACAGGACACCTGCTCCGTTCAATAAAATGCCCCTTATCATGTTAGCTGACAAGTGCATGGACACTTTGTACCTACAACATTTGATTGTTCTTCCAGGAAATCAACACTCATGTTGCCTCAAGTTAATAACACTGGAGAATTTATACAGGAACAGCAGGTTTTTCAAAGCAGTCCAGTCACATCAGATTCTTTTTCTCATTCAACAGCAGGGTGTTGTTCTTCCACTAAAGTGACAGCAAGTGAAACTCAAATCAAAAGCCTCTGACATGGCTGCAATAGCAAAACACATCAGTCTGAGTCAGTAGACAGACACATTTCTTCTCTTCTGTCAATATGATACGGAGACTACAAAGCAGCAGACGCGCTGACCTTTAATGTCAAACACATTTCTTTAAAAAAATCCTGTTTAAAAAAAACAAGGCTAAAGTTATGTCTGCCATAGATCATGCAGATGCACTTCCAGAGGAAAGGAATTCCAATTTGGAAGATCACTGTGTGCTGCTGAGGGTGTAATCATTTCACAGCCACATAAAGGTTAAACTGGATGAACAAGATTGTTTTTTAATTCCAAGAAGAGAGAGGCAACCCAGAGGAAACCTAGTAGATGATTTCCCCCATAAACATTTAAATGGTTTGGTTTTCCCAGTTCATAGAGGTTATGTATTTTTATTTTTGTGATCTGAAATAATCCTGCAACATTATTACTATATGACATACTCTCGCTGTCTCTATTTTTTTGTTTTGCTTTGTTTTGCTCTGCAGCATGGGCTTCCAGGAAAACATCACTGCGAGGGGGTTTTCTTGATAAAACACATTTCAGTTAAGTTAAACTAATGCACATATATGCACATATTTATGTATTTACATAAGGACATTTTTCCTTTTCTCATGAGTTTAGGTGCAAATGCAGGCCTTTGTCTAAACTTTGTAGGGTCTACATGTTTGTAGAAGCTGAAACAACCAGGGCTGTAAATTATTATTGCAAATGTCAACAGAGGTACCGGGCCAAGGGAAATGACCAGAAGCAGAATTTAGGACATGACGGAAGATTTCTGCATGGTTTAACGGCTGAATCGAAAGTGTGCACACATACTTTTATACATACTTTTAAAATGTACAAATACAATAGCCCACTCACTTGCCTACTACGGATACATTCCATATTTTGTTATTTTTGGGTTTTTTGTTTTTTTTTACAGATCCACAGTATGTATCAAAATTTTTATATTCGTGAGGGGCGTTTGTTCTCTCTCGATTCACAGAAATAAAGGTGTTCTGAAGTAGAATCAAAGTAGTAAATGAGTAGAAATAAAGTCCTTTAATGACATTACTTGTGTAAAAAAACAACAACAAAAAACCAAAATGTTAGAAGAAACAATAAAAGAATACCCAAGTACTCCAGCAGTGATGAAAACCACCCAGAGGTGTCCCAGGCTGAGTGTAGCAGCATAAACGATCATCCCCACCAGAGACAAGAGGTAGACTGCAAGGGTCGTCTGCCTGGGGAAAAGAAGAGCATGAGTAATACATGTCACTGTGAGCACAGCAGTGATCATTATGACTGCACACACATATGTAACAGTACGTAGTGCGGCAGTTTTGCAAGTAAAAGAAACAAAACGTAAAGCTGCAGCAAGTATTTGCCAGAAATTTAGAGAATTTCGGGTCTCTGGGGGTGGGGGGGATGGGGGCTAGAGTGTATCCCAGGTGTCATCTGGCGAGAGGCACCAGCCTATTACATAAGAGACAGGCAACCAGTGTACAGTCACCAATTAACAAACATGCATGTCTTTGGACTGTGGAAGGAAACCTTTGCACGCAGAACATGCAAAGAAAAAAGACACCACACAGAGCTGGAGGGTTCGAAACCAGCTCTCTCTCCTTCACTTTTTCCTCTGTGCTCCACCCACCAGACAAAACGAATGCTCCTACCTACCCTACACAGCTAACCACAAGTCATTTTTGGCTTTTAGCTTCATGTGGGCTGGCTAACTTGCTTTTCCAGGAGGGAAATCCCTCAGCTTATGTTTGTAGCACGAGGGTATACTTTTTCCCTGCATTTCATTTAATCTGTGTCTCCAAAATCTTTTATGTGTGGGCAAGACTGCTTCCTATCCTGTTTCATGTATGCCACATTTATTAATCAGAAATCTGACATAAATCAAACAAACAAAGAAAAACGGAGCAAAGTCTAACGGGCAAATGTCGAGGGATAACATTTTTAATGCCTGAGAAAAGAGGAGGTGCAAGGGTGTAGCTCAACCCTACCTCAGACAACCTGTATTAAGGCTGAACGGCTGTTATCATTTTTTTTTGTCCATTGACAGCAAAAGATTGCTGCCTGCATGGGCGTCAATGTCAATATTTTGCCACTAGGTGTGCTGTGGAGTAATCTTTTCAATAGCAGGTACCCTTTTCTGTTTGCCTTACTGTTTGTCACACAAAATAAGGCCTTTGTAAATGTATTGAGAGGAAGGAAGTGGATTCCACACCTCGTGTGAGCCCACATCTCACAGTTCAATACAATGGGCGACAAACACTGAAGGTAAACACCACCTCTGTTTGCTTCCCCTAAACACACAGTCTCAAAGAAAGCTTATTTTATACATCCAAAGCTTCATAACAAATAAATACTAAAGCATGAAAAATGCAGTCCTGTAGAACTGGTAATAATATTCAAATATAAACTGACATAAACTTATGAATGAACACCATTCATAAATATTACAATGTAATAGCATAATTACAATGTGGGGAATTATACAATAAAGCTAAACATTATTGCTTTCCCCCTCATTTGCAATACAAAGCTGTTGTAGCTACAACAGAAGGGAGTCGACTGGCTGGACACTGCTGTCACCACACAGCCTGAGAGCACATGGGGCCGGAGGAAGAGTGCAGAGGTCGCTGCCGTAGCAGGATGCTGCACCTGAATAAACAGATATAGAGACGCAACACAAGATATGCAGGACGCCAAGTTCAGAAGGGAGAAGACAATAAACAATCAGGTGCCGATTTAGCAAAGTGCGTTGAGCGGGCGACCACATTCCATACGACTGCGAGCGGCGAGCCCAGGTTCGAATCTGACCTGCAGCCCTTTGCCACATGTCCTCCCCCATCTCTCTCTCCCTCTGCTTTCCTGTCCTTTCTTCACCATGTCTGTCAAAAAAGGTGAAAAAGGCCCAAAAAAACAGCACTCATTTGGCTGCTTTCTGGTGGCACGGAAAAAGTGGTAAGTTTTTAGATTATCAGCCCATCGCTTTGTTTTTTTTTTTCAGTTTCGTTACAAATAACGTTTGATTTTTATCTCCTGCTCTGCACGTCCCTTTGTCTTCTTTTTCCCAAAACACAACACCCCCTGTGGAAGAACTGCTGCTAATGTACTTTCCCTTTTCGATGTTCGCCTTACTTGTACGTTTTCGTTCTGTCCAACCAAACGCCGCAGATGAGGGAGCCGACCATCCCTGCGATGACGATGGTGAGGCCAATCCTCCCGGCGTTCACTTCTTCTCCCTAAAAAAGCCGAGAACAATGAGCAGCGCCCAAAAACTGTATATCTACAAGCATTAACTAGAGATCCACACAAGGAGGTTGCACACACCTTTTTAGTACTACAAACAGAGAAGATCGCTCCCTTTTCCTGTTGTTTAACTTATAAAATGATTTAAGAGAAATGGCACCTATGCCTTAAATATAGCATTGGTTTGAGCTTGTAAGCGAACAAACTTCCAAACTTGGTTTAGCTGTGATAAATCTGTTATTACAGTGTTGTTTATTGAACTTAAGTTACATTAGTTTATAATATTAAACCTTATACTTGACTATTTAAGTCTAACTATTCATTTGTTGAAGAGTCACTAGAGTTACAGGCAATAGAAATGATTTGAGATGAGTGCAGAGGAAACGGACATACAGGGTAATGCACGATGATCATGCGGTTCAGCAGGGTCCCGACAGCATAAAAACAACCAACGTTCAGACCTGCAAAATAGGGAATAACATCAAATAAAATCTGAAATCAGAAAAAAACACAGGACAAAAATATCTTTCACCTTCCCACTTTTCAGGAATCATGAAACTAACATCATTAACTGAATGATGAAAAAGTTTAGTAGTTGTTTCTAATAAACCTGATCGGAGTAGTTTCTAAAACGAGGATAAATGTGTACTGAATGCGTCCCCACCTAAAAAATAAAACACTACAGCAGGCTTGGGGGAACTCCAGGCCTCAAGGGCCGGTGTCCTGCAGATTTTAGACGTGTCCTTGATCCAACACAGCTGATTTAAATGTCTAAATGACCTCATCAACATGATTCATTCTCCAGAGGCCTGGTAATGAACTAATCATCTGATTAGGTGTGTTGACCCGAGGTGATATCTAAAACCTGCAGGACACCGGCCCTTGAGGCCTGGAGTTCCCCACCCCTGCACTACAGCTACAGCTCAGTTAAAGTGACAGGGACAGGTGTGATAATCAGAGAGTCAGAAACATATTAGTAGAAAGATTAGACACATGACAAGAAAACCCCAACAAAGAATGCACCTTGGGATAATATTTGTACTTTTTTTTTTTTTTTTAATTTTTGTATTATTTTTGTTACTAGTATAAAATAATGAAACATATCCCTCCCAGTTTATCCAATCTCAAGATTACTGAGTTACTGGTTAAACTGTGTGCCAAAATGCAACTACATTCAATTTCCAGCAACATAAAACCTAGATTATATTTTTTTTCTTTATCTCTTCAAAAATACACTTTATCATTCCGTTTTTTGTTTGCTCAAGTAACCAAGAGCTCCCAAAAATAAATGAATTCCTATCTCAGACTCCTTCCACTTCATCAAATCTTTGATCTTCGGGATCTTAAGGTCACATTGACCGAACGCACGTGTTAAACATTGTCAGGTTATAAATGAACTTTGGAGCTCTTAGGGTAAATCCAATTTATCTTCTCGAGGAATACTGTCATAGCTGATGACTGAGGACTACGTAATCTGCGATAAGATAAACACCATTGCACTACGAAGGGAATTTTCAGGTGTGATTCTACCCAATATCTGTGGAGGAATCACCACAGATGACATCATTTTCACTTGGGATGGCTTGTTCAACCATGGTTATGGGAATTTATACTACCTTAGTAAAAATCCGCCTTCTAAAAACATTTAACATATTTTCATGAATTTCTAATGTTGAATTATGCAACGTACGATTTAATGTCTTTTAGCCCGTTCTAAAAGGTTAATGACAACATAATTTAACAAAAATTTGGAGAACAGTAATGACAAACCATAGGTGACGACGAGGAGCATGAAGGGCTTGTTGCGCAGCAGGTTTCGGATGGAGGCTATGTAGGAGTACTGCTCTGGTGGAATGCTGCGAGCTGTGGCCTGGGCCTGAGTCGGTGGAATTTTAGGACGCTCCTGGAAAACTGACATGTGGAAAGATCGACAACAGTGTGAAACACAGTAAACAGCAGCAGTCTGCACACTTACAATGAAAACTGGAAAGCAATAAGAAGCAACTCTATTGGTGGATACGTCCACCTGTAATATTCAAAGGATCAATCAATGCTAAGTGGTAGAAATAAGTTCAGGGTTATATTTCCTCCCTAGGGCCACAGGCTTCTTCCTGGAAGGAGCCAGTGACACATTCAGGCAAGACTGGACAGGCTCTAACGCCTCTATGTAACCCACTATACTCTCATTTGCTCCAGTGAAAATCAGCTACTGTCTGGTGTTGAAGACATCTTGGTGGAGCTACGTGCCCCCGGCCTTGTAGGGATAAACAGATGTGTGTTTTTGTATTTCTTGTAACTGAACCAGGGACACCTTTTTTCCTTCTGGCAAATCTCACATGAGGGTCTGTGTACAGTAAGCTGTTTTCACTAATCCTCCAAAAGTGTCCTACTCTTTTACACAGTTGATCTGCCAATGGTGGTGATGAGACTGAAATTATACCGTGATCTCAACTGCTGTATGCGTAGTCATCACTGCACATGGAAGAATGCAAATTTCTATTCAAATAACCTTTGGAGTTCTCAGACTGATCACAGGTAAAATTTCCTATATGGCTTGGATTTCATCGTCATGGTAATTCTCCTTTTTCAGTGAACAGTAAGTAGTCATATGTCAAAGCAGACGGTCTCCAAGTTTAACTTATACGATTGTTTTAAAGAAAGGCAGAAGCTAAGCATCTTCTCTCACCTCACAGTTTATGCAAATTTCTCAATCCTGGGACTCTGTCTGCCCTGCTGACTCACAGCCCTTTTGCAGGACTACAGATGGTCCTGCCAGCAGGACAACCCTCACACATGGCATCTTGCATGTATGCATGAGGGTGAGCTAGTATATATGTGTCATTAAACTACTGCAGCCACCTGGTGTCAAGTTTCACACTAGAGTAACCAGGAACAGCATAAGTCACATCCCTTGCTTGCTAAAATGTCAGCAGATCCAAAAATCAAGGCCCTACAATAAAACATTTTCCTTTTTTATAACTGTGCACAGTGTTGCCACTTCAGGCCTCCAAAAATATATATATAATGGGAAAAAAAACCCTCCTCTGCCACCCTGGGATGAGTTATATGTGTTGAAATCACATAGCAACATTTGTGACTCAAAAATTGAGCCAGTACAGAAGTGCCAAATCACAAGCACTTCACAAGTTATAATGTTGTGAAATTGTGGGTAATGGGTAACTTGTAGCAGAAAAAAATGACCCCATTTGGGCGTAAAGTTGCCAAACTTTTGAAGCATTTTTATTAAATATTAACAGTTATTCAAAGTATGCAGTTTTTATGTTCTGGTGGCCACTGAAATTAGAATTATGGCACTTTCCACATTCAAGTAGATAAGTCTGGATTTGAGGCAACATGTCTGCCAAGCTGTACTGCTTGTGTCTAGGCCTTTGAAACTAAAAGGCACTGCATGGAGCTTAGCTGAGTTTTTCCGGGAAGAATATTTGTTTTAAGTCTGTTTTTTGATAGCCAAAGGTAGGGGCTCAGGGGGTTGGGAAGCGTATCTGTAACCGGAAGGTCGCCGGTTCAATCCCTGGGCTCTCTGTCCTGGGCATTGTGTCCTTGGGCAAGACACTTTACCCTACCGCCTACTGGTGTTGGCCAGAGGGGCTGATGGCACGGTATGGCAGCCTCGCTTCTGTAAGTCTGCCGCAGGGCAGCTGTGGCTACAATCATAGCTTGCCTACACCAGTGTGTGAATGAATAGTGGCATTGTAAAGGGCTTTGGGTGCCTTGAAAAAGGGCTATATAAATCCAATCCATTATTATATCATAATAACTTTTAAAGTTAGCTTACTTCTGCCACAGAAAAAAGTTATTTCTAAGTACGTTTAAATTTCAAGGTACGCAAGTGGAACTTTTTGAGATATGTAACTTTGGGTTATTGAGTCAAATTTTCTAGATAGGTAGACAGTAAGTCAAAATTTTCATCAACACCTTATGAAGCAAGCTTGCAAGCTAGCTAGTGCTAGCTCAAAAATATGCATGTCCTCTTATCCAAATATGGCCATATTCATCTTCAGAACCAAAAACAAAACTACAATGTCACAGTAATAATGCCAAAATAAAAAAGCTGCAAATATAAAGTTTTTCACAATAGCTCGCTTTAAAAAAATGTAAATGCTAGCCCGCAAACAAGCTATTTTTTTTTTCTATATAAGAGATTTATTGTGTGTTATCATACACATAATACTTGACAGTTGTCTTCATATTGAAAATGATTTAACCACTGGTCATGAGGAATGTGCCCACATTGCTTGAGGGCTGTGTGCTATATTGAATGTGATACAACCACTGGTCACAAAGAATAAATTGCATGTGGTTGGTGACTGGTTCCTTAAGGTTGCTGGTTCATGGTGGATGAAATCGATCACAAAGACAGTGCTGCAACAAATCCTCCTTGGCAGTGATTTGGGTTCCATTAGTTACAAGGAAGATGTCAACTTGTCTGACAAATTACACGCTAACTACTAGTTAAGCAGTAGCACTATTTTACAAAGTGCAACACAAACAAGAAATAGGAAATCTTTGCTTTATATGCAGAAGTTGTGCCTCTGGGCTTTATGTTTTAAAAGGAGTAACTTGTCCTTTGAAGGGAAGCAGTCTCTCTTTCCAGTTTGTGTTGCACCGTTTTCTTTCCTTGGAGAGTAGCTGGAGAGTGTTTACAGACAAGTTGATGTGTTTCGTGCAAACTACGGCCCACTGAAGCATTTTTCTAGTGACCAAAGCAATTGCAAGAAGGTTTTCTTCAGCCAGTCAGGAAATACATATTTCTCCCTAGCGATCAGAGTTTGTCAGGTGGTCACAGGCCAGTTCCTAGGCCTGTGTGACTAGTGTCTAATTCACTTGACCCTACACTGTTGCACATGTCACGTAGTTTGCGGTCATGTGACTGGAAAACTTAATAAGCTACACTAATAATGGTTGGATATTTTGAGAATACACTTTGAGAAGATGAGATGATCAGTGTCACTTGTGTCTGTATGTAGCTGAAGCAAGAAAACAACCAAACACAAGTACCTGTAAGAAATGTTAAAAAAAATAAATAAAACTGCAATTACTGACCTCAACTGAGCCAGTTCAAGCACATTAAACACAAAAATCCCTCTGAAACGTCAGATGACATTATTTGGGCAAATAATAATGTATAAATTAACAAAAGTGCTGGTAGGGGAATTTACTCAACTTGCAGCCATCTTGCAGCTACACATTCACCCAGTGATTAACCTAAACTATCTACCTCCAGCCTCGTATTTACCATAAACAGAGGCATTGTGAGTCCTCCTACCTTACTCTAGGAACCATAAATAACTGTTTAGTGGGTCACAGGCAAATTTGACACAGCGAGAGTCAATTATGTAGCGTACTTATGAACACAAACACCATGTGACTGACCGAACAGTCACATAAGCACTGAATAAGCTGAGGTTTGCATTTCATAGTGCTTCATTAACAACAGCAGACTATAGCCAAAGCACTAACACTGACTGTATAGTCAGTCTAAATGCTGTGCATGGTACTACTAGGAAATTCCTTCACAAGCATCCTTTTGTGTTTAGGAATGCAGAATGCTTATGAGGAACGCCAGCCTCCGTCGTTGCCCCCCGCCCCTCCCTACCCCGCTGCAGGAAAACAACATATTCATACATTCTCCTTATAGCAAGTCAGTGTTTTTAAAAGTAAAAGATATTTATTGCATTTTGATTAAACACTCGTACTGTTATTTTATCTTATCCATAAATGGCACAGCACATGATTCTGGGTTTCACAACAAATGCCACATTTGAAGGGGAATCATATATAAAGACACAGCAAAGCATTTTTTCCTCATCAATCACATGCTGTTTGTCATGTCACTTCCTTCTGCCACAAAGTGCTGAGTTCTCTTTTTCTTATGTCCATAGCTCAAATGACTTATGATGGATTTCAGTACACTTCTGACGACCTTACTTGTGCTACAATAATATCTTTTTTTATGAAAGTCCCCTTTTAACTAAGGTTTTGTGTTGTACGTGCATCCATGTCAGCACTTTTTTTGGTCCACTGAATGGTGCTTCTTGTCAAGAGTGTAAGTTTAGTGTAAATTAAAACCTTCATGAGGTCAGCCTACTCAATAAGAAATTCCCACGGGCATGAAGTAGGAAAAAACCTCATACAATACATGTCAAAATGCCCGAGCCTTTTATAGCAGACAGGAGCGAAAGCACCACCGAATGTCACTCTTTAACCATTCACAAAAAATCCTCGGTTACACGGTACAGTAACATCATTTTCATGCAATTTTATGTAAATTCGAAAACCTGACGGGAAAAAAACGCTTCTGTGCTTCATGATGTCTAGCCATGCGGAAAGTTTCATTTTATATGCAGAGGCGTTGAGGACACAGTTTTTACTACGGTGGAGGTTGTGTAGAGTTTCTTTCGTGCTGCACAAAGCAGCTAGAAATCGTGTTTGAAATAATAATGAACCACAGGCTTCAACTCTTTTCTTTGAAAATGCATTGTATCAAAAACCCTGACCCCCATCGGAAGATGAGTATTAAGGGTTTCAGTGCAACCAACATAATATACCCAATAATTTGGTTTTGCTGTGAAGACACCAAGAGATTACACATATAACCCAAGCTGTCTGTGTAGCTAGAAACCACCGGAACGAAATAAGAAAGTACCATCTTTGTGATTTTTGTTATTTTTTCGTGATTACCTTACCGAAGACAACAAGGACGAAGAGTAAAGTAGCCACTCCTGCCGTTATGTAGAACATGATTCGGATGTGGTGAGCCAGCTCATCCATGTCGTCCACATTAGGCACCAGGATAGGAGGCACAAGGAATCCGATTGCAATACCCAGCTGCAGGACGATGGAAGAATTTAACAGAATTAGAAGAAAACAAGTGCCACAAACAGTTTTCACTAAATTAAAACACTGAAAATCTTAGCTTTTTTAGCCCATTATTTCCATGTCTTCTACATGCCTTGTAACTTTACACAGTGCGTATTAAAAAGTTTTAATACTTGTTATTTGCCTTGAATGATTCTATTTAGAACAGGCTCCTCTATTCCAGGGAGGTTTTTTGCTGAGTTTGCAAAATGTCACATATGGTATACCCCGCTTTGCTGAACCTGATGACCTGAGTCTGCAACTGACCTCAGACCTCCTGCTCAGATGTTTTCTATTTGTGTCTGTAGAGGACTTCTTGGGTTTTCTTTTTGTGTGATTTAGGAAAATAAGACAAGGCCTCGCTGTTTCATTTTAGACCGAAGGCGAAAGAGTTTCAGTCGCCTTCTTGAGAAGCAAAAGTAGACTGAAGTAATTGTACACAGAGCTGGGTGACATCACTTATGACATTGATATCAAAGCTCCAATAAATCCGAAGAAGACATTTGAGCCTAGAATTTTATTTAACTAGTTACATTATAACTTAGTTTAAAATCAGATTTAGAGCACACAACTTGAAGATTTGGACGACCTTTAAAAGTGAATTGGTGCAGCGATTAGCAGTCGTATGTGACCCTGACATCCAGTCTGCCCTGCATAATTTACAGGCAGCTGTCAGACAGCTCTGACCTCACTATACAGACCCTCCTGTGGCAAAAAAAAAAAAGAGATGCTGAATACTGACAGAGTTCACACAAACCTGGTTTCCCAGAACTCCTATGGAGCAAGCGGTGGAAACTTCTTTCTCTCCAAACCACACAGAGGCAAGGTATGAAGGAATACCGAGGATAAACACTGTGGCTACTGAGCACACAAACTGGCCAAAAAAGGTCACTGGGAAAGTATCTGGACTGGCACTACCGATTTTTATCCAAGCGCCAATGCAGTTAAAGGCTGACCCGACGAGGACAACATCCCGGATGCCCCTGTTGTCCAAGAACCAGAGGATGGGCAGAATAAGTGGAATGTAAGTGAGCAGATAAATCATGGCCAACCAATCAATAGCCAGAGCATCAATGTTGTAGAAACGCATGAATATGTTGCTAATAATGCCATACTGTAGCCACATGAAGGCATTGCTTGCTGAGACAAAACTGAAGAGAAACAGCATGAACCAACGACGGTGATACAGCTTGGTCTCAACTTTTGGGGCCAAATCCGACTGGTCACCCAAAGTCTCCATGTGTAAGCAGGACCCTGTGGAGACCGCTCTGCCAAAAGGCTCTGGACTCCATTGCAGTGATGAAAAGCCTGGAGCAAGATTCTTTGCAGCCTTGGAACACAGCCATTCTTCACCGCTGAGCTCCGAATTTGCACGGTCCCCTTTCAAAGTATTGTTTTGCGGCATTTCAACTGTCCTGAAACGGGCCCCCCGAAATGTTCGAGACCAGAGGTCTCAAGATTCAAGAGCTTGTGTCCTAACAGCTTACTGTCCTCTGTTCAAACTGCCTGCAGTAGAGAGATGCCAGAGAGCGAGAGCAGCTGGAATTAGTGTTGCCTTACTGGTGTCCCAGGTCCCTTCGCATGTGATGACACTGTGCTCCTTTACCCCATGTCCACATATTTATTACACCCAGTCCTGTCATGTGATGTTAATATAGGATGTTAATATCTTCCATTAACTAACTAATAACTGAGAAAAACATGTTCCTCTGTTGAACTTTAACCATTTTTCTTGTTAAAGTTCACCCATTTCAGTTTTTCGGTTAATATTTCAAAGTCTTAGTTATTGTTCACTCTGAAGTATCTGTTTTCTGTTGGGGAAAATACCAAGAATTCTCCAATCTTTCAGGTTTTTTTGCATGCAAACTGTTTAAAATTTATACTGCAGAACAGACTTGGAGAAACAAACTGCTCATCCAGCATTGCGGGCACTAAATGTGTAACCTTATGTAACAAACCATTTAGATGATTATGATATTATGATATTATGATGATTATGATGATTATACTACTGTGATAGGATGAAAAGCACTGATATCCAGGCAGTTTAGAATGAATCCAATTAAAAGTATTGGAGGGTTAGACAGTGGTCTAATCAGGTTTTTAAGCATCTGTTATGTTTGTGTTTTATAAAAGAGACAAAAAAAGTAAATTGAGTATATTTGGGAGGTGTTTGCAGATTCCCAGATTGCGAACAACAGTTTGTTCTTAGTTATTCAGACTGTATCCAACTGTTTCCCAGTAAGAAATGATGACATTTCAGTGATATTTGCTTGGAGTTGATGTTAATGTGACTCAAGCGTTGCTTGTTCAGAAACTTTTAGTGTTAAGTCTGATACTTTGGTATTTCATGATACCAAAGGCACACTGCTGATCTTTGCACTCCTTTGTGCTGATTTGACAGCTCACATGATTTTCAACTGCCCTGTTGCTCCTAATTTATAGCGGTACATCGGCAGCTCATGAACTCTTTTATGAGGGGGTATATTTTTTGTAAAAAAGCAAAACAACATTAAAACAAAATGGAAAAAATATATATAGTTGGTTAACTCTTGCTTACATGAAGTGCTCAATATTTATTATTTCATATGTACATTCACATTCAAAACAGTCTCCTCGTGAATGCTTCTACACCTCTGAATTTGTTTTCTACACTAATGGATTTTTAGCTCATCTTTAGTCCAATGCAGTGCTATCTATCTATGCATGCGTTCATGCCGCTGAGTACAGTACTTTCTGACCAGACTTTTGCCCTAGGTTTATCTATTACATAATGCACTGCTGTCTGAGGGTAATAGTAGATTCAACGGAGCTTGTAATTCATGTCTCCCCTAAGTCATGCCATTGGACACATAAAGGCAGATAAAGGTGTGTATATATATATATATATATATATATATATATATATATATATATATATATATATATATATATATAGTTGTTGTCTTTTGGGATGGGGATTACTATTACTATTACTCTCCTGAAAGTGGAAGAGTCTGGGAAACTTTTTGTCGCTCATTAAAAAGTTACATATAAATTAGGACACATAGTTTTTGTTGTTGTAGCTCTTTGTTTTGTCTTGCATGTCAGTCCACGCTGTGTGCATTGTTGCTGTCCCACATCCCCAGCATCCAGTACTGTTGCTTGGTGATGCACTATGGTCACTTAAACGTGCGTAATTACGCAAACGTGCTTGGAGATATGGCAGGGTCCAAGTTATTAGCATTATTAGCCTAATCATAGGATCCATACATTCTCAAGTAGGTTAAACGTTAATTTAACCTACTTTCCAACTATAGGACGGCCTTTGCATCGAACACCCTACCTGATTCCCGAAGACTCCGATGGAGCATGCAGTGGACACTTCCTCTGAACCAAACCACACCGACGCGATTCTAGATGGCATCCCGAGGATGAAGACCTGCGCGAAAGAGCAGCAAAACTGTCCCAGGAATGTCACGTAGAACAGGTTGGGTCTGACGCTGGCCACTTTGATCCACGTCCCCGCGCAGTTGAGCGCCGTGGCGACGAGGGCGATGACCCGGAGCCCTTTTTTGTCCAGCAGCCAGGTTACCGGGAAGATGAAGGGAATGTATGTGAGCATGTAGATCATAGACATCCAGTCTATGGTGAAATCATCGACGCTGTAGAACTTGGTGAAAATGTTGCTGATAATGCTGTACTGTATCCATTGGTAAGAGTTGCTCAGCGAATATAAGCTGAACAAGAAGACGATCACCCATCGTCGGTGGTAAAGACGGGTAGCTTGCAGTCCTTCGCTGCCGTTCCCTTCACTTGAGACGTCGCTGGGCTTCGCAGCGTCGCCCCCCTCCAGCTTAACATGGTTGTCAGAGTCCGCCTTCCACACACTCTGATCCTCGTTTGGTTTAGTGTCTTCCAGCGCTTGTTTCTCACTCATGTTCCTCTAGGTCTCCTCAGTAATACTCATCGGGAATAAACTTGGCACTCAGCTGCTGTGGTTTTGTTAACCCACACTCAACAAAAGTGAAAGAACCTGAATTCGCTCTTTTTTCATTGAGGAACATTCAGCGCTTTAGGAAAGTCTAACCTACCGTAAAAGAAAGTCAGGCCTAACACGATATGTATTCAGCAGCAGAAGCTCCCTTTCCACTCTGTTTTACATAAATATATATGCTTAGAAAGAGAAAAAGTTTTTAAAAGAGGCGAGCTTCCAATGTTTTTGCGGCTGTCTCCAAAATCTATCGGTTCATTTCCTCCCGGCTGAGCACTGAAGATATTTTTGGTACCCGAACTTTCACCCAGATCCTGGGAAAGTTAACAAACTTTGAGCTGCAGATGATTTAATGCCAGTTTAATAGTTATCTGAAGTTTAGTTTCCCGATCGGTACCACGTGTCGGAGAGCCGGCTACTATAACCCTCCACCCGGACTTAAAAGACCGCGTTGGGATCTTGAAACGAACTCGGTAAGCTCATGCACAAGGGCGGAGTTTTAGATAAAACTCTTCTCTCTCTCCGTGGTATCTGAACACGCTGTAACATCGAGATTATAGACACTAACGCGCATAATTGCGCGTCATTTGTTCTCTGGTATCTTAGTAGTGTGTGAACTATAAAACATGCTGGTAATCATCACTTTTATTGCAGTTGTTTACTCTAAAAGCATTGCAGATAACATCATTTATTTTGGGCAGGCAGTTATGAAATAACTGGCTGAGAGGTGACACGAGAGGCTCAGCTGTGCTCCAGGACACACACTCACACACACACACTCACAAAGTTTTTAAAAAGTAAAGTTATACAGGGAAGGTTTCAAAATACTATGTTCTCCTTAATATAAGCTACTTTAATCGTGCATCTCATTCTGGTAAACAGTGCCATCTAGGGACCTCCAGGATGCTGTCACAAGCTCCTGTGACACCACAGCACCACTGGTGGTGTCACACACTCGGCTGTCTTAAAGAAAAAAGAGGTCACAGTGATCATCCTAAAAGGCATTACATTTAATAAATAGATCAGCTGGCTCTTCTCACATATCAGCTTTATCAACAGAAGTCAAGACCTTTTGAACGCCAGGTTCCAATTCTTCATCATCAACAATTGCTTCTTTTTTTTTGGTACACAGTCTGAAAAACCTCTTTTCTTAGGATCTTGACTTTACATTCTCTTTGTCCACAATCAAATCTGTCAAAAGGTCCTGAGAATTAGCAATCAACAGTAACACACTAAAACAGTGAACAACACAAAAAACAAAACGAAAAAACAAAAACAAAACAAGGTGGGTGAGATGATAAAGGTGGCTCTCCTTCACACTAAAAGTATGCAATTTACAAAAATATCGCCTGAGTCACTTCAACATTTATATACTAGGTTGGTTCTTCACTCTGTGTAAACATGGACTGGCTGATAATTCTACTCAATGAGCCATTTAAGTTCACAGATAGATTACTGATAATAAATCAGAAAAGCAGAGAGACGAGCAGAAGCGAAATAAATAATTACAGTTTGGCTGCCGTGTGTGGCAGACACGTTGGTCTGTCATGTTACTCTGTGATCAGGTTTTTAACACTGATTGAAATATCTCCAGTCAGTCTCTCTCCATTGAGGTCAGTCGTCTGTTTCGCAGTACATCTTCAGTAGTCAGTTGGGAGGGGGAGGGGGTTAGCGCTGGTAGTGTGGTACAGCGATTTGCTGGCGGTGGTGCAGTGCCAGTCAAAAGTTTGGATACACCCCAAACTTTTGGCTGGTGCTGTAGCTGCTGTGATGAGGAGGATAGAGGAGGTCCGGGGTCTGAGGAGCCAGGCCGGTGCACAGAGGTTCGTGGCTGCTCAGCACAGACGACAGATACTTGGCCTCCTCTGTCAGCTGCTTCACCTCCTTCCTCAGGGCGGCATTTTCCTTCTCCAGGTTCTCACTCTCCTGGAAACATGAAGGGAGGGGATGTTAGAGCAGAGCTGCTTTATTTACTATAAAAGTGCGTGCTTTTTGTGTGAGGTTAAGTTGGACAGCATAAAGGTGATGGTCTTTACTACTTGTTCATGAAAAAGCCACAACCACATATCCTGCTTCCGCGCTGGTGTTTTTGCATGTTTTAGTGCACGGTATATTTTAACCCCAAACATTTCAAAAGGATAATGCAGGCCATTTTTAATAGTCCATGTATGAATGTGCTGGATGGTTTGTCTACCATTCGATGTAGAACAGAAGAGCGCAACAGCTTTGCAGAATCATTGTCCACAGTGGATGGCCTGACTTTAAATCTAAGCCACGATTAGATTGTCATTAAACTGACATACTTTCATACATGCTCAGTTTAGGGAAATTGAATAAGCTTATTGATTCCCTTAGGCCAAGGGTGTCAAACCCAAGGCCCAAGGGCCAGAATCGGCCCAGCAAAGACTGCAATCCGGCCCACTGGACAGCTTTGGAAAATGTTAAGGAGGGCATACATTTTTAAACTTTTAATCCTTTTTTTAATAGGTTTTACACCTTTTTCTGCTTACAAAGACCTCCCCACTGCGACTCAAATTACACCAAAGTAGTTAAATAATAAATAAATAAATGGTAGAAAAGTTCCTGTTTGTCACTGTTTATTGTAGAAATTACAGTTCTTAAAAAAATGTTTTTGAAAATCCAGTCACAAACAAAAATATAAATATTGGATAGTTCTGGGCAGTGAGCCCAGAACTATTTCTGTAACTTTACACATTTATCACATAGTGTGCTGTTAAAATTACACTTCTTTATCTATATTTAAGATATCTCAGGGATTAAATGTGTAGTTAAATGTCTTCCCACTAACAGAGAGGGTTAAGATCACAGTGATGCCTTACGCCATCATCAGGTCAGAGTTGGAATTTGTTTAATTCTTTTCTTTATGATCAACTTTTATGTTAAGAAATGATGCCTGGATTAAATATGGTGAGTAGTTGAATCATTAAACTATTTCAACCTTTCACAAAGACTGCGAGCACAGTGAAGCAACGAGTCCACAGTTCAAGTAGGAAAACAATTTTATATTATAAAAAATGCTAAAACTGTGGCATCCCTGCCTGTTTCAGTGATCATTTGTAATGGGCCAGTCAGTAAAAGTGTAAAAGTAAAAGCATGTTGTTGCCACTTGAGATAAAGTTGTCTCTGTTTCAGTACTGAAATGAATAGCTTTGGTTACTTAGGAGTTAGTAAAACATGAAATATCTACAACATCTACATTGCTTTGTTCTAAAAGTAGAAATATTGGTGGCAACACTGCAAAAAGGAGAAGGAAAATAGACAAAAATACACATTACCCTGTTACATTGCCCTGCAACTATTGATTGAAACTGTGTGCAACTTGCACCACAGTGTGAAAAGGTACATTTCTGACATTTTTGGGTGCCACATTTTCCAAAACAAGTGGAAAGAAGGTGTCTTTCTAACCGATGATCAGTTTTTAGCAAGTAGAGCAAAAGGTACGTCACTGCTTGATACTTTTTTCTCTCTTTCTTTTCATTCGTTCTTTTTTTTCACCTTTGTGTGGGAATTGTAGGAGAGAAATCTTCCACTTGGTTAATTAAAAGGTCATCTCACCATGGCCAAAAGATCACAAAGCTGAGCTGTGAGTCCTTACTGTCACAGAACCCTTGGGCAAACCCCTGTACTTGCGTCACTTAGCCAAATACGGCCCACTGCTATCAGTGTTTTACAAGAAGTGACTGCCTTTTTCTCCCCTCCTGCCCACGACATGTAGCACTCGAGCTCATTTACAAAGAAGAAAAAAATACTACTGAAGAAACAGGAAATAAGCCACAGTGTCAAAGAGAGGGAAAATTCACCTTCCTGTTTATCTAGCGAGACGATGAAAGTAAAACCACAGGCTATATTCTGTGTGACTGACGGGTTTAAAGAGATTGATAATGTGTACCGTACTTCACAGGAAGGATTCTCACATATTCAAATCAGCTACACTGGATCTACTACAGCCTACGGTGTGGCTTTTTTTGAAGGTCAAAAATCTCTTCTGCTCGTCTGATAAAGTTCACTGAAACAGCTGCTCTTGACACATTACTGTGAAAGAGCTCAGTGCCGCACGCATCTTCTTTTCTTGAACGAGGAAGTCACATGGCGAGTGGTTACGTGATCAGTGTTTTGAAATATAGGTTGATGTAAGAAATGACACCTTGTTGAGCTAGTGGAAGTGTTCAATGGGTCACTGGTTGCTTTTAACATAACAGAGCATCCAGCTGCGCATCCAGCAGAAATGTGCTGACTACCCACTCTAACGTTAAAAAGAAAAAGAACTATAAAAGATCAAACAAATAAAGCGGTGAACAAAAGGAGTCGAGCGTGAACGCACTCCTGTCGTCATACACTGTGCTGCAGTCTCTGATGCTCGTTTCTGCTGTGAAAAGGGAGTGATTGCCCACACGTGCTAATTTATTCCTTAAGCTTCTGAAAACACACCGAACAGCGTCCAAGTGTGCAGCCCAACAGAAGCCATGACACATCGCCACATGGTCAGGTAGCATTTTGTAAATATAGTACAAATCCACTCCCAGAGGCTTCAAAGAGCTGCATGGACACTTAGAAAGCGCTGCAGTCTGTTGCAGTACTCAAAATTTCTTTCCATTTGTGCTATGGAGTTACACTGGAGGTTGAACAGTTGGCAGGGCATTGCATAGCAAAAAACACCCCTGATGCTTTCATCATTATTCACAGAGATAGGCTGAATTAGCAGCTCTGACATACAAGGAGTGTTAAGTTTATCCAGTCAATCTGCAGTTATTGATTTGAAACCAGCATGGCAGACTTGTTTTCAGCATGTCCTGCTGAGACATCTGTTCGCGTTGTGTTGCTTTGAGGGTGTTAAGTGTGGTGGAAGGTGTCCTTACCAAGTGAAGGCTGTCAGCTTTTTGAGTTTGCCTCAACCTGCTCTTCTGGGCAGCGATTCGATTCTTCTCGCGGCGCATCACCTTCTTTGGGTCGTCTGAGCTCTGAAACAAAACAGCAGGCCCTCAGTTAGTGTGTTTGTGCAAATGACACAGAGGCCACCAGACGTCTCCTGAGCCTGAAAGAGTGAATCTGCGAGAAGCTCGGTGAATAGTTTGTGCTGGACGCTCTAGCCGGGGTGTGAAAATGATAGTTCAGGGAAGACTTGCCTAACATCACACCTAATGTGCAAGGGCAGGGTCGGGGAGTGGCTGAGTCATCGGTTAGCTATAACGCACACCCTGTTTCATGTCCTGAACACTCGATTTTCTTGGTATCATAATAACTAATCAATTTCAAAATGCTGAGTCGGTTGGACATCAAAGAGATAAGAAATGTAGTATCTAACCTCGTCTGAACGTCTGTTAGCACCTCTCTGAAAATCCCCCAGACAACCAGCGTTGCTCACAGAAATAACTGAATTTAGATGATCAAAGTTATTTCCATGCCTTGTAGCGTTAATACGTCGCTTGAGCGCTCTATTTCCAGAACAGGTTTGAGCAATAGTGAACACTAGAGACTGACACATGTGAAACCAGCCAGCACCGAGGGTAATGGACAGCTTCTCCCATGCACAGAAATGCACAGTACATACTGTATTTAACACGATGTCTGTTCCCAACAGCTCTCAGCTCTCATTCGCAGTTTGAGGACTTGCAAAAACAATGGAGTCCCACTACTTGGGCAAAGTGGTGCTGAGTTTTTTTCTTTTTTTTGCAATTCACAAAAGCCTACACTTGCAGCGAGTCATGCCTCCAGCCCATGTGTGCATGTGAGACACTCTGAGAAACTGTGAAAAGAGCCAGCAGAGACAGGATGGGTGTCTCTAGTGGTGGCCTTGGTTGCTGCCCACAAAAATATGCATGAAAGAATGCAGCCAATCAAAGGTGCGTGTTTAAAACATACCCACACGAGTACATCCAGAGATGTTAAACTAAAATCGCTCCGACAAAACCGGGCACATCCTCGTAAAAGTAAACGAACCATGCACACTTACCTGTCTGCTTCCAGGTGATGGGGACTTGTAACTTGTGTCATTGCTGTCAGAGCCCTGCGCCATAGCCGACTGTAGCGACTGAAACTTTGTGTCTTTGTCCACTTCTGCTTTGTGTTTTTGAGTGTGTGTGATCTGGTGAAGTGTGTGTCTGTCTGTGTGTGTGTGAAAGAGAGAGAGACAGAACGAGAGAGTGAGAGCCTTTGTAGCCGTACGAGCGCTAAGAAGAACTTGGCTTACCACGAGCACTGAGTCGCTTTCTTCCCTCTTTTCTTTTCTTCTCTGTCCCTCCTCCCTCGCTCTCTCTTTCTCTCTTTCTCTCTCTCTCTCTTACTCTCTTACTCACTCTCTCTCTCTCTCTCTCTCTCTCTCTCTCTCTGATACTAGCTGTCTACCTAATTAGACGTACTGATGTAGTTTCTGGTAAGTTGCACTAGACTGGAAGTCACATGTCTGTTGGAAAGTTAAGGCGAGCAAGGCAATTGTGTAAAGTCCAAAAAAATAACACAACCAGAGCTTAACTCACTCCTTGAATACATTATCAGTGGATGCTCACAGCCTCACAAATGAATTACCCAGTTTGACAGAACTAAAAACTTGTTTGTTTGGAAGCAGCACAATTGTCAGGTTATCACAAAAATAACACATTAATCTTTACACAAGTGTGATTATGTCTGGGTAGTGGGGATGTGTGTGTTTGTGTGTGTGTGTGTGTGTGTGAGGGGGGGGGGGGGCGCACATGTGTGTTAAGCTGGCATTATGGGCTTCCTCTTTTTTTCTTTCTTTTTTCTTCTTATTTCTTTTTGTTTAGCTGTCACAGATATGAAGTTTCGACTTAGTCCTCAAGAGACTGCATCCCAAAACTCCACATGGATGACTGGGCTGTGAGTATTTACACATGCTTCATGGTAATTTCCAGAACTGTGCAGCACTTGCTGGCTTGCGGCTCACCAGCTGCGAAATAGGTAAGGTGATGTCAAGTGTACTGGCAATGAGAAATGCCCAAGGGGCTCCCCAATGCCCCACTCAGAATTCTCTCACAGCCTTTTACTCTAAACGAAGATGTTTATGTGCAAAGAGTGGGGGATCTTTGAGAAAATGTACAATTTGAGGAGGGGGAACATACTGGAAGTAATGTTTTTTTACTCACACTATTACTGTAATAGAAAAGAAAAAAAAATCACACACGCTTTTGTTTAAGTGTCCAACGCAATCCATTTAAAACTGAGCTTTTGGCTCATTTAAGGCATGCGGTGCCCTTTACTCGTTAGTCCTTTTCTTGTTTGCCCCCATCACGAGACAGCATTTGGTCGTGCAAGAACAAGATTTTCTTGTGAGAAGAAGGAAAAAAAAAAAGGAGGAAAAAAAAGAGAATCAGGACTAAAACAGCTTTGCTTGGCAGAACAGTCCTCCCACACAAAAACATGTTCCACCATCACAGGAATTTTGAAGAGCTTGGGCAAGGGCAGACATTTCTAATACTTGGCATTTAACGCTGTCCAAAAGAGTTGAGGCTGCAAAAGAGAGAGAGAGAAAGAGAGAAAGGAGGAAAGCTGCTTTGTCAAATTAGGCTTAAACCAGGGTGAACACATATTAGTTTAAAGATCGTTTTTCACAGCCCGAACCCTCAACGACCCACTGTTGCTGGGAGTGTAGGGATGCTCAGAACCACCCCCAAATCCCGCCGTATCAATTTTTAAACATTGAGTGAATGATTTAAAAAATGTGTAAAAGCTTTTGAAATATCTTTATAACTGTTGTTTGTATGTCTTGCACTAATTCTGCTGCTCGGTGAGGCTCACAGAAGTAGCAGAAGGCTTGATGGCGCCTGTATTAAACTCAAGCTTTGCACTTGATCACATAACATCCAGTGTGAGTAAGAGTTCGTAAAAAAGAAAAAGAAAGAAAGAAAAGTGACAGCTCGTAAGGACAGTTTTGATGAATTTTAATTACTGCTCTAAACAATACTCCCTCCTCTTCATCGGGACTCCCTTACTTGGAAAAACCCCAGACAGGCCATTTATTTCAAATGCAAACTGCGATACCCTCATTTGTGGTCTACCTTCCTTGGAAATGACCGTGGGAGGTTTCTAATAATCACGAAATACATGTAAGGGATAATTAGGCAAACAACAAACGTGACAAATAACGGTTAAATATTTAATTCAGAATAAAGGCCGATTATGAGTCATTTCAGTGAATGTGTCAAGTCCAGTTTGAGAGAAATATTGCTCTTATTTTCTTGTTCTTTGGCCCACTCTTTCTGAGTTTTACTGTTATGCAGGCGTGAATTGTATCAGCCACTCGTTGTTTACTTACTTAGTAACTTTTTCGACATTTGAAAAGTAAAGGGCTAAAAACAAGTGAGTTTTGTACTGGATTTCTGTTATGTTACAAGGATTTGAGTTTCAAACATATTCCACCCGTTTGCCATGAAAAAATAAAAAAAACATGGCGATAATACTGCATATACTTGAGGCTGTTCTTTGTTTCGAAAAGACTGAACTATGTAATATTGTATTTTTTTGAAGGGGTGGAAGGGTAGGGCAGTTGTTTTAGGTCATTCGAGACATGAGTCAGTCTTATAAATCAAGAACTGCCTAAAAGTTGATGCCCAAATATTGTAATTTTCCATCTGTCATAACTACTGTGCAATACAAGTGAAATCATAAAATGAGGCGATCACTTCCTCCTGCTGGGAACTGACACGAAGGACTGTCAGTCGCTGTTGTTTTAAATGAAAGACGTGTGGACAACAATACTGTCAGTTAAGGTAGGTATTAAAAAAAGAAGAAGAAAAAAATAACAATTTGTTCTTCTATTTCCATCACTGTCACTCATCGTTATTTTTAATTAACTTAATTTGTTGAACAGTTCTTTAACTGGAATCGTCTCACATGGATTTGTTGCAGTACTGATATTTGCGGCTAACCTCCAGGTGGAGGTGGTGTAGGACAGGCAGAGCAGCTTGTTTGTGAGATAAAAGAAAGGCTGATGAAACTCATGAATGATGGAAAATGATGTGTAATGATGGTTTTTGTCGTGTGAGTGGTTTAAAAAGACCGGGTTTTGCTATCTTGCTCAGGCTGACGCTGCTTGTGTGATGTCATCGGCACCCCGCAGAGAAGAAAAAACAAAAGGGTAAAACAGTCGCAACATCCAAGTCATTAATTTGTTTGTGTGCTGATCTCATTGAGAGTCCATGTTTTATTCAAATACAACAAATACAGCTGAAAACGAAATATTTAAAATGAAGCTCAAAGGCCACACCGCGCCCACATAGGAGATTTCAGAGGCTCGCTGGGCTTTTGATGTGTTAAAGGTTTAAAGTGTCCCTCTCCTAACAAACGAGCACAACTGGAAGTTGACATAAATGTCAAACAAGCTGTTTGTCCCTCATGGGAAGATTTCTGGTCAGGTAAAAGTCAGGGAACTTACTTGCGTGCGTGTATGTGTGTGTTATGCCAAGGTATGTGGGTTGTGCCCATGAAGATTATGCCAAATCTTCTCTGTCAGTGGTGTTTAAATGTTATTTATAAGTAACTGTTATTTAGTGGAGTTGAAATGTTGAATGTTCAATGAGTGGGTTAAACCCTAAAGGGTAAGTAAAGTGCAGTTCACCAGACAGTGAGGGTTTTTTGTTCTGAAAAAAAAAAAATGTTTGTGCGCTGACAGAAACAGAATAAAACACAATGAAGGCGTTTATAGAAAATGATTACTTAATTAATAATGACCCCAGAGCACTGATGAGACTCAGCACTAATGTTATCTGGTAGTTTATGAGGGAAGTCACCAAGCCCAGCTAAGAACAACTGTAAGGTGTCATCTAAGAACTTTTCAAGTGATCCTGAATCATCCATTACTTATGCTGCTGTAGGCTCTTGCTACTGCAGGACTTAAAGTTTTGTCTTCTCTCTGATTTAGTCTGTCTCTCTATGCTTTCTTTGCTCTTTCCTCTCACCCTCCAGCTGGTCACAACAGATGGCTGTGGGTCCCTGACCCGGGTTCTGCTGGAGGTTTCTTCCTGTTCAAAGAAAGTTTTTCCTTCCCACTGTCGCCAAGTCCTTGCTAAAAGGTCATTTAAAAATTATTTGGCTTTTTCTCCACAATAAGGTGGGATCTACACCTTACAGTAGCAAGTGCTTTGATGCGACTGTTTGATTGTGATTTGGTAACTCAAGCATCTGAGATCTTTCTTAGGTTTTACACCTGATTTCAAGACTTTCTTTTGAACTTGTGATTAAAGGCTGCAAATCGCAGAATTGTGTACAAGTAATTTCATTTCTAGCGGACCCATTTTATGTTTCCTCAATTGAACAGATGTTCCAGACAAAAAGTTGTGAGAATAAATTTTCTACTTTGAGTTTGTCTCCACCTGTGGGCCAGCAGGAGTATTTAGGGTGGAGGCTGTAGTTGCCGCTGTGCTGCAGGTGGAGGTGGTATAGGACGAGCAGAGCAGCAGGTTTGTGAATGTTTTTGACGTAAATGAAAAAGACAAAGAAGTGCTGATGAGGCTGCTGTGTGAGGTAGAGACAGGTATAATGATGTGTATAAAGATTGTGTCTTGCTGTATTGCTCAGGCTGAACTGCAGCGTCTATTCACAGGCGCGATCCCACTACTGAGCGACACGGGGGCTTTGACCTGCTCCGTCTCCGACCTGGGCCGGTGCACCCCTCTTTAGACGACCTGGTGGTCCCGGGCTCCCCCAGGATCACCATATCGATGCCGAACTTAGTGTGGACACCCGATCGGCCTAGTCCGCTGCAGCTCAGAGCTCCTGAGCTCAAACGATCCTCCAACCTCAGCCTCCCGGTAGCTTGGATTACAGGCACGCGCCACCGCACCCGGCGAGAAATACGCACGCTCACTGAGCTTTTAACTGTGAGTCATGTGACGTCATCACGAAGCCGCGACAGAGCCGGTGTTGTACCAAAACGTGATCGTCTGCCATAAAGTGATTTCCGGTGTCTCTCTGTCTCTTTCATCTCTCTCTCTCTATATATATAGAGATGTATATGTGGAATGTCTTTGTTTATATTGTCACTATACTGTATTCAATAGTATTTATAAAGGGATTGCACATAAAATGAAGAAATCCCTGTTCTGCAAGTTCCTTTATGACTGTGTTACGGAACCTACATTATACTCAATCCAGCGCTTTTTTGGTCACTTTAATGCAACTTCAGCTGCCCATTAATGTCAACGACACATTCTAGCTGATAAATAAAGGAAACAAAGCCACAAAAGCCAAAAACTGATTCCAGGTTATACCTTCTGCAAGGAATGTTGTCTTAGGCTCAATGTGACGCCATATTATTCCTTATTGATATGTTTGATGTATGTTTCACAGATTATAATTCAACAAGTCATTCACATGAGTGCCACATCTCTGATCGAGAATCATGATCAAAAACATTGATGTTTATACTTTTCAGAGTCACAAAAATTATGTCTCATTATTACTGGTTAGTCAGCTTGTTTTCCACAATCATAAATCAACCAGTACATCTATACAGACGTTTTGAATTTGAGACATTGCCAAATTTAGTTTAAACCTTAAGAAACACCCAAAGCACAATTACTAACAGGGTAATCTGTTAGTAATTGTATCTGCATATGAATGTGCACAACTAAGATTGCTCAGTGGCACCTGTAATGCAAGTTTTGGAAAGAACTCTAGAAACACACTTAACTTTAGAAATAAACCAATTGCACAGGATATCCTCCACCATCCTGCTATAACACAGGCCAAAAGACACAATCATAGGTCTATAGTCACCAGGTGAATGAGAGCAGGTTTGGGACTATTTCTATATTTAAATGATTGGTAATAAGTGGCTTTCACACTTTAGAAGGATGCAGGTGTTATTGCACACAGCTGCAGTGCTGAAGGCGTCTTTAGCTCACTGACTGCATGTATAGATTTTACAGTCTAGTTGGATCCATGTGTATTTAATAAAAACAACTGCAGACTTTATAAAGTCACTCCAGCAGAATTTTGATAAGCAAAAAAAGGTCAAACATGTTCGCGTTTTATGCTTTTTCAGTGTATGTTACTTACCTTCAGTTAAACCGATCAAGGTCGGTGTCCCACCAAAGTACACGAATAGCATGAGCAAAATGATGATGTGAAACAGATTTTTATATAACTGTATTTATTATTTTGACAGCATGACCCACAAAAAAACTTGACTCCTCAACTTAAAAAACTATTTCCTTTAAAATCACTCCAAACAATACATTAAAATAAACTGAAACATTCGGTAAATGAAATATTGACAGCCCACAGACACAAGGACTTTCCACAGCTTCAAACGCTGACCGTCGGGCTTCTGCCGTAGTCTCTGTACTTTAGCTGCGAGGGGAGAAAGACCGTATTTATTAGGTGCATCATCAAATTAAACACATAATGCTGAATTAAATATTAAATGATGGTCTTTATCTGAGTTGCATTATCTGTTCACCTGCTCTGTGCTTTTGTCCACTTCAGGGCGTGCCTTGGAGGCACGGTTGTGGTCGGGTGGTAGAAGGTACACCCGGCTCGTTTACACATCGCAGCAAAGCGACACGGCTGTAGTTAAGAAGGAGGGAAAAGAAAAAAAAATCAGATTCGCTGTGAATCTGAAAGCGATCTGTCTGCGTTGTACAAAAACAGCTCTTGTGCAGCGTTTTTACCTTGGGATGATAAAATGGACAGTCCATCTTCTTGCACTCTGGGAAGAAGCGACAGATGCTGGTAGGCTGGGTCTGCTGCACTGCTGCAAACATAAGGGTCAAGGATAAGCTATCAGGATGATTATGATAGTTTAGAAACATGGAAGTGCTATGGATACGTAAAAACAGTGTCACATTAAATGTCTTTGAGGGAAAACAATAAGGACTTCTTTGTTGTAACACTGACATCATTGAAAACAATTTTTTGGGGAGGAAATCAACAATGATTCATTCGAATACTGACGTGGGCCACTGTTCAGTTTTTGTGAGACAGTTTTAAATTCACACGGGAATACAACTTCAGCAGATGCCAAGTCAGCTCAACACCAAGGACAACAGAAGTGAATGTACTGTCACCCAGTTCTCAGGGCCGTCCTCCCACAGGGAGGAGCATTTAAATTCTCTGCCCTCTTTCTAAGCCCAACATCTAAAAGGGAACAGCAAGGTCCTGTCTTATCTTCTCTAATCAGATTTTTTTTTTTATAAAAGCACTGGGGGTTTCCACAGACGCAAGCACAAGATGCCTGATAGAGAGTCGGGTCAATGCACTTGACAAAGATCTACTCTGCGTGATTATTTTAAACCTTACCAACAGACTGACCTGATGAATAGATAATCTATATCACAGGTGTAGATTAGCCCGGCAAAGACTTCAGATCTGTATCATTTAGGTTAGGTCTACTTTATTCAGAATAATGCAACAAAACTGGCTGAAGATTCAAGTGTTTTACATGAGTAAAAGGTAATAGTAGGAACGCATTCTTCCTCTGCTAACTTTAAACAGATTAGCTTCACTTTCTATCTGCACACCACCAGTTTTTTGTGTTTTGTTTTTCATCAAGTAACCGTATGTGAACTTGCTTGAGGTAATTTAGGGAAACTTTTAGTGGATCCACAATAGCTGAAAATGTTTAAACTACTAATCGCTCTCACAGAATTTAGCCAGAATCCCATCAGTGAACAGGAGGCTAGAAGAAAACCCAGCATAGGTCAAGCTGGCGAGAGAGTACCTGGTCTGGGTGGAGGAGGTGCAGCCGTGCTCCTGCGGCTCACATGAGTGAAGGGACAGTCTGGCTTTGTACACCTGGCGTCATATTTACAATTTGGATGCACAAAAAGGCATTTATCCCCAAATTTGCAGTTTGGAAAAGTCCTTAAGGAAAAAAGCAAAACACATGTAATCAGGACTTATGACTGAAAGTGAAAAAAAATACCCTAAACAATCATTCTTATTGCATTTAACATAGCTACTTACTTGCACTGTGTTGTTGGGTGATGATACAGACACTCATCCCCACTTTTGCACACCGGCCAGAACTTGCATCGCTCCATGACCTTTTGTTTTTTCAAAGGGACCGCATTCTCCTCTGCCATGTCAATGTCCATCATCTCATCTGTCAACAGGTAAAAGGACAGGACTAAAGAGGCTAAAACTTGGCTTTAAAATGCAAAACAAAAATAAAATAGCTGATTATCATATCACTTTAATAACTCCGCTGAGAGCACACACACACCTTCTGATGTGATGCCTCCCTGTAACCTCTGAAGGACGCTGACTTTGGGCTCTCTGTGGGCATGGCTCGCTGCGTCAGGTACGTTCGCAGGTGGTCTCACATCTTCCAGGTCAGTTTCACAGTCTGCAAGGTTACCAAGCGGGCTTGGTACCCCATCTAATGTCACTATGAACTTCGGGCTGGCAGAGTCGCCTCTCTCCTTGCTAGGGTAAGTCAGAAAAGCAGAACAGATGAAATGACAATCCAGTAATAGCACAAATGTCTCTTTATTTATACAAAGACACAGGCCTGTACTATGAAACAGGATATGGTCTTATCTTCGTGGTTAACTCTGGGTTTTCTGTACTACAAAGGTAGTTCACTTCTTTTTGAGGTACATCCTCGTAACATCGTCAACAGAAACAATGGCACCACCTACTGGCCAATCAATAGCATCACCATTAAATAACACTGTAATAAGTGATCCTTAAATAGTAAACTTATTTGCACTTCCTGCTCACCTTACATCGCACTTACATGAGCCTACATTTGAATTCTGTTTTCATTTATCATTCATTACTCTCAGACCATTAAACACCACCAAGACTGCAGGTGAAAGAACAGAAAATAAAACTGCCCTTTAAACATTAATTCAATGAGATACTTGATTATAATCCACCAAATTCTCCTGTAACTTAATGATTTTTTTTGAATTTTTGCTGCTTTTCTTTCCTGCTTCACACATCTATACAGTATGGATAGTACCACACTTCTATAAGTGCTTTTCCTCTCGTGCACACACACACACACGCTGCTGCTTTGTCTGCAATGTATGTTTCAGATCTTCATATTTTTGTAATGTTATAGATTTATCATCATTTATAAAATCAGTCGCTCTGCTGCCAGGACACAACGATTGATCAGATGTCAACAGCACCTGTTTTATGAGAACTCATTGCATTGACAACCAACTTTGTGCCACTACTCAGTCCATTCCACTCATAATGGAAAGACACCTTCTGTATGCCACCTCAGTAAAAATACAAACATACAAACCTGGTCTGGACGGTGCGTGGTACAGCAGACAGGACTTGCTGCTGATTTCCAACTGGAGATTCTCCCACTTGTGGTCGACTCATTATGAAAGAACGCGTATCAAATGTCTTCACTTCACCGCCTGCAGTGACCTCCACCCCTAGAGGCATGACAGATTGAAAAAAATATGTAAATAGAATTTTGGGAGCTATCAAGTGTTTTTGGGAAGACTCATTACTTCTCAATAGTTTTGAAACTTTCTAAAGTTGCATGGAATATCATTCGGAAATCGCTTGTCTAAAACTAAAACTCACCATATTCATTTGGTTCTCCTCTACCGCTGCTCTCCAACTGAAGCCGCGATGCTAATGATCTTGTTGGAGCTGGAATAAAATGTATTAAATAAATAAATAAATAAAACAAACAAAACAGCACTTTGAGAACCTCACAAAGTTTTTTAAAATTGTTACTTGCCTGCCGAAGTCAACACACATCTAATTATACAACTATTTCATTACTATGCTGTTCAGTTATGATGATCCATAGTTCTGCTATACACTAATCATCCAAATAAAAACCATCCGGGCTTGTGACATACATAAAATATATATATAGACATAAATAATTATGGTCATCTGCTCCTTCAGCTACAAAACATCAGACATAGGTTGCAAACAGACATATACTTGTGAGCTAATGAGACTATGTGATCATCTGTGCGCATGAAACTCTATTATATATACCAGATGTTCTGGAGGGAGGTAGATCTGTGGCGGTGTAGGTCTGCACCCGGGGCGCCAGGCTGTGGAGGTGCTCCTGGACTAGCTGGATGGCTGCACTCATCTCCTCATTGCTGGCGAGACGAGTACGAGGCGCCACAGGAACAGTCTGTTTCTGTGGTACTGCGGGGAAAGGTCAACGTAAGAGAATGACACAAACAACAATGGAAAATCAGCTTAACTTACAGGATGTTTGTGGTTAAATGTACGACAGTGGGAACGCACTTGTTGGGTAGGTAGTCGTTTTGGTGATTGAGTCCTGTGCCTCAGAGATGGCTTTCAGTATCAGATTTCTGTTGGCTTGCTTGGCTGGTGGGAGAGTAGGTCTGAAACAATACAAACCTCAAAACTGTTAGAGCTCAGCAAAGCGCAAAATTGATCATCTGTGACTCACTTCTTAAGCTTTACTGCAAGAAAACACACATGTGGTTTGGGTACACACGACCTACAAAAGTCCCATAAATAAAAGCATCCACGAGGCAGATAAACATTACCTTACTTAACCGTTTTCTTTCCACAGTATAAACCCAACCCTGAGGTTAATATGACATCAAGTGTTCATACTGACTTCCGTTCTGGTTTGGAGGGGAGGGACACTCTACTGGAGAGGCCTCTGCCACTGTAGCTGCTTTCGTCCTCGTCCACATCGTCGCTGTCCTCGTCTGCATCTCGGTTCACTCTTACGACAGAACTCACTACCGGTGCCTTCCGCTTCCTTGAAAACTCTTCTTGCTGAACGGTGAAAGCAAGGCATTATTACTATATCCAACTACCTAACACACCGTCACCAGAAAGTGAGCAAAATAAGCACTCTGATAATACCTTGTTGGATCCAGTTCTAGAGGTTCTGCTGGTTCTGCTGCCCTGCTGTCTAGCATGAAAGGACGCTTCCGCAGAGCTTACTGATGTGAACTGGCCCTGACCGGGTCTATAGATATCAGCGCTGTGTCTGCTAGCTGCTCCGTGTGTACGACTGTGGTTGGTGCTGATTTCTAAAGGCTCGTCAGCGATGAGGTCGTCGTCCATCTCTGGTTTGATGTCAAGAACTGCCTCCGATGGGAGCGGCTCCACCAGGGGCCTAACACTGGAGGAGAGCTGTGAGGAACCCTTTTCCAAGGTCCCCCTCCTGATAACAAACAAACAAACAAAATACAAGAAAAATGTAACCACACTCAAACACACTTCTTGGTCTGCTCTGACCAAAGACTTTCTTTGTTGATGAGTACTTCTTTGTTCCAGTAAATAGTCATTTTTAACATCATAATACTTTCTGGGGGAAATCCGGACATGCTTTTGTGTTTTGTGTGAATTATCACTGACTTGCATCATAAAAAAGTATAACAAAAACCTTAAACAGTACAAATAATACAAACACACAGAAGAACTGAGCCACCATTTATGAGACCTTCCAAAGAGGAAATGGATATTACCACAGTTAAACTTGGAAAAATAGTGGTTGGAGACCTCAGCATGAGCAAAATTATCCCAAACAATGAGCAATCAATTCACAATTTGCTTTAAGTTACTACATAGATTTTCCTGCTGAAGCATAATTTGGAAATTAGGGGGCAACCTGAGAAACTACTGCGTCAGGTACCTGCTCTCATGTGCAGAGCTGGATACACGGGCTTCTGTCCTATCTCCTCTTAATTCCTCCGCTCGGCCGTTTTCACCTACAGACGATCGGCTCTTCCCGCTCACAGTAGCGCCGTCTGACTGCAGCTGCTTGAGGGATGCGGGCTCTGAGAAAAACAGAAACATGAGCAATGCTAAACTCCTGAGCCTCACATGTTCATAAAAAAGACAAACTTCCCATTGCTGGTTAAAAAGTGCAGAGATGTATTCAACGCAGCCGGGCTTACCTGCTGCAACAGATCTTAATTTCTCCAGAACACCATGAAGCCTAAAAATGAAGAAACAAAAACAAAGTTAAGGCAAAAAGGTACAACTTTCTTTCATATTTTACATATTCAGAGCGCTCTGAATACTCCAGGAGAGTAGAAAAGCGCCATATAAGAACCAGTCCACAAATAAACAATATAATCGCACCAGCTTGTGAATTTCATCGTGTTGTTTCCGAGGAAGAGCGAGAGGTCGTCGGCCATCTGTTGGGAGGTTTTCTTGTTTGCCACCATCACCATAATATAATCTGGGAGTTCTTCATCTGTGAAGAAAAAGAAACACGCACATCGTGTATGGTAAGACTACACAACCAGGTAACTGCTGTCTCAGAGGTAATCACTGAATATCATTCACGTACCAATATATGCACCAAGCTCCTGAAGCTTTCCTTTGATAGCAGCCTGGAAGAGATTAAAAGTACAACCGGAAGATGTTATTTCAACAAATTCTAGGTAGCGTAGCTAGCTGCGCTGTTATCATTCAACAACCCAAGGATTAACTTAACGTAGCACTGAGTTTATGCTGTGGAAACTGTTCAAATCAAAAAGAAATTATTGAGTCTATGACGATGCCTGCCGGAGTGAGGTACCAATCCCTCGGCCTTGAAAATAAAACAATAAGTTAGGCTAGGCTGACACATTTAAGCTAGCGAGTCAGTGTTAGCTTGTAGCTCCTTTGTTACGCAAACATTAATCACGCAGACCACTCAGCTTCAACCCGCACTGTTACTCACCCTTATTTTCTTACTAATTTCTGTACCGATTTCCATTATTGTTGTTTGAGTCAAGCGAATTAGTTCTAAAAGAGGCAACTGTTTTTCCAGCTGCACCGCTAAACACCAGGGACAAATGTGACGTAGAATCACGTGACAAATCAAATCAAGGCAACCGAATAGGGACAAAAAGCATACATCTGTCTATCGTATGCGATGTCTTTTTGTCTTTGTTCAGCATTTAGAGTAATCACTTTAAGTTGATGCTGGAAAAAGTAAACTTGTTAGTAAAATGTTCCAATTAAAGGAAAGGGTTTGAAAGCGCTGGGTGACTGAAGCTGGGGTGAACCATGCCTCAATCACAACATCTCTCAGATGACCTGGATGGTCATCAGCAATGTTCCCTCTAATTTTTCATGTGTCTGAGCGAACACACAAACTCCCTGAGCGGTCCCTTGGACCACTGTGAGCAACAGCAGACGTGTGCACTGTGGTCACGCCAGCATCGAATCCATCCAAGTCACATGGTTTATTAAAATAATCAAATTTATGTTAGACTACTTTTAATTAACTGCTTTAGCCCACTTACAATGAAATTAAAAAAAAAATCTTGTTCATGACCTGTGTAGTATGTTAACACTATTGGAAGTAAAAATAACTTGAACTCCAATTTTGAAAATACAACTTTCTTTTTTTTTCTTCTTTTTTTAAATAAAGCTCTGACTTGTATTATGAGTATGAGTCTGTGATCTGGGAGAGAGTCATGTAAATCTCTGTCTGCAAAATACAGTAAATAATAACCAATGTTGGGCAATTAATTATATAGTTACTTCTTCAAAAAAGTAACTGAGCTTTGCAAACAACAAAGTTTTTTGCAGCTGTTTACCTAAAAATGCAGCCAAGGCGGTTTTTAAAATAAACTTCAAACTATTTACAGAACAATCAGCTGTTCTGCGTCAAATTTGATGGCACACAAATTATTTGTGCCACTCCAAAAAATTATTTCTGTCCACTATGAGATAAAGGAGAACAGCCTGATACCTGCAGGCCTGACAACAGGAGATGTATCACTCCTGTAACACCTGTAACATTTAGCAGTCGCCTCATTGTTCTGACACACACAATAAAACTACTGACTACACTACACACTAACTACACAAGATTTGCGCTAAACGTTGCAAATCTCTGTCACTCCTAAAAATTCCCCCCTTTCTAAACAACTAAATGTCATGTTGCCATATCATTTTTTGGATTGGTCGACATGGTACATTTTTCGACCAATAGGAAAGGGTGGGGGTTTTGGTTTTTGCTCACAGGCTTTCGAGTGTTTTCCTTATAAAACACAGTTTTTACCATTTCTTCCCGCAGTAAATATAAACAACGATAGTATTCAGGAAAAAACAAACAAACATTGCATATATTTTTATCATAACTCTGGTTTTACGTGGCCTATCAACACAATTTAAAAACTGGTATAAAGTCCACACATTTTCCGTCAATTGTTCCGTCTGTCCTGCTCACATCTCCAATGGTTGTACACGTTGTCATTAACGTGGCGTCACTCCACATCAGCCACACCGCTTTGCTAGCTAAAACACTGGTGTCGGCACATAAGGACGCTGTCATAGCCTGTCAACAACGTTGACTAGCTGCGTATATATGAATGTGAATCGCATTATTGGCTGGACTATGGGATAAGGTGGCATCGTTCTAATCCCATACGGGAGCAGCCAGTCACTTACTGACTAACACTGCAAAACAGAATTGTTAAAGTTTTAATTTCAATTCAGGTTAGATTCTTTTGTGCGCAACGCAGATTTTCTGTGCGCAGAGACCATGCCAGCATGCGCAATTGCGCACGCGTGCAGCTTAGAGGTAACATTGGTCATCAGTCCACTCTAAGACGAAAAAAGATCTTAGTACTCTTCCAGGGAGTGCGTGTTCTGCAAAGGTTAGTTTATTCAGTTTTTACACGTTATGGTACCCAGATACACAGACAGTATAAACAGTATGCACAAGGTCCTTACTCTATGTACACAGGAGTGACCAGATACAATGCTTACAGTACAGTGCAAAAGTAGAGGCAATATTTCGTCTTTATTTGTTGTTTGAAAATTGGGAAATAGGTGCAATGGTTCACTGAAATTGGCAAACTTGTAAGAAAATATAGTAAGGCAATCTAAAAACTTAGTTTAGTTTATATACTTCTAATGAGCTCAAAGGTCAATATTTCTTATGAACAGTGTGTGTGTTTTTCCATCCAGGTATATATATGCAGTGTGTTTGGGATCACAGTCTTGCTGAAAAATGAAGCCTTTCTCAACCATACAACGATAAGTTGCAATGCCAACTTTACAGGTTGTATTGCATTGCTTGCTGCTTTGCTCATTCATAATTCCTATTTAAGTCTGACAAAATCCCAAACACCACTCGCTGAAATGCAGCCTGAAACCATGACAGAGCCTCCATCATGTTTTACACGTAGCTGCAGACACTCCCTGTTGTATTTCTCGCCTGACCTCCTCCGTACATACTAATGGTGATTTGAACCAAAAATGTCACATCTGGATTCATCAGACCTGTTGTTACTGATTTTCAGTCCAGTTCTTGTATAATTTGGCACACTTGAGCCTTTCCTCTCTGTTTCCTTATAAATGGCTTCTTGGCAGACAAATTTCCACCGAGAAGCTTCTGACAAGGTTTCAGTGAACAGTAGATAAATATAGATCAACTGAAGGGTTTGGGTTGCATCTCTTAGGTCATATGTCAGCTCTGTGCTGGATTTATTCCCATTTCTTTTGGATTTGCTGTAGATGTATTTTAGGAGTGCCACTTCTTCTTTTGTCCACTTGTCAAGTTTACTCAGAGCTTTTAAGGACACACACCATATGCCAAGCTTTAAGCTAACAGCTTTTAGTAAATCATGCACAAAAATACAGGTATAAAAATTAGATTTTATGCCTGTTAGACTTATTTAGGGCGTTTTTCGTAGATTCGACTAAAGAAATTGGAACAAATCATGTGTTTTTTAAATACGCTACTAGTAGCATAGTGCCTAATGGTACAATTTAAAATTGCTTCTTGCTAGTTTGTAGTTCTTTCCTTGAGTTGGTGCCTTTTTATGATCAAAATGTTCAAATGTCACTTTTATTGACAAAGAAACAACAACAAAAACACTCCTCTAAAAGTATTCATGTACAAGGACTGGACTGAAAATAAACTGAAGTCATCTTGCTAAGAAAAAGTTAGCAAGATCACCTTAAAAATAATAACTGTAAACTGAGGAGTGGGTCAAATCTTTGTCACATTACTTCAGTGGTTCCTAAGGTGGGGGGCACGCCCCAAGCTATTGCAGTGGGGGTACGGTATGAATAAAAAAAAAAAAGAATGCTTGGACACTGTGCGCATAATGGACAAGTTTTTGACGGGGCTCCCACACAAACGCAAAGCAGAAGATGAAGCATAGTGAAATATGCTTCCAAACCAACTTCCTCCCAAGCCAAAGAGTAGAAAAAGTGATGAATGAATGATGAATGATAACTCTCCTTTAGCTTCACTTGCACAACGGTGGTGCCAAGGTAGGTATCCCCATCAGAATTTCCCCTGAGTCGGGAGCACGCGCTGGGCTGTCCAAATCACGGACAAACAGTATCCCACAGCTACAGTAAAAAAGCAACAACAACTACACGTAAAATAATTACAGCATAAAGATGGTTTGTTTTTCTGTTATGTAAGAGAGGTAGGATTTCATGTTATTGCAACCTGTAATCTATTGCAGTTTACTTTTATTTGTTTAATTGTTTTCAAAAATGTTTAAGGTGTGAAATAAACTGCAATGGAGTTTGAAAAGAAAGTATGGGTGGGGGATTTTCTTGTTAAACAAAGGGGGGGCTAGCAAAAAAAAGTTTAGGAACCACTGCTTTATATAATCTTTACAATATAACAATCAGGCGTTACTTATTTGCTTTTATAATGTAATAAAATGTAATTATATTTGAATCTGTGGTTGGTCTGGCTAGATCAGATAAAGAAGCCATACATTTTGTTGTGTGCTGAAGTGAAGGCAAACACTTAAGACAAATAACCCTCCCCCAACAACAACAACAACAACAACAACAAAAAATCTGTATCCACAAGATGGTGCAAGAGACCATTATGAACAAACACCCCACTGAGAAGGGAAAATCAACCAGTTTGACACACTGAATACTGAGCTAAGCAAATACCTACAGTTGTGGTCAGAAGCTTATGAAGAGTCATCATGGGCATGAACGTCATGTAAACTTTGGTCTTTTAATGATTTCTTTGAAGTGTTCTTTTTCCAGGGTGGATGAGTTTAAAAAGCAAGAACTAGGTGCACAATTTTTAGAATTTTTTCTAATCCACACGTGTCAAAAATATACATACAGCCTCACATTTTTCCATGCACTTTTGGTAGCCATCAACAAGCTTCTCGCATAATTCTGGCTGGATATTTGACCACTCCTCTTGGAAGAACTGGTAGTGCAACCCTGCTTTATCCATTCCAAACTCAGTTTTGATGTGTGTTTGCGAACATTGTCCTGTTTCAGTACCACTGGCAGCCAAACAGACCCAGAGCGTGATGCAACCACCATGCTGTGTTTTTAGGTTTGAAAGCCTCCCGTTTACGCCTCCAACAATGCCTCAATCTTTGTCTGGTATGACCATAAAACTTTTCTCTAGAAGATATTCGCCTTGTCCATGTGGGCAGTTACAAATTTCAGTCAAGCTTGTCGACTTTCGAGCAGAGACTTCTTTCTCAGTTGGCAGCTTCTTATTTCATAATAATGTAAAACTGACTTCCCCATAGATAGTGACGCTGCTGTTCTCTTCATTAGCTCGTCACTAAGTTAATAGACCTTGGCCATGTCACGTTAACAGAACCTTCAACACCACTTATTAAAATATTTAAGTCAGTGTATTTATATAAATAAATTCAAACTTGTACACTTAATTCTTGGTTTTTAAAGTCATTAAAGATGCTGTACAATCATTCCACCCTGGAAAAAGGGCAGTTCAAAGAAATTATTAAAAAGCATTCTGATATTCGTGGCAAAGATGAATGAATGCAAACATTTGACCACAACTGTATAGGGTTACGATCCTTTTTTATCAGTCTTGTTTCCGTCTCCTGGCTGCACTTCATCTTGGACAATGTGTGGTGTTTTTCATGCAGCGGGTGCAGGTGAAGCAAAACAAAGAAAGAAAAGAAGAAAGATTACCAACCCCCGCATTGTTAAAAGCACCTCTTTGCATGTTCAGAAAGAGTAAAAATGTAATTTAGTTTCAAAATAAATATCGCAAATGCGCTGTTTACTGCATTTCTCATTGAATTTCTAATGTTCTTAGCTGTGTTTTCCCTCGGAGATTGCTTCCTGTTTTGCAGCCCCTCAATGCCAACCAACAATGACGGGAAGGATCTCGCTTGCAGTCTAGACGAGCGCCTAACACACTCTCAGCCGCGACTGTCTGTTTCTTTTCTGCGCGCTCTGTTTACGCAGTCTGGCTTAATCAAGCTGATGCACACATGTTTAATATTGTTGCTTTTGTCCTACGGTTTCTTCTATAAAAATATGCCTGTGGTGATTTGCATTTATATGCTAATCAAGCAAGTTGCTGTGATACTCACCAGTCACTTCACTAGTTTGTCGCACACATCACAACAGAGTGTAGATTCCATTCATCTTCAAGGGCAAACAGAGGTAGATGAGTTTGAGGGTGTGAGGGCAGCCTTTTCTATCCATTTTCAATGGGAATGAAAGGGAACCTTGAATGGGCTCAGGAGAAACCCTGGAGTACGTCTGCAACAAATTCAACTCAATGCGAAAAAAAAAAGAGGCGCTCTATTTCACTGTTGTTCCTTTCACTGTTGCTTAATTAGATCAAGGGAGAGGCAGGACCTCCGCAGTGACCCCTGTAACAACAGCCGCGCAATAACATCCATCAGCAGAGCCATAACAGTTCTTGTCTTGCACCACCACACATAACCTGTCTGCTGCGTGTTGTGTGTTTCACACTCTTGTGTTAATGTCCTTGTCTGTCTGTGCTGCATGCATAAAAAAGTAGTATACTTTTATATAATGTGGCTTGGCAAACGTTTTGAAAGATTATCAGTTGAAGCAATAACAATTGCACACATACCAAGAGCAGCAGAAAGACTGTGAGAAACAAACTGCAGTGAATTCCCTCATCTCTTATCTTGTTTGTCTTTTCACTACCTATAGCATGATTACTACATACAGGTTTTTATTTGTTTTTTTTTTTTTAGAAATGTATGTTAATCTTTTGTACTTCTGCTTAAATTAAGTTTGTGATATTATTAAAATTTCCAGGGTATAACCTATATACATCTGCATGAAACATTTGCTAACGAATCAGTTGTACCACACAAGATAAGAGTGTGAAAAGCATTTCTGAGAAAATTCTATGTTAATTCCAACTGCAGCTGCTTCGAGTCACTACGCAGTACGCCTGTGACCACAAATCTGCTATTCTGTGGCTGTCATTGGCCTCCCTCTCACACCTACACAGAGGTAATTGTACTTCCCTTTTCTCTGAAATGTTATCATAAACTAAGACAATTCAGATATGAATCAGCTGATAAACTTCCGCTAATTCTTAAACCGCAAGTGCGGTGATGACGATAGCACTGCTGCCAAGACCTCTTAGCTCTTCCTGACAGTAAAGTGCTGTCAGCGACTCTGAAAAGATGAGTCAAGAGCTTGAATTGACACTGAAAAAGGAGTAAAAGTAAAGCCAAAGGTGGAAGGTTACAGCAAAAAAGGGGAAGTAATTCATTGCACCTGCTCTGACAATGTCCAGAAACCCTACACTGCCTTTCCTCGAGACGAGATGACACATGTGTGAATGAGGCTGTGGCATCTGGGTGTCAGTGCACAACTGCACTGCGCGTGCACACACACACATGGGTAGATGAAGCGATATATTCTCAGACAGATACAGACAGAGTTAATGTCACATGAGTTCTAGTGAAATTAGTGGCTAGCTGCAAGGACAGAAAAACAAAAAAAACAAACTGCAGTTTAAGCTTTTTTTGCAACCACATGTGCAACGGTGCGGGCTCTCTTTCCTTAAACTCTATTGTGTGTTGGAGCAACTCGTCAAATCCAGAGAGCTTTTGCTACAAACAGCATAAGTGTCAGGGTCTGTGGAGGCAGACCGTGCGGAAACGTGTGTGGTGGACCCAGGTGCGAACACAGGCGAGGATGCAGGAGTGGATTTAAACAAAAGCGAGCCGTTTATTATGGCTGATGAAAAGGAACAAAACAGAGTGAAGGCAGCATAAGAGTAACCGTTCAAACGAAAACCTAAACTGGAAATAAACTAAGGAAAAGCTATGGCTTGGAATACGGAACACAGAGGTGGTAACACAGACGACGCGACACAGACTGTATGAAACACAGAGACTAAATACACATGAGGGATGATCAGGGGAAGTGGATGCACACGGGGAACACATGTGACACTGATAATCATAACAAGACACGGCAGGAGTGAACGTAACACTGATGGGAGATGGGCAAAGTAAAACAGGAAGTACACAGAGGTTCAAACAGGAGGGGAGAGAGCACGGGGAGAACGCAGACATAACGGGCTGGGGAAAACATAGAATAAAACACAAAGAGAGACGAGGGCTCATAAATACACAGAGGGGCACACAGGGGGTGAGAGTCACGAAGGGAAAACACATAAGGAACAACGTAACAGATCAACCCAGGAAGCATGGCCTAAATAAAGAACAAAATACAAAAATACATGAAAACTAAGAATACTGGGCCCACATGGCCCAGGACCATGACAATAAGAGTACGCACAGATGTTTTAACAGTTAATCCATTTTTTGATTCACAAAAATTCAACGGTGAAGCCTTCACTCAACCACTCTGGCAAGGAAACAAACCCATTAATATTTACAGCTGCTCTAATCACTGCTGCCAAAGCTGCAGGAGGTTCAGCTTAGGCAGTTGGCGGGTCACTGACGCCTGGATGAGTCAGGGTTACGCAGCTGGAAACATTTTCTAATATCCATCTTTATGTTGTGTAAGAGAGCGGGTCAAAGACTTGACTTTGTGTTGAACTTGGAGAATGATGCACCCTAGAAAGTGTTCTCCTGACCAAACTTTAGTTCAAAGAACTTTGTGAACTCTGGGCTGCTGTAGCCGTGGCATGCACTCACATGCAAGTAGAAATACATGCATGTGAGCATGGGTTCAATCGGCTGACTAATAGTAAAAGCAAATAAGCTCATATTCTGCATGATGCATTTATATTCTTGCAAAGACTCTGATGCAAAGAGTGATATCACCCTTACGCTTGAGTGCAAACTGAAACAGCAGCAAGCAGCCAGTTAGCTTAGTTTTGATTAGAAAACTAGACACAGCTTGGCACACCAGTGCGTGTAAAGCCCCCCCCCCCATGTGTAATGCTTACAAAAATCTAAAATGACTGAATGGATGAAATGTGCTATTTTTTATAAGTTGGTTGTGTGAATTTTGAATCAGCCCTTTTACCTTTAGGCAAGAAAGCAAATATGTATTCCCTGAAATGCTGAGCTGATCTCATTATTTATGAAGCTACCAAGCATTACATTTAGATTCTAATTTGACTCATGTCCCCACAGGATTCATCTATGGTTTTGGTTTTCTGTTCTCTTCGTGTTGATGCTGCAGGCCTAGTAAAATGTGTTACACCAACAACTGTAGAAGAAGAACTGTAAACCTCAACATCAACAGTTTTACCTGCAGAAGATGCAAGCACATGTTTAAAACTAGAAAATTGCCCCATCACAGTTCTATCCTTTTGCGCTTTATACATATATCTGTCCAGACTGATGTCATAGTAAAGTTGACCTTTGACCTTTTCAGTGTAAAGTTAAGAGCAAAATCAAGACTGAAGTGCATACTTTTGCCTTCAACTCAATAGGTTTAACAAACGTATTGCATTAAATATAAGCACTATAATTGAGAGGCCATTATTAGGCTGGAAACAAAAAATATCATGGAGAAAGAAAAACTTTAGGAGCGTCCCAATCTATAGTCTGCGCAGCAATATCAAAAAGTCTGAAAAACCACAGAAGACAGCTAAAGTGATGACAGAATTCCATGGTTAAGAAAAACAACTTAAATATCCAACCAAGACAGCCCGTTCTCACTCCCGAGGCGTAATATACTGACGATTTGTCAAGGCCCAAGGCGTTCCTGAGGAACGCGATAGGTGACCTTCCGCGTTATTATGCTACGCGGCGGGTTATGAATGAAATCCAGTAGAATGACGCTCCCGTGGTAATACACGTTCCAGCCATGTATTCCAGCTCTAACCATAACCTTATCCCTAACCTTAACCAGCACTTTAATGACGTTAGATAGCGTTTTCCAAAGCAATTTAAGTAAAACGAACGTACATGTGTAGATTCATTCCAAACGGTTCTCATGTTTCCTCGTTTTTCCGATCTCGTGATATAGGGACATGTTGGGTGCCCGGACCAAGAACACTGTTGAGGAGGTAATTGCATTACGGTCAAAATATACAGGGAGGCTATAAGAAGGTGCAAAACACTGGTTATACTGAGGAACATGTAGGCTAGATTAGACTTTATCAGAAAATACCTGAAAGAACCTGCAAAGTCCTGGAAAGTCTTTGGAAGGCTGAAACTAAGGCCTTTATACCCAAGGTGTGTAAAATATAGTTATGCAAATATTATTAAATAGCTGGGGGGATCAGCCATGTGTTTTCCAACTATAAGAGCAACCTTTTAGTTATTAAATTTCAAAAAAGAAATGAATTCAGAAAGACCAACAAACAAGCATTAACTGATTGTGACTGTAGTGACCTAGCAGAGCACCTGAAGGGAGGAAATGCAGCATATGGTGACGTTCATGGTTCTAAATTAAACTGCACAGTTTGTGTTTTGTAAAACCACAGAGACGAACACGTCTGCCGTGAATCTAAGTGGTTCTTTGTGTAATAAAACTGCCTCATGCCTCAAGTCATCAGAAAGTGATAGATGAATGAAGGGACAAGCTGAGAGCTGAATGTAGCTGAAAAATAATAGAATGAAATGCAATGTTTAAAATATCATCAAAGCGTAGGAAATATTTAAATAAAATGGTAAATGGCCTGTATTTATATAGCGCTTTACTAGTCCCTAAGGACCCCAAAGCACTTTACATATCCAGTCATCCACCCATTCACACACATTCACACACTGGTGATGGCAAGCTACATTGTAGCCACAGCCACCCTGGGGCGCACTGACAGAGGCGAGGCTGCTGGACACTGGCGCCACCGGGCCCTCTGACCACCACCAGTAGGCAACAGGTGAAGTATCTTGCCCAAGGACACAACGACCGAGACTGTCCAAGCCGGGGCTCGAAGCGGCAACCTTCCGATTACAAGGCGAACTCCTAACTCTTGAGCCACAATCGCCCGTATTTACATAAAGAGAAAGCACTACTGAATACACAACAGGAAGTGAATATCACAATCGTGCCTGTCACATACAAATTTAATGGTTTACAGGTACAGCCAATAAAAAGATAATATTAGCTCCACCTGACATGTTTACATGGAAATGCACTGATGTGTTCATTCTGGTAATTTTAAGTATAAATTTAAATGAGACACCACCACCCATTTGTACTCCTGCCTACCAAAGATACAGTCACACAATTATTGAAATGAAACGTAATTTGAGCCATGACAGCAGCACGAAATGGTTGGCAATGCAAAAATAATCACAACAAGTTTAACATCTCTAACCGAGATGTTAAATAGTCAACCATGTGGTTTTCTCAGTTCTTTTTTGCTCTGTCTATTTGGATCTTTGCATTGCATTGCTGTCATTCCTTTAGTTAGGGGGAAGAACGTTTCTTTTCTGATTTAACTTTGTCATTATATTTTAAAAAGGAGATTAACTGCATCATAAAACTATCTAATAGTGTGCATGCTGAAGATTCAGGCACAGATGATCACCTCTGAAATGTTGCATTCACTTTCAATATGATTTGTCTTTACCACTGGGACATGTTTTAACCTTGTTTTTTTTTCACAAGACTGCATGCATGACATGCGTGTAATTACAAGAGCATTTGTTGAGAATGTGTTGGATCAGTGGTAGTGAGAGGTTCAGTTTGCAGTGAAGCCTGTTAAAAAGCTTCACAGCTTGGCACGCCTCGTCGAGTCGTGTAACAACCTCAGCTCATTTGATTTGCAGCTGGTTGGCTTCAACGAGTGCATTTTCCCGTTTGAATAGACGGCATATGTGAAATCTCTTTGTTTGCAAAGACGCTAAATCCCCGAGAGGGCTGACATTAGGTGCTGAGGTTCTTAATATTTTAAAGAACCACACAAAATAGGGGTCTAAAATGACACTTAAGAATATGTAGTCCAGTAAAATCACCACTGAGTGTAGCTATAAGGATTTTTTTTAAAGCTAATACTGTGCCTAAGGTTTCCTTTGGCTTTTTAAAACAAATCTTCTCCCACCTCTCCTGCATCATAAAGCACATTTGGTGCAGGCTATTCTAATTATAATCGTCCTATAAAGACAGAATAAGGGAGATAATACAAGTTATTGTGAAATTGAATCTCAGTGAAGGGCGGGGTAACTGATTATGTGGTGGACCACGCTGTGTTCCTGTTTGACTTTAATTAGAGCAATAGCAGGAAGCCGAGCTGTGCTTTTCATCAGTGGACCAAAGGAGGAAGAGAAGTTTCACAAGGAGACACCCTGCAGAGTTCAGACATATTATTCACTGCAAATATTACAATAATTAACACAGTGCCTTTGATTATATTTGGAGATGCTATTATGCTGCAGGACAGATAATTATTTTTCATTTATGGTTGCGGGTATGTGGTCTCTTGGCTGGCTGCGCGTTCAATTTGACCTTTGTCTCTGATTTGGAAAAGACTAACGACTATGAATGCAGTTTTTCCTCTCTGATGCATTGATTAACAAGTTTATAGTTTTCCTTAAAATAAATATTAGTGAATACTTCATTACTTGGATATTTACCTACATCCACATGGAAGACTTGCAACGGGAAACATTCATTTAGACAGATCGGCTGGTGGGAAGTTTCTCTCTGTGAGTCACTCACTTTGAATGCATTAGAAAGTTTCTTCACACTTCCCAAACAGCTCTCAGTGCATTAGCCTTAAAAGCTTTTCATAGGTTTATCCTATAAAAACCTGTTTGCTTTGCATGCAGGCTGATGACCTAACAGCCTAATTAACTACAGAGTGAAATTATGTATGTGTCTTTAAAGACTATAGAAAAGCTTGCACTGCTGAGCCAAAGCATAAAGTAGGTTCAAATCTGCCATTCAGGTGGAGCATGTCTGTTTGGAGTTTGCATGTTCTCCCTGTGCTTGCATAGGTGTAGTCACTCTGGTTTGCACGGTTAGATTAACTGGCAATTGTAGAATGACCGCAAGAGTAAATGGTTGCCTGTTTCTCCAAGGCGTTCATAGCTTTGATTGAACCGGATAAGCAAAAGAAAGTGGATGAATGGAATATGAAAGTGAGTCTTTAATAAGTCACTGAGTCATATTTAAAATGCATATTGTCAAGCATTTATAAGAGCATATTAAGGATGGTAAATAGTCACTGGGAATAAACATAGTTAAAAGTAGGGCACTGAATAACACTCCTGCTCCTACATTGACCCTGAAATTAGTTGGTTTTGGTTTTGTGTCATAGAAAAGTTTCACGGTTTCATTCCTTTTTGTCTACGACTCTAAGGAGAAGCCCCAACATGACCAAGGATGACCCATTGTGAGTAAGCACTTGGCAACAGTGGGATGGAAAAAGTTAAAATAAAAGTACTTTGCCACCGTGAAGTCACTCACTGGTTTTTGAATAACTTGCTATGAAGTCTTGGTGTCACATTTGAATGACAGGAGTTAAGCTTCATGCATGATCTGTATGGGTGCATCACACAGACAAAGAACTGGGGAAAGGAAGCGTTTGAAGAGAAACCTGAGTTTAATATTCATATTCATAGCCAATAAGCCTCACAGCAGTGGTTTAATAGCAGCTGCCTTATGTCAGACTTGTTCACGAGCAAACAGAGTCTGATCCACAGGGTAGGATGCTGTTTAAGATCAGTTGCTGGCTCACAATAATACCACATGCCTGTGCACTCGTTGTGTTACAACAGCTGTCTTTTAAGCAGTTATCTTTATCCAAACAGCACTTACAAGACACCTGGGCTTTTCAGTATCTTAATGTCTGGCTGATGGATTTGAGCTGATAAAGTAATCCCACAGATCTCGAGGACTGTCCAAGCAACAAATCTCTTTAAAATGGCCATTTCTGTGGTCATGGCCTCGAGGCTTGAACTGCGCCCTGGTGCTGTCAGCCTCATCTATCAGCACCCTCATCAGCACTGCTCCACACCTGCCCCACCCCTGAGTTCCTACCCTGACCTTTGTCATGAGAAATATAGATGAAAGCAATTGCTTAAATTTGTGATCTAAAAATCCAATTTTTCACTAAATGTTCTAACAAAATACAGATGAAAGCCTTTTTTGTTAAATGCTTTTCTCACAAGAGCAGCTGAGAAGAGAAGATGAACCTAGAGGGTTCAAAAAGATTAAATACAAATGTTCAGTCTTTTATTTAATCCTGTCTTTCAGTGCATTCATTGCCCTTGTAGACCTAAAAAGCCTGTAGCAATAATTATGTATCTAGTCTGTCGTGAATGGGGAGTAACCTTAGGTTTCGAGATTAATTACCTTTGTGTAAATTTCACTGCATGAATAAAGATCTCTAGCATGGCACCTGATGGAGAGGCTTACAATGAGAAGCTAGATACTTAAACTAGACTTTGTGGGTAGTGCTAAATAGTAATTTAACTCTGTGCTTTTTCCACATTGCCTAATAGACAAAATAGGGAGAGTTCAGTTAATAATTCTAATTGAGCCTGGCTTCCTGATGAACGTCAGGCTTCAAACATGGCAGTGATAATGGGTGATTATTTAAATAGTTTGTTTTGAACAGCCCAAAATCTAATTTCACAGGAAAGTCATTTTTTATGCAGGCAAATTAATGGACACAACATCAAATCCGTCTGGGCTTTAAATAACTTCTAATCACAGAATACAGTGGGGCAAAAAAGTATTTAGTCAGCCACCGATTGTGCAAGTTCCCCCACCTAAAATGATGACAGAGGTCAGTAATTTGCACCAGAGGTACACTTCAACTGTGAGAGACAGAATGTGAAAAAAAAATCCATGAATCCACATGGTAGGATTTGTAAAGAATTTATTCGTAAATCAGGGTGGAAAATAAGTATTTGGTCAATAACAAAAATACAACTCAATACTTTGTAACATAACCTTTGTTGGCAATAACAGAGGTCAAACGTTTACTATAGGTCTTTACCAGGTTTGCACACACAGTAGCTGGTATTTTGGCCCATTCCTCCATGCAGATCTTCTCGAGAGCAGTGATGTTTTGGGGCTGTCGCCGAGCAACACGGACTTTCAACTCCCGCCACAGATTTTCTATGGGGTTGAGGTCTGGAGACTGGCTAGGCCACTCCAGGACTTTCAAATGCTTCTTACGGAGCCACTCCTTTGTTGCCCGGGCGGTGTGTTTTGGATCATTGTCATGTTGGAAGACCCAGCCTCGTTTCATCTTCAAAGTTCTCACTGATGGAAGGAGGTTTTGGCTCAAAATCTCACGATACATGGCCCCATTCATTCTGTCCTTAACACGGATCAGTCGTCCTGTCCCCTTGGCAGAAAAACAGCCCCATAGCATGATGTTTCCACCCCCATGCTTCACAGTAGGTATGGTGTTCTTGGGATGCAACTCGGTATTCTTCTTCCTCCAAACACGACGAGTTGAGTTTATACCAAAAAGTTCTACTTTGGTTTCATCTGACCACATGACATTCTCCCAATCCTCTGCTGTATCATCCATGTGCTCTCTGGCAAACTTCAGACGGGCCTGGACATGCACTGGCTTCAGCAGCGGAACACGTCTGGCACTGCGGGATTTGATTCCCTGCCGTTGTAGTGTGTTACTGATGGTGACCTTTGTTACTTTGGTCCCAGCTCTCTGCAGGTCATTCACCAGGTCCCCCCGTGTGGTTCTGGGATCTTTGCTCACCGTTCTCATGATCATTTTGACCCCACGGGATGAGATCTTGCGTGGAGCCCCAGATCGAGGGAGATTATCAGTGGTCTTGTATGTCTTCCATTTTCTGATGATTGCTCCCACAGTTGATTTTTTTCACACCAAGCTGCTTGCCTATTGTAGATTCACTCTTCCCAGTCTGGTGCAGGTCTACAATACTTTTCCTGGTGTCCTTCGAAAGCTCTTTGGTCCTGGCCATGGCGGAGTTTGGAGTCTGACTGTTTGAGGCTGTGGACAGGTGTCTTTTATACAGATGATGAGTTCAAACAGGTGCCATTCATACAGGTAACGAGTGGGGGACAGAAAAGCTTCCTACAGAAGACGTTACAGGTCTGTGAGAGCCAGAGATTTTCCTTGTTTGAGGTGACCAAATACTTATTTTCCACCCTGATTTACAAATAAATTCTTTACAAATCCTACCATGTGAATTCATGGATTTTTTTTCACATTCTGTCTCTCACAGTTGAAGTGTACCTCTGGTGCAAATTACTGACCTCTGTCATCATTTTAAGTGGGGGAACTTGCACAATCGGTGGCTGACTAAATACTTTTTTGCCCCACTGTAACTGCTCTTTGCTCTGGACCTTCTCTTTTGATTACATATTTTATTAGCTGCTCAGGACGTCCTCATAAAACCAACTGTGAATATTATCCTTTGCAAATGCAACTTTTGAGCTCTTGCTGACCCAATTTTGATGTCAAACCTTTTTTTGCAGAGGGTTTCGTCTAAGCAGCAAGAGCTGACAACTAAGGCCATAGGTCCCTAATATTGTCCTCATGCCTTTATCCTGGTCTTTCGCTCTGATAGAAAAGCCTCCAGGGACAGCCCCAGCAAAGTCTTTGCCTAATCGATTTCATGGGACTTCAAAGGGGAATTCCTTCATTATCTCGTTCCAAGTTTTCCCAGAATAAATCACCGCTGAGTACCTGGATGAAAAGTCAATTAAAAGCACATTATTATATTTTTATATACTAAAGTCATAATTTGCAATTGATGCTCTTTGTAAAAAGGGAACATCAATCACTCTTTTTGGTGCCTGTGGTACCATGAATGTTTATGAGTCATAAAGTTGGAAATCTCCCAGCCAGACATTCAGAGGAACAAAAGGGCAAAAAAGAGAAACCCTTTATAAGACATGACTTATTTTTTCTTACCAGGCTTGACTCTTAGAAGTATTCACATTTACACGAGAATATACATACATGCCATTCAAGGTCTCATTAAAGTTAATAATACTCAAATATGTGACAGCTATGAACTAGGGCTGGAAGGTTTTTTTTTTATTTGAAATTTGAATGATATTTTGAATGTGGGTTAATATCAATACTGTTAACATGCCTCTATCTTAAATTCCTTTTAGTGCTAAATTTAGCAGAGTAACCTTGGACCGGTGGCCAGTTGTTGTCACTGTGCAGCAAAAACTATTTTATGGCTGGTAGTTGTAATGTGGTAAAATCCTGTGTTAAAGATTGTTGTTGCCCTCAGTTCAGTTTTTTCACACTGAACATATTACATGATGCACAGTTTCAGTCTGAAACTCATTAACTTCAGGGTTGAGGCCAATAAACAAAGTTTATCTATTGTCAGAAAGGTCTTTAAGCTTATGAGGTCATTGGCTATTTGATTTACATACATCATTTGTGAGGATTGTATGATAATTCCACCACTTCCTATATACTAAACCACCACTTCCACTGTCCTTGGCATTGACAGAAACAGCAACAACCGTATTATACTGTTACAAGAAGTATTCGTGTCTTTGCAAGCATCTGCACAGACAGCATGTTAATGCTGAGCTTGCCAAGAACCCAGAGTATTGTTAAAGCTAAGTGTTGTCTGACCCCAACCCAGCAGCCAGACTCTGGACTTCAACAGGTAAATGGTAAATGCATTTGTATAGCGCTTTACTAGTCCATAGGACCCCAAAGCGCTTTACACTACATTCAGTCATTCACCCATTCCCACACACATTCCCACACTGGCGATAGCAAGCTACATTGTAGCCACAGCTGCCCTGGGGCGCACTGACAGAGGCGAGGCTTCCGGACACAGGCGCCACCGGGCCCTCTGACCACCACCAGTAGGCAAACATGGGGTTAGTATCTTGCCCAAGGATATTTGGCATGCAGCCAGGAGGCAGCCTGGGATCAAACCTGACCGACCTTCTGATTAGTGGCTGACCTGCTCTGCCACCTGAGCTACAGTACAGTAACAAATGGATGTGCAGTCAGGTTGAAGCCTTCTTTTCTACCTGTTCATGTTTCTAAAGTAGAATCACTGCAGCGATCGCTTTTGAAGTCTCTTTGTGCTGGTTTGCATCTTTGCTTTGTGCTGTCAGCTTTCTGTTTATACCTAAATACTAAGCATTTAACATCTGTATATATGTAGCACACCTGTATTTTTATTCATAGCACATCTGTATATCTGCCCATCTAGCAATATAGAGCATCTGTATGCTGTACAGTTCATCTATATATCTGTACATATGTATACCACAGTGCATCTGCACATTTGTCTGTAGTTCATCTGTATATTTGGTCTCTGTATAGCAATATAAACATCTGTATACTTAACTTATTTGTACATAATCTGTTCATAACTATCCCTACCTTTTTTGCTACCCTTATCTGTATATAATCTGCTCCTATTGCACTTATTGCTCTTGATCTTCTGATTAGATGCAAACTGTATTTTGTTATCCTGTATTTATACATGTGTAATGACAATAAAGTTGAATCCTAATCCTAATCTTCCAGCATGACAAAGCCAGGATTCACCAGACTCAACTTGTGAAAGAATGGTTCATAAAAGCATGGCACAACATTTGCACACAGGGACTGGCTATCAGGCCTTAACTCCATTGTCCTGAAGAAGACTTTACACAGTGGTCAGACATTCCCATCATCAATACAAGATCTTAGGCAGAAGTAAATGATGGCACAGGAAATTTATCTATCATCAAAGGTAAAGACAGTCCAACTAAATGTGTGCAATTGAGTTTGTGACCATTTTTTGCCAGGCACTGTGGTAAGTGGATGAAATGCAAAATTTGAACATGTCCCTTGTACATGTAGTCATATATCTATTAAAGCGTCAGTAATGGCATCAGAAAAGTTGTGATGCTATACCTTTAGGTTTAGTCTTAATGCAGAGTATTAAATTGTGTGTCTGCGTAACCTTGTGTATGTAGCCATTATACTCTTTGTGACAGATGTGAGTTGAAAGTTATCTTGAATGAAGCGTGAGAAAGCCTTAGGCTATTCTCTGGGGACTTTAACAACCTTCAGGGGTCACTGCTTTGTCTCACTCTGTGACACATTAGCAGGTAATTACAGAGCACACACAGCTCAGCTGTATGAAACTTGTCTGTGCATGCAGACACAAGCACACAATTATAAGTGTATTCTTCATACTGGATGTGAAGAGTATTATGCATTGCAGTTCTTTTCAAAAATACCAAAATGTGCCCTTTGTGTCACATAAAAGTGCACAAACATTTTTTAGATATTTCTCTTGTTGAAATTAGATTAACTTCTTTCTCAGGGCTCATGTAATTATGGTTGTGGATAAGAAAGGTAAAAGGGAGAGGTGTTGTTTGATATTGCCCTCAGGTTGCCCACTCAGTTCTCATTGTGTGTGGTTTTGCCTGCCAACACAGAGTGGAATGACTCATTACTTACTCATGTGACCAGTTTTTATGTGCTAGGAGGATTTTCTTTACCTGCGTCTTCAACCTTTCTTTAAAAAGAAAAACCAGAATAAAGCGTACAATGTTCATTTGCAAGAAGACGAACAGCTGTGTGTTCTCTTTTGACTCACATTGTTGCATTTTGATTTTTCTCTTGCTTTTTTTATGTAATCACCTCAGTCACATGGGGGTTGGATCAACATACAGTCGATCTATGATGCACACAAAATGTGAGTCAGAGGAGTCATAGGAAGTCATCACCGTGATCTGGACCCTCCCTGGGAACAGCACAATCAGAGAACTCATTGTATACGTCCTTCCTACAGAGGAAACAACTGTCAGTGGTTATTCACAGTATTTTAACCTCATCTATCAACATCATGCCACAGGGCCAATAACAAACGAGTGTAAGATGACTAACAATGGCACCAAAGGCAGATTCACATCTGCTCTATTTCCTAGCTGAACTTCAGAGTGAGTTTAAAGACAGGAGGGGGATGAGCATATGACTCGCTGCATTGGCGTCAACACCACCTGTGACCCCGAACATGAGAATCGCAGTGTGAAAGATGGATGGATAGAAAGTAAATAGGAAAAAAAGGAAGAAAAACTGAACTTTTGCACTTCTACAAAGGACATTTATAGACAGGAACTGATACAGTCCAGTATCACACACAGAAAGATGTACTACCACTACTGATTAAAAGCTAAAGCAAAACCCAAAGAATGTTAATAAAATTTGCATCATATTTTGTTGTGCCTGCTGGAGTCTTAACTTCTGTTCATGCTCTGTATAATCACAGCAGGACATGTGGCCTCATGCTCATAATAAATCAAGTATTTTTTTTGTACGTTTCAATATTAGAACATGTTCTGTTCCATGGACATGATCTCAAACTAGAACTGAGGGACTGAGCATGTTCAGTTTGATGACATCAGCATTACATCACTGCTTTTTGCTGGCTGATGTGGCCCTTCTAGAGGTGTCGTGATAATCAATAATAATCAATATAGTTGAGTATTCATTGTTGTACTATTATGGTTACAGACGTGTTTGCCACCTTCGTGTACTAAACAAAGCTTGTGTGTTAGCTCGATAAGGAAGATCTGTAATCACTCACCAGCCCACTTTCACAGGTGTTCGGCTGCTAGTCTGTTTTCTATGTCACTTCCGCTTTCCCACACTGTCAAACTCAATACAGACGTCATTACACTAATCCAGTCATCATCTTGCTCACCTTCTTTGATCAAATTAACCTCCACTCTTCTCTCATTCTTTCTTTCGGACTCTCATTTGTGCAATCTACTTGTCCCCATTTCCGCCCCTCCCAAGCCTCAATCTTCATCTTCACCACCACCAGTGGCTCGACTCTGGAAGCCCTGTTCTAAATGCTAAATTTCCACTTGCATTTTTTTCTGCCATGATGGGTCATCAGAGTCTAATTACCAAAAAGATTTAATAAATAAATAATGTTCTATTTTTCCAAATGATTCCTCCAGATTGAAATCATAACATTATTGTTATTTTTTCTACCATAGTTATCGAGAAATAGACGTGGTGCCAATCCTTCATCCTGGCTGTGGCCTTCAGCATGTAATAGAGTGGTTCGCAGCTGAGCGTGAGTGTGGGTCTGTTGAACATCAGGTCCTGGTTCTTTGCTGGGAAAATAGAGGGCTGTCTGCTCCAAGTTGGGAGAAAGATGCCGTCCCAGGTTAATTGCATTTGCGGTGACTTGCTTGGTGTAACTGTCTATCAGAGTGAAGAAAAAGCAGCAAATTTACAAGTCAATCATTGTCAGTATCATCACCAAAGGCTATGAGCTCTGGATCATGAACAAAAGAATTAGATTTGGGATCTGAAAATCTCACCAGGGAGGTATTCCAGGTGCATAGGACTATGCTGTCCTCCCAGAAGAGCTTGTTGAAAAGAGGTAGGAACTGGAACACCTTAGCTACTTTGCTCGGACTACTTTCTCTGCATGCTGAGTCTAGATAATCACATCTTCTTCTTTTTCCTTGAGTTGCTCAACATAGCAGATCATTTGCTTTGCTCTCACCCTATCCCCAGCATCCTCTTCTATCACACCGACCCTTCTCCTTCAGTCTTTTTTACGCTCTTCCTCTTTATCTGGCAGCTCTATCTTTAGCTACCTATTCTAGAAAAGGACATGAATGAATGATTTGGTAGCTTTTAATAGGAACAATTTAATTCCTTCAGTAATGACTGATAAAAAAAAGCTTTGGGTTACAATAAAAGGTTTTGCTTGAAGTGCCGAAGCAACACTGTGACAGGACATGGGTATGTCATGTAAAGATCCTTAGTTTTCTTGTATAATCTCAGTGTGAAGTCTAACAAACATGTGAACCTTGATTTGGACTTTATTCCAGGGCTGAAAACTCTCAGTACTAAACATTCTATGTGTTACCTTTAATGTCTTATTTGAATGCATTAGCTGCACATCTTCTGGCAAACTGTAGGTAGTAATGTTGAGCTATAGCTGTAAACAAAGGAAGAAACTGAAGTCTTGTGAATCTGAAAAAGGTTTAATGTATCAATAAACTATCAATAAGACAGCAGATTTTCTGTCCCTGTTACTGAAGTTATAGTTAAACTATAAAGCACCCACTTTCCTTTTATCTGGTCACAAAATGTGTCACAGTGGGAAAAAAAAAAAAAAGAATCAACCTTGAGCCTGCTGTGCAAATTCACCCTGACAGGACTGCTGAGATAGCTCTGCGTCCACAGCAATGCTCAAAGAACTGTCTGCTTTGCCGTCCGCACGGCAACAAAGCACACACAGCGGGACTCGACCAATCAGGATGCCGTAAAGGTGACAGGCCCGGGCCAGGTCTTCCTTTGCTCTCTGTCGCTATGGCTGCTGTGGTTTTTTTTTTTTCTTTTTTGTTTTCCTGAGTGAAAAAGCTGTGGACAGAGGAAGAGAGAGAGAGAAAGAGAGAGAGGTTTCCGTGACAGAGCAGAAGTACTGTATTCATCGTAAACACTTTCAGTACACACATGTACAGGGGGATGGTTTTGGATGAGCTCGTTTGCGTGCAAAACCTGCAGCTGAGAATGTCTTGTGGATAGATGTGTGATGTTCTGTGGGTGGCACATTTCTACTGAGTTTGCACCTTTCTTATGTGTGGTTTCCACAAGCATACTTTTTTTTCGATTTGAATTTATGTGAATGTCTGCTTCTGTTCATTTGTCTAGACATTAGTACCACAAAGAGATACTGTAAATATGACAACAGTTTGACATCCAAGTGGCTGAAAGAGCACCCTGTTCGAGTTCGCACAATCTTGTACCAGCAAATGACAGATTTTTTTTTTTGTTGCTGCAGTTTTTAGAGGGAGCATTTAGATCTGCATGTTAAATAAACTCAAATTATTTAATCCTCTGCACAGAATAAACAAATCAACCATCAATGAGCTGAAGCTGCAGCTTTTTTTTTTGCTTTCCTCTTTTGTAAAGACTCTTTAATGGAGCAGTTCCCTTTAATAGCACGTATCTTTCAAAGCAAACAGAACAGAGCTGGCGAGAGGCGCTGATGCCAAGCTTAAGAGGGTAACAGTGACTGTATCTCAGCTCCTCTCATCAACACATTCAGCTCACTGTGTGCTTTTAAATTTCCACTTATGCTGTTTTTTGAGGACCTGGTCTCTGTTGTTTGAGGCTAATTGTTCGCAGAGTAGTTCTTCTCAGTGTGCTGAGGTAGATAAGGTCTGCTAGCAGTGAATTGTCTTTGAAAAGAGACAGCCAGTCACAATTGATTTATTGTGTGCATATCCTGAGGTGACCTCCATTCTCCCTCAGTGTGTATTATTGCTGGAGCCTGTTGGAGCCCATCTGGGTGTTTGGATTTGGTCGCTAAAGTCCATGCCAAGAACAATACTCCTTCCTCTTGTGGCCTGGCTATTCTGCTGGCACCGCTTTACAACTTCATTCTCACATAGCAACTTGGCACAGCACTCTGACCAATTAAGAGATGCTGTCAGAAAAATCTACAGTTACTTCAGAGTCATAACCTGTGGTTTAAATTCTGTGTTATTCCTTGGTTTGGTTCAGAGCTTTGCAGAAAGCTGTTTATGAATCCATTTAGATTTAGATTTTCACCCTTTTCCTTCCAAAGCTGACTTCTTGACTCATCCTGATTTATGAATACTCGTGATAGAACAAAAAGGAAAAACATTTTCTTTCCCCCAGCACCGAGGGATTACATGGACATAGGTGGGAGTGTGATCACAAACAGTTTTGCCAGTTGACAGTTTGAATTAAAAGGTGTGCATCCTGTTTTCATATATGCTGCAGATATTAGCAAGTTTAAACTGTGGCAAGTTTAAACTACATTATTAGAAAGAAACCCCAACAATTAGATGACCTCTTATGACCCCTTATCTATCACACTCTTGCTATGGAAGGAAGGAAAAACTGCCTTTTAATAGGAAGAAACTTCCAACAGAACTAGTGGGAGGGGTTAACCATTTGCTGTGATTGGGTGGGGGTGACTGGAAAGGAAAGAGAGGGCAAACTATAGGAGAGAGAGGCGACATTAATAATGCTAGTGGTGTATAAACATGCAGAGAGTGTTTATACCTGCCTAAGCAGCCTAAGCCTATTACCGGTATAAGTAAGGGCGGATTCAGGATCACACGATGCAGCCCTAACTATATACTTTATCCAAAAGAAGAAGTGTTAAACCCAATCTTAAAAGAAGATTATTTCTGTCTCCCGATTCCGAACTGTGAGCTGATTCCCCAGAAGAGAAGTCTGAAAGCTGAAGGCTCTGCCTCCCTTTGTACTTTTTTTAATATTCTTACTTTATTTTTTACTTTTTACTTTTTACTATCTATCTATCTATCTATCTATCTATCTATCTATCTATCTATCTATCTATCTATCTATCTATCTATCTATCTATCTATCTATCTATCTATCCTAATCAAAATAATCAATGACAGATGAGGCAAAACTATGCCTTGAACACAAGACAGACTTACAAAATAAAACAGGGAATAACAACACCAAGGATTTAACAGAGGGGAGAAAAGAATAAACTGAAACCCCAGGAATGAAATAACAGACAATAACCATAAACAAAGGTGTAAAAGATGGTGAAACTAAAACTAAGAAAACCAGAGAATACAGTTTTTCTCAGTCGCTTTGGTGCGTTTCTCAGATCAGAATTGAAATTCTCATAACTATTAGTTCAACCTCCACAACACTCAGTCATTTGTGCACATCATAGTAGCAATTTCTCCTCTCTCTGAACAAACTGCAAATGATTTTGGACATGAATCAGTTGCTTCCATACATTTCCCTGCTGCTTTCTGACATTTCCATTTGCTTATGTCATGTCAGTCAAGTAATCATATGGATGCTGAATAGTCGTTCCCAATAAAACTAATAGTCAAACATCCATTGCTTGAGTCATCACACACAAAATTGTTGAACTAGTTATCACATGCCAAATATTGGCCATCTGTCAAGCAAATCCTATACCTTTCTGTATCATTTTTCCTGTAAATGTCTCCGAGGGGAGACATGCGGATGCGGGGAGGAAGGGGAAGGGGAAGAGGGAGAAGAGGCAGATATAGGCGGATTCCTAATGAAATAAGGGCTACAATTGTGGACCATGTTGTCAATCACGGCCTCACCATGGAGGAGGCTGGTCGAAGGGTGCAACCCAATATTGGAAGAACTACTGTCAGTTCAATCATTCAAACATTCCGTAGGGAAAACAGGTATGCAAACAGTAATACACTGTACTGTACTGTGCCATCTCAGACACATCACATGTTACTGTACTGTATTTGCAATTTCACAAAAAGTTCACTCTGCACCACATAGGATTGTAAGACAACCTCGCGGAGGCGGAAGAGGGCCCCTTTTTACCCCACAGCAAGAAGAAGCCATTTGTGCAATGGTCATTGCAAACAATGCAATAAAGCTGAGAGAAATACAAAGCACTGTCATAGAGAATTACACGGTATTTGGCAATATTGAATCTGTTTCAATTTCAACAATTGACAGAGTACTCAAGAAAAATGAAATCCACATGAAGCAATTGTATAAAGTGCCATTTGAATGGAACAGTGACAGGGTGAAGGAGATCCGTCACCAGTATGTGCAGGTAAAGCTGGTCTTCTATGTTCTGCACTGCAAACTGTTTTACAGTACTTCGTAGTTTCATGCAGTACACTTGCAATTCCACAGCACATACTCTACAATGTGTTTTACCAAATGCATGCATTACTGTTTGTTACTGTACACAGGCATATTGTGACATTGCATTTCTGTCTCTCTCTAAAGCGTGTACTGGAGCTGGAAGCCAGGGAAACACTGCACACATTCATATATGTTGATGAGGCAGGTTTCAATCTGGCCAAAGGCAGAAGGCGTGGAAAAAATCGCATTGGACAGAGGGCAACCACTGAAGTCCCTGGTCAGCGCGGAGGGAATATTACCATGTGTGCAGCCATCTCAGACAACGGCGTCCTCACCCATATCCCCCTTCTTGGTCCATACAATACCCAACATCTCCTGACATTTTTAGACACTCTTTACAGGGACCTAGTCCCTGAGAATGAGAGAGGTGGAGGCCAACTCAGCAAGTATGTTGTTGTCTGGGATAATGTCCGTTTTCACCACTCCCATCAGGTCAGAGAGTGGTTTGCAGCACATGACAGAATTCTGGTTGAATATCTCCCTCCATATTCCCCATTCCTTAATCCAATAGAGGAGTTTTTCTCTGCCTGGAGGTGGAAAGTTTATGACTGGCATCCACATGAGCAAATGGCCCTGCTAGCAGCCATGGATGCAGCATGTGACGACATCACAGCAGGGTCCTGCAGAGGATGGATTCGTCACTCCAGGAGATACTTTCCTCGCTGCATTGCGAGGGATAACATCTGTTGTGATGTAGATGAAAATATGTGGCCAGACAGACAGGAACGTCTGGATGTACCAGAATGATTTACTGTACTGTTACATGTGCTGTTTATTGTTCACATTAGTGTACAGCTCTACTAAATGGGTGATTTTATGTTTACATGTATTCTACAGTGAACAAGTGACTGTAGCATATTTTTCTTTTGCACAATTCTGTAGGATTACAAACACTTCTACACAATGGAAATGTGAAACGTACGTATTCAGTGTCTCAGTTACTCCCAAGACTCCCATAACATCTACAGTGACTTTACTGCACATTTCAGATGGCTGTACAGGTAGGCCATAGTGCTGTCGTCAGCATTTTCAGGTGTCACCAATTGTTTTTGCAATGGGAAACACTGAAATTATAAACTGTCATAGTGGAAACATGACAATGCCATTTGACTATCTTGTTCATAAAGATGGTGTCAAGACTTTTCATTTTGATGGCACTGACAGTTTCATTGACATGGATACTTGCTTTTGAGGTATGGATAATCAATTCTGTGCATGTGACGTGCTTTTGCAGGCTATCCACTAGGTTTTGCAGTTTGCACTAATTGTTTTGGGAAATGCACTAACTGCTGTGCAAATGTTAATGGTGTTCTGAGGAACGCACCAAAGCGACTGAGAAAAACTGTAATATCACGGAAAATAAAACAAGGTTGATTCCAAATGGTTTTTCCAATCTCGTCATTTAGGGACGTGTTGGCTGCCCGGAAGCGAAATATGTTGACGATTTGTCACCTAGCGTAAAACGTTAAGCTTTGGGAGTGAGAACATGTTGAAGACAAGAACTAGAGAGAACTTTAAATGTAGAAGTCAAAACACAGGGGCACAGACTCAGGATGACATATAAGAGACACAATTCCTTAACATTTTTTGTACATAAAAACGGAAAATGTTATCATGTAACAGGATGTCTTTATAGGTGTCATGACATGTTTGAAACAGAAAGTAACATGCAAAATGGTGCAAACATACTCCATTCATTTCAGTCGTATCAATACTAGGCAGTGTCCACTTAAAGTGCCACATTTGAAAGTTAGCACCATTTGGTTGTTTTTATATCATTTGTGGATTTCCAAGGAGGAGGGGAATTTAAATTAAATGGAAAACTGACACGTGAATTAACAGTAAGGGGGCTTACCAACTAGGCTGCTCTGTACTAACACAATCTGTTGAAGGAAATAAAGTAACTAGTATAAATAAATCATGTAAACTTGCTGAGTGATCTCACAATGAGACACTTTTAGAGCAACAGAGATATCAGTCATATTGTGTATTGCATTGTGCTGCGGGGCACATGATGCCTCTAAACATTTCCTGGAGTTCTTAAAATGAGATGTGCAGAATTCACTTGAAGAGGGTGGGTCATCACATGCAGTCAAAGTGAAACCCGTCCACAATCAGACAGTGTGGGTGATGTGTGAGACATGCTACGCCAAAGCATTTCAGCTGTTCTCTCATGGACCACATAATAATACCAAATAACGCATATATAAGCCCAACAATGTACAGCTGTTTATAGTTTCTGCATGACTTCATTTATTATTATTTACCATCATTTATATTCTTTTGAAGGGTTTAAAAGCTACAGGAACTTTTTTTTCATACAGTTGTGTTGTTTCTGCATTCATACAAACCTAGATAAGCTTTTTGTTTTTCCTCTTTTTTATCTTTAAAAAGGTGACAGGCATGACGGCACTCAAGACATGTTCCTCTTCTTCACAGATATCTCTGTGTGTAAATGTGAACCCAGGTTAGGTTAAACGAATTCTATTAAAACGCAGTCCTGGCTAGTCTCTGACACGCAAAGCTACGCCGCTTTATAGCTCGTGAGATGGGCTCTACTGCAAATTCAGCCCATAACCCACAGCTGGCAAAGCACCTCTTCGCTCAGCTGACGCAGACTAACAAAACATCACAGCATTGCACACCCCGAGTTTTCCCACGACCGTCTGTCCATGACAGTTGGCCCCGACAGTTAGCGAGACAGGTGCACATCTTTCACTATGTAGTGCATTCAAGGTCATCCCCGCCCTGCCATCATAACCTTGAGTCAAGTGTTATAAAGTCTTTGACTAGCTGAACACCGCAAAAGGATGAGGTCATGCTTAACTTTCCATAAGTTATGATTTCATGTCTTTCTGGTGTTTCTCTGCATTGCCTGTGTTGTAGAAATGTAGCCATGCCATCAGCACACAACATCCAAATGATAGCTGGGCAGTCTGACTCATGCTTTCACCCACAACGGTCTGAATGGGACAATATTAAAATTGGTTAAAAAGTGTTAAACTGGCATAACCTTGATGTTAAAAAATAACCTCTATTATCTGGAAACTGTAACCTCAGTTCCCATGGCCTCATTTATTACTCATTTCGAGTCTTTCTGTAAATCAATCATGGTATGAATTATTGTGGCTGACAGTAGTAGATAAGTGTGTGGTTTCTATCCTGAGTTGTCACATTTGGCCAAGAAACAACAAAAACCCCAAGATGATGACAAACTGCCATTCATGTGGCTTCATAACAGGGCTCCATGCTACAATTTCATGTCAGTCTACTCAACTAGAAAGCAGATAGAGTAGCAAAACAAACGGTAACCTGACACAATCAGAGCCGAGAACAGAGCATCTATTGTCCCGCAAGAATAAAGATGGCACTGAGCAAACTCTCCAGAGCAAGTGAGGCTTCTCCACCAGGGATGAAGGAATGAAGCTGCAGCACCATCCTGCCCTACATCTGAAAGTTATGACCTTGCTGTTAAAACCGGTGACTTTTTGACCTCAGCTGAAGCTTGCCTTGAGTCTTGCACAAGTGCACAATGACTCTTGCTCAGATCGGGTAGCATGCCATGCCACGAATGCTCAGAGCGAGGGTTTACTTATGAAGCGAGGCATGCCAGCAGCATGCACATAAGCAGAGCTGCAGCTGCTGTGTAAAGCTGCCCGTTATGAGACTGTGATACTTCTGCATACCAAACCATCAGTGATGGTGGATATGAGAAGTGACACGCTCAGGGGAGTGACACAGATATGGGTGTAACTGATGTGTGAACGTGTCTCGTGTGTGCATGGTGTTGCGTATATGAGTGCACAGGATTGCTACTAAGTTATGGCATGCGTGTGCACAAAGCGCATGTTAGTTTGTGCATTCTGCTATTAATAACATCTGACACATCTCAAGTGTTTATCAGGAGTTTAGAGGCTCTTCAGCAAAAATTGTTGTGCACATGCGGCTGCAGCAGTCAAAGAGTTGATGAGATTGTGTTGTTGGTGTGTGTCTGGAGGCTGCATGTTTGTACAATACACCCTCCTCCACATGCCCGGGCCACTAAAGATAAGGTTGCAGGCGCGGTGTGTGTAACACTAGCTGAAAATGGAGATACAGCGTCTTAATGAGGCAGGCGAGGGCAGGGGGAGAACGGCGGTGATATCAGGAAGTAAGTACAAGGCCCCCTCTTAAACCACTTCACCCCTGAATCTGAATCTGAAAGGAAGCCTGAAAGAAAACAATGCGCAAAGTTTCCTTGCCACACAAACCATTATAAAGCTGGCTCTGATAACAGCGATAACAGCCGCTCTGCCATGCAGTGCTATTCTGGGAGGAGTGGGCTCTGGAAAAACAGGAAATCCCCCTTTGTTTTGGTTGATGTTAGTGATGGTTAGAGCATGCGTGCATTCAAAACAAAAAATGTAATCTTCTATTTTTTTTTTATCTAATTTGTGTTTTTAACAATTATGCTAGCCATTAAATACTCAAGAGCTTCTGCTGGTTGGAAAGTGGATCTGAGTATTGGAGGGGTCAAATGTAGGCTTACAGCTGGTGGGCTTAATGTCTACCACCACTTATGCACATAAGCAAATGTTAAAACCACCTTTGATGATTTTGTTTTTTCCCCCACAATGTGCAGTACTTGGGTCACATCTTGTTTCTTTATACTCTGCTTTCAAGGAGTCAGACATTCTTTGAATTTTTTTTAAAGCGGTCTTGAGCAATAGTTCTCCAGGCATTCAAAGCTTTTCTTTAGATACTACTGCTTCTTCAATCATTTTCAGTACAGTTCTTAGGGGTTTTGCATTGTTGTGTTCCAATGCTTCTCTACTCACCCTGAGCACTTAAAGGGGTTTATACATTCATATAAGCAGTTCCCCCCCCCCCCCCTATGTTAAATAGATTTTTTGTCTAACATTCACACAGTAGATGCATTGGAGAGCAACTTGGAGATAATATCTTGCCCAAGAACATTTGACATCCAGACTGGAGCACCCAGGGATAAAATAAATAGGCTTCCGATTAGTAGATGACACGCTCTACCTCCTGAGCTACAGCCGCTCAAAACTGTGCTCCAAAACTGATAGAACTATAAACTCAGAAAAATAATTTATTCCAAACATACTACCGATGAAGTAAAAGAATACCCGGGTAGAAAAAAGCACATGGTGTGTCACTATGAGTCATGGATTGGCCTCCGCTGAGCCTGGATCTCAACATTACTGAAGCAGTGTGACATCATCACGATGGAGAACAGAACAAAAGGCAGCCAACAAAGAGTTTGTATGTCTTCAAGAAGTGTGGAGAACCAATTCTGATGAGTACTTAAAGAAAGAGAGAGAGAGAGTCGGGGTGTGCTGAAGAATAAAGGTCGTAATACCAAAGATATCGATTTTTTTTTTTTGTCTTATATACTATATTTCCATGTATGACTTTAGATGTTTCCATCTATTTCCCATTTTCAAAATGGGCCAGCTTGAGGCTTTTGTACAATACTGAAGACATGCCAGACATTCAATAACAATAAGAATACATTTCTTCTCTTTTCCCCTTTTATTATTATCTTGACTCTATAATTTGTTTTTCTCTCTATAGCTCCTTGCTCCTTTTCTCTGTTTTCCTCTGTAGTTATCTGTTAAGGGGTGGGGGATGGATGCTCATAAAACCCTCCCTGAACTAATCCACCCCACTCTCTTTAATACACACTGGCAGTGCTGGAAGGATTTGTTTTTCTGCATCCCCCCCGCCCCATCCCACTCCCTTCATCTTCTGATCTCAAGTTACAGTGAATGTTTTACTGTCAGCTTTGTTTAAAAAGAAAAAAAAGAAAAAAAAGAAGGAAAGAAATCCCAGCTGAGAGTTTGGCCTGGACTGCGAGACACAGCTGGTGCCCACAAACAGTTTCCCCAGCTTCTCTCGGCTGACACTGAAATTATAACCTGTCACAGTCTCTTCATTTGAGTGCTTTTCATATGAAAGTGACTCGTGAACACATTTTGGTGACAGTCTAAGCTCCTATAACTTTCAGACCTTCACAATTACACACACAGACACATACATGTATATATATAGCTACACATATATTCTTAGTGATCTGAACCCGAGCGGTGTTTTGTTATTGGACTTCTGTGCAAATCACACTTTGGCCATAACAAACACCTTGTTCGAACATAAGAGTGTCCATAAGTGCACGTGGCACCAGGACGCTCTAGGCCGCAGGTCGATGATTGATTTTGTAATCGTATCAGCAGACCTGTGACCATATGTTCTGGACACTCGGGTGAAGAGAGGGGCTGAGCTGTCAACTGATCACCACCTGGTGGTGAGTCGGATCAGGTGGTGAGGGAGGACGCTGGACAGACCCGGTGCACCTAAACGCGTAATGAGGGTGTGCTGGGAACACCTAGCAAAGGCCCCAGTCCGCGAGATCTTCAACGCACACCTCCGGCAGAGCTTCAACAGCATTCCGAGGGAGACTGGGGACATTGAGTCCGAATGGACCATGTTCAGCATCTCCATTGCCGAAGCTGCTGCATTGAGCTGTGGCCGCAAGGTGATTGGTGCCCTTCGTGGTGGTAACCCCCGAACCAAATGGTGGACACCAGAGGTGAAGGGAGCCACCAGGCTGAAGAAGGAGTCCTATCGGGCTTGGTTAGCGGCTTGGGCAGTGGCTGAAGCAAAAACTTGGGTGTGGGAGGAGTTTGGAGAGGCCATAGAAAAAGACTTTCGGACTGCCTCGAAGAAATTCTGGCAAACCGTCAGGCGTCTCAGGAGGGGAAAGCGGCGCTCTACCTGCACTGTGTATAGTGCTTGCGGAGCGCTGCTGACGTCGACTGAGAAAATTGTCAGGCGGTGGACGGAATACTTCGAGGACCTCCTTAATCCCACTGACACGTCTTCCGAGGAGGAAGCAGAGTCTGGGCATGAGGGGTATGACCCGCCAATTTCCAGGGGCGAGGTCACTGAGGCAGTTAAACAACTCCTTGGTGGCAGAGCCCCTGGTGTGGATGAGGTCCGCCCTGAGTTCCTGAAGGCTCTGGATCTTGTAGGGATGTCCTGGTTGACACGCCTCTACGCATGGAAGTTTGCCCAACCAGTCTACATGTGTTTTGTGGACTTGGAGAAGGCATTCGACCGTGTCCCTCTGGGTGTCCTGTGGGAGGTGCTACGGGTGTATGGGGTGTCTGGCCCATTGCTACGGGCCATTCGATCCCTATACAACCGTTGCAAGAGCTTGGTTCGCATTGCCCGCAATAAGTTGGACTCGTTCCCGGTGGGTGATGGGCTCCGCCAGGGCTGCCCTTTGTCACAGATTCTGTTCATAATTTTTATGGACAGGATTTCTAGGTGTAGCAAAGTGACGGAGGGCTTCCACTTCGGTGGCCTCAGAATCTCATCTCTGCTTTTCACGGATGATGTGGTTCTGTTGGCTTCATCGGGTGATGGCCTCCAGCTTGCACTGGAACAGTTCGCAGTGTGAAGCAGCGGGAGTGAGGATTAGCACCTCCAAATCTGAGGCCATGGTTCTCAGCCGGAAAAGGGTGGAGTGACCACTCTGGGTCGGGGATGAGTTCCTGCCCCAAGTGGAGGAGTTCAAGTATCTCGGGGTCTTGTTCGCGAGTGATGAGAGAAGGGAGCTGGAGATCGGCAGACGGATTGGTGCTGCGGTCGCAGTGATGCGGACGCTGCACCAGTCCGTCATGGTGAAGAGAGAGCTGAGTGTAAAAGCAAAGCTCTCAATTTACCGGTCGATCTACGTCCCTACCCTCACCTATGGCCATGAGCTGTGGGTAGTGACCGAAAGAACGAGATTGTGGATACAAGCGGAGGAAATGAGCTTCCTCCGAAGGGTGGCTGGCCTCTCCTTTAGAGATAGGGTGGGTGAGAAGTTCAGCCATCCGGGTGGGGCGCAGAGTAGAGCCGCTGCTCCCCCACATCGAAAGGAGCCAGCCGAGGTGGTTCGGGCATCTGACAAGGATGCCTCCTGGGCGCCTCTTGGGTGAGGTATTCTGGGCATGTCCCACTGGGAGGAGGCCCCAGGGCAGACCCAGGACACACTGGAGAGATTATATCTCTCGGCATGGCCTAGGAATGCCTTGGTGTTCCCCAGGATAAGCTGGCAGACGTGGCTGGGGAGAGGGAGGTCTGGGCTTCTCTGCTTAGGCTGCTGCCCTCACAATCCGGCCAAGGATAAAGCGGAAGAAGATGGATGGATGGATGGATGGATGAATGGATATTCTTAGTATATGTGTAGCTATGGTTTAAATGCTACAAATACTTCATGAAATCAGAGAACAGAGAAACAAAGACAATAAAAGAATGATATATGATGATGTGGGTGTGGTCACTGCTGACCTCTAAACAAGTATACTCTTAAATCGAGTCCTTTCTGCCACTGATATTCTATTATTTGCCAGTGCGTTATTCTCACAGTTTTGCAACTTAAGCCTTTTTGTTGTTTTACTTTCTATCTTCAATGTAAAGATCTTTTTTTTAAAAAAAGGATCTTCACAGTATAACACGGAAAGGAGCTAACCTTTATCTTCCTCATTTTTATGCTGTCTTAATGTTGTAAAGTTGTTTTGTGTGACCACGATCGAAGAAAGTCTTGCAGTTTAAAAAAAGGAGAGAAAAAACAGTTAGGCTCGCATATTTAAAAGTCAAAGAGCAAAATAAAAGGGAAATTATTACTCACGTCTAAGCTTTTAGATATGACATAATTAAAATTAAAAAAAAGATAAATCTAATCACAGATGAAAATCAACATGTGACTGTGTCATTGTTTATTTAACAAAAACTTAGCCATAATGCATAACAGTTGGTCATCAGGATGTGTGAACACCTCTATACAGAGTAGATGTTTTGGCTGTGTGGAGCATTTGGGTGTGTGTTTACACAATACCAAGGAGGAAAGACATGAGCAGGGACTTTAAATAAGCAACTGTCACCATCCATCAATCTGGGAAGGTTTATAAGGTCATTTCCAAGTAGTTTGAAGTCCATAACTCTCCAATGATAAAGATTATTCGCATATCCCATAAAATTCATTACAAAGGCAGAGCAAACCCATATGGAAAAGAAATAGTAAAAACTTATATGTGATTACTCATGAAAGTGGCCACTTTCATGAGTAAATCATATAAGGCTTACATGATTTACTCATGAAAGTGGCCACTTTCTCATTACTTTCATACATTGTTTTAGTAAGTATCCAAAACATACAAGTTTCATTATATAATTTTTCAAGGGATCTTATATCTGTTTTCACTCTTATATGCTTTTCATACAAGTTTCACACAAGACAGATACAAACTTTATAAGATTTATATATATCTTTTCCATATGGGAAGAGCTACACCTCAGACTCTACAGGCCTTAGTTAGCATGTTAAATGTAAAGTTCATGACAGTACAGTTAGAAAAAGACTGAACAATTCTAGTTTGTTTGGAAAAGCTACCAGGAGAAAGCCTTTTCTCAATAAAAAGAGCATGGCGTTTTGCAAAATTGCATCTGAAGAAACCACAAGATTTCTGGAATAATATCTTGAACAGATGAGACCAAAGTGAAGATGCTTGGCAGAATGCACAGCTCAGTTTTTGGTTATGAAACACAGCATATCAGCACAAACACCTCAAACCATCTATGGGCCATTATATTCTCATAAATATCATCCTAATTTGTCTGTTTTGCACTTTAAAAAAAATCTAAGAGCACTAGTTTACCCAACCCTGTTGTAAAACCTCAGTTATGGTCATCATGACAATCTCCTAGCAAGGACCGAAACTCCTACAATGCCCTGTCATTAAGAAAGCGTCTCCAAGGACAATGATGTCATCTCTCTGCCGTTAGATAAGAGCAACCTAGAAAGTCCCATCTGTGTGACCGTCAAAGGTCATTTTAATAAACTGGATGGGTGAGGTCTCTCATCAAAAAAGTATTCACGCTCGCACTTGTTGTCATGTTTTAGCTGTGCACAGTATACAGACATGCACCGAAATAAATAATCACGCTGCTTACTGCTTCCTTAGAAGAAATACAAATGTGTGTGTACAGATGTGAAATTTGAGTCACCAAAGTTACAACAAAATGCACAAAATGTCATTGCTAACAACTTTGCATCAGATGTGACATCTGCAGATATCTGTCTATGCACAAAGCTTGCAAGAGAGTGCAAGAGTGCTCTGTGAAAGACACATTAGGGGAAAAAAGTATTGTCACGCTTAAGAAATTATCTGGTTTAAATCTCCAGAGCTGCAATAATGTTTTTTTCAGACTACCGAGGTGTGTTGTTTCAGAGTGTCTGTGCGCCAGCAGCTGGATGTCATTACTAGCAATGCTTGTGCGTGTTCTTCTCAGCTCCCCTTTTGGCCTTTTGTAAGTGTTTGTGGTGCCAAAAGTTGATTCCCTGTGCACCGCTGCTCAACCAGAAGTTACCCACGCAAAATTAGTCCTGTGCCAAAACGGACAAGCTCCCCATCATTCACCCTAGTGACAGTCAGTGCAGTTTTTTGGGACTAATCACACTGGGGAAGGGTAGCTTTGGTGTCATTTAGACATCATGGGGTTCAAGTTAGTCAGCTGTCAGAAAGGTTACACATGGTGTATAAAATGCTAATTTTATGAGGGAGATTTTCACTTACTGACCACATTGTTTATGACCCTGGGAAGGTGGTGGTGATATACAAATAATTGAGTCTTTGAACATATGGTAAACAGACTGCTGCTTATGCAGCGCCTTTCTACTCAAAACTAGCATCATTCACTTTCATACAATTGCTTTTTTTTTCTGTACACAATAACCTAACATTCACACAGTCATGATACATCTGGGGCAATGGCTTCCCCAAGCTCCTCCTGGCTCCTAAGGGTGACCCCTTAGGAGCCAACACCAGCACCCTTCAGCACCCTCTGAGCCACAACTACACAGAACCAAACACTACAGAAAAAGACTAAAATGTAAGGTTAATGTAATTGACTTCTTATTTCAAGAATTTCAGATGTTATTTGAGAGCTACACTATATTTCCAAAAGTATCCAGTCACCCATCCAGGTGCTCCAATCACTTCCATGGCCACAGGTGTATAAAATCAAGCCCAGAGGAATGCAGAGTGCATACAGTGGGGTCAGCAGATGCTAAGATGGAAAACGCACAGATGTTGCTAACTTTTCTCCCACTGAAAGCGTTACATCCAGATGAACAGAATCAACACTTGGGGATTTACTTCTCAGGAGTGACAAATCATGCTTCTCTGTCTGGAAATTCGATGGAAAAGTCTGGGTTTGGCAGTTGCCAGGTGAACGGTACTTGCCTGACTGCCTTGTGACAAGTGTAAAGCATGGTGGAGGGGGGATTATGGTGTTGGGTTGTTTTTCAGGACATGGGCTCAGCCCTCAAGTAAAAGGACCCAAGATGTTTTAGACAACTTCATGCTCTCAGCTTTTTGAGAACAATTTGGGGATGGTCCCTTCCTGTTCCACCATGACTGCATACCAGTGTACAAAGCAAGGGCCATACAGACATGGATGAGGGAGTTTGGTGTGGAAAAACTTGACTGGCCTGCACAGAGTCCTGACCTCAACATGAGCTGAGACAGTGAGCCAGCCTTTCCTGTACAACATCAGTGTCTGACATCACAAATGCTTTTCTGGAAGAAACACCTTCGTTCTGGATTATCAAAGTAATTGGGATTCATTACCTGGGGATCATGTATGATTTGACACTTTCAATATCAGCTAGCAAGAGTTAAGATTTTAGCAATTTAGTTTTACAGTATAACATTGAATTTATTCATTCATTCATTTAAATTTAAATTAAGCCCTCAAACAACAAACCACAGAAATATTTTTAAAGTTCAGGTCACACTACTATAATTTCCTTTATACTAACCATGTGGGCAGGGCCAGTTAGGGCTAGTCGTGACTTATAGGTGCAAAAAGAGGGAGTGAAACCAGAGTTTGCGTGACTAGGATTTTTATCTGACAATGTGTGAAAGAGACACAGACACAGCAACTTGAGCACAAACATGTGCATGGCACGTGAGTTTATTTCTCTCTCATATCTGTACATATCCCTTTTTATTGCTATGGTCTAAAACCACAACTTTATCAACAGCAGTCAATGTCTGACACGAGGTTTCCATGTCTGTCTAGGCTGTGGGAAAGTGTCTGATGGAAACAACTATTTACACTCTAGTTATGCATGTGACAACACATCCTCAGTGTGAAAAAGGCAACATCTCATACAAGGTGATACTAACAGAAGCCACCGTGAGAACAGCATATGCTTTGCAATGTTATGGCCATGGTACACAAAACTCTGATAGATATTCAATATCGGTGTGCAAATCTGCATTTTAAGGTTATTCTTCAATATCACTAACACTTGGTCCTTTATGTAGTTATGGTCAAGTTTTCATTTTTCTGAAAGAAATGAATGAAAATCCAGCTTCCATCAGCCTGCTACAGTGTACTAGTAACCTCCATTCTCATGGTTTGGCTTGGTTTTCTGAGAAATTAATCCAAAAATATCTACAGAGTAGCTGCATAGAGTTGGGTGGGGTGAGGGGGTTGCAGAGGGAAACCTTCATAAAGTAGCATGAAGCCGCCTTTATTTACATTTCTGGTGTAATAAACACTTTGAATGACTTTTAACCCGGAAACTGGGCCACTAACATCATGACTGTTCAGCAACTTGAGTCCCGCTGTCGTACCGCACTTAACAGTGGTTGTGGCTTTATGCTTGTAACTTTGTTTCTCACACACAACAGAAAAAGAAAGTTGCTCATTTCCCACAACAAGGGCTCACAGCGCAATATTCATAAAGGGGAAACCACGACTGATATCACACGCCTCTGTCGCCACGCCTGTGCTCAGTTTGTGTCTTTTCCTGTATTATGAGCTCTTTTTTGATAACTTGATTTTGATCTAGACTCTATTTAATTAGAGATCAGTGATTTTACAAACAAATACCACTCTTTTAACTTTAAAGGTCATAAAAGTTTGAATGGTATTGTATAGTATCACCTTTTTATCTTAAACACATTTAGATATGGCTTTTTAAAACCACATTACTCTGCCATCTTTGCAATCCCTCTCAGGCTCTAACCTTGGGACCATGCCCCAGGACACCCTCGGTTTGTGTTAAGGCCTGAATGTTTACAATGTCCTGGCCCTGCCGACAAACACAAAAGCAGCGGGAGTCATCTCTGCAACAGACTAAAATTGGGCTTGCACAGCAGAGCAAACACAGCTGCTCAAAGAAACAGTGCATACAAACTCAACTGAGCACTGAAACAGAAAGTCGAGGAGAGGCGATACGTGTTTAACCAGTTTATCATCTTAACTAATAAACAGTGTATCAAGCAGAGCAATAAAGCGACATTCCAAATGGGTTTCTTATTCTCACATTGTGATACACATTAGTGTCTTTCTTTGTGTACTGAAAGGCCACCATAAACACCTGTGTGGTTATACAGAAAATGTGCTCTTATTTACACAGTGGATAAAATATTCACAGCAGAGTTGAAAAAGTGACAAGAACATTTGAAAGACTTTCACACTAAAAAGAATGTAAAACCCTCAATCACTAGTTTTATTATTATTATTATCATCATCATCATCATCTGCCCCATTTGCTTGAGAATTAGTCACAGTGTGACACAGTCCATCAAGCGCGGTGCTTTCCCCACTGAGTAAAAACCCAGATGTTGTTTCCTCTGGAGAAAGGCCAAACTACTGTGTCTCCACTGACACAAACCAGAGCCTATGATGTGTTATATGACTGTCAACATCAGGGCCAGTGGTTGGACCATTCTGATGTTGTCTGGTAGGTTACAGTAAAACGGCTCTTTCATTTGGAGATCATAACAAAGCTGTTTTTTCCAGGAAGCTCTTATAGACAAGTCTTGCATGGAGAGATATGCCAGTTGCCCCTTATGTAAAGAGACTGTAGCTACAGTATAGTGCTTGTGTGTCACATTTAAGTCTGCTTAAAACTAAACATTCCTTGACTATGTCTTTATCGATGTATTAATGTGGAAACCTGAATCAGCTTTGTTTTAAATGCATGGTGCTTCCATTGTTACATAAGCTGTGTCATGGTTTGCTGAGGCAAAACAAAACAGGAGCACCAGAAAGACAAAAAACAAAACACAAGTCCAGCACCAAAAAAAACCCCAATGAAACGAAATACACCATAGCCCAAGAAAAATGGAGTCCAAAACAGAAGAGTTCAGGGGGCCGGCCAGGGGGCCGACAGCACAGGAGTCCAAACAGTTCAGGGGGCCGACCGTGCGGACGGCAACGGCGTGGAAACAGTCCGGGAGGCCGACCGTACGGACGGCAACGGCGCCGAAGTGGACACAGTTCAGGGGGCCGACCGTGCGGAAGGCAATGGTGGAGACTCAGGTGAAGGGAGTCTGGGGGCCGCCCACGACGGCGATGGCGCCTGGCCAGTGGCCTAAAAAGTGGCCGTTTAGCTGCAGACCCAAACGAGGCTGGGCCAGGCGAGGCTGAAGACACGGAGGCTGGGCCAGGCGAGGCTGACGGCTGCGAGGCTGAGCCTGGCGAGGCTGACGGCTCTGGAGCTGGACCAGACGAGGCTGACGGCTCTGAAGCCGGAGACGGAGGCACTGCAGGCGGCGGCGTGGAAGCCGGAGACGGAGCGGATGCAGGCGGCGGCGTGGAAGCCGGAGATGGAGGCGCTGCAGGCGGCGGCGTGGAAGCGGCAGCGCTGCAGACTGGACGGATCCCTTTGACCCTCCAGCGACGACAGGAGATGAAGGCCGGAGCGGTCCTACGGACCCTCCAGCAGAAGTCATCACTAAGCCAGCAGTCATGCAGGCCACTAGCTGACACAAAGGCGACTGGCAATGCACTGAGCACTGGCTCTGCCCAGGCAACGCTGACATGGTGCAGTTCTCAGGTGGCTGCTTAAACGTCAGGGGTCCAGAATCAGCTGGGGACTGAGACCTAGCCTCTGGGGAAGCCCTGGAGCGGCAAACTGTGCCAATGGCGGCTAAACTATGAAAAGCACCTTGAGTTGAAATTAGACTTTCTCGCTGCATGGAGTGAATGAGTGAAACTGGTAATACTGCAGCCTGAACTACAGGTGACACTGGAGGCGCAGGGGCCTGAACTGCAGGTGACACTGGAGGCGCAGGGGCCTGAACTGCAGGTGACACTGGAGGCGCAGGGGCCTGAACTGCAGGTGACACTGGAGGCGCAGGGGCCTGAACTGCAGGTGACACTGGAGGCGCAGGGGCCTGAACTGCAGGTGACACTGGAGGCGCAGGGGCCTGAACTGCAGGTGACACTGGAGGCTCTGGAGACTGAACTGCAGGTGACACTGGAGGCACTGGAGACTGAACTGAAAGTGACACTGGTGGTGACTCTGGAAACTGAACTGAGGGTGACACTGGAGACAGAACTGAGAGTGGCTGCGGGGCAGCTAACTGAGCTGAGAGTGGCTGCGGGGCAGCTAACTGAGCTGAGAGTGGCTGCTGAGCAGGTGATATGCTGTTCACAATATCATCTGCCGCACAGAACACCGCCCCTGAATTAACAGTCACACAGTCCGAAAACAGAAAAGAGTCCTCACTCACCACAGCCGGCGAATTAGAAGCCCGAACGTCCGGCTGTGGGGTGGCGCGCCGCTGGCGCAATCGCCGTTTCCTCCCCGCAGACGGCTCTGACGGGCCGGGCAAGATCACATCTGGCGGGTCGGGCAGCGAGGCAGGAGTGGCTGAGAGAAGGTGAGGTGTGTGCCGGAGAAAAGCCTGCATGGTCGGAGGAAGCGACTTTAGAAGCCATGGCAGGCCGGAAAAGAGCCGTTGTAGCCGGTTTTCAACGGTGCGGCGAAGCTCGTACGGAGGATTCTCCAACCACAGCCCGAGGAGGATCTCCACATTGTAGCTGATGTCATCCTGGAGCTCCTCGGACGGATTGAGTGCCGCAGGGTCCATGCTGGCTGGTTCGTACTGTCACGGTTTGCCGGGGCAAGCCGTGTGGAATTATTTAGGACCAGGACGCGGCAGCTCTGGTGCAGGTGAGTATTTATTAACGAAGGAAATACAAACAACAAAGGCACTGGGAACATGAAACTGGAACCTAAACTGGGTAAAACTAACAAAACAAACCAGAAACGAAGATGCAGGGAGGTCCGGGGAAATACACATGGAGAGATGCAGGGAGACCGAGGGGAAACAACACAGACGAACCAGCAACGACTAAGACAGAAGACAAGACTTAAAAACACTCAGAGAACACAGGGAGATCACACACAGGTGGGGGACACAGCTGGGAGTGATTAACGTGACGAGACTAGGGAGGCAAACTGAAAACACTCACATAAGACGCAGACCTTCAAAATAAAACAGGAAACACATACACCCAATGACACAACGCAAAAACTTCACACAGACTCGGGAACACATAGGAACATGAAAACAAAACCCAGAATAATAATAACTACTAAAACATAAACACACATCAGAGACCTCTTCAGATATTCTGTCTGTTCCTAAGCTCATACAAGAGATCATCCAGCTTTTTTTTTTTTTTTTAAATAGCTTTCAGTTCAAAAATCAGCATCTTTGAGATATGCTGGTGTAATTTGCACATGACTGAAGGCACATTAATCCTTATTTTCTCCTTCCCTTAAGTTCAAAATTAGCATATACTTTTATAAACTTTAAAAAAAAAAGGCAAAAAAGTTCTAAAATATGATATTTTGTCTTTATTCAATTTTCAATTGGGGTTTAAATCCCAAAGTCAACCTTTCTGTCAATTCTGCCATTGTTCCACGATATAAATAGAACCTGACTCTCACTCTCTGTAGTGTGCAAAGGCATGACTTAAGAAAATTAAAAGATATAAGCATATAGATCGGGTGTGGCTCCTAAGTGTAGTGGTTAACACATTTTCATAACATTCAAAACATCTTGTAGCCAGGAGGTGACAATTTCCTGGGAGGTTTGCACCAAGAAGGGAGTCCAGTGTAAAAATCTGCCAAATCTTCAACTTTTTAATTTGAATTTTGTCCCTGCTTTTTGAAAATTGTATTTTTAGAAGTACATGCTTCAGTATCTACTGCTGTGAAATTAAAAGAGGTCCATTGCTTTTTTCAGACATTCAAAGTGGATAAAGCCTCAAAAACGGGTCATTTTAGCTCTTTGCTAGTTTGCCAGGCAATATGATGACATCATATCAAACTTTTGGTGATATAAACCAGATGTAACTGTCAGGAAATTAAAACAATATGACGCTTTCATAAGGGGTTATAGGTGCATAAATGCTAAAAATGGGCTGTTTTAGCCTGGTTGCTAGGTAACATGATGATATGATAAGATGTGATCTAGATAAGAACTTTAAGGAGCCTGACAAGTGCATGCTGAACTTCTGCTTGTATTTTAGGAGGCGTCTTACAGACAGGCAGGGATCTGGTGGAGATTTATATGGCAATTTTCAAAATAATAGTCACTCTTGCTATCAGCACAGCACATCACGATGGTGCATCGTTTCCCTATTTTTAAGGTTTCCATATAACATCTCACAGCCTTCATTTCTCTTTATATGTCACAGTATTGTCTCGACTTTATCTGAGGAAGTCCAACACACAACTGTTCTGTCACTGTTTCCTTCCTCACCTCCCCTCAGTGCAGCCGCACGCCGTCCTTTCCGTCAGATAGAGAAAGGCCCTCACAGTGGCAGGCCGCATGCACAACATGATAGAAAGCTTCAGGCAGAGCCCTGCGTGTAAACAAGCGTGAACAATAAACCAGCATGGCGACTCTATCAACTCCTTTCCTTCCCTCTGCTCTCACCCTGTCTTCTGAGGGCATTAGATCATAGCCAACACCTATCAAAGCTACTACAGGGTGCTTGGACCTGTTGTGCCTTTAATGATACATAATTAAATGTTGCCATAGTGATATGATGTAATGCTATGCTTGTTTTACTTGATCTTGAGCTCATTGTACTTTCTTGTGTAATGTTAGCCAGAGCCTCTTCATGTGTAGCCTCATAGGTATTTTCCACGTGCACTCTGTAAAGTCATAAAGGCATTATATAATTTTTAGTATGCATTTAAGAACTAAAAAAAAGAAAAGTCCAGTGTCTTGTGAGAGTTTATCGGGATAATGTTACACTTGTGTCTCTTAGCTTGTCCGTTCATGTCAGAGTGCCAGGTTCAGGTCATATAATGGTTCAGGAAGGGGAGTAAAAAAAAAAACTGATGCAAAGGCCATTGTCTGATAAGAGTCTCTGGAGACGGTGTAGGTTTCTCTCTCACCGATGCTGCTGACTGAAATGGAAAATCAGCACTGCTGCTCTTTGGGGGTGTTGAAATGTCAAGAGAACAGATGTGACAAGTGTTGCAGAGAAGAAAAAAAAAGGATCTGCCTGCTCAACTTGAAGCCAACTTAAGGTGCAAACAAGAAAGTTTATGTTTGCATTGAATTAAATGAATAAATTACTAGTGAGTTGGTTTCGTGTACACAAAGCATGGCTTTTGGGTGTAGATGTTTACATAAATGCTAACATATGTTACAGCTTTTCATTTTTCACAAAAAGACCAGGAGAGCTTTCCAAGGAATAAACGTGTAATAATCAGATCAGATACGAATGTTTCTCTTTCTAACCACAGTTTATGTTCTTCAAGGTTACAGTGTTATTTGTAATGGAAACTAACCAAGATCAGCAGCTAATCTGTGCGCAACAGACATTATATGAACACTTATTCTGGAATTTCTGGAGAAGGTATTGCTCTGCTTGTTTTTGCTTTTATGTAATAAAAATAATCTGGCCCTCTTCAAAATAGGTAAATACAACCTTAGATGAACAACAATGCATGCCATATTACACCGTGTCATTATTTATTTAAGAGAAACTAGGCAAAAAGCAGAAGCAGTGTGTGGAAAACTATGTGTACCCTAGTTGTTTCCATAGGAATTAAGAGGGAAGATAGAAGCACTTGATTAAGTGATCATCAGCAAGTTTGAGCACCTCTAAAAAAGTCTCTATAAAAGCTGCTTTCTCACCCATAAGGTGAGATTGTGCAATGCTCCGAAAACCTGACAAAAATCCTGAGCTACATCTCAGACTCTGCAGGCTCAGCTAGCATGTTTAGTGTTAAAGATCACGACAGGACAATTAGAAGAAGACTGAACAAGTGTGGCTTTTGTATGTATGTTTAAATGCTCTCTGTCAAACATTCACACATCAGGGTTTAGCTAAAGTACACTTTGGCACACAGACTTGGACAACTAGGGATTGAACCAAAAACCTTCCAAACAGTACACGACTTGCTCTACCTCCTGACCCACAGCAACTCCATATAGGAGTAGGGTGTATTTAGCTTTTCTACGACCTGCTAAAGATCAGATCATTTTTATGATGTGCTTATTTCTTCCCAGAGTATTTGTTAAATCTGGAATAGTCATTGTGAGATTTAAGGTCTGTTCATTACTCCTTGCTGGCACTGTGCAGTTCCAGGCTTGCATATCTTAGGAAATACATATAGATCAGCAGTGACATGGTATTAAATGAAACAGAGAGGTCAGCGAGACAGATTTCTGTCCTCTCTCCGACACTGTGAAGATACATTTTTAACTATTAGGACACTTCTTTGGGGTTTTCTGCTGCAATAGTGATCCGTACAGCTGGAGTAGTGTTGTGTGTCCTGTTTGATGCTTCCCATATGTATTATCTTGGCTATGCTTTTTTTCCAGGCCACAAAATCTGTGGAGAATATTACACTGTTCAGTAATAATCAGGTGGGTAAACACAAGCAAATATGATTTTTAAGACAGCAGACAAATAAGCAGCAACAAGAGCCAGTGCATGCCTTTCCCCCTGCCAGGAAAACAAAGACAGTGATCACACTATCTGTGTCATGAAGGCAAAACATTAGTGCTCATTTCCTATAATTTTCTGTTTCGGTGAGCAGCTATCACGCTGTATAAAAGCAAAGAAAATGCAAAACAGAAAGAGAGAGCCCTTACTCTCGGCTTCCAAATCAAAGAGCCCCTCTGACTGAGTGCACATCCATACAGCCAAATCTCTGAGTTGGTGAACTCAGTGAACTACCTCCTGCTAATTTAAAGAGACAGGTTCCTCATCATCGGTAAATCTTCCCATTAAGTGCCTCCAGTTGGAATACCAGCACACACATGTGCTCTCTCTTGTAAGTGTTCTCTTAAAGCACATTGTTTCCAGCTGATCCCCTTCCCTCTTCTCAGAGCTGGGCAATGCCAAAAGTTCCCCTCGCAGGCCCGTTCTTACTGGGCTTGTTTGGGGACATCTGCTGCCATGTCCAAATATTGTTTTTGGCTGAGCCGCTCGCTGCCTCTGCTGCGAGAGAATAGAGCTGTGAACTATTTTTACCTCAGCGGGATCGACTGTGTTAACATACAAAACAATGCTTCTCTCCCTCTCAGTCTTCCAGCTGCAGAGCAGGGCAGCGACGGCTGGAGAGTGCGAGCTCATGTTCAGGTGGCGAGTGGGTATTAATAACAGTATGCGTGACCTTTTAACCTCTTTCTACTCTCTCTGGTTTTGACTTGCGCTCACCGAGTTTTCGGGCACTTCGGCAAAAAGAAAGCAGAGTAACGGCGTTGGGTGGAGGGGGTTCGGAACTGACTCAATGTCTTGTTTAACTCGAAACTGAATGACCTACATTGGCAGTGAAACGTGTCCATGAGCAGCTGAGGTTCAAGTAAGGACAATAACCGAAATGTACACATGTATACATAATTTTCTTTAACTTATGACAGAATAAGCATCGTGACACTCCTCTACCAAATGACTTCCATCAAAAATTAGGCTTATTATTTATAAGCACCATGCATTGGTTTGAAGAGAGTTACCCAGTTAGTTCTTTCAGACACTTCAGTTTGGCATTAAACAATGAGTGTCTGACTCAATTTCTTTTTGGGATTACAGTGGACTCCTTTAGGCCCCACTTAATGCAGAAACCTTAGATGTTTCGGGGCACTCAGAGGAAATTATTCTTGGGCTAAGTGAAATGAAAACACTGGAATAGGAAGGATCTGTGTTTTAACTGGAGGATATAACGACTCGTTTGTCCTTCACATCATATTCCAGTATTAATAGATCTCTTCTGGTCCAGACGGCAATGGAGGAAAGCTACAGAGTACAAAAATAACAATTAAGTCAAGGGGGGAAAAAAGGAAAACTAAACACAAAGATATTCATGATGGTAAAGGCGAGAACAGGCACAATTTTAAAATGCTATCTGTGTTTCAGAGACTTACAGATTAGTGTTTTCAGTTTAACATCTTTATGGGTGTTAATGTCTCTTTTATTCAGATGCAATATCTCAAACATGACTGACCTGATCTGACCCCATTCAGACTGATAGCAGCTTACTGCAATATGTTAAAAAATCGTATCGTGAATGAAATATTGTGACAATATCATATCATGGGGTGTCTGAGGATTCCCACCTCTGTTGGGTATGTGAAGGAATTGAGCTCAAACATGCAGCATACACTTGTTAGTTGGTGAGGTTGAATCACATTGTCATCCTAAAAAGGAGTTTCTCATAACATTTGATAATGCTTGTCATTACTGTTTGGTCACCTATTACAGATGCAATATATATTGGATGTATTGCATTGTATTGTATCACTTTGCATTATGTTCTACTGTGTCATATTTTATTGCGTTTTACTGTTTTATTTATTATTTCAAACACATTTGTATATTACAGCTGTAAAAATCATTATTCTATAAACACAGAAGCTACAATAATTGTTCTTTTCCTCTGTTCGAGTTTGCATTGCATGTACGCATATATGCAGCAAGAAGCATTTGTCCCTTGTTGCATGAAGCACACCTTCACAGGAGAAGTGTAATTCAGTTAAATAGCCTCAAGGTGGTTTATACTGTAAGGTAAAGACCCTGAAATATTAGAAATGACTCCCTAAAATCATACAGCCCTGTATGAGCAAGAACTTGGAAACAGTGGGAAGGAAAAGCTCAATTTTAACAGGAAGAAACAGGCCGGGGGAAGGGCAGCCAGCTGCCCCAACAAGCTGGGGATGAGGGTAAAGAGAAGAGAACATTTCTGGTCTCTAAGTTCGAACTAAGTTGATCCTAATGGCATCCCAATGAGCTACTGCGTTTTTTCTGAAATGACAAAATATGACATTTTACAACAATCTTCGCTAAATAGTATTGACAATGTGAAGGAAACAGACCTAAACGTGTAAAACAAAAACTTATAGAAAATGAAAGGATAATATTTTTTAAATACACTAACCTTAAGCACATATAGGCCTGGTATATTTGGAGTACGGGCCAAAGCACTACACCATAAATTCAAGAAAAGCAATTTGTGGCTTTTGTTTACCCAGCAATAAGTCACTTAGTCAGTTCCTTTGTTCTTACCCCATACTCCATCATTTCCACAAAGCTTATTGCTACAAATATCTCCATGCAGAGCTTGAAAGTAACATAAAAGTCCCTGCTTTATGTCTATGGGAACACACATACATAACTGGTTTGGTCTTTTACAAAAGCGACTTTATCACACCTATGATTCAAAGGTTGACTGAATGTTAGCTATTGTTACCATTCAGTACGCTCTTCGTACACAGTTAGTAACTGATTGCAAAGCGCATTATGTTACTGAGTCAGTATGCCACTGTGCAAACTGATACTGCTTCTCTGGAAGTATTCCTGGTTGTTTGCCAAGTCAATAAACAGGATTATAAGAGCTTGACACTGAGCCAGCAGTCCGACCGTGATAAACAAAACTTTTTTAGAAAGGGACAACCAGGAGTTTAGATGACATCAGAGAGTGGAGACCGATTATGCCATTGTAATCAACAGACAACAAAACAGGGGGAATAAACCCAACAACCCCCAAGTACATTTGATAAGTGATCATGTAAAGTATGATTTGAATATTCTTAGAAAAAGATGCTGACGTCCAGTGTGATTTCATTGGTTTTCCTTCACAATGAAGTCTTTGTGATGGTAGTTAGGCTGAGATCAGGTGAAGTGACAGCATCACAAGGCTCTCTTCTGTGTCTTTTTGTTATTGGAATTTTTATAACGTTGTAATGCAGATTTACAAAGTAATGTAATGAAGAATTATGCAAGTTTAATGGGGAGAAAATAAATATTTTTCTGTATCACTATCTGCTTTCCAAGAACATTGTTTGCTCTATGTTAGCTGACGCTTTTTTCTTGTCAACATAGATGTTCTTGTTTTAATAGAGTTTAATTCTAAATAAATAAATAAAAGCTTTTATGAGATCATTTATCGCACACCATTAAGACAAGCTTTTCTAAAACTCCCACTGTACACTGCAGTCCCTGGCACACATAAAACAGTGGAGCTAGTCTTAAGAATAGGTGCATCTGTGAAGACAATTAACCTCGGGAATATGATTTCTTAACAGCAGGTTCTATTTATTACTAAACCTGTGTTGTGGTGGGTATTATACTTTGTTACTTTCAGGCTAACTGTTAGCATCCATTTTTATTTATTTATTTTTGTAAATTGAAAACAATGTGTTCTCCCTAAAAATTTCTAACAGACATTGCTGATGTGTTTATATTAGCCTAACAATACCAGTGTAGCTAGCCTTGGCATGGTGGTTCAGTATAAAAGATGGACATAGATACGTTCTTGTAGAGAACCAGTTCACCGTAGTCCAGTTCCTTGGATCCTGCTTATCGGTTCCACTTGGGTCTTGGCATCTGGGCCTGAAACGTGGCGCCAAAGCTGAATGGAATTAAGCCTGTTCTCTATTTAATGTCCACCAGACGGCGACTCTCGGGTGACAAAAATGAGGGGCTGCTCATTTCTTTCTAAGTGAGCAAACGTACAAATTCAGCAGGTTTGAATCCTGGTTTGTTCTGTCGGACAGTTCAAGTGTGCTTGAACTACAAAGCTGCGATGTATCGTTGGTGGTAGTGGTTGGGTGTTAGGGTTGTTGTAGCTAAGAAGGTAGAGCATGTCAGCTACTAATTGGAAAGTTGGTGGTTGGATCCCTGGCTGCTCAAGTCTGCAGGCCAAATATCCTTGGGGAGGATACTAACCCTGAGTTTCTCTGTTAGATAGAAAGCACTTAAGTATACAAAAATGGTGCATCATTGGTCTGTGCTGTATTGTGTGACTTAATAGTCTATAATAAATTATATTTTTATGCAATATTCTTTTAAGAAACTTTCACACCAATAAAGCACACTTTGGACTGTACTGGACTGACTGTGTGTGTTATAGAAACTTTTTATTGAATGGTTAAAAGTGGCTTGTGGTCTAAAGCACTGTGTGTGCTCAGTAAGACTAGAAAAAAAAACACTATTGGGTCCATTAATATATCTCAATGCTAACCCCCAACTACCCTCAACCTCATAAATCCTCTTTGTTATAGATGCCTGAACTCTAATTGATTATACTACCTAGAAGAGGAGCTATACAGATTTAAAAGCGTTTATAACATTTTAAATCTTCTCTGGTGTCTCAGTGTGTTTGCTTTGGAGAATTCAATGAGCATTTAGAGATTTAGCCTTAGCACGCAAATAGTTTTTGTTAGATACTAGCATCAATTTTAAGTTGAAAAGCATATCTTGCTGTGGCTCACTCTCTTCCTTCCCCAATTCTGAATCAGATTCTACTCTGTGATTCTACTCGCTGTGATTTTCAGCGTGACTATATAATACTGAATGATCATTTTTATTGCATATTGCCATCCCTTTGTCCAAGAGATACAGGGAAAACGAGCAAGAACGAGACTCTTCAGCTGACAGAAAGCGTTTGGCCGTGCTGCAGCTCTTCTCATCTGTTTTAAATTAGAGAGCAGTCACCACAATATAAATACCCTGTTATCATGAAGTAGTTTAGCCTCCCCCGATACAGCCCTGAGATGACAGAGACAACAACGGACGCCCAATACACCAAGTCCCCCTGGGGGCATGTCACGACTCGAGGACTGCATTTAACTTTTATTACCCAAGGAGATGAATTGGCTGCTCCCCACCCTTATTTGGGAGTGTGGTGTGTGTATACGAAGGGTTGCGGTTCTAAAGTAAAGGCAGCATGGCTCAGTCAGAGTGGAGCCAGGTAACTGAGCAGGGCTCCAGTGTGAAGTACACTCGGAGACATCATGACTCATGTCTTATTTTGTTGTTTAAGATTTTCTTTCTTTTTCTTTCTTTTTTTTTGGCCTAGTGTCAGAGAAAGCTGCAAGGCGAAATGGTTTAAATGAAAATATACAGAGACCCTAAAATCCCATAATCTGGCATACAAGGTATTTATCTTGTGTGTTCAAGCAGTTCATTATTAAGAAAAACTACTTAATTTACTACAAATTTAAATGCATCTCAAACACATTGTGACATAACCCAAACCTGGATACGCGGTAGGAGATAAATGAACACAAGATAAAAGATATGGTCTTGCAAGAGTGAAAATAAAGAGCTGCATATGGTATAAAATGTGCAATGACATAAATCAAAACAGCTACTTTGTGAATCAGTATCATAGTTAACAACCAATACCAGTAGACCAGCATACCTCAATAGCATCATTTGCCAAGAAGCAGGTTGGCGTTATGGGTAGGTGTTGGAAAGCATTAATGACTGTATGGTAGCACATACAAAATTTGCTGCTATTTTGTAGACAGTTGTCGACAGTTGGCTAAATCCACAAAAAGCAGAAAATCTTAGAGAAGCCCCCACCCCCGACCCCACCCAAAAAATCCATGACAGCAGCACAGATCAGATGATTCTCTTATTCTGAGGTGAGTCATTTTTCCCCATTTTCCCATACCCTACTGCACCAGCATTGTCTCATCTGCAATGGATTAGCAAGCCAGAGAGCGTGGACTATGGTGTGATTTGGATCTTAGATGTGTGTGAACAAATTTGGTGCCAGTAAATTACTTTCGGATCCATTTTGCCCTAAAATGTGGAGTAGTTGTAAAAACTGAATGCATTGAATTAAGATGACTGTTGTTGTGCATTGAACTGTTTCCCTGACGCAACTGCAAGAAACAGAGAGTACTCAAAAGGTGATAATTGAAGTGTCATCACTCTGTGATACATGTCAAGAGAATGCTCTGCGGATTCATAAACTGCAAAGTTATAAAAAGCTCTGTCCTCAATTTCTCTTGGTTCACATCAGCATATCAAAGCATTAAACGACTGAAGAAGAGTGATGGAAACATGGTTTTATTATAAAATGGAATTTATGTGCTTATGTAAAATGAGTGCAAATCATAAAGTACTGTGTAAAAGTCTTCAGCCACCTCTCTTTTCTTTATGTTTTGAAATGTGCCAACTTGAATGGAAACGTGGCTTAAAAGGCAAAAAGACAGCGAAGGTTCTTCAAAACAGCTTGAACTCTCTTAGACAAGCTTTTCTATAATTTCTTAAAGTCGTCTTCAGGAATAGTTCTCCAGGCTTCTCCAGACATTCCTAAAGACATATGGTTTTGCATTGTGGATCAAAATCCAATCAGTTTTGACAAGTTCCCCAACACAACTGGCTGAAAAGCAGCCCCAAACCAAAACAGAACCTCCCCTGTGTTTTACAAAGGGCTGCGGACTGTAATACCTCTCTACTGACTCCATACTTACAAAGATTTGAACCAAAAATTGCTATATTTGTATTTATCACCCTTTAGGACCTTTTCGCACTTTTGTTCAGTCTGGTTCTTGTGCAATTTGGCTTACCTCAGCCTTAGGAATGGCTTCTTTCCTCACTGAGAACATGTCTGATGAGGTTTTGAAAAACAGAACATGAATCTCAGGTTCTATGTCAGGTATTGGCTTTCTCCTATTCTTAAGCACATGACTTTCATATACTGTTCATCTGTTATTTCATTTAGGCTTGCCACTTCTTCGTTTTCCTCAATTTCTTCCTCAAAACTCAAAGTTTTTTAGTTTTTGGCTAATGGCACTTTCATAATCACCTTGTTACTGCAAAAAATGCTGTTTTATGCCTGCCAAATGTTACCGTCTTTGGATCCAACTAAAGAAATGAGAACAAACTGTGTTTTTGCAACAGGCTGATTGTAACAAAGTGCCTAAAGATACCATTTAAGATTCTTTCTTTGCTAAGTTGTCAGTTATAGACACAACATTGGTTCATAACTAGGTGCCTTTTTTGTGGATAAATGATTTTTAGGTCAGATTAAACTGGCTTAACAAACAAAAGCATTCATCTGACAATGGTCAGGTACAAGGACTGGACTGAAAATGAGCGAAAAAGCAGCCAGTGCTTAAAGAAAAAATTGGAAAGCCTTGCATAAAAGCTGGAGCACTGTTGCTCAAGACCACAAAAAATTACAAGAAAGTCTGGTTCATTGGCAGCAAAATATAAAGAAATGAGAAGTGGCTCAATACTTTTACACAGCACTAAATATAGATAAGATTAATGCAAAGAAAGTCCACGAGCAAACCCCAAATCTTCCCGTTGAGGCAATCTCGTGTTTCTCAGGCTACAGATAGACACCAAAGGGTTAATGTCTAGTGCTCCCAGGCAGAAAGCCAGAAGTAAACAAAAAGAGCCAGAGCCAGGCACTGGAGCTTCTCTTGCTGCTGAAGTTGAGGCGTGACCCTTGAGATAGGCACCGAGTTATCATGAGGGCGTCTCTAAACGTGAGTGGCCAGGAGAACAGAGAAGTCTTTGTCAGGGCTGTTTGTAAAAAAAAAGAAAAAAAAAGAACTGCTGAGCCTAGCAGACACCCCCACCCCCTCCACCACCACCCTCTGCACATATCTACCCCTCCCATCCTACCTCCATTTTTTTTTTTAACTCCTTCTCCCAGAAGTCATACACACACTTGTCTGTATTTACCAGCAGTCCCAGGAGACAAGGCTTCCACTCCAGCTGGTGAGAGGTTGAGGAGCAGAGCACAAGGTCTGTTTTGTCCTAAAGAACCCAAAACTGTGCAGTTGCCACAGTGAAAATTTGCCCAAAGATGCCTTAGAGGTTGTTTACTGTCAGGACAAGATGAAAATGTTTCACCGAATCATGAAATCAAATTACTCTGAAATGAGAACGAAAACACGTCAGCAGGCCTATATGGAACAATTTGGTGTCCTTTGAGAATCATAACCAGCGTGGCGTAATTTTCTTTTTTGTCTCGTAATGTTCTCAGATGTCTCGCTCTGTGCGAACTGAGGACGAGCAGTCTGCCTGTGAGTGATTTGTGTTGCGTGCTTGCGTTCGAACGCACGCTCACTCTCACTTACCTCAACATGCTGTTTGCAAAAAGAAGAAGTAGGCACATGTTTTCTATCTGAGAAGTACAGAGAAATTCCCCAAACCTATATCTGCTTTTTTTATTACCTTAGAACATCAGCTCATGTCAGCTCACCCCACGGCACAACGCTGCAAAGAGTTAATATGAGGAAATGGGAATACTCTCAGTTTTCCCGAGGCCATCTGTTTCAGCAACACCCAACTCCACACACATATCCATGCACTCCTCTAACCTTCTGTGGTGCCCCTGTCTACACAAAGCACCTGCCTGGGGGAGATTGCTTTAGAAACCCGGTGACAGAAAAGTGGATCACAGTTTATATAAGGTTGAACCTTCCCTTCCCCAAGGCAAAAGCATTTATATTGGAAAAAAATAGTAGTGGTGAGCTCCATCGGTGCTTTCAGGTCTTATGAAATGCTTCTATTTTTCATGCTAAATTAGTAAGTGACTTAGGGACATTCAGTGGGGTCAGGGGGGTGGGGTCAGTCACAGAAGAGGTTTTTATCCAGGGATACAAGTTTTTTCAGATTGTTACTAATTGTGGTAGCAGAAGCTTGTGAAGTGATGCACACATGACTAATTACACAGCTTACAATGTGTTTTTATAAATGCAACCATTGTATCTTTAAGGATGCCAATTCAGGTCTACTGGCTAATCCAGCACTTTGATCCAGCACTGAATTAAATTATCTGAAGAATTGCTGGACAGACTGAGAACTGCTGCAGACATTCTTTGTCCCCAGCGATTAACTCTAATAACTTTAGTCATTCCCAGACCTTTTAGACAAAACCACACAACTGTCCAAGTGTTCTCTTTTCTCTCTAAAAACACTTTAGCTAACGAAATGACACACCACATATATTCATGTTTACTGGATATTGACTCCTACGGATGCTGGTGGTGTAGTGACTTGATTGAATTGAATGGACTGCAGTGATGTGTATTTATTGACACTACTGACCATTGCATTAACTGTTTAGTAATTACAGACAGCTTTATACACAGGTATCCATTTGCAGAAGTTTAAAAGTAACTGAACAACTGACTGTTTAGCAGTTTCGTGACCATGTTCCTTTGTTATTTTATGACAAATTAGGCAGAAATCTGAAGTTGTCATGGTTCTGGGTCGTGCGACCCAGTGTTTTGTGTTTAGTCTATTTTGATGTTTGTTGTTTGTTAGGTTCATTAAGTTATTCCAGCTCATTTGTAATTATATTACCCTTGTATTAAGCCTCCCTTGCCCTTCATGTGTTTATGTCTGTGTGTCTTGTGTTGTCAAGTTCATGCTGTCGCTTCTGTCATCTTCCCCTGTACTCCGTCTCCCTGGTTCGTGCGTCTACCTGTCATGAGTCATGTCTGCGTGGTTATGTTTAGTTCATGTCATGTCTAATCTCCATGTTTCCTGTTTTACTTTGAAAGTCTGTATTCAATGTCAGTGTGTTTAGTTTCACCTCTCCTGTCCTGTCGTTAAGTTCATGTGTGTCAGCTGTGCTCCCATGTGTGGCCACTTCCCCTGATCATCCCTCATGTGTATTTAGTCTCTGTGTTTCATGCAGTCTGTGTCGTGTCGTCTGTGTTCCCACCCTCCATGTTGTCACAGCCAGTCTTTTGTATTCATAGTTATGATTTCCTGTGTTTATCCTGGTATCACTTTCCCAGTTTAGTTATCGTTTAGTTTTGTCACTGCGCTTCTGCCTTGTTTGCACTCCTTGTCTTCAGCCACAATAAATGCTCGCTTTTCGTTCAACTCAGTTTCATGTCCACGCCTGTGTCTTCACCTGAGTCCTCCACACATTCTCCACACGGTCTGCCACTGCGACCGTGACAGAAGTTGACTCTCTGTGTTGAACTTGGTTTGGTAGCTTTTCACTGCAACTCTCAATATGAGGTCTAATGGGGAAATTATGGTTCTGCACATTGGTAGTCTGTTGGCAGTCCATTCACTGCCCGTCTACATGCAGAGAGCTTTTGTCGACTGATATAGGCAGTGGCAAAAACATGCGCTGCGACATGTCTGTGGGCTAGTCTTGCTTGTGCTGTTGTCAGCCCATTAGCCAATGCAGAAAAAAAGGAAGTTATAGCATACAAAGAGTGTTAAAAACAAAGAAAAGTGTCCACTGCATGCACTGTGTGTACTTTTTGATGTCTTGAGGCGTCTCCCCACTGTCACTTGTGTTCCTGTTCCAGCCCACTTGTTAACCAGTCAGCATTCTACTGATGTAAAGCATCACTGTCAAACACTGTGTACCTAGGATTCTGAAAAAAAAAAAAAAAACTGCACAGGAACACATTTGTGTTGGTTGTCGTCCACTGTCACCACTGTAAACAGACATAACCATGCTAGCATAAAAATATATTGATATAAGTGAAGGAGGTCATCATTAGGCTCAAGACCTAATTTAAAGCTAACAGAGAGATAACAAAAAATCCCCTCTCTGGATAAAAAGAAACTATGCTTCCACTAGTGCTTATATGACTGTAACTAGTGTGACTGATGATAGAAGTAGCAGGAAGAATTATGAAAGGTACAAGGCTATACTGTTTTCTCAGATTTAGCAAAACTGAGCAGACAGCACTTCAAAGTCCAAATGGATAATGACCAAAGCATACTGCAAAAGTAACCCTAGAGTTCCTTGAGGTTAGTGAAGGAGGCCATCCCCATGATGAAAACCAAAACAAACAAAAAAAACCCCATTATATATATAAACCAAAACGCTTAGGAGTGGCCAAATCAATAGTCAGTCTTATAGATATTTACGCTCTTAAAAAAACATGAATCCAATGGGATTCAACACCAAAAGTCCCAAAAGACCATTAAGACAACTAAGGAACATGATGACAGAATTATTTCCATGGTCAAGAACTATAACTTCACAGCATCTAACCAAGTCAAGAACACTCTCAGGGAGATCATTGTCATGATCAAAAGAAGCCTTTTTTAAATGGAAATACAGAAGGTTTACAACAACGAGCAAACCACTGATTACCCTCAAGAACAAGACGACCAGGTTAGATTTGACCAAAAACATCTGAAAATGTTGCACAATTCTGGAAAACCCCCAAAATATTTTGGATAGAGAAGACCAAGATTAAGTTGTATCAGAATGATGGGAAGTGACATGTATGGAAAGGAAGAGAAAGCATATCACATCATCTGTCGAACATAGTGGAAGCAATGTTATGGCACGGGCGTGCATGGATGTGTCATGGTCCGGAGTCTGCGACTCCGTGTTTATGTTTAGTCTATTAGTATTCTGTGGTTTTGGTTACCTTGGGTGTTTGTATTCTTCTGTTCATGTTCCTATGTTCTGTGTCCCCGAGTCTGTGTTTAGTTGGTGTGTTATGTCATTGCGTGTATGTGTTTCCTGTTTTATTGTGAAGGTCTGCGCCTTATGTGAGTGTTTTCAGTTTGCCTCCCTAGTCTCGTCACGATAATCACTCCCAGCTGTGTTCCCCACCTGCGTGTAATCTCCCTGTGTTCTCTGGGTGTATTTAAGTTGTGTCTTCTGTCATGGTAGTTGCTGGTTCGTCTGTGTTATTTCCCTTCCACCCTTCTGTGTTGATTCTCTGGTCATTCTCCCTGCATGTCACATTTGTATTCCGGTTAGTGTTTTATTTAGTTTTCCCAGTTTAGAGTTTTCACCGTTTTGTTCCTCGCCACCCTGTCTGTTGTACCTTTTAGTTGCAAATAAACTCACCCTCCACTTCAGCAGCCTGCAGTTGGATCCATTATTATTCACACGTGACAGGTTTGCCAGTGGAAACCTGTCACGGTTTCCACTGGCAAACCGTGACAGGATGCCAGTGGAACTGGGTCACTAGTGTTTATTGATGATGTGTCTTCTGATAGAAGTTGTGAAGTGTACAGGGCTATACACTTTGCTCAGATTCAGCCAAATGCTGCAAAACCAAACAGACAGCTCTTCACAGTCCAAATAGATAATGACTCAAAGTATACTGCAAAAGCAACCCAAGAATTTCTCCAAGCAAGGAAATGGGATATTTGTCAATGGCCAAGTCAGTTACAGACTGTAGATCATGACTGACTACAAATTGTTACAATCTTAAAAACAGTCCTTACATTTAAAATGATGTTAGTCTGATCAGTCAATCTTGATTTAAAACCCACCCAAATCTGAGGGACTTAACTGCATGTGTGTTTGTGTCATCTCACACACGCAGACCAGAAGCTGTTTACAACAAAAGCAGGAAAATACCCCACAGCAGTAACTGCTTAATTCAAGATGTAATATGATAACATAAAATAAAGTTGCTTGACTTTTTATCATCATATCACGAACTCATTGTGTCCATAAAGTGGAAACAGTCTTGCAGCAGGATCACACCAGCTGTGCCACCTGTCTACACAGACAGGTTTTGACCTATGAGCATTTTACTAGTTAGCCTAAAATAAAGATATAACAGTAGCTCTGGGTACTTTAAATACACTGGGAAGTTCACCAATAAGTTTTAATCTCAAAATCATACTAAGCAGATGTGAGGGTGTCTTGCAATGTGCCTTTGATGCCAATGGTTGTGGTGATCTCCCTGCAGTTGAAAATATCAGCTAGGCACTCTTAATTATTGCAAAATGATCTATCTGGGTCATCAGGACATCTCACATTAACTTTAAAACACGCTAACTAAGTCCAGAATAACCATCTTGGGGTGATACACAACCAATACAAGAAACTTTGGCTGCCACTTGTCATAAATTAACATTTAAAGGAATGCTTAAAACTGAGGCAGATGGTGCCCCAAATGACATACTTATTTTTAAAACTATTAACTCCAGCTCTGGAAACAGTTGCATTTTTAGTGTAGTTTAGTTTTTTCTGTGTTACCCTGAAAACACAAAGAACTCTTTGTACTTATTGTACTATGTGTAGATGGCTTGCAATGCAGTTTATTGTACTGCAGCCCATCCAAGAAGTATATGCTTAGTTTTTTTTTTTTTTGGTGAAAGAAATTCATTTTATTGATATGTTGGCACTGTAATGACTCCTCATAGTGGTTAACATGTTTGCCTCACATCCAAAAGAGTCCTACTTTAAGGTTGACAACCCAGAATAAGGTGGCCAAGAGCTAGTGTACTCCCAATCCCTAGCCCAGATAAATGAGAGGGTTGTCTCAGTAAGGGCACCTATTAACTTCTGTATGATATGTAGCATCTTGCTAGACATACCTCCACCTAGTTTGGATGTGTGTACATTGGTCTTTTCTATCAAATAATGACCAGACAAAGAAAGACAACTTTGGGATGCTTAGTAAAAGAAAGCAAACACAAGTCATGTCAATTATCCATAAAATTTTAATGAAAAAAACAAAAACAAAATGGCAATGTACCCATTTAACAACAAAAGAAATGGAGAGAAATCGTAAGATCTTGTGAGCCAAGCTCTTATGTACAGCATATTGCACTAGAAAAAGAAAAAACCAAAACAAAATATCCCCCATCCTCCGTCAGTGCCTCCATCACACCAATGTCCTGCACTGTTTGAAAAATGTTCAGGAGAAACAGAGCAGTCCCAAAGATAACACAGCCAATGCTTTAACAAAAACTGCTACATCTGGACTGGGTCTCACTTCATAGGACACATGAATGTGAAATCCTTGAGACCACTCTGAACATAAAGAAAGCAATGTAAAGACAACACAAACTCTGTGCACCGAACCGAGCACAGGAGTCTGAAGTAAGTCCCACTGTTCAGTTCATGTATTAAAAGCGATACTGTGGTTTTTCACTCCATTAAATTACATTCAAACCCTTAGGATACAGATTTTTTTTTTTCAGGAATGTTGGACATGCATTTTTACTCCATTTACATATTATCAAAAAAAGCCCTTGAACTGAGAGTGACAGAGCAGACTTGGCAATATCCAAAATCAAAAATGCCTCAACATTGGAAAAAAAAAAAAAAGCATTTGTAGAAAAGCAAAGGTTGTCTTGTTCTAGTTCTTACAAAAAAAAAAAGTGTGGTAAAATTTAGACTTTTTTTTTTATAAAGATAGCAACAATAGCTCAGTCAAATCATGTCTAATGTATAAAAAACACCAAATCACAGCACTTGACAGTAAAGATGTACTCTTTCTTGGATATACATTTTTTTAATAAATTGAAAAATTTTGATATTAAAGACACTGAAGGTCAAACATATAAAACAAATGTTTCACGTGAGTCGAGGTTGCAACAGTGGTTGGTAACAACAGGCTCAGATAAACATCACACCGACTGAGTGGATGCTCTACCCAGCTCACAAAAGAATTCTGGGCACCATGGTGGCTCATTCCTCCTATAAACGTAAACCCCTACTAGACTGCAGATTTGTTTTTGTTTAAAAAAAAAAAAAAGCACAAAAACCCAGACAAGCTAGGCCTATCCAGCATTTTACAGATCTTAAAAAGTTTCAAGCATCTAGAGGGGAAGATCAGCGCAGGAGTAGAAAGAGAGAGGCGCGAAATACAGTATACCGATAAAAATAGTTTTTTTTACAGTGCACATTGATTGCAAACAGTCGTTTCTGATATTGAGAAGGTCTGCATGGTGAAACTCGCCGTTCGTGCTGAGAGATGTCAAAGGTTGAGCCTGTGCCTCGCAAGCTGTTGTGAGAAGTCAAACTGATTTTTTTATTTTTTATTTTATTTTTCTGGAAGTTGATCTCACAGAGCCCAAGTGAAACAGGAGCTGTGACCAGTGACTTTGAGAGATATGCCAAGTGTCGATGGTGAAGATGTGGCAGGTCGGTTACTCACAAGGCACATTTTGTACATTTGATTGTCTGGTTTTCGCATGATTTGTAAAGACTCGCACCGCTGGTGTGAGGACGCACGAGGCACATGGCTTTAGTCCAACCTCCCCACACACAGGCATCAAACACGCAACTGAATGCACCTCAACAATGAGAAGAAAAGGACTGTACACACTGAGATAGCATTTATACAGTAGCACTGGGCAAATATACATAAAATAAATTAGAATAAATTATCTCTCTCTCAAAAAAGCTAAAGGAAACTTTTCTTGTTAAGCGCAGGGAGTAGTTAATGAAAGACAGCAAAAAGCTTTGGACTGAAGACCAAAAAAAAAGTGTCATGGCTATCTGATTTGGCTCAGCGATCAGTGTTTGCAGGAAACGTTTAAATCAAAGACAAAAACCTGACAATCTGAAACACACTTACAGGCTGATGTTGAGTTAAAACTGCTTTGGAGAATGTTTAAAGAAAACCAAGTTTGCTTGTTCGGTGTCGAGTATGACATCAATCAAGATTAACTGGCATCAAGTGAGTGAGTTCTTGGCATCGTGTCCTCATTCAAAAAAAAGTTTTTAGCACAACGCAAGTGTCACAGAATTAACTACTCCCTGAAGAAAAAAAATGAATGAAGAAAAAATCTGACAGTGTCTTCAAAAATCTATATCATGAATCTGCAACAGACTGAGAAAATACAGCAAATGAGTCCTTTTAACTTCATATTTAAAGTCCTTAAAGACTTCATTGACGGAACAGTGGTTGCATTGCTGTAAAATGTGTCACTAAAGTAGCAGGTGTCAAGTGAGGATGTGTAGCGCTTGCCCTGCCCCCAGATGCGTCTCTCGAGCTACTAAAAATGGTTCTTAAACTGTACAGAAGCTGTTCCTACTAAGTGAAGCTGAATGTACCACTGACAGAGATATAATGCGTATTAGCACATCAGGTGCACCTGGAGTGAAATAAAATAAAAATGCATCTCTTTAACGTAACCCAAAAATGTTTCTGTAACAAAGAAGTTTGCAAAGCGGCATGTTCAGGGGAAGTCTGACTGCAAATACTGCTCATTATTGACAGCTGAAAACTTAAAGACGGTTACTGTGTCCACTGGCTTGAATATTGCTCACCCTTTAAAATACTCCCAAAGCGATGGAGCAAAGGGTAAAAACTCAGATTGTCAACCCAGCCAGAGAAATACAACCTGGAATCCTTTTTTTGGGGGGGGAATGATGATTTTTTTTTCCCCAAAGCTTCTCCGCTGTCTGATTGTTTCCGTTTCCCTGATCGTAATCCCATGAGTGAGATTTGTTTGACTTTGTTTGTGCTCATTTGGTTTCGACACGCATCACAAACAGAAATCGTAATCACCGTCACTATGTCAGGTCTTGAAATATTTTCTAGTACACCTAAATTCAAGTATACATGCGTTACAAAAACAGTGTCTGAATCTCCACAGTTTTTGTCGTCACCTCCAGCTTGAGTGGTACTCAGGCGTGTAACGATACCGTTCTGCAAGTGTTCCTTCAGCATGAAAGTTCTTCGGTTTGGTGTGCTCTCTGATGTTTGTCTGCACACTTTTCAAGCAAGCTGCACTCAACGCTGCACTCCGTTTAGTCCAGTAGCTAAAGCATGCTAACACGGTTAGCCTTGAAATGAGCCAAGCACTGTGGCAATATTATTATGCAGGATTAATGTTGTGTTAACTCTCACTACATGTTGAGTTTGTGTTGCACAGCCAATCAACTGATGTCTTCTCAAATTCAATAGCTCTGTCAAATGAAATTGCACTGTTTCCTTTCATGATTTGTTTAAATGAATGACGATCAATCAATCTGTCTACAGCACCAAGTTTCTGTGTACCGTTACGCCCCTCGTGGTACTCGAGATGCAGATGATGTCAGTGAAAGACAGGTTTTTATAGCATCCTATATCTACAAATTTGAATCTGAGCTGACCGACATCGCAGTGATAAATTGCCACAATGTCACAACAACCTTTTTTTTTTTTTTTTTAAATTAGCCGATGTGGAACACTAAAAGGATGAGAAGTTATTTTGGGAGGATAAACAAAAATGTGCCTTGAGTCCTCAAGGTTGAAAGTCAGTATCTTTAGCACACAGAAATGTCCACGTCCACAGTCTGTCACCATCATAGTGGCCTAATCTTAAATGTAATCATTTTTTTAACGATTTACTTGATGCAAAAGACTATGCGCTGTGGCAGGAGAGAATAAGGCATTCCCTGGACTGATGGAGGTCCTTCAAGACTTTAAACACCAAATAAAAGAGCTGTTTACTGTACAAAATAGGTAATCTTACAAATATTTCGAAAATATCTCTTCAAACAGAATGGCTTCTTCTCGGAGAGGCAAAAAACAAACAAACAAACAAAAGCAAGAAAAAAATTGATCAGTCTCCGTCCAGCGGTGACCAGTGTCTTCTTCATCTCATCGTTTTCTACTAGAAAACAAAAATCCAAACCCGTGTTCCATCTTACAGTGCCGTCCAGTCCAGTCCCTCATTTCCTGTTCGGAACGTAAGGGGCTGAGGTGAGGGCCAGGAAGAAGTCCCTTCATCTGTGCTCCCCTCTCAGATGGGGAATGACAGCCTCTCTTGGAAACAAAAAGCCAAACAGGGCCATGGTAAGGCGCATCCAAAAAGGCCGGTTTTGTCTGTGGTGCCTCATAAACTGCAAGGGGACAGACAAAAGAAAAGAAAAGACATGTTGTCAGCCTCAACAAGGTGTATAAAAGCTTCCTGTCATATCAGAATCACAACACTCGACAGTTGTGAAAGTCAATACACACACACACACACTGATTTCAATTGAAAAGGTTTCTGAGGTAAAGCATTGTGAACTGTGGTAAACCCTGTGAGATGAAACCATATGACCGACTAGACTGGATGTTTCCACAACATTAGCTTGTGTCGAGAAAACCTGGCTGTCACACGCATACCAAAGTGCCTTCAATCCCCACCCCCCCAGGAAGTTTCATTCTCCTAACAGAAAATATTTATAATGATTTACTTGGTTTCAAGCGAAAAAGTTGATTGAAATATTAAAAGGTTTTAGCTCCCAGAATCTGACAATCATCCCAGCAGCATTACTTCATCTGCCTTTCAAAGATTTTAGTTGTCCCTCTAATTAAAGATTGCACTGCTGACTTCAATACAAGGAGCTCTAAGTGAAATGCTTTCAAAGAAAGCGTGGCTGCAGCTCAGCACAGCTCTCCTTTAATAGCGCAGTCAGCAAAAAAAATAAAAATGGAAGCAAATTATCAAAACAAAGCAAAGCAAAAATGAAACCGTTCCCTCATATTAAGCAACCGTCTCATTTTCCGTTGGGGTGCTCGTGCCTTGTGGGCTACAGACAGATGAAGGGGTTCTTGCTGCATCCTGAAATCTCCTGTCTCCACCTCCTCGTCTCTAATCCTGCACCGCTCCCTCTGGCATCCTGAACAGGCGCGCTCAGACCTTGCAGCCTGTTGCATAAGCATTCTTGTTGGGCAAACCCCCCACCCCCCCTGCACTCTCTTCACCAAGGTCTCTACCAGGCTAGCAATCAGAGCCAGCCACAGGCTATTTGATGCAGAACTAGCAGACTGAGCTGAACCAGCACTGCTAAATGTAACCCTAATTGTCCTTAATTGCCTTAATTTTACACTGCTGAGCTTATTTAAACACTACCCTTGTGTTTCACATGAAGCTCATCTTTATGCATTCACTCTCGTTGGTAGTGAGGAGTATCGTGTGTTTTGTTCGCCACTTTTAGGGACAATATCTGCGCTCACCTCCCCGTTTCTTCAGTGTAACAAAGGGTTAATTTTTACCCCCTAAGTGACGCCTGAGCATTTAAGCAGCCAGCCACCAAAGTAGTCAAAATTGATGGACAAGACTCAAACCACAAACACAGCGTGCCTCACACTAACAAAAAACCCACACATTGGCCCACACTGGCAACTTCTGCTTGGAGAAGCAAGTGAAAAAGTCTAACAATAGCAGCAGAGATGGTACAGACAAGTGATTGGATATCATACAGGAGCACTTGTGATTATTCCCCCTTTGGAATATTCCTACAACAGCAGTATCTGATCCTGTATGATGAAACCATCTCCAGCGCAGACAGCAGACAGAAAAAGAAAAAAAAAGTCTCTTATCTCTCTGTCACAGAGTTACACACGCAAACCAAAACACACGGAGAAAACACACACGCCGAGGCAGGCAGCGGGACAACTGAGGTATTGTGGGTAGCCGTCATGTTACTGGCTGTGTCTATAAGTGTGTGAGTCAGACTCTATTTTTAGATGAGCATATAAACAGCCGACCGAGTCTACCCAGACACAGACTCGCTTCTAACTCCCATTTGTGACGGTCTCACCTGTCCTTTCTCAAACCTTACACCAAACTCAAAACCGTATACAGCTTTTCTTTTCATCAGAATGCTTCTCCAAATGCATTACCCACACCTTGCTGGCAAAGCAAATCCTCATGGCAGCAGATAAGAAACTTGCCTGTCCCAGTTTATTTGTACTTATTAACTAAGCCCATGAGCAGTCCACTAACTGCTTTGCAAATATTGATGCACAATTAAGTGCTTATCTTGAACTACATGACATGTGTTCACAGATGAGCTTTCCAACTTGAGCCTTGTGTTTGGGAATTTTTTTCCAGTATAAAGAACTTATTAGGAAATAAACCCTAAAGAGTCCTAGTTTCAGGTAACCTTACAAGCAACAAAGCTGATTCTCTTTTAGACAATAAAGAAATTTAGTCACTCCCGCATGAGGTTTCAGTGTTTCAGAAGACAGAGATGCCTCTGACCATAGACTAACAATAAACAAAAACACTGAAATGGGTTGTTTATATAGATATCTATTTATAATCTCCTTCTTGGTTTTTTCCTTTCGTGAAGTTGCTAAATCACGGCTTAATAGTCATTTAAGAGTTTTCGTTTTCTCGAGAAAGTGTCTGAATGACTGTTCGGGCTATTTTTAGCCGATGTGGGCTGCAGTAATTTAAGCTGGCAAAACTTCTCCCTTTTACCCAAAGAGCGAGCCACAAATTGGCACAACTTAGCTGTAATTAGTGTCTCTAATCAAGGACACATGTATAAAATTTAAAAAAAAAAAAAAAAAGGTAACACAATATAGTCTGAGTTTTAGCAGCTGTTTAGAACTGCTGTTCCCTGCTGTCGCTAGATCTCACTGGCACGCACAAACTGTGGTTCAACAACCTAATTGAGCATTTAGATATTATTCACTTCTTCTTTTGTGTAATGTAAGTTAAATGATGTTCAGAGAGTCTCTACAAGTTATGCCTGGAAATGGATTTGAGTTGCCGGTGTTTGAAGGTAAGGGTTGCTATGGATCTGCTTCGCCACTCGGGAGCGAGGCTTACCAGTTCAACGTGATCCTGTTGGAACTTGTCTCCAATTTCCCGTAGTTTACGACCAACTTGCACCTCAACACTCAGCTCCTCGGGTCTCTCTGCCACGCTGTCAATGTCTTCCCCTCTGTCCTCTTCCTCCTCCTCTTCAATATCTCCCCGGTCTTCCATGGGCTCAAAGTGAACAGGAAAATGCAAACGCAATCCGGCGTAGCCTAAAAGGAAAACATCAAGCTTCTTAGCACTTCAGTTGTTGCTAGGTTTTTTAAAAATGGTGAGAAGTTGTGGTCAGTGTTACTGCCAAGATCCCTACATAAGTAATATAAGCAGTTTTTGATTTGAGTAGGTAGTAGTTTCAGTTCAGTAAAACTGCTAATGTTTTGCTTATGAAGTTAAACTAGGCAGTTAAAAAAAACGGGAAAAAAAGAAACCTTTTGAAACCGAGGTTTACTATCTTGTTTACTATTAGTGGCCTCAAACACAGTTGTGTCTGACTCGCCTACGCAAATATACAATATAAATATGATGCTATAATAGTCTGTAAAACTAAAACAGGTTTTTATCAGATCGTCTCATGACTGGGCAAATTACAAAGTACATGAAGTACAAGTGAAGAGTTCATAATCAAGAAAAGTGAGCAAGAGTGACGGCAGGTGGAAAACACCTTATTAAATCAACAAGATCCTCAGTGATCCGCCGCCTCTTTCTGGGTCGTGTCACTGAGTTTACTCACTGCCTGACAACACGTTTTCCTACAGTCGTGCCACTTGAAGAAAAACAATTTTTTTTAATGTTATCATGTGTGCAGAACGCTGTGACATTTCGCCCTAACAGAACAACGCAATATCTTTAAGAAACACTGTGTGGAGCGATGGCATAAAGCCAAGTGCATGACATCCATTACATTGAATGACAAGGTAATAACAGTCAGTGGTGTTTATGCATTGATGACTTTAAGGCGGAACAATAGGCACCTCTCAAGCACTGATACCGAGTCAACAAGCAAACAACATTCTACTTCAGCGTCTGTTTAATTCACTTATCATGATGTCATACTGATTTGATTAGATGTTGGAAAAAACTATTGGATTAAAACTGAGGCACATATTAACACTGGTATGTCGCTTTACGTGCTTTACAATTATTGTTGTCTATTTTTATCTTTTAAAGAAATGATCATTTAAGATCCAAAGTAAAACAAAACTGGATCTTCTGTAATAACCACTGATCAAATTCAGATTCATTTTTTTCTTCGCATTATGTCACAAGCATATGCCTAATACTGTACTGAAGACAGTTACATAGAGAGTTAGTCTTATGAATATTATAGCACAAAGGGATCTCACAGAACTGATTTCTAGGCTTATCTGTTTTGCAGTGGTATTTTTAAATAGCATTTTGTTTGTCTCATGCTCCAAGCTTTGCATCTCCTCATACAGCACCCCTGACGAGAAACCCAAGAGATAAAATAAACTGCTTGTAGTCCAAAGTTAAACTGCATTGTTTCTAAAGCTACAAGCCCGCATAACCTTCAACAGGCTCACCCCCTCCTTACCGTGAAACGGTAGGCAAGGCTGCCGTTGTAAGCTGCAGGGCAGCGTGTTGACGCTGTTGTTGCTGTGGCTCTGCGACGTGGACATGGCGGCGGTGACGGCGGCGAGGGCCTGTCCGGCTGCGATCTGTGCGACTCGGTCTTCGTGTTTGACACCCCTAAAGGGAGTTCCCCACAGTTGCGAGATGGGCTGTGACATATCCTCCTCCTCATCATCCATCCGACGCCTCAGCGGTAAACTTCCTGCAGAGAAAGAAGAAAGGTACATCAAACTTTTCGAATGAGATCAACCGGCATTTGTGCGCACAAGTGTTTTGCTAGTGTAAATACAAAATGTTTCAGCAGGATTAGGTTTGACTCTTGGCTATGTTTACGAGCCATGGCGTGCAGGTAATTTGGGTGTGATTTGTTTTAAAACAAAAACAAAAATTGCCAAATGTCCCACTGCTGTCAGTGGCAACTTTGCCCTCTGGCAGATGGGCATGCATTGCACCCTATCTGTATTAAATGGAAATAAATCATTAGTCATTATAATCTGCATTAAGAGGCTTATGTTGCACGTGGTAATACTGAAAACAAACAAGCAGCGATGGCTCGGTCAGAAGAAAAGACCGATCTGTAAACGTATGTGTAAAAGAAAAATAAACATACAACCGCCAACTGTATAACCTTGTTTTTATTGCAGTGATGATTAATAAGAGGAAACAAATGTATGGAAACACCCTATATAGGGGGACCCAGTGGGCGGCTAAAGACGTTACACCAGAGCTGCTACCCTCCTGCAGCACATTTTGCCAAGCTGTTCCTCACAATATGCCAAATTGTAATTGAGTGCCAAAAGATCCACAGCAGAGGCTTCCCCCCACCCCTCTCCATCAGAATTACTTTAATCTGAAGAGTGTGCCTCACAGAAGAGCACTGTCAGGGAATTCAATTCTACTCCTCCATATTAAGACCTTTACTTCATGTTCCAGCTCACTCAACCACTGGATAGCCGCCTGTCCACACTGTTAACCTGCGCTGCACAGAGGGCAGAGTGTGAGGGAGACCACAGTGAAACCACTGTTCAGGGTAGACTGTTTTGCGCCACATACAGTGAGTGAGATAACGAGTTTCACTCCATCCTCAAATATGCCTCCTGAACACATACGCTCACGCTCTCTTCCTTGTTGGCAACACGCCAGTCTGAACTACTGTTATATCATTTTGTCAAGGGTGGCTGTCTTTTCCCTTTGTTGTGTAAGTGGAGACAAACAGGCTGAGTTGTCGTATGCAAAAAGTTGAAACTGGATACACTGGTATTGTGTTTACTGAGCGAGGCGGCCGCAGCCATATAGCTCTCTTTGCATGATGTCATATCACATGGAGTCAAACAAGGAAACTGCATCTTTAACTGCAGTGGAAAAACACCGTCACTTTGTCTCATCCGATTGTTTACTGGCAGAGGAAAACAGAATTATTGACCAACAACACACCCCCCCCCCCCCCCCAAAAAAAGGAAAAAAAAACATTTAACAGGGAAATTTGTCAATTCACTTGTGCTTTAATACAGCTACAAACTGCTCAACTCTGTGCCAACATCTCCTCCAGACCAGTTAAGCAGTACATTAATTAATGTTATGCAAGCAGCAAGTTTCACTGAGCTCAAATGTGCGCTTGTGTATCAACTGCATTGCAAGCCCTGTCTTGAATTTCCACTGGCAGTCATCATGAGGGCTGGCAGCATTACCATACTGTCAGACACATAAAAAAATAAAAACAAAACCCCAAACATAGACAGGGAAATACACAGACTAGAGGCAGACCCACACAAACACACACACAAACACACACTGCCTGGGGGCTGCAGGGAGGCCTGGCAGCCACCACAGTGCTGGTCAAAAGTCTCAAAGCTCCAGTAGAAAGTGGCTCCCTCTGCTGCACCATCTGTGCACGGGCTCTGCTCAATGCAAAGCTGGGACTTGGGGAGCACGAACACTGAACTCGACTGCTATGCGACCTGCTGCTTTCATGCAACTAGGAGTGCTGGATGCATGGTCTGGTTAAAATAAAACCTATTAAAATGGGAAAAAAAATAGGAAAAGAGTAGTCTGGTGTTTATTATTTTTTTATTTAATGACCTACTTTTTTCATTTTTTGCAGTTTTTCTGGTGATCTACGTTTGGTTTTGTCATGTGGAAGTTAACACCTGGGGTGCAAGTGCGATAAAACTGCACAAAAATAATCGACTTTAACCGACATTTACGTCAAGGAGGTTCAGCTCGACCACAAGGACTCGACAGAGGACCGCCGGCAATCTACTGCGATTTATCCACATCAGAAGGACCATATTCCGGGCAGCTCAGAGCGTAAACACGCCGAGCTCGAGCGCTTGCGTGTTTACGCATCTAGAAAACTCGCAACCATCGCATCTCCTACCTTGAGAAGCTTGACAAAACATCACGCACAAAACGACCATTGACAAACGCAGATAAAGTTGACTTTAGATCAATGCATTTTTGTTATGTAAATCAGTTAGAGACAACTTACTTTAGTCTTTGGTCTTACTTTACTTTAGTGTTAAAAAAAATAAAATAAAATAAAACCGAAAACGCACGACATCTAACTAGTTGTATTAAAGAATAAACCAGGACCGCGTTTATTTGTATTCCTACTATTGCTCCAATTATCCGGCGCTGACACGTCCTCCCGAGAAATAAAACCATTTAAAACAAACTTGAAAAGCGTCTAAAAAGACGCCAGTCACGTTGCCTTACACACAAAACCACTTACTTTTAGCGTCCGCAGTCATTCGCCGGTAATAAACCTTCGCTAAATTACATGTAATATGCGAACAATAACGCCTGTCGCTTGTCAAACACCGGGAGCAACCAGGAGCCCGGGACGTGGGGAAAGCACGCGCGAGAGGTGACAAATTCAACCCGTCACTGTCCCCTCTTCACCGAGTCCGTTAAAGAAAACAAGACAAGGAAGTCTGGCTAGCATAGAGAGACGGACAGAAACACATGTAGAAGCGCTCACTGCCACACGCCAGCCACCTGACAGGTCCGCTCCTCCCGTCGCTGCCCGGGCATGCCCGAGCTGCCCGCACATTTGTTGATAAACTCCCACAAACAGGCGGCACGCGACAGCTCAGCGCGCGCAGATAGACTCGTTCTCCAAATCAGAACAACCGGGCGTTACACTCACCGCCAATATACGCGTTTTCCGTTGTGATCGGTGGTATCTTGACAATTTGCTGTTATCTTGTTTCCTACAGATTGCTGTGATGAGCCTCGGTACCTTCCTCGCATTACAACTACTCATGAATGTTTGCTGACTAGAGTGAGGGGTTGTTTTTTTCTGTGTCAAAAAAAAAAAAAAAAAAAAAGACGGGAGAAGGGGCGGATCCGCCCCCCGGACCCGCCCCTTCTTAATAATGTGAAAGGACCAGAGTCAGCCTGTTTATGCAAACATAATACATCGAGAGGATATGCTTTAGATATCACTTTTTAGCGTGTGAGTAGTGGTAAAGAAGCATTACATTTTAATCAAGTCCAAGTAGTAACGGCAGCCTTTGAAAATATTCAAGTAAATTATTTATTTATTTTTTGTTGTTTGGTTTTCGATGTTATACCTGATACGGATTAGTGCATTTCTGACATAAACTCATATTATAAGCTATACGCAAAATCTCAGGAGGAAAAGGCACATGAATGAAGCCTTTTGAGTTACTTCAGTAATTATAAAAAAAAGCTATTTAGGTGCAAAGCTAATTTACATTTAGTTGTTTTTTTTTCTTTTGTTGCATGGTTTGTCGAAATGAATAATAATAATAATAATAACATAATAATAACCACAATAAAAGGTGACTGGCCCTTTAAGAGAACAGCCCTCTTGCTGAACACAAGCTGGTGACTAGCTGCAAACCAATCAGCGGGTTTGTTTTGGTCACGCCTTCTCCTCCGTGTATCTTGACACGTGGAGGGCAAAAAAAAGAAAAAAAAACCGCAAACCGAAATCCGACATGTGACTGCTTTCAGCGCTCTGCTCAGCTGATTGGGAGCTGCTGCTATAGAGTGGATGTACCCACCCAATTGCTGGGGTCCATATGACGATGAGCTGTGTACTGTCAAGGCAACAAACAGACTCGCAGATGGCACGTATGGATCTCAGTGAAATACAAAAATACAGTAGTATCAAATGTATGTCAGCCTCATATGATCTATCACATTGGAGTAGTTTTGTATTGAAATGTGTCATTTTTAAAGAGACACAAGTGTCTGCTTTATACCTTCTGCATATATCATAGTTACTTGTAACATGTTGATTTTACAGAATAGTCTGCATGATGACTTCTTTTGTACTTTTTACAACAGGATTCAAATGCCTCTAATGCCTTCCTTCCTTGACAACAATGGATTGAAATAACCATAGAGCCCTTTTCAGTCCATCCCCTGAAGGCACCCGTAGTGTCCTCCACTGATGAATGCACAGTGACACTGGTATAAACAGCAACAAGGACTGTTGACCCCCATTGCAGGGTGGGGGCATGCCTACGCATGGCATCACTCAAAAGATGAAGAGGGGAGAGAAAAAAAAGTACAGTGAAAACCAGTCTGCTAAAAGGGGTTGCTGAGTGCAAAACAGCTAAGCAAGAAAACCGAGACTTTTTGATCATCTTGTGAGTCAGATTTCCCCCCAAGAGACCATTTCTGGATGACAACAGATGCTGTGGCTTTTGCGTACAGTCCTGGTCAGCCTGTGCACAATGTTATGTTTTCACACTGTCCTGCCCCTTTGTTGTGCAGCTGCTTACGTGTGAATTTCTCAACTATTCACAAAATTCCCATGCAGACTTGCTGAGAAGAACTAGCAAACAACCGCGCCTCCGCCTTGTTTAAGCTGCAGTTTGACAACTCCCAACCCCCCACTCACACCAACTCCCTTTCACAAATCCTTGCAGTGAAAGGGACCCCACCCAAAATTTAAAGAAAAAAAAAAGAGCGAGATAAGATGGTGGTTGTTTTTGCTCTCTCTCTCTCTCCCTGTCTCTGAGTCCATGTTTTTTAACCTCAGTAAATCCCATCAGTTGTCAATCAGTGAACATTCAAGCAGACTGCAATGGCATAGATGATGATAACATCTGAACCATTTCTCTCCAAATCCCATCTCCTGACAGTTGTGAATTAAATCTGTACAAGGTCTTACAATACCAACCACATTGAGTTGTACAATTTAAATTGCATTAAAGTTTATTTCAGCGGCACAGAATAGTCTTTATGAATTCAATGACCCAACAAGGTCATGAAAATGAAAATAATTACTTATGAATGCTTAATTAGGGCACTGAAAAGTAAAAAAGTCACATCTCTCTCTCTCTCTCTCTTTTTTTACAGTTTGATGTGGGTGCAAAAATTTAGTATTTGAAAAACAAAGAAATCCAATCGCCCATAAGCACTTCATCACTCAGAAAAAAAAAATTACCCTCACGTTATCAACAACTAATTAGTGTTTCCAAACAATAGCTCCAAGATCTGTGCATTTCAGTCACAGTCAAATCTTTCTGCCAGAGGACTCTTGGGTATACGACAGCTTTTCATCAGTTAAACTGTGGTTTGGTTGGAGTCTTGTTGTTCTTTTGAACACAGAGCTGTTAACCACATTTGTTTTGCAAATCAGATTTTTTTTTCTCTCTCCCTCTGTTTTGGCAGAGAACGTAACATGACGCGCTGTCAGTGCGACAGATTCAGAAACACAAACCTTGTGTATTGTGCAATCTCATCTACTGTTTTAAGTCATTTGCTTCTATTTTGCTTTCAAGTGCTCCGCATGAGACCCTTTTGAAGTGGGAAAACAGCCTTTGTGTCTGAGCTGAACTCAGAACTTGTCATCTAAACTCAAACTTCCACTGCCTCTAATGTGTCAGCTGCGGTGGCAGACGACGTGTCCCAGCCCATTTTTGTCGGAGCAATTTCTCCCTGCGAGGCAGTCAAAAATTCTCTACAGTGAGTTATTTCTGACTACGTGCTGCCAGCCGAGGTGATAAGACCGCTGAATGTTGAAATTTTTCAAAGTTCGCTGCATAATGATACAATTTGCTTTGTGGCTTTTTCGCTAATGGTACCTGGCATACAGACACTTTGTCTTCGATCTTCAATCCTTTCTGCGCCCAAACAACTCCATCATTGTTTGTGCTTGTACCAGTATGCACTTTCACATCCCAATTTCACGCTTTCGATCCCCTTGCTATTCAATTATCTGCTTAAACCCCTGTTTTTCACATAAATTGATTGTGAAACAAGCGAAAGAGATGCCAAGGTTTTTTTTGCATGTTATTGGAAAGCTTCACCCCCCCCCACTCCGCCCTCATATTCCCTCCGCCTATTCTGTCAACACCTCTTGATTTTAACCGCAGGTACAGCAGGGGCCCAGTGAATGAATGCTGCTCTCTCAGGGTTCATCCAAAGGTAACACATTTGAAGCCCAGAACCGCCCGAGGGAAAAACACTTCCCTGACGATTATGTGGATTTTGACATGACTTTCATGTCCTGGAGTAAATGTAATCCTATACATAAGGACTACCTGGGAAGGCTTGAGGGTGAAAATGAACTGTTGCATTGTGTCTTTCAATTTGTCGTCCCGTACTCCAGCTGCAATGGCAAGTTTGTGGTTAATGAACACTTAATGATTACTGAGTGGCAGCAGCAGTCGCAGCTCAGGTGGTAAACAAACCATTTGTCAGGCAGAGTGGCAGAGCGATGACACCTGTGCAACATCCAAAACAATTCTTGCATCCAATTTGCAGGTGTCCCTGCACTAGTGCTCGGTAGCAGATTATTGCTGTCACGCTATTGTTGTGTGGTGTACTTATTGCTACCCACAATTTTTTTAAATGTTTTAATTCAACGGTGAACAAATTATGACACTCGTCAAAACACCTAGAAGTAGGTACCCCCAAAAAGTTGATTCTGTTCACTGGACGTAGCGTTTTCAGTGAGAGAAACATTTTGTCACTCATCCAAGGGACATCTTCATTCTCAGCTGACTGCAGGTTTCGCCAACCTTATAAACCACACATTTGCCTATTGACTGAAATTGACAAACAATGGGCTGTGAGGTTAGTTTCTGTGATGTCGGAAACCTCAGCGTTTCTCCCACTGAAAACGCTACATCCAGATGAACTGAATTAAGGTTTTCGGATTTCCTTACTTCTATGATAGAGCATGCATCAAGACATTAGATGTAAGAAGTCAAAAGAAACTGGACTTATTATGTCTTGACCAATCAAGTGGAGGTCTAGCTGTGAACTAGATGTCTAGATATAGACATCATCTTTCCATCCACATGACCCAAAAAACTGTTATAAAACTACACCAGCTGGGGTGTGAGGTTTCTTTAGCAGTAAAAAGCTGCTAACTGAGTTTTGATTTACATGCAACTTTAAAGTGTCATGTATAGAAATGTAGGAAGTGTGTAACCTATTTTTGGACCTTGAAAAGATAACTTGTTGTATTTTGCAGGAGAATGAAGTGCATGCGCTTGCTGCTCTCCGCTTTAATTCTTGGAACTCTGTGCGCACTCAAGAGGCAATAATGGGATTTTGGGAAGTCCATGTCAGATGTGATGAGCTGCTTCCCGCAGCCCCCTGCGCAGAGGAGTTCAGGGGGTGGGGGAGATAACAAAGTGGTGAAAGAGATGTGTGAGCTGTTCTTTTTATAAGGTGGGGCACTCCGAGCTTTTCTGCAAGGCATTAATCTTGTTACCTCATTGGCATGCTTGACAAAAGTTCAGGTGTCACTGTACAAGCTGTACAGCGGCATTTGCTTCTGCAGCTCTTCGTCCCTGCTTTTATATGGATCCTCTTCAGAGATGTCCCACAGTTTTCTAAATACTTCACTGGCTGCTAAAGTGCTGGTAGGTAGGTGCTGTGCAGCGGATTAAAAAAAAGAAAGCAACGATAAATCATTGAAGGAAGGAGACATGGATGGAAATAGAGTTGGAGTTGGTCTTGTTTCTACGGTAACTGTCGACGGGGAGGTACCAGGGATGAAAGTGGAGAGAAAACAAACCTCCCCGCTCCGATGGCAACAGCACAGCAATTGGTTCGCGTTTCCTGCGAGGACAGGAAGAAAAAAAACATAACAAGGTCCCCTAGTAGCCCAGGAGACACAGTTCGATGTTGCATCAGAAAAGCAAGAGGCAGGGCAAAAAAGATGAACATGCGCTCGCAAACATGCACGCTCAACTTGTACACGCACACACACACTTTGCTCTCACACATAATCACATGCTCCACTTCACCCTGCAGCTGCCCCTCCCGCTACATATCTCCCACTCTCCCGCCAAAACATCTACAGCACGTGAAACCTGCCTAGAAACCGAGGGGAAACTTCCGCCTTGCCCTGATTGGCTGAGCTCCCTAGCAACCGCGTATGTCTAACCAGCCAGTCAGGCGCATTGTGAGAGGCACACTGACCCAATGAAATAGATTATTCAGAGGCGCGGGGCAGGCACAGTGACCTGGTAACAGTCAGGAGAAGAAGTCAGGGAGACGCTGGAGGGAGAGAAGAAAAGCTCTCTGCGATTGGCTCATAGATTTCCTCTTTGCTCCGATTGGTTTGCTGCTCTCCTCTTTGCAGTCATTCATACATTTTCTCTGCCTGCCTCAGCATTAGCACCCCTTTTCCCTCCGCCCTCAGCCAGTTCGTTCAACTTCCAGAGTGGCCACCCTGCCCTCAAGGAAATCCACTGCCGAAGGTCAATGCAAAGATTGTGCTGCTCAAATGGGATTGGTTCAGACAGGCAGGAGCAGAATGACATCCTAGTAACAAGTCTACCTCATCATGTCAGTGCCAGATTAAAGCTTGTGATCAACAACTTGTTAAACAACACAAGTGCTCTTGCTGTTGCCGCCGCTGATGAGCTTGTTATTGTCTTGCTTGTAATGGACATGGGCCAGTGAAAGGCATAATTAGCTTTTCACTTAATAATGCAGAATTTGACAGGGCTGTTCTCCAGGCAAGTAGCAAGACACAAATTAGCAAGTGGTTAGTTTGTTTTGAAAAACGAAGCTTTTGAAGGCATTCTGGACGAGGACTGCGAAAATCTTTTTAAACATTCCAAACTGCTTGTTCCAATGGTGTGGGGAATTAATGTCAATACCCTGCAGGATCAGGAGTTCACATTGAATAGTTAATGAGTTGGGGGAGAGCACGATTCAAATAGTTCTGCGAATTGAGCATGCCATGCATACAGCCTAATTTAACATAACTGCAGGCAAAAATTCACTCAGGCAGCAACATTATACCACCATGATTAGTAAAAACAACATTACCATCCAGCTTCGAAATAGCTCATAGCTCCATAACAAATTAGTTGACTGGGGTTGGAAGATAAACTAAATATATAATTGAAAAATTGTTCTTTGCTTGCAACAATAAATGTGTCACTGTGTTACTTATTCTACAGTGAATGTTTCACTTAAATTGCTGTTCAGAGCTAAAATGTTCTTTACCAATGGCACAATGCACTGAACCTACCAGAAAGGTTTTCAGTTCATAACAATGTAAAGTATCACTGCCTACATAAGTTTCAGAAGTCAAGATCCATCCACCCATCCATCGCTTATAAATAAACAGTTGTGGGAGGGTGGGGATAAAACCTATCCTAGCTATCACAGGGTAAGAGGTGCGGTAAACCGCTACTGGTCACCAGCCTGCGTCTCTACTTAGAGGTGAAGGTCAAATTTTTAGTGCAACTAAATGTTTTGTGAAGCTATAGCTTAAACTGTGTCAACACAAAAGCCCTGCTGTAAAAGCTTTCTTCGCACTTAGGGGAAATAAACATTCTGAGATTAGCGAAAAGCTAAGCTTATCACAAAGACAAACTCCTGCAAGAAATGCAGGAGCTTACATCTTACACGTGTCACTGTGCAGCTGGTGCACAGTGTTAACAGTTTGGAGACATTGAAAAGAATGGGTATAAATAGGATTGGAAAGCAGTGGTGGAAATATCAGTATTTTTTAACTTGCAGAAAGTAAGGCGAGAAAGACAATTTGGAAGTTTTTTATGGCATCCCGATGAAGTGTGTCAAAATTTAATTTTACCTTCTTTTTGGTTATGGTGTCCTTGATCCCATTAGAAGCCCAAACCACCAGTGGCCAATGTATGGTCAGTCATAATTATATACTTTGTTAGGTACACCTAATAATCAGTTGATCATTAACACAAATATCTAATCTAATGCTGGGTACCCAAAAAGATTTGGCATGTATGGTTAAGATCACTTGCTGAAGTTCAAACCAAGCATCAGAATGGGAAAGAAACCTGACTTAAGTGACATGGTTGTTGGTGACAGATGAGCCAGCAGAACATCATAAACTGCTGATCAACTAGGAGAAAAAGAGGAAGAGGAGGGGGAGAGGAGATTGGTCGCAAAAGAGAAAATACCAAATAACCTTCGTTCTCTTGCAGAAATGCCTTGTTGATATCAGAGGTCAGAGAAGAATAGCCAGAAAATCATTGTATGCAGAAGAGCATCTCTCAGTGCACAACATATGAAACCTTGAAGCAGTTGGGCTACAGCAGCAGAAGATCACACCAGGCTCCACATCTGTCAGCAACATAGAAGGTCAGTGAGAGAAGGATGTTAGCCAAGCTAATGTCTATTAAGGATAACAAACTTGTCACCCCCCACATGAGACGGTGGAGGCCCTGAACAGCTCCCTCAGCAGTAGACTGTTAGAGCCACGGTGTACGACTGAGCGCTATCACAGGTCCATCATCCCAACAACAGTTAGACAGTATAATACCTACACAGGATAAATAGTTTTTAAAAATACATGTTTATTAGTATCACTCCCACTGTACCATGTGTGCAAATAAAAAAGAAAAAAATCCTGGTGTATTTTACTTTATATAGTAACCACCTGTACATAGTATAGTTTTTGAGCTTTTTTGCACACTGTTGTTCTTTTTTTTCTTCTATTTTTATGTTTCTAATATGTCTCTGATTCGCATTTTCTCCCTGTCAAGTAAATTTAGTCAGAGTGGGATTAAATAAAGTCTATGTCTATGTCTAAGAACGAGAACTCGAGACTACAGTTCTCATGGTCTCACCAAAAATGGACAAGATTGAAAAAATGTTGCCTGCTCTGATTAGCTTCAATTCCCGTTAAAACCTTTGGATGGTAGGGTCAGATTCTGGCTTCATCAACATAAAAGCATGGATCTATCCTGCCTTGTATCAAAGGTTCAGGCTGGAGGCGGTGGTGTATTGGTGTGGGAGATATTTTCTTGGCACACTTTGGGCTCCTTAGCACCAAATGAGCATCGTTTAAGCACTGCAGCCTACCTGAGTATTGTTGCGGACCAAGTAAATCCCTGTGTGTCCACAGTGTACCCATTTTCTGATGGCTGCTTTCAGCTAGATAACGAATAATGTCACAAAGCTTAGATAATCTCAAACTGTGTTTTTGAACATGACAATGAGCTCATTGTATTCAAATGGCCGCCCTTGTCACCAGATCTTAGTCCAAGAACATCTTTGGGATGTAGTGGAAGAGTGGACTCACATCATGGATGTGCAGCTGACACATGTGCAGCAGCTGTGTGATGCTATGATGTCAATATGAACAAAAATCTGTGAGGATGTTTTGAGCACCTTGTTGAATTAATGCCATTAAGCTCTAAAGGCAAAATGGGTTCTAATCCATAGCAAGTTGCACCTAAATATACATATTAGTAAGTTTATGTACCTCTACAATCATGTAATCTAACATGGTTACATTTTATTTGGACACAAGTTTTGTGCTGTTTGAAACTGCCATAAAGCAGATTAAAAAAGATGTTTCATCTTGTTTGTTGTTTGTCTAATAGCAACTCTTGCTGCTATGTGTGTTATGTGTTCATTCATTTATTAATTTATTAATTAATTAATTAATTTATTTTTGGGGGGGGGGGGGGGGGTTTGAAGGTCATGTATAGTGAATAAAATCACACGCTGAAAATTCTAGCGCTAAATGAAATGGTGGCAGAAATGTAATGCGCTGTGTAGAAAATAGGAAGTGATTTCGGAAACAACTGGGGAAGTCACTGTTTTTTCCACTCCAGCTTTTGTACAGATAAAACCAATAGATATAACTAGGGTGTGATTTGTGATAAAAACAAAGGCTGGGACTGGGGGTCGGGACAGTCCCAGTGCAACTACTTTTCAGCAAGAAGAGATGAGTTGCAGAACTTGCCACTGTGGGAAATTCTGATGTACACAATCAGGCATGTTGTTGACAACATGCAGGAGTATTTCTAGTGTTTTTGGTGAGACTCCGGTAGAATATGACATTCTGAATCCTTTCCATTTCTCTTTTATTTAGTTAGCAGTAGTTTTCACTATGAAACAACTGTGTCTTTCGGCTTAATGAAAAGTTGAAACAGAACATAATCCAGGTTCCCTCTGCACAGTTTCATCACTATTGTATCTCTACCTCTATTGGAATCAAATCAGCTTCTTATTTTATTGTTGTTTCCACTGTAGACTGTTACAAGCCTACCACCAACCTACCAATTTTGCAGAGGTGGAAAGATGTAGATAGACCGATATCTAAACCTTCCATTTATTTCAAAAATTCTTTAAAGAGTAGTTTCAAACAGTTAAATGATAATTTGCAAATGAATGTTTTATTAGAAGAGTTTCAATCAGGATACAGTGTATCATAGCACAAAACAACATCTCTGTACTTGTGTCCTGTACCTGTCAGATCTTAGCACAGCATTTGATATTGCTGACCACAGTATTTTACTACAGATAGTAGAATACACTGTTGGTATTAAATGAACTGGCACTGTTAGATAGATTCCAGTCTATGTATATAAATATGGATCCTTCCTACACACAAAAGTAAGTCTCTGAGTTCCACAGGGTTATGTTCAGGGACCAATAATTTTTTACATTATACATGCTTCCCTCAGGCAATACTATTAAAAACATTGCATATATATTCAATGCGATACAGATGAAGCCAGTATTATCTAACCAGATGACACACACTAATTAGTTAAATTACAGGAATTTCTAAAGACACTTCTAAATTCAGAAAAAAATAGATCATTGTAATTGAAACACAGTGTCTAACCAGATATTTACGTTAGATGACATTACTCTAATCTCCAGTAACACCATGAGTAACTTTGGAGTCATTTTTGATCAGGATATGTCCTTCAGTGTGAATATTGAACAAATGTATAGGATTGCAGTCTAGCATTTGTGCAATTTGTTTGGATTGCAAAGACAGATTTGACTGATTCTGGCGCTCTCCAGGAGCGTGTCTTTTGTCCTGTCTCTCTCTGCCCTTATCTCACTGCCCTCACCCCCAACCAGTCACAGCAGAGGGCTATCCCTCCCCGAGCCTGGTTCTGCTAAAGGTTTCTTCCTATTAAAAGGGAATTTTTCTGTCCCAATATTGCCAAGTGCTTTCTCACAGGGCCTTATGTGATTGTTGGGCTTCACTTCCAATATAAAGCACCTTGATGTGGCCACTATTGTGATTGTTACTGTGCTATATAAATAATTGAACGGAATTAAATTTTCAATTCTGCATGATATTTAGTCAAGGAAAAGTTTGAAGAGTTTCCTGATAAACTAGGATTATGTTGCACCACCTCTCCTGCTCTTTGCATTGTTTTTACAAATTCATTTAAGCTAGCATACTTTCTGTCCTGTATGATATAAGCTGACTGAGCCCCCAGAGATCTTGCTATCCCGAGGAAATATAAGATCTTATGGTGCTTAGCAATCAGAGAGTTTTTCATAGGGGAATATTCCTTTGTGAAATCTTAAATGTGAGGTCATGCACGTACCTGAAAGCTTAGCTGAGTCTTTAAGAAGTGTAAAGATTGAGATTAAAGGAAAACTAGCAAAGCAAACCAGTTGTTAAAGTCTTTACTTCCTGCCGAGAATTGTAATTTTTAAGTTGCTAAAAGTTGGCAATCTTAGTTTTCTCAGTTTTTGCGAAGGCCTTGTTAATGTCAGAGGGAATGACTTCAAAACAAATAATGCTTAAGGGTCTTTCCAAATGGTCTTGCTCATTGATGACTCACCCAGTTTAAAAGCTTTCATTTTAAAGAACCATAAATCCTCCCTGTCAATAATAAACTCCATCTTCAACTCAGGCACTCCTTATAGGCAAATAGGTGTCATAATTTTTAGATTTTATGTTTGGCATTACGTCACCCCTCAAAGCTACAGGGATTTACATATGCTTCAGTTTCTGCCAGGGATCAGCGGTACGCCATGCTCATCCGTGAAATGACCTATTCAACTTTTTTGTTTGGCCTGCAGAGGATCTTCTCTGCTGTCTCTGTGAAGCTAATTGGATACAGCAGAGCACCAAGCCATGTTTCACAGCCAGGGGGAATCAGTCCAGGAAATAAAACATAAAGGTATTGTCTCCTTGAAAGCAGTGTGCATTCAGCATTTTAAGCACATCACTGTCTCCGGAAAGGACTGGCAGAGAGAGCCGGAAAAAATGAAAGATGTCGGACAGGTCTGTGAATAGACAGTGAAATTCGGTCTTTTTTCTTCCAAACACAGCCACACAAATGCACTGGATTCCACAGGATGTAGTATTTTCATGCAAATAATTACTTTAGGAGGAAATGGAAAGTAAGGGATAAATATGTCTATTCATATTAAAATAATTCTGTGATGTTTGGCCATATAATTCTTTCAAACACTGTTAGTACTTCATCCTATCATCTTGAGACGCTAACTGCACGGTTATTATTATGGTATAATTAAAAGCTGAGCATGCTGGAAGAGAATTTTTAATTATACAAATGTTGGGAACTTTGTAACTTTAATTGGTTCTCATTTATTTATTCAGCTCTGACCTACATAGAAACTTTCCCAAAGATCATTTATCAACCAAATCAATTATCACGTCTTGGATCAGGAGACATAAAAGACCCGCTAGACTTTCAGAGTTACAGCAAGTGAAATCAATGAAGCAGCCGCTCCTTACTTTGAAATCTATCACACTTGTGCAGCGTCCTGGGCAGCCGTGGTGTATCTCAGGGGGGTCAGCAGCACTGAAGGATCTCCACTGTGCTGCTAAAGACTGCCTGGAGGTGTGACAGCCGCCCTCTGATCTGTCAGCGCCTCTGAAGATCTAACGACAGTCTTTGCGCCCCTCACATTAAGTTGCAGCACTTAAACAAGCCACACAGACACACAGCATGCCAGCGATTTCCACCATCTTCCTGAAAATAAAGAGCTAGGGAATACCTCCAAAGGAAATGAGGCAGTCCCAAGCATGTTTTGAATAATTTTAAGCTTGTCTTAATTAGACATTCATTATCTAATGGCACCACCATGCTTCACACCTCAAATGTTAGAATACACTGAATGCCATTTTGTACCCCTCAGCAGCAGCTTTGCTGAAATTTGTCAGTCAGTGTTAAGAAATGATCCAGTTACCACGCAGGAATTTTATGCTCGCAAAATTCTATTTTCTGGTCAATTTAGGAGAAGGCTGCATGACTGAGCTGCGAATTAATTTTACTGTCTTTGCACTGGCTTCCTTCCTCATTTCCCAAAGGCTTTGGGTGACTGAACCTGCTACACACAGCACATGGGCAGCAGATGTTACATTTGTACCAGGTTTGTATTGATATCATTATAGCACTTGCGTCATGCCAGCACACGAGGCTCTATTTCAGACAGACAGTTTTGGGAACGCACCTGTGGCCAAGGACGACCACCACATTCCTGTTGCTCGCAACCAGTGAAGAATAATGGGGCTGTTGTTAATTCACTGAGTGCATCCACATGTGTTGGGGAATGGGGGCGGGATGGGATAAAGGCAATAATTCGCAAGACTACCCAGCAAACATGGTTGACCTGACGTCATCTCCCTGGTCAAAACTGGATGCAATAGAACCGCACAATGTGATGGAGTTTTGTTGATGTTTCTACTTGGAATAAAGATCTAATTAGACCACAGTTCTCCTCTCCACATGCATATAATGGTACAGGTTGTACCAAAAAAAAAAAATGCACGTCATATCTCTATACGATAGTTAGACTCGTCCAATACTTTTGTGAGCATGTGTGGAGTTACTGCAGCCACTGCAGTTGTTATGCTACCTATCAGCAACCATGTAGAACTCTTTAATTCCCTCTTTCTAACAGTATGCAATCCAATCATTACCGGTGAATGGCAGATGAATTAAATGGCCTGGCCTGGCCTGTATTTGTATAGCGCTTTACTAGACCCTAAGGACCCCAAAGCGCTTTACACATCCAGTCATCCACCCACACATTCACACACTGGTGATGGCAAGCTACATTGTAGCCACAGCCGCCTTGGTGCGCACTGACAGAGGCGAGGCTGCCGGACACTGGCGCCACCACCACCAGTAGGCAACGGGTGAAGTGTCTTGCCCAAGGACTCAACGACCGAGACAGAGCGTTCTCACTCCCGAGGCGTAACATGTCGACGTTTTGTCACGTCCCGCGGCTTTCCTGAGGAACGCGAAAGGAGACCTTCGGCGTTCTTATGGTACGCGGCGGGTTATGGCTGGAATCCAGTGCAATGACGCTCCCGCGGGAGTAGACGTTCCAGCCCTGTATTCCAGCCCTAAACCTAACCTTATCCCTAGCTCTGACCATAACCTTATTCCTGACCTTAACCAGGACTTTAATGATGTTAAATAGCGTGTTTCTAAGCGATTTGAAGAATAAGAGCGAACATGTGTAGGTTCAGTCCAGACGGTTCTCATATTTCCTCTTTTTCCGAGGTCGTCATTTAGGAACGTGGTGGGTAGCCGAAAACGTAATATGGTGACGATTTGTCACCTAGCGTAAAATGTTACGCTTTGGGAGTGAGAACGGGTTGACCGAGACTGTCCAAGCCGGGGCTCAAACCGGCAACCTTCCGATTACAAGGCAACCTCCCAACTCTTGAGCCACGATCGCCCTTATTAAAGCACTTTGAAATCACTTTAGAGCCATTTAGGTTTATCGACACCTAAATTCAGTGTCATTTGTTGCATGGTGAACTTAACATTTTAAATTGTTATAAGAATCGCCTCTGTCACTGATGTCAGCGTCATAAGCCTGGGGATGTCACCTCTTGAGTGTAAAAGTAGTTAGCTTAGTAAAAAAAATGAACAGTGTTAGGTTAGCTGCACATTCAAAACTGTGTAAAGGTGTGAACACTTATCTGTCACTATGTGTGAACAGATTAGTGACCTTCTCACTCTATGACACCTTGGGTGAGTTGCAGCACGTTCCTCCCTGAGCTGAAGAAGATGGATGGATTCAGGGTATGTGTTGCTTTCAAGAAATCGTGCCTCAAATAGTGGCGCCAGAGAAAATATACGGTTATCCAACGGGATTTCTCCCCTGAGACATTTCACAGCAATCCACCATTGGTACACACTTATAAAAGTTTAAGATCAGTGCCTAAAAATTAAGAGAAGATGTAATGCTGGGAGCATAAAATATGACAACTTAATGAGCAGAGCAGCAAGCCATATGAAATATTTAAAGATGTTTCCATGGCAGGGGTTTTTAATTGTGAGAGAATTCTGTTCTGTCTAGTTAATAATAGAGTTACTAGGTAGGCATGTGAATAGCAGCGACGGCTGGAGATAATGTCTTCCTGCTTAGAGCATTTTCATACGGATCATACAGCCACCATCCAGAGCTGTGACAGTCATGCATTAAACTGAGGAGTTCACAAAGGCGAATGTGTCTCTGCTGACTTGAGAGAGGATGTGCAGATTTTGGCATAGTGAATATGAGCTGCAGCTCGCTGGTCCATACATAGCCGGCAGTCACAGTCAGTCTCCTCATCTTCCCCCAGTAACCGTCCCAAGGGAAGCAGGAACTGACGTGCCGTTAAAGAGACTTTGAAGAGAGGCAACTGTCAGCATAATTGCTTCTGCTTTGTAGCAGTGCAGAAAGGAAGTGCAGATCTGGGTGGGATGAGGACAGAGTGTACAGCTGTGGAAATACATCTCTATGCAGAATGTAAAAGAAGGGATAGGTCGGGCTGTCACTAAGGCAAAAAACTGTTAAGGAATGTGCAGTTTTTTCCCCCCAGAAACATAACAAGAAAAACAAAATTGCGACTGTGACTGCTGATGTTTTACACTGAACTATCAGAGTAGATGCAATTAGCAGGAATATATTTAAAATATTTTAAGGAGTCACATTATAAATACTAATATTTGAGTACAGTAGCTGTATAAGTAGTGAAGTATAAGTTCATCTTTGACTTTAGTGATAATAACACACACGAGGGGGGGAACCAAGCGTGAAGAAACCTTCAGTGATCTCATGTGCTCGGCCATTGCTAAAATGACTCCGCAGAGGAGAAGACCTCATTTCCTGTGTGGCTGCAGTAAAAAGGGACTTTTGGGGACTTTTTCCTTTCTGCCTTAAAGTTGTTATTAAGATTAAAATTAGATCCCAAAACAGCAAGATTTATGTTCGTTTTCTATGACATTGAATGTTTCTTTAAAGCAGACTCAGTTTCAGCATATAAAAGGTCTGAAAAAAATGTCAAAGCTGTGACATCGATACATGTTACAAATACATTTGCCTAAAAGCCTTTTTGTTCGATAAGCGCACACTCAAACACTTAGTTGCACAGTTCACAGCAATTTTCCACAGAAGCATTCACACTGAAATCTTCCTTGAATGATTCTTGTTATTGTCTATGAATAAGCGCGTGCCCCACCCTGGTAGCACAACTGGTGCAGGATCAAAAGACTCATGTAAACAACCCATGAAAAGGGTTATGTTACGGATGACACCATCACTTAATTACAGTGTCTTTTACACAAAGCAGATCTTGCTTGTAACTTCCTTCGATATACAGCCATGGCTCCAGATGATTCCTGCTTTTACTGGGATCCAGTTTATTTAATAGTGAACCCAATAACACTGTTGAAAAAAAGCAGTTTTACCCATGTAGTAAGCTGCTGTTTGTATTTTTGTAAATGTATTACTCTGCCTCAATATACAGTGGGGCAAAAAAGTATTTAGTCAGCCACCGATTGTGCAAGTTCCCCCACTTAAAATGATGACAGAGGTCAGTAATTTGCACCAGAGGTACACTTCAACTGTGAGAGACAGAATGTGAAAAAAAAAATCCATGAATCCACATGGTAGGATTTGTAAAGAATTTATTCGTAAATCAGGGTGGAAAATAAGTATTTGGTCAATAACAAAAATACAACTCAATACTTTGTAACATAACCTTTGTTGGCAATAACAGAGGTCAAACGTTTACTATAGGTCTTTACCAGGTTTGCACACACAGTAGCTGGTATTTTGGCCCATTCCTCCATGCAGATCTTCTCGAGAGCAGTGATGTTTTGGGGCTGTCGCCGAGCAACACGGACTTTCAACTCCCGCCACAGATTTTCTATGGGGTTGAGGTCTGGAGACTAGCTAGGCCACTCCAGGACATTCAAATGCTTCTTACGGAGCCACTCCTTTGTTGCCCGGGCGGTGTGTTTTGGATCATTGTCATGTTGGAAGACCCAGCCTCGTTTCATCTTCAAAGTTCTCACTGATGGAAGGAGGTTTTGGCTCAAAATCTCACGATACATGGCCCCATTCATTCTGTCCTTAACACGGATCAGTCGTCCTGTCCCCTTGGCAGAAAAACAGCCCCATAGCATGATGTTTCCACCCCCATGCTTCACAGTAGGTATGGTGTTCTTGGGATGCAACTCAGTATTCTTCTTCCTCCAAACACGACGAGTTGAGTTTATACCAAAAAGTTCTACTTTGGTTTCCTCTGACCACATGACATTCTCCCAATCCTCTGCTGTATCATCCATGTGCTCTCTGGCAAACTTCAGACGGGCCTGGACATGCACTGGCTTCAGCAGCGGAACACGTCTGGCACTGCGGGATTTGATTCCCTGCCGTTGTAGTGTGTTACTGATGGTGACCTTTGTTACTTTGGTCCCAGCTCTCTGCAGGTCATTCACCAGGTCCCCCCGTGTGGTTCTGGGATCTTTGCTCACCGTTCTCATGATCATTTTGACCCCACGGGATGAGATCTTGCGTGGAGCCCCAGATCGAGGGAGATTATCAGTGGTCTTGTATGTCTTCCATTTTCTGATGATTGCTCCCACAGTTGATTTTTTCACATCAAGCTGCTTGCCTATTGTAGATTCACTCTTCCCAGTCTGGTGCAGGTCTACAATACTTTTCCTGGTGTCCTTCGAAAGCTCTTTGGTCTTGGCCATGGCGGAGTTTGGAGTCTGACTGTTTGAGGCTGTGGACAGGTGTCTTTTATACAGATGATGAGTTCAAACAGGTGCCATTCATACAGGTAACGAGTGGGGGACAGAAAAGCGTCTTACAGGAGACGTTACAGGTCTGTGAGAGCCAGAGATTTTCCATGTTTGAGGTGACCAAATACTTATTTTCCACCCTGATTTACGAATAAATTCTTTACAAATCCTACCATGTGGATTCATGGATTTTTTTTTTCACATTCTGTCTCTCACAGTTGAAGTGTACCTCTGGTGCAAATTACTGACCTCTGTCATCATTTTAAGTGGGGGAACTTGCACAATCGGTGGCTGACTAAATACTTTTTTGCCCCACTGTAATTCAATTCAATTCAATTTTATTTATATAGCGCCAAATCACAACAATGGTCGCCTCCAGGCGCTTTATATTGTAAGGTAAACCCTACAATAAAACACAGAGAAATAAAACCAACAATCAAATGACCCCCTATGAGCAAGCACTTTGGCGACAGTGGGAAGGAAAAACTCACTTTTAACAGGAAGAAACCTCCAGCAGAACCAGGCTCAGGGAGGAGCGGCCATCTGCTGCGACAGTTCTCACATCCAGCTAGTGTCCCTCGCTACTCATAAGCCATTTAACTTAAAAATTGTGAACCTATAAAGTATTTGCCTCCTTCCTGATTTTGATTTTTTTTTTTTTGTTATAATATGATAAAAAAATATATATATATACTGCATTCTGTACTTAATCAGTTTATTTTTTGTCTAATATTTGTTTGAAGATTTGAAACATGTAAGTGCTACAAATATGCCCAAAAAAATATATGGAAAAAATCTGGATGGGAGCAGTAGGTCCCATGTAATGCATGACCTTTGACATTATTTCTGCTGTTTTTCATTCATAGCACTTTTTTTCATTAATGCTTGAATGTTTTCAGTCCTTGAGATTTTAGGGTTTCTTTTTCCAAAAGTGTACCTTGTTTTCTTTCCAGACTAAATTACTGCCATAACATTCACATGCTGACTTCATTTTCCTGAGAAACCCTACAGGTCATGGATGTTTTTAGAGCCATCGCTTTGAAGTTCTCACCTGATTTAGACGAGGAAGTTCATGTTTGCTCGGGATTAAGTGAAGGGAGAGGCATGTGGGTTGGCAGAAATAGCTTCAAACACTTTCACCCATTTTTAGGTGGGTGGATGAGACTTTAGGGTCACCGCAAAGAAAAACAATGACATCAGACCCCACCCCTCCCCCACCCCACCATCACCACCACCACCCACACACTTCGCACTGGTCAGCCACGGCTTCTGTGATGAATGGGACATGGCCACCTAAAATGATGTCACCCCCTAAGCCGCTCTTTCGTTGTGTCCCTCTGGGACCCCTCTGGGACTCTCCAGGAGCATCTGCACCTGTGGTTCATAAACACCCACACACATATCAAGGGGAAGTTTCACAGAAAAGGCCACAACTCAGATGTTAATGTTGGGTGGCATCATGAATGGAAAGGGCCCAGACCAGTGCATCACAGCATTCCTTTTACATTAAGTCAGAGTTTTCAGGGGAACTCCACTTCAGGAATGTCAGTGACCTTAGTGGCTAAAAAAAACTTTGTCAATGAGTTTGAGACCTTTTAACATGATGACAGCCTTACAATTGTTTTTGCTCAAACTGATACTGTTTTGAACTGCTATTAATAACCTAATATTTCATAACTTAGAAAATAAGGACCAAAATCTGTACTTATACATACAAACACACAAAGGGCATGTTAGGAAACTCACTTCTTTGCTTTCTTGCCAGGAGTTTCATGGAAAGACTGGTTCCCTCTGATAACCCCATGGGACATTTGGGGCTGTTTTTACTTTGCCGGCAGAAACACTACAATAAGTCTGAGGACATTGTGATTAGACCCGAGTTTCTGCTGTGTCATAGGTTGCATGATAACAACAGAGCTGGAAAGGAGATGTATGACTTCAGGCTATGGGGTTGAAAGCACCCATTTATGTGCTCTTTTTATACAAAGGCACACTAAGCTTAGACACAGGCTTCCTCTGGCAGACTACAGCTCACAGCACTACTGATGAAAACCTCCAAAACCCCGAAGAACAAATCCTTTGTAGCTGCCTGCATATTCGCTTTGGTTGTTTTGGTCTTTTACTTTCTTGTATTCCTATTTAAGCCTCATCATTTTCTCTCTGCATTGCTTCCTTGTGTGTAGATAATTGCTTGTTTTTAAAATCATTTTGCTTTGCTGTTTTCAATAAAGGTTGAACTTCAGATGCCCATGTTTTAGTCCATTTTAGAGCTATCTACAGTTTACATGACTAAAGTCTTTTTCAAATCTCTGTTATGACTGTTTTTCACCACCTCGTGTTACAATACCTACATTCATTTTAGATTCAGATTTATACATTCTTTTTCCCCCCACCTTTATATGTTTGCTATTTCACTGAGTTTCTTCTTTAGTGTAACTTTTAAAATGACTGCAACACAGTCATTTATCAACTTTGAGGATAAATAAAGTATTTCCTATTTTTTTATTCTGGTTCCTTTTTTCGTTCTGTTTGTTTTCCTCTTATTCTTATCAGTGTACACTTACATCACTCAAAGTTCCTTTTTTAGCACTTTCTTAAAATTTTTTATTAGGTAGGAAAACATTTAAAGCATTTATAATTTCTCCTTTAGCACATGCTAAAGTTGCTAATTGAGTAGCTATAAGTTTTAGACAGCACAACATGACAGCTTGGCTTTTTATTTCACAGGGGTAAGAGATGGACATCACCCACTGGTTTGCAACTTTTAAAGTTTTTATTATACCTTTATGAAACCAGAAAGTGGTATTTAGGGACAAGTAGGTAAAGTGCTAAGTCAAACTAGCTAGTTAGCATATTGCAACTCAGTATAATGACAGATACTTGCTAATTAATGCTAAGTTAATACAAATAAAATGCTAAAATTTAGTAGAACTTACCAAAACCGAGGCACAGACTTCATGGACAGGCTGTAGGAACATGAGCTATAACACCACAAGGTATGGAAGCTTGTTTCTGCCACCGGAGATTTAAAAAAACAAACAAGAAAAAAAAAAAAAAAAAACACCATTAGAACAAAGGCAAAATTTAGAATTATTATCTCAAAATGTTAACTGTTTTGCAGAAACATCTGACTAAGTCATAATTTAAAGTTTTAGGACAGTAACCCATAATCTTGAGTAAAAAATAAATAAATCTGTGGTGGAAATAAGTTATGGATCCATAGAAAAGGGATCCAGTTCATGTAAATTAGCTAAGATGACATTCGGAAAAGCTGTTTTTGGTACTTGGGAGCTGGGTGTATTTTTTAGCCCTGAACACTGCCGCGTCACTTTAAAGGTGATCTGTGTGGGGTTTTTTTTTTTTTTTTTTTATCATAATAGCCATATATGTCTTAATTCTTTGCTTTTTAACCATATATTAGTTTTTAGATGAGTAACAAACACTTTACAAAACCATAGCTGCTAGGGATATGCAAGAGACTGGTTATGTATTCAAAACGTCCCTGAAGCCTTTGCTCCATGTTCCTCAGTTTTGCCTGAATCCTGTCATATTGTTAGAGTTACAAATTTAAAAAAAAAATACCTGGAAGTACAACCAAAACTGACTGGGAAGAATTTATTGGAAAATCAATAGGCATGTGTACTTCCTCCAGTACCATCCATATTTCTGACATCTTTGATGTCTGTTTTCACATGTCTTCAAGTTAACTCTATATTTATTTATTAGAAGTATATGTATTTCCAACTGATGATATGATTACGTCATGTGTCCAGTCAGCAATGTTCTGAGATAATAAAAAAGTAATAGCTTGCTTAGTTTCTAAAGGGTCATCAAGGGGAATCAAAAAGCCAAAAAAAAAAAAAAAAAGAACAACAAAAGAGGAAGAGAATTTAAAAGCTACACTGTTTGAAGCTGTGCACATCAGTAACTGATTAACTAAAGCCAGTAGCCTTATTAGACAGTGGCACAAATTTTCTGTCTTCACTTACTTGAACTGATTACCTAGAAAGTTCCCCCAGAAACGTTGTACCTGTGCTGTGACTTATTAGCATAAAGTACAGGAAACCTGAGAGTGCTTATGTGACTCCTCAGGTGCTCCAGAATATCTATGCATCTTAATCAGCGCTCCTGCTATCCATCCAGCGTGGGGAAACTCTGCTGAAAACAGCTCAGGGGTGATAGAAACAAGCCCACTCCTTACAGACATTGATGCGTGTCTAATGAGTCCATCAGCCTGACAGTGCTACATCCCGGGGGACCCTCCGTTCATGATTACCACTGTGTCACATACCAATGTTCCTAGATTGAAAATGCCATCTGTCATTACATCTGACTATGTTTACCAAACAGGGGCGCGAGGTAATTCATGTGCAAGTGCACCTGTTTGTTGTTTTGGCAAATTAAAACAACCTCTCGTCACATGTCGCACCACTCTCATTTCCTCTATATTCTCCAAAAGTCAAATCCTGTAATTTTATAGACCCAAAGGAGTGCATAAATGTCACAAGCCACCAGACTATGAATGATTAACCAGTTTTACCTCAGGAGCACATGCTGTACATTAGTTTGAAAAAAAAAAAGTATCTGCATGCTGTTAGTCATCAGCACAATTTTCACACATAGCATGAGGCAATCATGCTGAAAATGATGTATATGTCAGAATTGAAACAGGATCCCTGGGGAGACACGGTGATGTGGAACCACTCATATAATATAAAAGGCTGTTGCACACCACACATCAAAAACCTCTTCATTTCACTTAATGCTGAAAGGTTTTAGCACTTTAGATTCCGTCAACACTCGAAAAAAGCAATTTCCTTTCGCTCTGAATACGGTAAATATTTTCACAGTGTCTCCTTTGCTATGAATCCTCCCCCCCAAGTCTGAAGAGGGAAAGCTTTTCTGGAAAGCTGAGACAACGGCAGCCACATAAAGAACGCTTTGCACATCGCCGTTCAGTAATTTACTTTTATCTCCCACCACGTACAGGTGCACTTCTCCTGGTGAGGTGAAAAAAAGCAAAACGAGGTCAAAAGAGGTGAGAAAGAGTATGTGCAAGAGTGGGTGGCTGTGTTTGATTTGGCGAACTGGATTTAACGTAGCACACTTAAGCTCTTTGAAAACATAATCGTCAACTTTTTGCTGCATAGGAAGTGAAGCCTGCAAACCTGCTATTACACATTAATTACCATGTCATTATCATGTCATATGATGATGTCAGTGTTGATGATGTAACAAATTTTATAATAAATGTTACATAAAAAGTCACAGCTGAAATGGTCAAGCAGCTATAAGGTAAGTCTTCCTTATTGTGTTGTTATTTACACACAAAAACTTGCTCACATGGCATTTAAATGTGAACATCTAAAAAGGAAGTGGGACTAAAAGCTTCAGAATTGAGAAGCACATCATGAATTTCCACAGCTATACAGTGTGAGAAACAAAGTGGCGTGTGTTAGACTTCAGCAGTGTTTAGCTGCCATGCTGCCTTGTTATCGCTCATGTTCATATTCCACTCTCAACCGTGGACAGTTTTTGTCTTTCTGCAGTTTGTAACATGTGCTCCTGTTTCTGGTCGACTTCCTCTAGGTGTTAAGGGAAGCCTTCTGTGCCCCGTGATTCAAGTGTGTGACATACAAAAAGCAATCATATGATAAGACAGACGCTTATGGTTTCAGAAAGCTTTTTTTGCCCAGATACAGCCTGAGTGTGTGTATGTGTGTGTGTGTGTGTGTGGCAGTGTAGGTGGGGGGTGGGAACTTGTTTACAGCTCACACACGCTGCTTAGAGTCCTCTCGACAGGGGAAGAAAGACGGCGTAGCAGAACTTGGCAGAGTGAAAGTGCAGTGCACTAGCGGTGAGTTTTCAGGGATAAAAATACTGCTGGTGAGCAGCCTCGAGCTCAGCGGTAAGACTAGAGGAGCAGCAGCCTCTGGGCTTTGAAGCATCACTTATCTATGGCAATCGGCCCAGTGTGCTCAGGCAGGTTCACCAAATCTCCATAAAAATGCAAATTGCCTGTAAGTCTTCAGATTAAACTTTCTGGAAGTAAAGTTGAGGGGTTTTTTTGTTTTGCTTTGCTTTTTTGTAGCACTGAATACAGCGATCACGCGTTACACCGGATGATAGATATTGATGTTTTGTTTTTCACGGGCATCTTGTTTTAGAATAAAACTCTCCCGCAGTGCACTTTATTTTTCTTCTTCTTTTTTTCTTTCTTTTTTTTGCAACCAGCACAGGGCTTTGGAGAGGATAAAACCACTTAAGCCATAGCTGCTCACTATAATACACCACATATTACATTTCTGGAGAAAAATGAGGGTTGTGTGAAGCCAGGGAAACCTTAAATGAGCAGATCCTAAGGGTGAGGAGCTCAGTGAAGGACCCATTGCCAACCAGCCCTGCAGCCTGGCAGCTCTGTGCTTGATTGGTCTCGGTGGGAAACCGGGATAGAGCGAGGGCAGAAATCTTCATCTTCATGCACGTGCATGCACACAGTCGGCATAGACATGCGAGTCTGTACCCATGCTGGCAGATGCACACATTAAAAGTGATGTGTAGGTTTTAACAACATAAACCACCACTCATATACAATCTGGCATCTTAAAAAAAAATCCCAAAGAGTGGGGAAAGAAAAAAAAGACAGGCATGTCCATATCAAAATCCAGACACACACACTCCCACATATTAAAACACATGACACCCACGTTCAAACACATGACACCCACACACATTAAGAGTCTCACACATCACAGCTACAAGCACAGCATGGGGGGTGGGTTCACATTGTCTCTTTTGCTCTGTGCCTATTCAAAAGCTAATTCTCCTGCACTGGGATTCAAAGAGCCTGGCCAGCCACCTGCACCGAGGATGGGGAGGGGAGGGGAGGGGAGGGGAGGGAGGAGGCCAGGAGTGGAAGGAAAGCAGTAGGAGGAGGAGGCGGCAGTGGAAGAATGACATCACCTTTCCTGAAATGTCACCATTATCTCAAGCCTCAGCTTTAGCTGTCTACAGAGGTGACATCATCCTATTGGTGCCCCTCCCCCCTCTGTTCTCTCCATAGCTGTGTGGGGAGGGAGTGTGTTCATTTGCGTGCATGTCCAAGAAGCATTGTCGAGAGAGAGAAAGAGAGAGAGGAAAACATGAGAGGATGTTTGTCTGCGCTCCTTCTTTCACGCTTCATACCGACAAAAAAAGTAAAAACGCTCATCGCTGACAATTTAATGACTCTTTTCCTCGTCTGCTGTTGATGATATCACACTTACTTATGCTTGAAAAAAAAGAGTTCAGTTTCAGGAGATATGTTGCTTTTATTGTACATACAATGCGAGTGTACAAGAACAAGGGGAGTGACTGAATTTAGCATCAAATGCACAAGGACAGTGACTTAGCCATCATTGTGGTTTGCTTTGATTTCATTGCTAAGAGAAGAAACAACCTTACCCGTGCATATTCCAGGAAGTTAATGAGTATTTTCTTCAAACTACCTCTGGTAGTTCTGCAGGGAAGGATGATTTTAAGAAATTTAATTTTGCATGTTGAGTTCAAGCAGTCAGAAGGTTATCAAGTTGAAAGAATTTAAGTGCAAAGGTGGTCTGAAAAATCTGTTTTTATATTTTTGAAATTGCATCACCTTGACTTTAAGAAAACTAGACATTGCACTCACCAGACACTTTATTGGGTACACCTTGCTGAAAGTGGGTTGGAACCCTTTTTCCTTCAGAACTGCCACAGTTCTTCATGGCACAGATTCAACAAGGTACTGGAAACATTCCCCAGAGATTTTGGTCCACATTGGCACAATAGCATCATACAGTTACTGCAGATTTGTCAGCTGCACGTCCATGATGTGAATCTCCTCTTCCACCACATCTCATAGGCACTCAGTGAAATCTGGCGACTGTGGAGGCCATTTGAGTACAGTGGCAAACACTGATGATCTGAGCTTTATGACATGGTGTGTTATCCTACTGGAAGCAGCCATCAGAAGATGATTACACATAAAGAGATAGGTATGAACACCAATGATACTCAGGTAGGCTGTGGCATCAGTTGGTACCAAGCTCACTCAGAGACCATTCTCTGTAAACCCTAGAGATGGTTGCGTGGGAAAATCCCAGCAGATGATCAGTTTCTAAAATAGTCAGACCAGTCCATGTGGCACCAACAACCAAAAACATGCAGAACTACCTTTTCTCTCCATTGTCATGTTCAGTTTGAACTAAAGAGTTCTCTTGACAAGAAAGTCTGTCTACATGCCTAAATACACCGACTTGGCCGAGAGAGTATATTCACTTTTAAGTTGAGAAAAGATTAGCTGAGTGTTCACTGACAAGACTCCTAAAGACTATTGAGATTCATTTGAATCTGTCTCCCTCCCCTCACCCCAATTTGAGGCTGGTTCACCTGGAGGTTTTTCTTCTGTTAAAAGGGAGTTTTTCTTTCCCACCTCCTTCCCATATAAAGGGCCTTGAGGCCCTTAAATACAATTGAATCGAAATTGAATTAAATGTATATATTTAACTTCATAACTATATTACTCTCACCCATTAGGATGCGGGACCTGCCTTGGTCATATCTCTTGGTTTACCAGTGCAAGGATTGACCTCTGTCATGGTATTACACCATTCGATGCCCTCGGCAGCTGCCGCTACTAAAACACACCAAAGCATGCCAGTCATGCCATCACTCCCCTTTATACATGTCCCAACACTCCCTGAATATGCCCCCTCTGGATGACATCCCACAAATGCCTTTAGACCTCGTCAAAGCTGCAGCGAGGTGACAGGTAAATATGTCAAGTCGGTTCTCGTGTGCAGTTGAATCCGACTTTTTCATTGCTCTTTACAGCTCTGTTATTTGGCACCGAAGAAAGGTGGAGGAGGGTGGTGATTTTACATGCAACCAAAGGTTTTTTTACACCCAGAATAATTTAATATTTAATCCCTTCTAACACGTGTGTGTGACCAGGAATTATAGCAGTGAGTCATCTCACTAACATATTATGAGTCACAAAATCAGTGCCCCATTCATTCTGGCTGGACTCGGAGCAGTTCGGGTTTTATAGCTCAATGAAAGCAGTGATTAATATACACGTGTTGGAAACTTTGTGCTAATGCACGGATTTACATTAGTAATGGAACCAATGACTCCTTAAACGCTCTGCAGTAGGGCAGCTAAGCCAGTTGGTCAGGGGTTAAAAACTGAATAAAAAAGAGAGCGGCTAATTGCATTCATCAGATGGACTGAAACATGACTTCCAAATGAATGCTAGTGTTGCTCCCTATCTGCTGGATGTGTTAACGGCATTAATGTGTCAATGTTTTTTTTTTTCAGAGTAAAGTGCAACACTTTTGCATTTAAGCACGACGTCTTGGTCACACTGCCAGACTTACCAAAAACACTTATGTTTGTGGCTTGTTCGCTTGAAATACTTTTTTTTTTTTTTTTTTTTTGTAGAACAAGCCACATAAAATCCAACTAATCCTTATTTATGAGTCTGTGTGAAAATAAAAATAGTCTTTTTTGTGTGTTATCAGCCCATTCTAAGCCATATTTCTTCCTAGCCTAGCCTATCTTTAACACCCTGCTGTTTTTGGATGTTTTTATTATGGGGAACCTATAGCTATTTAACCTATTTAATCACCACTATGACCCTTACTCTCCTCCCCTGTAGGCTCTTAATTGTATATCATTTTTAAACAACAGGTCTCCATTCAGCACACTACTTTAAGGACATGCATGGGAGTGTTCTTGTGCAGTTTAACTTGTTTGCTAAAGCTGTTATGGAGGGGCCCCCCACTGCTTCTCACCTTTATTGTAATGCGGGGCCAGCTTTATAATCCAATCCTGGCCCAGGCCACTTCACACCTCAGTGAGAACTGTGACCCCATGCTGAGTTTGGATGGGATTCAATGACCAGTTCTGTACAGGGCACACATACTCCCACACACACATAAACACCCAGGACCTACACACCTGCTACCCAAATCAAACAACACCCCCTTTTTCTTTTTCTCCTCTGCTGTTCTCTTTGTCTTGCAGATGTTCACTCCATGAGTCAAAAGGTGAGCAAATAGAGAAATAGGGAGAAGCCAAAGCTGACCATTACTCAGAGCGGTGACATCAGGGGTCACAAGTGGTGGAATATGGGCTTGATGACCATCAAGGGAAAGATAAATATCTCAGACGTTATTAAACAGACAGAAGGTAGATTTAGTGTTTCTGCAAAGGGCCAGAAAGGGGGAGACCTGTAACATCAAAGCATTCTTTCTTAACCATATATATGCACAGCAAGCATTCAGGGTGGGGTCTGTGGTCATTAGAATGGGATGCTTGAACAGGAGTGGGAGTCATTAGAGCATTTATAACAGTTCATCTTTCATAAAAGAGCAGGCTCTAAAAATAGGGGCAAGTCAAACAAGTTCAGCCTGTGGAGAAATATTTGCTCTCCGGGCAGTCAGATGTTCTGGGCAAAAGTGTGAACGCTTTTAAATATAACTGCCTGTACTTCAGGAATCCTGTAATGTGTGTTATGAAACCCCGTGTGGATGGAAAAGTAACTGTAAGTAAAAAATAACACAACCGAGACTGCTGTGCTTCCCTTGTGTAGACCTCCAGTGTTGTCCAAAAACTCTATAAGACATTTCAGCGAGCATTGCTGATGTCCCCTCTTATGGCAATGCTTTTGCTCCCTATACAGCATTTTGAAAGCTGGCTGTGAGTAAAACTGGCTCAAAAAGCTGCTTCTCAAACACATTTTTAAATATCAACATTGTCACCAGCGTGAACGCTGAATGAACTTTCTTTAGGTTTCATTATATTTGACACAACGCTCATCCTCACTGCTGCATATTTATCAAACATATATATTTTATCACTTGCCAGTGACATCTTTTATTCACCAAGCCCTCCCCCTTTTTTCTTCTTTGCTGTAGCATCCAGTCCTGTTTTTCTGTGCCTGAGGGTTTGGAATAGCTATGTGGAACAGTGACAGCTGTAAGGGAGTTCAAGTCTGGGGCAGAACGGGACCAAACCACACCCACTATCCAGCAGACTGGAACAGAGTCAAGGGCAAGAATCTCCAACAGGTGCCCATTAAGCTCAGATTTGTATGTATTCAGACAGTAGCAGCCACCGGTGGGCAGACAGGCAGTGGTAAGAGTCAGCAGTTACAATGGTTTGCGATCATTAACTCTGACTTTTTAAGATTCCCCGACTCCTGCCATGAAATCATTACCATCAAAGCTCCCGCTTCCTTTATTTGTGCCCTTGCTGGGTTGCCACCTCTCTGCATGGAACTGTGCCAGTATTTGGAAACAGAGAGCACACAGCTGGCTTTCTGACATGCAGAATAGCTTTTGCACAACTCCCTTGGGAGTCAGAGGTGTGAGGGGGAGAGTATCGTATATGTTTTGACAGTGCGCAGCAAAGGAGCTAATAATATGATTCCCTGTCCTAGTCAGTGTTTCTCTGTAAACATGTAATGTGATATTAGAATTACAAACCTTGTGCTATTTTTTTTATTATGTATTAAAAAGCTGTATTTTGTTATACTGTAATGACAACTGAATAGGAAGTTAACCTTCATTATATATGTATGACATGTATGCGTACATATTTTTTATGCAGTGTCAACAAGCAGGAAGTTACTTTCAAAAACACATCACTCATGTATCTAAGTTAACTGGCCATTTCATTAGACATAACTGATCAACTGTTCATTAACTCAAATATCCACTCAGCCAATTATATTTAAAGCAAATCAATGTATTTAGGCATGTAGAAACGATTGAGGCAACTTGCTGAAGTTCAAATGGAGCATCACAATGAGGAAGAAAGGAGATTTAAGTGATTTTGAAGGTGGAGTGGTTGTTGGTGCCAGGTGGGCTGGTCTGAGTATTTCAGAAACTGCTGATCTGCTGGGATTTTCCACACAACCATCTCTAGAGTTTACAGAGGATGGTCTGAACAAGGGAAAATATCCAGTGAGAGGAAGTTCCCTGAGAGAAAATGCCTTGCTGATGTCAAAAGGCCAGAGGAGAATGGCCAGACTGCTTCTACAGAAGTTTAGTGCAATTGCCTTTAGCTACAACAATGGTGTGATCACTAGCCAAGCCATGCAGAAGACACACAAAGCATTGAACTTTGAAGGAGATACGCTACAGCAGCAAAAGATCACATCAGGTGGGACTCCTGTCAGCTAAGAACAGCAAACTGAGGCTACATCATATCTGGACAAAGACGGAAAAACATTGCCTGGTCTGAAGAGTTTTTATTTCTGTGTTAACACTCAGATAGAAGGGTCAGAAAGTAGCATAAAAAAGATGAAAGCACAGATTTAAAAACTGCCTTTTTTTCTACGGTACAGTGTGCTGCTTGTGTAATAGTGTGGGGCATATTTAACCACACCCTACCTGAATATAATTGCCAACCATGTCCACCCCTTTATGACCACAGTGTACCCAAGTGCAAAAGTAAAATGGCCGGTGAGTATATTTGTTTAAATATAAATTGTATTTGCACTAATTTGTACAAGGATGGAACAATGTAACCATTTATAGATCGAGCAACCTTATAACGCCCGTCCCTAGATTGAATTACCTTTCCAAAGAAAATTATAGGTAAGTGGTAAACACTGTTGGCTCATTTGCCTCATTGCGGCTGGTTGGCTGGGACCTCTATGTGGAGCTTGCACGTGCTCTGGTTTCCTCCAGCAGTCCAACTGGGAGGAAATTAGTTAAATGGTGATTCTAAATTAGCCCTGTGTACCCTGGATAGGGGCCGGGATAGGCTCCAAACCCACCGCTATCCTGCTAAGAAAAGTGATGCTTTGGACTGTATGTATGCATTAACTAAATAAAGGGTTTAAAGGAGATAAACATCCTTCAAACCTGCATTATCCTAAAGACTGGCCTTCTGCTTATAATCAACGAAATCTAAAACCTCAACAGGAAAGTTCAGTGTAGATGAGTCCACTTTTTTATAACATGAGCTATATAAGGAAAAAATAATAGCTGATCTAAGGTCGCATGAGACAACTGCATTCAGGACTTGAGTTATATCTGCTTATACAAATAGTTGGAGGTTGCAGGTTGGCGCTTAACGTCAGCCCGATATTTTTGAGCGTACAGCGCCCTCTGGTGTTCAGAGGATTTAGCTACAACATAACACCAGTGAAGGTGACTTAACGTAGAGGAAAAAGTTTGTTAGACGGGAGAGAATAAATATAAGAATATTTCAGGACAGGGTTTGTGCAGATTTGATTTTAAAGAACTCGGTTTCTCTTTTTTGTATTATATTCCAAAAACCATTCCTGGGTCGTAAACAGTTCAAAACTGTTGGGGTTGGTGTTTATTTATCCCGGATCATGAAAGACTCCTGAAATAAGGAAGTGGACTCACCTTAGATCAGCACGCCAGAGGTGAGGGAGTGGCTACCTGCCCCTTCTGCTCGACTAACAGTGCGAGAGGCGAACTGACGTGCCCAGGGCTCTCCGGGAGGAATTGTACTCTCCATAAAGCTTTTATTCTCAGGGAAGTTCAATCAGAATCAGGTAAGACTCAAAGATTAACTCGTGTTTATGTTTCTGTGAGCACAGGGGTTTCCAGATACTGCTGAACAAACCATTATGATTAATCCGAGTGTTTGCCATAGGCCCAAATGTACTGTACAAGTTAATAAAAGACTGATTGACCAACATTTATACGATCTCACAAGCATGCAAATCCAGAATTTGTTTTATTCATTTTCATTCTTTAAACTATCCACAAACGTGAGTTTTACAATATTTTCTTTGACTGATAGGAAAGAGAAAAAAATGTGAGGCTTGTGCAAGTGTGTTTTCAGGATAAGCAGCTGAGTGTCACGGCAGATTGTGGAGTCCTAGCTGCTGTTTTTTCACATAGAAAGAAAACTTTGTTCATTATCAAAGCATGTCTGTGCAGGTGAGGAGGCAGCCCGCCGCATTCCAGTGCCTGGGGTCATGACGTTGCAATATGCAGACCCTCAGCACAAATGTGTTTAGCGAGTAAGCCTGCCTGAGTGCCTGCCTGCGCTGTGTTTCCACCAGGAACAGAGGTTACACAATAACTGCTGTAGTTTTATCATCTCTACAGGAGAGCAATTAACTTTTTTTTTTACTGTCAGATATCAAGAGTAAGATTTGTTTCTAATATATATACACACACATAGTAAAAAAGGTAGGTAAGATAGGTAACATAATGACCGGTGAGAGTTTTCCGATACCAATTCCCAGAAACACCATGTGATGAGACTTGTCCAAGGAATGGATGTTACTGTCAAGTGTGCATGTCATGACAGATTTTGGGAAACACAGTGTCTTCCATATACACAGCTGTCTGGCTGCTGCTGCTGCTTTAGAAAGAAACCCGAGAGGCTGTCAGAGGACGTGCAAAATAGAAAGCCTAACTAATATCAATACTAGATTTTTTTTATTTTATAACTTTTCACTTAGGCCCAAATAAATGTCAGTAAAAGTGAAGGATTCAGTCATTTGACTGAAAAACAAAATAACCCTATCAGAGAGTTGCAGAAATTTCAGGAGCGGGCAAATCAACAGCCTGGTACATTCTTAAAAAACAATGAATGCACTGGCCACCTCAGCAACACCAAAAGGCCTGCAAGTCCACAGAAGATGACTAATGTGTGTGATGACAGGATTATTTCCATGGTTAAGACAAACAACTTCACAACATCTAAAGAAGACAAGAACACACTCAGGGAGATAGGTGTATCATTGTCAGTATCTACCATGGAGGCGTCTGCATGAATGTAAATATAGAGAGTTTGCAACAAGGTGCAAACCGACAAGTTATTCAAGGCAGTGAAATGGGATATTCTGCAACGGGCAAGTCAGTCAACCGAGCATGCTTTTCATTTATTAAAAGAAAAGATGACAAGCATCTCTCAGCAGTAATTTAAAACATATGGTCATATCTTTAAATACATGTTTGCTTTAATGCAGGAGTCATTTAGATGGATGCTGAATAGGAAAGTTTACAGCTAAAAGGAGAGATTGAATGTAGTGAACAAACTTTAAATTACTGCAAATTATACTCTTGAAAACTTGAACTTTGTTCAAGAAAGGCAGTGACTAAACTCAAGATCGTGAAATAAAAGCATCAAATATTTCATATGAGGATTGGTATCTGGGTGCTGCTTCCTGAGCCTGGTTCTGCTGAACGGTTCTTCCTGTTAAAAGGGAGTTTTTCCTCCCCACTGTCACTAACTGCTCGCCCAGACAGGCTTTTTTGATTGCTGTTTTCCCCCCCCCTGTTTTTTTCAGGGTCTTTACTTTGCAGTATAACGTGCCTTGAGTTAACTGTCCCTGTGATTGGTGCAAAACAAATAACACTGAACCGAACAGCAACTACTGATATAATACTTACTAATGAACAATTAATTAAGGACTAAAAACCTACCATTATTTTTTTCACAATTATATAAAACAGATCACTTCACAAGCTTGAACAAAGATGTTTAATCCTTAAAACAATGAAGAGAGACTGTTTTTATTTCAAGCAACTAACTGATTAATGAACTTGGAGTTGCAGCTTAAGTGTAACTGGTCTCACTCTGATGGGAGCTTTCCAAATAGAGTAAAGTTTTATATGCAAGCTTAAACTTAGCAAAAAGCCAGGTCATGGAAAAAAGTAAGTTTTCACATAATAAATAAAGGATAAAAAATAATCAAAAGAACCTTACAGTGTGTTAGACATTCCCCAGCTGCGTGTTGGTGGCCATTATTTCTCTGAGACCTACTGCATTGCAGAATCAGTTTAGCGTTTCTGTACACCCTCCCCTGTCCTCTAAGTGCAGCCTTGTTTAAAGTTTCTGCCTTGCCACTCATTTTCTTGTGGAATTTCCTTCTCATTTATCAGCGTCCATACGCCCTCCTCAGTTGATGCTGTTTTCATTAGATCCCAGCAGAATAATAGCGGAGACATACAGCAGTAACTCCTCTAGATAATTGTCTGCGGTAATGAATATTTCCACTTATTGTCCCGCTGAGGCCTCTGTTGTGGATGAGTGTTGAAAGAGTTAGTTCACTCCAGCTCGCTCTCAGTTTGTGTTAAAAAAAAAAAAAACTCCCTGGAGAGAACAGTCGTTACCATAACAACTCAAGTGCCAGCATGACAGTGTGTGAGTGGCAACAACGCGTGTGCCTGGCAAGTGTCACTTTTGTTCACTTATGAACCAAAAAACTAAAAAAAAACAGTGTTTTTACAGACAATCAGAAGAAAAGACTTCATGGTTGTCTGTGATTTTGTGATTTTACTTGGGGATTTTTAAAAAGTGTGTGTTTGTGTGTGTGTGTGTTGACTTTTTTTGAGAGCTCATTCTGCCTGACATTACTGTCCTTCTCTAGAATTGGATGGCTCTTTTCCTATAATCAAGAGAGCTCACTGCCATTAAAACACAGGACCTTACTTTGAGGTATCTGAACGTTATTTCTAAATGTATTAATTCATCATTGATATATTAATCTAATCTATCTGATTGTAAAATGAGCAAAGAAAGGCAACAAATCTAACCTGCCATTTTGTGGGAAATTATTTTTGTTAATGATTGAATTGAGACTTGTTTTCTTCATTACTTTCATCACAATAATTCAAAAACCTAAAAAAAGCATAGTTTTTTTACCATCAGTCTGAAAGTCAGAAGGAAGTAATCTGCAGTTACGTAAGAGGAACTGAAATCATTAAAAAGCGATAAATTGGTCTATCTGAGTGACACAAGTGCTCAGTTGACTATATTTGTGTGTTGTCAGGTTTTTGTTTCTTTTTATTAATTGTGACTCACCGCCAACAAACAAAAGGTTTTTGTTAACGCTCGCCTCTTTCCAGAAATAGTTTGCTTGGCTTTTAAAGCCAGTCTTTATACTTGGTAAGAAGCCCAGTTTAAACAGGGACCTGTCCATGTCTGTGCCTCGTTGTTCCTGATTTGTGTGTTGAAGTGTTAAAAACTAAATCTAGTCTCACACGCTTGCCCAACAGCGTGTTTAAGACCTTACGACAACCAGTGGTCTTGTTTCGATGATTTTTTTTTCTGTCTTGTTGTTGCTGTTGTTGTGGTTGTTGTTGACCCTATGACGTCAAACCCTTCATGGTATACTGTGTAATAAGCCTTATGCAAATATTTTGTCACAAAGGATTTTGCAATGGTGTTTGGCCATTTGTAGCAGTATGTAAGGTTTAGGTTTACTGACAGCAATCAGTGGAATCCACATGTTCAGTCCATGGATGCTTTTTCTTGGAAGTAATTTTAAACTTCACTCTGTCTCCTGGAACCCCTCTTTCAGGCTGCCCACACCCAGGTGATGGTGTAACATGCTGCCTTTGCTTCACACTCCTCTTCTCTTTTTCTTTTCTACACATACACACGCACACACACACATACACTCTTACACACAAACACACCCACTCAGCCCTGCTGGGGAATTCATGGCCTCAGGCTAACAAACACAGTCGAAAAGCAGCAGAAAGCCCTGAAAGAATTAACGCTGCTCGGCTCCCTCACGGACTAACAGCGTGGAGTTTCATTTGTACGGAAACACCTCATGACAGACAGAAGACACTTTTCCGATCGACAGTATTGTGAGGTACGCATGTTGCAGCTAGTTTCTTTTGCTCTGTTTGCTGAGCCTTCAGTTTCTGATTGGTCAGGCAGAATAAGACGGTAAGAGCTTCTGTGCATTTATTTATTTAGTTTTTGTTCACACGGTAATTCCTGCCTTTATCTGTGTCACGTAACCTGTTTGGTCACAGGGTGTACAGCACCCTTGCTTTTCAGAACAGTGAGCAAATTATCGTCTAATTCCAAAAGTGTTTTTATAGCTGTTATTTTATCACAGCCATAAGAACTGTTAAAATCTCAGATCACCAAATGGTCAGTGCAGAATCTCCTGTTGCTCGAATGCATTTAAAAATATTCCTATCTGCTCTTGGAGGATAGATAAATATTCCTACATGAAAAAGAAAGGATTTTTTTTTTTTTTTATCATCGCATGTGGTTTTAACAAACCATAATTTTAATTCAGGACAGCACAGCGGTGCAGTGTTTAGGACTGATGCCTCACACCAAGAAGGTCTCAGATTTGAATCCGCCGACCGGCTGGTACTTTTCTGTGTGCAGTTTACCTGTTCCTCTTGCTCTCTCAAGGTACACTGTGGATTTCTTCCAGTCCCAAAATGCTTGTTAGGTCAATTGGCGATCCTAGATTAGGGGGGAATATGAGCATGACTGGTTGTCTGTCTTGGTGTGTTAGTCATGTGACAGCTGAAAAAAGCTGCAGTGGCTTCAAAACCATTAAAATTGGTTTAAGAAAAAAACACTAAAAAATGAATTAAGATTTAGTTAAATGTTATGTATATAGTCTATGCCAATCTCGTGAGCAAATCATAGTATGAGACTTAAAGCCCTTACTAGATTTAAACAAACATATATAAAACATTAACAATTATTATGAAGGAGGGGTCTTTATTGATTTTTAGTATTTTGGATTTAGAATGACAGGTCTGCATGCTCAACGTAATGCTGAACCAGGAGGCAGTTAGCATATCTTATCAGTTTTGGTGGTAGGCAGATTTTGAGTCATTGTACCAAACAGAGCATCACTGGTGCTGGGTTTTTGGGTCTGAATCTGACACCTTTGAGTCTGTGCCACCATCTATTCAGCTGAGATGTGTGCTATGCTAAATGTGCTGCAGAAAATGCACATTATAGAGTCTGGCCTGCTGTGTCAGACAACTGCAATATTTCCAAATTACTACAAGTATTTGTGATGTAAAAGGTTTTTACATCTGAAATCAAAAGACAACTTATACGGCAAAACTGATAGTTTTGTGACAGGCCAATATATAGCTCTAAAGGTAAGCTAACTGCCTGCTAGCTATAGCATACTGGACATAAATGAGAAGAAACAGAATTCCTAGAATTTCAAATGACTAAGTTATCCTTTAATAAAACTCAAAGAAGCCAGTTTCTTATACTTAAAAACGACTCAACAGTCGCTCCATTACTGAAGTACTATGTCAGACCTCCTTTTGCCTTCAGAATTGCCTTAATTCTTCATGGTATAGATTCAGCAAAATTCTGGAAATGTTCTTCAGAGATTTTGGTCCATGTTGACAGAATAGCATCACACAGCAGCTACATATATTATTTTTTTGTCTAAAGAGTATACCAATGTATGCATACCAAGCTTATGCATAACCTTGGTATTCATACCAACAGTTGTGTTAAAAACATTGCTACATTCCCCCGGTGAGCTAGTAGTCTCTGCAGTTGGACCGCAAATGGCATTTAACACCAAATTAATAGAAAGTTTAACTACAAAGTTTATAATGACCATAAACACGAGATTAAAAATGTATGTTTGAACAAAGCAACATGAATTATGTTATTCTTTTGCCTGACAGATTTTCTGTGTAGGTTCTCAGTGATCCAGGTCATGGTTAGCCTAAGGACCTTGGAAAGAAAGCAACTGGACCTCTAACTTTCGTGACAGTGTTTCACCTGTCTTACTTTGATATACTCTTTGAACTCTTATCCAAAAGACGGCTCATTCAGCTCTGAAACCAAATGGTCAGGAGCTCCAGGTATTTAAACCCTTAAGAGGGTCCAAGCTCCATAAGAGGGTTGTTGACCCACTATGAATCATGTGCGTCATCACATGAGGCAATGTATGAAAAAACATGTGGGTTATTACCACCAGAGGTTTCACATGAAATCGCTCTGAGACCTCGCCTTACTCTATCACGCGACCTATTGAGGTCACCTGACACAAGATGTGAGTTGGGGTTTTAAGCTTCTGGGAAGTCATTTTAAAACTGCATTGTAGGTGGCTGAGAGGTGTCGTAAGCAACCTCCTCTTTTCAGTCATGGTCGTTCATGGTGGGTTGTGGTGTGTTCCCCACAAGGGGAGCTAGGATGTTGGCAAGGAGCTTGGAAATGTTGTAGGTGGTTGAGTTTATACTGCTAACTAACTTTATACTTCTAAAAATGTCCTCTTAAGGGACTCTCCACTATTTTGGTTTTAGAACTTCCGCAGCATGTCTTTTATCCTGTCTTCCTTCTCTCACCCCAACCGGTCGCGCCAGATGGCCACTCCTCCCTGAGCCTGGTTCTTCTGGAGGTTTCTTCCTGTTAAAAGGGAGTTTTTCCTTCCCACTGTCGCCAAAGTGCTTGCTCATAGGGGGTCATATGATTGTTGGATTTTTCTCTGTATGTGTCTACTTTAGAATATAAAGCGCATTGAGGCGACTGTTGTTGTGATTTGGTGCTGTATAAATGGAATTGAATTGAATTCAATTGAATTGAACTGAGGCAGCCTCTTGGATGAAAGGTCAAATGTCTCCACAAAGTCGAAGAAATCCAGTCACTTGGATGAACTGGTAGTTAACAGGTGGCAAAAGGAATGCTGTTAATAGAGAAACAGCGTTTAGTAGCAAAATATTATGGAGATGAAAATGCAAAGAATTCAATATTTCATTGTACATTTTTGTTGCATGTTTGTGAATGGCAAAACGGTTTGAGAGCAGCGATTAGTTTTACTCCAAAACCTTGCAGGTCCTCACTTGAAATCTGGTTGAGAAAGAATGTAATCTGGATATCTCAGAAAAAATGATATGAATCATAGCAGCCACATGGCAAAAGATCACAGCTTCAAAGTGAAGCATCGCACGACTGTAGTAGTATAATGAAGCAACTCACAGAACAGTGTGTCCTTTTCTTTTGAAGAAATTATTATCACTCAGTTCTTCCAGTTAAACCTTTTGTTTACCCAGATGTCCCATCTAAAATAAAAAAGCACCATGCATATAAAGTATCGTTTTTCTTTTCTCTGTTTAAAGGATGATTTTGATGTGATGATGCCAACCCAGCTTTGACAATGTATGAGGTGATGTCCGGTGACACCCTGTCCTGGAAGGTGCCCAGTCCACGACAAAATGAAACAGAGGCTGGCCCTGAAGAACAATTCTCTGGGGATGGTGGACCTGTCAAAATCCTTAAAGTGTGCTTCAGCACCAACAACAACCTGGGCAAGAATTTCAAGCTGGTGAAATGTGACAACTCCTGGCAAATTAGGGTGAGAATGTAGCCCAGAAAATATGGGGAAGAGAATTTCATTGTCAAAAAAGACGAAAAGGGAAGTGCCAAATCGTGTTTCCGCCACTTAATGTTATAATTTTATCGCTATTACATATTTAAACGAGTTTAAACCAGAAATTTCAATAAATTGAAGGATGACCAAAAATCTTTTCAAAAAGTATTTTTTAAACTTCTTTTTTTCTCCTTCAGGCTATCATTCGTTCAATTCTGGTCAGCGGGCGTTTAGGGCCAAACGTTCAACACGCAGGATGCTATGGCCTCATGCTAAAGCACCTGAAGTCAGAAGAACTTCACTGGCTCCATCCAGACCTGACTGTCGGAGAGGTGGAGAAGCGCTATGAGAGCAATCATCTGGAAGCCGAGTGGAGGTACTGATGGACTATTAGGATATTAATCTTGTAATTAACATATGTACTTTTTGTAAGCTTTATTGTATTGAGTTTTATTTGTAAGCTGATATCTATATTTTCCTTTCGAGCACAGATATGACCTTCGTATCAGATACATTCCTGTGAATTTTGTGGAAAAATTCAAAGATGACAGATCGACCTTTGTGTATTTTTACCAACAGGTAACTGTATTTGTTATCCTGTCATAAAAGCTTCCTGCCTCTATTGTACTTGTTGTTGTTTAACTGATATCCTGTGCATCATTTTAGCAAATCTCGTGTAGAGTGTGTTACTTTAGTTGCTTAAGCCTAGCCAAATTTGCTGCTGCCTTTGCAAGTCGCTTTGCAACCTAACTCTACTAAAGAAGCCTGTTGTCATTGATGACAGATTGGGTTGGTGCTGCAAAGTCAAGTAAAAATCACTCTAGGTGGAAATGGTTTTCTTTTGATTTAAAGAGTCCTGACTGACTTTGTTTGAAGTTCTATTTAGAATTTTATTGTTGGTATTCGCATAAAACTCAAATTTTTGACATGTTATTATAGGTGCGTAGTGATTACATGCAGTATCATGCCAGTAAAGTCAGTGACGGGATGGCATTGCAGCTTGGTTGTTTGGAGATCAGGTGAGTCACTGCATTCCTTACCTCGCTGTGAGTGTGAGGTGACTGAACTGGGTGTATTTACTGTACACTTTCCAATTGTCTCCCTCTTGCAGGCTCTTTCATAACTTAACCCGTGTTGCTGTGCTTTGTATTTAATAGAATGATCAAAAGCTATAGAATACTTAAACTGCTATTTTTATTAATCATTTTGTATCTTTATTCTCACTCTGTTTTCACAGGCGGTTCTACAAAGACATGAATGCAAAAGGTCTTGAAAAGAAATCTAACTTTGAGCTGCTAGAGTAAGTTTTTACTTTCTGTACACTACAAAGAGTTATCGCTCTAATATTACATTAAGGGCTTTTAAATCCAGTTTAACTGGTGTTGTTTAATTACGTTACCCTAAAAGTGACACTTCATGGGTTGTGAACCCTCAGCTTCAAAACATGATTAAAAATGCCTTGAATTAAACTAAAAGACCATTTTTTAAATATTAAATCAGAATCAGAATACCTCATTAATCCCTAGGGAAATTATGTAATACTAAGCAAAAGACAAAGAAAAAACGTCACAGCATGAAGGAAAATCAGGACCAATTCAAACAGGCTGCATACCGGTTGATGCAAGCTCAATATAAAATTTAAATGACATGATGATGATTTAAAAAGCCGATACATTATTATATATTACATTTATTTATTTCTTTGAGACACCCTAAATATGTGTAGCTATTTATTGTTCCTTACCAAAAAGCTTTAACCGAAATTTTTATTTATATTTATTGGCCATTATAAATGCCAGTACCAACAGTTTGACAAACAGCTAACATCAGCAATAGATTGCCTTTCAAGCTCTAGAGTATGTTTTTAATTCTGAATATTCTTCTAAGGTTTTTTGTTTGTTTTACCAATTTAGAAAAGAAGTTGGCCTGGACCTTTTCTTTCCACAGCAACTGATTAACAGCATGAAGGTAAATTTCTCTAAACGTGACTTAGTGTGTCCTACCTAAACAGGCACCCACAATTTATGAGACTTCCTTTGCAAATTAATATTGAGTCACTATTGTGCAAAAGTGCAAGTTTTACCATTTTCAAATCTCTGTGGCTGTGATCCAGCCTAGGCCCCTGCGGAAGATGATTCAGCAAACATTTCAGCAATTTGCAACACTCAAGGAGGATGACTGCATGATCAAGTTTTTTGAGACGCTTAAAGATTTCGTCAGCTATGATGAAGAGGCCTTCCCTTGTGAACTCGTGGTGAGCAGGAACATGATGTTCATCTGGAGCAATGAATCATGTCTTATTCATAAATAACAAAATAGACCTCGTTAAGCTTGTCCAGAACTCCAAGATCTGTAGATTTACTGTTTGAGGTATTAATGTTTCAAATGTTTTTATTTGTGAATAGCAAGGCTGGAGTCTGTCTGTGGAGCTGGTCGTCGGTGGGAGAGGAATTCGCCAACGCACACAGAAGGATTCAGCTGTAAGCGTGATTAAGATTTTGTTAATCTTGCACACAGGTTTAACTTCATAATTTAATCATTGCATTCATTCCTTTTGTGTGGCAGGCTGTGTTTTTAGCTGACTTCAAACAAATTAAGAAAGTACAATGCATATCGCAGAACGATGGCAAGGCTCTCCTAAATCTTGACATAGAGGGCGCGAAGCAAGTAAGTGTAATATTCCTCCCTATAGTTTGAAATATTAGGGAATGTCACTCAATAGCTTCCTTTGTTAGGTACACCTCGTTGGTATTTGATTGGACTGTCTTTTCTCTTCAGCACTCCCTCGAGTCTTTGTGGCACAGATTTGGGAAGGTGCTGGAAACATTGCTCAGAGATTTTGATCCATATTAACATCACAAAGTTAATGCAGATTTGTCGGGTGCACATTCATGATGTGAATCTCGCATTTCACTGCTCTAGTGGATTAAGATCTGAGGCCATTTAGTACAGTGAACTCATTGCTATGTTTAAGAAAGCAGTGAGCTTTGTGACATGTTGTGTTTCATCAGAAGATGGGTACACTGTGGTCAGAAAGGCATGGGCATGGTTAGCAAATGTGTTGGGTGTTGAAACTATGTTCAGCTGGTGCTAGATCAACATGTACCAAGAAAAGTTTCCCCCACACAATTACAGCATCACCAGCAGCATGAACAAGGCAGGATACATTTATGCTTTTATGTGTTTTAGACCGAATTCTGACCCCCACTAAGCAAATGTTGCAGCAACATTAAAGATTCATTAAACAAGTATTTTTTCCTATCTTATGTTGTCCAGTTTTGGTGAGCTTGTGTGAATTGTAGCCTCAGCACATAGTGTGGTCTCCTGCTGTTGTAGCCCATCTGCTTTAAGGTTCGATGTCTTGTGCATTCAACACCTACTTGTGCCGTTCTATCAACTCGAACTCTGGTGATTTCCTTCTGACTTCTAGCGTCAACCAGGCATTTTCGTCCAGAGAACTGCTGCTCATTGGATATTTTCTCTGTTTGGACCACTCTCTGTAAAGTTCAGTGTGTAAAATACTCAGACCAGCACGCTGAGCACCAACAGCCATGTTGGTTGGCTGATGAGTTATTGGTATTTTCTAAACTGGCCATTCAGTCTATGTATTTTTGTGACATGCCATTGTGTCCTCATTGATAGCGTCTGACCATCAATGTGGCCACGGTCGCTACGGCTGAGAACATGATTGATCTTATTGACGGGTACTGCCGCTTGGAAAACAACACAGATGAAAGTGTTATCCACCGACCAAATAGAGGTGTGTAAGATTTATCTATTAAATAAAGGGCAACATATTGTTTTTAAAGATTGACCATTGTCTTAAAAGCTGTTTGAAATATATTCTTAAAAGTCAATCTGGATTTTCATTACTACTTCCTATCCTAGATGCCAATGCAAGAACCTCCCTACCTGAAATTCCTACTGGGTAAGTGGCTGTTTTACTGACTTATGCAGTCAGTGCTCTAATTTGAACATTTCTGACTTTGGCTTTCCCCCATTTTGTCTTTTCCTTGGAGCAGCAGAGAGACGAGCTCGCTCAGACACAGTATGGGTGAGCTCAGAATTTTAACAACCTATGCTGTACACTTTTTAATAGTTAAAAACCAAATTCCTTTTAATAGTGACGTTATTATGAAGACAATAAAAATGAGATCTTTTGCATTTTTAGGTTCAGATATCTACTGTGAGATTGATGAAAGGCCAAAATCAGGTTCGGAAAAGTCTATATTCAATTCTGTTACAGGATCATACCTGTGAAAACTCACTTTTTAATGTTCACTGTTACTGTTGCTCTGCAGTTGTGAAATACGGCATTGACCGAAATGACATTGTTCTCGGCCGAATCCTCGGCGAGGGTTTTTTTGGGGAAGTCTACGACGGAGTATACAAAAAAGCTGTAAGTTTAAAGGGTTTAAGCGCGGTGTGTTACAGAGCATCTATAAAATACATGATTGCATTAGAAATAAATGGCAGCACGCAAAGTGAATGTGCAGTAACATGTGTTTAATTGGACAGAATGGTGAAAGAGTTAATGTGGCAGTGAAAACCTGCAAAGACTGTTCACCTGACGTGATGGAAAAATTCATGAGTGAAGCAGGTACGCAGAGAAAAAGATTTCTAAAACAGCTGCTACGTTCACCACAACTGTGCCAGCAGTAACTGACAGAGTTGTCCTGATAAGTTGTGATGTTTGTGTTTGTCAGTAATCATGAAGAACCTCGACCATCCCCACATCGTCAGACTGATTGGAATCATAGAGGAGAATCCCGTGTGGATTGTCATGGAGCTTTATCAGTATGGGGAGGTTAGTCCTCATTTCCTGATTGGTTATAGAAAATATGCATTTAATATATGTTCTTTTTTCTTTTTAAACTAGTGTAGCTTCTGGATGCCACAGCAGATGTCGCACATGTGAATTCCTGACTGATTAAACGCATTATTGACTTTCTTGCAGCTGGGACACTACCTGGTTCAAAACAAAGAAAAGCTGACAAATACAACCTTAGTGCTGTTCAGCCTGCAGATCTGCAAAGCTCTCGTCTACCTCGGAGGGGTTAACATGGTACACAGGTACATTTTTTTCTCTTCTTAATTAAAAAATGAATGCTTTTATTCAACAGAAAGGTTACAGTGTTATAAGCTCTGCCTCCTTTGAGCATAAATGATCATGGTCTGACATAAAAGTAGCACCAGCTTAGGCGGGTATTTCAGATATCCTTGTCCCCAGCATCACTTTCCAGTTCCTCCTGGGGAATCCCGAGGAGTTTCCAGTCCAGGAGGGATTATATATCTCGACTCTCGACAGTCGAGATATATAATCCCTCCTGTGGCTTCTGGGTCTACTCGAGGGTCTGCTTCTAAAATGTAATCCACACTTTCAGCTTAAGAATTACAGCCATTTTTACACATAGTCCTCCATTTCCAGAAGTTCAAGTAGTGACAAGCAGTTTGATGGCCAGGTGAGGCATGCTTCTTTGTTAATTCATGGCAAACAAAGCGGACATAATATCTCAAGTTGATTCAAAGAGTTGGATTTGTATTGTTGGGTTTTCTCCCTCAAGGCATCCTACTCAGTCGCCTTTTGATTGAAAGTGGGTGCCACGCAGGCAACACAGTTGGTCTGCAACTATTTGCAATCGGTCCACCAGCTAAAAAATTGAATGCAGCCTTTTTTCCTAGTTGCAAGGAGAGGAGCCTACCGTCGTATTTTAACTCTAGTGTGACTGAGTGATGAAGTCGTCACATTTTGGAAAAACTTTTTATTTAATCTTAAAACATTGAAATGAGGAAAGTTGTACTGAAACAGCAGAACACCATGTTCCATTGAGTTGTGTCTGCAGACTGTTTAAGTGCACAATTTCAGGTTTTAACATGCATTATTTACATTTCCCCTGAATCTTGCCTACATTATCCACCTGTACCAACATAAATATCAACCTTTCCTCCAATCCTGTCCGCTCACAGAGACATAGCAGTTCGGAATATATTAGTCGCCAGTCCGGACTGTGTGAAGCTTGGAGACTTTGGTCTATCGAGGTACATAGAGGATGAAGAATACTACAAAGGTAAAAGAGACACTCATGAACTAACACAAATGTTTCATGCAATAAACATAAAATATCAGCTAGATTTATAAAATACTTTAACTGTAAACGCTTCTGTTATGTTTTTCCTACATTTTGATCTTGTTCACATTATTGTTTTAAGTCATGTACGTAATAATTTTGACCACAATTTTAGATTAAAGGATCTACACAGTTAAACCACAGTCTGTTATGTCTCCTTGTCAATAGAAAAATAAAAGAATATTTAAAACAAATACACAAATTAATCAACTTATTTGGAAAAATCTTTAAAAAACATGGCTTTGACTATCTTGACTATAATGCAGTGTGCTAATTTCTTTGCAGCATCTGTGACCCGATTACCAATCAAGTGGATGGCCCCAGAATCCATTAATTTCAGGCGTTTTACCTCAGCTAGTGATGTGTGGATGTTTGGTGAGCTTGTTACGCATTTACCTTCAACAGCACGGTGACATTTTGAGGGTTTGGTGCACAAGAGACTAAGAAACACTCACACATAGAAAAAGGTCAGGTTACTGGTTAATAATCAACCGAAACAAGGGCTACACAGTTTTATGACGAGGCAGGGATTATTTAAGATGATATGGCTCTACATTACAGATAACGTGCACACAAACACACATAACAGTGGACTGTTATTCTTCCTTTCTTTGTTTTGCTTTTTTAGCTCAAACACTGATGGTTTACATGGGGGAATTTTAAGCCTCAGAAGGCTCAATATCCCAACCTAACAGCCTTTCATGTGTATTTACTCCTAGTGCTTTTACAAAAGTACTGAAACACTGGCATCCTCTGACCTTTGAGGCCTAAGAGAGTGAGGAATTACCTTTATGATGCCTGACTATTTGATATCCTCCCCTAAGGTAAATCAGTTTTTCTAAAACATAAACAAACACAAGGCCCAGGCCTTGTGACCCTGAATAAGCCTGACAAAGACTCCAATCTGGCCCACTGGACGACTTTGGAAAATGTGAAGCAGGGCATAAATTTTAGCCTTTTCCTTCCTACTGATAAAGACCATGGCCATTCACACTAAACCAATGCAAATAAGTAATAGAGTTCCTGCTTTTTCATTATATGCTATAAAATTTATGATTTTTACAGCTCGTCCCCGGAAAAAAAAAGATATATCCTGTTAATTGATTTTTAAAAAGTTACGTTTTCCAATTCCAGGTCAGTCTGTGCAGTTTTCTGTAATTTTCACATTTATCTCTTACAATTTAAGCCCAAAGCAGCCATATAATGACTAAAAACTGATAGGTGCTGTTGAAATTGCACTTCTTTTTCATGATTAAATATATTAGAGATTAAATGTGTAGTTAAATATCTTTACAATGACAGAAAAGGGAGTTTCTCTCATCCGGCCCACTTAAGATCAAACTGGGCTGTATGTGGCCAACAATGTAAAATGAATTTGTTCTGCACTGTGTGTTTTCATGCACTGAATTCAACCATACTTATGATTTCCATTATGAATTTTTAAGCATGAACTAAACACTATTATTGACCCAGATCTGTAATATTTTCTCACAAAATACATCTTATTTAGTTCATGTATTTCTTTTTGCAACAGTGACTGATACAACTGTGGACATAAAGTGGACTGAAGGCTGATATAGCTAAAATAAAGCTATAGGATATGCATTAAAAACTTGAGATATATTACCATACCATAATTTATTTATATATCACTTTATTATAGCACTATATTAGGTAGATTCTGACCCAACAGCTGCTTCCTGTCGGAGAGCCATGGATTGTTTTTAAGTACAAGAATGAAATATTCTATTTTACACGGCTTATTGTAAAATAAAGCAAAATAAAGCTTTTTGAGCTTCATCTGGTGGAAAAATAACTTTTTTGAAAACTGCAATTAATGAAAATAATCAAAAACATGAATAATGAATAGTTATAATTATTACTAACTCCATTACCAAGCACCACAATGACTGCTTCAGGTGGCATTTGTTTGTCTTTGTTTGCTATTGTCAATGCGTTTAATTTCATCCTTATTGCCTGATATTTTCTATTTGTAGTCTATTACACAATCTGAAAATGAATAATGAACTGGAGGGTGAACATTCCCAAGCTTATTTTTGTTTCTGTGTTGTTTTCTAGCTGTGTGTATGTGGGAGATAATGAGTGGTGGACAGCAGCCGTTTTTCTGGCTTGAGAACAGAGCTGTGATCAACCAGCTGGAGCAAGGCATCAGACTGCCCAAACCAGATAACTGCCCTCCTGCCCTCTACTCACTCATGACCCGCTGCTGGTCCTACGACCCCAGTGAAAGACCCAGTTTCACTGAGTTGGTTATGAAGATCAGGTAATTCTTTATGCATTATTAAAAGAAGTGATTATGAAGAATACAAATGGATTGAGATCCTTTAATTAAGGCTTGGTCAGTGGGCCCAATCTTTCTCAGTTGAAGTTTGTGATTATCTGCATAAGCAGATATTGGCCTCATAGTGCTATGTTAAAAAAAAGGTTTATTTTACTCATTTCTAGTTTCATATTTCTATTCTTGACTCCACTAGAGAAGTTTTTTTTTTTTTTAATTTTATATTCTTGTAGCCCATCACTTTAGCCATTAACTGAAGCAATCATTGGCTTCTGATTGGCTACAAGTTTGTAGTAGTCTGAATCTTGAGCAATTGGCTCATAGGGATTACATGATGATGACATCATGATTAATATGAGAATATATCCTGTCTATATACATGTGATGGAAAATAAGGAAAACCATCAACCCTTTACTGTGTAGTTAGGTTCATAATCTGTTAGACAAAGACACCATCATACTTCTGAATTTTCAACAACAGTAAAACTGTTAAAATCCAAAGTTGTTGGATTTTAAATCAGACATAATTATTTCCATGGGTAAAAAAACAACTTTACATCATCTAACCAAGTCAAGAACACTGTTAGGGACGTGGGTGTATCACTGTCCCAGTCAAGAGACGTAGACCTCAGTGGAAATAGACAAGGTGCAAACCACTGGTTACACACATCTGTTTCCATGACTAGAACCACATCATAATCCAAAGCCTCACAACAGCTGTCAAACATGGTGGAGACAATGTTCTGGCATGGGCATCTGTGGTGGCCAGTGGAGCTCAGTCACTAGTGTTTATTAATGATATGACTGTCGATAGAAGAAGCAGGATGAACTGTGAAGTGTACAGACCTCAGATTCAGCCAAATGCTGCAAAACTAATCAGTAGGCAAATGGATTATGACCCAAAGCAAATTCAAATTCAAATTCAAATTTATTTGTCACGTACACAGTCATACACAGTACGATATGTAGTGAAATGCTTGGACAACTGCTCGTGACCTAAAGAAAACAAAAAAGGAAAAGGCTATGAATAAGAAAGGAAATAAATATGAAAAATTAAAAAGGGTCAATTTAACTAGGAAAGCATATGTTGGGTCTGTGTTTCCACAGGCCCCACTAGTTTAGAGACTTATTCCTCATGAAGAACACAAGACAAAACAGAACATCTTCAACCAGTCTTTAACTCGCTAACGAGGAAAGGCTTTGGTCAGAACCAGGCTATGGAGCTTAATGCTCCTCACCTATCTCTAGCCCAAGTCCTTCAAAGAGTAGCTTCCCTCGCAGCTATTTATTCCCATGATAGTTACAGTTTACACAATACAACACAACACAAGCACCTCCCACCGTAAAACCCCCCAATGGTTCTAAGATAAGGCACTGTGTGTGTGTGTGTGTGTGTGTGTGTGTGTGTGTGTGTGTGTATGTGTGTGTGTGTGTGACCTCCTGCTCACCAGAAGGATCATAAAAGCAGGAAGCTTACAACACAAGAAACAGATCTTCCAGATAGAATGTATCTACAATAAAACCTCAGAGTGGCTGGAGAGGTGGTCAGGATCAGAGGAATCTCTTTGATCCTACTGCTTGAACTAAGACTTTACAAATTTAAGAAACACAGTGACAACATTCAACAATTTGACTTAACAGCATACTACAAAAACAACCCAAGTATTTCTCAAAACAAAAAGATTGGATATATTTTGTCTGTGGCCAAGTCAGTCAAAAGAGCATATTTTCAGTTACTGGAGATAAAAGTGAATACATAGCATCTCAAAGTAGGTTAAATAGCATTTTTTGATGTCCATGGGTTCTAAACTTCAGGCACTGACTGCAAAGGATTTTTACACAGCCCTTAAAAACATTATCTTTAACTTAGATAAAACAGTCCGATTATTTTTGAGTCTCTGAAAATAGAGGACACCGGATGAAATTGGCCGTAATTCTCAAAAGGGTCATGTAAAATCTGTGTAAAACTCTTTGAGTTAAAAGCTGAAAGTCTAGACTTAAATGCCAACTTGATGGTTTGATGTAAAACAATAACTGGGGTGGTGCATAAAAGGAAAATGACAAAAAATGTATCTTTGTCTCGCAAATTATGGACTTAGTTCTAATAATTCACTGGGTTTTCAGAGCTGGCTTGACACAAATAAAGTTGCTACATTATTTAGTGACTAACTGAAACTACACGTTAAGTTTTTGTGAACGCATTACAAAGGCATGATGTAAAATGTGTCTCAAATTTAACAGTGATGTCCACAAGATGGAGAAGGAGCAGGAAGCGGAGAGAGAGAGAGACAGAGTGCGTTCCACCAAATTTTTCGAGTCCAAGTTCAACATTGACCCCCCGCCTAAGGTATAAATTATTTTTAAGTTTACCTACTGCTCAGTCTTAAAATTTGGTTGTAACAAATGACATTTTTATAATCTTTTACATTTCCTGAAGCCTTCAAGAATGAAACCAGCCCGGTTTGGGAACACACTCAGTATTGGTCTGCACATTCAGGTACTTTTAAGCAACCTCTAGACACATCCTTTGAGGTAGCTTTAATTTTTTTCCATATATAAGTGTGTGTCTGTTTGTATCTGTGCAGCTCAATGAGGCTCTGTGTGCCAGCTCACCTGACCTAGCCAGCCCATGTGACTATCAGTCTCCTGTCGACTCCAGCAACACTCTCGCACTACCTGCCAAGTCGCCCCGGCGCCGCAGCATGGGGGTAAGAGACACTAAGCACTTCCTTTAAAGGTTTAGCTGCACAACCTACTAAAGCACTGTATTATACTGTGTCGAACGAGGATACTCATGTGATTGTTTTAGTAACATTGTAATTACACTTCTCCATCGTTGTACTTGTAGGAGAACGAGTTTTTCAGAGTGGAACGCAACACCGAGGAAGACGCCCAGCTCCTGTGGCAGAGGGAGAAACACCAGATACATGAAACGCTCCGCAAGCAGAAAGAGCAGATGATGGAGGATAAAAAGTGGCTGAAAAAGGAGGAGAGACTGCTGGTGGGGAACAGAGCATCCTTTACTTTTGTCAATCCCCTCTCTGTGTCTCTGTCCTCCTCTGGGTCCGAATGCAGTGTAGCTGTGAAGGCTACATGGAATGAGGCACCATTAAATAATACCAACCTACTTGTCCATCCAAAAAGCCCCACTAGTCTTAAATTGAATGTGCCCTTGATAACAGTTCCAAAGAGAGGGTCTATATCTCTGTTGTATGAAATGAACCTGCCTGTTTCTTTTCAGGACCCCATGGGACTAGAAGATACTGCCAATCCAGAGGTAGGTGTGCTCCTGTACAGAGTGTAATTTTAATTACAGGCAGTTTAGTGAATCAATTTAGTTACAATGGAGACATAATTTTTTTCAGATACCTAAAATACAAACAAAGTAAATTAAATGTAAAGTAAAGTAAATGTTTGGGGTTTTTTTTTTACATTGTTGTCAGTCCAGTTGTGACTGTTTGTGATCACTGAAAAATGAGCTTCGTCATAGGTCACACTTCCTGCAGGGATCAGTATAAACCACTATTAGTCAACTTAGTTTAAATCTTTTATTAGATATTTTATTAAATAGACTTCAGGTGCATAAGTTTCTATCTATCATGCCATTGTCTGATGTACGGTGGCCCTGTGAGGCCAAACGGACTGTAAGAAAACACCAGCAATAAGAAAAGTGCTGCAAAACCACACAAAACACCCACGGAAATAGGAAAAACGGAAACGAAAAAACAGATTTCCAAAAGCACAAGGGAAGGTTTTCTGGGGAGACAATAACCCGACAGACCAGTTGCAGAAACCAAAATATGCTAGTGTGTTTTAATCTCATGATTAATGTATGGATTTTTAGGCTAATAATTAGGCTAACACACTTACCGCTCACCTTTTCTTTGCGATAGATCCTCCACTTCTTTTAAGAGTCTCCCAGCACAAATCTTAGCATAGTTTGGTTCCTGCAACTGGTCCGTCGGGTTATTGTCTCCCCAGAAAACCTTCCCTTGTGCGTTTGGAAATCAGTTTTTGCCTATTTATGTTTTCGTGTTTTCTATTTCTGTTTTCTTTTTCCTATTTCTGCTTTTTCTATTTCCGTTGTGTTTTGTGTGCTTTTGCAGCGTTTTTCTTATTGCTGGTGTTTTGCAGTCCATTTTGTTAGGTATGCTGGATTACACAGATGGATTACGTGGCAGAAACACACACGGACGCAAAAAAGTTTGTGATGCAAGCTTTATATACACGAGTGGGGGGAATATTTACAAGGGAAGGGGCTATATACAGTGATGGATAAAAATGTGCCAGGAGATAAACACCGAGGAGATGAGACGGAGCCGAAGTATGCAGGTAGGCAGCAGACGGACCGGAGCTACCTGACAACAGGGAACAAAACAGAGCTTATGGCGTACCGTTGATAGCCGAACGTTAAACACAAGTGGACGGGGAGAGTTGGAGAGCTTACTTGACCACCCAAACCACAGCCGCTGCGGTGATCGCCGCCTGATGGTACGTAGCACTCCGTCGCGGATCCACAATAGCCAACACAAAATCCTAGGTAGGCAGGCAGGCGATGGAACAGGCTAAGACAAAGAGAAGCAGGCGAAACATGGATCCTTTAAAACATACAGCTCCACAGCGTAAAATCAACAGATGCAGCCTGTGCTGACTCGTTACCACTTGTGACAGCGACAATACTCCGACACCAGACGTCCGTGACTCTGCTCCCTAAAAGCGCTCACTGATGACGTCCGATGCGTCGCAGGTGTGCTGGAATGCCATCAAGCCCCGCCTCGCCTACCTACAACCAAAAGGAAAACAAAACCCAAACAACAACAATACACCTACCCACCACCTCCTAACACATTTGGCCTCACAGGGCCACTGTACTAAACTACTATACTACAACTAAAGCTTTACTACATATTTGTATCACCAAAACTACTATAAAGGTCCAGAGCCGCATAAAATAAACACATGATATACGTTATTACATTTTTAATTATTATATATTTAATATTAATAAAATATTTATATATAAAGTGTTATTATAACCCTAGAAAATAATGTATGTTTGTGTCATTTGACTGTTATTTTCTTTGATGAGGCATCCACATGATATATCCTGCAAAGCCTTTCCCCTTTTTCTTAATTTGAAATATACATTTATGACAGGAAGTGTGTTATTTAAGAGTATTGTCACTTTAATTAAGCATTTAAAGTTTAACAGTATTAAAAGGCTAATTTATCAAGTCTAGATGATGTGCAGTGTTTAACAAATTAATTAGATGACCTGTCATAAAGAAAACATGCAAATATTTTAGAAATCTGTCAAAAAATTGTTAAAGCTGAAAGTGACATTCTATGTGCACGTTTGAGGCAGCATACTGGACTTCCCTGAGGAGTCAAATTAATCAGGCATAACATTCAACCACTAAAATGAATTTTCCTGTTCATGAATAACTGACATCTTAATCAAAGAATAATAATGTCCCTTTAGAAACGAGCACCTCCCTGCTTTTTATGAAACAGTACATTTAAAAATTAATGGATAACGAGAATCATTTAATTTTAGCATTAAAAATATCAATTTGATTAAACACCTTGTTCACACTGGTGTAATAATCAATACAGAAACACAAAAAATGATTTTGGTAATTACCAATACCGTTAATTTAGGGCAGCAGGGGCATAAACCTAATACTGGGTTTTTAAGCGCTTTTCTCTGCTTAAACTAACCAGCTGATTGGTCTCATATAACTATCAGCAGCATCAATTATTATGATTACTTTTGTGCGTTGTTGTCAATACATAATGCGAGCTGTTGATTAGAAAGTGTAGAATTGTAAAAATTCCTCATCTCGTCCTCATGAGATCCTTCTTTTGTTCTTTTAGCCGGCTAACATCGAGATTGGTAAGCACTCAAAGCAATTCACAGATTCACATCTAAAATGATCTAAAGATGTTCCTTCGCTCCTTATGTATTTGATCTGCTATTTCTCCTCATCTGTCATATTTTTCATCTTTCTGCCATACAGCAGTGCCTGAGAAGCCGCCACGACTCACAGCAAAGGTAAGCAGATTTAGTTTTCTTAAAATTATTTTTAGGCCATAGAAAAACATCATTTAATTTAATAGCTTTGATTTTTGGATGAAAAATTATTCATAATTTGTCCTTTTTTTTGAACGGGCATCGATGCCACTGTTTTATCTAAGTAAGTGTCTTGTGATGTTATTTAGTATTTCAGTTCTTAAAACCTATTTACTCCTTTTTCAGCCTGCGCCCACAGCTGAGCTTGACCGCACAGATGACAAAGTATATCACTGCGTAATGGACTTGGTCAAAGTAGTCGTCCAGCTCAAGAATGACATCGCTGGGCTGCAGCCAGAGCAATGCATTACCCATATCAAGGTACACTGAGACAAATGAACTGCTTTGCACTTCAGTGTTACAGTTTGTTGCTGCTTTAATGCCACATTTTGAAATGCAAAGACAAAGCTCCTGAGTCATTTCTGTATTGATTTCTGCCCACAGTCTGTTGGGATGGCATTAAGAGATTTAATTAGCAGTGTGGATGAGATACTGCCCACGTTACACGGGTCTGTGAGGACTGAGGTACAGTATGACAGCATTATTTTATTATTTCATTTCCTTTCTGTGCATTTTTATCCCTTTAAACACAAACAAAGCAAAAACTATACAACTATCCCTTTAAATCCCGAACCATGAAAAAATTGCCAGAAAATTCAATTTTCTTTTTAAAAATAGTGTTCGGTGAACCTCCTGACATAACAAAGAACATTAAATATGATTTTAAATATATGCATTTTGATTTATATAATATTTGCTACAAAACATTTTTTTCAGTTTATTTCTTGAAACTTTTTACTTTAAAAAAATCGCACTGATGTAGAAGTCACAAAAACTCATCAAATATGATACACTTGCCTTTAAAGTTTACATTTTTGGAGGGGGACACCCAGAATCCATATTTTTGCATCACAAAAATACTGACGCAACGCCAGATTTCCTCAGCCGAAGAGCTGGCAAAACGTAAAACTCAGTCATCAAAGCGCCAATCTAAACGACTGATCCATTGGTCTTCTGTAATATCGCAGATCGAAGGCACCCAGAAGCTGCTGAACCATGACATGGGGGAGCTGATCAGCAAAATGCGGTTGGCTCAGCAGAATGCCATAACCTCTCTAAAGGAGGAGTGTAAGAAACAGATGCTGGCTGCCGCACACACTCTGGCTATGGACAGCAAGAACATGTTGGATGCTGTGGATCAAGCAAGAGTCAGGGCCAATTTAGCAAAGCCGGCTCCCCCCTAAAAGACATTAGATTTTTTTTTTTTCAGTTTCACATCAAACTAAATAGGGACTTCTTTTTTTTTTCTTAATATGTGAAAGTCAAAAATAACATTTGTGCATTGTAAAGCATGCATTTTTAGTTGGATCACATCGATCAATCAGTGAAATGAATCCTGCAGCATCACCGGTACTTTGGATAGCCACTGTCACGTTAATGAGAGTTTAGTTTAAATGTGATGCTACATATGGATGCATGTGTATTTTTAGGTAATGCAATAATACAGAAATGTGTCATTTTCCTTTTGCGGTCCCCTTGCATCATGTTTAGGATGTCAGTTATGCTAAATTTTAAATGATAACTGTACCTGTGTGTGATTGGTGAAGTGTTGACTCAGATATTTGCTTTGAAAGTTGTATTTGTAAATATAAAATGTGTTGCATGGGAAATGTTTCATGCAAAAAAGAAAACACATGTGAACAGTTTACTTTTGTCAGTAGTGAAATGTAAATATAGCATCAATGGCGTTTTGTTGTCGTCTTTGGTTGGCTGTATCGCACAAAGTCATGGGAATTAAAATCCACCGACCAGTGAAGGAAGCTCCCAAAAATCATATCCACGACAGATCGACCTGGTTTCACTTAAATCCAACCAAGATTGTAGGATAAGTAGCGAATTTTGTGAACGCTGAAAACTGCCTTTAAAATGACAAACACGACGTGGAGCTTAAGCACAGTTTGGCTGAAGAGTCATTAGGTGATCAAATTACTGCAAATTCTGAGCCATACTCTAGAAGGATGAGTGATTCTAGTAAACTGTAGAGGGAGGAGTGGATGTGTGCCTTGGCTGGATGAGATAAAAATGACCATATTAAAAGGTTAGTTGGCCATTTAAGTGGCATGACTCACACTAAACCAATGAACTAAAGAGCACAGTATTATCCTCACAAAGACCCAGCAATTCATTGTTGTCCTCTGTTAGGGACATGAGTCTGAGACCTCTGCATCAACCACAATTTATGCATCTGAGTCATACTTTCATTCCCAGTCCTTTGTAGTGGACAGTAGGACTTACCAACTTCCATTTATAAGTGAGACGAAGAGAATTTTACCCAGAATTGTAGACAGGGTCTCAGGCGCATAGCTGTCTGGGGATGAAGTGTAGGAGGGCCAGGTATTAAAGCAGAAAGGTGAAAGTTCAAAGCACCTACCAGCATTCGAGAAGCGTCACTGTCCAGTTTTACATCGCCACAGACTGAGGTTGCCAACCAAAGAAGAATCAACAGATATATTTCAAGACAAAGATTAAACTATTTGGCCACAAAAGCAAGAGGTATTTTTGGAGGCATCAAGGTGAGGCTTTTCAAACCTAACGACACTGCATCAACTGTCAAGCATGGTGGTGGTAGTATCATGCTCTGTAGCTGTTTTGTTGCCAGTGGTACTGGTGTGTTGCACAAAATGGATAGCCAAATGAAGGGGGATTACCTCAAAATTCATTAATCCGCTAGACCAGTGGTTCTTAACCTGGGTTCGATTGAACCCTAGGGGTTCGGTGAGTCAGTCTCAGGGGTTCGGCAGAGCCTCCGCCGTGACATGCATGGCTCATTTTGTGCACCAGTAAAAAACATATCTATGTCTTGAATTTCAAAAAAAAATATCATATTTTATTTTTCACTAAAGAGGGGTTCAGTGAATGCGCATATGAAACTGGTGGGGTTCGGTACCTCCAACAAGGTTAAGAACCACTGCGCTAGACGGTTAAACTTGGACACAGTTGAGTGTTTCAGCAAGACTGGTTGTGGAATAGGTAATGCAGGCTAACACTGAGCTTCTGGAATAGCTTTCCCAAAGCCCCAACCTCATCAACTGAAAATTTGTGGATTATGCTTAGAAGCCGCGTCTATGCAAGGAAACCAACCAATTCAAATGGCTTCTGTCGGTTCTGCAAGGAAGAGTGTTCAAGTATTCAGTCACAATTACGCCAGAAACTTGTTGATGGCTATCAAAAGTGTCTGAGGTGCAACTCTCTAAGGGACATTTCACCAATTATTAGTGGAAGTGCATATATATTTAAACCTGTATGTATATTTTTGACTGTGGATTAGAGAAAACATGAAATAAATTCAAAGATCTGCACCCAATTCTTGTTTTTTAAAGTCATGAAAGATGTATGCTGTATAACCCCCCCACCCATCCCGGAAGAAGAACAATTAAAAAAAAAAAAATCATTAGAAGCCAGCATTACCTTGAAATTCATGCCCATGATGACTGTATGTAAACTTCTAAATACCACTGTATAATTATCTACATAATGAGGTCATCTTAAAGCACAAGGAGATAGGAACATTTACATATATTTCAAGTCTTTACTGATGATCATTAAGTGTAGTTTCAGAGTCAGTTCTTTTATAAAAGAATACAAAAAATACTGTATAAGAAATTGTTTTTTTTTTTCAAAGGTCAGTAAACTGCGTGCAGACAAATTTTCAAATTTGTTTCATGGGTTTTTATTGTATAGTACGCTCAATCAAAAATACTACAATTGTTGCAGCATCGCCAGAAGGAAAAAACCTGTGCTGATGCATTTTTTGTCTAAACCAAATCACCCCAACGTGTATCCAACATAGTCTATAATAATGGGTGTTCATCCCACCATACACAAAGAGAACAGTGTCATCAACAACTTCTAATCTGATAAAAAGCAACCCAGATGGCATTGTTTACATATTTAATTCTCCCTATTTTTTTAAACGTTCACTGGTTTACCAGTATCATGGCACCTTGAACGGATTGTGATAAATTTACATGCATTTGTTGGCTCCAGTGGATGATAATAAATCTTGCAACGCAGACTAAGTTCTTCATTTTTCAGTTCATGACTGGAAACCTTAAAAAGTAGCAAATGAATTCAAAACTTCATGAAGCAGTTTTGAGCATCACTACTGACCAATGGTGGCAAATTAAATGGAAAATGATTATATTTAGTCATTTGTCCAAGATCCCCTTTGGAGCAGCCAGTCCAGTTACCCCTGCTAAAATCAGACTAGGGATGCACTGAGGAGTATATCACATTTGAATGCCCATTTCTTGAAGGATTATTCACCACCATCCAGAATATGTGGTGAAAGAAAACTTTGCTTAGAATCAAAGAGAACAGATTCATGACAAATATTGTTAAAATACAACTCAAATGTAGAATAGGCTCTAGTACTTAGTTTACAGGTGACAGCCTTCAGTGGCGTTAAGGTCAGGAAGGTGAATTTGTACATGTGGTTTAGCAGTCCACACTCTTGTATTGCTAATGTTTGCTGATGCATTTTCTGGACATATCAATGGTCAGACAAAAAGACAGACAGATAACCATGAAGTAAAGAGCATGAAAATAAGACGAATTTAAAACAAGCTTGTTTTCTTAATGTTTTAATCTCCATCCTTGAGCCTTTTACAACAAGCTAACATTGGGATGATAAACTGAGTTTGATTCAGAGTTTGACTTCTGCTAAGACAGTAAGATGACAAACAGCTTTCACTGATCCCCCTGCTATCAGTGAATGCAATGTTATTAAGTTGTTGAGTTTTAAGCTGCAATCCCTGAAACTATAGGAAAGAAAAATATGATCACTGTGACACCCTACTAAGACAGCCGTTGGCACTATATATTTAACTAGCATGTTATGCTAACATGCTAAAAAGTGATTAACATTTGCACATTAAAATACCAACATTAGCACAGTTTTCAACAGCCATGTTAACTTTAGTGAATGTTAACATGCAAATGTTTGCATTCAGGTCAAAAACAACCTGAGAAATGTTACAGATGATGCTGAAGGAGTAAACCTGAGGCTGACAAAGTGCATCTGAGATGAAACTTGAGCCAAGACTTTATAGCTAACAGTAGGTTACTGAGTCTGATCTTCCCTTAAAAATGTAGATTGTAGTTGATTTTTATCCAACTGGGAATAAGAATCTGAAAATAGCAGAGTTGTCTCCACTATTCATAAGTTATATTTGGTGACGTGTAAAGAGCACAACGGCCTTTTGAGGACACCTGGGTTGCACCGAGTTACACAAAGTTGAGTCAGATTACCCGACTTGAAGAAGAGTTCAGCTACACTTTAAAGTATCTTTCAAGAGGAGGTGACTGTTAATTCAACCCTTTCCCAGAAGCCTTAAATCATGCCGGCTAGCCACGGTGGCAAGAACAGACCAATTGTCCCAAGCAGGCAGACAATAATGAACATCCACAGGAAGATACGGTCAATCACCATAGCAACATACTTCCAGTCTTCTTTCACCTGTGCAGAAAGAAGTAACAGAGAAGGTGGGGAGAACAAGAACAGAAATAATATCATGAATTTAAATAATAATTCACATCATGGGTGGTATTGTTTGCTATGAAAAATATGGTTCATAAGAAAAACTACTCATCACACAAGCTATGTCATATATTCATGCACATTTCTGCACACTTTTGCTGACCTGTTCCTTCTATTTTCTTCAGTCAATGTGATTTGCTACAACCTGTCTGTAACCAATCAAACTTTTAAACAGTTCTTTCTTAGCTGCTCCCAACAGTAATTTCAGTGTGATGTTAGGCATATAATGGGATTTAGCTCCATGCATTACTGCTCCATGTATCTGCCCTTGAAGTTTAATATCTGTCTCCAGAAAAGCTCTCTTCAGTCACTCAGCTGCCAAAGCCAGTTTTTATACCTCTTCAGTAACTTCCTATATATGACAATAAAAAGAAAAGTTGTATTTTTTTTTAATTTAAAAGTTACTTTTCAGAATCAGAATCAGAATCAGAATACTTTATTGATCCCTGGGGGAAATTATTTTTTGTTACAGTGCTCCATTTTAAACCAACATTAAGACAAGACAGACAATACGCTAACTAAGAATAGTACAATATATACATATATATACATACATACATACATAAGTCACTTATAAATAAATATTTGGAAAAGAAACATGTGTAGTTGTAGCAGCAAACAGTGTGTTAAGTGGATGCGTTGTACAGGGAGATGGCCACAGGCAGGAATGATTTCCTGTGTCGTTCAGTGGTGCTTTTCGGTAATCTCAGTCTCTCACTGAACGAGCTCCTGTGACTGACCAACATGTCATGGAGTGGGTGGGAGGTGTTATCCAACATTGTCTTTATCTTGGACAGCATCCGCCTCTCCGACACCACCTTGAGGGAGTCCAGCTCCATCCCCACAACATTGCTGGCCTTACGGATCAGTTTATTAAGTCTGTTGGCATCTGCGACCCTCAGCCTGCTCCCCCAGCATGCAACAGCATAGAGGATCGCACTGGCCACCACAGACTCATAGGAAATCCTCAGCATTTTCTGGCAGATGTTGAAGGACCTCAGTCGCCTCAAAAAATAGAGACGACTCTGGCCCTTCCTGTAAAGTGCTGTGGTGTTTTTAGCCCAGTCCAGTTTATTTCTAGGGCAGAATGGTGCCTCACAGCAAGAAGATCCTGAGTTTGAAATAATAATTTCCCCTAGGGATCAATAAAGTATTCTGATTCTGATTGAGGCTGAGGGCCTTCTGTGTGGAGTTTGCATGCTCTGCTGTGTTTGTGTGGGTTCTCTCCGGGTACTCCAGTTGCCTCCCACAGTCCAAAGATATGCAGTAAGTGGGATTATGTTCACTCTGTTATTCAAATTTGCCCAGAAGTGCGATCTTATCCCTGTGTCAGATGGTGACATATCCAAGGTGTGCCCCGCCTCTTGCACTATACTAGCTGGGATAGGTTTGAAGGATAAGAAAGAGTATGCTAAATTTCTTATGCTTGCTATTTTGTCCATGAATACTCTGCAGGCTTTCTGCCCTCCTGTCTGGTTTTTCAAATGCAGTAAGAGGCGCAATATTGATAAAAATCTGAATAATATTTTTTAACAACCAAAGGGAAGATGTTCAAGTTGTTTTGGCAGGACAAAGTCTTACTGAGAGACTACGGACTGAGACACTAAAAGACTGAGTTATCAAACTTCAGTATATACTGCTTATTTTGGTTCTTATTGTCAGGTGTCATGGTAAACTGAGAGCTTAAGAATTTTTTTTTTTTTTTTACATGTTCTGGGTATCAGTATACAGTTAGGTCGGACGACACAAATGCAGCTTTGCTTTTGCAAACCATCTCAGTGGATTTTAAATCAAAGAATCAAGATGAGATCAAGGTGCACACTTTAACTTATGGGGTTTTACAAAAGTATTGCCCTAACCTTTTAGGAATTATCTACATTTTTATTCACAGTACCCCAGTTGCAGTGGCTCAAAAATAAATGGACAAACTCATAATTAAAAATATAAAGATTATTTTCATTCTTGGATGATTCTCATCTGGAGACTCTCTGTTAGGCCTCTACTGAATCTTGTGAAAAACCTGAAGTTAAAACTGAGATTTTAGTTTCAAAATAAGTTGTGTTTCTCTTTTAATACAAAGAAGCGGCTCGTTGCTGCAACATTCTTGCCTGTGCTGGATTATGGTGATATTCTATATATGAATGCTTCTGCTCAATGTCTTCGAATGGTTGGTTCTGTGTATCATGCTTCTCTGAGGTTCATCACTAACCGTAAATTTCTGACTCACCACTGTGAGTTAAACTCTCAGGTAGGACGGCCTGCTTTGGTAAGTCGGAGGAACTCTCATTTATACAGTTTTATATATAAGGCGATACTTGGGTTGCTGCCTTCTTATATATGTTCCCTGCTTCTAATGAAACATGCTGGTCGGTATTCTCTTCGTCCGCATGGCTACTTGTTGCTTTCTGTTCCATTTGCCCGAACTGAACTTTGTAAAAGAGCTTTTGTCCATTTAGCACCCTCGGCTTGGAACAAACTGCAGAAGGAATGGAAAATGACTGAATTCATTTCATTAAGTGCTTTTAAATCTAAACTACGAATCCTTGAGGCCAAGTCCATAACATGCAACTGTTTCAATTAGACTGATTGTCATTTTAACTGACTTTTTTATTTTTATTTGAATTTTATTGAATTTTATTTTCTTTTATTTGTATTCTTTCACTTATTGTTGCATGTGTGTTGTTGCTGCCTGTGTTTGAGTAATTTCTGTAACTGTGAGACATCTGCTGCTGCCTATCTTGGCCAGGTCTCCCTTGAAAGAGAGGTTTTTAATCTCAATGGGATCTTCCTGGTTAAATAAAGGTTAATAAATAAAATAAATACTGCAGCCACCTTCAGTAGCTGCTTGTTTGTGAGTCATTCAGTTTTATCTTCAGCTACAGGCTCTACTGCAGTGACTCCAAAAGTGTAGGATGGGTCCCCCTGTGGGCTGTGAAGGTATTGCAGGCCTTAGTATTAAAAGAAATTGCGTTTGAAATAGAACTATGTACAGTTACGTATTTATATAAATGCATTTATTTATGTAAAAAGTGAACTTCTGTACAGAGCAAATGGAAACATCTGTATCAAACCAATTTAACAAACATGCAAAGGACTATCGCTGATATTAAGAGCTGGGTCTCCAGCTATGGCCCGGAAACTAAGCAGCATTGTTCAGTGAAAGAATCCTGAAGGATGGCCATAAAGTCCATAAGGTCACGGGTGCACTCTAAATCCTGGTTTGCCATTTTTCAACATTCACAGGATTGTGAATTGTTGCATGTACCATCGACAGGCCATGCCCTAACACTGCTCACTAACCACCCTGCTTACTAAACTCAGTTCCATGCAACTTCTTTCTCTTTCCTAAAATGAAATTCAAGATGGAGCCTATTTTTTACACACGAACAATATTCAGCACTCACTGAACAGCAGGCGGTCAGGACAAAATTTCCAGGGTGCATTTCAAACAAGTGTATGGCAGCCAAATTTAACTCACGTATGATTTTTAATTTATATAGAATAGTAGGAATTGTGATTGCGCCTTGCACAGGTATTATCTAATCAACATGCCCAGAGTATGATTTTGTATCAAAACTGAGATAAATGTAAATTGGAATACCATCAGTAATACAAATGACCAAAATGCCATTCTGCTTTTATATTAGATGCATTATTTCCTTGATACTCACACTGAAGTCAGCATCCTCAGCCCTCAGGTGGTCTGCAATGTAGTGCACCCCTTCTAATGCACGCATGACACTTGGTGAAAGCAGGAAAGCTGACTGTGACACTTTATTGTCAACTTTAGCCGGCCGAGGAGTGGAATTACCTCTGGTTCCAGTTAAGTGCCTGTTCCCCCCTGCCACCACCTCTTGTCGGCTCTGGCTGTTCTGTGGGGTTTTTTGTTGTGGTGGAGGAGTTGACCCTGGAGGTCTGGGAGAAGGAGGACGGAAGGAGAAATAGGATGTCAGTGTTCCCAGCTCCAAGTCCTCATAACAGCTTCTCTCGGGGTCTTCCAATGTGGTCCCATCTCTTAACCAGTTAGCTGAGGTGCTAATACAGTTGCCCGATTTATACCCGGCTATTCGGAGCTGGCGCCGCTCTGCCACCGCTTCCTGTTGAAGGAGCAGCAGCCTGCGACGGCGGCCATCCGGTGCGGGCCGTCTCATGAACAACCAACGTGGAATCAAGTCCAGGAACACAGAGTGAACCCAGTGGGGCATCTTGTGAGTGCTGGGAGAGCGGTGGTGGACGTTGAGGACAAAGACAGTGATAACGATGGACAGGGTGACAAAAATCATGGTGAAGAGGAGATACTCGCCGATGAGAGGGATAACGAGGGATGTGGACGGTATGATCTCTGTGATGAGTAGCAGGAAGACAGTGAGGGATAACAACACGGAGATACACAGGGTGATCTTCTCACCGCAGTCTGACGGTAGATAGAAAACCAAAACCGTGAGGCATGAGATAAGCAGACAGGGGATGATGAGGTTGATTGTGTAAAATAAGGGAAGACGTCGGATGATGAAGAAGTAGGTGATGTCTGGGTAAATCTCATGGCAGCAGTCATATTTCTTTGTATTATACGTTCCCACGGCATTGATGATGGCCCATTCGCCGCTCTCCCAGTAGTTGCTGAGATCCACAGTATTTTCAATCTGCTCCAAGTCAATTTTGGCTTTGTCGTAAGTCCAGGAGCCAAATTTCATTTTACAGTTTTGTTGATCGAAGGGGAAGAAGGTGACATCAATGCTGCAAGAGCTCTTGTAAATAGCAGGAGGCACCCAGCGAATTTTGCCCGTGTAGAATAGGTGAGCTTTTGTCATGTGGGTCACAGCAAATTCGCCATCAGCACTGCAGAAGGAGAAGTTTGTCATATAAGTCATGGAAACACACAAAAGACCTCATCTTAGAGTGAAGGCTACATCAGATAAGAAATCATAACCTTCACTGTGATCAGTTCTATTCCCCTTCTTCTTTCCTGAGATTTTATTTCCTTTTTTTTTTTTCATTTTGGAAACTATGTAGTGAAAAACTGTCTGCAATCTCCCCTCCATTCACCACTTTAATGGCAACACTAGCTTCAGCAGAAGACGTAATCATACGTCCTTATCATTTAATCAGTCTCACCTCTTTTAATTTCACATACGGACTGTGATTACACGAGCGCGCTGGAGCAGAAACCTATCATCAGCGTGCTCGGTTTAATCTCCAGGAGGTGAATATAGGTGACGGGAGAGGTTTCTCAAAAGTGGTTTTTGCAATCAGTTTCCCACTGGAGCGATAGACATGTAAAGGCTGCCTTCAGTTCGATGAAACGAAATGCACTCCACCAATTTTTACTAACAGACGTGCAAAATTTAAAATGGAGTATCTTTTTCATTTTGCTAAATGAAACAGATAATAAAGAGCTGTGTTTACATCAGCGTGTAAACTATACCGCACATATCTCAGAAGGTACAAATAAAACCAGCCACCCAATCAGGACTGGAAGAAACATGAGAAAGCGGAGCAAACCATTGTTTTCACAGACCACTAGATGGTGCCATCTTCTTACACATACTGTTAAGGCAACAGGCGTGAGTTTGGACTCCTTTGTCATGCTACAATAAGAGCATAGCTGTTAGACAGCCCTAAATCTGCCATTACAATCCTCTGAAGCATTTTGGCAAACCTTGAAGTGTTCAGCAGCGTCTCAGTACGGTAGAGAGAAATAACTGTGATTGGTTATGTAGTTCAGAACTGAATAGACTCAGAATCAATTGTTTGACAGTATATTAATCCGAATAAAAGATTAATGAGTTTAGTGAGTTTGCTAAAAAAAAAATGCAACAAATATCAGAGTAAAGCTGTTTAACTGAATGTCAGATATTCGTTTCTTGAACAATTATAGTTATTTTACTCTCATACGCTCATTTGCACAACTGAGCTTTACTGTAGGCCTGAGTGTTTAATAAAGAGTTAATTAGATAATCAAGAAAAGAAATGCAGTAACCATTACATTTTATCTCAGACTCACTTGTTATAGAGGACGATATCTGGTACCCATATGAGCTCTGACGGCACTCTTATGGATGTCACGTTGTCATAGTCAGACGGTCTCCAGCGAAGCTTGTAGTCATTCCACTCCTGCGAGACACAAACAACACGAATCAGTCTGGAGGGCCGTGGCCCCATTTGTATTCATCATATGAGTCGTTCACTTCAACAATGCAAATGCTTTTTTGCATTCCTAACATTTCATGTCAGCATATCCCCTCCTGAATATAAAAAAAATAAAATAAAATCTAAATAATAAATCAACACTGACACTAGATTTCCTAACCTGTTTAAGCCACACGTTGGTTGTCATCATTTGGTTCTTTTCATCCTGAAAGACAGAGAGATAGAGAGCGAGAATGATGGAAATATTGTTAAAGTTGTCAACCGGGGGTTCAGACCAGAGAAATATGTCTGTGTTTCTTGGTGTTTTGTCAAAGGAAAACTCAAATATAACTTTCTGCTACTTTAATGACTTTATGGAAATCATATACACAGCTTCCTTCATAGCTGTGGGATGTAGTGTACCCATGAACAGGCCTATACTGACCTTGAAACCAAAGTTTGAGTATATGCTGTACAGGCATCACTGTATTTAGTCAATGCACAGAAATATCATAACCCTATCATCACCGATCATGAGGGTTTTGGTGATGAAGACATCTGAACATTGTTGTTGTTGTTCCTTGAGTATTTAAAAGTAGGATGGGAGGGAGAGCCTTCAGTTTTCAGGCCCCTCTTCTGTGGAACCAGCTTCCAGTTTGGATTTGAGAGACAGACACTATCTCTACTTTTAAGATTAGGCTTCAAACTTTCCTGAATCAAACTTTTCCTGGGGCTGAATCAGTTGAGCCTGAATCCTCCCTTAGTTATGCTGCAATAGGCGTAGGCTGCTGGGGGATTCCCATGATGCATTGAGTGTTACTTCTTCAGTCACCTTTCTCAATCACTGTGTTAATAGACCCCTCTGCATACTTGTTATTAATCTCTAACTCTCTCTTCCACAGCATGTCTTTGGCCGCCCCTCCCTGAGCCTGGTTCTGCTGGAGGTTTCTTCCTGTTAAAAGGGAGTTTTTCCTTCCCACTGTCGCCAAAGTGCTTGCTCATAGGGGTCACATGATTGTTGGGTTTTTCTCTGTATGTATTATTGTAGGGTCTACCTTACAATATAAAGCGCCTTGAGGCAACTGTTGTTGCGATTTGGTGCTGTATAAATCTAATTGAATGGAATGGAATCGAACAATCATTTATTTTTTCTGAATGACACTAGAGCAGGGGTAGGCAACTCCAGGCCTCGAGTGCCGGTGTCCTGCTGGTTTTAGATGTGTCCTTGATCCAACACAGCTGATTTAAAGGGCCACCTCCTCAACATGTCTTGAAGTTCTCCAGAGGCCTGGTAATGAACTAATCATTTGATTCAGATGTGTTTAATCAGGGTGAGATCCAAAACCTGCAGGACACTGGCACTTGAGCCCTGGATCATCATCATATGTCACATCACCAGCTCTTTGTGGCAAACGCAAGGCAAACACTCACCACATCAATAAGCTGGGCTATGGAGAGTCCAAACTTGACAATGACGACGTCGGAGATGTTTGGCACAGGTCTCGACCACTTGTTGTACCCAGCGAACAGGGTCTTGAAAAGGTCATCTTCAGCATGTGAGTGGGTCTTCTCGTCACAGAGGGCTGTGGATACATTACTGGTGTAGTTAGCCATTTATAGAAGACAAATGCAATAAGTGAAGTGGGTAATTTAGGAATTTGTAATATTTCTATTCTCTTGTTCGTTAATAAATTTATTCATCTCTCTTGGATCTGCATCATAGAGTTTGTTAACATTTAAATAAGCTAACATGGGGCTGTTAAAACTACAGGTGTATGTGATAAAGACCTCGCCTGTATCTTGACACTAAATGCATTTGCACTTTTTTAATGCATTAATATTATTGGTGAATATTTAATGGTATGGCATTCTAAGACTGAAACGGGATGAAAGAAGCGGAAGCTGAATGGTATATGTTGGGATCACATCCATGTTCTGTCATCTGTGTCTCTCCTAATCTTCACTTAACAAATACTAGTAAATCTGGCTGGCATCTGGGTTGCTTTTGGGAGCAAGAGAGAACTGCGAACATGTCGTGCTTCATCACAGAAGCCTACTCTAAACATCTAAGACTTTTCTTTGTAAAGTCTTATCGACTTTTCACATCTTAGCAAATCTTTTGATCTCTTGATCTCGGCTCCCCTTGAGGGCTGCCTGCTAGAATCTCTCAAGCTGAGAAGGTGGAGACAAAGGAAGCGTCTCTCCTCCCCTCGACAGTAATACCATTTCAGCTATACAATCTCTAAAGTCTTATTATTATGTATGTAAGGCCTCGCAGTGAGAGGCGGCTTGATTAAATTGATTCTGAATATGCACTCTAGTCAGATTTGTGTACAAGCTGGGACTGAGTCACCGTATTGTTTCTGCAGAATGAAAAGCATGGAAATAGACAGGAATCCCGTCCCTTGGGGATTACTGCTTCCACCTTCATCAGTGTAGTCAGAGTCAATTACACACATCATTACTCGCTACTGTTAAGTGGAGGTGAGCTAATTTCTCACCAGTGAAGGGTGTTTATTGTTGAGCTGTCTGTCACTCTGTGTTACGTCTGATGCATGAAACAATTAACTGATGCTTCTGATTTGGAGTGGAGGCTAACGGTTGGGTATATTTGTCTAATTTTTTTTTCACATACTGATGCTGGGAGATTAGGCATATATATAGATTAGGCATCAAATCCAGTCGTAACCAACAGAATTTTGATAAATTAATTAGAGAAAAAATGACACTGAGAAAAAAGAGAGCCCGTGCTTTAACGATGGCCGCCATGCTTTCTCGTTTGTCTTCTCCGGCGCTGATAATTGGCGTCTGTCTTGTGTCAGTGACGTAAAAGGCGGATTTAATGCGACATGACCATTCAAACAGCAGTCGCTTTCTAAAACATCAGATATGTATCGGATTCAGTACCACATGCGAAAGTGACCCAGGTCGGATTTGAAAATATCGGATTTGTGCTGTTCACACTGTCATACCATGATCGGATATGGGTCGCATAGGGTCAAAAAAGTCGGATTTTATGCGCTTTTGCCTGCAGTGTGAACGTAGCCTAAGACTCATATCGACACCAATATTTGGTTATTTTTGAAAAACACAAATTTCTTTATTTTAGAAAGGTAGCAGTGGCTGGAGCCCATCCCAGCTGTCATAGTGCGAGAGGCACGGTACATCCTGGACAGGTCACCAGTCTAATGCAGGGCTAATACAGAGAGACAGACAGACAACCAGTCTCACTTACATTCACACCTATGGGTAATTTAGAATCATCAATCTACACTAATTGCATGTCTTTGGACTGTGCGACAAAACTGGAGAGAACCCACACAGACACAACCCCTTTAATCAGGGCCAGTTGGTTGATTTGAACTCAGACCCTTTCTGCTTTGAGGCAACCTTGCTAACCACCGCACCACCGTGCAGTTAAAGTTCCCTTATATTTATTATGTGTGGTTGTTTATTTAGTCATTCACGATTCGTGTGACTGCGCTCGGATCAGCTGGTTGTTGTGTTTATGGCATGCCAAACGTGTTGCTAACAGGGAAGTTGTAGAGCGCCCTCTGGTGGACAAAGTATTCAACATCAACACTCACAATATAGTTCGAAGTTGCTTCTCTCACCTCTACTTATTAAAATTAAACTTATCAGCCTGTGTAAATGTCAATACTAATAAATCTGCAAAATCTGCAAATAGCTAATATTTGTCAATAATACTGGCTTTCTGATGCATCTTGCATCTAACTTGTATTGAGTGTGTTTTATATTTGCTATTACTGTACATCTACCTGCCTAGGTACTGGCACAATGCACCTCTTAAACTGTCACTTTATTGTTTGCGATGTAGCTGCACTCATTCGGTCCAATAATGCCAACTAACGGCTTAAAAATATATTGTTTTGTTCATGCTAAACTACCCACTATAAAGTCTTTACAGAATGGCAGATTATAACTTTTAGATGGTTTTTGTATGGTTCTCATTTAGAATTCAGTAACAAAGAAAATGCGTGTGTGTTCAATAATGTCAAAATATTTAATGATGTGGCATTTTTGTTTACTGATATATTGCCTTATTGATCAATTAATCAAAGCAGAAAAAAATTAATTGTATCAAAATAAAATAAAATAAAAAACTCAATTAAGATGTGATTACATCTACATGTCACTAATACACCAATGTTTCTGGAGCTCTGTTTGTTAGCATAGGTTATAATAGGGTGCACTCAAGTGTGCTACCATCAAGGGACCTTCAATGAAACCTTGGACCACCTTCATCTGGCAGCAGTCATGATTGCTTAGCCAAGGACACATCACTATCTGTCTATGGGTGAGTTGTGGCTCTGTTGACAGAATTACCATGTATTTACAACCTGTAACTGTAGGACAGGCCACTAGACGATGACCACTTGATGGACTTACATGTTGCACAGAGCTAATCCAAGCAAAGCATGCAAAACTGCTTCAGTGAGATTTATTGCCTGTGCTAACTGAATGGCTTGGTTTGGTTTGGCTTTACCAACAAAAGGCTGCAAAGGATGCAAAATTTGGCAAGGTCCTTCTTCTCGTTGATGCAGTAGTTTGTAGAAAATATACATTAGAGGTGGTAATCAATATGTGAATTCACTTTCAATTTGCCTAAGGTACACCTGGGCTCATGTCTTGTTATCATGAACTAATTTCAATCTGGCAAACAAGCAGGCACTAGAGAATTCCTATCTGCTATCTTGACAGTCGGGGCAGTGCGTATTCATCTGTCCGTGCATCTGGGAAAGACCAGATGTGGCGCTGGAAAAAAGCCTCTTGGGTACCACATATCAAACCTCGTGCCAGGGGAGAGTTGAAATGAGGCGACACCTTCAACATCCGGCACACTGGGCCCAGTATATTTGGACCTTAGCCAAGTCACTTGGCAAGGTGTTTAAAACACTGACCAGTTTGGATCATCGAGTCAGCAGCTTCTCTGGCCAGAGGTGCTTTTCATGAAATTGGGCTGTCAAATAATTACAGTAAAAATTTTACTAAAAGAATGCTGCAGATCTTTTCTTTGTGTGTGTATGAAAAACTGCAGGGTTTAAGTCAGAAAGCTGAAATCTATCTATGTCATACCAATAAGCATATGATTATGTAGTCTACCTACACATTTGATAACTGAAGCATACAGAGACAGAGTATATTTGGTGCTTTGAAACCCTTTTCAACAAGAACTCATTTTATCCTCGATCTCTGTATGGGAATGCTTTTTGTCTGCACATAAGTTGTGACTGCAACTGATAATTTGTGATTGCAAATTCTGACATCCATGTCAAAACTGGACTTCCAGAGTAGCTAACTGGGCTTCAGTGTCAATCTTGAATGAATCAAACCCTGTTTCCACAGAAGTATGCACTAGACCGTAAGAAATTGTAGCTTAAATCATTTCACAACAAAAGCAACAAATTGAGGCACGATCTGGCATCGACTGCTCCAGTCGTCTCTCAGTTTCTTCCTTTAAAGATGTTTCCTTCTCTGGTCCCTTTGTAGCTTTTTTGAAACAAGATTAACTTCCTCTGAAAATGTAGCAGCATGACTATCAGTTGTTGCACCAATTTGTGTGGCTCATTTTTCACACTGTTATGTTGTCCGCTGTACTGCTTTTGTACAGAAAGAAGCAAATGCCTTCATTCATCTCTTACATTTCTTCTATTTATCTTTCTAACAACAACTTATTTTCTCATAAGCTAAATAGCTGCTTCTCTGGAGGTGAATGTGTTAAATGAAGAGGTAGTTCCCAATGCATGAAACAGACATCCAGCTAAATGTGAAAATAGGACCGTGAGCCTTTTAAGTAGTCATGTGTGAGACTGCAAATTTCTGATACCAAGCAAATACTGGGTTAATATTGCAGATACTGATACAAATACTTTTAACATAGAAAGGTATTTATTTATAAACTGCCTTTTTTCTCCTTTTTTATAATGCATGTTTGAGGTATATTTTCCATAAAAAACAGATAAATAATTTATTTAACACAATTCAGTGGGCTACACACTAAACTTAAAGGAAGGAAACAAACTATCGAACGTATCGCGCTAGTATCGATCCAATACCGATACTAGCAATGACATCAATACTATCCCTGTTTGGATCCATCGATCACCTTTAATTTTGAAAAGTGCCGAGCATAACTGAACAGTAAGGTTAGAATATATTTTTCCAGTCTGTGACTTACTTCTTTGCACTTGCTCAGTTGCTCATCTCTCAGAACCTCCATGGTTCAAACACACCTGCTATTATTGCTGTCATTAACATTAGCCCACTAGAAAACATAGTTGTAAAAGTACTTACCGGCCGGACTCAAGAGTAGCGCCCAAATAAAAGCCGTCCCGGCGGAGAACAGGTGGTTGGATCCCATTTCGTCCTCTTGACAGCAAAGAAAACTTCACAAGAAAGCACGGAGCAGCTTCCGTCCACTGTCGAAACGCTATGTGGAAAAGTGTGAGCAACATCTGTCATCTTCGCAGCTGAGAAGCACGTCAGGACCACATCACAGCTACTGTCACGATAACCGCTTTCAAGTCTGTAGGCGGGGAATGACAGTGACAGCGCTCTGACTGACTTACTTTAGATCTCAGCATAGATAAGTCTCCGTCTCTGCTCACTGTCAGCGCTGTTTGGACCGGAGGAGAGCGAGTACCGTGCCATCAGTTTCCGCGCAATGAGCGCTATCCATCACTGGGTGCTGAATCAGGGAGCGGCACTATAACACTGTGTGTCCCAGCTTTGCTGTAATTGCTCATACCAGCTCATAAAAGTAGCTCTATAAATCTGTTTTCAGGAAATCAATTCACGGAAAGTAGTCGGATTTTCTTCTGCGTAGAGAGAATCCAAACAAATGCGCCTGTTACGCAGGGTGCCAAGAATTTGGCGTCCAATGCGTCCAATCCTGTGAGTGTGTTCTGTTTTAAAATTCAAAGTAGTAGTTTTCCATGACCGGCAGCTGGACAGTGTAATAAGTGTAATATGTAAGGTTGCCGAAATAACAGGAGGAGATGCAGGGCACGTCTGAGCATTTGCCTCTTTATTTGGCACCTAAAGCGACTCGCTCTCTCTCCCTCTCTCCGTGTGTGTGTGTGTGTTTAAGAGACACACATACACAGAACCCGTGTGTTTAAATGCTGACCAGCTATTCAAGAAACCAAGTTAAAAATGCATTTAAAAAAGTTATGAGCCTCGACTTTAATACAGTAATTATTCTTTGAAAGATCCAAAGAATGAGTGACGAGTGACGTGAAGCTGAACACGGCACAACAATATATTTGGAAAACAGCTAGAGGGCAGACCGGGTGAGTGAAGTTTGTACCCCAAACTAACTAGGAGCTGTGAAAACACCATAATGAATATTTTTGTTAAAAAAAAATGTAAGTGTAAAAAACATCAAACAACAAGGTGCTTTATTTATGTAAAATTTTGCCGTTTATAGGATTGAACATAAATCTATTTTCTAAACTCGTAATAATATAATGCTACATATTTTATTTTAAAAAATGAAAAGGCATCCCCCTCCAGGAAGTCCTACCGGGATTAAAGAGAAACCTTGTTTAAATAAGTTGCTTAAGCCAGGAAACTGTGCAAACATATCATGCATAGACAGTTTATCCCCCCCCCCCCCCCCCCCCCCCCTCTAATCATAGGATCTGTCTTAATATTTATATAGAAACTTATCCCCCTGGATATTTCTCTTAAGAAAACAAACCCTTTATTAGTTGTTCCAGTCCCCTCCCTCACTTATTGTTGCAGAAACAAAATCTCTGTTACCACATAGTCATTATAAGTATATCCCAGACTCCACCCTTACCCTGGAACCAGATGGCCAACCCATAGCTTCCCCTGGAGAAGAGTAACAGAGTCATTATGTTTTGTTCTCCGAAGGCCCATCTATTTTGATCCATAAACACGGAGCTTAGCTCAAAGCTGCACTGCATGCTGTTCCCATATTTGACCTCACAAAAATTCCACGAATAATGCGTGGATGGAAAATCGTATGTCATCCGTCGTGGAGATATTCAGTGAAAGGGAGGTGTCAACAATCCATCTTCGTTGACTGCTTCAGTTGATGTGAAGTTTAACCTTAACACACTGTTGCATCCCAGAACTGCTCAGCACATGTACATAAAAATACAATTATAAAATGGCGAGAGGGTATATTTCTTGAATTTGGGACCTCACGGAATGCCAAACATCATTCACAAGTTCAAGGATGATGCGCGAACACTTTTCAAAACACTTTTCAATGCTTTCTCAGCGATGGATTTTCACAATGTCTTTCATTTGCTTGGTGAATGAAGCGTGCAGGGCCTGTGCTGAGCTCTCCAGCCTGCTGGCGATGTCCGCTGCAGCACGAAGCATGTCTTCAAAGGCCAAGGACTCCTCTCTGATTCTGCTCCGAAGGACCAACAGTCCAGGTGGCCGGCCGAGTGAGTGATGACAAGGAGAAAGCACCGGACACAAGAAGAAACAACAGCAGAGGGTAAGAAAAAGAAAATGCGAGGGCATGAAAATATAACGGGGGGTCACATGTGCTCAAGAAACTATCACTTATATGCCATCGGGTCTCTATGTGATACTTTTTGTTCTTTGTTCTTCTCCTGCCCTTGTTATTGTCTGATTGAGTTCATCTTCGCCTTGTTACCATAGTTCCCTTGTGTGTATTTAGTCCTCAATCTTTTTCATTTCAGTGCATTTTTCCCTGTGTCACCTGCTGATTATCCAGAGATGTATTTCTTCTAATTGCGGGGTGTTTAAGTACTTCCAAAAAAACCCACCTGTTACTCTGTTTCTCTTTTATATTAGAAATAGTTTTTTTACACAGTGCGTCAGCTTCAGATACCTAAAATGAGTCTCAGTTTGGTAAACAATTACTATTTTATTATTAATGATTAATGTAGTTTAATCTAGTTTTGCTTTTTGTTTACATGGGTAGTGTTTTAATTTATGATTGATGGAAATGATGAAAAATGGTTATCAAATTTTTCCAACGCTTGTATTTATCAATTAAAAATTCCAAACCTCAAACAAAGCCCATTTAACATAAATCATAAATCTAAGAGAGGAAAAATATTCAGAATTTCACATTTCAATAACCAGCAACTGCCTGGTGATAGACTTAAGTCAACCTACATCTTTTCTTTTTTACATCGTCTTTCCCCACAATATCTTCAGTATATGTGCTACCACAGTTAATTAATCTTAACAACAGAAACAAACAGCAGGTTCTTTTTCTTTTTCTTTTTAACTGTCGTCTTTACATTTCAGCTGTTAACTTTATGACGTTTGGCACAAACACATTTGATTTACTGCACTCACTTGTGGATCCCAGAGAAGGAGTCCGGTACATCTCCCTCCAGCTGCTTTTTTAGATCCTCTTCTGCTTTTTCTACCACCTCGTGCCAGCTCTTTTGGTCCTCTTGAATGCCAATGACATTTTCCTTGATCACATCTTCATAGCGCTGATCTCCCAGCTCATTCCCTACAAATTGCACCAAGTTTTCCATCACTGCCTTGTTCCCATGCTGTATGGCCTGCAGGTAGGCCAGCTCCTCTCTCTGGGCCTTCAGCCTTCGAGCTGAAGCAGTGTTGGTGCTGAAGTGGACCGAGCACCTGTCCGGCTGGGGCTCGTGGTGGAGCACAGGTGTAGGTGACGGTGAGGATGCTGCCGATGTGGTCCAGTCGTGGCTGTTTTTGACCTTCGCAGGCTCATCACCAACAGCCTGCAATGTGTTATTGGTGGCCATTATCACAGAGTAGATGTCAAAGCCTGAACCCCAGTCCCCATCTCCACTTTGGCACAGTGCTAGGGTTGCCATGGATACCAAAGCCAAGATGACGTTTGTCCAACAATATCGCATGGTAACCTGAAAAGAGGTAGAAGTGTGTGACTGTGAACTTGGCCAGCTGGTGAAGATAATAAAACTGAGTGAGATAAATATGCAAGTGGGCTGGTTTACTTCACTTACATACTTAATTAATAAAAAAGCTGGGGTACTCTTCATGTTGTAAATTAGAATTCATAACATACAATGCATGCATGTAATTTGTATAAATGGCACAAACACCATGTATTCAGTGCTGAAGTTGAGCTTATTTACATCCTATTTACATTTAAGATATTTTTATGGTCTCACGTTTGGCGGAAACATTTCTAAATATGCAGCTGCGATAAGCAAAAATGAGTTTAAAGCAACACTCTGCAGGAATCTGGAAACTGAAGACTTCATTTTAAACGTGCTGCGCCTGCTCTGTTGAATTTTTAATTTCACAGTGTGCCAGATGTTTTCATTGTGTGAAAGACTGCACTAATTTGGTCAATCAACCGTTGTGAACAGGCAGACACGCCACATACGTGGACTAGTATAACTGGAGGCTGTTTTTTTGTTTTTTTGAAATAAATAAATCAGCACTTCTAAGTATTTTTTATAAATGTAAATTTGGTCTCATTTGTTGTTGCTGTTGAACTTAACGTGCCTGGGCGGTCTCAGATGCAACGCCTCTGCCCCACAATGTTTTACACTTGACGTGTTAACAGCTAACTCAGTTAAGCTACAGGTCAACAGCTCAGGTTCGCTGCGTTCTCACCCTCGTCTGAAGTGAGAATGTTTTCTTTCATTTTGTTCTAGTCGATAAAAAATGATGTCTTCCTTTGCGAGAAGGCCAAACAAGGACATCCAGGTGATGCTGAAAAATTATCTCCAGCAGATAACGAGTTTAACAAGTTGGAACTGTTTTTCTAACTAAGAGTTAACAGCAAGAAAAGCCAGGTGGTTATTCAAAATGTTATTCAAAATGTTCAAAATGTTCTAAATGTTTGCTGCGTCATGCCATGTGCACTCATGTCCCCCGATTACTGATGCTGATCAAACTGGACAATCCCTTTTATCTGTAGCCCAGAGGATGATTTCCAAACAGAATTGAAAATTTTTCTTTCAGACCCCAAAAACAGTTTGAACAGTTTTTCATGTTACCTCAGTCCTTAAACAAGCAGAGAGTTTGTGGATCTTGGCCATGTATGAGTGTGCTTTGCATGGCATAGTTTTGACTTGTGGATGCAGTGATGACGATGGTTTGGGGAAGTGTTCCCGAGCTCATGCAGTGATTCTACTCCAGCAGTGTCTCCAGCTATTGGCTTACAGCCTCGTCTCTTACATACAGAGATTAGCTGTAGATGATCCCACCATTTCTGATACTGATCATCTATTTGCCCACACGATTTTTCGCAGAATGGGAAAGCCATCCTCATCATTCCATCTGGAAGACTCTGCTTCTTTGGATGCTCCTTTAACTGTACGTCCATTGGCCGACATTTGTTGTGATTCCTTCTGTCACGCTCAGTCTGACAAAGTCTGTCAAATTCAGTGGTGGAAACTAGATGCATCCTCTCAGATGTTCAAGTTTTTAATTTTAATGCTCAGATTGCACAACATTTTTTTGTTGTTTGTGTACTTTTTTGTAATGAATAAATAAATAATAAATACTTTTAGTCCCTCAAATGTTTTTTGATTGTTTCAGCTTTGCCTGTGCCTTTAAAGGGAAAATGTTCAATTCAAATGTGATGGGTTAAACCAAACAAACCCTTTCCATGTTCTGTAAATGCTGTAAAAAAGTATAAATAGGGGAACATTTTATGTGGCTTGGGTTGTGGTTATTTACTAGAGCGTGCTTTACATTCTGTGGTTGAGCCACAGCATGGAGTTTTGTCACGCTAGGGTTGTAAGAGCTGACAATAGTACCCTTGCAGCAGGGTGTGTGTGGTTTCTGGTAACCAGCGGTTGTCTTGGGATCTTTCATGACATCTATTCACCTTGTAAACACAAGAGTAAAGGCTTGTTATCCCAAGCTCAACACATGAGAAGCTCTTCCTTCCCATGTGTTGCAGTTTTCAGTGAAACAGCTGCATTGTCACTTTATCATGTCCCATTTAAGGTTCTGTCTTCTCCATCTGGAAATATATATATATGGTTGTTGTTTTTTTCAAACCGAGTCTGGTCTGAGGTTGAGGCATTGCAGACCTTTTTCTGCTGTCAGAGCACATTTGGTTTACTTTCACAGCAGCCTTGAAAGTATTTTAGCTCCCAACAGCTGAACTAGAAATCAGAGTTGCTTGACTTCCACCTATTACTCTGTTACAAATGTCCACTCCTGCCAGCTGCACACTGTAAACACTGTCTCCTTTTTTTCTCTCTCTTTTTTTAAAAGATGAGCTGTTGCAGGGCAAAAGCCCATCAAACGACCAACTGTTGTCTCCTTCTGTTTGTGATTAGTTTAAATGGTGACCTCACACACTGCTTGCTGTGGCTGCTGTAAGACAAGTAGCCAACAGAAACCTTGAGGCACAGACACAGAGCCTGACGTCATTATGTTAGAGTAAGGAGAAAGCTTTCTTTTGACTGACAAGCGCATTGTAACAGAATTTTGATCAGGAAAAATCTCATGCTGTACAAATGGGGTTTATTATTTTGACTATTTTAGTCCTTGCAAACAGCTGTGCGATAATGTAGATATCCTCCAATGTTGTCCTCAAACTAATTGGTTGTATATTAGAAAAAGCCCTGCATAAGTCTACACTTTGTGTTTAACTTCTGTGTAAGCTGACTCACTCCAGCAGATTAGATTAACAAGCCAGAGAAACTAGTGGGTGAATTCAATGTGAAACCTGTGATAAGCGGAGAGCACTCGTTCAAAGACATTTAATGCCCTGCAAGTGTGGAGATGCAGCATATCCAAAACTTTTTATCACCGTGAACTTCCACTGCACTCGTTTGGATGTTAATAAATCCAAACCTTATGGCCAAGAGTGACAACTTTCAGCCTAATGACATAATACAGCCAAATGGAAATGCAATTAATCTTGAAAAATGTTATTGTCTCTGCGTTCAGTTCCCGCCGCAGCAGTCACGGACGTGCTGAAATGACGTTTAGAGGCATTATTTCATTCTATTAAAAACCCCGCTGACCAGAGGCACATGTGCTCCCGTCTACATCACAGAGTGGCGGCAGCAGTTACCTTTGTCTTTGGAAAATGTCTGAACAGTTTCCACGCTGGCGTCTTACGGTTTTGAAACAGGGTTTGTGTTCGACTCTCCGTGGCCCATAGTGACCTTTTTTTGGCTTCAGTGGAAGGCTCTGTTTTTATAGGCTGACTTTTCTTTTGGCTTAAAATAGAAGAAGCTTGTCTGCAGAGGGAAAGCAGCCATAAGCTCAAACACCAGCATTAGGACACTTTAGCTGTTTGTTCTATGCATTAAGCAGAGTTTTTGTTATGCTGTTCTGCTGATTTAAAAACTGATTTTAATTCAGTAAACCCTTTCAGTTACCCTCATAATCAACTGGTCATCACTCTTTTCTGAAGTGCATGTCGGCATCTTTAAATTGTCTTTTTATAGAATAAAATGTAGCAAATCTACATGAAATAGCAGGGAAAAAAGGACAAACAGATTATTGAAATTTGAATTGCTGGAATCAAAGTGAAAATGATGTAACTTGCAGAAATGCATTTCCAATCAAATCTCTAAATGTGGCCGTGCTCTCTTCCATGTCTGTGGGTTAAAGCAAACCTGTGTTTTTGGTGTCCCTATAATTCAGTCTTGTTGCCCCCCCGCCCCTCTTCTTAAAGCCTGAACAGGTGGGCTTCACAAATGTCACAACACACAGACTTGCTACAGTGTTAGTGGGACAAGGAGTCGTAACAGTGAGGTAGCAGAGCAGAGACTGTAGTGTTAAAGCCTGGAAGTTAGAGACGTTTTTGTTAGTATAGTCATAAAAAGTGGAGACATTTTTGCATGCACACAACTACGCAATATATGAATACTATGATGTGACCTTTTTATATGCATATGCTTTTTTTCCTGACAGTGAAAAAAACAAACAAAAAACATCTCTTTAAATTTCCGTTCAACTCAAAAGCAGCCGTCCACACCAACAGCAGCTCTTTCACACAAAACTTTATACAAGTGCCATGAATTCAAATTTATCTACTTCTGCCAGGGGGAGTACACAGTGAGAAAGCAGCGCTTTCCCATTAATACTGTACACTAAACTCAGATTTTCATAAATCCAATCACCAAACTTACCTGCGTCCGGGAATTTATTCGGATAGAAAAATGCTAGATTCTGCCACTTCCACTCTTTCAGTTACGCAAATCAACTCAAAAGCTCCAGGACTACGATTTCCAAGTGGAGCGCATAAATACTTGCTCTGCTCCCCTTCTTCATGTCAAGGGGAAAAAATGCAGACACACGCACACACAATTAGGGTTTGGCTAGAGAGTGTGGTCGTCTGTGTGCCCCTGCCTGCTGTTGGGAGGGGTTGGTAGGGGAAGGGAAGAGGGGTAGGGGGGCTGGGGGGGGTATGTTTTCAAAAAAGGCCAAAACTGAATGATTTCTTTCTTTGCAGTGGAAAGAGGAGCTGGCAGAAGGAGAGGAAGTGAAGGGAGTGTGATCTATTTCACATCTGGGGGCTCTGCATAGGGGTTCCTCAGTGTGGGGGGAATGTCTTTTATGACCATGCAAGATGCACATTTCTTATTTATTAAAGTACGGACTATACTTTTAATATGTAATAAAGTCAGGTCTTGCACTGCTGTGACGTTATTGTAGCTTACAATGCCAAAGAAGCAGCAGCGAAAGATGGAGGGTTGAAAACATGGAGACAAGTTTGTTGTATTTTTAGGGGAAAACAATTAAAATCAGAATATGATAAATAGCATTTACTTTAAAATGATATCTTCAGCATAGAAGCTCTGCCCCAAGGAGTCCCTAGCATCAAATAACAGAGCAAAAAAAACCCCCAAACATTTTAATTAATCATGAAAGAAATATACCGGCTGTTAAATGAAACATTAGATATGCATTCAAAAGGCAAATATTTAACTCATATTGCAAGCTTTCTGCTTTATAAACGACAAACAAATGAATTCCAGACAGACATGAATATTTTATGGTTATGCAGCCCATTAGTTCAAAGAAAGTCTATGATTATTTTAATTAGAACAGTGTGGTTACAAGACTGAAGCACATGCTAGTTTGGATGTTTTAGATGGGAATGATCTGTCCCCGAAGAAGCAAAATTAAATGTATCCAAACAAAGGTCATGAAATCTTTAATTGAATAAAACTGTAGTTTTATTGTCACTGTTATTTAAATTAAATGTAAAAACTTCCTTGTACCACAGGTAAAAGTGACAGGTTACTAAAGAAATCAGTTTTTATGACCTCATGAAAAGGTATTCAGTAAACAGGTCTATTAGGATTTGCATATTTAGTTTTTATGTTGTTAAAAGTGAGCGGTAGTGTTAATTGTGAGTGTTTAACATCAGTTGCAACAGCTGTAACACAATCTAAAATGTCCAGCTATCTATAATGCGATTAAAAAAGTGATAACAGAGAGTTGCAAGGGGTTGCCACATTTCAGCACAGCACCTAAATCAACTAAATGTTAATCTGATATGTCATAAAATTATAAACAGTCATCCTCTTTCAAGACCCTGTTTGGTGATTTTGAATAAAGTCATGTTTCAGGAAGTCAGCTTTTTCCCCTTTTTGTGCTCTTGCTACATCACAGACAATATTGATCCTTACCCTGGACATTGAAATGTGGCTTCAGATGAGCTGGAGCAAAGATGGACGTTCATTTTTAGACACCCGAGGAGATTTGGTGTGACTGTGATCTTTCCCTTATTTAAACCAGGGGATGCATTCAGCTAATTAGCATGAAGGTTCAGAGAGTTGCATGAATAAAAGTCACTGACTTCTTGTAAAGTTACCGTCGTCTCCCGGGTTTGTTATAAGGTTACCGCAATAATGAAATGGGTACTCACTCCCGGCTTGTCACTCATGGATGCTTGTAAAGGATCGCTATAAAATACATTGGCTAAGGATAAATTGCAGGGTAAATATTGTGAGTAGATGTATCAAACGCATATTTTCCTAAACTTAACCAAGTAGTTTTTAATGCCCAGATCTAGTGAGTGAGTGAACAACTGGAACAAAGTGAAAAACAGAAAACTGCTAAAGTAAGGTCACAAACAGAAATTTTTAATTAGTCACTTTGTGGTTTAAGAGAATTTATATCTGGTAAAAACTAGTGTAAAGAATCTATTATGTAGTGAATGAATAGGACAATCAGCAGATATTGAAGCCAAATACGTGAACAATGTTGGATTCTGGTCATAGTACTTGACTTCTTTCACGTGTCAAAGGATAAGCATCAAAACACTGAACCTCCAGCCTCCCCACCCCCGCCGTACCTTTCAACAGCTTCTGGACTGCTGGTGTTAGTTCAGTCAGCTCATCTTACTCTTGCTCCCTCAGGGCTGCTGATCCTGTGTTCCTGCTGCTGATGAACTTTCCATTGTCTGCGGACCTTGTTTGAGGGGTTTCATAGCTGCACAGTACAGCTTGAAAAACTGACATAGTTTTTGATCACTCTCACAAAAAGAGTCATAAAAGATTTTTACTTCTTAAAGTAACACAAGTTGAAAATGATGCAGTTAGTGATCAAACCATTTGTGTCAGGTTGCTGATGCTGGCAATGCTGACAGAGTGCATTTTAACACCAGGTATCAATGATTATGTGCTCTCGCCCTAACTTTACTGAACTTCTTGTGTCTTAAATGCAGATTAGGCAACAAATTTTTAAAAAAGAAAAGAAAAATCTTTCTGGAATGATTAAAAAGTGAATAAGAGCAGGTGGATTCACTGACAGAAATATCAATCTTGGAAGTACGACTAAATCTGTGACAGCCGCTGATGGCAACAAATAATCCGAATCCGTTATGGTTTCTGTGATTCATGATAACTACTGCAGCACAGTTTTTGACTCAAGGGCAAAATTTAAAAGGGCAAGAAAGAGATCTATGATTTTTATCTACATCTAAACTCCAACCATGATGTAACTACATTGACAGCTCCCTGATCTTAACATTTTAACTCACCTCCAGGAAAAGATAAACACATTTTTAATCAAAGATAATCAGATATTTACTTCTGGTTTGTGTCATGTCACAGTTTCAACACAGTTTTGGTGAAAGGACGTAATTATGTTTGACCTTTTTAATAACATAAAACACACATATTGCTATTTAATTGTGCTTTTTCAGTACTGTGATATTAAACTGTATTTTATGGATGTATTTTTTTCCTCTCTTAACAGCGTATTTAATTTTATTTCAGTTTTGTAGTAAATTTGATTTGGACAGAGGGAAGGACACAATGTTGCACACTGCACACTGATGCCACGATGACAAACTTTATTCTGTATATTACAACACCTCGTGGTTATTTCAGTGCATCAGTTTGAGGTGTGGACTTTGACTGAGCCATTGCCACACCATAATTCTTTTCTTTTTCAGCCATCCTGTTGTAGATTTGCTGCTATTTGGAGTCACTGTCTGTATACAGAGGAATTCAGTGAGCACAAGGTGCTCAGGTCCTGTGGCTGTAAAAACAAACAAAAAAAACAAAAACAAATTATGACCCCTCCACCTCCGTGCTTGACAGTTGATATGACGTGGCGTGATTGTGCTGATATGCTGTGTTTAGCATGGGACTGTGCATATAGACAAAGGACGTTCCAGAAATCTTGTGGTTCATTCGTACAAAACTTTGCAAACCAAATCTTTTCATGTTTGTTTGTTTGTTCGGGTTGAATTTGCATGGCATGTCCATTCATGGGAAGATTCACAACCATCCTGAATATTTTCCACTCCACTGGTACTCACCCTGAGTTTCATTGTTTGTTTCTTTGTTTTATAACAAAGCATTTTCATTTCAGTTTCATTTTTGTTTGAAAAGAAATAGGGACACAGTGAAATTTTTCAGGTCTTGTTGTTCATTTGAAGTTGTAATATATTATTTTAATTATGTTCTGATATTGAGAAACTTGTATTTCAATGTTTTTGGCACAAAGTTATAACCCTAACCTCCTTAGTGTTTGCTGATCCTTGGAACTCAGCATTTGGGCAAAAGAAGAAATTAAACATTTGGCTTTCAGTGCTTAAATTATATCTGCAGTGTCACACAGTACCGTGCTTTTCAGATGCTGTTTTTTCTGAAGCCATGACCATATGCATATTTGGTTGAATCAACCAGCCAACGAGTATTTTAAACAAACCAAAATCATATATAATGCTGCAGAAGTATTCTAAAATCACAAATTCATATAGCTCTACACTCATCACTAAAATGAACAATCTACAATCTTTCATAAAAATTATAGTTTTTACTTTTTTATCTGCCTACTCCTTACAACACTTTCAAGAACCTTGAAGAGGTTTGGAAAAACAACAGCACACGTGTTAGCCCTGATACTGCACAAATGCAGATGGTCTTTGTCAAACGTAAAAGCCTTTAGCCATGTTTAAACATGCATGCAGCATGTCAGGGATGATCTGTATTTTCTACAAAGGTCAGGCAGGAAACATATGGAAGGTGTTCTTCTTCTTAAATGTAAACTATGTCTAAATCCTTGACACCTCCAATGAATGTTACATGGTGTGGCAGTGAGGTGAAGCAGCTTCCCTTACACGGGAAAATGTTTTAGAGATAGCTTTTTAAAATGTGTATGGCAGGCAGAAAATCCAGTCATCCATAACTGGGATTTTTAGGGGAGAAAGTAGAATTTTACACACTGTCTTTTAATATTCTTCCTTTTTCTCTGTAAGCAGATACACAATAACATGGGCTGTAATATTATATGTAACAAAAACAAATAGGTCTTTTTTTAATCACTCTTCATTCTCCGTTTGCTTTTCTCCCTCTTCAGTTTAACCCACACGTTAAGATCACCCAATAAGAATTTAATTTCAAGTGAAAGTACAACGTGAATCCACTGGAGTGTTTGCAAAATACATAGTAGATTAGACTGTGACCGTGAATACATCGACCAAGAAACTGTTTCAGCATTTTCTAATTGACCAGCACCCCGTGTGCCCCGAGGGCTGTTATTGACCAAGGCCAAGGACTCGGTGCTCTCTGCAGTCACTTATCCACAGCAGTTTGCAACCAATGAGTGCCACTGTGTGCTGGTGCTGATAAACTCTGCTAATCCACTCTGGGACCCAGATGCAGTTCAAGCTTTTCTTAGTGCTCAAGCCCAGCATGCTCTGCCACTTTGTCCATGTTTCTTTTTACAGCACAGATTTGGAAGCTTTGGAAGTACCAGGCGGGGATTCGTGATAATGTTGTTCGCTTTTTCATTTTATGAAGGCTGTTTTCTGTAACAGTTGCACTTTTTGAGGTCCCTGACACAACACTTACCTTAAATAACAGCAATGAAGGCTCATTAGTGAGTGACATTCACATATGCTTGCACTTACTGGCACGTCATGCAATATCTGTGTACCTCCATAAAAGGCAATGCATGAGGAATAGATGAGTCCAGATATAACTGAGGAAAGACATTTATTTTTGGCACCAGAATATATATTCTATATATATATTCTATAGATATATATATATATATTCTATAGATATATATATATATATTCTATACATATATATATATATATTCTATACATATATATATATATATATATATATATATTCTATAGATATATATATATATATTCTATACATATATATATATATATATATATATATATATTCTATACATATATATATATTCTATACATATATATATATATATATATATATATATATAGAATATATATATATATATATATATAGAATATATATATATAGAATATATATATATATATATATATATATATATATATATATATATATTCTATATATATTCTATTATATATATTCTATATATATATATATATATATATATATATATTCTATATATATATATATATATATATATATATATATATAGAATATATATAATATATATATAGAATATATATATATATATATATATATATATATATATATATATATATATATATATAGAATATATATATATGTATATGTATAGAATATATATATATGTATATATATGTATATGTATATGTATATATATATATAGAATGTTTCTTATTAACTCGAAACTGAAGGGGAAAGGGGGAACTGGATTTATCCATTTATTGAATGTACATGTTTATAAGTACATGTTGTTGGCCTTTATCTACTACAGCTCGTAGGCTTTATGAAGGTATTCAGAAGCCTGCCTCCTTGCAGGCATTGAACAAAGATCCTTATTAGAGTGCGACACGTTTCTTTTTAAAATGAGATTATTTTCACCAAGTTCCGCTCCCTGTCCTTCAATTAATCTCACACAGGCAACGCCTGGATATTCTAAAACAACAACCCAAAATGAGCTTTTTGCAGTTCACACAGGTTCTCAGTTTATGCAGGGTAACACGTGTTGGAAATGGTAACATCCCTGACAATGGATAAAACCATCAGTCAGTAGGCTTATTGCGCATATTTGGGAATAAGGTTGGAAAAAGAGAATTTTAATTAAGGAAATACTAGATCGTGGTTGTTGCAATTCATATATTATGCATTATATTTGACCTGTTGTCTGATTACACTATACACACTTATAGTTTTCAAAGGATATCCAGGACACAGACATTGCATTACAGAAACATTTTAGCTGTTATTGACAAAGTCCCTAATGCCACAGGGTCACAGGTCGAGAATATCCAAAGTGCCATCATAGCTTCTTAAAGCTGCACCTCATTTCACAAAAACGGAAATCTACACCCTCAGCCGTGTTTAAGTGGATACTAAGAGGGTGTAAGTTGCAGCGGTGTGCACTGAAAAGACACTTGACTATGCACAAGCTGTCTTTGCTACGTTTTGTGTTTCACAACAGATGCCACCCTTGAAAAAGAAAACCCAGACCTTCATCCAGACCTCATTATAAAAGTCAACCAGCAGGAAATGAGGCAGCCTAAGGATATTGTGAATCCTGATCAATCAGGCTGACAGTGATTTGGACCAATGGAAATGGAAGTGTCTGCACATGTCAGAGGCAGTGTGCTTAACATCCCATTTTCTCTTAGCTTATATTTAATGTAATTAAATGTCCCCACATAAATATATGACAAATGGTTAGAAGGAAAGCCAAAATGTAATAAGACAAACATAATTAGCCAGTTTGTATGCTTCCTGGAGACTGAGAGGACACAATAGATGACTGCATAATGGAAATCATTGGCTGATGCCATCCTCTTACAGCTATGCTGCCATTTACAGGAAAGCTTGTGAAACAAAATTACATGGAAATTAAATGATACTATAAATAGTATATTAAAGTAAGGTATAACCAATACATACATTTATACAAATATTGTCTTTGTATTAAATCTGGTTTACATTACTGTTATTACCATTCTTATTATTGCTATTAGGCAAAGTTCACATTTGCACACACAAACATTTTCAGACTAATGTCTTGTGAAACATTCATTCTGGACAGCTTTGCACAACTTTTTTCTAACTGACTGTTTAACTGCAGTATCTTTAAGAGCTTGGGCATCTTCCACAGTGTAGCTCACGATAATTAAATTCAAGGGAGATAATGCACTGTTGACTCCTTGCTCTCGCAATATTCCTGTGGTTCGTTTTATTGATTTGTGTGGCTTAGGCGAGACGTGTTGTTCCAGCAGAGGGGTGTACACTGCTTGAGAGAAACCAGAAGACACTTTGATCACCTCCACGAGACTGAGAGGTGTTAAGTAAACGGGGTGTCAGATGTTACTGATAATAAATTTTAAAGCAACTTGTTTTTTTATGTCACTGAATCCTTAAGTGCTTAAGCTTGCTGATCTACCTCAGGATCAACAGAAGGGAAGGTGTTCACTAAATATTTTTTCCTCACATTTTTGTTTAGTCCAGCATTAATTAAAAGTCTGACCCATTTAAAAATATATCCATGAATTTGAGATTAGCTCATTAGATTTGAAAAAATAACTTTTACAAGGAAAGAGACTTCCTGCCCACCTTGCAATCTGCTTTTAGAGAAAAATAAATGACCTTTGAAACAAAAAACATTACATCTACATTGTGAATAATTTCTTGCAAAGACTATGCAGGCCCACAGCTGCACATTCATTGCATATTCATTTTTTTTTTCCTGCCACTACTGCTGGAAGCAAGATGCGTGCATGAACCAACGAAAATTACAAATATTGTAGCACTGTAACAACATAATGCAATCCAATAAAAAATGTGCACCATGCAATATCACCTAAACAAAATATATTATATGATAATTGCCAAACCCATACACCGGGGTGTCATATACCAGTGTACTCCTACTGCCTGTCCCTAGCCCAGATAAATGAAGATGCTAAAATTGTATCTGAGCGTGACCAGGATGTACATGATTAAAAAATGAGTATATCAGAGGGACATCTCAGGTTGAAGGATTTGAAGATAAAGTTAGCAAGGAAAGGATGGGATGATTGGGACATGTGCAGGAGAATGAGTGGTTATATTGGACAAATGTTGAATATGACATGAGGACAAGAGAAAGACCACAGTGTAGTGGACAAAGTGAAGAACGAAGGATTGGTGAGACAGAGGCAGATGATCCACTGTGGTGACTAGCTCAGTAACAGAATACGTTTGATTTAGGAAGGCTACTTAGGTAGGCTACGTTCACACTGCAGGCGGAAGCGCATCAAATCAGACTTTTTTGACCCTATTCGACCCATATCCGATCATGGTATGACAGTTTGAACAGCAAAAATTCAATATTTTGAAATCTGACCTGGGTCACTTTCGTATGTGGTACTGAATCTGATTCATATCTGATGTTTTAGAAAGCGACTGCTGTTTGAATGGTCATGTTGCATTAAATCCATCTTTTACGTCACTGACACAAGACAGACGCCAATTATCAGCGCCGGAGAAGACAAACGAGAAAGCATGGCGGCCATCGTTAAAGCACGGGCTCTCTTTTCTCTAATTAATTTATCAAAATTAATCTTTTGCACATGCGAGCCGCTTTGAGGGCCGTGAACCGTTCACACTAGCACGCGTTTGCTGTCACATTTTATTTGTAGTGTGAACAACCACACAAAAAAAATTGGATTTGAGGAAAAAGTCGGAATTCAGCACTAAGACCTGCAGTGTGAACGTAGCCATAGACTCATCTCATCTTAGACTCCTGCCATGAACCAATAACATGAGCTATGATGAGTCAATATCGCTGCATGTAAAAGTGCGTTCTGTAAAAGGCCAAAAATCAGGAATCTGCTGTTTCCTGTCTGGCAATAGATGCATTGTTTTTTTGTATGTAATTTGTATAGTATATATTTTTTTTCTCTCATTTCTTTTCTAAATGTACTTGTATATTGTTCACATGTTGAAATAAATTACCAATCAATCAATCAATCAATCAATCAAATTCTTTGCAGAGCACTGGTTCCTTTCATATTCATATTTTTGTGCTTTTTCAATTAAAAAGTTCAATGTCTTCTTCTTTGAAAGAAAAAAAAACATAGCTGACTTAAAGTTGGCCTCTAAAGCCGCATCACTCTTTCGACTCTATATTTCAGTTTGTCCTTGAAAGCCCTGTTCTAACAAGTTGCACATGTACATTTGCCTTACATGCTGGAAGTAGACAAAAAAGCATAGGGCAAAGACCCCAATAAGGACAAGTTTTGTTCAAAGATTGTGTTAATGTGACTGAAAATTCTTCCTTTCAGTGAACAGTAACCAAACGCATCATGGCTAGAACACAGCAGCCTCTTCCTCTCAAACTGCTGCATCATCACTGAGTCATATCCAAACACCAGGCGTTTGGCACAGAAGTGCTGGTGTAAAAGTAAAGAAGTAAAGAGTTAACAAATACATAACCTAAGACAAGAAAGGTGCTAAAATGTGAATAGAAGGGAAAAAATCGCTATTAACTATTCAGACAGTGAATCCAAATAAAGCAAAAATGAACTCAATTCGACAGTTTTGCTGATCCCTAAATATGAACTAGTTTTGCTAAAGGTCTCCTTCACAGTGAAAGTCCTTCTATTTTACTGAATATCTTGTTTGGAGTCGTTGTGCACACTCTGTGTCCCACCCACTGGCAGCTTTAGTGCACGCTGCTATTGTCTGACCTCTTGACGAGGTCATTTGTTGTCTAATGTAACAGTGTCAGTAGCACAGGCCCTTGGCCACTTAGTTTTCTGTGGCTTTTGAAGTAAGTGGGAGTAATCAGAGTAACATAGGAAGTAACTCTGAGGTAAGCAACCTTTAAGTGGCGGTTCACAACTGTCAATTCTCAAACTGTTCAGCAGCAGCAAGTTCAGTGTTCACATGTCAAGTAGATTTTTTCCCCTTATTTTTCTTTCTCAGTTTTTCCGCTGCACTTTAGTCCCAATGTTTTCACCCTTTTAAGCATTTTTTTCTGTTCAATCTTTTCCTAGCAAATATCCATGAAGTTAAGAATATTGTTGGAAAAATTATAAGAGACCTTCGGGCAAAGATTTACTCAGTATGGCGTGTGAAAAAACTTACTCTGTTATGCTTTACAAGCCACAGCTGGAGAGTCTGATTAAGGCTCGACACACTGATCATTTTTTAAGATTGTGTTATTTTACATCGTAGAAGACCCTTACTGTGAGAGACAGTACAATATAGATGTCTTTGATTTACTCTGTAAAAAATAATATAATTCTTAATTTATGATTCAAAGGTTTATCAGCGGGAGATGAAGAGTGAACTCTTTCCACTGGTGCTCAGCCTTTCTGGCTTTTGACCCCTTAATGCAATATGTGTTTTTGGCCGTTTATCACAGGTTCTGGGTTTGGTGTGGACATAACTCGTGTGTGGGTTTACCTCTCAGAAGGATCTTTGAGGCCAGAAGAGTTTGAATTTTTATTTGTTATCAAAACGTATTGTTATTGTGTAACTGCAATTGTATGAATACACACTGCAATGACAAAGTATTTGACCCTTCCTGATTTCTTATTTTTACATATATTTGTCACACGTACAAGGTAAAAATTACACAAACCGAGTAAAAACAGAATGCAGTTTTTAAATGGTGATTTATTAAGGGGGAAAAAAAGCTATCCAAACCTACCAGGCCCTGTCTGAAAAAGTAATTCTACCTAAACCTGATAACTGGCTATTCCACCCCTGGTAGCAAGAACTGCAATCAAGAATTGGTGATAACTGGCAATGAGTTTTTCACAGCACTGTGGAAGAATTTTGGCCCACTCTTCTTTGCAGAATTGTTTTAATTCAGACACACTGGATGGTTTTTGAGTATGAACAGCCTGTTTACGGACATGCCAAAGCATCTCAACCTAATTTAGGTCTAGACTTTGACTAGGCCTCTCCAAAACCTACATTTTTGTTTGTTTGTTTGTTGGATCCATTCAGAGGTGGACTTCTTGGTCAGACATTTTCCTTCTGGATTTTCTGGTAGAGAACAGAATTTATGGTTCTATCAGTTACAGCAAGCCATCCAGAGCCTGAAGCAGCACTACCACCATCACGTTCTGCTGTTGGTATGTTCTTTTTATGAAATGCAAGTTTTATACCAGACTCAAACCTTCCACAAAGTTTTGGGGATCATCAAGATGGTTTTTGCAAATGTAAGACAAGCCTTTGTGTTCTTTTTGGTCAGCAGTGGTTTTTTCCTTAGAACTCTCCCATAAGTACCATTTTTGCCCAGTCTGTTTCGTACCATTCAATCATGAACCCTTAACCTTAACTGACGCAAGTGAGGCCTGCAGTTCTTTAGATGTTTTTCTGGGTTCTTTTTTGACTTCCTGCATGAAACTCCACTGTTCCACGTTTTCTCCGTTTGTGGATAATGGCTCTCGCTGTGGTTTACTGGAGTCTCAAAGCCTTAGAAATGGATCTCTAACCTTTTCCAGACTGTTAGATTACGCGACTCGTTTCTCAGATGTCTCCTTGGCATGATGGCTTTTTTTTTTTGGGGGGGGGGGGGGGTGGGTGAGATCTTTTAGCCTATGTAGCTTTGTCAAACTGTTTAAGTGATTTCTTGATTCAGCAGGTCTGACAAGCCTGAGCATGGTTAGTAAAGCTTTACTCAGTTTTCCAAAAAATGTGGTTAATCCAGTTCATTCATAAATTAATAAGGGTTGCCAATTAATTTTTCACACAGGGCCAGGTTTGGATAACTTTATCCCTTAATGAATAAAATAATCATTTAAAAACTGCATTTTTTAAAATTTACTTTGGTTATCTTTCTCTAATTTAGAAATTAGAAATAGGGTCGGGTCAAATACTTTTTCACAACACTGTACCGCTTGAAACCTAGAATTTATTTCCACAGGTATAAAAAAGCAGTGACTTCAAGAATTCCTTTGAAATTATTTGTCATGTATTCAAAGGAGAAAGAAGAAAATTGTTTGCCGCTGCATTGTCTGTCCCTTTGCCCGTCTCCGGTGGATAACGAAAGAAGGTCAGCATGAGCATAGTGAGAATCAAGACCCCAGCTGTGTTCCCATCCAAGCAGGAACTCTTAATCAATACCAAGCAGCCAAAAAAGGCATGCTGAGAATAGTGAGGGTCAGGGTCACAAATATCTAGCCAGTCTTGTGTGCCAAATTGAACACTGGGATTCCAGGGGTGCAGAAGGTGTTAAGGCACTGACCTATGTGAGTGATGACGAAGAATAGAAAGAATTTATTTTATTTCTACCCCGTATCTTCCCTGCTATGATTTGGTTTGACTTTTCAGCAGAAAGAAGTTATCAAAGTTTTTATCTTTTACTGTCTCCTGATGCAACTAAAGTCAAACGCAGACACAAAGGTAATAAAAAAAAAGAAATAAAATAAAATTACACGCAATTCAAAGCTTCCTTCATCCTTTCTTGATGCTGCTTTCTTACTAAGCACACTGAGCTACTGCCTGCCATTGGCATTCAGATCACACCTGTGCCAAATGCACTTGAGATAGCTCTCTGAAGGAATCAGGCTGTCTGTCCTTCAGGCTCTCGTCAAAGTCTGCTTTAATAATGGGATTTCCACACATTACATACAAATTCACTGGCCTCTAATGTGGGAGAATAATATTTCCAGGAAAGGGTGCACTTCAGACCCAAATTGAATTTAAAACATTTCATTGGCTTTAAAAAGGAGCTCTGGCACATGTAATGCCCAGGAAATAATACTTTGCTCCACTGAGCAGCCAAACACCAGGCAGAGGATTAAATGATGGGTGCTGCTCTGGATTTGCCACACACTGGGGCAGTCTTAGTACGGTTCAGACGTTAACACTGATTTCAGCAGATCTGCTTACTGTAAATGGGTTGTAGTTGAACCCTTATAGTGCTAATATCCAGAAACACGCTGGGTCTGGAATTTCTTTTGTTTTGACTGCTTGCTCCTCATTTCCTTCGTCCGTTCTCTTCTCTCGCCTTTACACAAATATGCACAGCTACACAGACTCTCACGCAGTCAGACACATTATTAGATTAAGTTTGACAGTGGCTGAATTTGCTTAATGATCACATTAACACATGGACATTACCTGTCCACAAAGCTCTGTCTGAAGCATCAAATGTGTCGCATTTTAATGAGACGCCCTCGTCTCTCTATCTGAAAGGAAGCTACTTCCGGGATTGATGACTGTGAAATGAATCAGCATGCATATTGCTTAATCCAAATCATAAAGCATCTGCCTTTTGTCCTGGAAAAATATTCAGGAGCAATTTCTTGAAGCAGTTTTTTATTTTTGCTCCATTGTTTTATGATTATGGACAGTGTCACTCGCTCACTCACTACTTGTGAATTCCAGCACAGTTTTCTTTCAAGATCAAACATTTTTTTAGCCAGATTAGTCATTCCCGGTTAACTAAAACCAGGCTTAAATAATCTGACAATGTGTACATAACTAGCCTGAAAGGTCAGTTGTTGAAAAGATACAATGTAACAACACCTCTGATCTAAGTTTTACTTTACTATCTTTTCTTATGAATAAGGTTCAGATCACATATACATTACAAGACAGTAGCTATAGGTTAGATAAAATCAGACTGTCAAAATTATATCTACAGAACCTAAAGTTTCCTAGCAGTAGATTTAATTGTAACGAGATGATCAAAGTTAGTCACAACACTTGTCAGTAGTTTAACGTTGAAGATGATCCGTTGCTACTTTAAGGTGGTGGAATCACAGCTCAGCTTGCGTAAAGCCTTCGTGACTAATGTGTGATTTCTTCTTTTGTAGAAAACATTTTGTGTTTCATGCAGGTGTTTGTTCCTTCTGATTTAACAGCTGCCTTTTACTTGGTGCTAGCATATCTTGGGCTCTTGATACAAAGTTTATATAGTCACAGAAATCCGAGATGGAAGACCAAATGTAAAACATTGGAGTTGCATCAAATTTTTTTATCATTCAACATGTCAATATTCACCTTGCTCCAGGATATGTCTGGAAGTATATTCATATTTATAATACTGACTAAATCATCACTTATTGGCATTGAAAGTCAGAAACTTAGTATCAACAAGAAGTTGGAGATCAAAAATCTGGAGAAAGATCTAAGTATAATTTATAACATAATATATATAATATATGGAGCAGTCATGGTTTGCCCTTTATATCGTCACAGTTTGAACAAAATGAAATAAAACAAAAGCACAGAAACCTTTATAAATGTTTCAGGCTTTTTTTTTTTAAAATCAGTTTGATTTTCAAACAAGTTTGGCATATTTTTTTAAATTCTAAATTCAGTTTGTTTGTCTATTTTTTAAACTGTCTGTCTTAAAAAATGTAATAAAACGTAATAAAATCATTGTGAGGAATAAAATTCCTCACAGTGGGACTATAATACCATCCTACAAGCATAGCAACCAGAAATGTCAGCACTACACATATTTTCCTTTTTAGTATTTTCTTGTGGTTTCAGAATAAGTCAGAGCAAAAGAAAAACAATTCATCATGCTCTTCCATTTGACATTTCGTGGCTCAGGCGTGCCAAAACAAAGCAAGTACTGGTGGCGCAAGATATCCTTGTCATGGCACACAGCTTGACAGTGATGACAATGGCCTGAGTCACACCCATGGCACTGATTGGTTAGTCATTACCCCCTCACAAGGCAGTAATTGGATCGATTGCTTATTCAACAGAGAAACTGCTGTTTCATTCAGTATGCCAGATGAATCAGTCAACGTGGTGGGTTGGACAGATTCAAATTCGGACGAGGACCATCCTGCTTTCTAGATTGGAAGAAGAGAAGAGAGTGATGTAAGATCATAGACTATGTGTGCATTTAAATACACATAGACTATGTGTATTTAAATGCTTTAAATACACACATAAGTCATTCTAAGTACTCTGGCAGCACATTTTAGAAACAGTTTAGAACATGGGTGGGCAATTCCAGGCCTCGAGGGCCGGTGTCCTGCAGGTTTTAGATCTCACCTTGGGTCAACACACCTGAATCACATGATTAGTTTGTTACCAGGCCTCTGGAGAACTTCAGGACATGTTGAGGAGCTAATTTAGCCATTTAAATTAGCTTTGTTGGTTCAAGGACACAGCTAAAACCTTCAGGGACACCGGCCCTCGAGGCCTGGAGTTGCCCACCCCTGGTTTAGAACATTTTGAGGTAGATAAAACAGGAAACTATTGCAACATTTAATGGCACTTAGAGTAGTAGCCTTACTGTGAGAAAGTGCATTCATCACCACCAACACTGAACTAAAATTTTTTTTTAAAAGCACGATAAATTGTGCATCTGTTCATTTGTTGTTTAAAACTGTTTTGTTGTAAACCAGTGAAAACCCAGCGGCTAGATTGAAGCTTGTCACTTATGGACTTCCCCAGCATGTAGCCATCTATCTCATCTTCTACCAGGTCATATGTTAATCCTGGGTGTTTTTCAAACTCATTGGTAGTCACTTCAATCACTCACCTGGAAGTTGAGAAAACTTTCAGACTCGGTCCCTCACACTTTCTGTCCACACTTCCACTTATCCGGGGCCGGGTCATGGGGGCAGCAGAGAAGCCCAGACCTCCTTCTCCCCAGTCACCTCCTCCAGCTCGTCCAGGGGATAAATCCTAACTATTCTTTTTCTCATCCCAAATTGATCGTTTTGGCTTTTGGTGAAATGTCTCAAAAAAAAAAATATGGTAGATGAAGACTTTTCATCTGGCACCATCATCAGGTCAGAATTTTGATTCATACAGTAGTTTGATTTATGTTTGAACACCTGCAAAACTAAAACAGCTGAGTGTTCTGGGTTCTGCGAGTTACTTTTTTTCTATCCAAGATCAAAGAAGAATATTTTAATGTGACTTGAAGTAGTTGTTTGCTTTGTTTAGGACTTTTGTATTGGGTATTGTTAAAATCACAACCTGCATTGGTTGCCTTGACGTCTAATCTCATGTTGCATGGTCTGACACCACGTAGAAGCAGTGTATGGTATGAAACAGTTTCCATCTGCCTCTGCCACTCTTTCTCCCAAGGTTAACTGCCTTTCTTTGGCCTTGTGTAAAACCAACCTTGAACACTGAACCCGTTTTATGGTATATATAATTACCAAGTCGAAGCAGCGAAGCTGCACAGTTAATTGAACTCATGATTTAGTGTAAGAGTGTAAAGACACATGGTGTGCCTCAAGAGGTGAACCACATTGTAGAAACTTGACAGGTCAGCCTTGTCACGGTTAATCTTTTCCATGTGAAGGTTTTCAGATTGAATGGGATGTACCCATGTGTAATATCACATCGGCCAATATCTCATCAAAGCTGACAAAGACGTGTAGTTGACAGGGTGCTCTCTCTTGAACTTTGATTTGATTCGTACAGACTAGATATTTTTCTATAGCTGTCACAGCAAAGCAACGAAAGTAAGTGTCAAAAGAAGGTTTGTGCAAATATATGTTTTCTAAATCAATGACTATGTTTCCTATTCCTATTCAGACTCATTGTTTCTGTTTCTCCTCATGCGTCTCTCCAATGACAGTTGCACAATGCAAACAGCGTGGTCTGTCCGCGTATGCTGTCCTGGGGCAAGGGCTCAGTTCAGTTCGGGACAGTGCTGCCTTGTTCCTCTCACATTACTGTGCTTAGTTACAAAACAAGCTGATGGCATGGCTTTAGTCAGGGTCAAACACTGTTGTCCATCTCTATATATCAAATTCCATGTTGGCAGCAGAGAACTATGATTTAGCTCTCATAATAGCTCTGTGCTGGTGGGGGATGCATGTACAGTACAAGGCACTTTTCCAAAAATGCTTAACAGTCAGTGACCGTCATTTTATGGCTTTGAATTTCTGCCATCATGTGTTTTTTTCTGGGTTCCTGCCCCACTTCCATTATCAGAAGCACAGCTATGGCGTGACAAATAAGTTCACATATGACAGATAATGACAATGAAAGAGTAAATCAATGTATCAGTGTCAGGCTGTAGTTATTACATTTGCATGGAAATGCTTGTTGGTATGGTAAGAGTTAATGAGCAATGTTTTGATAACCGTGAGAGCTTTCCATTTACATTCCCCATACTAGCAGATTATAACCAGTAATGGGTCCTCCTGGACAATCCCTGAGACACACCCTCTATTAGAGCAATTATTGTGCCCTGGTGTACTGAAAGGCTTTGCTTTTTGGTAGTTCTGATCAATTCTGATTTGTTATACTGGTCCCTTTACAAATTGTTCTCTATTCTAAAAGTAGAAGAGCTTTCATATTGAGTTTCTTGGTCATATGATGTAATACTGTTACATCAGATAAGCAAAGTATAATGACTTTATATATTTCCACATTTGAAAACACTACTCCATTCTACTAAAAATAGGTCAAGTAGAAAAATGAACTCACAACTGTTCAACGTGGGCACAGACAGGAAATTTAAGGAACCCAGTTGTTAGAAACCAGTCAATACAAATGCACCACTGCAAAACAAGCAGTGTTTGCAAATGACTCCATCTCAGTTTATGTTTAGATATTTGGCTGATTGGTGTTAACATTGCCAAGGTTACTCTACTTTGCTCCAATGTCATTTCTGTTTAAAAAATATTTTTTCATTGCTATGAGCCCTGAGTTGGAGCCTCAGAAAATGTTCCAATTATGCAAAGAGGGCACAAGCTTATTAGTTTTGAAGGGTATGAACTGGGCTTGTTTTGTATAATGTCAAATGCTCAGACAGTGTTGTTTTAAGAGGACCAGAAGTTTGTCAACAATTAGTTATACTTTAAAAATGAAAATGGGCGATCCCGTTTAAGGGTTGACTAAATCTTATCATTATAGTTTCTACCTACCCAGTCCATATATTTTTATGAGTTCATGTCTGGTTTTGGTGTTGAGAATGATTTATGTTTGATTTCATTTCTTTTGTAATACTTATTAATTTAGTTGGTTTTCTATTTGTTTAATCATTGGTTTAGTTTAATTCCTTGTCTATATGTCCTTTTTCTGTGGCCCTTTATGGTTTTTGCTTTGTTGTATTGCTATTTGCTATTATTATTGTTATTATTTTTATTATTATGCTTTTACTTAATTCCTTATTTGTGTTCCTTTCTGTTCTAGTCTTACATTTATCCTTTGCCTTTCTTTGCTCATCCCACTGTTCAGCAATGTCTCACTTCCTGTTTTATTTTGGCGGCTGTTGCATTCTGTGCCATGTGTTGAGTTCCACTTCCATTGTCATGTACAAATAAAACCTCAAAGACAGTCAGGTATTGCGTGGCTTCCTAGGGCACACATATGTCTGTGAAGGTTCTCAGTCATCCAGGTCATCGTAGTCAAAGGAGCTTGCAAAGAAAAGCGTCTGGACTTCTTTAAGTTGCTTAAGTTGTTTCACCTCTCATCGCCTCAGATGAGAGGTGAAACGTCTTCAAGCAACTTAAATTCAATTCAATTCAATTCAATTCAATTTTATTTATATAGCGCCAAATCACAACATAAGTCGCCTCAAGGCGCTTCAAAGAAGAAGTCCAGACGCTTTTCTTTGCAAGCTCCTTTGACTAGGGCACACATAGGCACAAGAATAGGCGAGTGCCTAGAGGAAGACAGAGAAAAGACCCACACATGCACACACACTAACAGAAAGAGAGAAAACAACAAAGAGAAACAAAATTTTAAAAAAGCAGGCCAGCGTGAGATACTCCGGGACATCCCCCCATCTGTGTTGCCCCCTATGTTACCTCTCTTCTTGTTATCTTGTGTATACATCACCTGAGTCTCCCTTTGTCTTTTGTTGTGTTGTCTGCATTTCTGTGGGTTTCCTTTGTGTTCCCTGAGATTTCTGGTATTTGGAGTCCCTGACGCTGTTCTGTAAATGTCTGGAAATCTTTTGCATATATCTTCATATCTTTTAACTAAGCTTAAAAAGCAGATTTTTGAGTCTAACTGTTGCATTAGTTAGATAGAAAAATATAACATTTAGATTTTGTATCCAAAGATCATACTTTCTATTCCCTACGATTCTAGTCCATATTTTAAAGCCTTAGTTACTTATTAATTCACATATAAATTGTATTGTTATAGACTAAGCTACCCAGCAACACATAATTAAAATCAACTGCAGCTGCAACATTAGTGAAGCCATAATTATGATCATGTATTTGAACAAATGTCATTCTACATAATGAGCATGTGTACTTTCTGTACCTTAAATACACCGAACAGACATAACATTATGATTACTGAAAGGTAAAGTTAATAGCACTGATTATCGCTTCATCATGGTTAGGGGGTGGGATATATTAGAGAGCAAGAGAAATGTTGTCCTCAAAGTCGTATGTATTAGAAGCAGGAAATATGAGTAGCTGTTAGGATTTAAACAAATTTGCCAGAGGCTAAATTTTAATGGCTAGAAGACTGGGCTGGAGCGTCTTCAAAACTGCAGCTCTTGTGGGGTGTTCCCAAGTCTGCAGTGGTCAGTATCTATCTAAAGGTGATCCTATGAAGGGACAGCAGTGACCCAGGGACAGGATCATGGGTGGCCAAGGCTCACTGATACACATGGGGAACAAAGACAGGTCTATGTGGCCAGATACAACACACGAGCTATAGCTCAAACTGCCAAAAAAGTTAATGCTGGTTCTGATAGAAAGGTGTCAGAATACAAAGGTCATTGCAGTTTGGGGATGCATATCTGCAGGCCAGTCAGGATGCTTATGCTGACCCCTGTCCACTGCCCAAAGCACCAACAGTAGCTAAGAGTACATCAGAACTGGACTGCAGTGCAAAGGAAGAAGCTGGACTGATGAATGATGTTTTGTTTTACATTATGTGGCCGAGTGCATGTGCGTTGCTTACATCGGGAACCATGATGCACTATGGGAAGAAGGCAAGCCGGTGGAGACACAGTTTGGGCAATGTTCTACTGGAAAACTTGGAGTCCATGCCTTGACAGGCCAGGGCTCTTTTGGCAGCAAAAGAAGGACCAATATGATATCATAATGTAATAACAGTCTACAGACATACATTTTAGACTAATTAGTGACTCTAAATTGGCTGTCGGTTTCAATATGAGCATGAATGGTTGTCTATCTCTGTGTCAGTCCTATTCAGACTGGTAGCCTGTCCTGTGTATACCGCGTCTCTCACTGCATGACAGCTGGGATAAGCTCCAGTACCTCTATGATCCTGAATTTGATAAGCAGAAGAAAATGGACGGATGAATTTAAGAAAAGGCAGAAGAAATGAACTGGTAAGAGTTATTATTTTACACATTTTACTGTGCCTAAGTTAAAACTAGAACCATAACTATCAGAGCCATAACAAAAGCATCCATCTGCAGGTATATCGCCTTGACAGTGGCTCACAAATCAAATGAGATAAGGTTTGTGTCTCAGTTTAATTTTTTGTTGTTGTTGTTGTTGTTTATTTGGCAGTCTTTCAAAGAAGACCTTCGGGTAGCACTCTGTGGAGTTCCTTAATTTACTTTCGTCTCAGTAAGTGAACCTGAGAAGACATTTGAGTCCCTTAAAGGGGACACCAATTAAATCATTCTTGATGGTTTATTGTTTACTACAAAATCTTTTTTTTTAATTATTATTTTACAGTTGACATCAGTGGTACAGCTTCCTCAATTATGTCTGTAGGTTTTAACGTCAAATTTAAAAATATACATTTGTAATTCTTTTTCATAAAACATAATCTGATAATCTCAGGCAAAGTAAAGAACTGAATCAAGAAGAAAGTGCGACACTTGCCTAAAGTGGGTTAGATAATTGATGCGCTTGTGGTAAATGTTCTAAATGTTTGTTACTATTATTCATAGTTGAAACAATAAAAAAAATAGTTAAGTAAGTTGTAGTAAGTTTATACCGAAATAGATGTTTGGTTTATGGCCACTTATGTACTTTCTTGCGTTTGCCAGATCGGTCTTTGGAAATTTTCAGTAAATCAATATCTAAATATAAATACACAGCATCACTTTTCAAAGTACAAGATTTTTAGTAGCGCCTTCTGACATCCGTTCATCCTCTAAGGCTTTTCGACCAATCATATTTCAGCAGACTTTGCTTGCATGCAGGTAAACATTTCACTTGGAGAGTTTTAGCCAAAATTCAGTTTCAGAACCTCTGGCTATTGTCTGATGAGTATTTTGCATTTCTTTTTTTCTTTATTTAAATTTATCTGCATTAAAAACATTAACTGGAGTTGAAGATATTCACTGGTTACATCAGAAACATAAAAATACTGGTCACTGTCCCCAGAGGCTAAGCCATCAGACCGGTCGATGTATCCATCTACAGTCTCACCACTGCTGGTGTGTCCTCCAATGTCACAATGGCATTAATTAGTGCAGAAGCACAAGCTCACAAAGAAAACTTTCCTTTTTGGTGGCAGGCATGATTAGGCCACAATTTGTCAACTACTTGTTATGCTTTTTTATGTAATATATAGCCTGCACAAATGCACACCCATGCCATAATGTTGTTTTAAATAGCTACTTTGCTATTGATAATTCATCATTCTACTAAATCACAGCAAAAAATGTAAATGACAAAAAGCAACAACTGTTATTTGGAAGCAGATTAATTGCAGTCCATTAAAGGCCTCCATGCTCGAGTAGGGTGACAAATGGACCTATTAGGCACTAATTAGGCTTAGATTAAGTCAAAGGGAAGTTGTGACAGAGTGATGGTTGCACTTCTACTGTGAGAAGAAACAAAGTGCATAACTAGTTATGTATGTATATGTATATTTTCAGGCCTCAGTGCTTGTTTTATGTCCATCATAAATACAAATGTTTCCAAACATACCAGGGAGGTCACATGATAACACTAAGCTCCACCACAATCACTGATATGTTTTTCTGTGCCTTGGTTGAACCTTGTTCATTTCACAAGTTGAATAACTACGCGGACGTGTGAAGGGTGTACTACGAAGCAAGATTAATGGGTTAGTGGGCTACGTTGAGCTTGAAATAGCAGTTTTTTGAGTAGTGAAAGTGACTCTTTTTTATGTAAATCAATATGGTAACTTATGCTGAACACAAAACCTGGTCATTAGCAAAGTAATGATCAGAGTTTCAGCTTAAAATCATCTAGAGCATCGTGCTTTCACTCACTTTTATTTACAGTGTGCTTTAAGTGAAATAATCCTATAGATTATGCAGAGGGCAAATCTGTTTTATATTTGCAAGTAGTTAAACCGGCTACAAGATGAATAAAGCCCAGCTGTAAAGTTACAGAGGCACAAACTGTGCATGGCATTGTCACTGGCATTTACAACTATTCATTTGGTAATGGAGAAAACGTAAACCAATTTTATACTAGAAAGGTGGTTTTTGCACTTAAATCTAGAAGCTTTAAATTTTTAGGGAACATAAAAAGCAAATAAATAAATAGAATAAAATTGTTATTTACCTTACTTGCTCTTTGAATTCATGGCTAACTCTTTTTTTAAAATGTAAATCCCCACATGCCCTACATCCCTTTTTTTTTTAACTCAAGGTAAAAAAGTAGTGCTGACAATTAAGATTATTTATTTATTCTAAAGTTATTTAATGAAAGCATAGAAGAGTTTTTCTGGAATATACAACTGATGTTTTTACTTCTAATTTGGTTTTACCCTGACAGGATGATTCGGAACACTTTTGAAGTGTGGAAAAATGATCTTTTCTATTGCAGTACCTATGCCAAATGAGACTATTTAGAAATGTTTCTGCTGCTGAAGTGGTGCAGCTGTGCAGTGTGGTAAAGTGGCGTTGCCTTCAATGAGACTGCCTGCAGGAATTCATTATCTTGAAAGCTAGCGTGGCAAAGACCATGGGCAGGTGGTATGGGTAATTTCACATTTCTCCTGTGCCCTGTGAAGATGCCACTTTGTGTTACCTCTCTGCAGTGGAAGAGCACATTGGCAAGGTCTATCCAACTGTCCGTACATCTGAAATGAGCCAGTGTTGATAGCCATCTGATTAGACGAGGAGCTGAAGTCCACTGCAGTAATCAATCTTCACTTTTTAACTGTAACTCAGACCACAACCTTGTTACACCAACCACTTTACTGTTGGCTCTCTGGCTTTATAAAGAATTAAGATCACAAACTTGCAAACACAGTAAGACATGTCGTTGAAGGTATTACAATCACCTTTAATTTATAATCTCATGCTGCAGTTCCAACAGGCATCTGGAAAACATGTGGAGTGGTCTGAGCCATATTGATCTCATTTCTCAGCACTCGAACCATCTAACTGGGGTCACTGGACGCTAACCAGAAAGGACGCTCTTTTAACACTTTGTGTGTGAACTGATGTAAAAGAAACAGAAACTCAGAGCACTGGGTTGTGAAGAGTTACCCAGATGTAGAGCACTTAAAAATAGCTTAAATCTGCCATAGATCGTTATCTGAACCTTTATTTTACTTTATTTTCAAATATAGATATATTTTTGGGGTACTTGGTTGGTAGTATGTATTCATTATAAACTTTGGGTGAAAGCAGTGGAAGACTTTTGAGCATTCAGATGTTGCTTTTCACAAAATCAAAAAATACAGAATAGCATTCGCCTTAACATCCATCACAATGAAACCATATGACAGAAGCATTGTGACTCTTCCTTTTAAGTCAGTATAATAATCTTTATTTAATTTTACTAAGCCTGACTTTACATAGTTACATCTACTTTTACTGTATTTTAGTTTGCATTTTTATTGTGTTGTGTTTTGTTACAGATTGTGACTTTTTTTTAGGGGGGGGGGCCTTCATCAGGCAAAACATGTAAAAAATGTTGTAACAGGGGAGGTTAAAGATTCAAACAGACACCCACTCAAACCTCTCACAACTAATTAGCTACTTTGATAACATGACTGGGTAACAAAAAGAGCACCCAGAGAGTCTGAGTCATGAGGGGAAACAATAGCATTTCCTAATGTAAAATTGGAAATAATTTGGGAAATTGATCATGCAGGATACATAATTATCATTATAAGATTGGGGGAATGGGAAATATCACTGTACACAAGGGATAACGCTGAAAAACAATACTCGATGGCTGTGATCTTCAGCCCCTGAGGCAGCATTCATCAAAAACAGACACAGTTGTGTAGAGAAGACCATTGGCTCAGCAGGACTTTTTAGTATTTACAGTTTGTTGCTATATTCATAAAAGAGTTAAAACGTTATCATCCAAAGAAGGCTCGTATAAAAGATCCAGGTATAAGGTGGACTGAGGCAACATGGAAAACTCTTGCCTGTCATCTGGGAAATCAAAATTTGAATTTTACTTGGAAATCATGGATGGCACATGATCACAGCTAAGCAGGACAATGATTATCTGCCTTTTTATCAGCACACTGGTAAAACCCTAGCATCCAGGATGTGGCTGCATTAGTACTTATTACATGCCAAGACCCCTGTAACACTGAATGATACATTTAGGTTTTGGAGCAACCTGCGCTACCATCCAGTCTTTTACATTAATGGCCTTGTGCACAGCAACAGTCAATAAAAGTAAGCTACAAGTAAATCTTATTATACTTTAACTACGTGATGGACTGCATCCCTGTGGAAACGGGAAATGTGGTTCTTGCTTTTTTTGGCTGTCCATAAAATGGATTTCACAGCAGAGACACTCACAGTTTTCCTTAAATGGTAACCTAAACATCATGTCAACCGTACTGTCATGTTAGATGAACTCAATCAATCCCACTCAAGCCCCTCCCCATCTCATCCAAAGAAAGTCTTCTTTGTGGATTTGTTGCACTTTTCCTGTATTTATTTCTGATTGTACCCAGGTGCGGCATACAGTAGAGTGTGCTCTGAACACCAACCATCTGTGCCACAGAGGAGTCACTAATTTGCCCTTAATGGGGAATTTAATTTCATATAAATTGAATTATTTATATTGCCTCTCACACATACAACAATATGAAGGTTTTGCAGAGCACAGCAGTGCTTTACTGGTACCGAGATAAAGTTAAATGTTCTGTTGACTGCAGTTTTATTTGTGTTCTGCTTTTATATCTTGTACAAATCAGCAGATGCAAAAACAAGATCAATGAAATTAACGGTTGTAAAACACTGCCCTGCCAACAACAGATATGAGACAGCAAAGTAAACTCACACAGACCAGTGTTAGAGTAAGGTAAACTACGAGCAGATTTTTCACAGTCAAATAAAAAAAATGAATTTTAGTCATGACTTAAAAAAATAATTTAACACAAGAAAAATGTATTCACTGTATATATATTTCTAGTGAAACTCAGCCAGTTAAAATCTAACCTCAAGCAGTGAAATGGAAAATGGCAAGCTCAGTTTCTCATTAGCAAGGTGTCCTTTCCGTACTTAATGGATATGTAAATAAGGAGCGGTGTGGAGGAAGAGCGTTAAAATAAAAATAAAATGATAACAATCAGAGCGAGCAACAGAAATTGTTTTCTCAGTGCTGTGTCACTGTTTGTTATAGCGTAATACTGCAGGCTGTAATTGAAAACTTTATAACATGCAACGACAGGTCACAGTCTCATCAGCTGTAGCTTTTAAAGTTAGGTCCAGTAAAATGTACTTCATGTATATTTTTTCTGCAACTATGTGTTATTTTTCTAGTGAATATTCACATACATTTGGGGATATAGATTCAAGAAAAAAACAGTGACTAGTTACTTGTATACATAATTATCAAAATGATTTTTTCAAATATTCTACCATCTTGAAATCAATACAAGCTGCTGATAAAGAGCCTCTTTCAAACCTGCATGCTTCTTTTCCTTGGATTAGTGGATCTGATTTGTGCAGCCTATGTATTCCTTCTAAAACAAGGTCAGTTGTTCTTGACTGATCAATAAGGATCGTCAATAGAAGAAATAGCAGCATAACCCATAAGACAAGAAATGATATGTTGACTAAAATTGATAATAATTGGTTTCTGAGGTCTGGTAAAGAATAAATTAAGCAAGGTGTTATGGGTATAGTGTTGGGATCTGTGCCATATAAAACGCTGAGCCTTTAGGGGAAGTCCAGCATATTAAATATGGGAAAAGCATGAATAAATGCTGTGGAGTATTTAATGTAAACAACTTAATAGCAGGTAAGAAGTATCTAAATCATGTGTCCTGATAACCCCAAGTGAGTGTTAAGGGTTAAAGAGTAAGCACTGGCCTGTGTGTTTGTGGATTTCCAGTAAACTGCAATGTTCTGTTCTCCTCAATGAGCACAGCACCATCCAGGAATAGCAGTCCAGCTTCCTTTGTATCCTCCCTGGTGAACTTGATGCGTTTGTCCACAGAGTAGATGTGTTAGTGGAAAGCCTCTACTTCTTGGGTTTTGATTTTGGCCCAGCATAGCCAATGGATCAGGTACATGGATGACAGCTGGGTCAAATAAAAACCTGAGAAGAAATCCTAATAGCCCATGGCTCAGTTATGGTGACAGAATAGGTCAGAACCAACAGCCATAAACAGTATAAAAGATGGACGTAGCTTCCACCGCCAGGAGATGACACCTGTGCCTGGGTCTTCTGATCCTGTGGCAGTCAGTGGAAACAGATTTTAAGTTTAAGCCCGCAAAGAAGATACATTAAGGGGTAAACAGTGACCTTTATATCTTGTTTCCATGTATGAAAAAAGAGGCAACAAGGAAGGCTTTGATGAATATTATCTACTTCAAGCAAATCAGCAGTTAAATAATCAAAGTTGTTTGGCAGAGTACAGTTCAAATTTGTGATGTGTGTGCCGAGTAATATTCAAGGCAATTAAAAAGGCCATACTTTCCAGTCATATGGCTAAATGGCATTTCCCAATTGGTTTTATGACTGCAGTCAACACTGAGGACTAGCCATTATTCTGAATGCCACATTTGTCGGGCATGGAGGTTATAACAGCTCTGATCAAGTGGACTTCTCACTTAAACAGACTGCAGAATGTTGCTTGCAACCATAAATCTTGCCATTAATCAATAACGGATTTATTTTGCATCTCAAACAAGGACATAATGTCAGCAGACGCTCACTTGCCAAAAACTACTCGTCACATTAAAACAACTGTGCTGTTGTGATTGCAAAGGACGCTTGTTTATGCTTACTTAATGAAACACTGTTAGTGAGAGAGAGCGAGAGCAAAAGGTCAAAGGGCAGAGTACATGCTTGGAAAGTTTCCCATCTACTTGAGGGTTGTCTTATTGCCATTAACAAGGTAGACTGAAATGGCATTTTAGATAGAGGTGAGTGTCTTTCTGAAAAGCCTTGCACCTTCTTTGAGGACTGGCACTGTCTCAGGGACAGAAGGGCATGTTGCCTGTTGTTGCATGTGCAGAGTAATGCCCGTCTTCCAATCTCTCAGGACTGCAAACTACTGAGAGGCTATCTCCCGTAAAGTAGGGGCATGACGGGCAGGCCTGTAAATGCCTGTGAATCACTCCATCATAAATCTCTGAACTTCACAGGAGCGAAAGAAGATGAGGCACTATCTCATGAGTGACATGTCAATTATCCCACCCTCCCACCTCCACCTGTTTTATATGTGGCCACTAGTCATAAACACTGCTGACCAGCTCCTATCTCAGACATCTTGAGTTTGGGACTAAATCCTTTTTCAGCAGCAGGCGGAGACATGATTGATGTACAGTCCACCCCTCCTCATCACCTGGGACAGGATCACTCTTCATGTGAATGATATAGCCAATCTGTTTGTAATATTCATCACTTTAGCGTTGAAGCTGGATATTCTGTTAAATTGGTAAACCTGGGAGTTGCCTGCCACTTGCTTTTCCTCAACTTACAGACGGCCGTGTTCAATTAAAGGTCATTTTTAAACATTTACAGTTTTTTTTAACACGCATAGAGGCCAGACACGTTTATAATGACCATGAAGGCAGCATCACGGTCGGTCAGCAACACGCCACCGCATCAAAACTGCACCCATCTAAAGGATGTTTTAAAAAATTGCTGCTGTTTGCAGTTTGCTGTTGGTATATGAGATGCTTAGCTGTCATTTTGTTTGCAATGCTGACAAGGGAAATGAAATTCACCAAGGGGAAATTTAGTGACTTAATACTTTACCTGCTCAGCCTTGCCAAACAAAACTCGTGGTGTTCATTTCTGGTGCAGTTTATGAGCGGCACCACCCAACCTGTTTAAGAGAAGTGGAATTTGGCACCTATTTGTGATGTGTCACTTCCAACAAAGAGTTCTTGTTAGAGGTAAGAAAAAAGAATATTAGGAAGAGTAAATCTTCACTTTATGTCTGGTAAAAGAATGTCTAGTTAATATTAATGACCTCAGAAGCAGCTGTTTGATGTTATTGATTGACATTGTGTGATGTCCTGTGGCTGTGACATGACTTACTGCTAGGAGGAGGAGGTAGAAGAGGAAGTATAATTAATATGTGGATGATCGTATATTTTATCCATGGATGTATGTTCCAGCTGAGACAGTAATCAATGGCTTAGGCAGAGGCGTCATATATTATAGGGCAATCGATATCCTGATTCAGTCACTATCAGATGTAGATATTGTCAAGAGATGGATTCACAAGCATACAGATACCATTGGACTGCATATTTTATCAATGTTTCTTTTTATTACATGATCCAGGAAATACCATTTCCTAACCTGTCATTCATTTAACGGATGCACAGCATCCAGCCCGATATCCTAAACACCCAGGCATAGTCAGGCTATAGTCAGCATTAGTCACAGGCCCAGGTTGACAGAGAAAGAAGTCATCTGTATTCCCAAATGCTTTTACGAGAGTGAAATTTAATACCAAGACACTGGAGCACCTATAACCTTGTCACTGGGATACAAATATGTCGTAAAGTTTGATAAGAGGCTTTCTGAAGTCTGTCAAATGTAATTGCAGGATATGGGAGCACATTTACGCAGAGTAGAAAAGAGATAAATAATCCTATTAACTTTTAGACATCGACTGTCTCTTTTTGGAGGGTTTGAATATTACTGCATTATCCATTATGTTTGTATTTGTTGCTCTTTCATTTGATAGTAATAGTATATAAAAAAAACTTTGGATACTTTGGAGAATTAGTTGGACAAGTAAGAGATTTCTAGGTTGAAAAATAGGTGCCATGACCTGTTTTTCACACATCGCACACGACACACAAACAACACGTCATATCAGTAATGCCAGGATGACACGTACAGAAGATCACTGCTTAGCCCCAAGGTCAGGCCTTAGCCTTGAGTCACCTCACCTGCCTCACCCCCCAACTATCGACTTTAATTCTTCTGCCATGAACCCTGATTGGAGACCAAACTGTCACCGCATTTTACTCCAACCCACAATTCAGGAAATTGCCAGAAACGGTTATGACCACAGATGATGCTGACCCACTGTCTGTAATCTTGGGACTGTCCATACTGTGGGTTTAGAAAATATTGAATTTTTACTAAATTGAAGGAAAAACAGGATTTTCTGTATATGCAACTGCATGAATTATTCTGAGGAAATGTTTTCTTTCTGTTCTACAAGAAATGCACTGAGATAATGATGCTGAAAACGGCATGTCGGAAGCTGAACAGGCATGCTTGCTTTTTCTTTCCTCGGTGTGCATGGTTACTTTTCAAAGAACATGGGGTCACCACTTAAGTCCTGTGACCTGCATGTCTGAGAACATCTAGGAAGACAAATGAACAACTGCGTAACCCTGACATCAGTCAGTTAACATTTGTTAGTGTCGTTGATCCCACATTCATTGATTAAATCACATCGTCTCTTCAGGGACCCTCTGAACATCAGCCACTTACTTCAAGAGTTGTGGTTAGAAAAACGTCCCCTCCCTTGCATTTATCCCCATATCTATCTATGTTTCTGTTTGTTGTCTTTACGTTTTTTCTTCCATGATTCGTTTGGTATTAAATTTGGCTTGTTATCAGAGGTTAAAGTGGGATGTGGCACATGGGGGAACCAGAACATGTAACAGTGCAATGTGGGGGAAAAGATTTACTTAGAAAAAAGTCACATATTAATTTGTTAGAAGCTACATGGCTGATATATAAAGCCTAGACACTATAAAGCAAGTGTAAAAGGTAGAATTCGGTGAGTTAAAAAAAATGGGGGACTGTGTATGAAAATGGATGTAATTCCATTTTCATACTGCTTTTGTTAAATTTATAGCTGAGGTGTGGTCGTGTACAGAGGCAAACCAATAAAAACATGTATGCCCACATACATACAACAGTGCTTTCATTATTGAGGTATAAGCTCCCTTCTTCCCTTATACATGCTTATTTTGAGGTTTGTTATATGAAATTAAGGTTCAAGCTCTTATGTCAGTGTTGGTGAATATTAGATTTAGTTTCATATAATATGTTAGAGAAAAGAAAGTGGAAAAACAGCAGAAATATAAAAAAAATGTAGAAATGTAGAAATTCAGGTAGTTAATTTAATCAGCACCATTACCTGCTATGCCTAATGTGACCTAACATCGAGCATGAAGACCACATCCGATCCAACAGAGTGCATAAGGCAAACTTCACCACAGCACGGCAAGCTAACTGTTTTAGCCCGCATTAAGCTGTAACACACTTTCTTCTGCAGTATTTTCATGCAACCTCTAAATACCACAAAATTAGTATCCTTGAATTTGTTTTACAACACATTTTACAAAAACATAACAACACACAATATGTGGACCCAACATTGTATTTAAAAACCTACAATGAGTTAGACTAAGTAGGACTTAAATTTCCAGTTTCCCGTCTCCTTCATTTCATGACGTTTCACATGCTGAACAGTCCTTACCTTTGAAAATAAACTCTCCTCACTTTCTTAAGTCTTTCTCCATCTCTGAGGCACATTAGCATACTGTACATTTAGCTAGCAGACACATTTTGTAATAAGCTGTACAGAAACTGTTTGTCTGTTTGTTAAACCGCTTAAAACGTTATTACTGAAATTACATGACCCTAAAAAACTAAAAAAACAAAACCCTACCTTACTGAGTTTATGTTTACTTCAGTTCTGTAACGCTAGCTAGATGCTGAAGTAGCTAGCTAGATGCTGAAGTAGCTAGCTAACGGCAACTTTTTTTTTTACATCTACACCTTGAATGTATCACAGGGATGAGAAGAATAGGGGATGTGCTGATGACACAGGCCATCGGGTACCTATTTTCATGATACTGAGCAAGTATCTCCATCCCATGACTGGAAATAATGAAAGATTCATTTAAATGAACTTATTCAACCTTAATACGTGTTAGCCTTTCTTTCTAGTCTTTCAGATTTAACTTTTCGCTCTTTCACTGTCTGCTAACTTTGTCTGCTTGTTATTTGTTCTGGTCAAGTAGCATGCAGTCCAAGCAGCAGAACTGGGATTTGGAGTGAGGTTGATGAGAATGGCAAACATTATGCACGGTGGCATGGTGGTTAGCACTATTGCCTCACAGCAAGAGTTTAATTCCAGCATCAGGCCGGGGTCTTTCTGTGTGGAGTTTGCATGTTCTCCTCGTGTTTGCTTGGGTTCTTTCCAGGTACTCTGGCTTCCTCCCACAGTCCAACGACATACAATTAGTGGGGATAGGTTAATTGGTAACTCTAAATTGCCCATTGGTGTGAATCTGAGTGTGAATGGTTGTCTGTGTCTATGTGTTAGCCCTGCGACAGGCTGGCGACCTGTCCAGGGTGTACCCTGCTTCTCGCCCTAAGACAGCTGGGGTAGGCTCCAGCCCCCCGCAACCCTGAAAAGGATAAGCAGAAGAGAATGGATGGATAGACTTTATCAATACTTCTTATCAGCCCAAGTTTTCAGGTTTCTAGCTAACAGGATTGTTTTATTATCATTTAAATACTTGGATTTGACAAGTGTGCAAAAGCTCTACTGGTAGTTTGAGTTCATTGTTATGTAATGTGCAGCAACAGGAAAAACATGCCAACAGTGGTAAAAAGAACTGACAAGTTTGGGGCATCCAGTTCTGATGGACAGGACAACTGGTACTAGACTCAATTGCACCCAATTCATATTCATACTGAGCTCACTGCATGGAGCTGACAAGCCGGTGATAATAAAACTGATTATTACATTTTAAAAACTTAAAAAAAAAAAAAGAAAGAAAGAAAAAACTTAAAAAAGACTGCAAATCATTTGCAGGAGGCAAACGTAATCTCCTTTTTTCCTGGGTGTAATAAAGTCACATTTAATGACAGCTATCTCTGCATTCACAGTCCTAAATTTATCATTTCCAGTCACTGATTACTGAGTGTGATCAATAATTGCCCCCAGCTCAGTAGCTTCTAACAGACTGACTGCACCTGAATAAAACTGGAAGGCAAGGTTCCACATCAATAGCTGATCTTGTTGTCCCTCTCACTTTATGGATTCCCTCCACCCTCCCACACACATCCATGCACTCTCTTACTCAAGCAGGAGACACCATGCTGAGTCATTTGACACGGCAATCTTTCCTGAAGTATATCAGGACTGCCAAGCAGACAATGTCATATTGGGGAAGTCTGTTCCACTCATTCAATCATTTAACAGTTTCACATTTTTCTATTTTCTATTTACGCTTGTTGCTGCAGAATGTGTGCTTTTTCAAATTAAATTATTTATTATTTATTTACTTATTTTATTTACTGTCTGGTAAAAAATGAAAATGCATATTTGATTAACATTTCTGGATGAAACAAAGAAGTTTTTACTGAATTTACAATGTGTGAGATTATTATATTATCTTATGCCACATTATACCCCTAATTAAAGATTGTGAAATCATTATGTAGTTTTAGTTTGCATTATTCTCCTGACCTAGAAGAAGGTGATAACTATTACATTTATTAAACTGATTTGTATTACATTAGACTGCTGATTTATTGTGAATGAATGATATTGTTTTATGATGCATGTTACTGCTGTTATAAGAAATATTGTTTTCAGAGAATCATGTCCTTATTTGTCTGATTAGAAAAGAACAGAACATACTGAACAGGAAGCCAAGGTCATAACTTAGGCTCACTGAAAGAGAGAAAGAATGTGGATGTTTAGGTTTTATGACTTTGGTGGGGGGCTGAAGCTATAAGAATGTGAGCAACGCTCAGACACGTCGAGATCAGGCGGACACCCTCCCGCGCTCATCTCCCCTCCGGATGGTTAATGCGCAAAAGTGTTGTATGGAATAATGAGAATTGTATGGAATAAAATGATTGTTGATTGAGCATTTATACACCGAGTGTTGTCCTTCCTTCAGCCCAAAGATGAAAGAATGGGGAGAATTCAACAAATGACAAAACCTTTTTAGATTATGAGAAACAACCTTTAGAAAGATAACACAAGTTCACCGTTATGACCTAGGTCATGGTGCCATCAGCTTAAGAACACAGTCTGAACAAAGCATAATAGAGGAAAAAAATCCTTTAATTACTTAATAATACCTAGAACTCGTCATTAAGAATCAGTGCCTAGAACTGATCACTGATAATTTATTTGTATAATATATCCCTTTAGGGCTTTTTGGATTTAAATTTGCAACTTTCAGTATTTGGGTTTTGCCACATTTTGAATTTAGAAGACAGAGTTGCTTTTTAGGGTGGGTGACAAAGATAAGGCCCGTGGGCCAGATTTGAGTCCAGTTAAGAAGACTGGAAAACAGTTAAGTTCCTGTTTTTTTTTAAAAAATTATTATTCCACAGTAAATAAAAAATTCCAAAAACTGTATAATTTATAATTACAGGAAAGTCTATGCAAAGTCTATGAACTATCATTCATATCATTTTTCTGTAATTTTGCACATTTTTCATGTAGTTTCACCAGTCCGGTCCACTTAAGATCAAAGTGGGTTGCATATGTGGCCCTCCGTCTGTGGTTTAGGTTCCTCCTGTATTTTGATTATAGTTTAGATGTTTGAGTGAAGGTGTTTCATTTTATTCCACAGTGAATTTGATTCCTTTGTTATATTTTTAAAGCTTTGGTTTCTGTATTTCAGAGCAGATCAGTCTTAGGTTTATTAATCAAACTTCTCCCAGGTTCGTTCTGCATCATGTTGCGGTGTGAGTTCCTTTGAGTTTTGCGTTCTAGTTTGTGATTGGGTACGATTCTGTATTCATAGTTTTTCTTCATTCTTTATTACTTGATGGTTTATTTGTATGTAACTAGTATTGGTGCCATTATGCAGTTGATTTGTAACTGAGTGTTGCTTAAGGTTTCTGCGGTTTATTGGTGTTTAGATTCCTCCGTATTCCTTCAGGCCAGTGTAGTTTGTCTCTGTGCTTACGAGTTATCCTTTAAGCTGGTTCGTGTTTTATTATGGTAGTCAGTCTTCCTTCCTTTCCTGTGAATGTCTTGATTCTTTGCATTCATGTCTTGCTCTCCACAGCTGTCCCTACTTCCCTGATTACCCCATGGGCATAAATAGTCCTGCCTGGGACAGGATCGGCTTCTGGGAAAAATTTTGAAAGCCTTTCTCTTGTATAATGAAGACGATGAAGAATTTTAAACTGAATTAAACCATGGCGAATGCAAAGGGAGGAAGTATGTATACGATTCAAACAAGATCTCCACTCATCATCAGATAAATCCACCCCAATGTCTTTTTCCCAATTATTTTTAGTTTTTTCCCAAGTAATAGGCCTTAAGCTCTGTATCAGTTTGTATATGACGGAGATTCTCCTTTTGCCAAAAGGATCCATTTCCAAAATGGTATCCACTTGATTTTTAGGAGGTAGGTAGGGGAAAGAAGGAAACAATGTTTTTGCAAAACTTCGTATTTGCAGGTATCTAAACATATGTGAGGTTGGTATATTGTAATCTCCAGAGGTGGGACCAAGTCATTGTTTTGCAAGTCTCAAGTAAGCCTCAAGTCTTTATCCTCAAGTCTCAAGTCAAGTCTCAAGTAATGTCAGGCAAGTCAGAGTCGAGTCTCAAGTCACTGGTGTAAAAGTCCGAGTCAAGTCACAAGTCTGAAACTTTGAATTTCAAGTCCTTTCGAGTCTTTAAAAAAAACAAAACGAAAAAATAATGTTGCAGTTATATGCTAAATGTAAATATTAGACCATGTAATTTTAAAATCGGTGTTTTTCTCAACACATGACAAAATAGTGAACTTAGAAAATATACACAAATTGTGAAATTGCACCTCTTTAAAATGCAGCTCAATTAAACTTAGCTCCAAGAATAATTTTCACCGACAGTTCTGAGATAAGCTGCATGTTATTCTTGGATGCGGTTGTAGGACCGGCTTTAAAATCGCATGACAAAAATATCATACACATTAAAAAAAACTGTATCACCAACGTAGCCTGGACAACATTTGCTAGTTAGATGAAGTCAGCTATCTCATCTTAGCATATTTATATGCATATTTATAATCATACGGTTCTTGGAGTGAGTGCATACACTCATGAAGTTTAGTAACTTCAGGTCACTGCAACAAGCCCAGGTACAGTTTACCGACGGATGGGTGCAGGACCTTGAAATGCACCGTGTAGAACGAAAGACCATCGTACGTATCATAAGTTTACCAGTCTCACAAATCGTCATCATAAATACACATTCCTTAACCGTTTATTAATAGGACCTTTGAGCTCAACGGTAATTAATTAGTAGTGGAAATAATTTCTGGTACCCATCACAGAAATGTAGCAGTGACAACAATATTGTATGCTGTAATCGTACTGGGCAATTAGTGATACAAAAAACCTGTTTTATCCTGTGAATAAAAGTATATGTTCTTCTTCTTACGTCGTTGAAGAGAAATTGTTCAAACCATGTTTCCGAAGTAACAAAGAGGCGACTGGATTGCAGCCATTCAAAGACCAAATATAACGTCCCAGAACACTCCATGGAGTGTTCTGGGACGTTATATTTGGTCTTTGAATGGCTGCAATCCAGGCCATCCGTCGCGTCTTTGTTACTTCGGAAACATGGCTTGAACAATTTCTCTTCAACGACATAATCCGATAACAACCGATCTCTTTACCCGTCGGCTTCCCGTGGCTGTCATGCGACCGGCTATTGCAGTTAATAATACAACAGCTTCTTGACATTTTTGTGTTTCTTTTTATTGCTGTATAACTGATTTTAATTGAAAGCCTGCGTGCGCTAGTACCGATTGCCACGAGTTCCCAGAATCCTTTGCGGTTCTACCCGTGAATGACGTCACATTTTCAATCTCTATATAATATGCATGTTAAATTTTGTATTTGGGGTAAAATATCAAGTCTTTTCAAGTAAACCGGTTCAAGTCCAATTCAAGTCCCAAGTCATTGGTGTAAAAGTCCAAGTCAAGTCACAAGTCTGAGAACATTTTTTCAAGTCAAGTCTAAAGTCATAAAATTAATGACTCGAGTCTGACTCGAGTCCAAGTCATGTGACTCGAGTCCACACCTCTGGTAATCTCTCATCAGAGCGTCAAAGGTGTTAAAAGTTTCTCCTGAAAATAAATTGTAAAAAAACTTCAAACCATTATTATGCCAAATTTGGAATGCTTTATCTGAAATGGATGGCAAAAAAAAGGGTTAAAAGCAACAGGGAAAAAATTACTAACCTGTTGCAAACAGAAGTGCCTTCTGAATTGAAGCCATATTTTAATAGATGTTCTTACAACTGGATTTGTTATTTTCTGTTTTTGATTTAGAGCTAGGGATGAGGTTAGGAGGGGAAGTGGATTAGACATCAGTTCCATTTTTACCCAAGCCTCACCCTCGCTGTTCTCATAAACATATTTCCAGTGCAATAATTTGGTGATATTAGCCGCCCATTAGTAAAAGATAAAATTTGGCAACCCTAGCCCACCAGACTCTTTTTGTACTTCCAAATATGTTTTTTCTATTCTATAAACTACATTTTAAAAAATATTTATTTGAGTTGGTACATAATTGCTAATTGCAGACCTGGTGACTTTTTTTTTTACAATAACTTTATTATCACCTTAGAAAGTCACCATCAGTGTATTTTGTTTTCTTGTACACTTTTTAGACAAAAGTAGGAGTAAAGCTTTCAATAAACCTAAAACACTATTTTGCATATAGTACTGCGTTCTGTGAGAAGCAGGAAAAAATCAACCGAAAAAAAGCACAGTATGTCACAGGCTGGGTCTCTGACCCAGCGCTCTGAGTTCATGTTTGTATTTGTCTCATTTTGTTATGTGATTTAGTTTGTGTTATTTCCTATCTGCCTTTAGTTTAGGCAGTTATTGTTCCTGGGTTTTCTATGTTTTGGGGTTTTGTATTTATTCATCACATATTAGGTCTGTTAAGTTGTGTTGTCATGTTTTAGTTTTAGTATTTCCTGTTTTATTCTGACAATGTCATGTGTTCTTTGTTTATTGTATTTAGCTTTCCTCTCCTGGTCCTGTCATTAGGTTTATGTCTGTCAGCTGTTTCCCCCATGTGTCTCCACCTCCCCTGATCACCTCATGTATGTATTTAAGCCCTTTGTTTTCTGCATGCCATTGTCAGGTCGTCTGCTCATCCATGTCTCATCTCCAGGTACCCATGTCAGTTCACTATGGTTAAGGTTTTTCATGTTTTGTTATTAGTTCACCCAGTTTAGGTTATTGTTTAGTTTTCACCGATGCCCTATTATTTTGTACCCTCGTTGCTAACCTCAATAAACGGCTTGTTTTGTTAATCCACACCATGTTTTGGTCTGCGTTTGAGTCCTCCTCTGCAACACATACGGTCTGCCCCAGTCAGACCGTGACACAGTACCTCCAGCCACCATACTTGTTGATGGTTCATTCCCCGTCTGTTTTCCAAAGTATTTGTATCAGAGAATCAATTTGAACCTGGTGACTTCCTTAAAATGAGAAAAAATACACATATTCAAAGTAACAACCTAGCTGCCTGTGCCCGAGAGAGGCAGAGGCTCTGGTTGGATTGAATTTGTGACCGGGAAATGAGACCGGCACGCAAACAGCAGAGGCGCCTGATTGGACGACAGATGGAATTAAGCCTTTTTCCCTGTCCTTTCTGAAGCTGTTTCTTTACTTCTCAGCTCAATACAACAAAGAATCAGTTCACCTCACCTACCTTTGTCCCATTTTTTGATTAAAAAAAATAAAATGAAGTGATGATTACAAAGCATGTGTGATGAGAAGCATCATTAAGAATACTTTCGTTTTGTCCTTCGTATGTCCTCTGTAACATACAATAAAAATAGCGTGACCTTGAAATTTGTCACTCAGTTTAGTGTTTCTGGAGAGAATCTATCTATTGATCCCTCTTCTACTTGATGAACATTGTAAATCTATATGTGGGTGTTGAAGGTCAGTAATGACATTTGACTGAATGACTATTTAATCTTTCACCTGCCTTCAGAATCATTTGGTCAGGCTACAATAAGACAGGCCATAAGTGTTTCAGTGACCTGCACTGTAGACTGATAGGAATCACAAAACCAGGTTTCATGTATAGCTTATCTCAACAAGGTCAATAAATTGTATGAAGGCTTTGTGGATTTTGTTTCGATTGCCTCTTAGAGAATCAGATGTTAGTTAATTGCCACAAAAGTATTTTTATAAGTTCATGCCATAATATACTTTCTCCTGTTGCAATCTAGAACAACACATTTGTCCAAATGACTCATGACAGATTACCTGTGAAATACCTTGAATTAAAGGTCCAAGCATGCTTTTTAATCATTTAGTGTTTGTTTGATTTAAAATCCAGTGTGGTGCTTTACATAGTCAAAACTAAATAACTGAATCAGTGACATGAGTCACAAAACCAGTTTTTTTGTAGCGTTTAACTGAACAAGGTCAATAAATCCTAACAAGACAATGCAGAGTATGCTTGGATTTTCTCTTGGGACGGTTTGTGATCAATTTTATATTTGATTTATTTTTCACAACATTATTTTCTAAGCTCGTGCTATAATTTACTCTCAACTTAAAATCTGCAATAATAACCGAAATGATTCATGGCAGGTTTCAGAATTATATTCCTAAGAGACCGCTGGATAAAGGTATTATTGCTACAGCTGCTAGCTTGACTTTATTATTTGTTGATGGTCTCTGACAACTAGATTGCTATTCCCATGAAAAGCTACTGAGTTGTTAAGTGAATATAGTGTCAATATCTCAAATAAATTATGTGATATCGTCTTCCCTCCCTTAAACGAGCTGTTACGTAAATGCGCAGGAGACCGCTAAACAAACAAAACCAAACCAGAAATTCTCCAGACTTCGTGCCACTTAACTTTGCTCATCAGAGTATGCTTGTAGCTCACATTCATAAAGCCAGGATGGTTTGCCACTTCATTTTACCCGTTAAAGTATGCTTGTAGGTCACATTCACAAAGGTAGCATGGTTTGGCACGTAATTTTACCCGTCAGAGTATGTTTCTAGCTCTTATTAACAAAGGTGAGATGATTTGCCACTGAATTCTAGCTGTAAAATTATGCTTCTAGCTCATATTCAGAAAGGTAGGACGATTTGCCACTTAATTTTAGCTGTTAAAGTATGCTTGTACGTCACATTTACAAAGGTAGGATGGTTTGGCACTTAATTTTACCCGTCAGAGTATGTTTTTTAGCTTATATTCACAAAGGTAGGAAGATTCGCCGCTGAATTTCTTTTGCTTTCCTAACGATATGGTCAACAACCTGAAGGAGAGAATTCTTCAAATTGCAGATGAATATCCAACTGTGACAAACATTGTTCTGCATACAGGGTCAAACGATGTGTCCAAACAACAGTCGGAGGTTCTGAAACGGGACTTTACTGGATTATTAAATACTGTAAACTCTCTGAATGCAGCTGTATTCATCAGCGGACCTGTACCGCCGGTCAGAGGAGGAGACGAGAGATTCAGCAGGTTGTTTACACTGAATAAATGGCTTATATCAGCATGTGCTGACCACTCAGTGCATTTTATCGACAACTTTAATATTTTTTGGGAACGCAGGCATCTGTTCAAAGCAAATGGATTTAATTTTAACAAGTCAGGGGTGAAACTGTTCACCTCCAACTTGTTTTATTCCATACGTCATCCATCCGTGCTTGGTGCCAAGGCTGAGATAAACGAGGAGTTATCTCATAAAGAGGAACAAACAGTACTCCAAGAACAGACAAAGCCCAGCAGAAACCTTGAGGAGGAGCTCCATTTGCCCCCACCCGGGAAGAGCCTCAGAAAGGAGAGACATCCATGGCATCTGAGGAAGAGCCTCAGAAAGGAGAGACATCTAAGGCAAGAAGAGGGGTCCCTATTTGCCTCCAACTCTCTCAACAACACCAACGACCAGGACAAGGGACCACGACCTTCCCCAGTCCCCCAAACCCCTGACAGGCCATCACCCTCCTCCCCCTCCCTTTCTCCCTCCTCCCCACACCTGAAATTCACTGAGGAGATGATGGAGCGGGTCAATGCTGGGCTCAGATCTACCCCCCGTCCCAATCCCTTTTTGTCCCCCATAAACCCCCCACCAGAGCGGCCAAAGGTTCACCATCGAGCCCCACCCTCAACAGAGCAATCGAAGTCACATTGCCCAGCCTCGCCCCCCTTAGTTCCTCTTCATGCCCTGTCTCCGCAGTCTGATATGTGATATGTGAAGGGTCCGGGCTGTGAGGATTATGGCAGTGATGACTTTTCCCAGGAGAAGCTGGGACCCTGTTTACTAGAAGGTTTTAAAATTTCTGTACTTTTAGGTGACAGGAGACATGTGGCCTGGTCAAAACACAGAGAGCTGCACTCTAAAAGATCTTTAAACATAGTAAACATACCTTGTGTGCCACAGACTGCTCCCAAACATGAGGGGACAAGTAATACCTCTAAAACACTTAAGTTGGCTTTATTAAACATTAGATCTCTAGCTGGGAAAACATTTTTAATTAATGATTTAATCACTGAGCACAGCCTTGATTTTATGTTTTTAACTGAAACTTGGTTGGACCAAAGTAACAGTGGAGCTGTTCTCATCGAGACGACCCCTCCTAACTACAGTTTTATCAGTGAGGTCAGGGCGAGCAGGAGAGGAGGAGGGGTTGCTGTCTTATTTAATGAATCATTTCAATGTAAGCAGCTATCTCCTGGAAGTTTTCAGTCTTTTGAATATGTGGCTTTACAGCTGAAGGCCCCATCCAAAGTTGTGTTTCTTAATGTTTACAGGCCTCCCAAATACTGCACAGACTTTTTTAATGACCTCAGTGAACTGCTGTCTGTGATCTGTGTTGATTTTGACTGTGTAATTATTGCTGGGGATTTTAACATTCATGTGGACAACCCTCAGGACAAAGGGACTAAAGACCTGAGTAACACTCTGGGCAACTTTGGGCTGACTCAGCATGTAACAGAGGCCACACATAATAGAGGACACACTCTTGACCTACTGATCTCCAAAGGCCTGAGCATTTCAAAGGTTACTGTGTCTGATGTGGGCCTGTCTGATCATTACTGTGTTTTCTTTGAAAGTAAAATCTCAGCCCACACAAATATATCAACAACAGTGATCACAAAACGGTGTATAACTGAACACAGTAGTGCAATTTTTAACCAGGTCTTCCCATTAACACCTGACCTGCCCAGAGGGTCAGTCAATGAGCTCGTCAATAGCTTCAATGCTAACATGTTAAATGTAATGGACACTATTGCTCCCATTAAGGTGAAGGTTATCTCTGGAAGGAAAAAGTCTCCATGGAGAAACTCCACACTGGTGAAAAATGAAAAAAGAGAGTGTAGGAAAGCTGAGCGCAGATGGAGAAAAACAAACCTCCAGGTTCATTATGACATTTATAAAGAGAAACTTCACAATTATAATTTACAACTGAGGAATGCAAGGAGGTCCTACTTCTCTGACATCATCACTAAAAACAGCCATAATGCTCGGGTCTCATTTTCTACAGTTGACAGGCTAACAAACCCTCCTGTGTCAGTGGCAGCTGAACTTCATTCGACCATGGCCTGCAATGACTTTGCCAAATTCTTCACTGAAAAAATCCAAAAAATTAGACAAGCAATTGGTACATCAACAGCAGATCCAGGATATGTACTGTGTCCACCAAAAAACTGTTTAAACACCATGAAACAGTTTCAACCTATTAACAGCAAAGACCTGGAGGACATCTTAGGTCAACTGAACTCCTCCTCCTGCTGTTTAGATGTCCTGCCAACAAGTTTTTTCAAAAAGGTCTCAAAGACTTTAGAGTCAGACCTGTTACAGATCGTCAACTTTTCTTTATTATCAGGTGTGTTTCCAGAATCACTAAAAACTGCTGTAATCAAACCTATACTGAAAAAGGACAATCTTGACAAGACACAAATGAACAACTACAGGCCGATCTCAAATCTCCCGTTTTTAAGTAAGATCATTGAAAAAGCAGTTTCCCAACAGCTCAGTTACTTCTTAAAACAGAATAATTGCTACGATGCCTTCCAGTCAGGTTTTAGACAGAACCACAGCACTGAAACCGCTCTGACCAAAGTGTTTAATGACATATGTCTGAATACAGACAGTGGAAAAATGTCAGTCCTAGTTTTACTGGATCTCAGTGCAGCATTTGATACAGTTGACCACAACATATTACTCAAACGACTGGAGAACTGGACAGGTCTTTCAGGAACTGTACTAAACTGGTTCAAAACATACGTAGAAAACAGGAAATACTTTGTATCAATAGGTAACTTCACATCTGAGCAGACAAGTATCACATGTGGAGTTCCCCAAGGTTCCATCTTGGGACCCCTTCTGTTTAACATCTACATGCTCCCACTGGCACAGATTATAAACAACAACAAAATAAACTATCACAGCTATGCAGATGACACACAAATATATATCACAATGTCACCAGGAGACCGAGGCCCTGTACAGGCTCTTGGTAAATGCATTGAGGAAATCAATGACTGGTTGTGCCACAATTTTCTCCAGCTAAACAAAAACAAAACTGAGGTAATAGTCTTTGGCGCCAAAGAAAAACGATTACAGGTCACCAGAGAACTTCAATCTATACATCTAAAAACCACAAACCAGGTGAGAAATTTGGGTGTAGTGATGGATGCAGACCTAAACTTAGAAAAACACATTAAGACAATAACAAAGTCAGCTTACTATCACCTCAAGAATATATCAAGGATAAAAGATCTGATGTCTCAACAGGACCTGGAAAAACTAGTCCATGCATTCATCTTTAGTAGGCTTGATTACTGTAACAGCATCTTTACAGGTCTACCTAAAAAATCAGTCAGACAACTACAGCTCATTCAGAACTCTGCTGCTCGAGTCCTCACTAAGACCAAAAAAGTGGACCACATCAGTCCAGCTCTGAGGTCCTTACACTGGCTGCCTGTCCGTCAGAGGATAGACTTTAAAGTTCTGATGCTGGCCTATAAAGCTCTGAATGGTTTAGGACCAAAATACATCAATGACCTCCTGACCCAGTATGAACCATCCAGATCCCTCAGGTCATCTGGATCCGGTCTTTTATCAGTTCCCAGAGTCAGAACCAGACACGGAGAAGCTGCATTCAGCTTTTATGCTCCTTATATCTGGAACAAACTCCCAGAAAGCCTCAGATTAGCTGAAACACTCAGTTTATTTAAATCCAGGTTGAAGACTCACCTGTTCTCAGCTGCATTTGAATAAAGCACCAAATCCACACTTTAAGCTTAAATTTCAAAACTTACATTTAACTACTGATTTTATCTACTGTTCTGATTTTATCTGTTTTGATTTTATATACTGTTGTTTGTTTGTTTGTTTGTTAATTAGTTAGTTAGTTTATTTGCTTGTTTTATTCAATTTTAAATCATGCTTTTTATTTGTTCTTGTTTCTAATGTCTCTGTAAAGCACTTTGAATCACCTTGTTGTTGAATTGTGCTATACAAATAAACTTGCCTTGCCTTGCCTTGCCTTGTGCGCATGCATAGAAACAATGGGTAGGATGGTTTGTCAGGTAGGATGGATTCCCAGAACACCGGCTAAAGACAGGCTGGTGAGCTTCCAGAGCTATCACTGACTCCACACACCAAGTTTCAGGTGTCATCACGCAAATTGACCAAAAGAAACCAAAGTTACAGCCCCTCTGATTTTAAAGGGCCAGAGACCAATTAAATTCTCCATGCGCACGGCAGAAAAGGGCCATTGCCATGTAATTGTGTGGTTAATTCTTCAAAAAATATATTTAATAAAAAGCATTTTTAGGCCTATTAATAAAATTAATTAATTTCTGCTTCTGTGACTGACCAGCACCCACTCCATGACATGCTGGTCAGTCACAGGAGTGCGTTCAGTGAGAGACAGATTACCGAAAAGCACCACTGAACGACACAGGAAATCATTCCTGCCTGTGGCCATCTCCCTGTACAGCTCATCCACTTAACACACTGTTTACTGCAACAGCTGCACCCTTCTTGCACATATTCTTTTTCAGCTACTTATTAATAAGTAACTTTTATGTATATATATGCCTGTATATATTGTGCTATTCTTAGTTAGCATATTATCTGTCTTTGTTAATGTTTGTTTATAATGGAGCACTGTAACGAAAAATAATTTCCCCTAGGGATCAATAAAGTATTCTGATTCTGATTCTCTTTAATACCTAAAAAAATTCAACTGGTATGATGTCCAATTGTGTGCCAAAATTGGACATTTTTGTACAACGTCTGGATATTCATGTATTGGCAGGCCTGTAATTTTTCACTGTTTCACTTTAGAAACATAACTCTTTGCACAGATGATGTTTATATATTGGTTACTGAATTTCTGGAATCAAATGTGAACTGAGGCACATTTTTAAAAGGGTTATATGCTAAAAATAAAAAATTAGGCGAGGATAAAATCTACTTACTTTTTCTGTGTTCCAGTCTCAGTAACTTTGACACAGTAATATCTGCTTCAATACTTACACGTCTGATGAAATCTCACAAGTGTTAGCTTTATTTCGATACCAAGATTGTAAGGACAGAGTTTGTAATTGCAGAGAATTATTAAATTAAATTTGGGCATTACATTTTCGAGCAGGAAGCTCAAAATGTAACAGATTGTGTTATTAACCTCTTGGGGCTTAAGAGGTTAATAACACAATCTGAATTAAATTACCCAAACTGAAGTAGATTGCCACCCAGAGGATGGTATAGCCTTTACTTTTGTCAAAAACCAAAGCCCACTGAGCTATAAATAATCACAAGTACTGCAATGTTAAGGAAATGAATGTGATCAGGCTGCTCACAACACTTCCATAGCAGTACTTTACAAAGACAGAAGCCAAATAAAATAAATGAGCAATTTGCAAAATGTGTGCATTAATTAGAAATTATGACTTTTGTTACTTTAACATTTTTTCTCTTGACTTCATGTGTGTAAATTTATGTAGGAAAATTTGAGAAATAAACGGTATTCTGAAAACGTGAATCACATGATTGATTATATGATTATAATTAGCTGACATCAAAGCTGCTTGCTGTAGGGGGCATCTGGTTAGCAAAGATAATGAACAACAAAGTTAGTTTGATCCTGATTCCTGTGCCTTTAATGCGCTCAGGCTCTGTACTACAGCAATGCACCCCCTATTACAGAAACGTTGTTAGGGAAACAGCATGTTTATTAACTGCAATATCCTCATTTGAGGGCAGAGGAAAGTCTGGACAGTGAAGCACGACTTACCTTCTCCACCCCCTTGATAGGCAAGGTGTTTATGAGAGGTGACTGCTTCAAACTCTGCTTGATACAAAAACAGTGAAGAATAGATTAACCAAATTCAGCACTTTCATTGCACAGCTGAGCCACCCTTCCTCTGTGGTTATCAGAGTGTGACAAAATGATTACCTGAAGTACGACATCACTCTTATATTAATTTCGCAGCTATGTTTAGGGAATAAGGTCACTAGAGCTGCATTCTTCTTGTGGCAACAGTGCTGTCACACTGATGCATTTTCTAATCTGAATAGTTTTTATTTAATCACTGATACTATCAAAAGAACTGCGATAGGCACAAAATGTCAAATTTTTTATTTAGACATTCAAATGCCTCAAAACAATATCAGCAGTGATCTAAGCTGTACATTATAGTTGTTCTGTAATATAAACAGCGTTATAGTACTGCAGTGCAATATATTAATCTATTTAGTTATAAAAATGACTGAGTTTTAACCCTCTCACACCACATGTTTACATGTGGTTGTGGCAGTACTCTAAAAAGTTGGAAAAAAGACACATACAGTGTCACCTGGGGAACTGTACCCCAGGAAATGTAGGAATATTAAACTAACAGGTTAATTTCAATAGTTTATTTAACAAATCATTAAATCAAAAATAGGACTGACACTGCAACAATAACTTTAAATGAACTACTTAAAACAACCAAAGCAAAAAACAAACAAACATGGCAAATCAGTAAGTTAAAAAACTGAACATTTGTGGGGTAAACATATATATATATATATATATATATATATATATACACAGTGTTGGGGAGTAACGGAATACATGTACCGCCGTTACGTATTTAAAATACAAAATATGAGTAACTGTATTCCGTTACAGTTACCGTTTAAAGAGGTGGTATTCAGAATACAGTTACTTTGTTGAAATAAATGGATTACACTGCGGTACTTTCCTGTTTCATTTTGTCGCGGGTCAGGACTGTTTGGGTTTTGTTTGACAGCTACGTTCTGTTGTTCCAGGCGGCAGCGTTACGGTTGCCATGGTTACAGGGCGACGCTCTCTCTCTCTCTCTGCGATTGTTTGTTTCCTGGGTGAGAGAGCGCCTTTTCGTTGTTGTTGTGCTAAGCTAACAGGCAGAATGCTACAAGCATAGCTCTAAAGAATGTAGCATCATGGCCAGTGTAGTTCGTGCTGCAGGGAGAATGGACTGCCATACACGTTATGGGTCTGTGAGCGCGAGGAGGGAGAAAAAGGGGAGTGGAAAGGTACGAGTTGTTATCGAGGAAAAACGGGAGCTGGAAGCATGTAAATATAATAATAACCCCTGCAGCCAAGAAGAGTGCCTGACGAGCCCAGTTGTAAGTAAGCTATTAAGACTCGACTGTACACCGTGTTCGTGTTTTCCTCCGAAAACAATAAGTTCCGTTGGAGCAGCCTTTCAACGCCTCTCTCTGTCTCTCACAGGCAAAGTTGACCCACACAACAAAGTAAAGCTAGTTTTCGGATACGAGCCGACAGGGACCCCGCCGTATTAGTCAGAGGTCCCTTTACTACAGTTCGGAGTCGCGGACCTTCAGTAATAGTAATAAATCACACAGCAATAGTACATTCACGCTGTTGTAAAAAGCATGATAATATATTAAGTAATCCAAAGTATTCAGAATACGTTACTGTCATTGAGTAACGTAATGGAATACGTTACAGAATACATTTTGGGGCATGTATTCTGTATTCTGTAATGGAATACATTTTAAAAGTAACCTTCCCAACACATATATATGTATATATTAACTGCACTTAATTAATGCAGTTAATTAACTGCACTTAATTAATGCAGCACTACGGGCAATACCTACAACCACGATTACCGACACTAACAAGCTGATCTACAATACGGCAGCAGTGATCAGTGAGATGCTTGGCTACAAGTTGAACAGCGACAAGGGGCAGTACCCTCAATGGAGAAGGAGGCTAGAGGGCAAGATCAAAGTAGCACGGAGGGAGGTTAGCCAACTAACAGAGTTGCAGAAAGGTGCGACAAATAAGGTGCCTAAGAAATACAGCAAGCTGTCCATACCTGAGGCCTTGGAAACTGCCAAGCAAAGACTCACAGCCTTGGCCAGCCGCTTGAGGAGGTACACCAGAGAGATCGAAGGCAGGAGAATAAACCAGCTGTTCTCCACAGAACCAGCAAAGGTGTACTCTCAGTGGCAAGGGAACAATAAGAGAACAGCACCACCAAGGCTGGAGACGGAGCAATACCGGAAGAGCATATGGGAGAAGGATGCAACCCATGTCTAATATATATATATATATATATATATATTAGATATATATACTCTAATATAATACTCTAATATAATGCGCTTCCATGTCTGTTTCTGGACAGAATTTTGTAGACTTCAGTAAATCACTGTGCTTCTTTCCTATTTTTCCAGCAAAATACAAAGAAAGCAGGGGTGGCTCATGACTTTTGCACAATATAGCTCAAAAGATTAAAAGATACAAACATGTACAAAACACATACCTGTAGGATGTGCTGGATAAACTTGGCTGGGTAGGTCCATTGGACACACTGGAGGTGTTACTAGAGAAGACACGTGTGTCACCAGTAACACTGGCAGAAGAACCCGCTGATAAGCCAGGTGTGTTGTAACTGACAAAGGCAGATGTTCCACTGGAGTAAGGCTCATCCTCATCAGTAGCAACGACAGCAGGATTGGTGGACATTGTGAGGGTGTCAGCAGAGATGGAAGATTCAACAGTACAAACATCTTGGGTTGCAACGCACCAGATGACCTCATCATCAACAGACATGGACTGTGCGTTAACAATGGGAATGGCTGAGGGAACTTCTTTAGAAATTTCAACTGTGAGAACACAAAGAACAGGAGTTTAACTTTTGAATAACATCTCATCACATATATAGCTTTTGCTTTTCATGTATTTAGGGGTACATTTCTTCCTGCTCAAAATATTAAACTAAATTTAAATATGATTTTAACAAAGACTTGACACTTAACTAAAGACACAATGGCTAAGATGACTAAGTAACAGACACTGAACCAACTTAATTTACAGTTTATTTGGAGCGACTTTTAGATAGGAATATTTACCGCATTTGTCAGAATTCAACGTTTCTGTGAAATCCTGCCTGCTTGTATGGCTACTCTCTCCATCAGAATATGTCTGTAAATTAAAACAGAGAATACATTTCATTTTACTGACAACAAAATGTCATAATAAATATTAGTAATATGTTTATGTATTATGTATTAAAACATAATACAAGTGACAATGTTTAAGGGAGTTTAAAATCCATCTTTGCCTTTTTCACTCTCATTTTATGAACATACATACATTTGCTGAAATGATCAGGATTACTTACTGATTCATTGTCCTCACATAAGATGACCTTGTCAGGTCTGACATAAATTGACTTCTGATGAAACAGTTTTTTCACAAGGTCTCCATTCAAAGTCTGTTTGGAAGTGAGTGATGGCTCAACTAGTTTGGTGTGGCATGCCAGCAAAATCTGTAGCCTAGGGGAGGAAGAAAACATAGTGTATATGAAATTTTTGTTAAGGCTAACAGACTACAATACAATACAATACATTAAAAGGCTTAATTTTTGTTAACTCTAAAAGATATCAATCCAGTCATCCGATCGGTGCTCCCAGATCCTTTTTGGAAATACCCAAAGTTGACCTTTAATAGTATAATAATCTAAGTAACAAAAAATTTATTTATTTTTTATAAAAAAGGATCTAATGCTTACCTGCATCCTTCAAGAACTGGCTGGAAGGCAGTCCTTATTGCCTGCATTACTTTGTCTGAGTCCCAGTCACAGCTAAACTCCAGTGCAGATTTTATATGTCCATTTTCAAAAAGCCAAGCTTTTTTGTTACGCCTTGGCACATGTGTAGTTAGATGGTCTGGCAAGAGAATCACTTCTTTGGTGAAAGACTGAGCCACAGAATGTGACCTGCTTAGCTGTGCTGGAAACCTAATGGAGGATAAAGGCAAATTAAACATTTCTGCATGTAATATACTCACACTTCTCTGATCAATGAAGTACATTTAATTAAAAAAATACACCATGCTGTACACATGTCTAATCTGCATTAATAAACACCCTCTAGCCCCATGGTAGCTAGGATAGGCTCTTGGAATCCTGAATTGGATAAGTGGAAGAGAATGGATGGATGAATGGATGGATAGATGATGGAAGATAGTGGGATGGGTGGGTGGAGAAACTTAACAATCACATAAACAAATGTCTTCAATTCACGGAGTACTTTTTGTTGCTTTAAAAAAAGTTTCATTAAATTATATACTGCCAACAACTATGTATTGTAACAACTGATGTGCTTTGCTTTTACACAATGTTTGCAGATTAAGCTTACGGGACGTGAAATATTATAGAAATCGCATGTTTCCACAATTAAACAAATTAACTGTTGTGCACAGTTTAGTCTCCACGTCCACACGCTGTCAGTCTGTCGCACAGTTTTTTTGGTTTGTTTTTTTGTGATATTTTTGTTTACTTAGCTTCGTCGAGCAATTGAAACCTACGGGCTATTACTAACCTTCCACTAGTAATTTCAGTGCATTTAGTTCTGGTCTTACCTCTTCTGCCTTGGGCCCTTTCGAGTAAAAGGTCTAAGATTGTAGATGGGACCTGTTGTGGGGCACTCCTGTGATGTGGAAGGCACATTCTCCATAACGTTAGCTGGATAACCAGGGGTTATCTGACCGGAGAGGTTCACTGCATTTGGTCTTCCACGATGAAAAAGTGAATAAATTTCTTCATCAGTAGTACGATGCGGTACACTAGTACAAATATTAATTAGCTCCTCATTCCTTAGAATTTGAGCCACAAAATTCCGTGCGGACCTGCTCATAGTGCCATTCCTCGCAGGTACAAACAAGGAAAACACTAGATGGCGCAAGCGCCTCCGTGACGTCAAGCTTCATTCTATAGAAGATCAGAAGATCATTCTATATATTCAAGTTTCATTCTATATATTCAGACTTTGGTTGGAATATATATATAATATTTTCCTAAAGGGCATTCCATAACACACACACACACACACACACACACACACACATATATATATATATATATATATATATATATATATATATATATATATATATATATATGAATTTAAAAAAAATTTAATTTAAAATTTTTAAAAAAGTTTAGGCTTCTCAGCAACATGGAAAAAGTGATATGTTCATGACTGAATTATTAATTACGTACTAATAATATAATGTGAATTTGTAAATTGGGCAAAAACTGCTGTGCCACCATATGAAAAAAATAGACTCACTTAAACCTCTTTATTAATGGAAAATTAAGATTCATAATATAAATATGCTAATACTTGTAGGTGCTTGTCTTCTGGGTTTTGAAGGTTAGAAGGTGGACAGAATGAAAACAAGCGGTTGTTTTCCCTCGATGGTAATTATGCTCCATGCATGATCAGACACACTCTGCTGACGTCCAAACACTCACAAACCCTCCACAATAATGGATGCTGACTGAAGAAATCATTTGTTTTGGGATCTAATTATTAATTATCGACTGTCTGGGAAACCTGGCTGAGTTTGGATTTCACAGACTCCACTGACCCAGCAGGCTGACTGGCGGCGGCCTGACAGCGGCTGTTGCGGTGTGTTAAGCGCGGTCGCCGTGCTTCATCCCAGTTGTTGTGCACAGAATAAGGACTCGTCACGGGCACTGACAGGGCACTTCACCTCTGCCGACACACTGAACAACCATTATTCGTAGCTGTCTCTCTCTTACAGTCACACTCAGTTTCACAGCATCCTCTATTGCCGCTATTCTGCGTCACATTTAACAAATAAACAGCAACATATTGAAGCTTATATGCATTTATATGTGCATTTATGGTAATATGGACCCAATTACTCAAAAGTTAATTCGAAAGTGATCTCATCACGCTCTGGCTCTCTAGCAAATGAGCATAATCTTTTCTGCAGATAATCTAATTATGACTAATTGTATCTGAGCAGCTCATTTTGATATCATCTAGAGAGGGACACTGTCAGTCTGAAAATGAAAGCAGTAATTTGAAAAGTTTTAACGGTAATAGAAAATTTCTTGCCTTTATTAATTTGTTACCGGGCAGAAAAAATAGACTTGATACAGAGATAACGATTTCATTATAGTGTAAGGTGCCCATGTTCATGCTCTTTAGGCCATTTAGTGGCTGTATAGTCCTGAGTACAAACACTATGCACATCAATCATCAGTACCATCTTAATTTAATCCAAGCACAGTGAAAGGGGAGCTTTACTAACAAAAGCTGGAACCAAAAAGTAAATTAATGAATCATGTGAAATTATTAGTCCAAAATGCAAGGACTGAAAACTTCAAATTGGTTGAGTGCTTATCGACTCTATTTGAGTGCCTTCTTACTACGGTACACGCCTCGTTCCCACATGTGCTTTTTTCTGTGCTGTTGCCTTTTTAAACTTCACACACTCACACTGAATGATGAATGCATTTTGGGCTATTTGGAGGGTCAGTATCTTGCACAAGGGTACTTTGGCATGTAGACTAAAGGAGCCGGGGACTGAATCACTAACTGTCAAGGCTCGGCTGTGTGGCAGGCAGGAGGAGGACCCAAACGCAAAACTCACAGACACGGAGATGAACTCAAAATCACAGCTTTAATGCTGGAGTGGCAGAACATAGGAAATACAAAACTAAACTGGGAAAAGTAAACTAACATACGCAGAGACACAGGGAGATCCACACAACATGAGGGACGACGTCACGCTGAACAGAGGGAGACGCAGACAGAAATACACAGAGGGTTAACGAGGGGAGTGGGAACACACGGGGAACACAGGTGACACTGATAACCATAACGAGACAGGGCGGGGTGAACTGAACACTGACGGGAGAGGTGAAACAAGGAGCACAGAGGTTCAGACAGGAGGAGAGAGAGCACGAGTAGAACACCAACGTAACAGGCAGGGGAGACACGGAATAAACACGAAAGGGGACGAGGGCTCATAAATACATAGAGGGCACACAGGGGGAAGAGAGAGCACGGGGAGAACTTAGACATGATGGGCAGGGGAAGCGTGGAATAAAACATAAGGAGAGACGAGGGCTCACAGATACACAGAGGGGCACACAGGGAGACATGAAGGGCAAGGGATCAAAACTAGAAGCCATGGAATAAATCACACAAGTACAATAATACGAAAATCACAAAGAACTAAAAACGCTGGGTCAGGAGACCCAGGACCGTGACAGTACCCCCCCCTCAAGGGCTGGCTCCAGACAGCCCAAACACAGAAAAACAAAACCAAACAGAAAACAACCCAGGGCGGGCGGCGGGGGCCCAGGACGGAGGGCTCGGAACAGAAAACAAAGAGCACAGCAAACACCGGAGCCCAAGAAAATAACTCAAACACAGAGCAGTTCAGGAGGCCGGCCGTGCGCAAGGCAACGGCGGCGACGCGGAAACAGTTCAGGAGGCCGGCCGTGCGCAAGGCAACGGCGGCGACGCGGAAACAGTTCAGGAGGCCGGCCGTGCACAAGGCAACGGCGGCGACGAAGGAGACGACGGAGCAGTTCAGGAGGCCGACCGCGCGGGAGGCGGCGGCGACGATGACAGCGCTGGTCCGGGGGCCGGCCGTGCGGAAAGCGACGGCGGCCACTCAGGCGAAGGCGGTCCGGGGGCCGGCCGTGCGGAAGGCGACGGCGGCCACTCAGGCGATGACGGTGCAGTTCAGGGGGCCGACCGCGCGGAAGGCAGCGGCGGCGGCGAAGGAGACGACGGAGCAGTTCAGGAGGCCGACCGCGCGGAAGGCAGCGGCGGCGGCGAAGGAGACGACGGAGCAGTTCAGGAGGCCGACCGCGCGGAAGGCAGCGGCGGCCCTCCAGTCCCAGGCGTGCCGGCCATGGCCCGGTGGGCGCAGGGCCAGACGAGGCAGAAGCGGAGGCTGGACCAGACGAGGCAGCTGATGAGGATGCTGGGCCAGACGAGGCAGCTGATGAGGATGCTGGACCAGACGAGGCAGCTGATGAGGATGCTGGACCAGACGAGGCAGCTGATGAGGATGCTGGACCAGACGAGGCAGCTGATGAGGATGCTGGACCAGACGAGGCAGCTGATGAGGATGCTGGACCAGACGAGGCAGCTGATGAGGATGCTGGACCAGACGAAGCAGCTGATGAGGAAGCTGGACCAGACGAAGGCTCTGAAGAGGAGGCTGCGGCAGACGAAGGCTCTGAAGAGGAGGCTGCGGCAGACGAAGGCTCTGAAGAGGAGGCTGCGGCAGACGAAGGCTCGGAAGAGGAGGCTGCGGCAGACGAAGGCTCGGAAGAGGAGGCTGCGGCAGACGAAGGCTCTGAAGAGGAGGCTGCGGCAGACGAAGGCTCTGAAGAGGAGGCTGCGGCAGACGAAGGCTCTGAAGAGGAGGCTGCGGCAGACGAAGGCTCTGAAGAGGAGGCTGCGGCAGACGAAGGCTCTGAAGAGGCTGCAGCAGACGAAGGCTCTGAAGAGGCTGCAGCAGACGAAGGCTCTGAAGAGGCTGCAGCAGACGAAGGCTCGGAGGCCGGGCCAGGCGAGGTTGCAGAGGCTGAGGCCGGGCCAGGCGAGGTTGCAGAGGCTGAGGCCGGGCCAGGCGAGGTTGCAGAGGCTGAGGCCGGGCCAGGCGAGGTTGCAGAGGCTGAGGCCGGGCCAGGCGTAGCAGAAGCACAGGCGGATGTAGCCGGGCCAGGTGATGACGAGGCGGTCGCAGATGGCGGCTGGACAGGCTCCTCGGGCCCTCCAGCTGATGCGGCGTGAGGCTGAACGGGCCCCTCGGACCCTCCAGCGGAGACAGGAGGCTGAACGGGCCCCTCGGACCCTCCAGCGGAGACAGGAGGCTGAACGGGCCCCTCGGACCCTCCAGCGGAGACAGGAGGCTGAACGGGCCCCTCGGACCCTCCAGCGGAGACAGGAGGCTGAACGGGCCCCTCGGACCCTCCAGCGGAGACAGGAGGCTGAACGGGCCTCTCGGACCCTCCAGCGGAGACAGGAGGCTGAACGGGCCCCTCGGACCCTCCAGCGGAGACAGGAGGCTGAACGGGCCCCTCGGACCCTCCAGCGGAGACAGGAGGCTGAACGGGCCCCTCGGACCCTCCAGCGGAGACAGGAGGCTGAACGGGCCTCTCGGACCCTCCAGCGGAGACAGGAGGCTGAACGGGCCTCTCGGACCCTCCAGCGGAGACAGGGAGGTGCTGGCCGGGCTCACTGGAACCCCCAGCGGACGAGGTAGATGGCGGCGTGGGAGCCGCGGAGTCCTGGATGAGCTCATCCGAGCTTCCAGCAGGAGCTGAAGTAGAGCCAGAGAGGAGTGGGACCTCGGGCTCAATGTCAAGCCGGCTAGAAAACCGCACTGCTACGGGGAACTGGGCCAAAGGTTCAGGTGCGAGCTGAGCTGCTGGACACACGGGGACCTGAGCTGCTGGACACACGGGGACCTGAGCTGCTAACGGTGGAGAAGTAAATGACTGCACAGGGGACTGAACTAGAGGTAGTGACGGTTGTGCTAAAGGAGGCTGCACTGGGGACACTGGAGACTGCACTGGGGACACTGGAGACTGCACTGGGGACACTGGAGACTGCACTGGGGACACTGGAGACTGCACTGGGGAAAGCAGAGCTGCAGGTGACTGCGCTAGAGACCGCAGTGATGGTTGTAGTGGAGGTGTGACGGGTGGTGGAGTGGCTGAAGCGGCTGCGGGTCGGGCGGCTAGTGGCTCAGCTACAGAGCATATTAACGGCAGGGCTATGGGTTGAATGACTGACTGAGTAGCAGCCTGAGTGGCTGGGTGAAGCGACGGTTGTGGTGGAAGAGAAACAGGTGGTAGTGTGGATGATGGAGCTAAGGGCGACTGAGTGGCAGACCGAACTGATGACTGAAGCGATGGTAGAGGTGAAAATGGAGCTTGTGGTGGAGTTAATGGCTGAGCTAACGGGGACACAGGAGACTGAACTGAGGGTGGCTGCGAGGGAGCTAACGGAGCTGTGAAGGACTGCGAGGGAGCTAACGGAGCTGTGAAGGGCTGCGAGGGAGCTAACGGAGCTGTGAAGGGCTGCGAGGGAGCTAACGGAGCTGTGAAGGGCTGCGAGGGAGCTAACGGAGCTGTGAAGGGCTGCGAGAGAGCTAACGGAGCTGTGAAGGGCTGCGAGGGAGCTAACGGAGCTTCTGGTAGCACAACAGGTGAATTAGAAGGCTGAATGTCCGGCTGTGGGGTGGCGCGTCGGCGGCGTGAATGCCGTTTCTTTTTCCCCGCAGATGGCTCCAAAGGGCCGGGAAAAACCACATCCGGCCGGTGAAACTGACGCGGCTGCTCCAGGGTGGCTGTTGTCTGTTGCTGCTGGGCCAAGTCTGATATTTCCCGAGTTCGCGCCGCCTCCCGGGCGTTATTCAAATTGGCCAATAGGTCCAAACATCCACTGACCTGGCGGAGATGAGAATTTCCTTTGAGGATTGCTTCGATAGCATTTATCCCCACAATCTTGGCCCTTGTATTGGAAGTGTGAGTTATCCACTCGACTAGGCGTTGGACACGTATCAGATCGCTCTCCCCGGGTAAGTCTGCTGGGTCCATATCTGGTGACGTCGTACTGTCAAGGCTCGGCTGTGTGGCAGGCAGGAGGAGGACCCAAACGCAAAACTCACAGACACGGAGATGAACTCAAAATCACAGCTTTAATGCTGGAGTGGCAGAACATAGGAAATACAAAACTAAACTGGGAAAAGTAAACTAACATACGCAGAGACACAGGGAGATCCACACAACATGAGGGACGACGTCACGCTGAACAGAGGGAGACGCAGACAGAAATACACAGAGGGTTAACGAGGGGAGTGGGAACACACGGGGAACACAGGTGACACTGATAACCATAACGAGACAGGGCGGGGTGAACTGAACACTGACGGGAGAGGTGAAACAAGGAGCACAGAGGTTCAGACAGGAGGAGAGAGAGCACGAGTAGAACACCAACGTAACAGGCAGGGGAGACACGGAATAAACACGAAAGGGGACGAGGGCTCATAAATACATAGAGGGCACACAGGGGGAAGAGAGAGCACGGGGAGAACTTAGACATGATGGGCAGGGGAAGCGTGGAATAAAACATAAGGAGAGACGAGGGCTCACAGATACACAGAGGGGCACACAGGGAGACATGAAGGGCAAGGGATCAAAACTAGAAGCCATGGAATAAATCACACAAGTACAATAATACGAAAATCACAAAGAACTAAAAACGCTGGGTCAGGAGACCCAGGACCGTGACACTAACCATCCAATTGGTAGATGACCCGCTATACCTTCTTAACAGAGCACAAGCAGGGAAAACAGGAACAGTGGAGAAAAGTGAGGCAAAGAAATATACTGGGCACTTTTCATTATGCTAACTTGCACTGCTTCGCATCGTGCGATCAAGAAACTGTTCCCCCTCCGCCATCATGAAGGATATTCTAATTCCTTAAATGCACCTTAAGAAGATGAGGGGAGAGAGGCTTTTGGAGGGGAAAGTGTTTGATTAAGTGGACACTTTGCCTTCGACATGGTCAACATAGACCTTAAAAGTGACCGCTGACTTGTTTTTTTCTTTCTCTGCCACTTGTGTATAGAACTAAATGATGGAGCCAGATGTCAATTTGAAAGTGCCACTGAGTTGTATCGCAAAACAGCAGCTACAATGGTGATTACCATCTGTTAGGATTGTGCCAGCATGTTAATCTTTTAGAAAAATCCATATGGTGTTTCCAAAACAAACTAGGTTGAGCTATAGCAAAATTGGCCAACCACTTGGACAACAGCAAGAAATACCAGGGCGATTGAATGTGAAAATCTCAGTGGTATGGTTAGAGTCTATGGATTTTATTGTTATGTTTGGCGTTATGACTCTGTAATTAAGATGAATTCTTAGTCCTGCAAACCACAACAAGCACAAAAAGGAAAAATCTCTGAGTTGGAGAATGATGTGAGAAAAGACAGGACAGGAGAGGAAGATGACAGGTTAGGTTTAAAGGTAAGGACTGCTCAGTGATGCTTGATAAACTGCAGATTTAAAGCTTAATGTTGTAATTTTAATCACAAGCTATTCTATTTTTGTGTTATTCAAATGTCATGAAAATCCTGTGTAGTTAATAAAGAGGTTAGCTTGTCATACTGTGGTGAATTTCTTGTAAAGCAGTGCGCTGGACTGGTGCAGAGTGGCTGTGGTGTGCATGGTCAGTGTTGGTTTATATCAACTGTAATAGATTAAGATGCATTTTAAATCATGAAATTAGGTTCTCTACTGGAGTCCTACCTCATGTGACAAATATGGCCAATGTGATTGGCTGTGCCTTTCAGGGAGCTCTGTTTAGTTTTATCAGCGGCAAGCCTGCGTTGCAAGGACCTGCAAGGAGGAGAAGGGGATGAACCTGGATATAAGAAAGTATTTTTCAAAGAAACCTGTAAGTCACTTAAAGCCAAGTTAACTCCTAAAATGTGTCTGTCATAATAATGTTACAGGCTATGCTAGGCTTTGGCCCACATCAGTCTAAAATTGTATGTAACCATGAATAACGTGTTTTGGAAACTAACTGCACAACAGCACTATTAGTTATCTCAGTCTCAGAGTAGTAGTATTTGGAATGTCTCACTGTTATTCATCAGGTGACAGAGGCAGCTCTGCCATGTTGTAGCTCGGACAGAGGTGAAGAGGCACTGACTGATGATTTGGTGCTATAGATTAACTAGTATTTATTATCATGACAATTGTTAGGCTGCTGACGTAAATTGATTCATTTGTGTATATTTGACAAAGAATCTGAATTGACATGTCTCACTTTTTATATGGCACGAATCAATGTGTTATTTTATCAGGTAGCAATATGTCCTAGTGCAGTCAGAGGGGAAGAGCCAGGGCCAAAGGTGAGGCACATCAAGCACAGAATAATAATTTTAATCTGAGGATAAAACGCATGTACAGTGGCTATAGAAAAAAATCTACACACCCATGTTCAAATGCCAGGTTTTTGTGATGTAAAAAAATGACAGCAATTCATGTTGCTGTAACAGTAGTTCATTTAGAATTAAAAAAAATCCCAGCTCACTGAGTTGATAGGAGCAATAGTGCCTAAAATGTTGCAGAATTTTGCTGTGAGATCTTTTACTTTGTGGTAATCTTAGATGAGTAGTTTTATGGACAAAACCCACCAGGGCATTCAGTGTTCCCTTAGTGCTAATGTGTAAGAGATGTTTGTGTACTATAACTGAAGTAATGTTGTTAACTCCTTAAAGTCATATTCTTTTATTGTGATGTCTGTATTTGAAGCTATTTTTGTTTTTGTATGATACCTGATTTATATGGAATAGGGCTGAAGTAAACTAAAGCCTAAAATACTTAGTCAGTCATTTGTTTAATAGTAATTTAACATTATAAAACTATGAATTGTAAGTTTAAATGGTTTAAAAGCATGTAGAATATCATATGTAGGCAAGTGTATTTCTCCTTTTTTTATCAAGAAGCAAAGACAAAAAGAAGAAGAAAAAAAAGAAACGGGGCAGGGTTCGGTGGTTGAATCATCCGTCCCCACCAATGCCAAAACCAAATCTACGCCCTTGCTTTACTTACTTTACTAGGTGTGGATGTAAAGTCACCTTCTACAATGCAGACAACAGAACATTTTTTAAAATTATTTTTCACTCCATAACAGAGTCAAACTGAATACCTTCATTAGAATTAGAACTTTGATTCAAATAATATTTTTATTTTCCTGTACTAAAATTCATAATTTAAAAAATGTACATTCGTCCTTCCAGGAGTTTAAAAAGTTGCTTCAGTACGTCAACTTTTATTGGAGTATTTTTTAACCCAGTTGTCTGTAAAGAAAGTAAAGAAAGTCTGTACTTTTGTCACCTGTGCAATTCTCTACAAATGACACAGCTGGGTTAATGGGACATTAACTAGGTAAAAGTTTAAAAAAAAAAACACTGCATACATTTATGCTGCTATGCAGATTATCCCTTTTTTTATTTAATAAAATTAAAAAGTCTTGAGCAATCCCATATTTCCTCAAAAAAAAAAGAATAGGAGAGAAGAAAAAATGATGCTGGATATCTGTACTGATGGACAGGGTAATGTGCCTGCTCGGGGTGCACCTGCTCTCATCTGTGAAAAGCACAGAGTGCCATTCTGTGCAACCATTCTATGTTCATTCTATGTCTTTTAACCAGTGGTCCCCAACCCCCGGGCCACGGACCGGTGCCGGTTCGTGAGTCATTTGGTACCGGGCCACGAGAGTTGAGACTCGGGTGTGAAATGTATGGTTTTCAGGGTTTTTATTGGTTTTTATCATTATTTTGTTATCGTTTTTTTCGTTAACTCGTTTTTCCTGGGTCTTTTCACGTGTGTTATGAATAAATCATATTTTTTTTGGTACCAGTACTTGTTTTATTTTGTTGTATTTATCCGCGACACCTTAAAGGCCGGTCTGTGAAAATATTGTTGGGCACAAACCGGTCCGTGGCGCAAAAAAGGTTGGGGACCGCATGCTTTAAACCATAGATTAAACAAATAGCTCATTCTAGCCTGCTTCCTTTGTAAGAACAGACCTGTTGCCAACTGATTCTGAAGAATTAGTGCATTTGATACTTCTAGACTTCTGGACTAGTGTGGCAATTTTCTTTCTTAAAGATGGATTTTGTGATTACAAAACTATAGTTGGAGGCAAACCCTTCAGCCTTCAGACCCCTGTCCTGTGGCACCAGCTACTGTTCAGTGTCAAGAGACAGACACTATCTTTGAGGATTAAGCTCAAAAATGTCCTTTTTGATCAAACGTGCAGGTAGGGCTGAATCAGTTTCCAAGAATTTCGAGCAAACATTTTTCACTTCATTGTTTTGGGAGATTGTGTGTAGAATTTTAGGTGAAAATAGGTTTAATCAATTTTGGGATAAATCTGTAACATGACAAAGTGTGGAATAAGTGAAGCATTACTTTTGTCTGCTGTCTTCTGTGCTTTTTTTCATATTTTTTATTGAGCGTCTCTCGATGCTCCTGTTTCTGTCTTCTTTCCCCTCCCTGTAACCACACTTGTTCCTGAGACTTGTTCTGCCAAAGGTCTCCTCCTGTTAAAACCATCACTCAGGCTTTGCTTGGAGGGTATTTGAGGAGGATATATGATGTTCGAGGATTTTACAATATAAAGTGCCTTGAGTTATTTGTTGTTGTGAACTTCAAATAAAGTTCAAGACTGTGTTTTCAGCCAAATTCTTTTTGTGTCATAGATTTTCAGCTTGTGTGACTTTGCTGAAATCTTACCTCCACACCCAGCATCACAGGAACAATGAAGACAATACTGCATCAAATTGAATATTCCACTTTTTTATATTGCTTTATAGGATTTTGTGACGTAAGGGCACACAGCAGTATGTAATCCACTATTCACATCCTATGTTCTTGTTCGTCTGTTTTCCATCATGCTTGTAAGCAACAGTTGTTTGATTGTTTTTTACTAGATTTGCTTCATCAGTCTTATAATGTTCACCTGTTTCTCATATGGGGAGATGGCCTTACATCAATAACAAAGGCTCTCCTGCTGTATCTAGAATAACTTTAAATATAACATGACAGTTCACAATGTTGGAGCCATATTAACTTCATCTTGAAGCATTGGGGCTCATCTTGTCTTAAAGACCTCATAGTAGCATATCAACCAAATAACCCAACAGATCACTTCAGACTACTGTCTTACTTGTGGTTCCTAGGGAATTTAAAAGTAGAAAAGTCAGAGAGAGTGTGCAATAATAATACAATATAAAGCACCTTGAGGCAACTGTTGTTGTGATTTGACGATATGTATACATATATATAAACCTGAATTGAACTGAATTAAATCTCTTCTAATTCAAGCCACTACCCACAGGTTGTCTATTTCACAGTGATGTTGAAAACCTGACGAAATACACCCCAGTTGCTTCACTGATTACAAATGGCACCTCAGCACACACCTTAATCATTCTGCAACCATAATGGCTCCCTTTCTGAAAGGTCCCATTAGCAGATGTGCTCACAATAATAATGGGAGAGAGTTGGGGGGTTTTTTTTAAAATCCCAGGTCTGTCACGTTATGCCCCCCTCCCCACCCCTCTCGCTTTGATCTCTATTCAGTTTTTTCACTGGAATCTCTAATTGGTCCTTTATAGGATTCATCTTTGATCATGTCCTGCAGGCACAGAAGCTCCACAGCACTCCAAATAAAGAGGTTCTATAACAAACCTCATTAGTGTTATAGCTTTCATATAGATCAACCTTTTGGTTGATTGTAATAATTTTTATAGACAGAAAAAAAGCCAAACAAAACTGGTACACTACATGTTGTGGTTTCCTCCCTTGATCGAACTGAGTTTGGAACTCTGGGTTAAGGGAAGTCATACATCTTCCTTCCTGGGGAATGATTGCTGATTGTGGAGGGTACTTGAGAAACTGATGCGCCTAAAGCACCACCTGAAAAAGAGTTTTTTTCAGTTTGGGCAAGCTCCCCACTTTGGCCAAAAATTATTACAGCTTTATCAGAACTACTTTTGCAATACACTGTCATGAAGCAGCTCATAAAGGTTTACAGGAGGACAGAAACACTTGTGAGTCCTTCTTCCACTAGTACTTTGAAGTAACAATGAGCTGTTGGAACGCGGGCCCTTCTGTTTTGGAGAGGTATACCAGAGAAGTAGAGAGCTACTAAATCTCAACAAAAAGCAACACAAAACATATAGAAGACAAATCAATGTGGGCAGTTTGACAAGTGCATAGAGGAAAAAACATCAGTGATTAAGTAGACAGGCAAGTATAATGTGTAACAATAAGGTTCATATGAGCAAATAGCATTGGTGAGTGCAGAATTCTTTATGTGGTGACTGAAGCTAAGCAGTGCAGCGTTTTGGTGGAAAAAAGGTGTTTTAAAAGTGCAGTGCAACAGTACAGCATATACTGGTACCTTTAGAAAGCTAAAGAGAAACGTTTTCCTTTGTTGCTCTTGAAAATCAGCCAACATTTCAATATAAATCACAGCGGTAAGTGTGAAATTTATCTTCTGCAATAAAGAACAAGGTCCTGTGGTGAAATGCATCTAGCAAACAGTAGAAGTAACTTGTGAATAAAATACACTGTACCTAAATTTATTATACTTTTATTGGTATTTTTTACATACCATTTGGTATGTGGATACCGAGTTTACTGATGTTGAGCATCTGTGTATCATCAAAGTAAATCTGGAGAAAAATGTTATGCTTACATCATCTACAATAAGTTTTGCAAATTAAATAGTATCTTTTTATCTTAAAGTTATGATCACAACTATAGTATCTCCCCCTTCCCTATTATAGCAGTGATTTAAAAGGAGGCAGTAAAATCTTAATTTGGACTGTGAAGGAAATTGGAAGCCAGTGCAACTGTGTGAGCACTGGAGTAATGTGTTACCTGCACCAAGCGTTTGTGAGTCTTGCCGCTGTGTTTTGTATGTTTACAGTGAGTTGCAGGGAGGAAATCGGCGACTTGGACTGACCTTTGCAGTATTTCTAATCTGTACAAAGCAAGACTGGACAGGGCTTTTGACATTCTGGTTGAAATTGAGACACTGATTGAAAATCATGCCCATGTTTCTAGCAGATTGCTTTGGGTCGTTATTAGTCGTCCAAGGTGGGTAGTGGCACTTCAGATTTATCAGCGCTCGGTTGTAAGAAATCAAAAGTAATCCAGTCAATTTTTGTGCGTTTGTCAGGACTAAATGAGAAAAAGAACTGAATGCAAACTGGTTACATGCCCAGGGTGTACCCTGCCTCTTGTCCTATATAGCCTATCTCAACCATTATAGGCTCCAGCAACCTGTATGGATAGATGGGCGGATGGATGTATGGACGAAGATGTAACCAAAGGACAATAGGTCCAAGAACTGAGCCCTGTGGGACCCCACATCTCATGAGGCAGTTGATGAGGTAAAACTGTGACTCTGCACCACAGGCTGATTCTGAATATTATGGTTGATGAATACAATGTGAAACAGACATGCTAACACAGACGTTCCTTAAAACAAATGCAAAAATGTGACTGATAAAAAAATATGTATATATGAAGATCATCTATCAAGCACCAGTTGACCCACCTTCACTGCTTTACCGATTGAGGAAAATAGTTTAAAGTTGGTATCTGAAAAGAGCAGTTCTGCCTCAAGCGTGTTAACCAATAAATATCAGGTGCACAGGTAGAGTTCTGAGACATTAACCAATGATAAGAACTATCCAGTAAAAAGAACATTCAAATAAAACCCAACAGAGGCTTGTGTAAATAATATAAAAGGGACAGTGAAAGGGTTCAAAGGCTGTGATGCAACCAATCACTTGCAAATTTGACTTAAACTAAACTTCCGAGCAGTGAAATATAATTACTTAATTAATTACCAAAGTTGTTGGGGGAAAAGTGCACTTTACATAGACTTGATTTTAAGCTTGTTAAACAGTCAAACATTAACACCTCATGCAAAAATTCAAAGTTGACGAAACCATTCAGGAAATGCCACTGGACATGAAGCCTTAATCTCTATGCTTGTGTAACATGCTCCCCAATGTGGATGCAATTATATTTCTCAAGCACTTTTTCCTTCAGTTCAAACTACAACTTGAGGAGTTTAAAAAAAAGGCCCTTTGATGTTTAGCTGACGCTTCTTAAGATCCAACTGAAGAAGTCAAACTACTGACTGCAGCAGAATGGTGCAAAGCACCAATGTCCCTCCGGATAGTGTGCTTTGAAATTGTAAAATAAGTGGGAGATTATTGTTAATTAACAACATGGTGGATCATTGAAGAATTTTTTTAACAAATTCTCCTGCACCTGCTGGCAGTGCTAATAAGATCTGGTCTCAAGTTTACCAGAATTCAGCATGAGACACATAGCCCTCACTCACAGAGACTGCATAGATACCTTGTGGGAACTCCTCTTGCTTTAAGAGCAGAAAACAAAGTTTCTTAGTATGAAAAGAGACTAAAATAACAGTGTTTGTTTTACCTTAGACACATTATTATGCAAATATATGGATTTATATAGCTTTATTTCAGAGAAGTCAAGGAGAAAATGGCTGCATTTCTTTCACTAGAGCAGCATGCAGTAAAACCCAGAGGACACAGCGCTCGGTCAGTCAACTCAAACAATGTATAAAATCCTTCATGGAGACCCACTGTGACCAAAAGATAGATCAAAACCAGAAAATAAGCCTGAACAGAGAGGCTCTTTAGATCAGTGCCCTTTCAAAGCAGCTTTAGTTTGCCTCCACTGGGCAATCGAGGGGAATTAGATGTCATTCTTTTTCTCAGAAATGAAACCCGCCTGTTTCTGGGAGTTAAAGCTTTGTGGGCAAAAAAAAGTAAAATCAGCAGCAGCATTGAAACAAGTTCTCCTCTCCACAATAGGGATTATGGTGTGATAAAAAGTGGAGTAACATACATTGTTGATGTTGTGGGGGTGGGTGCAATATGTAAGACTGTGTGATGTATCCCTGAGATGGTGTGTTCTGCTTAGGTTTAACTTAGAAGTGATTGAGATGTTTTAATAACTGTTAAGGTGTTGCTATTTGGTGAGTAGCTGCTGGAGGTTGTTTTCAGTTGAATCTATTCCTTAAATATGATATACACTGTTTTATATTACAGTTAAAAAAAAGTAAATCTCTCATTTTACAACCTTATGTATTGCGTTTTGTCTTAAACATGTGCTTCTGTATCCTGTATGTAATGAAATCATCACTCATGGATGACATGTTTTTACACATTGAGTATACCACTTAAAACCAGTGTCAGAAGTACTTCCCTTTTAGTGTTCACATTCATCTTTACAGAGAAAGGGTACTGTCGGGCCCACTTTTAAAGACATTCAAAATATCTGTCAACAGACACAAGAGACAGATTCAATTTATGGTAATGCACATGTAAATGTCCGTTTCCTCTGCACTTAAGGAGTCTGTGTTTTCCTGATTGACCAAAACCCTGCTTGTTCCATTCTGAATTTTTCTTTCTATTTATTTCCAGGTTTTTCGCATTTTGAAAAGAATATAGATGGAGCTACTTCTGTTAAATCTTCTGCAATGCATTGCTATTTTATGTTTTATGAAAGCACTCAAACCTTTGTGACAAATCAGAGGATCCATGCAACGGTTTACCAAAAATAGGAATATGTTTGAATATGACAAATTTAAAACCGCAATACTTTTAATTACGAGTAGAAACCCTGGATATTAGGCTTATTAGCAATTAACTATTATGAAAAGGTCAACTTTTTAAACCATGGATAATAATTTATATATGATGTGTATATGAAGATTTCACACACTAGTGCAGGAAGCACAACTCCTAAATATTTGCATTTGAGACCATGGAAAAAAACTAAAACCTGTGATGGATCCATTTCAATCTTCGGCGTGAGGGTCAAACCCTGTAGCCACCAGGTTTGATTATACAAGTTAATTATGCAGCCATTATGAGCTATTTGTGGATATAAAACATGAGCAACTGTGAATTCTTACATACAAGACACACAAAATCAATATTAAGCGTCTCCCTGTAAATGCAACATGCATTCCTGTTACAACACCCTCACCTCAGCTGTTGAACACAGATGTCATTTTAGTGCAGGTAAGATTAAAAAAACATCAATATAATCTAATTTTAAAATGCTGGGGTGTTTATATTAGTATCACAATAAAACCATAGATTTTAATCAGGGACTAGCTTGCCATGATCCACTGTGTACACAGTTTGAGCATTTTAAAAAGAGATTAGACTGTGTTAAATTATTCACCTTTAAATTTGGTTTTTAATTATCTTTTGTTATGAATACTCTGAATTATTTATTGATAAATAGTACATCTCTACTGTTTCATTCTATGTGTTACATAACACCGAATGAAACAGGAAACACTATACCTCAGAAAAGGTTGAGTGATTGTGTAGGTTATCACAAATACTAACAAAACAATTTCAACTGCGCAAAAACTAATCTCATTAGTTAAAAGTAAAAGATGCCGCGACCGCGGTGTGTTCTTCCTTAACCATAGCGTGTAGTCGCAGTAGCACAAACAAGTGACGAACACGTGGTAAGTGAAGTTTCAAAAAAACAGTTTATGTAAAATCGCCCCTGCATGTCTGCATCACAGTTATGCTTTCAGATTATTGCATGGAGATGTCAAAGGCAAGATGAAAACACTGAACTTTTAGACACAGTATTTTAGACATCCAGAGTGTCAATGAACACATCCATTAATATCTCGATAGGGCAAGTAGTAATAACATTTTTACTAAACTTAAATACTAAAGCTGGGGTTATTTCCTCTATCATTTCATTTTATTTTAATTAATTTTCCAAGATGTCCCAAAATCATTTTATTTTGTTTTGATTTTTTTAAGTCTATTTTTGCAGCTTTGTTTTAGTGAACTAAAAGGTTTTCTCACATCTTGTTTTGGCTTTTAGTTTTATTTAACTTAACTATAAATACCTCGCTGCATAATACATAATAACACACGTATTTACTCTGAAGCTCATAGAGTATCTAGTTTACCAGAACAAAGCAACACACTGACTACAACCCTCTTCTCCCATTTTTGCCCATATGTGATTATATTACAGAGTTTATCTTGCACTTGAAAAAAAAAATCTAAAGGAATAACATTTATATCAGGTACAACAGGAGGAGTACTGTGAGTGATTTACTGCTACAAATCACGTCTCTCCCTCTTATCACTAGCTTGAATCTGGAGGTGCCTTTTACATTCTGTCACCTCGGGTAACACTAAGAGGCAACATTATACAGTACTGTCAGATGTGCAGCTGCTGAAGCTCTCTACATGCACCACTGAAAGACAGATGGGCTGACATGTGACTGCATTTTGTCTAATGTGTTTAGGATGGCTAGTTTTGGCTGGCACATCTTTATGGAAAGAGCTAAACATGGAAAATACAGTGGTGTAACGGTGTCATATGTTTCTGCTGTAGTTTCATTCACCACTCTCCAGAATGGCTGTTGCTGTAAACACAAAGTGACCTTGAGTTCTGGACTATCCTGATTGAATGCAACATGCTTCTGTTCACCATCCCATCCGCATTTTAGATTTTCTATACAGATTTTCTATACTACAAGTGGCTGCATTAAATGTGGTATCACAGAGAGCAGGAGGTTAGTAAAAGGCCAGCTGATGCACCACTGTGCTGCAATAGCTTGTGAACTTGACAACTGATCCTGATAAAAGGCCCTTTCTTTCTATCTCTATTGTTTGATAAAACAGAAATGACAAAAAGGATAGTATGTGAGAACGATAGTGAGCAGCAACATTAAGGTAGATAGGATTGCTGTCGGAGGCATTGGCTGAACTGTTTGTAACCGATTGTGTGTGACATGTTATCAGAAATGTGTCAATGAATATGCACTTTCAGTTTTCTGCTATTTACGGCAAAAGAACAACACGACCCAAACATGTCACATCAATTGTTCAGTGCAAAAACAAAATGCTAAATGCTATATAGATTTACTGTAGCATCTTGTTGCACAAAGTGGTATATAGTAGATGTCTATGACGGTTACAGTAGATATATTTAAGAAATTTTGAATTAAAAAAATGTTTAGGTCTTTTGTGTTCTTTAAGCTTTTATAGCCACTTTATTAAATACACCGGTTAAACCGCTTGTTAACTCAAATATCTAATCAGTCAATCACATGAACTTTGGTATGTAGACATGTTCAAGACAACATGCTGAAGTTCAAAGTGAGAAAACTAGAGAAGAAAAGTGATTTAAGTAACTCTGAAGACGGCATGGTTATTAATGCCAGACGGACTGGTCTAAGTATTTCAGAAGCTACTGACCTACTGAGGCATGCACCTCTTGGGTTTACAGAAAATGATTAGAACAGAGAAAATATCCAGTGAGTGGCAGTATGCAGCTAAGTAAAAGTGCCTTTTTGATGCCAGATGTCAGAGGAGAATGGCCAGACTGTTTCGAGGGGGGTCGGACTGATTGAGGCTGATTGGTTTGGAAGATCCAGGAGCAGGCAGCAGGGGCCATCTCGAGGTGGTCCAGTTTGGGGGTCTGGGAAGTCTGAGATTATGGTGTTAACCAAACTACACAGGTCCAAACTACACTGTATTCACTAAAGCTGTTGTCTTTTCAACATTTTTTGATGCTTTGTATCTTGCTCTATCTAATCTGAACATTTAGACAGTTTTTAACTCTCAGTGATGCCACTGAGTGTTTGTGTTTGTTTGAGTTTGGAAACTGAAGAGGAGTTTGGACCCGGAAACCGTGACGTTACAGTTAAGAGGGGGATACTCATCTTCTAATGGCTGTTTCCAGCAGAATAACACATTGTGTCAATAATCTCAAACTGACTTCTTGAACATTTTTTGCAAGCTCACTATTCTACCACAGACTCCATAGTCACCAAATCCAGCAGAGCACCTTTGGGATGGGGTGCAACCAGAGATTTACATCATGGATGTGCTGATGACAAGTCTGTCGCAACTGTGTGACGCTATCATGTCAATATGGACCAGAATGTGTGTGGTTTCCGTTCCAATCTATGCCATAAATAATTAAGGCAGTTCAGAAGAACCGTTAATTGAACTCTCATTCACAGCATCCACTGCGCCCTTTGCACTGGTCCATTCCCTGACTTATGCAGGTTAATTGAACTTCAAAGAGCGATGGCACTTCTAGGCTCTAAACGTAAATTATGTCATATTTCACGGTCACATGGCAACTATATAAGAGCATTCATGTCACAGGTAAATGAACCCTGTGTTTTATAGAGCCTTGTAATTACCAGATAGTAAAACCAATGAAGTGACCATCTTTAGCCTCTCACTCATTTGATCATTTACATTTATAAAGTGCTCGTGTAGGATTTTAGAAAGCATGTTCAATTAAGTTCTCTGCAAAATTGGTTTGATCACACAGCGTGCATGAAGTGCGTCTTTATTAAACTACTGCCTTATGTTCTGATTGCAAAAAGAAATTTTAAAACTGTGATTTTAAACTAAAGGAAATAGTTGTTCCATTATATTGGAACAATTTATATATTTTGTTGCTGTTTCTAAAATATTTGTTACAACAGCATGATGTAACATGATGTCTTTACTGTTGCACAATTTTGGCAAAGTCCACAAATTATCAGTATGGTTCAGGCTGGGGCTTTGGGAAGGCCATTTCAGAAACTTAATGTTAGTCTGCTTTATCCATTCAAAAATCAGTTTTATTTTGTGATTAGGATCATTGTCCTGTCGGAGCACGCAACTGGGTCCAAGTTTCAACCATCTAGCTGTTGATCTGAGGTGAAATTAAAGGTAGTCCTTCTTCATTATTCCTTCCACTTTCTGAAATGTGCGAGTACCACTGGAAGCAAAACAGCCGAAAAACATGATGCTACCACTGCCATGCTTGACTCCTGGTAGGTTTGTAAAATGTAAAACATCAATGTAAAACTTCACTGTGGTATCACTGCTATTCCAGCAGTTTGCAGTTCCCAGCAGGCTTGAGCCTTTGTGGTTACGTCAGACTAACTGGTCCATATGTACAATATATTGATCCAATGGGGGGGAAAAAACCTTTAAAGAAATCCTTAAAAGCCCAAAATTACCATGGCATTCATGCCCATGATCATTGTATGTACAGGACCACAATAATATATGAGACTTCAGAAATTCTAACCTACAAATTGCTAGCCGCATGTTCAAGCTCACATCAGTGTGATCAAAGGGGAAAAACTGCCTTGAAAAAATGGCAAAGAAGAAAAGTAATTTTATAGGCAATTTCAGTGAAACAGAGGGCAAGAAAGCGTGATTAGAGGTTGAGTATCGGTCTCTCAGCTAAGAAAGATGAAAGCTACGTCTTTAATGAAAGCTATGTCTTTAGTGAATGTCCAAGCTATTATTTTAGTAATAGGTACATTAGTGCTCATTCTCTGTTCATTAAAATGTGTTTTGTATTTTGTTTGATGCTTTGTGAGACATTACACTTCATTCACTTACTATTTTTAGCTTGTTCGTGCATCCTTTGCACTAGCATGTCCCCTAATATGGCTAGGGTTATTTTCAGATCTGTTTTTTTGAATGAGGCTTTGAGTTTTGGAAAGTCTGTTAATAATATTGAAACATTTCATCTCAGTAGTAAGTGAATCAAATCCAGATAATTGAATTACTGCCAGATACTTAATGAATTTTTTTGGTCATGGGCTCAGGGTTATTGCTTTGCTGTCAGAACCAGCAAAGTTAAGCATTTTTTTTCCCTTTCAGTAGCCTCCATAAGCTATTATTAGACTCAACTGTCTAAAGTGACTCTGCATTTAGTTTAAGTAGTGCCATTAGAATGGCCACAAATGTGCCGACACATCTTGGCACAGCGAGTAGCGAGCTCGCCTTTGTTCATTACTGAAAACGGCCACTCTTGGCTTTGGAGCCCACCAAGCAGCCAGACAGTTGAGCTGAAGTTATTTATGCACACTCAAGCTCTTTCATTCCAGGTTTAAAGAGAAAGTATGGGCCTTTTTTCCTGGCTGGTGCTTTACAGTAGGTGTCCAGTACAAAGAAAAAAAAACCTTCAGTGCAAAGATGGTAATATCTTTTGGATAAATGATAAAGCCCTTATCGGATATAAAAGGCACACATTTCTTGCTGTACATTGTGATGGTGAAACAGATATGTACACTTTCCAGCCACTTTATTAGGTAAGCCTGTTGAATGCATTTTGGCAAGCAGACATTCTGCAGACACTTTTTCACAACTTTGTGAATCTATTTATTTGTTCATTCATTTATTTATTTAAAAGGAAACATCTGGCTTTAATATGAGTTATGATCGTATTTCACGCAGTGGTAAATGGATTCTGACATGCTCTCTGTGACTTGTAGTCACAGCATTTTTTAAGCAACATGGGGAATTAGACCTCTTTAGGCTCCAATAGATTTTTTTTTATGTGGAATAATTAAATTTACTTCTGAAACTGTGTCTTTTTCTGTGAATGACATTTTATCAAAACATTATACTCAATGGCCAATTCTTTAGCCTGTGGTAAAGGCCAGCGCTACTGTTGCCAAAAAACGAAGGAATAAAGCCAGTTTCAACAACAGTCAAGGATTAAATAAATACATCGTTGTCTTCATGTTCTCTTTAACTGTTTATATCTATTTCAAAGACTAGTTGCTCGTAGATAGCACAACAGGTCCAAGAAGGCAGCTTTTAACCATATTTAACCCCATCTTCCTGTATCTACAGTACTGTGATGCTCAGCCTTGACTTTTCTTCCTACAGCTCACTGGAGACAAAATGACATCCCAGCTCAGTAAGGTCACATAAAGTTGCAAGATGAGTCAATTTCCTTAAGGAGCTTGTTTACCTCCTCTGTAGCTAATAAGTCAATTTCAGTAAGTCAGATTTTGTCTCATCTTTAGGACTCATCGGTCTTTTTTCTATCCTCAGCAAGGAATGTGAAAAAGGAGCTCTCTGGTATGAAATCTGCTCTTCGCCACAGACAGCTTTGTGTTTGCCCAAGCAAGCATACAGATGCCTCTTGAGAGCCACTGTAGCATAAACACAATATGCCCAAGATAACCACAACATATTTCTGCTGCACAATGAACAAGTTTTTTTTTCTTTTATCCAGGCAGTGAAAAGACAGAGCTCTATTCCTCTGCAAAGTTTCTTTTTTGACCTGGGAAACATCAGGAACAGTTTTTATTTAATAATTCATACTGAATGCTAATCCAAATATAATTTCTTTTTGAAGTTTAAAGCCCATGTACCAAAGTGAAGTACCCCAGCAACCTTTGCACAATCTGACTTTTCCACCAAAGGAAATTGTACAGTGGAAAAGCTTGCAATCCTTAGAAAAGGTCAGGTGTGCGTTTTTGAGAGATGTATATATACATTCTTCAACATTTAATCATCAAATGCTTTGATAACTAAAAGTAAAAAGTCATTGTTAAGGGAAATGAAAAGTTTGGTGCACCAACTTGCTGACAGTCTCTTGAGTTAAGTCATTCAGATGAAATCTGAAGGCCCAGTTTTTATAAGTTTTAAATCTTCTGTGATTTGCTGGCAAACAACCTCTTTAGTCCACACAATGAGTCAAAGGTGAACTCACTTCTTTATGAGGCTGATGTCAGTCTGGTGGTAAAATAAGGAGCTAATATGTATTTTGCTAAGTGACTGAGTAACCTTGAATGCGGCCCCCAGACCAATAGTACCATCACTATCGACGGCGAGCCGCTGACTAAAGTTGCCCAATTCAAGTACCTCGGGTCCCTTGTCACCTCGGACTGCAAAACTCTACCTGACACCAGACTCCGTGTCAACACAGCGTGGATGAAGTGGCATCAGGTCAGTGGAGTCTTATGCGACAAGAGAATGCCAATCTATCTTAAGGCGAAAGTCTATAAGACGATTGTGCGCCCAGTGGCACTCTACAGGTCAGAGTGCTGGCCAGCAACGACCAAACACAATCTCACACCATGGAGATGAAGATGCTGAGGTGGCCTCTGGGTCTCACACGACTTGACCGAGCGAGGAACAAAGATGTCAGGAAATGATGGGGAGTGACACCAATCACAGACAAGATGCGAGAGGCGAGGCTCCGATGGCACGGCCATGTTGTCCGTAGTGATAAGAACTCCATCGCAAAGACAGCCCAGCAATTAGATCTGGGTGGAAACAGGCCACGAGAGGACCAAAAAAGCGCTGGATGGACGAAATCAAAGATGATATGAAGGCTGCGAATGTTACACCAGAAGACGCCCTGGATAGGAAGAAGTGAAGGAAGGCATGCAAAATAGTGGACCCTGCATCACAGGATATAAACTACTAGGAAGAAGAAGAAGAAGAAGAAGATGTATTTTGCTAAGTAGAGTAGTTAGTCTTATTATTAGAGTTTAATAAGGCATGTTATAATATATCTGGAGATCACCCATCCATCCAGTCATTCATCATAGCAATCCAAGTAAAGATACCCAGGTGTTTCCAAGCCAGAGAATAAGAAATATGCAGAGGCCTTAGTGCTCAGTCTTAGAGGACCTGGATGTCCATTCTCTGACTGCTGAAAGTGGCTCTTGGAGTATCTCGAGATGTTAGGTGTTTCATTTAAAGTGCCCCGGGGTTCCCTCCTGGTGAGACATTGCCAAAGCACCTCACTAGGCATCCTTTTCATCACAGGTTATTATCACATTAAATCTTTATGTTTTACATGACAGTATTAAACTACTTTGTTATAATCTGCATCTTTCAGAAGTGGTTATAGTGACTATATTTATGGCAAAGCACTTGCAAAACGAATGCAATTTCCATCATCACAGCTTTACGCATTTAGGTAGCTATGGCTTAGTTTTCCTTTCTTTGTCAAAGATCTTTTTTGAGAGGATTTGAATCAACCAATCATCTTACATGACACCAAGCTCAGCGCCTTGAACTGAGCTTCTATAACTGCTACTTTGTGGGGCTTTCCGGAATTTAGTTACCAATATTACTCTTTTTTTATGTCAGTGCACAAGAGCATCACGCGTCTTATCAAATGTAAAATTCCCTTTACAGACATACATACATTTAACCATGTTCTTCCACCCAGAGCTATGACTCGTGACGGTGTATTCTATTTCTAATATGCCACATTTCCCTTTGGTGTAAACACTCCTCTACGATCAAAGATATATGCCACGTTGTATAAATCATATCCTTCTAGGTTTGCAGGTTGGGTTTGACACTGAACTATCCAACTGTCAGGGTCATGTGGTTTTGATAAGTTTATAATTCACAGATAGACTGGCAGCATCATCGATATGCAACATTATTCATTACAGCGCTGACAGAGAGAAATGTGCCATGACAAAAACTGTAATCTATGACCAGATACAAATGCGTAAATGCAATAAATCAATGCATGAGCATGGTATCTTCAACTGCCTATTCCCTCATATTGAAGAAGGACACTACATTACAAGAATCCTCCAACTTTATGTTAAAATATGTATCCTGGAATTGAATGAACATCTCAGAACACATCCATGTTCGTTAGAAGTGCATATTTTCTGCTTAGAAAAGTTTTTTAAAAAATAGCTTTAAATGTCTGTAGCTGGATATGTTTGTGTGCACAAACTCTACACACAGAAAAAAGCAACTAAAAGAAGTAAGAGCTGACAAGGAGAGAGTGTGATGGCAAAATAATGCAGCAGTGAGCTTGAAAGAAATGATGCTTTAACTTAATTATGTTATCACATTAGACATGTTAACCTTACCCACATTGCTTTGTTTTCTATCATTCTTGACCCTAGACTAAATCTTTTAAACCTCGACCTCCTGACAGAACTTTAAGGAAGTCCTGATTAACTGGATGTATAAATATATCTCCTTAAATTAAAGTACTGTGTTATATCTTGAATGGCTTTTTCCACCGAAAGGACCGACAGATTCTGAGCTTTATGTCTGATGTGCAGAGACAGTTGTCTGGGAATTACTCTTCCTAGAGTTCACAGTTCAGCACTGACTGTCAAATATAACTTGGGTTCATAAATAATAGGATAGAAAACCACACATTTCCCTCAAATTCAGTTCTTTAGTGCTTGATATTTAGAAGTAAAACCACTCAAGCTATGGCTATCTGAGATTTATTTTCATGTAGGACCATTAAAATGTGCAGTATAAGAATTCTTCAGCATGTACGAGAACTAAAAATGACATTTTCTTTCCTAATTGGCCTTAGAAGTAAGCAATGTTATTTCCTTTGCATGCAGGTTAGATGTGACGAATGCGTTTAGTCACAGAAGTTGTTGTGTCATGAGGTGAGCGCTGCTGTTTCACTGTCTTTATTGTTTTTGCACAGGCAGGAAAAGGCTACTTAGTTGTTTTCATCTCCTGACATCCATGACAAAAAAAGAAGAAAGAAAAACAAAGTAGTGCAGGAAGTCTGGAACACAATTCATCCCTATTAGAATCAATAGCGATGAGGTGTTAAAGTGAATTATCTTCACAGTCATCTTAAGCAGCCTCATTAAACCGTGCGAGCAACGTATCTGACATCAGACGGTATCTGCTGATCTTGAAGGAGAGATAAAACATTTATTACACTCTGGAGAAATTAGAATGCTTTAAAATTCCTCCCACAATGTCCCAAATCTGCATGATCTCTGTTTAACAGCATTTCTGTGGTGTTTTATAATTCTTTAATTAGCTCTAAGTTATTCCTGGCCGATGTGATGAGAAGACGATTGCAGCCTCCATCTCAAGACATCAAAAGTAGGCTCGGTAACCCACGTCAATTCAATTCAGTTTTAATGCAATAACTCTGTGCTTCAGCAATGAATAAGCAATTGACTGTGCAGCACTTAATCCATGCAAAAGTCATAAACTTTGTTATTTCACAAAACAAGATGAAAAAGAAACTGAAGTACAACAACAAGGGTTTACATTTCAGAGAACTTTTTAAATAATTACTGTAGAAAGTGGTGGATAAAAATGAGTAACTATAGTCCTGTGAAAAACCAAGGACCTCTTCATGGCTTCCATGGGAATTAAGAGAGTAAGTAGGAGCCAGGTGCTGCTAATCAAATGCACTTGATTAATTGTCCACCAGCAAGTGTGAGCATCTCTATAAAAGCAGAATTTTTAGCAGTTTGTAGGTCTGGGGGATTCAGGTGTGTGTTAACACAATGCAACATTTTTCCCAAGAGTGGTAAATCTGGCAAATTCACCTCAAGGTCAAACTATGCAATGCTCAGAGAAACTGCAAAAATCACAAAAGCTACATCTGTCATTTTTTGGGACTCAAAAGGAGTAATAAACGATTTAAAGGTTCCATTTAACTTGTGTAGGGAATCAACAGGGCACAAGGTTAAACAGGTAGGTAATAACAAGTAGAGTGCGCCTTTCAGGGACAGGACTTCTGCCAGAGAAGAGAAAACAGGGTAGTGTTTGGCCAGAGTGAGGACCTGGAAATTGAGCTGGAATTTCTTAGAGGGTTTCTAGAGAGGGGTGAGCCATCCAAGAAGCAGAGCACTGGATGCACAGTAGTCCAATTCCTTGGAATCGTTAGCCTGCCTGCCTGCCTATCAATCCCGCTTATCGGTTCTTACGCTCTCGATCAGCTGATTTCAGTTTGTGTGTCAGAGGGGGAAAATAGTGGCACAGTATATGGGCATTACTTTTATTTTTATTACACAAAAGGACGAGAGCGCAATGGTAGAGACTGCTCCAGAACAGAAACATCTGCATTGTACTGTTAACACAATTTTGGCTCTTTACAAGCACAGCATGCTAATGCTATGCTAGCCAGGAACCCAGAGTGATGTAAAAGCTGAGTAAATGCTGACCACAGCCCAGCAACGTGATAAAGTGAGCCGTCATCTCCAGTGAAGCCAGCCGCTGCGTAACTTCAACAGGTAACAGTCAGTTGGGCCTCGCGACAGGACAATGATCCCAATCACAGCAGCAAATCTACAACAGAACAACTGAAAAAGAAAAGAATCAAGCTGTTTCAGCGGCAGAGTCAAAGTCCAGACCTCAACCTGACTGAAATGCTGTGGTGGGGCCTTAAGAGTGCATAAACAAATATCTACTAAACTAATTTTTACATGCTACTGAATTGTGGGATGTACTTATTTCCACAGATGATTTTATTTAGATAGGTGTGTAGGAGTTATCTTATTTCAAAGCACAGATGGGACGTAATTCTTTAAAAATATATTTATTTTTATATCAGAACCTTATTATACGTTTCTCTCCCAATGAGGTCCAGCATTTATCTTGCACCAAGCAGCATTCACCGGTGCTGAAACTTTAGCCTAATGTGGGAATATGGCCAGACCTAAGCTGCCAACAGAACCTCTCAAACCAGTGGGTCCAATTTTCATGGATAATCACTCATTCATGTCTAAAAAGAAAATTATGCACTTTGGTTAAAACAAAATCCAGCTTTAACTTTAGCTTAACAATTTTATGACGTAATGTTTCTTAAATAAAGAATCTTTAACATATTAGCTCCTGCCAGCTTGTACATCTTGAGTCTGAATTACTATGACAGCTTGAATACGTGCCCCACCGGACATATCTAGTCAAAATGATCTGGATGTGCCCAGAGCCTGATTTAAGTTTTAATCAATAGTGCAGACTGACACAGAGAATCTCCTGCAACAGGGTTTGAATAAACAAGTGGCAAACCCTCGTCTCAAGTTCCAAATCACAAGCAAAGGTTTAGGAAGTTATAATCTCTTGTGAGACGAACGTTAACAAGCACCAAGAGCTTTTGTAATCAGCTGCTGTTCTTTTCAAGTCTCATCTACCCCACACTTCCCATCGGCCATACTGATAAAGACGAAGTGCTGTGAAAGGTTCAGAGAGCCAGTGAGGAGTTGCTGCTCTATCAGGAGTTTAGACAGAGTTTAAACAGAGTACAGAAGCACACAGGGATATTCCTGAATTTGCGTTAATAAATGCCAAGAAACCATCTTCGATAGATAGTTTATAGAAATGAGATGGCTGAGACTGATGCCAAGTAATATAGATCTGGATGTTGCTTAATAAGTTTGCGGAATTACCTCATATCACCCACTCCTATATAACATCCACTCTCCCACACCCTCACACTTTTATGCTGTTGCCTGGAAATCTAACACAACTGAAAAATAATCCTGTTTGAGTTAAAAGCTCTCCACATCCCTTTCTTAAATGGCACTGACGTTGTTGTTTGTTTGTTTTTTAGCCTACATACATAGAAAGCATACATAGAAAACTAGAAATCCAGGTTGTGTTGAATACTAAGGATAGTCATACTAAATATTGACTTTCAAGCTTGTTGGAACTCTGTTACTGCCACTGTGTGTTACTGTATTTGCTGTATTTTGTTACTTTAAATGCATACTACTGTTTGCAGTACTTTATTTTAAATGGAGTGAATGCACAGGCTTGTTGTTGGTTACAGAAGTTGCTTTTTCAGAACAATGACCGTGATCTGACACACATAATACATCATAAGGCCAGAGCAACTCAAACATTAAAGAGTCTTGGATTTTGACAAAGCATAATCGGAAATCTAAATGTCAGATGGCAAAGGATGTGAAGATCAGCGGAATGAAAAGAAGAAGAAAAAGAAGAAAATGTGACTAATGGATAAAAAAGAAAGAAAGCGGACTAAATATAATTAATTAATTAAGACCATGACACTGAATGTAGCCTCTGACAATGCAAAGCACTATGTTACCAGATCCTGACACTCGAATGTAAATAAATGTCATGAACTGACATTTGAGCTGGCAGTGATGTTACTGGTAAAACAGTATTATGTTAAAGCAATCAAATTAAACATGAATCAAAACCAGCAATAATTCAGTTGTTTACATCTATAACCTAATAATCACTCACTTCTAGAAAGCCTACTGCTTTTTATTAACTTCATTCACAGACTGATTTTTCTTAGTATAAAAAGAAAGAAAAAAAAAGGAAAGAGAGCGAGTGTATTTGCTCATGTAAGGACCTCTATATATTATTGTCTTGTTTCTTTTCATGATAATTTCCCTCTTTGCTTTAATACCAGATGAAGTACAATAAGTGTTCAGATTTCTGATTTCTTCCATTACTATCCATCCATCTGTCCATTCATCCATCCACTAACAGACTGGAGCCAGTTTTCATGTGGCAAGAGGCAGGGATTATCCTAGACAGGTCACCAATCTATCACAGACAGACAGACCCCTATTCCATTTGGGATCACCAGTTAACCTGACATGCATGTCGTTGGACTGTGGGAGGAAAACAGAGCAGCAGAGAAAACGTTCAAGCTCCACACAGAATGGCCCCAGTCTTCTTGCTATGAAGCGACAGTACTAACCAACATTTAAAAAACACAAGCTCTATCACATTTGAATATCAAAAATAATTATTATAGCTTAAACGTACCTTTAAAAAAGCATTCAGAAATCAATAGTATCTTCAGCTACACAATTAATGAATCACCAATGTAAACAATACTGCCTTTATCAGTAACTTTAGAAAGATCCCTTCACATTTACCCTGTCTATTGTCTGTATGTGGTTTCCATTTTAACTTTATAAGTGCCCATGATGTGAACCTTTAAAGTATTTTTCTTCTCTTTCTATGAGTCATCCTCAGTAGTAACACCTAAAGCGATGCCTTTTTGGCCAGCAGGAAGAACACATGTTGTCTCATTTTTGTTTTACTTTAATTTAATTCTTTTTGTATTAAAGTTGGCCTGTGATAAGATGAGACACTGTTGCCACCATGTGGTTTGAGAAAATAGTGTTAAAGATTTGAGTGTGCTGGAAAGGAGCTGGTGAATTGTCACGGGAGTGGAACGGACTCAGGCGCAGACTGAGGTAGCACAGTTCAACGACACTTTATTAATCACACTGGTGCACTATATACACGTGAAGGGGGGGGAAACACCAGGGTCCCGGGGATCACTTGGCTGGGGAGACACACTTCTTCGCACTCGCTCTGCTCCTCGTCCAAACAGTCTCCACACAAGCAGCTCAGCTCACTCTCCTACTCACGGGGTCCAGGGGTCACAAAAGGGCTGATCCAGGTAAACCTGTTTACACAGACGAGGGTAAGTCGAAGGCAAACACGGGAACAGTAGAATCGCAAGGAAGCCAGGCAATACTAACGAGAGTTACTCAATATTCCAGCGACGAACAGCTCAGAGCCCCAGCCTTAAGAGCCAGAGAACTGCAATCTGCTCGAGATCAGCTGCAGGTGCGTGGGCCAAGGGCGAGGGGAGGCACAGGGACCATGACATGAATAAAGAATTTTTAAGAAAATAGCCTATCAGCTCAAATCTCACTTGGGTTTATGTGAGAATCTTTGGGTTAGTCGCGTAATATGGCATTTTAGAGAGCAGAGTGACAAATTACAAGTGCAGTTTTTTGACAGCATTTGATCTAATGCAAAAAAAAAAAAAAAGTTTCTAATCCCAGGCTCTGAAGGGAAATTCAAGGTTAGTCTCTGCCTCTGCTGAATATTGCTCTGGAACTATTGGCATTATTCAAACAGAGCAGAAAATCAGAACTAACAGAAAAGAAATCTTATTCATCAGAGGTCTGCAGCACTCGGCATAGTGTAGTACAAGCCAATTTATAGCTCACACACTCCTACTATCTGCTTGGGTTTCTCTGTAGTATAAAACTTTAAAATACAAGATGGCATATGGAATAGAAATGAAATCAGTTTAAATGGTCTGTTTAGAAGTCCAGTTTAAACACTGCAGTGTATCTCCAACAAATCATAGGAATATGACTTGTTGGAGATGTTTCACCCACCGCTTTTAGTTCTTCAAATTCACAGAGATATCTGGGGGGTAATCATGGGCAGGGGCTAAGCAGTCAGTTTGGGCAAACAGTGCAGCAATTTAAGAATGCAAGAGAAATCTCTGTATGCAAGAAAAAAAGACAAATCAATACTGCATGGCTCTGATCTTTGGCCCCTAAGATCAGATATAATCCTTTGCATCAGCTCAGCAAGAAGGAAAATAAACAAGAAGCTAGATAGGAGAAAGCCATACAGCTTTTCTTTTTTTTTTTTTTTTTCTTTTTTTTTTTTTTTTTTTTTAAATGACATCAGAAACAGCAGTATGCGACATTACGTGATGGCAGAGCTTCAGTTCATCCTTTGTCATTTTTTTTTTTTTTTTTTTTTTAATAAATAGGACAGGGGGAATGAATGAGAGAGAGAGGGGGAGAGAAAGAAAGAAAACCAAAGGGGAGAAGAAACGGTGAGAAGGGGGGGGAAGAGAGACAAAAAAAAAAAAACAAACAAACTCCTGGGTCACCTGTATGGAGAAAAAAAACAAACAAACAAACAAACAAAAACAAACAGAGGAGACAGCAAACAACAAAGAGCAACATAATAATAGAGAAAACAAAGCACCATCACAATAAACTAGCTAGTCATAGATATCAGTATTTACTAAGTAATAAACGATATTGTGCAGCACGCAAGATAGACAGCGCACAGTGTGCTTTGAGGCAGCAGCCAAGAAAGCTTTAGTCCGCGTCTGTGAATACCCATGTGTGCATACCTGTGTGGATCAGCATGCTTGCATTCCAAAGGTTTCTCCATGTAATGATCTGCTAGGGAGTGTGGGGGGGCCACAGCCCCGTCCTCCAGGGTGTGAAGCGGGTATGGAGGAGATCAAAACTCCAGACATCCAGAGGCCCCCAGAACACAAGAGACCATGGAAGACCAACAGAGGGGCAGCCGCGCCACTGTCCCAGTAAGAGCTGAGGAGAGTCCCAGATGAGGGCTCGCCCAGCAGCCGCGGAGCAGAAGTCAGGGGGAGTTGCAGTGACGCGCCCGTGAGCTCCGCCGGCCCCCAGCTGCGCCTGAGTGACCGAGCCCTAGGCCGAGAGGCCGGGGGCACCCCACCTCCAAAGGGGCCCGAGCGAGCCCCAGGCCCCAGGCCCCGACAAGCGGCCGCCAAGGAGTGAGCCGGTGTGTACCCGGACGCCCACCCCCAGACACAAAGAACCACCAACACACCAACACCTGAGGGAGTCCGCCACCGGCAGGGGAAGTGGTGGTGGGTGGAGATAGGCCTCCAAACCTTGGAGGGCCTGAGGTGTCCCCAGAGAGGTGGCGTCTGATACCCAACCTGACATATAGACACAGACATACAGGCACACACAGACACAAACATCCATTCCCACCCTCATGCTCTCATATGCACTCACTCCACACTCAACCAACGTGGAGACAGACATAAAGAGACGCTGTACACACAATCACACTCCCCAAGCGTACTCTACAAACCGGGTCTAGGTACCCTTGCCCCTGGAGGGGGGAATTGCACCCAGACCCAGGTGGTGTTACCCTTTTCCCTGTGGTGGGGAGAGGCAGACCACCCCGACTCCGCAGCAGCAGGGAGGCCCCACACCCCAGATGGAAACTGCATCTATGTGGCCAACTCCTCCTACTAGCCCTCCCGCTCCAGCAGGCCGCAGAGAATGGGGGTGGGAGAAGACTCCAAACCTCCCTCCACCCGCTCATTGTAGTGTTGATGCATATGTGTTCTAAGGTGCAATTAAAACCCAGGAGGGCATGGAGCTACCTGCCAAGGAGCAGCAGGTAAGCGCATAGTCCCTCCTGCTAACCCTCAATGACTAAGTGTATTTAAAATTGAGAGGTGGGCAACGACGTCAGGGGTGAGGTATACACCCTGATGGTGATTTGGACTCCGTGATTGTGCCCACCCCCAAGATCCTATATGTATGTGTAATGAGAGTGTGAATAATGTGAATGTCTAAGTTGTGGGATAAAATTGAGGCAGAGGCAGCCAGAAGGGGACAGGGGGGGGGGGGGGTAGCCTCCTCTGCACCCTGGTGACATACCCCCACTCCAAGGCCCTGCATGTGTGGGTGGTTGTGGAGGAGCGGGAAGAGGGAGGCAGCTGGAGATGGGGAGGGAAGGAAGGGAGGGGCAGGTAACCCCTCCCTGGGGCCAGCTCCCCCGCTGACCCCAGTAGGCACTCCCACCCTCCGCGACCCGCCAGGGAAGGGGGGCCCAGGCCCATCAGACCGGGGCCCAGTGCAGTAGCGCCCCCCGGCTCCACAGAGCCCTGGACAGTCCACCCAACCCCACCACAGAGAAAACTGCACCCACCCCACCAACCACACATCTTCCAGACTACATAAGACGGTAAACGCCCAGGCTGAGATCTTCCTCCACCTCTCCTGTATCTCCCCCTCCTGCAGAGAGTTCCTGAGAGAAGAAAGCTCCTGCAAGATGTGACCATCCCCCCCACCAGTTGAAGAGCCCCCCAGGCGGCTCGATGCACCGGCGGCACCCTGCTCCAGGGCCGGGCCCCCATGCACCCACCCGCCCACAACCCCGGCAACACACCAACCAGGACCCGAGCCCCCGAGGCCCGGCCCGGGCCCCAGCCCAGAGACGGAGCGCCCCCAGAACCTCACGCCCATCCCGGACCCACCCAGGGGCAGCCAGGTTGCCAGGTCAGTAACCCGCGTCCGTCAGCACAGACCCTCCCCTAGCCCCGCTGCACGCAGCCGCGAGGAAACAGTCACCTGAGAGCCAACAGAGCCCTCAACCGGACGTGACCGCTACCCCGGGTTGAGCCCCCCAAGCCATACAGCTTGCTGTCAACACACTTTTCAAAACTCAGCTTCTGTAATGGTGTGAGAGTGCATTTACACATTCAGAAGTATGCACACAGGCTGAAATATATATAAACCCAACCCAACCCAACTGTCCTGGTGGAAAACCCAACTTTGTTTAAGATTCCACTATCTAGCTGTTTTAAGGTGAAGTTGAAGAATTTGGAGCTAGTCTTCTTCATTTTTCTATCCTCTTTGTGTAATGTACCAGTACCATAGGCAACAAAGCAACCCCAGAGCATGATGCTACCACCACGATGCTTAACAGCTGGTACATTGCTCTTGGGATTGAAAGCCTCACCCTCCATTGTGGCCTAAGAGCTCAATATTGGTCTCATCTGGTCATAAAACAATTCTCCAGAAGGCCTTTAGCTTGTCCATGCAGGCTGCTGCAAATTTCAATCAAGCTTGATTTACTGATTTTTCTTGGTCAACACCTTCTAGGTTCATGGGGATGTAAAACTCACTTCACTGTGGACAGTGAAGTGATATTGTATACAGACCTTGAAGCAACATATGCCATCATGCAGAAAACTGCCTTTTGGGTAAACACTTACTTCCTGACTCTGATTTGACTTATTATAAAACAAAATACAACAAAGCAGCATAACCAAAATCCTGTATGAAGCAAAAATGGGTAAACAATTTATTTTAAAAAATGAAACCATTTGGTTCTATTGGTCCTTAAAGACAGAGTGAAAAGAAGAGGTGATGGAATTGAAACCTCTGCCTCTGTCTCAACACTATAGAAAATATTTGGGCAAGCATCAAATTCACAATGAGCTTATATTTTTCAAAAAGCAAAATCAGCTTCAACAATTGACATTTTCTTGTCTTTTGCCTATTTGTATTTTACTCAACCTCCCAAGTATTTGGCAAATGAAACTATAACATGAACTTAAACTGATTTTTGATAAAAGAACAGACAGCCTTGGTCCACCTGATGCCCCACTCACTGAAGCGTTTCCATGGTTTTCAGACGTGATGGACAGCTGAGTTCAGGGTGAGGTCTGAAGGTTGTAATCACTGTTCCTGTTCCACAGTCACACAATTCACAGCCTCAGGTTTTACGCATCATCCATCTTTCTCATACTGTGCTGTATTTATCATCCCACCTCCACATCTTTGCTCTCCGAGAAGCACACGAGCCTGCAACTTTAGCAGAAAGATAAATGGAAACTGCATCTATGTGGAATTAGTCACTGTCTGATCTGAAGAGCACGTCAGCATTGACACACCTGTGTTATCACCCAGAACCATAATGTAGAGCTCCATCAGCTCCTGAAATTACTACTATCATTACTACTTCCTCCCTTAAGAATATCGAAAGATGTTCAAGAATCATAATGAGCTTTGTCTATAATTAATTATGTAGAGTCCACTTCAATATGCTTTTCTCATCAAGGCTTATTTCACTGGGAGAAATTCATCTGATTTACCTGATGTCATCATAGGTAAATGCAGCACTGTGCTCAGCATGTCTTCATATTGTTCCTTCTTTGTGTTCAGCTCTCACTGTAATAATTGAGGATGATTAAAATTTTATTCAGCCAGATGGGTAAGTGTGTGGAAGTGGGAAATATTCACTGCCTACAGTTGTATCACTGACCTCACAGTCTCTGGCCACCAGCCACTGCTCATCAATGTGGATGTCTAATGAACCAATCATATCACAGCAACCCAACGCATTTAGTGATGCAGAAATGGTCGAGACAACCTCTTGATGTTCAAACTGAGCATCAGAATGGGGAAGAAAAGGGATTTAAGTGTCTTTGAATGTTGCATGGTTGTTTGTACCAGACGAGCTGGTTTGAGATTTTCAGAAATTGTTAATCTGATGGGATTTTCCCACACAACCAACTCTTGGCTTTACAGAGAATGAGAAAGAGAAAATATCCAGTGAGCATTTTTTGGGCGAAAATGCCTTATTGATGCTAGAGGTCAGAGGAGATTGGTCAGACAGCCTTTACGTTGATAGGAAACTAACAGTAACTCAGGTAACCACTCATTACAACCAAGGTATCCAGCAGAGCATCTTCTGCTGTAGCAGCAGAAGACCACACTGGGTGGCACTCCTATCAGCTAAGAACAGAAAACCAAGGCTACAATTCACACTTAGTTGAATCAATGCCCTGAAGACTTAAGGTAGTCCTGAACTCCAAAGGGGTTCCAGCGCAGTATTAGCAAGATCTACTTAAAATATACTTAATAAAGTGTCTCCTCAATGGATGTTGTCTGTTCAACTCGGGTATTTTTTGTGTTTTTTTCTGCGCTTAATCCTGCTGTTCATTGACTAGTATCTCAACAGTCATTGCAGATAATCTGGGATTAATATTCACTTCTTCAACTGTTTAATACTTTCCTAATTTTCAAGGCTTAGTAATGTGATCAGAGTCAGAGGTGGATGTTTAGCCTTTCAGTCATGCTATAATGGCAGATTTGATCAGTCAATCAGCTGATTTGCTCCAGATCAAAATAAGAAACGTCAGCCATCATCTGATGAGCTGATTTGTTAAATTTAGTCTGTCATTGTTTTCACATGTCAAAAGAAATGTTGCATATGCATTAAAGAGTACCTGCCTAAATTTTCTTAATTTTGGATAAATATCCAACCAAAAGTGATTATTCTCCAGCATAATAATAATGTCATTATCTTCCACTTGGGATGCACTTCATCACAGGTGACTAACTATGTGTCAGCATCAGGTCGATTAGGATCATCACCTGCAATTAAGAACAATTTTAAAATGAAGCCCAAAGGCAGTGGTAGCTGTCATTGAACTGATGTCGTGTAACTTGATTTTGTCAGCGGGTGCAAACTGCTCTGCTGAAAGACAGAGACATGAATCAGCAATAGCGGCTGCCAAAATGACTGACAAAGTCACTCACTAACACAGCCATAGCGGCTGAAGGTTGGCGCTTATGTCACGTCAGATAAATGTGTGAGTGTGAACAGCCATAGAGAGAGGAGGCTCAATCAGAGTGCTGGCTGTAACTCAGTTTTATAGTTCATTGAGGCCAAAGAGGTGCCCAGAATGTGCAAAAAGTCTTTCGTTGTTCTCCGTGACTCTGTGATCGTGTGCAAGAAGATACTGATGTGGATTCTCATTCAAAGTGGAAAGCTGTTTAATGTGGCCTTTTAAACAGTAACACGCGTCATAGTTTGTGCTGCTTTAAAATTGATTGCAGAGTGACACATATGTTTATGTAACTGAGTATCCAAAAATAAATAAATCTGCAGCTTCTATGTGTTTTCAGAGCAAACGTGCAGCAGAGCTCCTCCCATTTCAGCAAAAATACACACTGCAGCTCACCTCAGCAGTGGTGATGTATAATAAAACATAAGAGCAGTGGACCAGTTTGTCTGCCTGCGCTTTAAATTTATTTTCTGACAGTTTCATGATTAGCAGGGGCATCATCTCAGACGTGCACTTTTTTTGGCTAACACATCCTTGTCTCTCTCATCCTTCTTACATACATTCCTCTCACTTTTGTACAAGTTTAATTCCTCTGTTTTTTTAAATCAGGATTGCTTTTAAGATCATTTTGTCCAGCGACTAACGAGCAGTGTAAACCTACAACAAACAGGAGCTTCGGTTAAATAAAAATAGGAACGGGTTTTCGGAAGAAATAGCCATAATGATAAGATGTTCTCTTCTCGCTGTCCTCTTGTCAGTTTGAGTTGTGAGACTCATGCATCAGGCTATAAGACATGGAGGTGCACTCTTCCCATTACCGTGAATCAGCAGCGTATGAAACAATCCCATCTGCTGCACCGCCTGCTCTTCTTTTATTGTTCTACACACTTCTGTAATGTGGACTCATTTTGGTATGTATTGATTCTGTATTAAGGTGAAAATTGTTGGTATGCAGAGAAAGCAGACTGTATAATACAAGCAGAGCTTAAGTATCACTTCGGTATGAAAAGAAAATCTGAAAAACAACCAGTTAAGATGAGCTGACTCACACAAGTGCTGCTGGATGATCCTCTGACTCAGCAGTTCGTCATCACTGTAACACAGCCAACCACTCACCATTTAATTAGAAGGGGTAGATAGTCAGCGGACAGGAGATGGGTGGTGATCTTCTTTGGTGTACTCACATTACTGCTGTGTAATGTGAACTAATGTGTCATAGTTTCTAAATGAGGATATCTGTAACATTTTAAACAAACAGATCCACAGCTCATTTTATGCATTTGGATGAAAATATCAGAAATGAATCTAAATTAGCTCTTTGACTGATACCATTGACTTTACGAATGTCTGACTGCTCCCCTGAGGGCACATTATCGTTCCTCAAAGTAATTAGCGGCTCTGCACTCAAACAGTATAGAGTGACTAATTACCCAAATTATCTCGCGGGCTCATTAGCTTCGGATGGCTCTTGACACTGCTAAGGCACTTTTTAAACAATGGTAGAAATTACACTGTCAAAATGTCACTCGTGGCTGTGAAATAATAGCCGTGCAACTAATCGAATGCGGAAAATTAAATCAAGGCTGATGCATTTCGCACGGTATCTTTATTACTCCCATTAAAAAGCAAAATAGCCTTCCAGAATTATACCGGTCTGTGTAATTGTTGGTGGAGATCCCACACAAACTAGCGCACCTTTGTTTTCAGAGACGTCCTCGTGCTTTTAGAGGCATTAGCTGCACGCCAGTCAATGAATGGGAAGGTAATCAGGTTTAATTCACTGTCACCATTCATCACAGTTAGTGATAACCCAGAACAACCTTTGCATTGCATGCCCGTGCATTTGAATCACAAAGTTCTTGTTACATCAAAGTGGTGAACCAAGATGTTGGCCTTATACTTGATTGGGAGCTTTCTTTGCAGGGTGTTGGTATTGGGGTACATTTATGCATTGTGCTGTTGCCTGTCCTTCCACATAAGAAAAAAGTATCAAATTTTACCAGGAAAAATGCAAACAAACTTACTAATAATATGCTATGTTAAGGGTATCAAACATAAAGCCTGGGGACCGTGTTCGGCCCAGCTCCAATCCAAATATAACTCCAGTCCGGTCCATTGGACACCTCCAGAAAATGTCAAGGAGGGCAGACCTCCTCCATAGCCATTCCTATGGCAACAAAGTAACAGATAAGCAATAATAGACATTTCTATATCACCAGTATTTCTTAATTATAATTTATTAACTATGAATTGCTCTCTTGTAACTGTAATTGCAGGAGATGGTAATGAGGTACAGAACTTTTTTTGTAATTTCACTCTTCTACTTATTTGTGCTGACAGATTTTTTTTCATTCACTACATCAGCATTTCTTCACCACATAGAAAAACAGAGACGTACTGTATAAATGTAACTTCTTCTTTTCTATTACCTCTATTACAGAAAATAGAGTTTTTCTGTTTCAGCCAACTTAAGATGAAAGTGTGCTGCAATGTGGCCCCAATGTGAAATGAGTTTGACATCCCTGCCCTGTGTGGTTCCCTGCAGCAGGTCAAACTGTCATCATCATAAGATACCTGAATTTGTTCTTGATACTCAAAATGTAAATGGCTACTCATTATGACCCCATCGCCCTCTGTTCTGCTGCCACACATAAGACTAAATTTATACAAAGCTGTGAATGTGAAATGGGAGTAAGCCTGACATTTACTGAACTATTTCACATCTCCCCTAAGGACCTCTTTCCCATTACATGAGTTTTAGTGTCATTCTTAAGCCAATTAATTTATATTCTTTGTTTCACGAAAGGCAAAACTGCTGCAGCATTGCTCTGAGGACTCACTGCCTGCACAAGATCATCTATTGATTTTGGTCTTCCAAAGCCATCATATAGTCATATATTACAGAATATAGTGGGACACAGTGATTTCTGAAACGTTTTTTGAGCTTATTATAGCTCCTTAAAGGAAAACCTTTGCTAAACACTTATGTTGTGTCTCTCATAACACAACATTTAGAGAATATTTTAACTGCTGTAAGGCTCCAACAGTTTGTACCATGAGCAAATCTCAGAGGTTTTTCTTTGTATTCTGTTGTGAGTTTGGAATGAAAAAAACTAGGATGCTTAACATATAGAGTAAAATACTTTGCAGCCCACCTACTTCTCTCATGCTTTCTGAACTCATTTACTCAGCTTAAATTTATTATAAAGGGGGTTTTACATTATTTTTGGCAAAGGGTAAAGAAAATATTTGGCTTTTTCTTTGTTGGCTAAGTTTATTACATAATCAGGTAAAACAGTTTTGTCAATATAAATTATTGATGAGGCACAAAAGGCAAAAAAAGTCACATCTTCACTTGACAGTAACAGTAAATACAATGCGTGGCATTTCAATACAATGTTGAACTTTCAGCTGCTCCCTTATTAGCAAGGAGTCACCACAGCAGTTAGGTCCACATATTTGATTTGTCTTCTTCACGCCTTTCCTGCTACATCCCAAACGGGATTTGTATCTCTTCCTGGGATCAAACAGGGGATCTTTTGCTTGTTAGGTTAATGTGTAAACCACTACACTATGAAATTAAAAAAAACCCACAGTTAGGACAGCGATGAACTCTACGCGTCCATTTGATTTCTACGCAGCATTTGGGAGGGACCCTTCAGCAGGATCTGGTGGTCCAGATGGTCGTCTCTAAAACTCCTACATACATATCCACACTGGTATTAAGATTTTCACCACAAAATAGTCACTGGATAGAGTTTAGCTGACCTCCAGACTTTTTTTTTGTTAGGGGGGGTGCTCCTGCCATTTGTTTATGTAAGCTCCATCACCTTCATGAGATAATTTTCCCTAAAAACTAGGTTCTCACCAAAGAAATTCCATGAATACTAATGCTCGGCTCTCTCGCTTCTTAAGGCTCCACTATTGGCCTTTCTGGAATATTCTTTGCCTTTGATAGGATTAGAGTTGTGTGTTTAGCAGGATAAAACGAATGGAGCACATAAAGTGCAAAGGCTGCGTTTATGAGCCAGCCCTCGCCAGAAATTTAAAAGGCGGAAATATCAATTGGGGCCAGAGGAGTGGCTAAAGATCAATTTTAGCTCTTCCCCCTGATAATGTAAAATGACAGTAACTGAAATTACATAAATCAGTCATGGAGAATGAGGTTTTTATGGAGCCAATATGAATCATTTTTAGGGCAAACATGACTTTTAGTGCTGCACAGGAATTGCAGCACAGTGTTTTTTTTTTTCATGCTACTTAGGTAATTAAATAGGATAAAAAGCCATTTCATCAAGATATGGTGAAATACATTAATTTATACAGCATGTTCCCAGATTAGAATTTTTTAATAGGAAGGGGGATATAGAACTATTTAAAGAAGCTGTCCTGTGTGGTTTCTTTCGCCTGGCTCTATTAGGACACAGTCCAGAAGTAATTTCTCCTTTAATAAAAAGACTAAGCTGGAAACAGATTTGTTACTAATTTTTGACAATCTTTCAGAAGTGTTGCGTTGAGCCCTCGCGGCCCTGTGTAAATAAACCCATCCACAGCTCATTACACTGACTGAGTAAATACTTTCATTTTAGCCACGCATGCTTATTCGGGGCAGTGGTCGTTCCTCTGCTCTGGAACACTTTGCACTAATGAAAAGGTGCCATGTTCGCTGAGATTGTGATGGATTGAAAGAACACAACCTCTGGAGAGATCTCTGGCAAAGCGTCTCATGAGAGGAGGAGACTGGCGCTGCCGGTCTGAGGAGAGGAGGCGCGTCTGTGCCAGAAAAAAGCCCCGAGATGTGATTGATGCCGATGAACCACAACCTCGAGGCAAACCTCAATCTGGATAAGCTGCTCTTTGTGCCGCTGGCAGCTCCAGTATCAACAATTTGCTGATGGAATCCAGACAAGCGGACATGATAACATCTCAGTGTCCCTCCCAAAGGGTTTTGTTTTTCCAAGTGATGTTAATTTAAAGAATTGAAACTCTAAAAGTTTTAAGTTTTAGAACAATATGGCATACCTTTGATCATCATTGCAGCTAATCTGATTGCAAAACCATGTTTTTTCCCACCCTAAGTTCTAAGCTTCCTAATTAGTTTTCCTGTGCTGTAACACACTGGCTGTCTCACTAAAATCCCAGTGAAAGTTGGGATTTGGCCGCTTCACTGTTGCACATAGGCTCATTTACTCCCTTGCCTAACTGAATTTGCCAGAAAAAGTTCTTTTCTTTCTCACAGAAACTTTAGCAAATCAGTGGAGAGTGCACATTTTTGCTATCAACAAAACCCAGCTGGAAACACAAGGGAGAGGTTTGACACATACAGACTGTACATAAATTTAAAGGGAATATGACAACTCACTTCTTATCTTGAGTGTCATGCATTTAACAATTGCTGAACTTTAGCAGCTGCTTTATAAGAAATAACTTTTTAAAGTGGACCTTTACAGCTCAATTGTTTTAATATTCTTGGACTTTATTAGATTAGCTTTGCATGATTCAAAATTCAAAATGATCGATCTTCCACAGGGGCTTTGGTACAGCCCCTCCTCAGTTTGTCCCCAGCTGAAAACAAGTAGTTTTTGGCATTCTTCCTTTTAATGATGCCTTCTCTTTCCTTTTGATTGGCTGCCCTTCGTAAATAGAAGTTTTGAACAGCAGTTTAAAAATCTATCTGAAACTTATGTCATTATTTGACACCTTGGACATGTTTCATATGCACCATGCATATTTTAAATGTAAAATGTTACTCATTACAGTGTATCATAGACTTGCTCACTGTTAAAATAAAAGGCTGTTGCATGGATCTTTGTTTGTTGCTGGAATAATTTACTCCTGTGTAGCATTTGGCCGTGTGCCACATTAATCACCAGGGTAATGGGAAGACAGGCCTATTGACCAGTAGTCCAATAGGACAGAGGCTCAGGACATACAAATCAAAGCTGTCCGGCTTCATATTGACAAGGCTGTCCACAGGAAGCAAGATTTATTTGCCAGGTGACAGGGGAATGAGCACAGGAAGTCATGGAGATGTGATTTGGCTCAGGATCAGCCAGATCTGCACAAATTAATGGTTTATTGTGTATTTAAAGGGCAACTGGCAGTTTGGTAAATCCCCAAAGTAAAGCCAGAGGTGAAATGTGTGTTCTGCTTTTGGTCTAATGCACCTGTGTGTAGGAGGGTGGTCAGGTGTGTGAGAGCTGCTCACGGTGAGCTTCCTCAACATGAAAAAGTGAACAATGACGAGTTTTCTATTTTAAGAAGTTTGGTGTATCCCGCCAAGTCTTTGGAATCTAAAGGACCTCATCTGCAGTACTGTGAGCAGTCATCACTAACTGACCGGGGCATAGACCATATGATGTTGCACATTAAATCTTTTCTTTCTGACAGGAACAAATGTCGAACTATCACATTAGTGAATTGGTTTTACAGTCTGAGCTCCATTCTTTGTTTGTGTGTGTGCGTGTTTTTTGTTGGGTTTTTTTTTTTTGGTTTTTTGCAGTGTGCTTTATTGGCAGCAGATATGTCAGGAATAAATGACCTCTATTTCCACAAGCAGACCTGTAGTGTTCTCTCTGCAGTAAAGCACAAAGAGGGATGCTGTTTATTGTTCATTCAATTCATTGTGGAACCGCAGCACAGAAGTGTGATGAATGTGCACTTTGCAGCCAACTGAGGAGTTTCACAAGCAATCAGTGAAATGCAGATTTGAGAGAGAAGGGGCCTTTCTATTGTAAAGGGAAGCTTCAATACTGAAGCAGTACTGAAGTAGCATATTTAAATGTTTACAGGGTGTTTTTGTGCACAGGATGTTTTGACGTGTCAGTGTAGAGAACCACTGGAACTCAGTGCATTTATCCATCCATCTGTTCTTTTCCACTTAGCCAATTCAGGGTTGGGGGACTGGAGTCTATCCCACCTACCATAAGGCGAGAGGCAGAGTAAACCCTAGACAGGGTCCCCAGTCTGTTGCAGGGCTTACACAGAGAGACACACAACCATTCACACTCGCATTCACACCAATGGGCAATTTAGAATTACCAGGGAAGAGAGAGCTGAGTGTAAAAGCAAAGCTCTCAATTTACCGGTCGATCTACGTCCCTACCCTCACCTATGGCCACGAGCTGTGGGTATTGACTGAAAAAACGAGATTGCGGATACAAGTGGAGGAAATGAGCTTCCTCCGAAGGGTGGCTGGCCTCTCCCTTAGAGATAGGGTGAGAAGTTCGGCCATCCGGGAGGGGCTCAGAGTAGAGCCGCTGCTGCTCCCCCACATCGAAAGGAGCCAGCTGAGGTGGTTCGGGCATCTGACAAGGATGCCCCCTGGGCGCCTCCTGGGTGAGGTGTTCCAGGCATGTCCCACCGGGAGGAGGCCCCGGGGCAGACCCAGGACACGCTGGAGAGATTATATCTCTCGGCTGGCCTGGGAACGCCTTGGTGTTCCCCCGGATAAGCTGGAGGAGGTGGCTGGGGAGAGGGAGGTCTGGGCCTCTTTGCTTAGGCTGCTGCCCCCGCGACCCGGCCTCGGATAAAGCGGATGAGGATGGATGGATGGATGGAACCTAACCCCACTAACTGCCTGTTTTTACACTGTGGAAGGAAGACAGAGAACCCAGAGAGAACTGACACAGACACGTGGAGAACATGCAAACCCCGCAAAGAAAGGCATCGGCCAGATGGTGGATTCAAACCCAGAAAGGTTCTTGCTATGAGGCTAACCATGGTGTCTCTGCCTGACATGTAGAAGTGGTCAAGATGAGGTTCAAACCAGAATGGTTGTTGGTGCCAGACATGCTGGTCTGAGTACTTGAAGAACTGCTGATTAACTAGGATTTTCCCACATACAGATCTAAAGAGCAATTTCAGCAGCATGTCTCAGTTTTTCTACCTGCTAATTGTGTAAAATTACATAAAATTTTCTGTTGCTCATTGCCCAGACTGTCATGTATTTATGAAAGTTTTTGTCGGAAAAAAATTGTTGATGTCAGAAGTCAGAGGAGAATAACCAGACTGCTTCAATCTGATAGGAAGGGAACAGCAGCTCAAATAACAACTCACCGGAACCAAGGTCTGCAGAAGAGCATCTCTTACTACCACAAAACTATTGCTACTTAGATGCCTAAAGTATATAGTTTCACATATGTTATAACATTTGATCTTCCCTAACAGCCCTTACAACATTTTCAGAACCGCCTGACTATCTCCGCTTCCTTTTCTCAGGAGTGGGACCCATTGCGGTCTACTGCTGCTGTAGCCCCCTCATCCTCACCACAGACTGCTTCAAGGTTCAGTCTGTGGTGTGTTCAGATAGTAGAAGTAGTAGTTTTTATGTCAGGACTGTAAACACGTTTTTTAAAGGCCGCATAGACAAGAAATTTGGAATCAGATACTGTCATAAAATATGAAATGAAATAAATAAAGTGCAACTCAGTTCGCGGTTATCAAACAAAAGTCAATCAACGCTCGCAGAGGACCGTTATTTTATTTTGAAGTTTACCTGGCAACAGCTGAGGTAATACTTTGATTTTTTTTTCTGCTTGAATTCAAGTACACCCCCTCATCCTCAGGACAAGAGGATGGACGCTCTAACATACACCGCTCCGCCACAGATCCGCCGTTCAGTGTGTTTACAGGAGGATGAATGAAGAGGCTGGTGGTGCAGCAGCGTGCGGACGCGCAGTGTGCTACCGGCTGTGCTCGTGTCGCTAGTATAATTATTATTATTATTAACAGTGTGTTACTGGTTTGACTGGCAGACGACACACTGGAAAAGCACCGAGGCAAGACAAAAACCCGACTTTCCAGCATCCGTAAGCCTTCAGAGATCATCTGTGTTAGTGTCCGGTGTTTGATTCATCTGCATTACAGCGCCATTCGCGTTTCCGTCATACATATTTACATCTCGTCTTTCTGTTTATGTATTTCACGGCAGTGTTGATATTTTTTTCCTATGGCCTGTGACGATGACAGTGACGCGAAAGCTGCCTATGTATCGCCAGCTGACAGATCCATATACTATGATTTATGTGTTTTTCTTCGCTTATTTAACAGCCTATATGCGACTTTATGGCTTTACAGCAGCGCTCTCCACCTACATGATCTGAAGGGGGGGAGGGCTAAATAAGTTAAACAGGACGGTATAAAGAGCCCGAAGGCCTGACTGCGAACGGCTAATTCAGTGTCTGACAATCAGTGAAACCGAGAATTTATTTACATGCAATTTGAGGAAGACTTGATTTTGCAATACGTAGACAGATAGAAAAACACACATTTCAATAACTTCTCTCATCTCTCTCCTGTAGATTTGAACATGGTCTCCCTGGTCTACTTAATAATCAGAAGATGCTGCATAAACAAACCTAAACATAGCTGAGTTAACAGAGGGTGGGACCACATAATCTGCTCTCTGAAGGATAGAAGTTGATGCATACTAACTGTATGAGGGCCCTCAGCTTCTCCCACAGCTGTGTGCTGTGCTGTAAGTATGTGTTTGTGTCATATCTCTCATATGAGAGAATAACGTGCATAAATAAGTGTATTTGGATGACTCCTGTGTTGCAGAGGTCTGGTTGTTCACAAACAGTGCACAGCAGGCACACTGAGTAATTATCTCATCATTTTTAAGTCATTTAGATTGTTTTGCAGTGCATGTCGTGTAAAGAACTGGATCAGTAGACACACACTTAACATCACAGTTTCCTGTGATTCAAATCACTTCCAGTGTGAATCTTTTTGAGCTGGGAAGTGAAGAGTCATGGGCTGTGGGGGCAGCAGAACTGACGCTTTGGAGCCTCGCTACCTGGAGAGCTGGACAAAAGAGACGGAGTCCACATGGCTGACGAGCACAGACACAGATATCCCCTTGTCATCCATCCAGAGCATCCCCTCTGAGAACTCAGAGGCTGGCTTCACTTCTGAGAAAACAATCAGCCCTGGTAAGAAGAATGAATTACTGTATGGCTGAGCAGATGGGTGAATGAATACTGAATTAATCTCTTAACCGGAGCAGGCATTAATTTAACCTGCTGAAAAGAAATATCCTTGATTACTGTATGAAGAAATATAAAGGGGGCTGGGAGGCTTCCCCATCAGAATTTAATATATCTGTAACAGATGATTTTAAATCTGTTTGTTTTTGCATCAATCCGTAGTTTCTAATGTTATTGTTCTACTGCCGTTTTACATGAGTAAGGTACATCCTTTAAAATCTCACTGCTGTAAATAATTTGAACATACTAGCAATGACTTGCCCATTCTTTACACTCTTTCTATCAAAGCGGAGTGGACCATCTCTTCATGTCAAGGGCTGTGCTGATGGCATGCCTGATTTCAACAAGAATCCATTATGCAGAAGAAAGAAAACAGAAACATGAGTGACAGAGGAAGTATCCACTTTAGAGACCTTTGTTCTTCTAGTGTGCAGTTAGTTGTATGTGTCTCTACATACAGGTCAGGACATCAGAAACAGATAAATCTCTTAGATGGATCCTCTTCTTTTCTTTGAAGCCAAGGGGAGATGAGTCCGTAAATGGGGATGATAGGCTGCTTCAAAAGCCACTGTGCTCAAACAGGGCTCAGCTCTCATGGCAACAGATACAGGCATGAGTGAATGCAGGGAGAGGAGCCTTGATGTAATTGTGAAGGCAAATTGACTTGAGCTTCAATGTGGAGAGATAAAACAGACCCAAAATTGGCTAAATTAATCAGCAGCTGGGAACCAAACAGATTTTTATGACAACAATCGTAATAAGTTGTGGTTCAGTATGTCTAGAGAAAATATTCATTAAAATGTCCTCATTTCGTGTTTTGGTTTTGTCCAACCTGCACCATATGTCATCTGTCATCATTAGACACATGGTCACACATTAACGAGGAGATGAGGTGTACACACATCTGTAAAATGCAAACATCGACTACCTGCGAATAACTGATCACAGCTCACGCCTCCACAGTACCATCAAGTTGGTTCAGTGTAAGACAACTAAGTTGTCAATATGTAATCGCTACCGTTTCATTTACCGATGACTTCTAACAGAAGCTAATTGTGGCATAGCGGTTATCTTATCAAGCTGAAATTGATTAACTTCAAGAGAAAAAAAACGAAAATTCATAGAAATGTATAAAAGCTACAAACACATAAGCAGACATAGCTGAACCTCTACATCTTTACAGTTCCAGATTTCTTTGAAGACAGCCTCCCGCCACCGGCTCAGGCCTACCTAAAGGTCTGCTCGGCCATGTCTGAAGCCAGCCTGAACGATGTGAAGCCCAGCAGCACACCAACAGCACTGGGCTCTCCGCGGCAGGACACGACGATGCCTTCTTCTGGAACCACAGTGCAGCGCAGAAGTGTTTTGCACACTGAAGAGATTGTAAGCCTTTCCTTCTGTAATGTGTTTAAATGTGCTCGAGACAGCTCACAGCACCTTTTTTTCCCTGCAATACTGACCTACATCTAAGGTGTGGCGCATCAAACATTTCGTTTCACATTTGGAGCTAAACACATTCATACAATCACTTCTAAGATTTTGCAAGCATGTCATTGAAATTTGTTAGAAAGCTATCTGACAAATCACAGGCAGACCATTTATTTTAATAGTATGTCAAAGACAAGAAATGTGATGTGTGGAGTGCCTCAAGGTACCTGTTTGGGACCACTGTTAGTTTTGGATTTTATTAACGATTCTTTTTTAAAAATTTTAATATCTCAATTGATATGTTAGATATTTGAAGGCAGTAGAAAATTGGATGAAAGATAATAAACTGATGTTTAATGTTAGCAAACCAAAGTGTATGGTAATGCAGGTATCAACCAAAAACAAAACAAATACTTAAGCTTAGGTAATAATAATATTCCCATGGAACAGTTGCAGACCAGGAGAGAAACTGATTAGGTAGAACAGTGGATTGTAAATTAACATGGTCGAAACATACTGATATTATAATTTAATAAGTAATATAGGTAGAGGTCTGTCAGTGGTGTGGTTTAAACATTAATGACATCAGAGGCTATAAAACATGTTTTAACCCTTGTGTGGTGTTCGTATTTTTGTTACTCAGCCAGTGTTCATGGGTCTGGTGGACCCGCTAGAGTTTTGGCTTTCCAAATTAACACTATCAAACAATTTTATGTTAAATTACTCAACAGATGTTTACTTCATCCCAATTACAAGACATATGAACAGCAAACATGGTTAATTTTTTCCCTTTACCTTTGTTAGATCACATTTATGAATTAATGTACTTCTCGTTTTTCTTTTATATAAAATGTTATAAATAAATCAGTTATAATCAAGTGGAGTGAGTGGAAAGACACAACACATTTACACGTGAAAAAATAATTAATTGTTTAATTGTTCTTTTGAAAAAAACTGAACATGGGTCTCACAGACCCGAACACCATACAAGGGTTAAATCAATTTGTTCTGTCGCAGTTTGATTACTGAAGTGTAATCTGGTTGAGTGCTTCATCAAAAGAAATTTTAAAAAGTGCACACAGAAAACAATTTACAGAACTATGATAGGATAGAACTCCTTACCAGTTTATATTATGCAACAGAGTACTAAAGAGGAATTAAAATATTTGTTAAGACATGAAGACAGAGACATAACGTGAAAAGGGAAAGACCATCTATGAATCGAGGAGGGGGCCAAAGGGTACATCTTTCACCATCTTACAATGCTGTGATGGCAGCCATTCCCCAACTCTCTGTGAATGATACTTATGGCCATTGACCAATGGTCTTTGATCAATGGTTGTTTATCAATGGTCATGACAATTTGCATATTAATGATCAAGGAACTGACCTGTCAACCTATTGTTCATTCAGTGGGCTGTTTTCAGTTACTGTGCAAATGTACTGTTTATAAGGTTGGGGTAACCTGCAGTCAGCTGAGACTGAAGAAGTCACTTGGATGCAATGAAGTAATGCAGATGTTGACTATTGCTTCTTTTGGTGTCCTTTTATAAACTAGTTTTATGTTCTGCGAAATTCAGTGCTGTCTGTATAAGCAGAATTGGCTTGTTTTACACTGACATGTTGTTGATGTTGGCTTGAGTGTGTAGGACCCCAGGAAGAATATTTACCACACTGTCAGTATTTCAGTGTTTTTTATTATTTTTTATTGTCCATTTATTCTCCATTAACAGACAAAATGGCAGGACAATCGGATGTCGACCAAGCAGGTGACCATTACAGTCACCCAGAGCATCCACCAGGTGGACAAGAACGGGAAGGTGAAGAAGTCCCTCACGACATATGAGGTCATGAAACCAGTGGAAGCTATCAAACAGGTGGCGACACAAAACGCCTGAGTGCAGGGGGACATTGGAAGAAGCCAAAAAGTGAAAATAATTATGACTGTGAAAGAAATCGAACAGGTTTTGTGGTCTGACAGGTGTCGAAAGCACAAAAATCAGATTTCTAGTGCATTTAATACTTTACGATGTATGTTTTACTGACATGTTGGAGACTTTTACAAGAGACATTTGATCAAACAAGCATGGGGTAACAGGCAAAACAAAACGTGGTATGTTACAGCGAATGTCATATTAAAAGCAATTGTAGTATATTACAGCTGACAGCTTGTTTCCACATCAGTGTAAAGAAATCATTGCTTAGCACTGAACTCGAAAATAGTTTAATCCAGAATATTTTCACATTTTAAGATGTGGTTGAACATTAACATAGGTGTAAAACTATTACTGCAATATTATTTAATATGATATAAATGTTTCATAGTTTTGTTACTTGGCATTGATGCACCATTTGTAGTCGCTGCTGTCCTACAAAGCAAAAGGCTCAGGAAACTGACTGTGACGATTGCACTATTTACAGTGAAGCCTGGACGGAGGTTTGTGATAATAAAAAAGAAAAAGCGCTCACGAACAGCATCGTGTTTTGTAAGATATCGAGGTTACTTTTTAAAATTCTGTCGTTATTTGTGTTTTCTAATGATAATAAATTACACACCGAAATGTACTGTCCTTTTAAAATGAACTCATTTGGCATGCTCAAAGACAATCAGGTAATCATGTGGCCTTCAGCTGAGGTACCTCTGTATATATGTGAGCAATAGATCAACAGTAATAGTCTTTATACTGATGATGTTGACAGCGTTGAGCTGATCTGGTGTCAGCTTGACAATGAAAGTGTGTGAATCTGGTTTTGATGGTCATAACGGATCTGCCCTGATCTAAACAATGGCTCCTCCTTTTTCATCCACTCGTCTGCACAGAAGTCTGGGAAGAAGAAAGTAATCTCTCTTTGAGCCGACTCAAGAGAATCTACAGAAAACAATAACAGAATGGAAAATCAAAAATTTGCATAGTAATTACAGGCTTCTTTTTAATTGGTCTAAAAATGTCATTTATGTGCAACCAGAAAGACACGTTACTATAAAATATTAAGATGGATTCCAAGATCTGCTATGAAAATAAACGCAAATCTTAAACATTTCTTACATTTTCATGCAGCAATACTACTTGTCACATGTTCAAAATATAAATGTACAATACTGTGCAAAAGTCTTGAGCATTCAATTCTTTATAGTTTTTTCCCAAATAAGCCAGACTTATAATAAATCTTATAATAGAAATAGCTCTCCATGATTTCTGCTGTTCCCTCATTTTCAGTCCAGTCCTTCTACCTGACCATCTTCTGAAGAATGTTTTGTTTGTTTTTTCATGTCCTTCAAAAAGCCTGGAGAACTATTCCTGAAACTACAGAAAGCTGTTTTTGCCTTTTATTTTCATGCATGTTTGCACGTTTCAATAAATCATTGTACCCATTTCCCAATTTTCTAGTGAAACAAAAAGAAAAGAGGAGGGTTTTGCACAGACTATGCCTATTCTGTTTTCTGCCCAATGACACCAAACACCATTATAGAAACTGATGGGCTTTAAAAGATGTGAAATTGAGTCATGTGTAAAGTTATATATAGTTATAATAATAATGGATTGCATTTATATAGCGCTTTTTGGGGCCCTCAAAGCGCTTTACAATTCCACTATTCATTCACTCTCACATTCACACACTGGTGGAGGCAGCTACAGTTGTAGCCACAGCTGCCCTGGGGCAGACTGACAGAAGCGAGGCTGCCATATCGCGCCATTGCCCCTCTGGCCATCACCAGTAGGCGGTAGGTGAAGTGTCTTGCCCAAGGACACAACGACCGAGACTGTCCGAGCCAGGGCTCGAACCGGCAACCTTCCGGTTACAAGACGAACCACCAACTCTTTGAGCCACGATCGCCCCACTATTACCTCTTGCATATGTTTAAGATAATATATTCACAATAATAGATTATTAACATTACGCATATCATTTTGTTATCATTTTTTTAGCATTATGAAGCTTGGGAGCTTTTTTACCTGAGCCATGAGTTGTGTTCCTTGTGTCTGTGAGTCCAAACTGGCCCCTGATGGAAGCAGGCGAGTTGAATCTGGCTCTGAACACTTTGGTCGGCCCCATCAGTTCTCTCCAGTGGCTTATGGCATCCTCCCTGGCTAAAATGTACGCTCGCATTGGCCCACTGAGGACAAATTTCCACAGCAGTCATGAATCTGACTTTGAACACTGCTGATGTTTTCTAGATAACAGACCAAAAAAAAAAAAAACCACTCTTCATACAAATCTAATCTATTCACCCCCAGGACCTCCTGGGAAGACAGTTCAGCCATAAATAAATCCGTTTTAGCTAAACAATGCCAGCTGGTGCGGCATCAAGCTTGACTGGCTGACACACTTGAAGATGCTTCCTATGTTTGCGATATCAATAGCAGCAGTCAGAGAAGGGTTGCTGTAGCAACTACTGCTTCACTGCTGTGAGCAGACAAAAAAAAAAGACAAAGTAATTACAAACGCCTTTAACAATCCAATGGAGGCTCGCAGCAGGAGGACCTATTGTGAGTGGTCTGCATAGCGATATTTAGGCTACTGCACCAGGGAATTGTGTTCTAAACACGGATAACTGAAACTCCTGTTGTCCTGTTTTGGGAAAATCGTTTACTGGTGCCTTACTGAGCATGAAATTGGAGTGCTATCAGCAGAGGTGCTGATGGCTCTCCATCCATTATTCCATTTAAAATACAACACCCAACAACAATCATCCAAACACATAAAATTGTAACTCAATCACATGGAGTCAACGAAATCTGTCCATGATATAAGCATGGAGGCTTACCTTGACATGAATTCAACAAGTCTTTGATAGAAGAATCTCCCTGAGATTTGTAAAACAGAAATAATAAAGAAAGAAAGAATAAAGACCTTCAATAACAAAAAGGAGAAATCAGCTATCCTTCATTTGACAAGACATTTATTTCTTTTAACTGTCATACATACAGTGCACCCTGCTAAAATAGGCTGCTGACTCATTTATTTGGGTACATCATATACTACAGCAGTATTTTTAAGTAAAGCTTAAACACAAATGAATTGTTTCCAAACCTGAATGTTCAGCATAAAACCTCTCAGAGTCCTGTCGTCTCCAGACCAGATCTTTGCATCTAACAATCCCAAAGTTGTTGTCTAGAATTCTCTGGTGAAGAGCCTGAAAGACAGAAATCACGATGTTTGTCCTCCAAGTTGCATCAAAACATGACTGGATCAACTTTAGATGCTTTTTCCTGTGTGTAGATTTTTTTGCAGAGAAAAAGTTAAAAATTGACAGCTCTGCTTCAAAAGGTCATCCTCTTGTGCTTTAACTTGAGATGACAATAAAGTAATGCACATTAACAAGTGAAATTAAACCTATCACTGATGGAATATTTTATGATAGACACAGCTGCTATGATTTTGACGCGTCCAGGTCTGTGAGGTGAGCAAATGCTTCTTTACCACTCGATAAAATTGATATCAGAACAGAAAACATCAATTAATTAATTGCTGTTTTATTTGACAGTGGGTTAAAAAAAAAAAAGCAATTAAACGGAAAGATATGTTCATTTATGCTTCATTAATTCCAAAAACTAATCTTTATAGATTAAACAAATAAGGAACACAGTATTTAATTCAACCCATGCACACTGTTACACCCTGAGAAAGAGCAACAAATGTTTGAAATCTTGAAAAATGAAAATAACATTCACTGGTCATTTTATTAGGTACAGCTGTTCAACTGCTCATTCATCAAATCAGCCAATCACATGGCAGCAAGTTAATAGACATGTAGGCATGATGAAAACAACCTGCTGAACTTCAAACAGACCATCAGAATAGATGTATTTCAGAAATCGATGATCTACTTGTTGGGGCCTGAGGTCAGAGAAGGATGGCCAGACTGCTTTGAGCTAATAGGAAGGCAACGGTGACTCAAACAATCGCCCATTACAACCAAGGTCTGCACAAGAGAATTTCTCAACATGTTGAACCTTGAAGCAAATGGGCTACATGAGCAAAAAGAAAACACTGGGTGCCAGTCCTGTCAGCACAGAACAGGAAACTGACTCCACAATTCACACAGGCTCACCTTAACTGGACAACAGAAGAGTGGAAAATGTTATCAGGTTCTGATGAGTCTCCATTTCTACTGTAACATTTGGATGGTAGAGTCAGAATTTTGTGTAAACAACATTAAAGCAGGGATACATCCTGCCTTGTATAAATAGTTTAGGCTGATGGTGGTTGTGTAATGATGGAGATTTTCTTGGAACACTTTTAGTACCAGTTGAACAACACTTAAATGCCACAACCTGTCTGAGTATTACAACTGTCAGAAAGCTCAAAATATCTCAAACTGGTTTCTTGAACATAGACAATGAGATAACGGCACTCAAATGGCCTCCACAGATCAGTCACCAGAGCTCAATCCAATAGAGAACCTTTGGGATGTGTGGGAACAAGAGAGTCTCATCATGAATGTACAGCCAACAAATCTGCAGCAACTGTGTGATGCCATTATGTCAATATCAACCAAAATCTCAGAAGAATGTTTGCAGCACCTTGTTGAATCTGTGGTAGTCTGTAGCTTTCAGACTACAACTTCAACTGTGTAATCTTAGGTCTTAAACTCTGTAACTTAAACATCAGGGCAGCTTACCTCTAGCATCAAAGGATGAGCCACAGCATCTGGTTTGATGACCGCCAGGGTGAGCTGCAGCACTTTGGACAGGCGAGCACTTGTCAGCAACATTATCTAAAGACTGAACAGAAAATACGCCCTCAATGATAAGATCCAACTCGCCTAAAAGTACTTACATTTTTAGTTAAATTAATACAAAACAAACACCACAAGCAACGAAGATGCGACTTCTTTTTCGATTTTTTTTTTATCGTTAATTTACCATTAATATAAATCATATAAAGTTAATAAAAATACGAAGATTTTCTGCGTGACAGTTTCCAACCCATCAGTGCTAAGTTCGTGACTGACACTAACCTCTGTTGTGACTTCTGTCCAAAAAAGAAAAAACAATCAGTTTGTAACGGGGAGCAGAGCAACGGCCGCCGACATACTGTTAAATAAAAACGCGTAATTTTTGTGGAGTTAGCGGTTATCTACAACTGTAGCGTGTGAATATAGTCTGCATCCTTGCTTGTCCAATTACACCAAAAACAATGCTAAAAATGTGAAAATTAGCTGAACGAGTCGTTGTTTGGTCTGTCCGTTCGTAAAAAGGGTCCCCAGAAACAGTGCCAGCAGAGTTTGTTCCCCCGCGAGAAGAAGTAAAAACATAGATTTCATGTCTTATAAATTTTAGTTCTAATAGAAGCTTTTTGGAATTATTTTTCTTGATTTCCACAAAATGTGTATGTAGAATAGGAACGTAACTACACGTAGGTACTGGCATACTGAGATTCCATATATAAATACTGCACTTATTATTGCATTTGGCAGTGGAATGAGACAAATACTTTCCTATTGTTCCCGTATTGGAACGCTAGGAAAATGGAAAAATGTCATCTGGTCAGAAGGCAGTGTCAGAATTTGATGTAAATTACACAAAAGCATGGATCCATAATTCTTTATATAAACTGTTCAGTGTAAACAGTATAATGATGTGGGAGATATTTTCTTGGAAAACTTTAGTACCAACTAAGCTTTGCAAAAAAGTCACAGCATGCCTGAGTATTGTTAATGTACAGATAACACTCCATGTCACAAAGATCAAATTATCTCAACAGTGAGTTCACTGTACTCAAACGACGCAGTCACCAGATCTCAATCCACTAAGATGTGGGAGAATTGGAGATTTGCATCATGGATGTGGAGCAGACAAATCTAGAGCAACTGTTTGATGCTGTCATGTCAATATGGACCACAAATTTTTGAGGAATGTTTTCAGCACTTTGTTGAATCTGTGTCCTGGAAAATTTAGACAGTTCTGAAGGTGAGGAGTAGGGGAGTGGGTGCAAACCAATACTAGCAAAATATACCAGATCAAGTGTCCAGTGAGTGTGCCCTTCTCGTTATTAATGTTTAATTTGTTTCCTAGATTATTGGAAGGAAATTCTTTGTACATATACACTAAATGAATATTGCACCTGGGTTGTCTTGTAAAGCAAAGGACCAGCAGTTCCAAGTATGTGATATAAACGATCGATATAGAGAAATTTCCCTGCACATCAAAGTGAGCAAGAATGTTTGAACATAAAACCGAGACGTCGAGTTCAGCAGCACACCAGCTACAAGCAGGGACTGGAACGAGACAGATTTTTGTCTCTGGTATTTCAACACTGGGGCAGATCAGACATACAGTATGAATTACAAACACAGCGCACATTCCAGCAATGCAAAATGGCCACACCCTTGAAGAGTAGAGATTGTGTGTGTGTGTGTGTGTGTGTGTGTGTGTGTGTGTCTGACATTCAGAGAAACAGAATGGGGGGAGGAGGGTAGTTAGATGTCCCACATAGGTTTCTCCCACCTGCCCATGTCATGTGACTTGGGGTGACAGGACAGCTGTTACCTCCCATGAGAGGGCTGAAGAGGATAAGAAGAGGTGCAGAGTTAAATTGGATATATTTTAAGAGTACAGACTGAAGACCTAAATTCTATGTAACCTGTAGTTTTTGTATTTTGTATGGCTTTACAACCCACACATATCCATACACATCCTCCACTGACAATAAAGGCATTCAACTCAATCGTCAGGAAGACGTGAGAGAAAAGAAACTTGGATATGAAAGTTGTGTGAGGGTGTTGTGCTGTTTTATGATCACTTGCTTTGCTGTAAATAAATTGCAAATGAAATACAGGTGATTTTGTGTTTTTTACACTTATGATTTTGTCTAAGGTAGGGTGTCAAACATAAGGTGTGAGGATCAAAATCTGCTCACCGAAGATTCCAGTTGGGCCCACTGGATGACTTGGGAAAATATAACTTTTGTACTTTTAACTATATTTTAATAGGTTTTACAGCTTTTCCTGCTGATAAAGCTCTCCCCTGGAAGCTTTCATACTACACTTAAGTAGATATGTAAAAGATAAACAATAAAATGACAGACGAATTTATGTTTTTCATTGTGGAGTATAGAAATTTCATCAATCAACAAAAAACTTAATGTTTTATAAATATAGGACAGTCTGAGCAGTGAGCTACAAGAAAATTGATCATGTATAGAGACTGAGATGTGCTGTTGAAATTACACTTCATCTCATATCAAGATATATCTGGGATTAAATATGTCGCTAAATGTCTTTACACTGACAGAAAGTGCAGTTTCACTCCTCTGGCCCACTTAATATCAAAGTAACCCTCAATGTAAAATGAGTGTGGCATCCCTGGTCTAAGGCGTCATGATATCAAATCAAAAATTAACATGACAGGATCAAATGTGGCTGTTCAGCCATGCTTACACAGATATCCTGTACATTTTTAATCAGCAAAATGTAATAATCACATTGGCAATCAGCACCATATTAGCAAGTATTATAAGTGGAAGAAGTCAATACATGTAAGGTAGCTCAGTTTTACATGCAAAAGTACCCTAGTCGCCCTTTGATCTTGTACTAATGAGTGCGCATTTAACACCAGCAAGAATTTTATTATCTTGTTCCAGCAGTCAACAGGATAACCTGAAATACTTTTAGGACCTTACATCCCCCAAATGAGTTTATATGGCTGAACTGTCTGGTTATGGAGATACTGCGAGTTTGATACTATCCGTGTAATATAAGCAGCATTAAATTTACACAACACCAGCGTCTTTTCCAGGAAAAATAGTTTTTTAATGTTAAACTTTTTTTAAAACATCAGTCGTTCTTGTATTTCTTTTTAAGCCACACTATCATAATTGCAATTTGGAATGATAAAAATAATTTGTTGTGACCATTTATATACCTAAACTGCTCAGAAGTGTTAAAAAATAGTGTTTGTTTTAATCTTGAAATTGTTATTGCCTTAATATGAAATAACTTGTTAAATGTTAATGTTAAAGGATTTTTTTTTTTCCACAAAGGGCTCCTTCCAATTCTGCCTGTGTCCGCTCAGCATCTCTGCAGATGATGTATTGAGGAGCAGTCACTGAGAAGTACACCAAACTGCCTGAAAAGCAGTTTTCAGATGGTAGAGCGCAACACTTGGACAGAACAGACATCATCGATGCTCACTGCTGACTCTCTCTCTTTTTTTTTTTTCCCGTTCCTTTTTTTTTTTGCCTGTCCCATTTGGCTCTTTTGCCATCAGAATTATTGTCTAAAGGCAAAGAAAGATGCCCAACGGATTCACTTTACCAAATTGACCATCCCAGCCTTGCCGTAATGGTCACTGCTGACTCTCACTTCAAGTGTTCTCAGCTGGTCGGCTGATTCAGCTGATCCTGCACTCTTTGACCACCATAAAACTCATCTCTGTTTCATCTCCGTGCCACTGCTGCTGTTGCTTCTCTTGCTTCTCTTCCTTCCCTTGCTTCTGGCTCTCCTGCAGTTGTCGTTCCCTTTTGGTGGGAGTCAACTGACAACTGACTTACTCACGACCCCCACGGGTGCTTGGGTGTCCATAGGCTGCTCATTCTTTTGCCAGTAGCCACCGCAAAGTATCACGTGGAAAAGGAATGCTTAATGTGAGAAAAAACTGAGCTTTTGTCATGACCAACTGTGATGGAAATGTGCACAGCATCTTCACGTAGTTACACTGTTTAAAACGAGTGTCAATTATTGATTGATTTATTGAATGTATGCTTATTTTATTGGTTTTAAACTAAATGTGTTATATTTTTGCTGCTGGTTTTAATTACTATCCTGTTATTCTTTTAATTTTTAGGCTGTATCATTTTTATATCAAGTCCCTTTTTTTAATGGTTTCATGCACTTGATGATTTCTGTTTCTGTGAAAGACTTGGTTGTTTTATCAACAATAATGCATATGTTGTTTTAAATAAATATTAAAATAAACTAAATATTTATTACATACACAACATAGTTGTTAAACCTTATCCAAACTAAATGGTTCAGTTTAAGAAATTTTACGAGGAAATAATGAGCCTGAACAAGTAACAGTTTAATATCTTCCCTTATAATTACCCTTTATTATCCTCTACAGTGAGGCATTTAGTAAAAATTCCATCTGATTTACTACTATTTATATACACACATACTGTATATCGATACACAGGAGGATGTATGGTGTCACATCGCCTTCAGGTATTGGTTTCTATGACAAGAAACATTCACAAAGTGATCCAGTTATTATTTGAAAGACAGTGTTTAACAAACTTATTAGACCAAAAACTTGTTTAAAAAATCATATTTTTATTTATTAGGCAGGATTAAAACCTGAAATCAGGTTTTCAGAAACCCCTAAAACTGCTTTTTCTGTTCCGAAATGAAAATAAATAAATATAATTTGGCATCTTAATCTAAAACTAAAAACATTTTGTCAAATAGTCAATTTGAAAATTCATGGATAACAACAATAGTTACATTTTAGCACTCAAAACATTATTTGATTAAAGAGCTGGCACATACTTGTGGATTAACCATTACAGAAACATTCCAACAAGTCATTTTAGTAATTTCTAATACTAATAGATGCTATGATTTTTAATATTAGCAGTTAGATATGCTTGCCTGCGAAGTCATTTCAGCCTGTCATTGCCATTATGTAATTGAGCTGACAAAACATCCTACCATGCTTTGGTACAATAGCACAGTGAATATGATCGTTTAATAAAATTGTACTTAATTTGTCCCCTGCTATCGTCCAAAATCAGACCTCATGTGTCACCTCTGACTGCTGCAGTAGGCCCTTCTAGGGTGACACAGGCTCCAGTGTAACACCCAGAACCCTTTCATGTCCTAACTGTCGGGCTGGTGAGAAAAGTGTGGGATGTGTTTCCTGTTTTGGCACCTTTGGATGGCTTCAGTATCAGACTGAAGCCTAGTCCCAAGCACCTCGAGGCAACTGTTGTGGTGATTTGGTGCCATATAAATAAAACTGACTTGAATTGAATTACTTAGGGTGCCACATTAATAACAAGCTTTTTTCTCTGTGTTGGTGAAATGAAATGAAAACTCTTTGCTGTTTTCTAACCAAACACCAAACAATAAAGACGCTGACGTCACCAACTGCTGCATTTCCTCACTCCTAAATCTCACATCCTCAGAGCATCCGTTTAAATCCTTCTGTCCTCTCCTTGAATCATGTGGGCGAGTTTCCTTCACCTCTCCATCACCTGTTCTCTCTTTCAGCATAAATGCTGCTGACCTTTGACCTTTCTGCTCCATTGCTTTGCCACACGGACCGGGCTTCCTTTGGCAGCTGTGTCAACCTCGATGCTGGCAACTGCTGTGCCCAGGGAAGGACAGAGAGCGCCATTAATATCAGACCACGTAATGAGTCAGCAGCACAGTACCGTCTTACCATTGTCAGGATTAAGCAGCTCACTATTGCTTTTTCAACTAGGCCAGCTCCTAATCTTTTTAGTGTGCCTTTAGAATACATTAAAAAATGTGTGTGAATTTTTTAGACACTTTAAGCTATTATCTGTTGCCATGATGCCAATTTTACAATCTCAAATCCCAGTTTTAGTCTTACTTCTAAGTTATTTGTTGTTAAGTTATTAAGTTATTTATTAACCCCCCATCCCCACCTTCCACCACCACCACTACCTCCTACAGGAGCTTTCCTGCTAAAAGAGGTGGGGGTCACTCCGTGTGCGTGTGCATGCGCAAGATCTGGTCTGGTGTCAGCTGCCACTTTATTTATACCAATAGAATTCCATATTATCCGCTGTTGAAGAAACTGCTCTGGAGTTCATCATTCAAAGCTCCTGTCTGCTGTCCTGAGGGAAATTATTTCCTCCTGCCAAGTGAAGTGTGTTGTGACCTCCCCAGACGCAGTGGGACATTGGCAGCAGGGCAGATGGGTATGACAGAGGGGAACAAAGTGATTAGCAAACGGGGGCCCCGGTATGTGAACAGTAGTTAAAAATAACCTCCCTAGCCCAATTTGAAGATAACATGCAGCTTGGGCACTTAAGCCCCTTCACTGACTTTCCCCCATGTTGATTTAATTGATCTCAAAATTGGTGAGCAAGTCAAAATCCTGTCATCCAGTGTCCATGTTTACAGTGAGTTCTGGAAGTATAAAGAATCACCAGACTGGATGACTGGAAGTCAAATAAAAAAAACAAAAAACAGAAAAGGTGTAGACAGATGAAAAAAAATCAGAGGGTAAGGTGAGCTCTTCTGAATGATGCATGACACATGATGAAGGAGAAACAGATGATTAGATGAGAGCGTTCGCTGGCAAAGCCCCGGCCTGTGCGCCAGTATGTGACAGTGATCAGCTGTTCCCGCAAAAGAGGAACACAAGGATTATGATTTGTGTCTTTACCATCGTGTCCGGTGCGAGCGACCAAGAATTCACTCAGCAACAAAAGTCATCTGATATTCCAAGCGCTCAGATGTAACAAGCAAGGCCGTGGCACATCGCTGGCATTAGTGGAAATGTTGCATTTGTGATACACCCTGGCTCGGCGCCATGGGAAATATTGAACAACTGTCGAATTTAGACAACATCCTGTGGGGTGAAAAAAAAAAACGGGAGCCACAAAGATGCAGCCAGGTTGCTATTTGTGGACGGCAAGTGCCTCGAAAATAGCGAGAGCGTTAGGTTTCAATATAAGCCCCTCTCTCTGAGCTTGAGCTTTCTGTGAATGAGGCCCGGGTTCCTATCACACCCAACCCCGGCGCTGATTTTAGAACACAGGTGTTGACCTTAGTGGAGCAGCTTGTGCTTGCTGCAGAGGAAAATGAACCCCCTGAGCCTGGGTCTGTTTGCCTCTACACTGCTGGTGATCAGTGCGTGTAGATGCTTCAGCGCTGTCACACCTTCAGACCTGTCATTCTATACGGCAGCACGTATCCTGAGAAAAGACATATTCTTCCAGGCTTTGGATTTTTGCCTCCTAAAGTGGCTCATTTCACATCGAGTGCTTGCGTTCTAAGAGTCATGGTGGCAGAATGGTCATCTTGTGGCCACTGAAGAATTTATTGCTTTCTTTTTATGATGCCACAGGAGCACCTATATATCCTACTGGCCATGCTTCGTGGACAGAGGTTTACTTTACAGTTTGTCAAAGCATTTGCCACATTTGGTGCACTGTGAAGCATACAGGCTTCTTATCATGTGATGTCTCCCAAAGGGACCTGTTTCAGTTGCCCAAATCACCGCATAAAGGGGCCTGAAATGTTATTTTGTGAACTTGATAAGCACATACGTCACTTTTTCCTCCCCGGTAAACGATGCAATGAAGCTAAAGTGAATCAAAGAAGCCAAAGAGGGCTGAAACTCAACCTTGGCTTCGGCTGTGACTCACGGCCTGCCGTAACTGCTGCTCTGACTGTACCCCCAGACCCAGTAAAACACGCCCCTCTTGCAGTTGCTTCCTTGTTTCTCCCTGTATCCCCTTTTCTTTTCTTTTTTCTTTCCCTTTCTTTTTTTTTATCCAAAAAGGAGCCATTGACATTCGGTGTAAAATAGAGGCAGGGTGGGGTGGGGGGGGCCTGAACAGAGGAACGGCAGGGGTGTAGGATGTCTCGAGCCCAGTGTGAACAGCTGAGAGGTGTGATTTCACAGGCTGGCTCCCCTCTGTCAAAGCGCTGATTGGGCCGGACAGGAGGCGCAGGAGAGGCCCGGGCTTCTAAAGGACACCAACAGGTGGGAGGCCGCATTGGAGGGGGCCGCTCCTGGAGCCATAGAAAAGGCCGATCTGCAAGGCCTGCTGTGGGCACAATCCACTGACCAGATACAGAGGAGGATGGGTGATCACAGGAGAGCTGAGGGTGAAGCCGGGGAGTGGTTCTCAGAAAGCGGAGGGTTAGTTTCATGAGCTTGGCTTTAAAGGGTGGATAAAAGGCAGAGGACAACTTCAGGGATGAGGAGTAAGGTTGGTCTGAGTTTTGTCTGTTTTTGAATCACTCCTGTGATTTCTCCTTCTAAAACTTTAGTTCACAGCGCAGGAAGAGACAAAGTCATATGTCAGGCAACAGAATCTTCGGGTTACTGTGCTTGTGTGGTTTCAGCTTAACTTCAGCACAATATGAGTAAAAATCTGGTATCAAACCAGCTTTCTCTCACTTTTACTGAAGACACAGCACAACATGGCAGCCAGTTGTGTCAGGTGAGGGGAAGCTGAGATGTGATGCAGGAAAGAATCAGGAAATCTGGTGCCTCTCAGAGGAGTCGTCCTAGTCTAATTACAGTAGACGAGACAGACTTTCTGGTGGCCATTTGGTTCAGAAGTGTTTAGATTTATCAAGGAAGTCACCACTTGTGAAGGAGAGGTGGACTGAGGCCTTCATCTTAACCCCATTTACTCACCGTGAGAAAACCACAAGAGGAGGCGCAAGGAGACCAGACGAAGGTGAGTAAAACGCATTTTTTTAAAAATCAGCTCAAGCTATTTTAATAAGAGGTTGCAATTAAAATGAATTGAATTTTTTCCGCTTTTAAGGATCACTTGACACAACTGTCGGCATCACGTTGACTTGGCATGGCACGATGTTTGGGAAATAAAAAAAGGACGATGACCTTTGTTTGATGGGAGCCGGTATTTGCCTCACCCGCCTGAGTTATTTAAACTCATTTCAGCAGCATCACACTGGCATTATCCATCAAGTATCTGCCAGTATGATCAGTCCCGTCATCTGTCAGTGTCAGAAAATTCACTTTTTATTTGTCTAATAAAACAATGGTCAGGTTTAACCCATACAAATTGCTTCTAGCTTCATGGAGATGATAGAAGCCACCATTCTGTGCCTCTCATGCTCCATTATTCCTTTATTCACTCACTCACTCTGTCACAGTTAACCGCTGTTAAGCCGGTTCTTCCCGCTACTCTTCACGCGTGGCTATGAAAGGGTGCTTTGTGTCTCGAGGAGCAGCGAATCCAGTTGTTGTCCCTTGTGAGCACATGCTTCCTTATATCCCCATATTAATACGCCACTTATGGAATGTAAGGAAGTGTGTGGTTTCAAGGGGACCTGAGCATCGACGTCGACATTTCTCATATTGTCCTTTCATTTGTCTTCATTCAGAAAATTGTGTGAGGGTGTCTGTCTACTTTATATGTGTGTGTGTGTGTGTGTGTGTGTGTGTGTGTGTGTGTGTGTGTGTGTGTGTTGTGTAAAGAGCTATACAAATACAGGCCATTTACCATTTGGGGGGTGTCAGAGTTCATGACCATGTGTGTGTGTGTGTGTGTGTGTGTGTGTGTGTGTGTGTGTGTGGCAGGACAACAGGTGAAAGGCCTGTTCCCTCTCCTTCAGCTCAGGCACGTGTGCAGTTAGCATTACTCCCAGGGCCGCTGATCGGGTCTCAGGGACTTCTTGAAAAATTCCTGCCCTGCCCCAACTGCTGACAGTCAAGGAGGATTGACAGAGCACAGCTGTCACCCATTATAGCAACCGCAGAGCTCTCAAAAAGGGAAGAGGGGAGGGAAGGGCAGAGATGCAGGAGCTGTCACTGAGGGTGAAAGTTCACTGCCGTGGGCTGGATTTGGAAGGAAACGGAGAGATGTCACCGGCTGTCAGAGTTCTCAAGCCTCTAAATAGGAACTATTTGCTTGGTAACACGGAGGCACTTGTTCCTGTGCTGTAACTTCTCCTTTTCTCTCTCTGTGTGTTCCATCAGGTAAGACTGAAGAGGATTCAGCAGCCCTTACTGCCTGCAGATGATGTCCATCTCCTACCGTCTTTCTCATGTCCCTCTTTTTCCGTGACCTTTACCCCTGTAACCTTTCCTCCTGACTGCCCCTCCCCTCCTGCTCTGCCTCTTGCTCTGCCACTCGCAGCTGAAGCAACACGCCTTGCTGTGGCTGGTCAAACGGAACCAAGTCAGGTGTTTCTGTGAGGTTTGGTCCCCTTCAACCAGCTACTGCGCCGTGAATTCAGTCAGCACACACCGGCTGGGAGTCAAACACGCAGTGACGTTGTGGTGTAGCGCTGCTTAATCTGGAGGTGGTGAATAGAATAGATTTTACAGCACAGATGCAACGTGAATCTTCTTTAGGAGCACTATGTTGATTGTCCATGGTAATATGTGACTAGAAACCAAATAAAAGATCACTGATGATGTACAGTGTTGAATTCCTGTTCTTCTGATTCACGTTCAGTCCATTGTGTACTCGAGGAAAAACACAACGATACATTAAGTCTAGCAGTTGAGTCCACCTTATTCTGCAGAATAGACTCTGACCCAGTATGAGATGATATAAATATGAGGCCTAAAATGGCAGCAAAGTATAACTTAGTAAATTATTTAAACAGAAAAAGAACGCAGGTGTAGCAGTGCAGGGATAGACACTGTAGAATAGATGGGAAAAGCTAATATTACAGTCCGGGCCAGAGAATTCAGTACCATGGATAGCACGCATGATGTATATATACAGTAATATGCTGTTTCTAGCTAGGTTGCCTTCTGTGTGGGTGTGGAGTGTACACATGCCTGCAGACTATTTACAAACAGGCTGTGCAGAGGCAAGCCAACAATCTAATAACCCTGCGCTATATGAGCTACACACCAAGTACCACTCGGAGGTTTAGAATATCACTGTGCTGCCTGACTAGAGCTAGAATAAATCTCTTTTATCCCAACTTCAAGCTCAGTTTTAAATGATGAGGTAGGGATGTATCAATAAAAAATGACAGATCTTTTTACTTTTAGTGTTTGCATGAATTTTACAGTTATTTTGCACTCTACTGTATAGGTCTATAAATAGCACATATGCTTATGTCTGTGTATTTTTGTTCTTGTTTCACTCATATTTCATGTGTGTTTAAACATTTTTTATAAATACAGCCTGGGTGGAAACCTGATCCAAATTTCCTACAATGTGGGACAATAAAATCTGTCTTCAGTCTATTTTGTGATGGAGGATAATATACACACAAAAATGACACTCCAGCTGTCTCCATGAAAATAAACTTCCTCTAAGCATGCAGATGTAATGGGGATGCAAATAAGCATACAAAGAACAGCGCTGCACATCCCTTACCAACTTTTTCACTTCAAACCTTTTGTCAAAACCAGCTAAATCTGCTGCTGTTATTGAAATCACTGACCAAAAGCCAGGATGCTGAAGTTGTAATTCACTGGATCATAATATAGACAGTAAACTGATATTTAACGTCAGCATTTTAATCAGGAATAGACAGGCAATCTGTCCAGGGTTTACATATCTCCTACCCAATGGATGGATGGATGGATGGATTTTCATTATGAACCTTTGCCCTTATCATTACAGCAAAGTCACCAAAATAACATTCCTAATCAGTCCGGTTGTAGTTTGTAGTTCATTTCACCCTGTTCCTTGTTAGACAAAGGAGCATATACCAGTTCTGTTGGTGGGTTAAGGACCTTCCACGACCTCGTCCAGTTCTCCTAGAGTGACTGCCTGTCTCTTGGAATCTCTTCCTTGCTGTTGAGACTGTGTAAGGAGACACATCAAGCCTTCTGGCAATGTGACATTTCAATGCCAGAATTGGAAAAAAGGTTAGTGGCCTCCATCTGTAAAATAATTAGTGTTATGGGGGTGTCTCATTGTTTTCTCTCTAGTGCACCTGTTGTGAATTTATTCACACCAAAACAGATAAAACTGATCAACAACCCCTTCTGCTACTTAACTGACCAGATCAATATTCCAATATTCACTTCAATATTCAATATTCCCTCTATGTATTGCACAGTGATTCCCTCTACTGTGCAATCACTGTGCAGTACTTAATTCTACGTGCAGTAACCAAAACTGTATATACATAACACTATTTATTTATTTCCCCTTGTAATGTTCATATGTATAATACTCAAAAGATTTTTTGTTTAAAGAAATAAGGGAATGCTCAAGACTTTTTCACAGTAGGCTACTTAATGATGTAGGAAGTTTAATAGTTTTAGATTTTATTTTATTTTTGTTGATGTAGCAAGTTCGGCCTTTAGAATCACATCTAAACATAAAATAAATAACAGTATGTCACTGAGTGAGCCTTAATAACACCCATTAAACATTAATACTATTTGGAAAATAGTATTAATGTTTAATGGGCATAAGGCAAAGATTAAAATATCAATACTATAGTCTAAATATCAGGAGAGCAAATCAATATGCTTAATATTAATGTGCACATACTCATCAACATACAACGTCATCCACCAGGGGGCGATATACGTTTCTATGGTAGTAGTTTCTACAGCAGAAGAGGAGGTGAAGCAGCATCGTAAACATGGCTGACAGTGGAGTGATAGGTGGGTTTCAGAGTGTGTAAATAACTGTAGTTCATTTGGTTTTTCCTTTTGGTTCTTATTCTTTAGTTGCAGGAGTTACGAAGAAGTATCTCATACTCACAGCGCTTATTATGTAGACTTTGTTATTAGCTGGTAGCAAAGTTAATTTCCCAGATGCTAGACCTGCTAACGTTAGCGTCGAGAGCATGTAAACGGTACTCATGCCGTAGACAGAGAATGTATTGCATCATCTTTTCGAGTAGTTTTAAAATGTACAATACTCATGTTTCTAGTTGTCACTGTGCTGTGACGATGATGCACTACACTTGTTTTGTTACTGATTTCGTTGACACGGTGCAAACTAAAAGCAGCTAACAGACTCGACCTTAATATCACCGCCTCTTGTGGAAAAAGTAACAGAACTACGTTATAATGCTAAATAACCTAATATTATCATCCTCTGTTGCTCGTCTTACAGACGGACCCGGGAGGAAAGATGAAATCGAACGCGCAAAGGTTAGTCTAGGTGTTTTCTTGAAATTTATTACAGCCTTTTGTGTGGATAAATGCTTTCCTTAATAGTTAGGTTTTTCTTGACGCCTCTTCCTGTCACGTGACAGAGTGAAGGCAAAGACCTAACCAAGGAGGAAAAGCAACGGCTGAGGAAAGAGAAGAAACAGCAGAAAAAAATCAAAGAGAAAAAAGATGACAAGGCATCACAGGAAAATGAGAAGGAGAAGAAGCCGGTCACTTCAGCAGCTCCAGCATCCCAGCCCCCGACACAACCCACAGTGCAGAAAGGTGCCTCCCATTTAGGCAGCAGCAAGTGTTGTTGTATCTGGGTGCACAGTGTGATTCATTCTTTATCCTAACATCTGTGTCTGTTATGGTCTTTGTCAGCTCCTTCAGCAGTGCCTGCTACTGCACCTGTTTCTGTGCCTGCCTCGGAGGCTTCTGTGCCGGCGGACAAGCCAACAAAGACTAAAGCGGAGCTGAAAGCTGAGAGGAGAGCTCGGCAAGAGGCTGAGAGGGCCAGCAAACAGACCAAGAAGGGAGAGACAGGACAGCAGGCAGCCACGAGCAAACCAAAAGCTCCGCCCAGTGATCTGCAGCCAGGTACTGCTGTTGCACCTAACATTTGTGCGTTCAGTTTTATCTTTTGGATAATCTAACTCAAAATAATCAAGTCAGAACAACAGACAGCTACCTGTAGAACTTTGAGAAGCTGTTTTTGCCAACACAGAAGCTGGCTGTGATAAATACAGACTAACAGTGATCAGTGATTGTTGTAGGGTCAAACGTTGGCCTCATGATTGGCTGCAGGGAAATATGCTGAAACAAGACTGACTGGTGGTAACTTCACCAACAAGGTTTTGGTGCCAGTGAAGTGTTAAATGTAAAGGTCAAGGTCATGTGATATCGGTGGCAATGGTAATAAGTGTATCAGCAGTAGAGCGACTGATTTTGGAAGGTGAACCTGTACAGAAATATGGGAAAATATGAAGACATTAAACATGTAATACAGACTGAAAGCAATACAGCTGCTGCAGACAGACCATCAATATGAGTGTGTAAGAGGGGAAAATGACTGTAACGTAATAATATATCAAAAGTGTAAGCTTTAAGTGCTTTGGTCAGTAAGGCTAGACAAGACTTGATAAAGTTTAGCCTATTTACATGTGAACGGAGATATTTTTTAAAACTGCACGTGTGGACGGGATTTTTTTTTAAAAACGGAAAATCTCAGATTCCAAAAATACCCTTGTACGTGTGAATGTAGCCTTAGTCTTTGTTCAAATTTGACAGTGCAAATACCTGGATAACATAAAATCCTGCTTCGCAGTACAGCTATTTAGCATCTCCCAAACGACCAGCAGAATTTTTTGGCTCGTCAGCAAACTGGAGAATATTAACACTCTTTGCATTTTCAGTGGTGAAGAGGCTCCCTGAACACATTCAAGTGGACAACCCAGACGTTTTAAAGAAACTTGCCAAGAAGTTGGAAAGGCAACAGGTCAGTATTGCTGTGAGGAACTTCTGAAGACCCTTAAAAATGATTCAAGACACACTGAATACACACGATACATAGTGATTCTAAGTAACCTTTTAATTTGTTGTAAGGATGGATAGATTCATCGGGAAATGTTTGACTTATTTTATGAAAATGGCTTGATCTTGGATGCTTCAAGTAACTATTTTTGTTTGAATCTAACATACTGTATTGTAAACAAATTCAGTTGATGGAAAAAAACACTGCTGGTATGTTTACAACATGTTATATTGGACAGAAGTGTGACATTTCCTGCAGGTGCATGGTTCGTTTTTGGAAATCTAAGCTTTTACTAGTTAAATCTGAGACATTCTCTAATTAAACAAAAGTCAGTCAGTTGTATACATAAATAGAATTCCTGTTATTTGTACAGTAACTCCAAAATAAAGTAACTTTATTTGGTTGAGTCATTGCAGCCAGTAACCAGCAGTTGTGATTGCATGTGACTGTATCCAACTTTTCTTTCAGACACCAGAGCACTATGCTGCTAAAAAGGTATAAGCCATCGGCGTCTGGCTTTACAGAATGTGTGCCTTTAACCTTTTTGGTTCTGTTTCAGTTGCTAACCTGTTATCTTAATCCGGTTTAACCCATTATTGTTGGTTGTTACAAACTTAATGGTAGAGATGTAAAAACATCTCTTCCATGTAGACAGCTGTTAAGTTGGCAAGTAGGTTTTACAGTATGTGTGTTGTTTGCTGTGGTCACCGAAACACCAGGCTGTCCGTTGCTTGCTGCTGTTCTGTTAGTCATAATTTATTATAACAGTAATTTTTAATTTTGTCAGTTTTCTTTCTATTAGGTCTACACAGAATTCAAAGTTTAATGTAACTCTTAATGAGCACAGTCTACAGACTCCCTGTTTTCACCTCATTAACTCAGCTGTAATCTCTGACCTGGTGTACATTTTGTGCATTTCAGATCCCGCTGCGCTCAGATTATGGCTACAAAGTCAGCCTGTTTTCTCATCTCCACCAGTACAGTCGCAAAGCTCCTCTAACACAGCAACTCAGGTAAACTGACTTTAAATTGTATGTTACAGTGTGTTGTTTATGTCATGTTATAAGATGTAACCTCTTAAGATTTCCTTAAATCTCTTTTGTGGTTTGCAGCATTCCTTCCACAGTGATTCATCCTGCTATTGTCAGGCTGGGTTTGCAGTATTCACACGGCATTGTTGCAGGATCCAATGCTCGCTCTGTCGCCCTGCTGCATGCTTTCAAACAGGTACAGTCCCAACATAGACCATTCATTCTTCAAACCCCACTGTTCCCTCTCTCATGGGCAAGGCTAAGGCTGTCACAGTGACCGTTTGACTGCAGTCAGTTACAAAGAAGTCGGCCAGTATTGGAGAGGGTCCATGTTTTTACTTATCAGGAGACATTGTAAAAGTGAATCTGGTCATTAAAATCAGGTAGATACAATCTCAAATTCACACCAAGTTGAGAGCGTGTAATGCTCAGAGAAGCTGCAAAAAAAAAAAAATTCAAGGACTAGATCTCAGACTCTACACGCCTCAGTGAGTTCATGACAGTACAGTTAGAAAAACACTGAACAAGTATGGTTTGTTTGGAAGTGTTGTCATAGGGAAAGCTTATTCTTTCTAAAAAGAATATGGTGGTATAGCTTAGCTTTTCAAAGTTGCATCTGGGCTTGTTTTACAGCCACAGGACCTGGGCACTTTGTAGTCACTGAGTTTACTACGAGCTCCTATGTATATAAAAGTATTGTAAAGTCAATGTGAGGCCATCTGTCTGACACCTAAAAGTCTGGCCTTAATTGGGTCATGCAACAGGACAACGATCGCAAGCACAGCAGCAAATCTACAACAGAATGACTGGAAAAGAAAAGAATGTTGTAATGGCCCAGTCAAAGTCCAGTGTTTCATTTTTCCCTTCAGGTAATAAGGGATTACACTACACCTCAAAATGAAGAGCTATCAAGAGACTTGGTCAACAAGCTAAAACCTTATATCAGGTAAAGGAAGAAAAATACTGATTTTAGTCATTCATCATTATTTCCTACACTACTGACACGTTTTTGGTTTAACACATGAAATCATTCCTTTTGCTTTGTTTTTATTTCAGTTTTCTGAATCAGTGTCGCCCTCTGTCAGCCAGCATGGGTAATGCAATCAAATACATCAAGAAGGAGATCTCTAATATTCCTAGTAACTGTAAAGAAGACGAGGTTAGTGACACTCGTGTATTTGCAATCACATAATCTGTTTAAGTAGTGAGACTTTTATCACACTGTGTGGTTCATTTTAAGTTTCCAATACTTGAGAACTCATGCACTTCCTTTTGTTTTTAGGCAAAGAACAAACTGCTCGACTGTATCGAGTCCTACATTAATGAGAAGATTATTCTCGCTGGTGTAGCTATTGCCAAGTGCGCCATAGAAAAACAAAAGATCAGTGATGGAGATGTGATCCTAGTTTATGGATGGTAAGTCTCTAAAAGCTGTGTGCATGTACTTGGTTTCAGCTGTTAAATCTGTTCTTTATTAGCGAGCATTGCTTAATTGTTTATTCTTAACGCTTTCTCTTCCCTGTTTTGGTTAGATGCAACCTTCCTTCCGCATTTTTGTCCTGACATTAAATGTTCCTCTCTCCTCCCTGACAGCTCGTCACTGGTCAACCACATCCTTTGCAAGGCCTTTGAGAAGAACAGAAAATTCCGTGTTATTGTTGTGGACAGCAGGCCTCGGCTAGAGGGCAAGGAGGCCCTGAGGCGCCTGGTCCAGAAAGGCATCAGCTGCACCTATGTTCTTATCTCTGCTGTCTCTTACATCCTTCCAGAGGTAATCATGGAGCTACACTAGAGTAAACCCCAAAATATTTGGTTCTAAGCACAATGAGTTTCTTTATTCTCTTCTAGGTGTCAAAGGTTTTCCTTGGTGCTCATGCTCTGCTGGCTAATGGTTACGTCATGTCTCGAGTGGGGACATCACAGATAGCTCTGGTGGCCAAAGCTTTTAATGTGCCTGTGCTGGTGTGTTGTGAGACCTACAAGTTCTGCGACAGGGTGCAGACAGACTCCTTTGTATCTAATGAACTCGGTATGGAAAGTGTTCAGTTGCTACATAAATGTCTGCGAGCCTTTCAGCTCAATTTGTCCTTTTGCTCAACTTTATTTCCATACACCAGTTTATCCTCATCTTTGCTTTCCAGATGACCCCGACGACCTCATTGTAACCCGTAAAGGAACGACTCCGCTGGAGGGATGGGAGAACGAGTCCTCTCTCGGCCTTCTTAACCTGGTCTACGACGTGACGCCGCCTGATTTCGTAGATCTAGTCATCACAGAGCTCGGGATGATCCCGTGTACCTCTGTCCCCGTGGTGCTGCGAGTCAAAAACGTGGACCAGTGAACAACTCAGTTTGTGTGCACCAGAGCTTGTACACACACAACAAATTGTGCTTTTAGCATGCAATAAATATATATCTGAAGTGACATATGCTTTTTAAATTGAGTCCATGTGTGTTTTTATGGTAGTATTGGATGAATGGAAATATATTTCCTGGCCTAATGTGACAAGGCTGTTCTGTTTATTAAAAAAAAAGTAGTGCTAGATGTTATAAGACCCACTGTTTATTAGAAACAGAACAATTAATTGTCAATACAATCCCACTGAGCGTCACAACACTAGTTATTAACCATGGCATGCAATTTGAAACAAGACAGAAATTTTTCCTAATTACAGTTGGAGTTGAAGCATCAGATAAATGTTATGGCTCCCATAAAGTTAGGTTTAATGACAAAAGAAAAGTAAGACATTAACCAGGTACTACAGTTTTTGGTAAAGCAGCTAGGAGTTTATGTTCTCACTGCTCATATATCGTCACCAAGTTCAGTTAAAACCAGGAGAAATATTCTGCATGCTGTAGATGCACTCTCTCCTTACAAGAATTATTTATTAGTTGCAATATTTAGTCAGTGCATTAACATTCAGACAACTTATTTAGCCAGAAGCAATGTATTGAACATAGAGCAACTAGAGCTGCCCTTCAACACTGAATTTTCCCAATGGGAGAACACAACATTTTAACAGCTAGAAAATCAGTTAATGTACAATTAAATCCTGTATATGCATAATGTAAACATGATACTCGAAGCATAGAAACAGATATCCTGTTTTAAAATCTTCAGTAGAACCCTGAATCTCACTGGAGAAGAGTATCAAAGGAGGTTACCCTTGAATCTCAAGACATTTAGCACATGTGGCCTATAAACAAAATGTGGCTGTAACAGACAAGTATCTTCCACATTTTGTGTTTTGTCTGAAATTGAAATTAAAGATGTAAATAAAAACATCACACTTCAAAAAGAGGTTTGTTGCAAAAGAAAGGATTTTGTGTCGCTCAACTACATAGAAAAAAAAATAAGGAATTTAACCTATTGGACTATTAAAATAATTTTTAAAGATGTCAAATAAGCTTGCACCCTTAAAACAAACTTAGTCTTTGCTGTCAGTAAAGTGTAAATTCAGCACGTCTGCCCAGACAGGTTTTAGGACTGAAGACAGTATTTGTGTAAGTGCACATAGTTTCTGAAGGATTTTGTAAAACACAGTGTTTTCCCTTCTATCACATGGTGTCAGTCAAATACATTTACAAATATAATTGATGTGCTAATAGTGGTCATTTTTGACAAAAATATTTGAAATGCGGAGCAAATCTTTTCTTTAAAATTGCACTGAAACATCTTTGAGGTCAAACGTGTAAATTTCCTTGAAACAAAAAATACAACAGACCTCAAAAAGGTGTAAAATGAATAAAAACACATTTAAAAGAAGCCCTGTAAAAGTCCCCTCAGACTTTGTCAGCATTTTCCCCTATCAGTATCTTCCCTTTAAGAACAGTCAGTTTGAGATTAAAACCAGCTGACTAAGGTTCAGCTTTAGAGTGATTTGGCTTTACGTCTCTGGGTGGCCCACAGAAGAACCGAGATCACAACCGTAGAAGCTGCAAGAGGCCCAAAGACTTGCAGAGCTGGGAACTCCCCCTATGGACAGTTTTAACAAATGCACAACTTTAAATAATCGAAAAGCTTAGCATCAAAAGGTGATTTGCATAAAGCTGCTTGCAGAACCAACCTCTCGAAGACACTTGTATCCACGGAAGTTTTCAGCGCAGCTGCACTCAAAGAAGCCTGGGCCGAAGGGGCCACAGAGGGAGTTCTCTGGACAGTTCATTGCTGTGGATTACCAACAAGTATGAATAGATGTCACGTGTAACATATTTAACTGTAGTTTTAGATGGCATGTGTCACAGCAAAAGTTAGGAACTTACACAGTTGTCCAGTCTCGTTGCATATATTCCTTTGGCCTTCACAATGGCGATTTCCCTCTTTGATTTTAACCTTTTCCCAAGATGTGTTGCTTCCCGGACAATCTATATTTTGTGGTAAAATCCTACAGAGAAATTAAGTTAGAAAAAAATAATCTCAATCTAACACTGAGGAGAATCTGTCATAATTTGGGTAAAATACTTACATGTAGTTTAACTTATTAAATCCTTGAAAAGCTGTATCACTGATGTTGACAAGGGGATTGAACGAGAGGTCTCTGTAATATAAACATTTATAGGATGCATTTAAAAGAGCGACCACATAGATAAAAACACTAGCACTTTCTAGTACAACTATCAGTCATCCAGTCACACTGCACTTGTATCTATGCCTAAAACACTTTGTTTAACTTTGATACATCTTGCCCAAGGATACTTCAATATGTGAACCATTTGGTAGAGAAACTGCTCAACCACAGCCGCCCTGTGTCTTCCTTATTTGCTTCAGTTATATTTATTTTTTGTGAAGTTAAATCATTTTAGTGCTTGCCAGAAGGGGAGATAAAAGTTGTTATGCATGGCCAGAAATAGAAACTTTCCTAAACTCCTGCTGCTCAAGAATGCTTTTATGAACATGAAGATCATTCTGAGGAATCGCCTGCACATGTGTCATTTGTCTTTCTCGGTACACCAATACAGGCTTTTACTACAATTTTTCATATGAAATGTAAACTGTGGAGTAGCGATAAGAGCAGTTATTTCCTTTTGAATTAAAAATAACCTTACAATCAAAGAAAAAGCATGTGTAAGCAGGAGCTTCTGTTGTTTTGCGTGCAGACGAGAGGATTATTTGTGCAAAAAAAGATGTGAAACTGTATTTACTGTTCTTACATCATGAAAGCTGTTGATGCTCCCTGAAGATCCTGCACACAAGTTAGTGAACAGTTGGACAGATCCAACCTGACAAACAAAAAACACAAATAAAGTTCAGATAATGAAGAACTTCCTCTTTCAGCTGCACTCTTTAGGGGTCACTACCAAATTTGATCATCTGCCTCCATCTCACCCTATCCCTAGCATCCTTCTCTACCAACTGTGCATGTGCTTCTTCATTATATCCATGAATCATTTCTGTGGTCTTCCTCTTTTTATTCTGCCTGCCAGATCCACATTCAACACCCTTTGTCCAATATATCCCACTATCCAAACCATCTCAGCTTTGCCTCTCTAACTGTGTCTCCAAAAAACCCAAATTGAGCTGTACTTCCTAATGAAAATGCTAGCACTACCAATTCTGCCACCTCCAGCTCAGCCTCCTGTCTGTTAGTGAGATTATGAAGACGAAACCTTTCCCACAAGTTAATACACAGTCAGCATTGGAAGTCACTAGAAGGAAAAAGACATTTACATTTTCTTTTTTTTTTAACAGTTATTCACAAAATAGCTTAACAAATCTTAGCTTGGGTGTAAATTCTGTTTCCGACGGACCCTGAAAGCAGCAAATCCTACCCGATGATGTGTTCAGGGTCGTTTGTGGTGTCATTTCTCAAACAGCAACGCCCGTCTATCCGTCCAGCGGATAAGAAGCAAAAGTGACCGACCTCGGAGCTGTTTAGGATGGTCCCGCCACACAGGTTACATACCTGTGGTTACACGTCATAACAAAGAGAGGGGGGGGGGGGGGGGACACCTGTAAACAACAATCTTGCTGGCCATTTCCTTTCTGGCACATACAGCTACACCAGAACCTGTTGTATTATTAGTAATATATATGCGCCACAGAGTTGTTGAAGTAAAGACTACAGTTATTGCATTTAGAAAGCCCAGCCTTACCTGCAGCTCGGTCAGCTGATAACTTGCTTGGAAAAATAAATTAAGGATCAAAACAAGCGCCACAAATCTCATACAGCTACATAAAGCTTTCATTTTTAGCAACTGGAGTCACATGATCAGGCCGCAGCAGGGCACGTGACAGGAAGCGGGTCCAGCATTTTATGACGTTTGCAGGATTTTATGGGATTTTAACTAACATTACCTGCTTCTGTACGCTCTCTGTTACACACAATCACAAACAATAGTATAAAATTATGCCGTAAGCATTTCTAGCTGTAGAAAAAAGGTCAAATAAGAAATATTACAAAATACAAAATATTTTTAATATTCAAAACATTTGAAGTAGTTTTTCACGTCTTCGAATATTTTTTTTAAATATAACGTTTAACTGTGTGTGTTGTAAAACTAGCGGAAAAAAACATTTTTGACTAATGAATTTTGACTGCGCGTTCACTGTCAGTTCGGATTGGACCAACTAACGGATTGGATCAAATAACGTAAAACTAATTCTAATACAAAAAATACCCTTTGTGTTATGTTTACAAAATATTGTGCCATAAAGTAAAATAACTGTATGTCTTGGGGGTGAATTTGTGTTATTTTAATTGCATAAACTGCAGTATACACCCGTGTGCCGACGATAAGATGGTTTGACCCAAAACCTTGATCTGCCAATACGTACGCTGAACACAGAGTGGCCGGACGGTGGGGTAGCCTCTGGTTTCTTACGCGATATTTGCCACATTTGCTCTATCTATATACCTTGTCGCTGTTTAAACTTTTTTCCGCAAAGGTAGGACGTCGGGAAAGCAGGAAACGTTCAAGTAAAACTGTCCGCTCATATATTTCGAAAGGTTTACCATACGGGCTGTGCGGCGCTCTTGGGCTTGCAAGAACCAACTGCACCTTTTATCCAGCAACTTCATCTGGTTACGCTAATGAACTGAATTCACTGCACAGCTTGAAACTGAGTTTTGGGTTTTTTTGTTTTTTAACAAATAGGTGATTTTAAAGGTTTTCTTACAACTTGCCTAAAGTGAGTCAATAGGATATTGTAATGCTAACAGTGAAGGTGTAATTACACTTGCAACATGGCTGCTACTCGAACGGCAGAGGGAAAAGTTTAACACTGACGTGGGAGAAGTTTAACGTCAGTGCGACTTGGTACGCGAGTTGTTGTCCACATAATAAAGTCGTAAGCAGTCGCCCCGTAGTCCGGCAACAGTATCCCCCCGGACTCTCAAACCAGTGGCTGAACCGAGAGAGAGACGCCTCCTCCTCCTCTTCGTCCTCCTCCTCCTCCGTAGTCACCGACGTTAGTCACTGCAGTGGACTTTGTGGGGAAACTGTGGTGTCTTCCTCTCCATCGCAGACTGTGGTGGCGTTAAAGGACTTATCATCTGGGAGCTGCTTGTGTTTCGAGCTAAGATGCATTTTTCCATACCCGACACAGAGGTTCGTTCGGGAGAAAACGGTTCGACCTACGTGGTAAGCACGACGTTGTGTCTTTCTTTTTTGTTGTTGTTGTTGTACCCGCTTTAACCACAGACTGTGTTAATGCTTGTTTCAGCTGCCCACATGTCGAGCTAATGTCAGTGCGGCACGGGCTCCAGTGTTTACTGTGCACAAATTATTGGGAAGGCGGAACTGCTGGGTTATAAATCAGCTATAAACATTACTGTGTAATCATGCCATTTATGCTTTGCATAGGTGATTAAAAACTTGATTTGTTGTATTAAAATTTGAGCAAATTGGGCAAAAAATATTTTAGCATGATTCTTTGAGACATCAACAGAAAAGTAATGTGGCTTTTATCGTGTTCAACACAGTTTCTGCCATTTTACCTTCATCTGGCGGAGAAAATTAGTTCTACAGTATAAACATATAGCATCATTATGCCATGTCTGAAGTTTAACACACTGTGATTTACCCTCAAAGCTTTATGCACAAACTTGCATGTGTCCCAGTCTCTTTATAGGCTCAAATCAGCCACAACAAAGTCTCTTTTGTTTTAAAGGTTTGAGCCAGCACCTAAATTCTTAGTGAGATTTGAGGTTTGCTTACCATGATGTTGCCATCTCCCGTGTTATTTAGAAAAAGAGAATACAGCCAGCATTGCTTTAACTTCATCCCTTAACTAGCAGTTATATATATCAGTCTAAACTATGGTAGTCTTCAAAGCACATTGGGAGCTGCAGCATAATCTTTATGTTTATTTTCTTCTTTCTGTTTCTTATTGTGTTTAATGTTGTTTGAAACATGAATTACCATTGTGCTTTGCTGTGTTCTGAAGTGAAGGTTGATCAAGGACAGCCGTAATAGCACCATTTTCTTTGCTATTTATGAAAAACCCAGTGACTGACAGTCAGGATACATTGTATTAATGTTTGCCAGATGTAGTGTTTATTTCTCAAAGTTTGCGTCAACTCAAAAGATTTCTTCCTTGTGTTGCTTGATTATTTGGACAGAGACGATAAATATGATCTATTGGTGATTGCAAGTTGCCAGAAAACTGCTTGGGTTCAAGTTGAGATGGATAATGATTTTAAAGATGTCATTATGAATTGTGCTTCCATTCCTCATCCATTTTCTTATTTGTTCCTAGCAGTAGGCCTTTGCAGGTTTATGGCATAAGTACAACAGTTTCATTACTTCTGAACACAGAGTAGAAAAAAGGTTTGCATCTGACTCAGATGTGCAAGAGCTCCACTGCCAGGAGTGGGACGTCATTGTTTAGCAATGTGCGACTGTCAGAAAACCTTGACAGCATCGATGAATGGAACTGGAAAGCTCAGAGCTCTGATGGATCAGATCATTTGGAACCTGTTCTCGGTTCCCAAGTTTGCTTCTCCTCATGTGTTGATGTCGTGCAACAAATAATTAATAATTCAGGATTTTTATAGAAAACAGTGTCTATAGTATTTATTAAAAGTGTTTTTGTGTGTCAGGTCCCTTTGTCCTGTGTGTGTGTGTGTGTGTGTGTGTACTTAAAAACACAAACACTGCATCATCTGATTTTAATGTAACATTACTCTGGCTGCTCTCAGTGTCATACACCTGTAAATGAGTATTTTCCATTTTGACTGTGTATTTGGAAGAAAGTCTTGGAGTAGGTATAATAATATTTGAATTGGCACAGAATTAGGAAATAAACATAAAAAGCTTTCCAAGAGAAGTAGTGGACATGTCGAATAATTCAGAATTATTTCCCTCTTTGCAGTGTTCTCCACGCGTTCCTCACTGATGTCGTTCTCTGACGTATCTCTACTTAACCAAGCACATTTTTAGCCTGTACTCCAGTGGGAAAAGCAAAGGCCTTTCACCTCTCAGCTGGGAGTCCTGTGACTGTCACTGTGACCTTCCCATAACCAGCTGAAAGGAAGGGACTTTGCTTGATTGTAACACTGAGAGATGGGTTGTGTACCTTGGAACCAGTAAGCCGCAGAATTTGCCGCGTTTGCAAAGGGCTTTCTTAGAATTAAAAAGGCCTCTTTTTTATGGCAGTGTTCCTGGGTTGTTGTTTTTTTCCGCTATTACACTTCTGCCTTTATTTCAACCTAATTTTTTTTAGTGTTTGTGGATATGAGAACAAGAGACTTTGGTGTTACATTAAGTGACGATAACTCATTTACTCAGGATGAGGAACAGGTTTAGACTTAGCTCTAAACTAGTTCATTATTCATTATTCAAAGTCTGTATTACTTTGGTTTTTGTTTTGTTTTTTGAAACCATGAAAGCTGTGCTCAACAGTGTAGCTGTGTCAGTTGGCTCCATGTACTGAGCCAGATGTATAAACTTAGAGACACAGAGAGGTTCCCTAAAATGTGCTAACAGTAGCAGGTATCTTGGAAATCCTCTCACAGATACTGGTTCACAAGATTAGATCACATATGGTTTTAGGGGTTAAAGTGGGCAGTGATGAAAAAAGTAAAAACACTTGACAGTTTTGTTTCTAATAAGGGCGTCTCATATTAAATCTGGTCTATCTCAGGACTGAACATTCAGTGTTTTGATCTGATTACAGCAATGGGATCAGACAGCATCTCACTCCTTTATTAAGAAACTTTATTATGACACAAATTTTAGATTAGCAGCTGGATTATGAAATCAAAAGCTTTTAAACATGATGAGGAACTAGGATCAAAATGTAACACTATTTAATACATTTGTAAGAGTTTGGGGTGCAGAAACAAAGATGAGTGTGGGAATATGGAGGAAAACATATACAGCCTCTTGAACTGTCCCCAAGTTGAACTGCTTGTAGCCACCAAAAAAAAACTCGGGTATTTTTTTTTTTTTGTTGTTGTTGCACTTTTGCATTTTTAGAGCCAAGACATTCTGCATACTCATTCTTCCTTCCTGTCAGGATCCTGCCTACACAGACATATTTTTTTTTTGTCCAAGCCTTCCTCTTTTGCAAGAACAACTTTTGGCGTGATATTCTTGTTTTTCCCTTTGATTGTTTGTGCAGTTCAGCAAGAGCATGTACATGTGCAGTCAGAAACTGTAAAATTCCTTTTGTGTGGACAGATGACCCGCCATGTTGACTGCAAGAATTAATTGAGATAGAAAGGGAAGAGGATTAAAGCACTACAGCAGTTTATGTCTTGATATCCAAATATGAAGTCTTCTCAGTGAGCTTGTTGTTCCCTTATCACTGTGCACAGCCTGCTGGAAGCTGATTGGGTTTTTTTGGGGGGGGGTTTAGCATATGAAGGAGGAAATAATAATTCTCAAATTCTTAAGAATAATTCTTCACACAATACTAATAGGATTATTCCATGTAGGTTGTTCTGTAATTGATGCATTACATTTTTATGTATATTTGGTTTACTATCGTACTTAATGACATGAAAAATTTCTTCCTTGCTTTCTGTGGCTGGCTCTCAACATGAAGGCAAGCAGATTTTTGGTCTGCTAGCTCCAAGTGGTTGTTTTGTGGAGGAGTTTTCAGTGACAGCTCCTGTCAAAACAAGCAAAGTGTCTCCAGAGAAGGAGTTAAAGATTCCACATGAAATACTTTCTCTCTATATTAAATGTCTGGATGAGGCAAACGAAGCGGTTTGGATTGAAAACTGTGCAGCAGGTTCTGTTTTCCTCTTTGGATGGAAGTCGCTGGAATATGATTGAATCCAGTTCACACTTCATTTGTTTGGTCTAAGAAAACAAAAGCCGAGGAAGCACACTGCAGTGGGATAATCAGATGAAATCAGTAGTGAAACTTGATGCTAAAGGTACAGGGTGGTAAATGCTGATTCTTTCAGCGGTTGTGGTTTTATTTCCTCCATGCAAACACAATGCCTCTGAAGTCACCAAATCACTGTTGGGTGTGCATTTAAAGAAACAAATTCAGCACTCGCTTTATGCTTTTTTTACATAGTCTTTGTCCTTATGTCTGTCCCCACAGGCCTACAACATCCATGTCAATGGTGTGCTGCACTGTCGGGTACGCTATAGCCAACTTCTTGGCCTCCATGAACAGGTAAGGTTTCAGCCATGTTAATATACCAACCACACTGTCAGTGTGCTTCAAAGCACGTTTTTATGTGTGGTGCTCTGACATAAATGCCATCACATCCACCCATGGTGACCTTTTACTCGTATTTGTGTCATACGGTCGATACGCCAGCCTCCCGTCACTTTAAATCATGACTACGATGCCTTGAAGTCTTTGGCTTCCGCTTTTCCAAGAGTTCCAGCTATTGGCTGTAAATAGACAGTATTATGGGGGAGGTGGGTGGGGGTGTGTGACATGGAAAGAATGTTCTTGGCCTTTCTTACACTTTACCTGCTGGGAAAAGGAATTTAATCTGAAAAAGAAATGTGGTGGGAAAGTGTTGAGTTGTCTGTTCTTGAGAGTTGTTTGGTCTCTGCCTCAGCTGAGCTTTACACACAGCCAGACTGATATTTCAGAGCTGTTAATAGGCAATTAGTGTATTCAGTGTTTCACATGTGTTTTTCTTTCTTGTAAAGATGTGTTTTTAAGTGCTTTGTGCACTAAAATGTATACAACAGCATAAAACATGGCCCTAAAGGAGTGCCCAATGCCCCTTTTGCTTATACACATTACAAACTAAGAGAGCTAGGGCCAAACTTTACAATCTCCATCCTCAACTCTGTGTTATCATCCTGACAGTTGCTGTTGCCTGGCAACAGGGAGTGGGAAAGACACACTCAAATCTTTAAGCATCAACCCCAAAGGGCTTCCTGTGGCATACTCATGACCCCAAAACACTCCACACTTGATTGTGGTGCACACACTCGTCTCAGTTATTGCTCAGAAAATTAGATTTTTTTTAAGTGCTTCTCATGTGTTTTCTCCTGTAATGATTTGCAACACGGCAGAATCTGTGCTAGATTCAAATCCTGTTTAAAGCAAACAGTAAAAAACAGGACAAGCTCTGCCAAAAATGCTCCGCATGAGCTCACATGTATTTCAGATGTGACAGACTTTTATGAATCTGCAACCTGTGCTCGGTGTGTGTGGCTGTGAAAGCTTATTTGTATGTGTAACCAGTTGCTGCCTCTGGCATACTTAAAATACCACAGGGAAATATGCAGAGGTGAAAATCGCCTCTTTTCCTCTAGCACTCGCTGTGGTCTGCCTTCATCATAGCATACCTGCAGCAATATGCAGGTTAAAAATTAAACCACATAAACGTGTTTGATTTTTAGATCAGACACCAAATGGTGTAAGACTTCAATCGTTCAAGCTACCAGTGCTCAGATGATAGAAAATGGAAAGAAATGAGTCAAGAAGCTGGAAGACAAAGTAAACTTGGAATGACTAGACATTCAGCGTTCCAGATGTGTTCGTGTGTGAGTGTGTCTGTGTCTGTGTTTGTTATGCACGGAAACTCCAGCAGCTAGCCGTTGAAACAGTGCTTAAAATAAACCTGTGATTCATCTCAAACAACCTCAATGTACCTCTTAGAAAAATTAATCCACAGATCTTTAATTCAGAAGACTGCTGTTCTATAGCAAAGTTATCATTTTTAATAGTTCAAACTTAAATCTCTTTTCAGTAATTATGGCTTTGTTAAAATAAGAATGTAGCTAGCAGGCTGCTTGAACAAACTCTGTTTTCTCTTAAAACCAGAGAAATACTGGTTTGCGAGGGTTTGTTTTTTCCAAGAGTGCCGACTCTTTGTTCCCTCCGAGCTTCACAACTTGTGGTTTGCATCAACAGATAAAGAAAGAATATGGAAGCAATGTGGTGCCTGCCTTCCCCCCAAAGAAGATCTTCACACTGACCCCTGCTGAGGTCGAACAGAGGAGAGAACAGCTGGAGAAATACATGCAAGCTAGTAAGTTATTCATGCAGAATAAACTTTTCACAGATGGCTTGTATTGTATTTCACTTCATTCAGATGCAGAGTGGTTGTTTAAACCAGTGTTTAAATTAGATAGTGTTTTTTAAGTTGCACACATTCCCCTCTTTAGTAGTGTGTGTGTATAACGAGTCTGTGTTTTTAAAACAGAATATTTGCAGGACAAACACGGTTTCCTTGAGAGCTTTCCCCACAGCAATCACAAGAACAAGTTTGCTTGGTGTCTGCAGGGAGTCCAAACATGCACTGTTCTCTTCATGCCACATAAGTGTGAAAGAACTGTTAATCTGGGCATAGTGTCTGAGCAGGGACACTGCTTCAGTTGGGAGTGAAATGTTGACACACCTTATGAAGAAAAATATCGAGACCCAGAATCTCAAAGCTGAAAGTGTCAGTAATTTAAATAATTTTTTATTGATTTGAATTTTTTAGTAAAGAGATTTTTGTTTTTTTTGGTTGGTTTTTTGGAGGAAAAATACCCGGCTTTTGTACCATGAAGAATAATTAAAATCTTTGGCATGGTAAAACCAAGTGGAACACCTCGTGACAGTTTTAAAAGCTTATTTAGCATCAGGTCAGTAAACCCATTCAGAGTATTTCAATTCGAGAGGGTTTCGGCATATTACACGTTGTGCAAACAGGTCAAAGGTGAACTATCCAAGTACACACATACACAAATAAGTGCAACTGGCAGCAACATGGAGGGTTGGTTTTAATCCTTTCAAGCACTGGAAGTTACAGCAGAACAAGGGATCATTGTTTGAGTGCATATTTGCTCATAGTCTGGGAGCATACGCATTCAGGGTGTTCTTGGCTACAAGTTCACTAGGTTACATCATGGTTTTTGACATAGTTATGGAAAATAAACTGACGCAAACACAATATGCACTGATGCAGATGGCTTCAAAATTTCCCTTTTTGTCAAGTGGAGTTTGTGAAGTTAGTATACAGGATGACACACACATGCTCACACTAAGTCATATTGTATGTTATGTTAAATGCTCTGCTTTGCCACTGAAAACTGTGTCAGGAATAAATGAGAAGCCAAAGCAAAGGAGAGTTGCTCATTCAGCCTTTTATTTACTAAGTATGGTGTGTTGGAGCTGGTTAGTGGCAGTTAAGGTCGTTGATCCTTTGCCAGAGGTCAGCCCTTCTGTCATAAAGTTTTTATGCGCTAAGCTAAATTGCCTTTACAAATAACTTGGAAGGTATGACCTATTTCACAATAGCAAGCTCAAAAAGCAGAAAACTAAGAAATGGGAAGTGGCTCCACCTAAAAACATTGATGTTTATGAGTAACCCCCAAAATTGCATACCAACACCAGTTAGGCATTCATGTAGTTGTGTTACTTTCAATTATTGCTTTACTGTCCTTTGTTTTGTTTTGTTTTTTTCAGTCCGTCAGGATCCCTTGCTTGGAGCCAGCGAGTTGTTCAACAGTTTCTTAAGGAAGGCCCAACAGGTTGGTGGTTATTTTATATCTAACCTGCATCAAGCTGTTGTCGGTCAATAGGTCTGAAAGGAGCAATGCACCTTATACTAAAATGCTGAGGCAGTTATTTCTGCTTCACTAGTAATTACTTTGACATTGCGGTGAAATTAGGTAGTGCTGTTCTTGCTGTTTATCTATCGCAGCAGCACACATACACTTTCTTGGATTGTGTCATCTGTACTTGTAAGCTTCTGGTTAGATGTGTCAGATCAAGACTGGCCTGCATGCTGAAACATGGAAAATGATAACATGAATCATGTAACAAGTCTTTTGTTAAACACAGCAACTTAGTTACTGTGTGTGTGTGTGTGTGTGTGTGTCTGTGTGAGAGACATCCAGCTCAAAACAAGCTTTTTCCATACCAAAAAAATCTAAGCAGGTTTTCAGTTTAACCTGATTCTATGTCATTTCAAATGGATGGTGTATTCATAACTTATTCATAGCAGGTTGCATCATTTAGTCTGTGACTTGCATTACCTGAGGCTGCAAATCCATTCAGATTCATCCATCTGCAGCCACATCGCACCCATTCTCCTGTTTTGTTTTTTTCTTCCGCCCTCTTCTCCTCTCAGATTAGCACATTAGAGTCAGTGTTTATGTCACTTCTCTCACGTACTGTGAGGAAAGCAGGTCTGGAATAGGAGATGACTTGCCTCCCAGTGTAGGCTTTTCATCTGTGCCTTCTGTGCTCTCAGAGACCCCCTGCTGTGGGAAAAGGGAAGATGATAGATGATTTAGCCAGGAAGACGAGAGAGAGAAGAAGCTGGAGTCATCCAGTTCAACATTGCACCCTTAATATAAACGATGAGATTATTTAATCATCTTATCATACGTTTTTCTTTTCTTTTTTTTAATGCAGACTTGGTTTAATTAGTGTTAGAGGCCTTTTCTTACATAATGATATTGCTTTTACCTTTTTAAGTAAGCATTTTTGTTGAATGGTGCTTTTTTTTTTTTTATTGTTTTGTAATGTGTAGTCAAATCGTGGCTTTTTTTTTTACAAGTTTGTTATCCAAAACAAAAGACTGTATGTAGCACTATATCCAATAAACATTTCCCTGCTTTTGAATATCTTTATGGGGTTTTTCCTTTTGACTGTCGCTTGGACAAAACAAGGCAACCCTTTACTAAAGTTATGGTAAATATTTTCATATTTTCCAAACAGTATGTAGATAACAATCAATTACAAAGAAAATGAATGTGATCAGTATTGTCCAGTCCCCCAAAAAGTTAGTGAATAATTAAAGGTGATTTTAATAATTAAAAATATTTAATTACTCGTTATTGTGGACTGTTCATTGCACAGGTCCTATTCTTATATGCACTAAATAATTCCCATATGTGAGCCATTGCCTTTGTTCCTTCTCCATTTGAGTTAAACCATAACATACTTTGAACATCTTTCAAGCTTTTATGTCAAAATTGACAGTAAAGATAAAAGTGATCAGACTGAATGGATTCAATTTTGTTTGAAGTGCATTATAAATTTGTGTTTGAGAAAATGTTACAGTGGAGGGTCATCCATTGTCGGAAAGGGTTTGGGGGGGAGGGGGTGGTTCCCCCTCTAACCAGACAGAGTTTTTCCGTCTGTGTGGCTTGGTGTGATTTTTGTTGTTGACTGATGGGAATGAAAACATGTAGCTCACCCAGAAAGTTGAATTCAATCCTTTTGTTTCCACAGGAGACCCAGCAGATCCCCACAGAAGAGGTTGCAATAGATATCTGCCTCTGTAATGGCCAGAAGGTCACAGTCAACATTTTCACATCATATAAGACGGAAGATGTGCTTGATGTAAGTGCTGCATGTTTAAAGTGAGAGTAAACATGTTTTTACTGTTTTGCACAGTACGGTGCTTTTTAAGTGCCATGTTTGTTGAAATCTTGCTTAGACAGAAAAATATTTACATGAAAAAACTATAAGTGAATACTGCTGTCAGCTCCATATCTTGATATAGTTAAAAGAAACTAAAGTCTTAAACTTTTATCTGTTTGGTTTCAACTTTTTTTTTTATTAGTTCTGTGTGTTTGGTTGGAGAGCACATGGACAAAATTCAGCCCTGAGGGCTGGAATTGGATGAACTAGATAAGTCTGCGCTGCTATTTCACTCAATTCCAATGCAGTGTGTTTGATCAGTGACCCATGCAGTAGCGTATATACCAGGACACTACCAGAATGTAGCGTATTTTAAATATTTATGTAGGCATCTAAGCAAGTTATAAATATTTTCATTGTAACCTGTGGCCATGTTTCAGTTCAGTTATTTAAAGTGTGGCCCATTGCTTATTTCATTTAAATCGGTATGGTCATCTCTGACCTAGAGGCATTTGAGCTCTTCATAACAGATCTGATAAACACCAGGGATTTGCCTCAGGCAAGCAATATTGCTTTACAATCTCCTGTGAGCTCTGAGGCACTACATACCATAAGTCAAATTAAGCCATGTTTATTTGTATAGCACCTCCTCAGTACAGCAATATTTCACGAAGCACTTTATGAAGTCTGGCCTACTTCAATCAAAACTAAGGAAAACTCGGAACACAACCAAGACAGGTGGAAAGAAAACAAATCTAAGCACACGCTAAAGACACTTGATGGCATGATGAAAATACCCATCAGGCCTATTTAAGCTTTCAGGCCATAATCCCAAAAGAGCAATTACAATGTGCCAGTGAAACAAATATACAGTATTATTATCAAACAGCTTTATTATATGTGACTTGTTTTGTTGTTGTTGTTTTATTATTTTTTTAATAATCTGTGCAAGACATGGTGATGTCCAAACCATTCAGTATATGCACTTCACCTGTACTCTTTATTCACCATAAACACACACTAAAGTACACACTCTAACTCATCCCAGTAAACATGGTGATGCCTCAGTGGCGTGCACTTTGTCGATCTTGGCTGTAAATCAAACTTGTTTGAGTCTCTTATGAAAGTTTAACCACAGTTAACCTCTGATCAGAACAGCAGCTGTCAGAGCACACAGATGGTGTATATTTTAGTCAGGGTTTCTGCCTCAATGTAGTATTGCTTAATTATTTTACTAACTAAAATGCTAGATTTTTTGTTTGTTTGTTTGTTTGTTTGTTTGTTTTGTCTAGGCAGTTCAAAAACTCTACCAGTGGTTTGCATGTGGCTTTGTTTACCGTTAAATTATGAGAATTACAACTTCAAAACCAGAAATGTGTAAAATGTAAATAAAAAAAAAATCTCATAAACCCACATTTTAGTCACACAAGAGCACAGAAAACAAATCTGATTTTTAAACTGGGGCATATTGTTTCATTTGAATTGCCCATCTGCTAAGAACCACATCTACAAATTGCAGAACAATGTTAGAATAATGTTCCTTGCTTTGTGAAAACTTTGAATATCTCATCATCTACAGTATATAATATCAAAAGATTTTAAGAATCTGGAGAAATTTCTTTGCTGTCTCTGGGCCAAAGCTCGATTAAAATAGACTGAATCTAAGTGGTAAACTGTTCTGTGGTCAGACGGAAAAAAAAAAAGTAAAGTTCTTTTTTTGGAAAACACAGATGTTCTGGGTTAAAGATGAGACACCGTCTGGCTTGTTATCAAGGGTTAGTTGAAAAGCATTCATCTTTGATGGCGTGGAGGTGAATCAGTGCCTTTGGAATTGGCAGCTCTTAAATTGGGAAAAGCACCATTAATGCTGAAAGGTATAAACGGGTTATAGAACAACATATGCTCCCATCCAGATGTCCTTTTCAAGGAAGCTCTTGTATTTCAGTAAATATGTCAGCAATACTAAACTGCTTTGTGGAGTTCAGCAAAAATTCCACCACACCTGATGCCAAAAACATTAAAGGTCAAACTGTGGAATGTGAGCAGTTTTATCTATTTTATAGATCTTTTAGTCAGTTTAATCTTCTTTCCTTGGTGTCCTGATACGGTAACCTGTCTTTGAAGAACAGGAACAAACTGATGCAGTCAAACTAGTCAGAGAAGCTGATTGGCAAATTGCAGTTTAACCTAGTTAAACTATTTATATCAAACAGTTGCAGAAGATGACCATTAAGCAATCAGCCAAACAATGACTCCCACCCTTAGTAATTTCAGGTTTGCAGTCTCTAAGCATTACAGAAATGGCTTTGTCCCAGCTGCTATTAATCATCCGAATAAGCTATAGCAAATTGTCAACATAAGTATACTATTTATTTATTTTTAATGGAAGTCTATTTTTTTTTTTCTATTGTTTTTATCTCTTTGGTTTTTTTAGTGTAGTATTTTTAATCTGCTCTTTTTTTAACCTTCTGAAAAATAAAGCTCTGATGAAACGATTGATTGAATGTTGCTGAAATTAAATGTTATTGTTTCTGCAGGCTGTTGCGACAAAGCTTGACCTCCCAGATGACCTTGTTGGTTACTTCAGTCTTTTCCTGGTTCGTGAAGGTGTGGATGGAAGTTTATCATGTAAGTTCAAAATCATAAAAACAGAGCCATAAAAGCAACTTGAACTTGTGCAGCATCCTCCTGTTTCTGTTATTGCTGGAAAGTTTTCTTTTGCGTGCTACATAAGCTGCAGAAATGTTCCCTGATAAGAATTGTAAAGTAAAGTAAATTGTAGCAAAAATCCATTTGAGCTGAAAGTGTAGTTTGCCAGCAAATGTTTTAAGGATTATCTCTCCAGCTAACAAGAGCCATAAAAAAAGAGCCATCATTTATTACTGCTGATTATTTATGTTCTAGCTGGAATTCATTTCTCAGTAACCAAAAGAGACGATTCTCAGAAGACACAAATCACACAGAAATAAATGAAAGTAGGATTTTGGTGTAAACACTTGAACTTTCATTAAGAATTGCTAGAGAGTAGATTCCTGTGGAACCGCAGGGAACTTTATTCTGGCAACAAGAATACGGCTGAGTGTGTTTGTCTCTCTGTTCTGAGAAATACTTCAGTTTAGTTGAGGAAAAAAGAAAAGCTGTGTATCGCCTCTAGAGGGTTTATCTTGAATCCAAATTCTGCTGTATTTCTGTCTCTAACTAGAATGTATAATAAATTTTTTGGGGGCTGTTCTGACTCCCAGTGAGAGTCAGCTATTTGTTGGCTGGTGCATGCAAAACATTTTGTAGTGCTGGAGTGTGAGTGCGCACAACATCCTTTTTGCAGTGTTCTTGGCTGAAATGCATGTTGTGGTTTACCAACAGTTCCAGAGTGGTACCACATTTACAGGCGTCTGATTAGTAAAGTTATTGTTTTTCCAGACTGCAAGAGGAGTGTTGACTTCCAGCATATTATAAATGTGTTTTTTTTTTTTAAAAGTACGCTGTAAATGGAAATACACAATGATACTGTTTCAAGCCAGGGCAAAATCATTTTTTTGCCCATATACATTTTGTGAAGACTCTGTAGCAGTTAGCATGTGGTTTGTCCATTGTCTTTTTGTTGTCAATGTTACTTACAGGACCGCCTCAAAAGACCAAATGGCCACATCTCATGTGGCTCAGTTTCACTTGACGCACATCATTGCAAAGTATTAGCATTCACATTCATGTATACCCCAGTGACAGAGGAAGAGAGCCCTTTTAGGTCAAACCTCTCCACAGTCTGAGATTCTCATGGTTTCCACCTGTCACATGCTCGCCTCAGAGAGCATCGATACCAGGCTGGAAGTGAACCCAGATGAACTCAGAGGGGTCTGTATATTTTACAGACGTGTTGTTCATCCTGCCATTTAAATCTGAGGCTGAGTGATATGAAAAAGAAGAGGCATGTGCTAAATATGGCTAACAACGCAGCAGGTCATTGCTCAAGCAGAACTGATGGTGGGATGATTGACATAACAGGATAATGAGAAAAATTCAGGCAGTAATTTCCCTGAGGTCGGAGTGTTAGTCAGGATATAATGTAAAATATTACGGACATGTTGAGAAGAGCCAGGATGTGGTTTGAATTAGTGCTGCTCTCATTTGCTTTTTGTGGCATTTTTAGCTTTCCAGAGATGATTTATTTTGCTTAAAAATGTCCCATTACATGTTAAGTATTGAGTTTGTTTCTCTTTATGCCAGATAATTTTCAACATCAAAGTAACCACTCTGTGTTTCTGTTTTCAGTACACAGCCCCTCTGCCCATAAAAAAGACAGAATACACTTTTATAAACCTAATGGTAAACTAAAGGGCTCTTTAGTCATCTCATTTGTGTGTATTTGTGTGTGTGCACTGAGCACATTTATTGATGGGTGAAAACAAAGTAGCAGCAGCAACGACCTTCAGTCTGCTTCACTCTCCTTAGGGAACTGACTGCAATAAAATAGCTGCAGATTCTGGGTGCATGTACACAAGAGCCCTTTTAAAAAAGTATTGTCACACACACATTTTACCACAAGTTGTATCCTGCTGGGGCCTGCACAGATGGTGTCTTCCCCGTTGTAGACATTGTTATCCATGTCTTTGGTACCTGAGCTACATTTATGATAAATTCTGCTTTTTTTTTCCTCTTTCAGTTGTGCGGAAGTTGCAAGAATTTGAGCTGCCCTATGTATCCATTACCAGCTCGCGGAGCTCAGAATTTCACATAGTCTTACGGAAAAGGTATGTACCTCCTCTTGTTCACATTATGAGTATGAATCTGATCACGTCTTGTTTTCTTTATCTGTGGTAAAGCTCTTGGTGTAGACATGTTAAAAGAGAAGGTTAAAGATGGGCTGCTAGAAAGGTTACCTTTTTTGTTGTCAGGGAGAATGATGATCATCACCTGACAGTAAGTGGGCTTGGTCCAGAAAATGTAATGAAATGACAATAAATTCTACATCTACTTAAATTTCACCACTTTGCAGTTTGTCTTTGCAGTAGGTATTCCTTACAGCTACAGCGTCTACAACAATCAGTTGCACTGATCCAACAAGTTAATCTTTGAACCAGAACTAAACCAAAACATTAAAGGACAAAATAACTGCAAACAAATTTATATTATATTTTATCTTGCTATAGATTTCATTTCATTCATTTACCCTTGGTGCAGAATGCCTGTTGCAATTTCTAACATCTTCGTTACCAATTAACTGGATAACCAGAGTTCTGATAAATCATTTACTCTGAGATTTAAACTTGTTCTTGGGGTTCATCGATTACCAGCTTTCGCTTTTTTATTTACACAAAATTTAGCCTGAAAATAAACAAATAGATTCAAATATTTTATATAATTGAACTTCTCACTTCACGAAAGTCACATTTCCAACAGACTGTTGTGCTGCATCAGTGTTTTGTTTTGTTTTTTTCGGGTTTATAATTTATTTGACTGGGTCAGGGTTCAATAAACATCAGAGGAAACTAAATGTCAGCACAAGAAATGCATCAACAGTGTTTTTTGCTGCAGATATCTGTATTACTTTTCAATTAACAGAAAAACCCACTGAGTCTGAGCTGTTGGTGTGGAGAGCAGTGCACCAGGAATTGCATGTGTCACAAAAACGGGGGGGAAAAAGTGATAGAATTAGTCTTAATGTTGTTCTATTTGAGAGAAACGGCTAAATAAACGAGAAGATACTAACTGCTCATTCAGTTTCAAGCCTACAGTCCAGTCCGCTGATTTGTCCGCTTTTTGTCAAGATAACTTTTATCTGCTTCCTCCTTTTTCTTTTCCTTCATTATTCTGCCTCCTGTGGACTCTGGAGGTACACAGGATGTTTACTTTCTTTCTGCCTTAAGGAAAGTCTCAGTCCTGCTGACCTAGTTTCGCTGTGGAGTGTAGAAGAGTGAGGGGAAGAATAAACGTAGAACTAACAAGTGAGAAAAAACAGACCCCCAGTGTATGAGATCCAGACGAAGAGGAAGAATGTAGGGAAGAAAACTACTGAAAACCTAAAATGTATGATGCAGTTCTCTATTGCCAAGCTTTATTCAAAGCATCTACAAAATGAAAACAGGATTATGAAAAACAGTCAAGGTTAGTGAGCGGTACAATATAGTTTATATACTAGTAAGATTGTAGCTTTATGGTATTTTCAGTCTTTGTATGCGGTAAAGAAGATCCAGGAGGTGGTTTGAACCAGTCCAACAAGCAAAACTATTTCTCTCAACAGGGTCTTTAAGTGCACTTTCCATTACATCTGATGAGACAAAATAAAAGGACTCACCAAACACAGTGCTTCTGATTCCACCACCCATACTCTCTTGCTCCCTTTCACCGCCCTACGTTTTACTGGTCGTTTTTGAATTGCGGATGTGGCCAAGTAGCTTAACATTTCCTCAAACAACTGCTCTATTCAACTGCTCCTAATAGCACCCCAGCCAAGCGCCTACATGTTAAGTTTCACACCTTTGCGCTAAACTGTTGGGAAACATGAGCTCAAGGACGATTTTATTTAAGAACAAACGTAAATACAAAATGTAACTGGGGCAGGAAAAATGCCTCAGTTGTGGTGTAAAGAAAGTGTTTGCTTAAGACATTTCACAACCAGCAGTGAGGAAGTGATACATCTAAATTGTATACTGTTGTTCTGGGTGTTTTTAAAAACATAGACCCAGATCTGATTCGTCTGTCTCAGTCAGATAGAATTTTTTGAATTTCTTTTTCAACATCATGTTCTGATTTTCAAGCTGGCCTCGGGCTCCCACACATCTCTTTGCACAAACGTACAAGCAGTACTTCTAATATTGCCACAGTGCTGTGTGGAAATTATACCATTTCACTCACATCCTTTCAAACTCAGCTGTAAATAATTCTTGAGGTGAATGTTTGCATGCCTTACTCACTGACTGAGCTGATTTCTCCATAAGTCACTCATTTCATGGATGGAGTTTGACTGTACACCGGACAGACGTCTCCATTGCCTTGTATTGATAAATACATAGTCCATAGAAATAGGTTTGTTAATGGGTTAATGCATTGTATTGCATTGCATTGCTTGCTCCATGGTACAAAGTCCATGTGATGTGAATAGGGCTTATAGTAGACAGTGAATTGATGGCTAGCAGTCTTTTGTTCTCTGTCCTGCTCCTTGCACGTTTAGTTTATGGTATCAGTCTGATCTGAAACAAATAGTAGCATTATCAGTATTAAGAATGCAGCTGACTCCTTTCTGCTGCATGTACATGCATGTTAGAAAAGACCAACTATTTAAAAGCCGACATTTTGGCAGTTGACTGGTCTGGAGCATTCAGGTGTGTTAACACAATGCCCTAATCTTCCCAGGAGTGTACATCCCAGCAAAATTCACCCTGAGGCCAGATTGTTCATGGTCAGAAAAACTGCAAAAAAAACCCCCAAAATCAAGAGCTACATCGCAGACTCTCTACACCAAAGTATTCTAGAGTGTGGGGCCATCTGTCTGACAGCTAAAGCTCGGCTAAAATTGGCGAACGCAACAAGACAAAAATCCCAAGCACAGCAGTAAATCTACAACAAAATCAAGATGTTGCAATGGCCCAGTCAAAGTCCAGAACTGAAGCTTATTGGATTGCTGTTGCAGGAGGCTAATAGCGGTGAATAAACTATTGAACTGAAGCAGTGTTGTTAGAAAGAGTAGGCCAAAATTCCTTCACAATGATGCCAGAGTCATACAGAAAATGATTACTTCAGGTTATTGCTGCCAAAGCTTTTCACATGACTACAGTACCCCCCTTAGCTCTCTTCAAATCACTCAAAGTTGACAATCAGGCTGTGTTAATTCTGCTTTATTTGACACTGTCTTATTTTTTTTGTCTCTTCAGCTACTGGGACATGGCATATGATAGTGATGTAATGGAAAACAGAGTTGGCCTGAATTTGCTTTATGCCCAGGTAAGAGGCTTCATCACTTAGGTAAACCAGACACTGTTTTAAATTAAACTCCCGCTGAGATGTGCACCCAAGCAGAAAATTTAAATTAGACTTGATTGTATTTGTTTCCAGATTGCATCTGTTGTATTTTATTGAGCTTGCTTGGTGCCAGCCTCTCACCAAGAAAACTGAATCAGCAGCTGCTTCATCTTTTGGTTGCCAAATGCTTTTGTGCATCCCCTGGGATCATCCATTATCGAAATATTGGTGTCAGCTTGTTTTAACATTGCAACACCTTGAATCCTCTCTGCGTCCCTCTTTCAGAAGAGATGTCCTTCTTATTATAGTAACTTCCCTCTGCTGTAACAGTTGTCTGATTTTATTAAGCATTTTCGGGGCGGCAAGTTTGATTAGAATCTGTAACCTCTGAGCGTTGCCTCTGCGAAGCAGTATAGTGCCAACGAGCTTGTGCTTTTGTGCATATTTTGTTGAGCTGCACTGTTAACATGGCGTTTTTAGTGTTGTTTCTCCTAGCAAAGGAAACTCATTGACCTGAATTATTGTATTTGTCTGTGTAGAAAAATAAACTTCCTGTTTGTTGCTTCACCAGACAGTATCTGACATTGAGCGAGGCTGGATACTCGTCAACAAAGACCAGCACAGGCAGCTCAAATCGTTGCAGGAGAAAGGCTCTAAGAAAGAAGTAAGCAAGGGTGCCTCTTTTTGACGTTTCTGCCATTTGAATTTTCTTTGCCAGTTGTCACTTAAATCCAGCTGATGCTCAGAAATGTCCTTGTGCTAGGACAAATCTGTAGACCACGGAGAATACTCCCTCTAGTGAATTCCATGTTATGCAATTAACCTAGTTTGCCCCATAATATGAATTTTTAAACACATCCCAGGAGAGAATTTCAGAATTTTCTATCAGGGATTAGGTAAGCCTAAAAAAATGACATCTAAAAATTGTTTGGTTGTGTTTTTTTTTTCTTTTTTTCCTCAGTTCATCCATCTAGGCCAGACCCTCAAATATTATGGCTATATTAAGTTTGACCCTTGTGTCACTGACTTCCCCGAGAAGGGCTGCCAAGTCATCGTCAGCGCCGGAAACAATGAGCTCAACTTCCATGTCAAGCTGCCTAATGAACAGATGAAAGAGGGGAGCTTCAAAGTTACTCGCATGAGGTGCTGGCGAATCACATCTTCTGTAAGTGGAAGCGTGAATGCATGAGAGTTTAAGTGTACCTTTATTTTATCAAGATGAAGGCCCTCCTGTTTCTAAAGTGGCCTATTGGCATTGCACCAGAAACAAACCATAGTTAGTTTTTTAGCATTAACAGCTAGCTAAAAATGCTTACCTCCACACCATCCATCGTCATCAGTCCAATTACCCAAACACACAGCCCACACAAGGATAGTGCTGAATTGATCTTTTGTATCGATTAACACCTAAAACAGTATTTGAACTGCAAATTGTCTGCTGGGAAAAGCAGATTCATGCATTGAGGGGAAGTACTTCCACACCTCTGTAAACAGTTACATGTGTAGGAAAAAAGTGTAAATGTCAAGTTTTATTTCTCGCGCGTTTCTTTAATACACTGAATTCAAAGTAAGACACCAGATAGTACATGCACGCTTCAGTTTTATCTCAGTAGGGTTTTTTTTTTTCATATTTCAAGCCAGTTTTTGCTTTTAGTCTTTTTACCCTCAGACATGATGCAGTCTCTTCAGGCAATCACAGAAACCACTTATTGCTGTCTCAGCCTGGTCTTCTGCTTGTTTTTCATGGCTTTGAATTAATGCTGCCACTTCCTTCAGTAAGTAATAAAGTAATATCAGTGTGTCATGTCCACTGGCTGCTATGGTATTAAGGTGGAGTACTTCTGGTCATGAGCTGTTCCTCCTCCATGCTTCCTCTTTCAGTCAGTGAATGAAACTATTTTTATCATTAGTCTGTTGAACTTTGTTAAAGCATACCACTTGTGCAGTCTCTTCTTTACCTTTTATATTAACAGAAAACTCAAAATCAGTCTAAATGTCAACTCTGCATCATCTGAGCCATCTGTGAGTTCCTTGTAAATGTTGTGATGGTGAAATCATTTACTAGCTGAGTGTTTTTGCTTCTTGGCTACTTTGGAAATTTAATGCATTTTATCCATTATCTTATTCTGAAGTGTGCTGAAGTGCAGAAAAACCTCAAAAAAAGCTATCAGACAGTACTAACAGCTCCACTAACACTGAATTAAACCCATTGAAAGTGTGTTGTTTTTTTTTGGGCGGTGAGTCTAATGAAAGTGTAATGGTGCTACATCACACACCAAAGATTTACGAGTTAATCCATGAAGGTTCTGTTTCAGCTGTGACCTTAAATCAATTGATCAGCATGAGATGGTGTCAGAGTCCCTCGAGCATATGACTGGAATTGATTGATCAGGCTAACATATTGCTGGTCCAATGCCCAGCATTTAATTAGTGTTATCTGTTGCATTGATGGCGGGGGGGAAGGAACAAAAACCATCTCTTGTTGTCATTTCCTCAAATGTTACAGATGGAGGACTGAGTCTCTCTCAACTGGGCGTCTGTCTCAGCAAAAAAACAAAAACATTTGGTTTGTGTGGGCAGCTACAGATTCCAGTTTAGGTTGAAGGTATCGATTTTGGAGCAGGAGGTTCCTTCTTGGTCAGCACTCTCTCAGTCTATGACAATGTACATTCAGTTTTAACTCATTAAAGGACCTTCATTGTAGGACATTGTAGGACCTTCAGCACCACATATTGAAAGATTTAAGTGAGTGCATGTATATTTAAGCCTATATCTAAACTTTTAACCCTCTATGGATTAGAGAGGTTATTAAAGCTGTATCCTGCATAATCATTCCACCATGGAAAAAGAACAGTTAAAGGAAATCATCAAAATTACCAATTATCATGATATTCATCCACATGATGAATAGATTTAAACTTCTAAACATAAGTTAGTTGTAGTTGTGGTAGATATTTGCAGACAGTGGGGTTAAGATAACAAAGACCGGGAATGTTGGAAAGTCTCGTGTTTGTGATTGCGTCAGCGCTCGGCTATTTTTGTGCACAGATTAGATTGATGGTCTTATACCATCTTTTCTTTGCTGTATCACAAATACTAAACAATATTTAGTTTCAGCTATACAGATTTTGTTCTTTCTGTGCATTTTTCAAAATACATTTGATCCCCTTTTAAAAAGTTACAATTTCAAATGGGCTAAATTTAACTCATTAATTGGATTTTTTTTTTTAACCTTATTTGACACTTCAGCTCTTAAGCCATCTAGAAAAACGGCTTGTTTTGGGAATGTAAAGCATCTCATTAACCAGTATTTGTCATGAACCGAAGTTCCGTACACAAGCTGGACCCAGAAGCAGAGACAACACGCACAGGAGTACGAAAAATAAACTTTATTTCAACTAAAGGTGTCCCGGAAGGGTCAAAGGAAAACACGCGAGAAACTAGAAAAACCAAGGGACCGGGGGATGAGTTACGCAGGAACGCTGTAATCGGGACTGTGGGAGGCTGCAACAGAAAGAGGAAGAGAGTTACTGGGAAGCAGGGAAATAGCAGCATACGTGGGGGAGAGTATGAGTCTTACAGTCAAAGCGGGGCCGTGGGAGCCGGAGGGAGGGGTGAGGGTCCGCGGGGGAGCTCCAGGAAAGTAGAGGTGATTGGTACCGGAGGCGATCCAAACTCCAGACGGGCAGGTGGACAGGCAGGTGGCTCAAAAACACGCCGAGCTGTTACCTGAGCGCAAAGGAAAAGATTAGCGTTTGTTCAGGTAAATGAGGGTTTTCACAACCGCCTTCCCGTGGGTGTACGTTACCGCTGTGAGACGACTAACGGACTGGCGTGGAGCAGCTGGCTGGGCTGGATCAAATAGTCCACCTGATAATCGCCTGAGATGGAATGCAGGTGTGGAGTTAACAGCCACACCCGTGGGCGTGGGCATCCCATCAGCTCCTCGGACACCGGGCCGCGGACCATGACAGTATTGTGCATGGAACAGCTGAAATATGCATTTTTTGTGTTTGCACCCAATCGTAGCAGAACAGTCTATTTTACTACTGAGAAAAGCATTACTTGAGGCTCTACCCGCACAATTTCTGCTGCCATTTGAAAGATGGAACATTTAAATATGTCATTTGAATGGAGATGGGCAAAAAAGTTCACTTTTGTACTGCGTTTGTGTTTGAGCATTACAGTCATTATGTGTATCAAAGAAGCTTTTACAATTCTCTAAGAGCTAATGATGTGGACACGTGGCATCACATCTAAAATTGCAATGCATCCTAGCTTGTGTGTTACAGACTGAGCCCCCACACTGCCAGGCGGGGTGATTAATTCCTGAGCTCATTCTCAGAGGTCAGAGTCATTTAATGAGTCCTTTCCTTAGCAGCCAAATATTCAAAACATCTCATTTGTTGTAGCTCTGCAAGACCCCCCCCCCCATCCGTTGTAGCCAAATTACATTCGGAAGAACCCAAAATAAACACTTAGCATGTACATGTGTTTGTGCATCTGTGTCAGACCGTTGTTTGTCTTGCATTTCCACTACAGCTACATTCTGACCCAGAGCGGAAATGGTTTGTGAAGCAGTGAAGGGCAGACACTGCTTAAACGAGGAATGAGGGCTTATTTCTAGGGAGCGTAACACACCCATCACAAATATTTCTTTCATGTTATCTTTTAGCCTGCCTGTCATTTGTGATGCAGGAGTTCAAGAATAGCAGCTTAAGGAGAAGACATGCAGGGTAGAAAATGAGATTTAGCTCCAGCGACGGAGCTTATCCGCTTAATATTGAAAGTTTGATGCTGGTTGAAAAAATATTGAAATCGGTTTCTTTGTCATTCTCAAATGTAAACACAGTACAACAAATTGAAAGTGGAAGAAGGAAAAGGGCCACAACAGAATAAGCAAATCAGAAGTGGTCGATGATAACAGAAGGTGACTTTTTTTTGTCTTTGTTTTTGTCACTGCAGCAAGTTCCAATTGCCAACGGTACAACCAATCCCTGCAGCTCGGGTCAATTTGAAATCAAACTCGAGCTCTCCTTTGAGTACCTGATGAGCAAGGACCGCCTCCAGTGGGTCACCATCACCAGCGACCAGGTAGGAGGATGATGGATAGTTTCACTTTTATATAGATAAACTAGATCTTTTTTATTCATTAAAGATCATTTTTCCCTTTGTGTATTTAGAATTTTTTAGTTTCTTAAGGTACTGTACATAATCCTCTTTAGTGCTCATTGGATTACCTCAAAAATGCTGCGGCTCAAGGCTGAAAACAGCCGTGTTGTTTTGTTTTTTCATAGTTTAGCTGAGATTTTAAGGAGGTGTAACTGTAAGTTGCTTGCAGCTCATTATGTGGTCGGCCATTTTTAGTGCGTTTTGTTCTTTTTCAAACTATACAGGCTTGCTGCTTTATGTCTGACTGGTTTCTGTGTGGATGTGATTGCAGGCTATCATGATGAGTATCTGCCTCCAGTCTATGGTGGATGAATTAATGGTAAAGAAGTCCGGTGGCAGCATAAAAAAGGTTTGTGTTGACTGCATTTAACAACATTATGCCATCATTTTGTTTTCCATACATATCACAGCGTTTGTAAATGTATAAGTCATTCATTTATAGCTTTGACATTTATTCTATTTCTTTTGACGTCTTCTGTCACATTTCAGATGCTGAGGAAACGACACAATGGCTCCATCCACCGGTCTGACAGTCAGCAAGCTGTGAAATCTTCCCCTCTACTGGTGAGAAACGGGATAGCATGCCAAGTTTTTTTATTCTCAGCTGTAGCTTTTTTTTCTTGACTGTCTTTTTTTTTTCTTCCATGCTGCAGGACTCCCCTGATTCAAACCGTGAACAAATTGTCAAACTCTCAGTGAGTACCTTCTTTGTCGTTTTTACTGACTAGCTAATAAATATTCCAATAAATTAGCATCAGCTAAGCATTAATTATACTTATATTGATTATTCCATATAGACCAAGCTGACCTCGGTGTCTCTCAGAGGGGTCAGCGCCTCCAACTTGGCAAACAACATCAGCAACTATGCTTTCGAGGGAATCGGAGACGATGACCTGTAACCCACAATTCCCCTTCCTCCCCTACTCATTCCACTGTTAACGACAAAGATTACAAGCTGAGCTGAGCCGAGCCGAGCGGTCCACGCAGGCGTCCGATTCTGCAATATTGTAGCTACTTCCCGGAGAATTTGCTGCCTTAAGCTCTCATTTAATCTTTGACGGTGACCTTTCATGATTTAGACTCTGAAGGGTAATCTTGATTTGCATTTTAGTTACAATCATCATATCATCCAGCTCTCTTATTGAACTTATCACGTCATTAACGTACGTTATTCGAAGATCCTGGATTCTTCCCTGACTGGCTGCGTGTCCGTTTCCAACCAGAGAGCCAACTGTTTGGTTAGACCCGGCACTAGTGAAGATACAGCAGAACTGGACGCAGTTGTTCTGGAAGTTACCAGGCATATTTCTGAGAATGTTCTCTTTAACTCAAAATGTAGAATATTTAGAGCAACTGCTTAGCTGCGTGACGATCAATGTTCGGCTTTGCTATATACCAAAATGCTTCCTCTGATGTCAGTGGTCCTCTTGTGCGTCATGCTACATGTGTGCCAAGTTAACAGAGATCATCAGCAGGGGTTCATTTTATATTAGACATTAGAGTCACATGTATTCAGATGTAGTTCGAGGCCTTAACTTGCTTTTTTTTTTTTTTTTTTTTTAATATATAGTTTCTGGGGTCACCTTCTCACATGGGTTGAAACTAAAGAGATGTTAACTAGAATTTTGCAGAATTTAATGGATGGTTGATTTGGTTGAGCTGCTTGCACTTGCTGAACCCATCGTTTTTGCACAGTATAACCGGTGGAGATGAATGTTTGAGCATGAATTTATAAATGTGCGTAGGCTCTTACCCTGGGGGGCTCAGTAAATCCATCAGATTTTTTTTTTTAACAATTTTTTTTAAAGGTTTCTCATAAATGCCAAATTATAGTTTACTAAAGCATTTTGCACAAAATAAACATTTTTAAAAAGTCACTTTTTATATTATGTACATGCAATTAAGTATTCTGAACATTTACTAATATCTTTATCATCTAGCTTATTGTAATCAGATCTAATGTAATCTAAGCTGTATGGAACAAAGTTTAAATGGACCAACATTTATCATGTTTACATAATGTTTTAGTTCAAATGGAAATTGTTTACAAATTTTTGCATCTGATTTTGATTTGTGTTGTTCTTTTTGGGGGGAGCGATGGCGTCGCGGGGCTTCAGTTCATTGTAATTTGTTCGTACGTTGTTCCAGTCATCTCAGAGGATTTGGTAAAAGGTGCTTTGATGAAGCGGCTAATGTGATCATAATTGCTGGAGTGAACAAAATTTTAAAGAGTGAACATATCCCACTTTTATAAGGTGTGTTATTCCATTATTATTAATTTTAATTTTTTTTCTTTTTTTGCTGTCAACTTGACTTATTTCATGCCAGCAGATTTTAAAGACGCTAACTGTAAATCAGTGCCAACCTATCAACAGCTTTACTGTCACTTTTAGCCAGAACTGCAAACAAAAATGTTCTCAGTATAATTGTCTTGTTCTTTCACTGGTGTGATTCTTCTGTTCGGTTGCTTTCACTGTAGGGAGACACGGTCGCAGCGATTCATTTATATTTTCTCTGTTCCTGTCGATATGAAGTACACAAAGCTGCAAGGTCCTTGATGTTAGTGTATGTGTAGGTGCCAAATTTTTCTAATGTGCCGTTTTGGTTTGGTTTTTTTCCTTTAGCATTGCTTTTATGAACGTTGTACCGTCTTGATACATTCCACTAATTTTCATGTTGATTTTTAGTGGTATGTTCAGTGACAGCTGTCGGTTCATTTGGTCATGATGCTTAAAATAAACTCTGAACTTCAACGATTATGTGTGGGTTTATTTTATTTATTATGTAACAGTCATCTTTTACCACCACTCCCATTTATTTTGCAGCAGCAGTTTTGTACTTTGCCACGTTATATGCTAAGAGTAGCACAGATAAGTGTCAAGATACCAGGGGGTGCAGTGTTTATAGACTTTAACTGTAGACATAAACTCACCAAGCACTTCATCAGCTACAAGTGTTCAGCTACTTATTTACACAAAAATGCTATCAGCCAATCAAATGGCAGCAAGGAAATGTGATTTAAATGACTTTGAAAATGGCATGGTTGCTGTTGCCAGACGGGCTGATGTACTGGAATTTTCCAACACAACCATCTGTGGCATTTACTGAGAATGCACAAAGAGAAAATATCTACCGAGCAATGTTTCTTTGGGGGAAAATGCCTTGTTGATATCAGACATCAGAGGAGAATGACCAGACTGCTTCGAGCTGATAGGAATGCAACAGTAACTCGAATAACCACTTATTACAACCAGCATCTGCAGAAGAGCATCTTTGATCGGACATGATGAACTTTGATGTAGATGGGCTCCAGCAGCAGAAGACCACACAGAGAGCCACTACTGTCAGCGAAAAATAGAAAAATGAGCAACAATTCACACTGACTCACCAAAATTGGACAACAGAAGATCGTCTGGTGTGAGGAATCTCAACTTCTGGTGCAACATTCAGATGATAGGGTCAGAACCACAAAAGCATGGATCTATCCTGCCTTGTATCAGTGGTTTATGCTGCTGGTGGTGGTGTAATGGTATCGGGGATATTTTCTTGGCAGTTTGGAGCCCCTAGCAACAGCTCGCCATTGTTTAAATACCTACCTAAGTATTGTTGCTGACCATGTCCATCTCTTATAACCATATTTCACCTTTGATCAGATGCAGATTAGATGATTAGTTTATCTGTATTTCTTCCCAACCAGTATATTATATCCAGTAATGGTCTGTTGATAGGATTTTATAAATACATTTGTTTCTAAACAGTCAAACCAATATAAACCTGTTGGTTTATCTTATCCTTCTGTGGAAATAAACTCTGGTAACCAGTAAACACATCCTGATGATCCAATCAGTGAACATATACAACATTCTCAAACCAGATTATGTTTGGTTATTTTGTCCCTTTGTCTTTAGGAATGTAGATGCCTGTGTGTGAAAAGGTCACAAAGATCTGAGTAAAAATCAGAAGTCTGACATCTGACATTCAATGAAATGAATTCCATGTGTTTATTTCAAAAGTTCCTCACTTAAGGCATTTATGAGACACTGCATAAAGACACAAATGGCCACTTGCGGGATGTCATCACTAATCTAAAGGTACAATGCTCCATCATGACACGGCAAGTTGGCGACCTGTCAAACATCTCACTTGCATAAAACAGTCATTCACAAAGAGTAAATCTGAAATCACAGTTATTATTCCCATGGCAAGCAAATAACACACCACACATTCAAAATAAGACTCTATAAAGTATGCACTTCTAGCAGTGTATAAGAGCCACATTAGAAAAAGAAAACAACCAATACACACTCACATGCTTGCTAACAGTGTCATCTTTTTTTTCCTCAAAACAATAAAATAAAATTCACAGTAATCACAAGTGAGGTGATTAAGTGGTTTCCTCTAAAAAAGAAGAACCTTTTGAAAACAGTGAAATCATTTAAATCCGAAATAACTGATATGTCATTGTAATACTAGTGTTTGGGGCAAAAAAAATAATAATAATTGAACAGCATGCTCATACATTTCATTTTCACTTGTATTTTTTTAACCTTAATCCAAACTTGGAAATTGCAGCTATGTGTGTAAGATTGTGCTTTTTTATTTTACCGCATACAGACTGAAGATGAACTTTCTACATGATTTTGAGTCCAGTTTTAGAATAAAATTCTATTCTAATCTGTTCTTTACCATAATCTGAGCATTTTAGCACCAAATCAGAGGGATGAGTTAAGTGTTTCAGTACTACTAAATAGCACTTTTATAGTAGTACATCAGTACATCAAACCAAAGGCAGAGCTTGTTGCTGAAAGCAAACAAAGCACAGTATGGCCCGCTCAAGGACTCATCTCTGCTTAAAGCTGCACTGTGTAGTTTGGGAAAAGTAGAAAAACAGAACACATGTCAAAATAACGTCTGTCTCCTAATGATGTAAGATGTGAAAAACACAATCTTGAACATTCAAAGAACTTCATCATGAAAACATTTCAAAGACTACACAGTGCAGCTTTAAAAGTCCAGGCAAATAGTTGCATCAGTTCCATGTAACAAGGAATATTTGGTAGTGTCCTCGTCAGAACGAACAATCAGATATGTATTACAGTGTGAGAGGAATATTTTTACAGTTAGCCTACTGTGTGTTAACATATAGAATTAGACAGGGAGTGGACTTCCACAGAAAAAGAAGTCCTTTAGTCTTGACATGAAAAAACAAAACAAAAAAAGGACTAGAAGACATCAACACATTATCATATTTGTGTGAGATCCTACAAACGAACAATTAGCAGCCTCAGAAGACATCTGACAAAACACTGAAAGACGGACACACACCAAAACAATATAAAGGCTCTGTGGAAATCAAAGGACAACTTGCTGGTAGCTTAGTTTTGCTGAGTTAGAATTTATACAATCTCAAGTTTGTAGCATGAGTGTATTGTCTGACTCCCCTCCCTTGGCATGTACTGCATATCGACCCCTGCTTCCTTTCTGTGAGTTTGAAGCCCAGCTCCCATCCCTTTCCTCACTTCCTGCTCTTCGTTGTTGCCCGTCATCGGCACTTTCACCCAGCCGTCTGTGGCCAGGCCGTGCTTCTTCTGGTGTCTCTTGTAGTTGTCCCAGTGGCCCGTGGTGTAGCCGCACTCTTGACATTTATAGGGCTTCTCCCCGGTGTGCCGGAGCATGTGCCGCTTCAGGTTCATGCTCTGGTTGCAGCTGTAACTGCACACGGCGCACTGGAAGGGCTTGGCGCCAGAGTGCACCCGCTGATGGCGCTTTAGGTTGGCCAGATTCCCGCACGCGTAATCGCACAAATGGCACTTGTAGGGTTTCTCGCCGGTGTGCACTCTGTGGTGTCGCTTGAGGTTGTCGAAGTGTGCTGAGGCGTAATCGCACTGTGGGCACTTGTAGGGTTTCTCGCCGCTGTGAGTTTTCATGTGGCGTGCCAAGTGGTTAGGGTAGTGTGTGAGAAAGGGGCAGGCGGCGCACGTGTAAACCTTGTCACTGCGCTCGCCGGGGCTGTTGGGAGATGACGAGGAGTCTTTAGTCAGCATTTCGAGGGTACACTTGGCACAAATCTGGGCCGAGGAGCCGTCCTCGTCTTCCAGGACGATGCCACAGAGCCGGCAGGTAAAAGGGAAAAGTGACGGTGGGAGGCCGCTCCTGTCTGCTACACCTCCTCTTGATGCTCTGCTTTCGCTGCTGCCTGTCGTATCCAGCAAGGGTGGAGGTTGATGACCCGGAGCTGGATTGGAAGCTGCTATGGGGGGCGGAGATGCTCCCTTTAGGCTATCAAAGGCTGACAGGTAGTCGCTGTTCTGGGCTGCCAAAGTCAGGTTTGACGTTGGCCGTGCAACCTCTGTAACTTCACAATCAGATTAGACAGTTATTAGGCATCAAAGATGATTTAAAGACATCAAAATGAGCTTTCATGCATCAGCACTGAGCAACTAAAGTAAAAGAAATGAGACACACCTTTGCCTGCAGCACCAGAAACCTCTTCTCTCTGCCCGGTCCCTTGCCTCTTCAGACTGTTCTGGCCACTGGTGGGTCGTGACGGTGCGTCCTGCCCCACCCCCACACAGGGTACATGCATGCGCTGGTGCCTCTTGAGGTTGCCGAGAGAGCTGCAGGCAAAAGTGCAGCTGTCACATTTGTAAGGTTTTTCCCCCGTGTGAATGCGAAGGTGTCTCTGGAGGTTCACCAGCTGAGCCGAGGCGTACGTGCACAGCGGGCAGTTAAAAGGCTTCTCCCCATTGTGCGTCTTCATGTGGCGCTTCACGTGGTTGGCGTAACGCGAGGAGAATCCGCAGAGATGACACGAGTGCATTTTAGCCGATTTGTCCTCGGCTGTCAGCGCCTTGTCACCCATCCCATTTCCCACCTCTTCGCAATCAAGCTGCATATTAGAACCTGAGCGGATACCGCTGATGCTTCCAAAAGGTGAGCAGAAGTCCGTACTCTTAGCTTCCCGAGAGGCTTTGCAACATCTAAGGCAGTACGGGCCAACGAGGTCAATGCCAGGTCCCAGAGGTTCATCACGGAGCTGTCCGCAGCCCCTGCAGGACAGGTAAGGAGGGAAACTGGGCTCAGACTGGGTCGCTCTGCCTTCGTCTTCCCTCCCATTGTCCGTCGTGCTGCGCGAGTTGTCCGTTTCACTTTCCATGCTCAGCTGGCTGTAAGCAGAACTCTCATCACCCAGAGGATACACGGAGAAACCGATCTCGGCAGCAACTTCTGTGCAGGGAAGACAAGAGAAATATTTGATTAGGCAGCTCTCAGAGCTGTGCTTACATTTACATTTGCAGCACTGCCTGTATTAATCAGTATGCAACTCTAATTAAACGGGTAATATGACTGAGCTTAAGAAATCTAAGGAAAGAGAAACTACAGAAGAAGAAAAAAGAAGACAGAAAATGAACATAGTACAGTTCTATTCTCAGGTATCTGTTATTAATCTGTATTATTCAGGCATGCTGGCTCAAAAGAGAGCATGACTTTTACAGAAATCCAATTTCATAAGGAATCATGAAATAAACATATAACTAAAAGTTTAAAATATACAGTCTTTGCAAAAAAATTGTGAAATACGTCAACATAAAATGCATTATTATTCAGAAAACTTAATCCCTTAAGTTTAGAAATGTGCCGTGACTGAAAGTGTCACAGGAAAAAACGCCAATATAATATGAAACTGACTTTCGTCCTAAAATACGACACGCTCCAATAAACTTATTTCAACATAAAGGGAAAAAAATGAATGAAGTTCTTTTTATACGGCTGGGGATTGATACAAAGGAAGCGTAAGGACATCTGAAGGCACCAACCCACTGTCAACTCACTTAATCACTCAAAATTAATGGACACAATTTAAACACAAACCAGCAATTACTAAAAAGAAGACATGCTCAAACACATCAAACTGAGGGAAGTAGTGAATCTCATGAAAACGCTTCATACTCACAGAGCTGCAAGGTTAAGTGCATTTTAAGATGTTGTAAATATCATCTGAGAATATTCAGACATCAAAGGAAAAAAAGAAAAAGGAGAGAGATATTGTTTCCAGAAGGGCAGAAAGAAAAGCTTCGGGGCAGAGCGCTCTGTGGCTTCGTCTGATACGTCGGAAAGCGAGAAGGCCAGGAGACCACCTTCCGTCAGTGAGGCTGAGACGAAGTGCGAGAGAGGCGAGAGCTGAGGCTGCCCTTTTATCCTGGCCCATGGAAACCCCTCGTGGATGATTACCGAGCCTAATGATAATGATGATGACTATAATGGCGAGGCTGCTGCTTCTGATGATGATGATGATGATAATGATGATGAGGGTAGATGATGAGGGTAGATGATGAGGGTAGATGATGATGATGATGATGATGATGATGATGATGATGAGGGGGGAAACGATAATGGCAGTGGGGTAGTGGGAGCAGAGGCTGCAGCAGATGACGATGATGATGATGATGAATAAATGCCCTTTTATAATGGTGTCCTTGATGGTAATAGTCCTATTTTTATGACCCCATATAATAATGGTGTCTCAGTTCCTTTCTCTACTTTTCCATTTTTCAGATCACTCTGACAAAGAGGCATGCTGGGAAATGTGAGCTGATAGCACCCATTCTCTTACTGATTCATTGTGGGACAACACTTCATTACTGACAAACTGTACAAACCTGTGACCCCGGCACACGGGGAAAAAAAACAGAGGTGGCTGATTCTATTTAATATGCTATTTCCATGTTACGTTTATATAATCAATTGTTTTGAAACAAATCTGCTTCACACTGCTCCGCTGCTGAAATACAGTATAAAGACCAAGATGTGTGATCATCCAGTCCATTTAGTGTTTAATCAGTAGTCTAATTCTATGAAATGTGCACTGAGATCTTTATAAATAATGAATTTTTTAAAAACGACACAAGTAGAAAAGTAAAAGTCACTAAAAGAGCAAAAATTAGAGGATAAATAGATGAGCAGATACAGTGAAGGATGCTGGTGCACAGACAGTTCAGCCTTGTTGCCTTTTGAGAACATGCTAGCATTTCAGCAGAGTACTATCATTGGCTAACAACTGGTGAATGGCACTTTATTAGCCAATGAGCATCCACTGGGTCATCGTCCTTTCTGACTCTAATAATGATCAGAATTTAGAAAATTAACTTATTACTTTAAAGTCATCAAAAAAGCGTTTACTGGGGGTGATACAAGGGATATTTTCCCACAACTTCAATACAAACAAAAGCCTTTTATTACAACCAAAAGAGCACCCCCTGCTGGCCGTTACAAAGAATGCAAGTTTTACGGCATTGGCTTCACTTTTTCGACATGCAAACTACATTCATTTTACATGGTGTCTATCATTAATCACTACGATTTTTCTGAAAGGAAACCAAGGTTTTTATATACTCTGCATGATTTGTTTAATGTACTTTTAACTAACAGTTACTGCAACTCACTACAAAGTTTTTTGTTATGTGGTGGGAGGCTTATATTGTATTGTGCACTATGATCGCTGCTGCTAACCTTTAAATAAAAGCACTGCACATTTTATTTCTACGCTACATTTTATCTGTTTTATACTTATTTTAATGAGGCACCATACAAAATATAAAAGTACTGAGGATGGTAACAATAAAGAGTATTTTGGATCATTACCGTTTGCATTTTCTTTAACTGAGAAAGCCTTCACGGTTTCATGTTCATGCTCCCAGTGCCGCATCAGACCTTGTTTAAGTGACTAACTTACTATGACTGCCTCTGCTTTGTATTAAACACAGGGGGCTTTTATTGTGAAATCATCACAAGAAATGTGGTTTATTTAAGGTTGAAAAAAAATAATCCAAAAAACAAATACACAGATCAATTTGGAATGAGCCACTAATGCTACAACCCATATTGGCCCCTGTAGGTGTACTGTGCACCATTAGGCCAGTCTAAGGTAATGCCTTTTTTGTTTCTATTTAAAACAACCATCTCAGCAATACTGAGATGAACCTGCACTATACCAACTCCCTGTGCATCATAAAATACCCTGTGGTTACATTATTTTTTTACTTCTTTATTAAATCATCATGAGTTTATTTGGTTGCACTGTGTGCAGATACAGCTGCAGTGATGTTACCAACCACAGAAACCACAGGTATCTACACAACAAGCAGGAATACAACAGTAAGGATTATAAACTTTAGATTTATTCATAAAAAAGGGTTTACAAACCTGAGAACTTTTCCAGGCCTAGAATCTTGTTGTCCTGATCAGGATCATCAAACTCAAGGTCTTGTCCTAGAAGGAAGTCTGTGTCTAAGGGGAGGTTTTCTGGGGCTTCAATGGCTACATCATCTTCAGAATCCACTACAGTCACAGAGAATCAAACATTTAATCACTAATATCACTTCTTTACAATTTAATTATATTTTACATAGATATTTTTCATTCATACTTTGTTCCATTAGAAAGTTGAGCTGTCTACACTTTTTTATGTAAACATCCCATGACAATCATGATATCTCACTCACTATGAACATGAGCCTAGCCGAAAAAGGTTTATGGTAAGTATACTGCCTTAAATCAACCAGGGAGTGATATTTCCCTCTTTTCTTTCTTCTCTTCTTTATTATTTGGTTTTGGGGATGCTAGTTTTGAGCATTTATAAAAGCATGATACACTATATTGCCAAAAGTATTCATTCACCTATCCAAATAATTTAATTCAGTTGTTTCAATCACTTCCATGCCCACAGGTGTTTACAATCAACACCTAGGCACGCAAACTCCTTTTACAAACATTTTGTGAAAGAATGGGTCGCTCTCAGGAGCTCAGTGAATTCCAGTGTGATATCGTGATAGGATGCCACCTGTCGTGAAGTTTCCTCGCTAGTAAATATTCCACAGTCAGCTGTTAGTCATATTATAACAAATTGGAAGCAACTGGGATCAACAGCAACAGATGCTGAGGTGCAAAGTGCACAGAGGTTGCTTTTTACAGAGCCAAACATTACAAACCTCCAAACTTCATGTGGCCTTCAGATTAGATCAAAAATGGCTTCAAGGTGTGGGGTTCCATGGCCGACATCACCAAGTGTAATGCAAAGCGGGGGATGCAGTGGTGTAAAGCACGCTAAAGCTTAACTGCTGAGCAGTCGAGACATGTTCTCTGGAGTGACGAATCATGCTTTTCTGTCTGGCAATCCAATGGACGAGTCTGGTATTGGCAGTTACCAGGAGAACGGTACCTGTTAAACTGCGCTGTACCAAGTGTAAAGTTTAGTGGAGGGGGGATTATGGTGTGGGGGTGTTTTTTAGGAGTTCGTCGGCTCCTTAGTTCCAGTGAAAGGAACTCTTAATGCTTAAGCAAACCGAGAACTTTTGGACAATTTCACCCTCCAAACTTTGGGGAACAGTTTGGGGATGGCCCCTTCCTTTTCCAACATGACTACACACCAGTGCACAAAGCAAGCCCCATAAAAACATGGATGAGCAAGTTCGGTGGGGAAGAACTTAAATGGCCTACACGGAGTCCCGACCTCAACCCAATAGAAAACATGAACAGAGAGGCCAGCAAGCCAGGCCTTCCTGTCCAGTGTCTGACCTCACAAATGTGTTTCTGCCACAATTGTCAAAAACTCCCATAAACACTCCTAAACCTTTTAGAAAGTCTATCAGAGGAGTTGAAGCTGTTGCAGCTGCAAAGGGTGGGCCGACATCATATTAAACCCTATGGATTAAGAACGGGATGTGACTAAAGTCCATATGGACGTGAAGACAGGCAATCAAATATTTTTTGGCAATAGAGTGTAGTATCTATTTAAATATGGCTTTAAAAGCCAAAAGCGGAAAATCAGAAATTTTCTACCCCACAACAACAACAAAAATATCTGCAAGCAAACAGATGGAGGTTTTTTTTGTACTACAGTTACAAGTAATGATGTGTGAAATTTTAACTTGTTTTTTTTTTTTTTTTTTTTTTTGATGGAATCCAAACTGCCATCGCACAGCTGTCACTCTTCAGAAAACTAGAATCAGGCCAGTTGTAGGGCATCAAGCTCAACAGCCCATTTTGGTAACTCTCCTGTACCAGCATCTTGCTACCATCTACTGGTCATTTTTGCATTTGGCACATAAACAATAATGTATGGTAACTGTGTGGGATGATTCTACTTTTACATTTTAAATGAATAGGTGGATAATAAAACATCTCCTTATGGTGTTCTGGTCAAAAACTCCTTTGTCCCACACGCCATCAGACTGTTTAACTCCTCTCTGGAGGGGAGAGGGAGGGGAAACAGGAAACAGGAGGACAAAGGAGGGGGGAACAACTAAGCTGTAGTGCCTCTTCACCTCACTGTACAATACCTTGTGCAATACTTTTTGTAAATAGTCAACAGTGCAATAGACTTCCTATTTATTCTATTTATCCCCTTTGTATATTTTATTTATATTTGTCTCTGTATTTATATATATATATATGTGTGTGTGTATATATATATATATATATATATATATATATATATATATATATATATATATATATATATATATATATATATATATATATATATATAGATATATATATAGATATATAGATATATATATATGTGTGTGTGTGTGTGTGTGTGTGTGTGTATATATATATATATATATAAATAACAATTCTGTAACTGTAACTTCGGTCGTTGCTGTGCTTTTTTTTGGAAGTCGAATTTCCCAGAGGAACCCACCCGAGGGATTAATAAAGTTCTATCTTATCTTATCTTATCTTAAATAAATCAAAATACTAGCCTGTGGAAGAAAGCCATGTGAAAGTTAAAAAATGGCAGTATAATTAGGACTGTGCAATTAATCACATTTGAAGTTCAGTTATAATTTTGGCTTCTACCAGCTATCAAATCCATGCCCTCAGGATAAAATCATCATTTTGCTAAAAAAAACAAAGGTAACCTGCAATATCAATTAGAATAACTACTTACGTTATGTTATGTTGTTAAGAGAGGTTAATGCTGGTGGCATTAAGTTTATGTTACAGTTTAAACTCTTTCTAATGCATCCAACTGCTAACATATGGGTTTGTTTCATGCTAATTCAGCTACTGCTCAGAATAAGACACAGAGAGGAAACATGCAATTTTCTGCCATTAAATAACTCGAAATATCTTCTTTTAAAAACACAAAATAGCACTACATCAATGGGAGAAGCGACTTCAACATTCACACTACTACTGACATTTGTTCCAGCACCGTCTGTCAGTATGAAACATTTCAATTCCTTAAAAACTCAGAGGTGAGCAATAAAAGAGGATAAATGTAAAAATAAATAAATAATCAAGACACATAGACATAGATTTCATTTAAAATACTAAAGTTACAGTCAGTGTGGAGGAGGGATGTCAAACTCATTTTACATTGTGGCCCACATGCAATTTACTTTGATATTAAGTGGGCTGGCCCAGTGAAACTATGTAATAAATGTGTAAAATTACAGAAATAAATCTGATAGTTCATTGTCCAGATTGTCTCAAATTATAAAATATAAAGTTCTTGTTAGTTCAGAGCAAATTTCATTGTTTTCTTATGCTTACTGTACAAGAAAACAAATGTAAACCTCCTTCACATTTTCCAAAGCTACCCAGTGGGCCTGACTAGAGTCTTTGCCGGGCTAATCCTTGACACACCTGGTGTGGAGTGACAAATAATTCTAGGACTGTGGCTCAGGTCTGCATCAAGTTCCCAACATTAAAAAACATCTCTGAATACCTACACTTCACTGGCTGTGGATTCTGTTGTTTTTTTCTTGGCATCTTCCAGTCAGCCTCTCTCCTGTTTGCAATGTCCTCTTGCAGACTTCCACAACTATCAGCTCATTCTTGCCTGGAATATTTGGAAAGTAGTTCTCAGCATTTCTACAGATTCAAGTACAACGTTACCATACCACGTTAATCGAGGGATATAACTAAAAACACGTACAAACCTATACAAAATATAATTAACATAACAGGAGAATTCCATTAACATGCAAAAACTAACAGGCCAACTTTCATAAAGTGTGACGAATCATGGGCATAAGAAAACAATAATGGTTTGGATCAGGATTTATTTTTATGTATTTTAATAACACCAGCTGGGGGGACATTACATTGATATTAACATAATCTAAATTAGCACTTTATTCAGTTATGGTGGCATTATCAAATTCTCGTAAAGATAACCAACACTGGCAGGACACTGGTGAATCGGGGTTTGAGCTGGTGCATGTAAACAGTATAAGTAAAGACCACCAAGCTACTTAAACAAAATGGCTAGCCCATTAGCTCTGGTGCTGAAACCCGTCAGAGGAAACCATTCAGTCAGGTAACAAATTAAGTTCAAACATGCCCGTGTGTTGCATGAAGCTGGCCATGTCAGTATACAACAAGAAATGACAGTAAGATCTGAGAAAACTGGCGGCGCACAACCTTACGAGTGTCTAATCAAAGCGCGTCCTCGTCAGCGCGTAGTATGATTGACAAGTGCCATCTTTACTTAGTATTAGCCGGGAGCTAAGCATGGTAACGTTCAGCTAAATTAGCTGGGCAGCTAATGTCAACTTCACTAGTTAGCTTTCGAGCTAACTTACCTAAAAAACGTAAATATTCCTGTCGACTGAGATGGTTGTTACCGTCGGTTAAAACGCCATTAGGTGTCAAGTGTTTTTCCCTAAATGTCCAACGTCTGGAAATCCGCCATTTCTTCATGAGCTGCGGTGACAAAGAAAGGCAATTAATGGTATTTTTCATAACTTAATTGATTTTCTGATTCGCCTGTGATCCAGCGGTAGCAACAACAAAGACACTTCCGGCTTACGTCTTTCAGAATAAAAGCGGCATCTCCGCTTAATAGTAAAACTTATTTCGCCACAAACGCTCGTATATACGGGCCTTTTTTTTATTTTGCTTGGAAAATAGGATACATGCAAATACATTATATAAGGTAAAGACGGAGCTTTGGAGTCACATTTAAATATGACCACCTTTAGACTTTAATATAACCTGAACTCTCTTGGGCAAACTTTTCTTTAACGTTTCTTCAACTTGTCTTCAGGAATAGCTCCTCAGGCTTCTTTAAGGACATTCAAAGATCTTCATTGGATGTTGGCTGCCTTTTACTCCATTCTGTATCAAGATGATCCCATACTGTTTCAACATTGTTGAGATCTGTAGTAGTAATACTTGCGCACCCTTAATAGCTGCACATCCTCTACAGTGAAAACAACAATATAACAAGGTTTTACAGTTTACAGTACAATTGTAAACACATATATTTAATTTGAGCTGTTTTTATGTAGTAGAAAAACTGAAAAATTCAGTTAATGTGGTCCTTTAGTACTAAGTCCGGAGAATCTTTGCTGGAGACATCCCAGAATATATCCTCATGTGGCATTTTACTTTGATGGTTAAGGTGGTGAGCACTTTTGCCCTTGCATATAAAAAATGCCCCATTGATGTAAAAAGGGATTGAAGAAAAGGTAATAGCATATAATTAATTTATTTTTCATACCTGTGAAACTATTCAGTGACTTCTTGGGTCTTTTTTCATACATTGTCACCACAGAGATACGCCATCCTGTCATTGTAGGAATAAAAAGCTCAGATTTCTTGCAATTTCTAGCCTTCTGTTAACTTGGTGTATTGATAAGATACGAGCTGGAGTGCAATGGCCGTTGTTTTGTACTTTTCAAATTTGAAAAGCTTAATAGCTTGATAGCTTAAGCTATCTCACTTTAAAGCAGTTTTGTCAAAAAACAAAACAAAACAAAACAATAATTCACAATATTCATTTGTTTCTAGTTCTTTTTGGTCTGTGATACGTCGATTTACCTTTTACTTTTCTGACATTTTATCAATTTATCTTTATTGTTATTATTAACTTACTGGTCTGGTTAAATTTAAATCTGCAGCACGTAAAACGGTGAAGAGCTTTGAGCCCTCTGCCTTTATTTTGAAAACCCAGGCGCATGCCGGATGTTTTATTCCTTGCGGGATGAATCTTGACTCCACACTCCATTGTAAAGGCTGCACATCTCTCGCCCTTAGACGCTTCCGTTCCGAAAATAATTTCCGGCTGCTGTACCTCAATGGATTATAGTAGTTGTAGTTCTTGTGTATATAGTTGCGACGAGGAGCGTCATGCTTGAATTGTTTTACAGTACTTAAAAAGAAAATTATGTCTGGTTACAAAATGATCACAGATCCTACTTAATACCATAAAGTTAAGTCCACTGGCCAAAGGCTAACAGCTACTATGCGACTGGCATCAAATAGAGCTTTTAGGAATAGTTATGTGACAACTAAAAATTATTGGGAGGTCTGAGGAGGCTAGAAACTGTGCAGTTTGGTGCTCTATCTGTGCAAAGACACACGGATACGCTGTCTGTTACCGATAAAAGCAGTAGTAAAACATTAGGATATAAAGTACAATACAAAGTAGGTCAATCAATCTCTCAGTTTCTCCAGGAAGCTGGATCAAAAGCCTGTAGACTTAAATGGGACTTAAATCTAGGTTAACCGAGAAAAAAAAGAATAGAGAGTACATTTGAGTACTTCCCCATCAACAGAAATTGGAACTTGAAGAAGAATTCGTGTCTGCAGAGTGGGCTGCAAGAAATCCCAGAGAACAAAGAGAGTGTGGTTTCTCTGGAATCAAAAATAGTAACAATCACTCAGTGGACACAACAGTAAGCTGTCATGTGTCACTATAAATGACCAAAACCACATAAACAATCTGCCAGGTTAATTGGGACAAGATGTCAAAACGGGAAAAAAGGAAAAACAAAGAAAAGAAGAGGAAGGAGTCCTGCATGTAGACTGCTTTGGCTTTATATCTGAAACGAGGGAGAATGTTTTTTTGTTTTTTTTATGGGACTGGGCATTTATGAATAGGAGATCCTGGGATTCTGCGCCATGTCATTGGCTCGCATCTCTGCAGTGTGCCTCCCCTCCAGGCCGCCGCACAGAAAAGCCATCAGGCAGCTGCTGTAAGAGGGAAGGCTTTCCTCACTGCGGATCTCCTTTCCTCTGCTCGCCTCTCAACCGGACCGGTCTGGACCACAATACCCACCCCCTCTCTGCAGCTCCGTCGGGCGGACACGGTTTGTGTGAGGCAGTGAAGAGGAGGCGACCTGGGTGGGGAGTGGAGGGAGGTGGGTGTGGGTGTGGGGTGCAGATTTCTGTGCTACTGTTTGGTCCTCAAGGGGGAGGAGCCAGTTGTCGATTCTACGCTTGCGAGGAGAGAAGGCGCCGTGCAGAGAGGTAAGATACCCTTTACGTAATAGAAATTATTGTGCGTTTTATCCGCTGCCCGGACACACTTTCAGATGCGCATTCAGACCCTTTTTATTGGTGTTTTTCACTCGTGGCCGTGTGGGGTACGTGGAGGTGGAGGTGAATACGAATACGTAGGCTGACATGCCACTCCCTGCAACAGCATACTGATGCTCCGGACAAATCCTCATTAAATGATTCAAATATTCTGTCAGCATGCCCAAATAACCCCAATAAGAGTGGTACTTGCGCTCGGCTGCCTTATAATAACCCGCTTTTTTCATTCATATAATTTCCAGATGCACTCCCAAGATGAACCCCGCAGGCCCGTGGTTTATTCTTAAAACGATACTTTATATTATTGAGTAGTTTAAGGTAATTGCGGTATAACTGCATCATTTTTAACAGTGCTTAAACATGTGTGTCAGAGAGTTAACGTGGATTTAGAAGACATGGTCTAACAGTGTTGTAAAATTCTACAACAATAGTATGATGTCTTATCAAACTAAATCCCCTATGCTGCATGCGGTTATTCAATACAGTCGAGTAGACTATAGGTTTTCACAGGTCACTAACACTGTCCGCTACGCGCCGCATGGCACAGAAGCTCAATATTTTGGTCAGGGATGCCGTGGAGCGCTTAAGTGCGCGCGCCAGTGTGTGTCTATGTGTGGGTAGGCTGAGGTCACTCTCATGCCTCTGAAACCCGCATTGCTGATGCGGGCATCTGTCCAGTGGAGGGATATTTAATAGGGTGTATCATCACGCTTCCCTCCACCGAGGCAGAACTCAACATCCGTCTGAAAACTACTATTTATTTCACTCTTTTTATTATTATTATTATTATTATTATTATTATTATTATTATTTAAAATAGCAACAGCTTATTAACAGGTGTCACATCGTCGAAAACGCCTCCAAAGCGAGAAGATACTGTAATAATGGCTGTGACAGCAAGGTTCATGCAGAGGACAGGATTCTGAAAAAAAAGTACTCTGTTTCTTCCCTGTTTGGCTTTTCAGAGGATGGGAAGCTGCTTTGGGGCAGAATCCTGATTGTGTAATAATCCCATCTGTTAGAGGTGGAGTGGCATAAACAAGTATAAACGCTAACTGTAGGTAATTATTCGTGAAGTCAGAGTTAAGAACAGTGAATTCGTTTTTTTTACAAAGTGTACCTTTGCTCACTTATAAAAAATAGCATGGGGGCATGATTTAAAAACATTGAACTCATGGTTTCACTGTAATTGTATGATGTATGATTGATGACGACATTCTTTTGACCCACAGCAGGTATCTGAAAAGGTCAAATGTCACAGCAATAGATCATTACTCCCTTGAAGTGTTTTATAGTTCTCTATATATCCCTGAGGTGACTCCGTTGTAGTCTGTGTATACATTAATGAAGCACATTTGGGATAAACATAAAACATTTTGAGTATTTTAAACCATATCTAGACATTTTACTCAGGTAATTTCTTATTGTGCTTTAATAAATTTGGGGAACTCACAAGAAAATGGTCAAAACAAGAAGCAGCAGATATCGATTTTCTTTTTTTCAGAAAGGCCGCATCCCAGATGGCCTGCATCACTACTAACAGTATCAGTTTGTGTGACCTTCCCTGCCAGTTTGCAACACAGACTTTCTGATAAAAAGTCTCAAAGTCAAAAACATCTGACATCATCACAACTTTTCTTTTAATCTTTGTAAAGCTCCTCTGAAACCGCAGAGGACAAATGGGATGACCTTTTATGCATGTATCAGTAAAACAGCCTTGCCAACTTTGCTCACGTGTGCTTTCTGTGGGAAACTGTGTGAGTGTGTGTCACTCTTTTTGGTCACAGTAAAGGCGGTGTGAATCAGCATGCTGATTCATGTCAGAGGATAACAATACAAGACTCCTGCACATGCCTTAGTATGTTATGTTATAATGTCCAGTGATACTGTGCCCGAGGGATCTGTTTTCTTTCGCCTCTTTGAAATAAATAAAAAATCAGTGTTTGCTGCTGTGAATTAAGACTAAAATGAGGGTTTTAAGCTTTTGTTTTGCGTTGACAGGACATGAAAGGAGGGCAGTTTCACAGTATTACTTCCTTTGGCTTGCTAAAAAAGGAAGTTGTGAGGAGTTTAAACAGGTTACAAGGTGACATCTTGTTTAAATCATCTTAAGATCCTAGCTCCTTTTCACCCATTCCTCACAGCTCAAATATACACAGGTGATGGTATGATTTTATGGATGAAGAAAAAGAAATGGGCTGAAAAGTTCGATTTGGAAGTAATTACTTTCTTAGAAACTTTCATGGATTACAGAGAATTTTTCGTTTAGAACCGAAATTGGTTATTTTTCTTCTGAAAATATTATATATATAGATTAACTCCAATAGGAGTCAATTCATTGTGATTTGTTTGTACCCTGAGCTCTGAGAAAATTATAGTGGGTTGTGCTTTGAACTTGTGGCGCCTAAGCACTCAGATGGATTAAGTAAACACATAACAGCAGGTTATGGTTCACATTTTCTGGTTTCGCTCATACTTTGTGGTGTGAAGATTCTAAACCTTTAATGGTACTGACAGATTTTGAGATTTCAGCATGTTATTTATTTCAAAAAGATTCATAATAGATTCCATTCTTTTGTTAGTTATTGGCATTATTCACACAGTCTCTTTGAACTTTGAATCCCAAATGTGTGATTCACAACTTGGTTGTCATCGTATAAACTCACTGACTAATTCTCGTGACTATATTTATTCTGTTCATTAACTATATTACGTACAGTATAAAGACCTGATTTGAAAATGGTATAAATGAAAGGTGGTTTATGCTATGAATTTGTTATGAGTTATGAAGTATGAATAAGTTATTAATATTATATGCTAAATAATAATAATAATGACTAAAAATGAATGTCACTTAAGATTAATATTATCACACCGAAGAGCCTGCTAATGCGATTTACTAACAAATGGTAATCCGCTTACACTCTAGGTATAACGGAAACCCATGCCATGAAGCCCCCAATGCACAGTTTCTGTGCTGATGTTAATACGTTGGAGGATATCCTCTTAGAGCAGCATGTGAAAGCTAGAGGAGCCGCACCCTGCCGGCCGTGAAAACAGTGCAGGTTATAGATACTTCAGCTTCACAAACTTTCTAATGCCAATTCTCTAAAGCCTAAGCTAAAACACAGTTAATTGAAAATTAATTGATTCAGCTAATGGGGCCTTGTCTTTCTTTTGTTCCCATAATACATGTAATAGAGACAACATGTTAATAATACCTGGACCAAAGAGAGAGTGTGTGCTCACTCTTTATGGACAGCATCTCTGTGTTAACTGTTGTTGTCCTGAGTTTTCTGAGAGATGACAGCAGGGCTCTTCTCTCTCTTCTTGTCTCACAATATATATAGAGATGGATTGTTGATTCATTTATTAGGAGAGATGCGCAGCTTGGCAAAAAAGTGCTTGAGTGTATTGTCAGTAGCCAGAGACTGCAACTGCAGTGGTTTTGGAGTTCTGTGAATATCTCACCATGGTAACAGCACCACATCACTCATTTCTGTTATCTAATTATTCCATTTGAAATATTTAAAATGAATAATTTTTTAACTAACTATATCTCTTTAGAGTATATGTAGATATAGTATGTATGTTATAAACTATGTGTGGCATGCGTTACATAAGGTCAAAGTTGTGTTTGTGTGTGTGACAGTGTCACGGTCACATTCATATGCTTGTTCTGATACACTGGAACCATGTGATTCCTGATTTGAAGATGTTCTTGAATGAAATTTCTCCCATTATCTTGTTGTGTATCATGTAATGCGCATTTCCCTAACGTGAACCTCATGAAGTTATTATTATCATGCTTATCTGTCCGATTTTGATGGTATTGTTGACATTGAGCTGATCCGAAAAGCAGTTTGTACTAATTCTGACCCTGTTCTAGCAACTGATCATGGAAAACAGATAGCATCTTCTTGGCCATTTCATCTGTGTATCCACATAATTAGGTTACGTATATATATGATGATGTGGGTAAATGTAAGTGTGTGCATGTGCATGTCAGTATTTTCAGTTGATGGGAGATCTGTTTCTAAATCATGATGCATTACAGTTGAAGGATGCTCTGTAGTTTGGAAAGCTGGACTGCAGCAGATATTTAATTAAAAGAACATAAGCAAGCAAGAGAAACAAGAGAAAAAAAAGAACCAAGATACCCAGAAGGATTGCAGCTCAGTGGTGACTTAAGTTTAAGGCACTTAGTTGAGAGACTCATGCAATATTCAAACTGCCTTTCTTGAATGTTCAGCCATAACTAGACTGAAAATCTTCTTGGTAGTTCTGCTAACTTGGGATGACCCTCATCCTAATAACCTGGAGCTCAAAAATCCTTGCCAGGTCCGACAGCAGCATGAATCAGCACTAAGTTACATTTAGTCATTTGGAGCCAAAACCCAGCAAACTTTACAGACACTTAGCAGAGAATTACAATCACTATATATATAATATATATAGTATATAGTAGTATAGTATATAAAGTCTTATCTTATCTTATCTTATCTTATCTTATCTTATCTTAATGCAAAAAAGAGTTAAACATATAAGTAGGTAAATTATTCTAGTAAAACATCAGAAATTGTACTTCAATGAATCCATAAAGAAATCCAGTATGTGGTTTTAGGCTGTAATCTAGTCAATTCGATTTTGAGATGTTCTGTTTCTTGTTGCTATATTGTTCTGTACAATCTGATCTCAAATGAGCAGTCTCTACAAAGGCACTGCCTGCTTATCTCTTCATTTTTACTTCATTTCCTCACAGTGACAACTTATCTAAGTCGTTAGGCAGCGAATTGTGTTGTCTAATTGCTTGGCAATCTGTCTCATAGTGTAGAGCAACAAACCCACCGAGCTATGCTTTAAAAACACTCAATACTACATGCATCAGTTTGCCGGCGTGCGCTTGAGTGTCTTCATTTGCATAATTATATGTACGTGAGCATATAAGCATGTGCGCTTTTGATGTTTTCATCTGTGGGAATTATTTCTATAAATAAACAGCAGCTCAGTGGTGTGTTCATCACAGAGGTTGGTGCTTTGGTGAAGGTCAGTCCCCACAGAATACGGATGATGGGGAAATTCAAGTGGATGCACATTTGGGATGCTATATTAGGATAGAACTGTGTTACTAGACTCTGGACATAGCTGGATATAGAAATGATGAGCTGGTTGCTGCTTTGTTTTCCACTGGATTGCTTTACTTAAATATTTATTTTAGAGCAAACAAAGGCATCCATGTGAAATCCAAGCCATTAGAGGACCAGTAGTAAAGATGTTTTTAAATAAATGTGTCGAAAGTAAAGATTTTGTACCTCTGAACTCCAAATTCTTTAAACTGGTGGGTTTTGAGGAAAGGATAGTTAATTTGAAATACAAAACACCCTGGTGGTTCTTGATCTGAAGCTTTTCCTAATGATTTTGAAAAAGATTTTTGAAAAAGTACCATCATATTTAGTATCTTTTTTGGGTTCTTCAAGGGAATTCCCAAGGCAGTAAGCAATCTGGAAGACTTGGGTGGACACTAGTTTGAGTTTTGTGACACGATGTGTTATCCTGCTGGAAGATCAGAAGAGGGGTACACTATGGTCATATATATCTAAAATATTAACGTGACTCTTCAGTATATGGAGATAACTTTCAAAGGGCAAGAATGTTGGTTCTTTACCCTTAAATTACCATATACAGTAATGATCTAAAAAGGGTATTCTGTTCATGTTGATTTAACACGAATGAAATAAAGGTATAGCCCTAACTCTGGTCTCAGACAGGGAGAGAGCAGTTTAGGTACTTCAGTGTATCAGAAATGCAGATCCTTTGTATATCTCTGTTTAAAGAATGATGAAGCTTATAATATCTGCAGAATTACCTCAACTCCTGTAGTCATTGAATTTGATTTAATAATAACGATAAGGCAAGCAAAGAGATAGATAGATTTCATACATTTTACTGTTTTCCACAACTAAAAAAATACTAAAAGCAGCACTGGGGAGCTTGAAATAGATGATCTATAATCATATCACATTTCAGTCCATATTCCTTGGTCTGATTTGATGTAGTTGCATGGAGACAGCTATTTTAATTGGTCTGGGGTTTCATGAATCACCTCATGCTCCCTTTGCTCTCTGGGGCTGATTATAAAAGCTTGCTGCTGCCTAATGGATGCAGAATGAGTTGTCTGTGGTGTCTGTCACCGCCTCTCTACTGCTTCACCCTCCTGTCTCCCCCAGTCCTTTTTGTCTGATCAGTCACAAGTTTCACATCTTTCTGCTCTTTGTGTCTCATAGCAATGGCCTCACTGCTTGTCTGGGCTATATGACAAACGGGCCATGGTGCAGACAACACCCTTCCATGTGTTTGCATTTTTAAATGTATCTCATACAGAGATTCGAGAGTAAAAATGACACACCCTATGTTTGAAATAGCTGTTTGTCCAACACTATTGATGATCAGTTTTTTAAATCAGATCTCTGTAATGCGTTTGATTGATTGAAATTACATTCAGTCTCATGCCTGATTAGCACTCCACCATTTATAATACTGGTGTTATGTTATTATTAGTATTTTAAACAGGATGTCTCATGGACTCAAGATCGCTTTTCAAGAGAGACCTGTGTACAAATGACATCTACAGATTAAGAGTACACAGACTAGTAGACAGGCAGAAAATTCAAGGACACATTATAGGCGTTCAGAAATTAAGAAAAGCATGTGCAAGGACAGTTGCATACAGTTTAACATATTTTAAAAAGCTGCTATGAAATCACAGAATGTAGCTTTGCAGTCTTTTGTAGTCTTTCCATTTGTTCTTTTCCAAGTTTAATGTCAGTAAGAGGCACAGCTAATCTTAAAATGTCCAAGGACCTGTCATTGTATCCATATAAACTATCACTACAATAATAATCAAGCTCAGACAAAATTGTACCTAATACAACAGTTAATGAGAACCAATATTTGTTTTTTGTATTTGTATTTGTATTTTATATGACACTGGAGAGTTTTAATATGGACTGTATGGTGGATACTGACCTTGGTGACCTTGTGAATAGTTTTCAGTTGGTTTTATCAGAATGAAAAACAAGCTTATGTTTCATAAGATAATTTTGAAATGCAAACTTTGGATTTTTCAATAGCCCGATCAACAAGGACCCAGTGGTATATAAGATGGTGTCATCTGCATAAAAATAGGTTTCAAGATTTAGGAGGTGTAGATTATACTGTAGAAGGTGAATAAAAGACATCTAGCAATGAAAACCTGTGGAATGCCTGTAGTAATGACAGGGAGACTTGACCTGAAATCTTTGGAGACTGCTGATAGAAAGATTGTCATAAAACCATTTAATAGACTGTCATCTAAACTAATTGTAACCGATTGTATCAAAGGGGGAAATTAACCATAGAAACTAAAACCATGTTTCTGTTTCAGGTCAGACATGCTGGCTTCTGCTATAAAGTTGGGATTTTAACATTGAAGTTTAAGAGGATTGACTTTAGGAGACTTGCATCAGATTGAAACTCTTTCATTGTGTAAAACAATTTTTTAGAAGCTATGACTAGATATTCTTAATTTATTTCTTATTGTAATGTTATTTTTAGAAAATTGATATCCAGTGAACCAAAATGCACATCCAAAGGTCTGTAGTTCTTGCTGTGTATTATAGTCATTACTTACTTGTGTTTCCAGGTTGAAGGACTGCTAACAGTGGAGAAAAAGCCTAAAATGATGAACAACAGTCGACCAGTTCAGGACTAATTCAGACTTCTGTGTGGGTGGAGGAGGAAGACTGAAGAGAGACAAAGTAAACCACATGATCAGGCCTCGGAAAGGCTCCAAAACGGTGATGTTCCCCTCAGGCAGGGATTACCTCCTCCCCGTCGTCTCTCTCTCCATCTCACCCACTCACCCTCCCTCATACAACAGAGCAGCCGCCCAGCTCCAAGACTCTGAGCCGTGAGAGCGCACTGTGCTCGCCCACCCGCGCACAAACACACACGTACTCTAACATCGCTTTTGCATCCTGCTCATGGTCGTTGGCCTGTTCTCCTCAGCTGCTGCTCCCGCTCTAGTTCTAGACCATGAAGAGGCCCAAGCAGCAGACTGGGCCCTTGAGCTTCTTAAATTTCTTCAGCCGAAAGCCCAAATCAGAGCCAAGGGCGGAGAGGCCTGTGGAAGCCTGTCCCAAAGAGGAGGTGGCCATTACCCTGACCCCAAGCGAGCATCCAGAACAGGTAAGATTGATGCTTCGTCTGCTTGGAGTGAGTGTAAGCAATGAAGGAGTTCTTTATTTGGGTTTATACAAGTTTTGGTAGAGTATGGTAGAGTATTATGGCATATATGTATACCATTTTGAAATTTGTGTTTATTTTTGAAATTTGTAGCTCATACAGGATCATTATCCTTGCATCAGTCAGAAGATGAAAATGTCTCACAGAAAATGTCGAAAGAAAAGCAACAAAGCTATTGATCATTAACTTTAGAGCCATGCCCGTTTGCTTGCTTTGTTCTGCGCTGCTACTGAACAAATCCATTAGTGTGTTTGTACAATTAATTGATCATTTGTACAAATGACGTTGCCAAGAAACCAAATGAATTACAGCATTCCAGCTATGTACACACTTACCAATACTCCCTTCATTTCTAAGAGCCCTTCATTCTCATAAGCGTGCTGTGTTTGGATTTGGTAAATCACCATATCCTATAACTGTTCTTAGGACCTCACAGCAGAAGAGGCTGGAGAATCAAGAGTTTCTGGAGCAGAAAAAGGAGAAGGAGGAGGTCCGCCAGCATCACTGGCTGAGGTGGGCGAGAACAGCGCTGCCACAGTCGAGTGCGTGGGTGGGGTCAGCCGGGTGTCCACCGATGTCCTGTCCCTCTCCTCCTCCAGCCAGGACCAGCTATTGGACGAACACCTAGAAGAATGCCCACTGTGCCTGCTCAGTCAACCGCGCTGCCACTTCCCGCGACTCACCTCCTGTTCTCACAGGGCATGCTCTGACTGCCTACGCCAGTACTTGCGTATTGAGATATCGGAGAGTCGGGTGGGCATCGCGTGCCCGCAGTGCCCGGAAACACTGGCACCTCTGGATGTTCGTGCCATTCTGGATGATCGGGCATTGCTGGAAAGGTTTGAGGAGTACCAGTTGAGGCGTTTTCTGGCTTCTGATCCAGATACACGCTGGTGCCCTGCGCCTGACTGCAGGTGAGACGTGAACTGATACCATCTACCAACAGGCTGTTTTAGGCATCAAGAACAGTTTCAAGCATATTGTAATAAAACTAGAACATCTTGTTTTTTTATTGCTTATATCTAATAAAGATATAAGCAAAAAACTGTTCATTAGAAGGGAGAATAATATTTTGGAAATTAACAATAATGACTTTGTTTTGTGAAAAAATAGGTCTTTTATTGACATGATTGACACAGCAACAATCCACTACAATTTAATTACTTATTAAAAAAAACATTAGAGCTAATCCAGCACTACAATGTGGCAGCCCTTGTCAAATTCTTGTCATCCCACCGCCGGCTTTATTTTGTAAAACACAAGACTGACGCATTTGTCACTGTCAGAATAATTGACTTAGATTTAAGAGGATAATTGGCAGCATTTTTAAAGCTTTTTCCATAGTTCACCAAGTTTGCTGCAGTTTATATATTTTGCAGATCCCGAAAGAGAATGGACTGTGAATAAACCAGTCCTCTACGTATTGGTAAGAGTTACTCTTTGAGGCCTCAAACAGAAATACCTAAAAGATTTTCCTTAGTGAGATGTAAGAAACATTCACCTTTAATCGGTTTAAAATGTTATTAGTGCCGTACTTAACATTTATGGCGCCATTGTATTGTTACTCTTTTTCCCTCAGAATAACTGCCTGAAATATAGCTTTCATTGAGCTGCAAAGCTCAGCTGCAATATGATTTCATTACAAAATCGATCCTTGATGTCGTCGTAAATCTTACGAGGGAAAGATGTATTTGTTTTCTTACCGCTGACATTGGCGTCAATCAGCTCTCTTTTTTTTTTCTGTTGTTCAGAACTGGCGCTGACACTGATCCTTTGCTATATCAGCTTAATGTTCATGCATGGGTAACTGGATAAGGGGGGCTGATGGGAAGTCACGACGTGCGTCCATTTTTTTTGTGTGCAACGTTTTCAGTGGATTTTTTGTGGTCAAAAGCACGTACGCGCCAGGGCTCAGGACCCCGTTCAGTGAAAGTCTGTCAGTACTTGCTGCTCAGCGATGATGAATGAGAGGAGCAAAAATCAATACACAGTGGTGAATTAAATATAACGCAGAGAAACAGGAGATCCTGTTTTTAAAATATCTACAACAAATTCAGTGTGTTTTGCGTTTGATTTATTAGAAGGGTGTACGAGTGTGCAAAATGGCATTTTGAATAACAGTGAATAACACTTCTCACATAAAAGAGACTTTGAAGCTGTGATTAATTATGTAAACTGGTCTTTAACAGTTATGATTGGTGCATTCCTGTGTTTCCAACATGTAGAGATTCCCTGAGGTCTTAGTGACAGAAGCTTAGCTGAAGAGAGACTCTCAGAGAGAGTGTGAAAACTGTGTGTTTTTGCCCTAGGTCTGACTGTGTAACACACACTTGGGTCTATGAGGGCATCTAATCATGTTTTATCTACATGTGTAATACAAGTAGGAATTATTTAGATATCTCAGTAAAAAAACAAAAACAAAAAACCTCTACCAGATTAAAAGTACGCTCTGGGCTTCAATTTATTTTATAACCATAATCCAACATGTTACAGAAACATACCCCACACATTTATGATGTCAGAGTAGGGGGTCTATACATTTCTGAAATTCACAGGATTATATTTAAGTGTGGCCACTGTGAACAGCAATTAATACTTTTGATTTCCAGCACTCCTTTGTTCTAAGAGGATTTTCCTTGGGGCTAACACACACAAACATGTTAAATGAGCTGACTTACCCATATCAGACACAAATTATTCATCAAAGCAGACTATTTTTAGATGTGTTAGGCCTTGTCAACACACACAAAATCATTAATTACAGTTTTGTCCTTGCATTCCTAAACATACACATTTGTTTTAATGGTTGAATTATATATATATATATATATATATATATATACATATATATATATATATATATATATATATATATATATATATATATATATATATATATATATATATATATATATATATATATATATATATATATATATATATATATATAGTGGTCATTGGCTTTGCAGCTGTTTCTTTCTAATTTCTAATTTCTCTAATTTCTCTGTATGACAAGGCGTAGAAGTTTGTACACAATATAAATAATCCAATTATTGCTTGTTTCATGGATACAGGATACTCACTGGTATCTAGAAATATTTTATGCATGAACAGCAGCTTTGTTCTTCAGCCAGACATGTTGGACTAGAGAATCAAAGTCACTTCAAATCTGGTCTGACACCGTAGTGGAATCAAGGTAACGCTGTAATTATCTTCTTGCCTGTGTTGCCTTCAGCTTGTTTGATTCATTCGCCTGTCTGACAAACAGAAAACCACTCAGAGCTGGAAATGCCAGCCTGTCAGAGCCCTCGTTTTTCACAGCAGAGTTTGATTCCCAGAGGCATTCAGATTATTTAAGATTTCTTTTACTTTTTTTATTTTTTGGTTATAGCTAAATCACATAATCTTGTGAACATGCCTGTATCAGAAAATGGAGATGGTACTGTCTCCATTCCTCATAAACCTTATTTGATTTTATTTAACAAATGTGAGGTTAAAAAAAAATCAAGAGCCCATAACTTTAACATAATCTGCAGTTTCCTAGCAACGAGGGAGGTGTAGGTTTTGCCCCAATCCTAACCCAACAAAGAAGAAAAACCACCACAACTTTAAAGTCAACACTGCACTAAATGAATGTTTGTTAAAAAACACAACAAGCACACACACATGACCAGGCTGCCTTATTTTTTTATTTAGTTATTGATACAAAGTTTTAAAAGTCATATTTGGGTATGGAGCCAATAAGATTATCATATATCTGTTTATTATCAGATGATAGGTTTTCAGTTCTGGAAAGCCGTCCCCCAGAATCCCCATCAGCCAACCGAACGTCTGATATTTTTCTGTCATTTTTATCTGTAGTTTCTCTCTTTCCTCAGCTATGCTGTGATAGCTTACGGCTGTGCAGAGTGTCCCAAGCTGAGCTGTGGCCGTGAGGGATGTGACACAGAGTTCTGCTACCACTGTCGGCAGCTGTGGCACCCCAACCAGACGTGCGACCAGGCCCGGCGTCAGCGAGCCCGCCACACCTCAGGCGGCAACGATGCTTCTACACTGTACGTCTTCAATGAAGAACCTGGAGGAGGTGAGACAGGAGCCATGTGATTAAATGAAGCTACGAGTCGTTTGTGGGCCTCTTTGCTCTAAACAACCACTTGAAAAAGTCTACCTGGTTTTGCCACGAGTACTTCCAGGCCTGTATGGTTTTCAGGTCTGTTAGACAGATAGTATGGGCTCAAAATGTGGTCATAAATATTTTGTACTTGTCTATCTGTCTAACAGATAAGTTTCTTATCTACAGACTGAAATCCTGTCATGGTTATACTGTAATTTCTTCCATAATTTCCATCAAATTTGGCAGCGCCAGTAACTTACGGTAACATTGCAACATTTCATTTTGGGAAAAGTTACGTCATTTTTGGTTCACATCCTGGTATATTATAGAAACAAGTGTTTTTTGGAGGGTGGTGAGCTTTTACAGGACCCCATGCAGTCAGGTGAAAAAATAAGTACATACCATGATGTAGCTTGTAGAAATAACTTTAGCTAACTTGAAAACTAAACAGTTTTCCATTTAGTTTTATGATTCTTGTAGAAGTCGTGGAGGAATTTTGACCCACTTTTCTTTAAATGTTACTTCAGTTCATTGAGCATTTTTTATTTTTTATGCACAACTCTCTTAAAGTCCTGCCACAGTCACTCAGGTTGAGGTCTTTACTGGGCCATCGTAACACCTTGATTCTTTACTTTTTCGGCCATCCTGTTGTAGATTTGCTGCTGTTGTTGGGATCATTATTCAGTTGCATGATCCAATTTTAGCCAAGCTTTAGCTGTCAGACAGAGGGCCTCACATTTGATTCTGTTATATTTTAGAATACAGAGGAGTTTATAATTGACTCAATAACTGCTGCCAAGGTCCTTTGGCTATAAGACAAGCCCAAATCATCACGCCTCCACCACCGTGCTTGACAGCTGGTATGAGGTGTTTGTGTAGATGGACTATTTTGGACTGTGCATTATTAGTAAACGTATTCTCCACTTTAGTCTCATCTTTCCAACTATATTTTTCTGAACAAAATAGAGCATATCTACAAAAAATTAAACTGTTCCTTTACGATGACATATAGATATTGCTTGTTAAGTGTGTAGTAGCTGAAGTATTTCCTCCGTTGCAGATGCAGAGGAAATCAAAGCATGCCCTCGCTGTGGTGCCTACATCATGAAGACCAATGATGGCAGCTGTAACCGTATGAACTGCACTGTGTGTGCCTGTCAGTTCTGCTGGCTGTGTATGCAGGAGATTACTGACGTGCACTACCTCAGGTATGCTGTTCATGCTGAACTCACAAGAACAAGAAAACTAACAGCCAGAAGTCCTATTAAATGCTTACTCTAATGTCAAGGTTGGCTGTGTAGCAGGCAGGAGTAGGACCCAAACTCAGGACTCGGAAACATGACGGGTAAACCAAAAGCAGTTTTGTTCAACTTAAACTTAGTGCAAAAATAATGCAAGTCAGAAAACAAGGAAAACAGGAAAACTACATTTATGAATGCTCAGGAAACTCACTGCAAGAGACAACACAACCATGAAGGAGGACACAACAAAAGGCAAAGGGAAAAATGAGACAATATGTACACAGAGGGTAACGAGGGAACAGGTGGCAGGTGGGAGGGCTGCTGAAACCACTCAGATAATTAGACAGGGGAAGTAGAACTGAATAGAAAGCCCAAGAGACAAGATGTCATCAAAATAAAACAGGAAATGACTAACACTGACCTGGACTAAGACGTGTGAACTTGACACAGACAGAAGGCAAAGCAGGGAGACAACTTGGACTAAACACAGGGGATGCCCATGACAAAACACAAAGACGAGGCTCGGAAGTAACATAATGAAACAAGAAACCAACAAATAGAAACTGTAGAAAGCAAAACTCAGGAGCAAAAGGACATACTGAACTCAGAACAAAATAATCCAGAGTATGAACTTAAACCAAAGACAGAACCATGAAAAACAAACTCAAAACGCTGGGACGAAAAACCAGGACCTTGACTCTATAGCTGTAAGCCTAAGAAGCCTGATGATGATATTTTCTATTAGAAAAAAATGCTGAACATCGCCCGGTTTGAATTTCTTAGGCTTAGTTATAAGCAGCTGGTCAGACAAAAGCAACCGTCATCGGTTTTGGTAGCTGTAAAATGTTTGAGGGGGATATTCAGTGGCACAAGTTCATCCTAAAAACAATCGACTTCAGTGCATCACAACTGCTAATGCATCAACAATGCAGTAGCTAGTCAGAGATAAAAACCGTGCCAGTCAGGGAAGCATGCCCGTATTTCATAATTTAGAAGCTGCACTAGTTTAAATGGTTCATCTCAGCTTTCATTTGTTTTCACATTCTTGGAAGGGAGTCACTGCTGACTTGACATCAGTTATTCACCTCCAGTGTTTCTCCTTCCATACTCCTAAATCAGCACAATGTGTAAGTCGAGCTAAGACTGTGTTTCTCAAGCTCTTATTTGTTTGTGTTTCTATATAAATAATCTTCATTAATCTTAATTTCAATGCATATTTTAACCCCTGCTGGTTCATGCTCATCCTGCAGTAGCAGCTATACGTTGAACAATGTTATTGGGAATATATGGAATATTACCTGTGTCTTATTCATAATTTAACACAGTTAAAAACCACAAAAGCGTGGTAATCAGATTGTCAGGCATACGATTAAAAACTAACCTGACTTTAAAAAAATATATATTATTATCAACTCTGTCTTAATATAGCCCTATACAGGGTAACCAATTATTTTCTCCAGGAAGACAAAGTGCTACATTTAAACTTTGATTAAACAAAAAAAATTAATACACTGTAGTTGGATACTTAATATGCACTGTATTTAATGAAAGTATTTTTTTTTGTCATGTGAAACCAACTATTTCCGATTACCTTGTTTAATTTAATTTTGTCTTCCTTTCCCCGCTTCCTTTGTTCTCTCCTCTCCCTTCAGTCTTTTCTGGCTTTCATATAAAAAATTACAGTAGATGTTGTACAGAATGGCAAAGCTTTTAAAGTCTCACAGCGAGTTCAGAATAACGCAGCCATAATCTCTTACCATAATTTCCCCCACTCATGCTTTAAAAATCCCCAAAGTGGCCTAAATGCATACTTTGAGAAAAACATAGCCCTTGGCTGCTATTTGTGTTCTTTATAAAAGTTATTTTTCCGCTTGATTAAAATCAGACAGCACTCATCACATTGTATTGCTCTTCTAGACAGTTAAATGTTACACCACAGCGTCAAAGGCTGGTAGCAGATTAAGGTAACACTGAAGGCAAAATAGACTTTTTTAGCCAGTCATATTTTAAGTAAGAGACTAGCTATTGCTGATAAACCAATCCAGGCAGCTTTGTTTTACTGATTTCTCAAACATAAATGGTTAAATATGATAAATGAGTATTTGAATAAATTATAAGTAGTAAATGATTGCACTTCAGGAAATGAAAGCAGGACTATAATAAGGAATGCATATCAAAAATGGTTTATACGACATCAGGCGTACATGATGATGCTTTGTTGGTTATAGCAAATGATTATGAGGGCATTTATTTGAAGTCTTAAAATAAAGTACCGCTCATTTTGACAGGAATTTAATTTGTTTTTGCACATCAAAAGGGAGTTACTGTAAGGGATCACCAAGTCTGCAGGGAATGTCTGTACCAAATCTTTTGTTGTTTTACAGTAACTGATCTCTCCTGATGTGTCTGCTTTGTCTCTCAGTCCCTCAGGATGTACATTCTGGGGGAAGAAACCATGGTCTCAAACCCGCAAGGTACTGTGGCAGGTGGGCATGTTGCTCGGAGCACCTGTGGTCATCTCCCTTATAGCAGGCATTGCCATCCCAGTCATCATTGTGGGGATACCAATCTACATGGGCCGCAAGGTCAGTAAAGCCCATGTCACACTGTGTAACTTGTTAACTTTGTGCTGTATATTAATGTATTGTTTTATGCTGTTTATAGCAATAAGATGTCTGCTTACCCTACACTTCACATGTGACTAGTAGATCAAAGCTTACCTTACCTTAGAAACTAAAAACATGTCCTAGGGAAATTAAGCTGCAAATGAAATCCCCTTAGATATGATTAGTTTTCTTTTTGTCAGAGCCATGGTGTGTCTTATAAAGTCTTCACAGGCATGCTGCAGTGTGTGTGTGTGTGTGTGTGTGTGTGTGTGTGTGTGTGTGTGTGTGTGTGTGTTATTGGGCATGAGTAAGTGGCTGCAGAAATAGAAAATGAAAACTCGGAGCACTTTGAATTTCAGTAATGTGATTTGTGCTCTGTTTATTACCTTTCAGGTCCATGGTCGTTGTAAGAAAAACAATATCTCAGGAAGTAAGCACTACTTGACTGTGGCAAGTGGGGTGATGATGTCAGTGTTTGTGTCGCCGGTCATAGCAGCTGTCACTGTGGGTAAGGAACATATAATAGTAATGTTACATTTTTTATCCTGCAAACCAGAGAGAAAATTCAAAGGGCAAAATATTGTTGTTGTTGATCTTGTGTTATAAAGAATGAATTTCAGTAAAAAAAAAAAAGGATAAAACTGCAGAAAATGTATCCCCTTTGGAGCTCTAAGATGCTAAAAATGATAATTCGACAGATCTTTCTCTTTCGGTATAATAAGATGTAGTTTTGTCAGAGTTTTTCTAGGGCAATGCTCAGAAAGTCACTTTTGAAAAGTTTGACTAGCACACAGCTCTTTCTGGGCCATCTTGGATAGTTTCCTCAGTGATCAGAGTGAGAACTGTAGGAGCGAACCCTCATCTTTTACCATGCAATGAACTCAATTTAAAACGTAAAATGAAAGGAATAAGTAAACCTTTTGTAAAATACATTCAGTCCATTCAAAAACTGAGCGTGCCATATGATTTAGTAACTTGTGGAAACATCTTTGCCAGTCGCAAATTCAAGTAAACGCTTTCTGTATGACTGTATCAGTCTTTCACATCATTGTGGAGGAATTTTGGCCCACTATTCTTTACGGTGTTGCTTCAGTTCATTGAAGTTTGCTGGCACTTGTTTATGCACAGCTTACTTAAGGTACTGTCACAGTATTTCACTCAGGCTGAGGTCTGGACTTTGTGCCACTTCAACATCTGATTCTTTTCTTTTTTGGGCATCCTGTATTAGAGTTGCTGCTCTGCTTGGGATCATTGTCCAGTAGCATGATTCAATTTTAGCCAAGCTTTAGCTGCCACATTTGACTCTAGAGTGCTTTGGCTCTAGTGGAGTTCATGGTTGACTCAGCGACTGAAAGATGCCCGGGTCCTCTGGCTATAAAACAAGCCCGAGTCATCACGCTTCCACCACCGTGCTTAACAGTTGCTATGAGGTGTTTATGTTGATTTGCTTAATGCTGTGTTTAGTTTTCCCAAGCATGCTGCTGTGGATTATGACCAAGCATCTCCACTTTGGTCTTATGTGCTCTTATGTTCTTTTTAGAAAGATGTTTAGAAAGACTTTCTCCCAGTAACCCTACCTAATAAGCCACATTTTTCAGTCTTTTTCTTATATTTACATGTTTTCTAGTCTTTTCTTACTAGTCTTTTCTTTTTTTTACTTGTACGGTCATGTGCATTAACATTTACAAACCTGAGGTGTAGCTCTTGTTTTTTTTGGGGTTTTTTTTTCACTTTTCCTAAGCATTGCACAGCCTGATCTTTGGTTGAATTTGGTGGGGTGTTCACTCCTGGGAAGGTTGTATCATTGTGGTAACATACAACTGAATGCTTCAGACCAGCAAACTGCCCAAACTTCTGCTTTTACAGAGGTGGTAAGTGTGTTCGACTAGCAGCACCCGGCTGCTACGTTCCCTGTTATTTTTTATAAAAAGCATCAAGGATGTACTTGATGCGAGTTAGAGCATAGAGTGCTGTGAAAACTTTCTTTTTTACATGACTGTATTTTTGCTTTCACCCTGAAAGTTTGATGATGGACTGATACTGATGCCTTCTGTGTTAGCTCACACTGATATGTCTGACCTAACAGCAGCTCTAAAACATCCTGCTAAACAAAAAAAAATCCCCAAAAATCATAAATCTATTTGTTTTCTAAACTCATCCTTGACTTTTAATTAATAAGGCTGCATGTGTTACCTCTATGCAGTATTGTACAGTTTATTTTATATAACTCAGCAAGACAGTGAAGAATTTTTCCTAACCTGCTGTATTTTTTCCATAAATTCTACAGATCTGAATATGCAGCCAAGCAATCTGCATAGGGTTTAGTGCCAGCCATACAAATATCCACAAGCCAGGCTTCTGTATACAAACATACCACTTTATTTCATTGCTCCACACACACACACAGTGCAAAGTAGCATTTCAGTGACTCATGCTACTTTAGGTAACAGTCCCAGCCGTGACAGAAATTCGTAAGACTTCAGTAGCGTCTTATCTTTCCCCTGCAGTGTCACAGCCATAACTGTACCCCACTCTGACTGGTCCTTGCTTGCCGCACACAAACTCAAAGACACATTTAGCCGCATTGTACTCGTCACCGTACCTCTTACCCCTGCATGTACTACTGTGCTTGCATACTGTGCAGTTTCTTTAGCCATTTTTACTTCATGTTTTACTTCATTCCACCATGTGTTTTGTCGAACATCTTCTATTTTGTGCTCTCACTGCCCTCCAACTGTTGTTTTGTTTCTCATATTTGAGTCAAAGCACTCTGTTTTTTTTGTGTGTGTCTCTCTTGGACACAGATGCACACTGTCTTTCGCTTTCACTCCTCTCCCTGTGTGATCTGTTTGGCTGGCAGGTTCATCCTCTTGCCCTGGTTTCACCCTCTTGCTGAGTCAATAGCGCCCCAGTGTTCCTGCTGTGTTAATGATGTCCCTTTGTTTGGCTGGCACTCTTCTTTGTGTTCTCAAACTCCTGTCTCAATCACAGGTTGCATAATTGCACAGCGTAGGGAGGCTGCTGGTCACCAAGCTTGGGCTTTATTCAAAGCACTTTTGTGAAGGTTACGAAGGACAATCGAAAGAAGTACAGCTCGTTAAATAAAATTTGACTTTCCCAGCGCAGCTGTGCCCTGCAACATTCTAACTTTGCTCTGCTAATATGATGAGTCGATCCATAAGAGTGACTAATGATCTATTTTTGTGAAAACTGTCTTATTGTATCCTGACAGGGTATGTACTGCACATTTTTAGAGCTTCTAAGGAAACATTTGTGTTCATCTCTACATTCACAAATGTAACAAAGAAGACACTTTTTGTTTAGGTGTCTACTGCGCAATTGTCCGCACCATAATCAGTTCATATTAATAACAGTAATTAACCAGGAAACACATTTCACCTCTCTTTCTAATTATTTGCCTCCTATAATAAATACTACATACAGCATAAAATCCTATATATAAATGATGATCATGATCAAAAGGACGAAATAGGAAAGTTAAAAAAAAGTTTGTTATTGCTAAAATAGACCAAAACACAGCTTCTTACAAACAGCACATAAAATAGATGACTAAAGGAAGATCCAGTTGCCTGGATGTCTGCAACTAAAATTATTTTTAGAAAAGCTTGGAAGGAAACCAATGTTACTCACTTAAAGAACATAATAATTATGAGGATATAATTTCAGAGAAAATGAGTTTTTCTTCCTTTTTTAGGTCCACTCTATATGCCTAATTTTTTCCAGTTACTTGGGGCTAAAACGCCTTAAAAAAAACAAGCCTGTGTCTATAAATGCCTGGCAGCTTGAATGTGTCCAGTCCAGGGAAAAGCGGGAAAGGCTCCCCCTTGTGTTTGTTTTGTGTTGTTGTTGTGATAATAATAATAATGATAATGATAAAAAGACAATAACTGAAGTCCTTAAAGGGGCACTTTGTGTAAAAATGATTGAGAATGCATCATGTCTTGATGCATTCTCAATCATCCAAGTGACTTCTTCAGTCTCAGCTGACTGCAGGTTTCCCCAATCTTAGAAACAGTACATTTACATAATGACTGAAACCAGCCCCTTGAAGGAACATTGGGCTGGGAGGTCAAATGTACTGTTTATAAGATTTGGGGAAACCTGCAGTCAGCTAAGGCTGAAGAAGTCACTTGGATGAGTGACGAAACGTTTCTCCCACTGAAAACACTACGTCCAGATGAACTGAATCAACCTTTGGAGGTCGATCATATCATCATATTTTGATTTCAAATGCACTACCGTAGCGCACAGAGGCAAGACAATGCTCAAAAACCCTTACGGGCCTATCTGTAATCCAGTGCTTCACCATTACAAAGACATTTCGGTTATATGATTATTAACATTAAGCACAAAGTCCAGAAAAGTCATTATGAAAAATATGTTAAGAACGAGGTCTTTACTCTTTGCTGTTTTCTTTCAGGTGTGGGTGTACCGCTAATGCTGACTTATGTCTATGGGGTCGTTCCCATGTCACTCTGTAGGAACGGTTGGTGTCGACCGCAGAGTGAGCCCCCTGAAACACACAAAATCCAGCTGGAAGACTTAGCCAACTGTGAGTATCAATAATTTAATCAGTCTATAGTTCAAGTTAGGGATACTGTCTGACCGTATGAGTAGTCGGTTATGAATTGTGCCCCGAATTTTGACCCGATCTGATGAAGTTTCAACTTCTCTTATAGATCTTCTATTCTCTCATGTAGTCAGTGATCACTGGACGGGTCAGAACAACCCAGCACTCAACAACACCAGCGTCCAAGAAGTTCGAGTCAGTGTACAGGAAGTAGGCGACCTCCCAAGTACGAGCACCACACCGCCAGAGCCAGATAGATATGCCGGATTGGATGAAGCCACAAAACGCCATGGATACACCCAGCAGGACAGCCAGTCTGACTGCAAGGTGGTTATTGTGCCTGATAACAAGACTGATGAGATGCAAATGATTCCTTTAAGGTAATTATTGCCTTTACAATTTCCTCAGATGTTTACATGTTTTTACACAGGACTTTAATATTTGAAAGCAACCATTTATAGTTTCTCCTGCTTTAATGCCTATACTTAAGCTCAATGACTCGTTTGTCCAATGACTGATGCATTAATGTTTATATAAAATAACTTGCCACTTGCACAGTATTGTGTGTAAAGGTTTTAGGTATGTTCTCGCAATTAAATTAAAGATATCTTGTGGAAATTTTCTTTTAAGCAAACAAAAGTTATTCAGAGTTAATCAAGAAAATCTTTGGTTTGAAGTCACTGCCATCTGAGATGCGAGTGGAAGAGTGGAACATATCAAGAAAGCAGAGTCCTCCTCGCTACGGAGCTGTCATTTTAAAGTAATGTCACTGGCGCAGCTGCGTCATCTGTTTTGTTACAGCAGCCGGCCGCTGCATTTTATTATCTTTGTTAGATGAGCATAAAAGTTTTCATGGCATCATTGATTTAAACTTGAAAAATGATGGAGTGCTAGCCTTTATTTACACTGACAGATGGGAGACACAGCGGGAACAAATCAGAGATGACGAGATGCGGGAAGTTGAGCTCGACACAAGACACAGAGAACAAAACAGGAATTAAACAGGAGGAGAGACAGAACAGGACCGGATAATGAGATTAACTTGCAGACAGACAAGGCTAACACAAAGATGAGACAGAGGGAACAGGACAGGAATGCTAAAGGGAACTAATAAACCTAAAATCATCGATACTAAGAAGTAGAGGCAAAAATAACAAAACAATAGGGAACCAAAACCAGGGATCAAAATAACTTGTAAGACCAAGAAATTACAAAAACACTATCAACATAAACCACTTTAAAAATCCAAAAAGAATAAAGAACTGACAAAACTCTAAACTCTGGGTCAACACTCCATGGATCTTGACACCAGAATAGCTGTGTATATACATTTTTTGTTAGTCTTACAAACATATATTTGCTAAGTCTAACTTTCCCCGTGGTCCTTATAGTCTGACTTCCATAGAGGATACACCCTGTCTCCTCACTCCTCCCTCTTTGAGAGACCCTTTTAGGTATTCAGACTTCCTTTAACATGCTTAGATTCATTTTCACGTCAGCGGCAGGTGGATGGAGTAGAGAGGAGGTGAGGAGGCACAAAACAGAAAAATGAAAAGCACCCATCTCTGTTTATTTGCAAGCAGTCCTCTTCTGCAGCGGAGGCTGGGCCATTGCTGCATTTGTTGGTGCATTACCACCACTTGTTAGTCAGTGGGATAAAGCAGCTGTTACATATTGCTATTAGAGTTCAGGAGATACACCTTAAAGTTAATGGAGCAGTAACCAAATAGACAAATGCACACACAACTGAAGCAAACCACCACAGTATTCTGTATATCAGTCTTTGCTTTTAAAACAGTACTTGTGCAAGTACTTGCTTGTATTTCTTGTAAATGCATTTCTAGACTGATTCGATAATGTTTGGTCAGGACTCTGTGTGCCACTATGTCTCATCACCAATGACAGCTCTTTATGACTTGCTCTGTGAGCTTGATGTCTTCTGCTGAATAATGATTTTTGGATCGACTGGAGTGCACTATGGAATGGCAATATTTTTGGACGGTACTGTATAATGACTCCACTGTGTTTCTTCATTGTGACCGCAGGGAAAGAACGAATATTGAGGTTCGCGTTGAAATTGAGACCCACCCCAGGGGCGCCCGCCAGTCCAGCCTAAGTAGCATCCTGTCTAGCCGCAGCTTGTCAACGGAGTCACTGGGACAGCCGCAGCCCCAGTCCCAAGACTACCCGTGTGCCTCAGAACGAGAAGAGAGACGAGAGGGGGGAGAAGGAAGAGGAGGAGGAGAGGAGCAGGAAGGACGAGAGAAACCAGGAGGGGAAACGGGAGAAGACGAAGGGACGGTTTTCCCAGTCTTTGAAACGGACGGTGTATGAGGTTCTTCAATGCAGGTGTTGTGCTTGGTTGAAGATTTCGTCAGGTTTTATGGATGTACACTAATCCATCACCTGACATTGGATTGACCTGAGAATAGTTGGCAAAGGTCACCTTCTGCTTCCAAGATGGGCCCTCCAACCAGATGCCTTGTAGCTGCACCCTCTGAGGAAGATGCGGGTTTAGAAATAAAGATGAGAGTGTGTGTTTGAGTGTGTGTATGAGACAAAAAGCATGAGGCTATGATATTTTAAAAAACCCAGGAGGGCTATATACTGTAAAGCAGACAGGAGAGCATGTTAGCCGACTAGTCCAGTCTGTTTTTTTTCCCTATGTTGTCCTTTCTAAAAGAAACTACCTTTCTCTCCCTCTCATTTAAGTCTATTTCATGAAGTCCTCCCCTTCATCTGGCTCTGCTCTTTCAGCGATCTTGCCTTCCTCACCCTTTACAAATTCAGAGACCACCAGAAGCATGAATTGTTTTATGGGGGACTAAGACTCTAACAAATGTCCTGTCAGTGACTTGATGTAAACATTTTCCCAAAACATGCTGCAAAACAGGATGATTTTTTCTTTTGTTTTAATCTAAATGGGTATTTCAAGCATCTTATGATGCAGTGTTCACACATGAATTGGGCAACCTTAAACAGATGATGCATGCTGCACTGTTCGATTACGCTTCTGTCAAAGAAGTCTAGTGGAAGATTAAATTTGAAACTAAAGCCTCGAACTGCTATTTTTTATTGGATTCAGGGGTGCTCTGTGACAATGTGCCAGTGACTAGAGGGCTTCTAAATACCAAGAATTACGATTTATCACAGATCCAGTCTTCCATGAAAACAGGTGGAGGCGGGGTCGGAGGGTTTTCTTTTGCATTGTTTCAGTGCAGCTTTCAGCTTTCAAGAAGCTGTTTCTTTTTTTAAACTGAAGAGGGAGATGATTCTTTAGTTTGTAAAAATGCTCACTCTGATGCAGGACGACGTGGGAGCGACACAACCTTCTTGAATTTTAAAACGCTGCATGGTTCTCCAACTTGCTGTATCCAGAATAGCAACACATTAACACGTGCAGATTGGCACATACTCACATGATCACATGCAAAGCAGTCAGTGTAGTTGCAGTAGTGTGTGCTGCTCAGGGCATTAAATATAAACTAAAGACTCTCTCAAATGACCACAGAGCACCGAAATTACTACAACAGCAAGCATGCCACCGCAGGCTAAACCGTAATAACTCGTTCTAGATGATTTGTGAGAAATCCGTGACTATACAGTACACGCACTGCTTAGCTTCCTGAGTGTGACATACTTGTGAGATGAGCTTAGACTTAAAATGAGAAGTTGTAATCTGTGCTGGGTTGTGGAGAGAATTTAAATAAATATTTCACCATGAAGGAAAAAAAACAACAAATTTCATGTTCTCTATGTCTCAAAAATTATTTTTCTTTGGTACAAGTACTTGTAGTTGTGGTCAGAAGATTACATTAACTCATCCATGGGCATGGATGTTAGGGTAATGTGGTGGCTTTAAATTATTTCTTTGAACTGTTGTACAGCATACATCTTTAATGACTTTTAAAAAAAAAGAAAAAAAGAATTGGGTGTAATTCACACGGGGTTAAAAGTATGCATACTGGCTCAAATATGTACATACACTCACTTAATTTTTGTGGTGGTAAAGGTTCTTCTGTGTCTTTTAACTTGACAAGGCCTAATGAGGCCTAATTCGGCCCCATTAGTCTTTGTTTCTCTTTGCCAGCACAAAAAGAGTTTGTTTGAATAAAACTCAGAAAAATGAATATTTACACAAGTCATGAAGGTCTCTTGGAGCCATTTCAAAACAACTGCAAATTGTAAGATCATCAGTTCAAACTATTGTTTGTAAGTACAAATTATTTGGACCCATCAACACTTTGCCAAAGTATCGAAGAAGACCCAAACTGCCACCCTCAGATGAGAGGAAATTGGTTAGGTTAGTGAGAAACAATCCAAGAACCACAAAGGCTTAAATGTGCCATGAACTGGAAACTGCTGGAACATTGGCGTCACTGTCCATTGTAAAGCAAGTTTTACATCATTATGAGCTGAGAAAGTGCTCATCAAGAAAGAAGCCCCTGCTCCAAAACCAATACTTTAAAGCTCAAATGAAATGAACAAGCCTTCCGGAAAGAGCTTCTGTGATCAGACAAGACAAAGACTGAACTATTTGGCCACAATGACCAGAAGTATGTTTGAGGCGTAAAGGTGAGGCTTTCAAACCTAAGAACTATGCACCAACTGTCAAGCATGGTGCTGGTAGCATCATGTGCTGGGGTTGTTTTGCTATTAGTGGTACTGATCCATTGTACAGTGGATGGAATAATTAGGAAGGGGGACTACTTTCAAAGTCTTCAACATCACCTCACATTAACAGCTAAGCAGTTAAAACTCGGATACAGTTGAGTGCTTCAATAGAACAATGATCCATACACACATCAGAATTGTTTTTTTGAATGGACAAAGCAGTCTAACTGGAAGGCTTCTGGAATGGCCTTTTGAAAACCTCGACTTTCAGCCCTGTTGAAAATGTGTCCACCACACTTAAAAGCTTGGTCCATGGTAGGAAACCAGACAATTTAAATGAAATTGTGCCAAGAAGAGTCATCAAATATCCAGCTAGACTTTTGCTGATGACCACCAAAAATATGTGGTCAAAGTATACAAAGCTGTATGTATACTTTTGACCCTGTGTGAATTACAGAAAATCTTCTTTCTCTTAGAGAAAAGAGAAAGCAATTCAAACTTGTGTACCCAGTTCTTGTTTTTATAGCCATTTAAGATATATGCTGTTTAAAGAAATCATTAAATTCTCCAAATTAGCATGACAAGCATGACCTTCATGCCGATGATCTGCACATATAAACTTCTGACCACAACTGTAGACCATTGTGTCTTAATATTGCATAATCACATATGAAACAAATGTTTGTAAATGTTATGATTGTTATTTGGTATTGGGAAATATATGAAACCTGGGCAGAACACATCAAAGACAGATATTTGCTTATGTTAAAGGTACACCAGTGGATTTTAGCCCCTTGCATTAAAAAATGCACAATATGCTGACTTTAACTAATTAAATTACAGGTGTAAGAGTAAGTAAAGTGTTAAATTTAATGGAATCTGGTTAAATAAAATATACGTGGTTGGTATACGTTTAGTTTTATTAAATAAAAAAACCTTTAATTTTATATATTTCGGTTTCATTTTACATTTAGAGTGCAGAATTTTTATCCTTTTGTCTTGAGATCTTTTAAAACTAAAGCACTTTCTCCGTGCCATTTAAATTTTAGTGACATTTTAATCTGTTTACAATCTTACTAAATGTTGTCGAGTAGGTGAAGATGTCACAGCAGTTATTACAAGAAAATTGCAATTTCGAGCTACAATCGAAAGATGGCGCCAGAATACCAACAAATTATTTATTATTTCGACTTTTGACTACTTTTGTTACTTTGTTTATTATTAACAAGAAACATAGACGGACATGTGGAAAAAACATTAAAGAAAACAGAAGGCAGAAAATGGTCAGCAGTAGCTAATGATTTTATCACCACCCTTAAATAAAACTGTAGGGTTGTTTCTAGTCAAGGTTAAAATATTAAACATGGTAAAGGGCTAAATGACTTTATTTGATAATTAAAAAAAAATAAAACTAAGAGAAAAGGAAACCATGGTAACAATGGGCCCACCACTGATCAATAACCCGCAAGAAATCCTATGAGACAGAAAGTGCAGTTGTAAGCTCATTAGGCATAAACTCATTAGTGTGTTTAAGTCCTCGGTACACACATTAGACTGTAATGACTTTTTTCATTAAGGTCACTCCCTCTCACCGAAGGAAGCTCGTGAAGGTTAGAAGGACACGCCCTCAACTTTGGAAACGGTGCAGTGGACTCGTGTGTGCCCTCAGCCGCTCACGTTATCACTTGGGAAAGAGAGAGAGAGGTAAAGACACAGAGAGAGAGAACGAGGAAGAGAGGCTCGGGGCTGGAACTTGAATCTGTGTCCTATCTCCCTCGCCTTTTTCCTTTCCGGCGTATCCGCCATCGAGCGCAGGCTGTTCCGTCTTTTCCTCCCTGTGGTCCGGTGACTGGGGAATCCACCTGCCGGAGAGCAGACACACCTCGTGATGGATGCCCTGAAATCTGCCGGCAGAGCGATTATCAAGAGCCCGGGAGTTCCGCGGCACACATGGGGAACTTCAAAACACGAAAGTGAGTGAGATGATACAAATGTTTGGAAACGGTTACAGTTTTGCAAAGATTCTTTTTTTTTTTCTTCATGTGGCGTAGCGGCAGCATCATCTGTCAGATTGGGAGTATGAAAGGAGGGCAGTGTGTGCCTCTGGCTGCTCGCAGCAAGCTAGTGGACTTGTTGTTTTATTGCTCGGGCGCTTTTGTTTGTCCTTCTGCCAAATCTAAGCGCCATAGCTGTACAGTTACAAGCTGTTTTATTATGCTGTTGACTCTGAGCTGTCACATAATAAGAAACACAAGCACAGTCCTGTCACTTTTACTGTGTGATATGGAGCTAATGCTGCCAGAAGCCCCATACCAACATAAATGGCTACTTAGAGCCAGTATTTCTTCATTACCAGTTTAAACAAGTTCAACTAAAATCTAAATAGCTGCTGTTCTTGTTTTTTAGTTAAATATATTAAAGCTTTATACTGTTTGAAACTCTGAAACATTCACTTTGGGATCTTAGGACTCTTTCTTTTCGGCATTTTCCCCATTGGATTCGCTTAATCTAGTAATATGTACAATAATTGATAGATTAATTGAGAACGCTAGCATAAGAGCTTTACAGGTTTTCCACCTAGCTGCGTTTTACAGCCATCTACACTCACCTACCACTTCATTAGGTACACCTGCTTAACTTTGCATAAATGCAAATCTGTAATCAGCCAATCACATGGCAGCAACTCAGTGCATGTAATCAAGACAACCTGCTGAAGTTCAAAATGAGCATCTGATTGGAGAATAAGGGTGATTTAAGCGACTTGGTTGGTGCCAAACCTGCTGCTCTGAGTATTTTATAAACTGCTGATCTGTTGGGCTTTTTCCAGCAAATATCTCTTGGGTTTTATAGAGAATGGTGTGAAAATGAGAAGCTACCTAGTGAGCTGCAGTTCTCTGGGAAGTTTGCTTCAGAGGAGAATAGCTACACTGCTTTGAGCTGTTAGGATGGCAATGGTAACGTAAATGACCTTTTATTATAACAGTAAAGCACTTTTAGGGTGTGAAACAGGAGATTCACATTGTGGATGTGCAGCTGAATTAAATCTACAGGAACTGTGTGATGCTATCATGTCAACATGGACTAAAATCTCAGAGGAATGTGTCCGGCACCTTGTTGGATCTGTGACACAAAGAATTTAGGTAGCTCTGAAGGCAAAAGAGAGTCCAACCTGGCACTAAGAAGGTAAAACAAATGATGAGGTATTTTGATTCCTATATATCTATCAGATGTTCTCTGCTATCACAGGCATATTCATAACAGTGTATTATTAGTAACATACTACAATGCAATTGTAATTGTGATGCAATCTTTATTTTAATGGAAAATATTCCAAAAAAATAAATAAAAATAAGGTAAGCCATTTGTTAATTTGTAAAGTAGGTTCCTATACAGTTCGTAAACTATGATCTCATCACTTTTATATATGTAGTTATAGATAATAAACAAATAAATCCGCTGATAAATCAATACTGCAACTTTGTACTTTGTAAAATCAGGATGAACATTCGGCCATCAATCAGTAGTGAAAACTGCAGGGATTTTATAGAGATTACAATACAGATTACTGAAACACCTAATCAAAGTTAAGCATAGTCCCAGTCTGTTCCTGAGTTATGGAGCTGAATAATGCCCGTGTTTGTAGGGACACTATAATAACACAGAAAGTTGACCTTTGACCCTTTGCTTGTAAAATCTCCTCACTTCATTGTTGTATCCTGTTAGATATTTTCATGAAATCTTGTCATAAGTAGCACATTAATTCTTGAGTTACAGTCACAATGCGTTTTGGGAGGTCACAGTGACCTTGAGATGCTAATCAGTGCTCATCCTATGGTCCAAGTTCATCCTTTGGTGCTTAATGGGGAAAAAAAATCAATCAAGGTGTTCAAAAAAGTGAAAATAGGTTGGGGATAAGGGCAGACTGGCAACAGCAATCAAATTGCCTCTGGCTATGACTATCTTAGTTAAAAGTAGCATGGTATTCATTTGTTGCAGGTAGAACTGAGGACTATACTAAGATTTAATCCTACTAAGATCTAATTAAAGGTCTAGGTTAGTTTTTCTGTTGAACACACTTCAGCTGTCTAATAAGATTATACAGCTACTTAAAAAATATAAAAATGAAACCAATTTTTCAGCGAGTTTCATCCACAGAGGTCGACCAATTATCATTCGACGAAGATAAATGAATATGCAACAAACACATCTTTAATAATTGAGCTGAATTTACATCATAATTCTCAGTTATTGGTTTTTCAAAAAGTTTTTTTGACCATATTCAATATGCAATGTTGCTTTAGGACAACTACAGTGCGAAGTACAGGAGGTTTTGAGTGCTGAGTGAGGGGTCAGAGCAGCAAACCTTGTCACACCATCAGTGACAGACTGCCTTGCAGCCTGCAGCCCTGCTGTAACACAAATGTGTCAAGCGCCGTCTTGAACGCTCCCTCCTCTCTGCTACTTTGCCTGTGAGCTTCCCACTGCAATAAATGGTAGCATGCTGGTTATGCTTCATCCAAAATTCCTACTTAGTGCCAGCTTTCATTAAACATGACTGATTAATTTCACAGCCAGCAAGATGTTCTTAGTTTCTTCTGCTCTGTTGGACATGTTCTACATAAATTATTGAATGCCCGAACATAAATCTGTTGGATTTGGGCTTTCATGATTGTCTCTGGTTGCTTTAAATGCATTTTGTTTCTCAGCTCGAGCACAAAATGACAGTTTTAAGTGGCGGCTTGTCTCAAATAAGTGCTTGGGTTTGTCAGCTTCTCATAACTGCTGGGCTAAAACTTTTGATTGTGCACAAACAGTGAGGGATTTAAAAAAAAAAAAAAATCATAATTTTCCACGTCACAATACTGTGCGCATCAACCGCGCTGACTTTTGATGACAAACAAACCATCAGCGTGTCATTTTGAAAGACATCGATTGTGACACATTGTTAGCAGAAGCCCCTGCATTGTGCTTTTCTTCTCTTATTGTTGTTGCCAGTGAGAGAGATAAGAAAAGGCAGAGTGACACTGCCAGAGCAGAATCCAGCTGGATTTCGGCACCTGATGACAGAAGCAGTTTGTGTCTCAGAAACACCGCAGAGATCAGGCTGGGAAAACGTGTGAACGCAGCAGTGAGGAAACGGTGCAGGCAGTAAGAGCGGCTGTTGATATCCAGATGCTACTTAAGCAGGCAAAGTGGAGAGAGGACAGTGTCTGTATGGCAGCATGTGGCAATGCGTCAGAGCTGCCTGTCGGAATTTAAATAAGGTAACATCGCAGCCGGTTGGCACTTTCACACACATTAGGTGTGGTTAAGTTTGAAAGAGAGTGATGAATTATTTGTGTGCTGACAGCCAACTGAAAGTGCATGTGGAGCGTGGATGGTAAGTCACTGTGGATAAATAATCACTTTTAAGGACAATATTTAGTTAATTTAGGTAAGAGTTGGTTTTAACCCCTTAAGCCCCAGCGCCCCCTGATACGGGGGGCAAAGGCAGGAGATCAGTTAAGCTTGGGGCTTAATAGGTTAAATGAGACTCCAGTGTGAAGGTGGAATGAGACAGAGGAATTTAATTGGATGATCACTTGTGTCTGGAGTGTTACACTGATTAATTTAATTGCCTCCTGACCTCTAATTGTCCACCACTGTAAGGTTACACTTAACTTACCGCCCCTCCCTGAGCCTGGTTCTCCCGGAGGTTTCTTCCTGCTAAAAGGGAGTTTTTCCTTCCCACTGTCGCCAAAGTGCTTGCTCATAGAGGGTCGTTTGATTGTTGGATTTTTCTCTGTATGTATTATTGTAGGGTCTACCTTACAATATAAAGCACCTTGAGGCGACTGTTGTTATGATTGGCGCTATATAAATAAAATTGAATTGAAAAAAACTGAATTGAATTACCCTTTTGAAATTGTGTGGTTCTCTTTTAATACACCCTATATAACAAAAATTTATTTATTTATTTTATTACAAGTGGTCAATATGTCCCCCTCTGGATATATGTCCATGTGGTAGTCAAACCCGTCCCACACTTTTGCGAGCATTTCTGGAGTCACTGTGGCCACTGCTACCTACCATCAACCATGTGAAAGTCACGAACCCCCTCTGTGAATAGCTGTGGAATTAAAGCACTTTAAAATTTTATATATATATAACATATTTATAGGTTTCTATGAAATGAGGAGTGAACACTCTTTTCATTAGTAAACCAAAAAGACAAAAACAATGCATAATAACAATTTTATTTTTAACCAGCCACCTTAATAAACCTTATTAAAATAAAGTGATCTATTTGCTCCACCTTAAATGTAGTCAGTCTTTAGTCCTTTAGCAAGTGGAAAACTGACATGTGCAGCACTTTCTAGTCGCCCACTGTGGCTGCCCATTGTCATCTGTTGAGGTCAAAGCCACTGGCAGCATGGAAGAGGACACAGCATGTACCCTGAGTACAGGCCGTCCCTTTGCATCACGTCACACAGTAGCAGTACAGACCTTTCCTGTGTCTTAGAAGTCACACACACTTGCCCTTGGCACTAAAGGATGTCCCTGCTGCATCAGTTCAAAATGCTGTGACTGGAGGAGACTGAGCTGAAGCCAAGCAAGATTGTGTAATTTGCTTTAGTATTGCATTTTATAAGTGCTTTTTGTAACGGAGCATATCTTCTTTTTTGCTGCGTAGCTGTGGGACCAATGTGAGAAGAAGAAAACAGAAGACAACAAGCATCTTTAACAAAATCTCTGGTGTCTCAAGCCCTGTGGCTTTGAAGAAACTGTCAGAATATGCAATTTGTTTCCTGTGCTTTGCAGTTTGGATCATAGCTCGATCTGAAGTTGGTGGACTCAGGAGTCATTAGGTTCAATCTCTGGCTGTGCATATAGCCCTTGGTTATATTGAACCTGACAGGGGCTTGACTGAATGTCATCCAGGAGACACTGGTGTCAGTTAACAGTGTCCTGAAGGAGCAATTATCTCTCAGTGGCTCATTAAGACTCAGGAACCCGTGACCTAGAGAGATAGCAGTGAGGAGGAAGAGGAAACATAGTCCCCCTCCACCATTAAGGAAGAATTGAGTGTCAATAAAGGGCTGAAGACCAGAATTAGTAAAGATCAATTTACAGAGGGTTCCCACGATCTGAATGTGATAAATAAGATGACGAATTAGTGACTGATTGAGCAGTCAGAGCTGTGTTAGGATCCAGAAATAAGTACTAGTAATGTAACTTTATTAGGTACTAATTACATTATATGGTGTTATCTAAGGAGCTTGCATAGACAAGCGACTGGACTTTAAGTTTCTTAAAGACAACTGAAAAAACTTCTTTAGTTTCAAGACTAAAAAAGAGCCCAGCCAGGAGGAGCTCAAAAGCACCTTGATGATTCCTAAAACTTCTGGAAAAATATTCTTTGAACCGATAAGATCAAAACTAAACTTTTTACAAGGTTTGAGTGTGGTTACATCTGCATGGAACTAACACAGCATTTTATAAAAAGACCATCATAGTACCAGTCAAACATGGTGGCGATAGTGTGATGGTCCAGGGCTGCTTTGTTGTTTCAGAACCTAGACAGTCCATGAATTCTGCTCTCTACCAGAAAATCCTGAAGGAGAATGTCTGGCCATCAGTTCATGGCGTGAAGCTCAAGTGGAGCTTTTTAGGAAGTTATGCTGCAGGACGATGATGCAAAACACACAACATCAACAAAACAACAAAACCAAAATTATGATTGGCCTAATAAAATTCTAGATTTTATTCATGCCTAAAATATGTTTTCATTGCACTGTAACTAAACTAAACTAGTTATATTTTAATACCAGATGTAGCCATGTGGCTATCCCTGTGTGTGATCAGGTTTTAAACATGACTCTTGACCCTGATACAGCACAACATTGGCAGTGCTAAAACTATTTATAAATTAAATAGTCAACAGCAACATGTTTTTGGAAAAAGTCAGTGTACTTGGCTTTAGATAATGCAGTCCTGACAGTAAACCAGTACAAATATGTCTGTAGACTGCATGGATTCAATGCACTGGCTACTTCAGTGTAGAGACCTGATTCATTTAACATGACATCTTTAGGAAAGGTTGTATTAGCATAAAGTACACAACCAGCACTGTCCCATTTACTGTTGCACTAAAAAACATCATCCACCCAGAAAGAGGCAAATGGAGCAAGAATAGTGCATATATTTAGTCTGATATACAGCCAGATGTTGCTGTGCTTTTGGATTTCTTCTGCTAAAAGTAGAGGCACTCTTATTTCTCTTTGCATTTACTAGGGTTCATGTATAAGCACACAGTGATTTAGAGGATCAGTTAAGCCAGTATATGCCATTAGCTGAGCTTCAGTACATCAGATGATGATTTGAGTGAGCAGATTTCCCACCTATAGTCTGCATAATTCATGTTCACTACTCCTCAGTCCCACCAGTCGCATGCTGATGATAGATTAGATGATAAAAAGCTGCTAATGAGTTTTTACAGGGCGTGCTTTAAGGCAAGAAACCTGTCTAATGGATTTTTTATTTCAAAAATTAGTACTATCTAAGTTGTGAGCTATTATTTGCAGTAAAGATTTTAAATTATTTAACCCACTGTGTGTCTAACTGAACCCACACTGTGACTGAAAATAGGATCTCATTGTGTTTCTTGTAATTTCAGCTAACGGCTTTATAAAGTCTTTGATTTAAAAAGAAATTGAACAGACATATTTTTTCTTTTTGAATGTGTTTTTTTATTTTATTTACAACCATGTTTCAAACACAAATCAGTGCTGTTTAGTTGCATAGATAACAGCAGAGATGTTTTTGTCTGAGTGTCTTTTCAAGCATTCCACTTCAGAAGGGAAATGCACGAGCTCTATCGCCCCAGCAGTCTGATTAGTGGGATTACTGTCAAAAGCACAGAGACCTATCTCACAGTTCTGCATAGCCTTTTTCCGCTACAGTTTGTTTGAATTTTTTTTCCTGCATTGTTTTATGAGGAAACTGACAAAAAATATATATATATAAATGCCATGTTGTGTTAGAAATTTTATTTTAGGCTTCTAGTAGCAAATACCCTGGTGCTTGGCGTGTGACCTTTTTAGCCATGCTTGCAGTGAGAGTCTAAAGGGACGCCTACACAGGAAGAGACTGGCAGGCATGTGGCAACCAGAGACCACAGAATGTCACTGAAATTCAGTGACTTGTAGCGACAATGGGAGAAAAAAAATGTCAGTGTCATGAAGCGGCTGGTCGCTAAATAAAACTCCTCAACTCTGAGGCAAAATAATTGAGTAATCTGAAGAGTTGTTGACTAGCAACCGGCTGTCATCACGTTCTAGATGGTGAAAAATGAAAGTATCAGTCCACTATTTTTGTTCTGGCTAAAATATCTCAATAACTACTTTATGGATGAAATGTTATTGTTCTTGGCACCCACAAGAGGATGAATCACTTTGCTGATCCAAAGCCTTTCTGTGTTATACCAGGCCATGGCACGTCAAAATTTTCCATTGTACTGTGTTCAGCTGTTTGTTAAAACAAATATCTAATCAGCCAATCACTTGGGAGCAACTCTATTCAATCAGACATGTAGACATGGTTAAGACGACCTGCTGAAGTTGAAACTGAGCATCAGAATGGAGAGGGAAGCTGATTAAAGTGACTTTGAATGGGACATGCTTGTTGGTGCCAGGCAGACTAGTTTGAGTATCTCAGAAACTGCTGATCTACTGGGACTTTCTCACAAGGCGGCTGCAGTGATGAGGACCCTGTACCTGCCTGTCGTAGTAAAGAGAGAGCTGAGTGTAAAAGCGAAGCTCTTACTTTAGCTGTCGATCTGCATTCCTACCCTCACCTATGGTCACTGTGGGTAGTGACTAAAAGAACGAGATCGCGGATACAAGCGGCAGAAATGAGCTTCCTTTGAAGCCCTCTCCCTTAGAGATAGGGTGAGAAGTAGCGAGAGGGGCTCAGAGTAGAGTCTCTGCTCCTCCACATCGAAAGGAGCCAGTTGAGGCAGTTGAGGCATCTGATAAGGATGCCCCCGGGGCGCCTCCTAGGTGAGGTGTTTCGGGCATGTCCCACCAGGAGGAGGCTCTGGGGCAGACTCAGGACATGCTGGAGAGAGTATATCTCTCGGCTGGCCTGGAAATGCTTTGGTGTTCCCCCAGACAAACTGGAGGAGGTGGCTGGGAAGAGGGAGGTCTGGACTTCTCTGCTTAGGCTGCTGCCCATGCGACCTGGCCCTGTATAAGCAGGAGAAGATGGATGAATGGGTCAGAATATGCATAAATAACATAAAATCAGGTATGCATCGTGGCTGCTGCTGCTGGTGGTGTATTGGTGTGCAAGATATATTTGGGCACATTTTGGGTCCCTCATTGCCACCTGAGCATCATTTAAATGGCTTAAAAGACAAATTAGTTCAATGTACTCAACACAGTCTCCAGATCTCAATCCAACAGAGCACCTTTGTGATGTGGTGGAACAGGAGCTTTGATGTGTGATGCTGTCATCTCTTAGGAATGTTTTCAGGATCTTGTTAAATCTCATTTTTATACAAGCATGGTACAGCTAATAAATGGGGTTGGTAAGTGGCGTGCTAATTTTGTACAAACTAGCAAATATGGGCATGATCTTTGTAAAAATGTTTTGTCCACTTAACACCAGCCTGCAGGCATTGCCGCTGGGAGGATATCGGCACGCTCATTGTTTGCATTTCATTCAAAGCATTGCTTTGCCCTTAGCACAAATTTAGCTCAGAGACATAGAACTGACTGTGTAATATACTCTTTTGTTTAGTTAGTGTGCATTTTTTTATTTCTGCCTGGTAGTATTAGATAGGGGAAGTACATTTATAAACTAGCATATCCTCCATATTTTTTGCCACTTTGCTTCATCTTCTTGTAAACCCAGTTCAGGCTGCAAAGGTGAAGTTTTGGTCTTCATTTTTCCACAGCCATGAGAATATGCAGTATTAAATGGTTTTGGGATGTTGTCACATGTCACGTGTGATAACCCCCTGTTTGCGGTGGATATTTTGAAACTGAAGGAAGCCTCATTCAAAGATGAGTTGTAGTATTCCACAGCGTAATAATTTCTGTATTAATACTTTAAGGTTTGATTTTTACATATGGTATTATAAATTTTTCGTGAAAGGGTGGTACAGATGTTACCTTTATGTACATTTCTATATGTTGTATCTATTTCAGCCAACATTCAGAAAGTAAATCAGATTTTTCACGACGTTGTTTGTTCGATCTTCCACATGTTGTCTTGTGCCTGTTACATTTGAAGCAAGCAGGTTTATTTTCTTCACTGGTTCACTCCACAAATATTGATTTTTAAAACCTCAGCCTCGTGTTATTAAAAACTGCAGCATATCATATTCTATATTGATTTTCTTTGTGTTGTGTTGTGGCAAGCGTAATGTTTTCTCGTGGTCCACAGTAGAATTTTTGCTATAAATGTTTATGTTTGGTAATTCATTTTTTAAAGCCTTGGGGTTATTAACAGTTTCATCCAGTACATCAGCAATGGCCAAGAGGACATGATTCACTCCCACGTGTCCCCGTTCCCCTTTATAAACAGTAACATGTGCAGCCAAACTACTGTTTTAGTGGCTTAAAGAGAGCTGAATGTTATTCTGTTATTCGATGCATTTTCTCTGGAGTGTTTTTAGCACCAGCAAGGTTCCCTGGCCTGAAGTGAAGAGAATTATGCAACAGAGAGAAACTGAGAGCCCCTATCTCGGGAGAGGTCCTTGTTCACACAGCCGCTATAATGTGCACACGCACTCACACAAATACTGCTTCCTGTTTACTGTGTGAAGTCCAAACATTTGAGTGTTCTGTCTTGTTTGATGCCTGTGACAGGTGTCTATGAAATAGGATATGCTGTCACTCCAGTGTAAGAGTCTTTATCAGCATGTTGTCAATTGTTATTCTGTGTGTGTGTTTGTATGTGTAGGAGAGAGATTAACTATTGCAGATGCATCTTGTGTGTGTGCGTGTGCACGCATGCATATCTTGCTGAACCTGTCCCTCCACTGGAGAGCCAAATCCCATATCTGCTCTGTACCTCTGAAAAATTCAACTCCCCTTACCATTTCTGACACGTCATGTCCCTGCCTGAGCTCAGCACTGAGAGCTGAGGAGCCCACTCCTAAAAATAACCCTATGCTGTCACACTAAAAGGGGAAAACGCCTAACGTCAGCACTGTACAGAAATCCATTCTGTTTGCTGTTATTGAAACAAAGCATCAAAAATCCCAGTAGAAGTTTTATCATAAGACATGTTATCTTGATTTTGCAGTTTATTAAGATGAGCTGGAAGTGTTTAACCCAGCTCAGATAAGTTAGTTATACTTCAGTGGATTCCTCTGATCATACTGGTATTAATTATGGGGCTATCTGATGAATATTGGCTTTAAAAGCTTCTGAAAATTGCTGTTTGATGAATTCTGAATTATTTTACATAATTTTTTTAGGGTTTAAATTATTGAGATCTGTTGTACATCCAAAATTATTTAAATGTTTTTTTTGGGGGGTGGGGTCTTAGAAGATGGCATCTCAAAATGCAACGTAGAAACCAGTGGCTCCTGTTATGCTAGCTACAGCTACTTTTATGCAATCTGTGGTTTTAGAGTTTCCATTTTGAAGGCTTAGGTTCAGCATCTTTGCAGTTATAATCCTGTATAATTAAGGTAAGATAACCATGTTTAGATGGATCAAAACATGGGAAGTCAGCTAATAGCAGTGCGCGCTACTTAGCATGTGTAGCAAGGTGTGTCCCTGTTCGCTGCGATGTTGATATTTTGATTCAGCACCGAATCACTACTCAAAGTGGCCATGCGACTAATAATATATACCTTTAAGCCTCAATAAAATCTAAACAAAAGAGTTGGAAGAAGAATCAACCCATCTACATTTGCCACAAAGGGGGGAAATTGCTGCTTGAGACTTACTAAGATCTGCTATATCCAGAAGGTTATTTCCACTTGTTTTTCATCTTTGTGCTAAGCTTAGCTTTACAGCTGCTGGCTCTAGCTTTATATTTACTGTAACCATATGACAGCACTATGGCTCTTTTGAAAGCAAAATAAGCTCCAAAATGCAGGAACTGGCCGTCAGTTTTTGTGGCTGGATAATATCAGACTTTCAGCTTCTCCCTTGCCAGAAGGGGTCGCACTGCATGTTTGCTTTGGCAGAGTTTTTACTCCGGATGCTCTTCCTGATGCAACCCCAAAGGGGATTTGTATCTCATGCTGGAATCAAACCAGCGACCTTTTGCTTGCCAAGCGAGTGCACTAACCACTACACAGTTACAGGCACACAAACAAACAGGCAAACACATTAAAAAAATATGACCTTGCCTGTGGAGTGCCTGCAGCATTCTGGAAATCTAGCCAAGGATCTTGAAACTCACAAGTTGATATAAAGGAAAGGCAAAAACGCCAGGAAAATGTATACAGTTGAAATCAGTCGTTTCCAAATGCACAGCTCAAGTACTCACATTGATTATCCCTTTATCTTGTTATCCCAAAGGCGTAACACCCTAGAAGCTGATGTATTTGGTACTTGCCGGACTAACATCCATCAGTCAGATGGAAGGGTCTGAAGTGCTCCACTGCATTAGAAGGGATTCCTGTGAGATGCCCTCATCTATTAAAGGGGTGCAGAGATACACTGTCTTAAATTAGATCAGCAGCTCTCAAAGGTGACTTGTTTTGCTTTGGTGTGATAATGGATGGGAAAAGTAATGACTGCTTTGTTTGTCCCTTGAACTCAGCTTGAGATTAGCACTGGGGAATGTGGGGATTCTAGTTTTCCTCTTTTCATTTGAGTCACAGCCTTAGTCTTGAGTTGAAAACAAAATATTAAATATAAACCTATTATTTCCTGAATAGATTTTCTTTTTGGGAGGCTATTTATAGTCGATGAAGATGTTGAAATGGGAGCTCGAGGACTCCTGGGGGAACAGATTCGTATCAGCGCAGAGAAAATCACGCCCTGTTTGAATTGCTAATGAAAACAATCCTTGTATGGTGCAGAGCGATTATACTTTATGAATAAATGGCCGCGAGGAAATAGCTCCGATATTAAAGTGTCTCTTCTGTTGCTGTGTTAACTTGCCATGACTTTGGAAATGTTTACTTTCCCTCTAGTGAACGTTGATGTAAAATCATTTTATAGGTGATGACAACCATTGTTCTCTCTGTACATAATTATACAGTTAGTAGTTTTCAGTCTGTCCTTTGTGGCTGAGTTTAGTGCTTTCACAAGCAATTGCTACAATCTAAAAAGTTGTAAAGTGGGTGGCTGTAGCTCAGGTGGTAGAGCAGGTCATCTACTGATCGGAAGGTTGGTGGTTCGATTCCCGGCTTCCCCTAGTCTGCATGCCAAATATCCTTGGGCAAGATACTAACCCGAAATTGCTCTCCGATGCATTCATCGGAGTATGAATGTGTGTGAATGTCAGTTGTGCTTGTGCGAATGGGTGTGAATGGGTGAATGCACAAGTTGTGTAAAGCGCTTTGAGTGCTCAGAAGAGTGGAAAAGCGCTATATAAGAACTAGTCCATTTACCATTTTAAAGTAATAAATCTAGGATGCAGTGTTATTTTAGATCCTTGGGTATTGATCGTAGTGGTTCAGACCTGTATGGAAATCACATAATTTAACAGACACAGCGCTCTACATGTATAAACAAGGGTGGATGCGAGTCACTCAGATGATTCAGGGTGTTTCTAATGGACACTTAAAGTGCAAGTCACCTCCATATTTAGTACCCTTCAGTCAATGTTAGACCACAACTCAAGAAACTGTAAACACCCTGTTTGACAAACGAGGGCTGCTCTGTGTTGCATAGTAAGACAACTAATTGAACATTTTAAATGGTGCTTTTCTGACCTAACAGGTGTATCTTTAAGGTCTGATTAAATATGCAAAATTAAAGCTTCTTGATGAATGTTCGGAAACAATCATGGACATACTGTTAAAAACAAAAGTGCAGGGCATGAGTTACATTCTAGACACGAGTGTATCCCATCTTCCTTTCATCTTCCTAGACCTAAGTATCATATTCTCAGTAAAAATGAGTGAGAGGGGTTCTTAGAAAGCTGGCTCTAGTGATTATATAAAACAAGCTGCCTGTGAGCTTGGCTGAAGCGAAACGGGACGAAAATCCAGCAGGAGTTTGAAATGTTGAAGCACATTTATTTTCCACCAAACAACTCAATCAACCAGCCGGGGACCAGGATCGGATGGTTTTCATACGAATGTGCAACACATGCACAGCTGCACAGGCAAATCTTCTCGTAGCGAGAAGATAGTGAGACTTTGCTGTTAACAAGTTCTTTGCTGTGAATGGGGAAGGCACATAGTTTGCCAAAGTAAACTACAGGGGAACCACTATAAAAAACCGTTGCTTCAACAAACCTAATCATCTATTTTCCTTCACTTATTCAGTTCAGGGTTGTGCTGGAGCCTATTCCAGCTTTCACAGGGTGAGAGGCAAGGTACACCCTGGACAGGTCATCAGTCTGTCACAGGGCTAACACTGACACAGACAACCAGTCACGCTTGATAAAATTGGAATCACCAATTGGCATAACTCCATGCATGTTATTAGACTGTGAGAGGAAGCTGGAGTACCCACACTGATATGAGGAGAACATGCAAATTTGCACATAAAGACTGGATTTGAACCCAGGACATCCCTGCTGTGATGGGCCAATACTAACCATTGCACCACTGTTTATCAAACATGAGCAATTTAAAGAGGCTAACAAAGACAAAGTGGCTAAAGCTATCCAGAGCTTTATTTAGCCCCACCAAATACACTTAGAACAGTAGAACCAAACACACCTGTATCTATACCCCACTTATGTTACCATCCCTGTGAGGAGGCAGAGGTAAGTTTGTTTGTTTCTTCAGGTTAGCATGAGTCTGTAGTTAGCAAGTCTAGCTGACATTAAGCTAAACATACATACATGTAATACAATAATACAGCCGTGTCCCTCCTATGATCAAATGACTCACTGCACTCCAACATACTAGCAATCAATAATATGAAGGATAAACTGCGAAAACATTGTGTGTTCATTTATTCCCAACATGGCAATGTGTTAACGATGTGTATCAATACAGCAGTCCTGAGTGTCAGTGTAGTTTATGCAGTGGTTACTTACATTATCAGTAGCAATATTTTATGGTAATGGCAGCTTGTAATTACGCTGCCCCAAAACAAGTTATAGTTAATGTATTAACATGTAAAAACATGTAAATATAAAGATAAAATGCACACATATAATGATTTTGTGATTTCTGATCAGCAAACAATCCCAACCTCTTTCCAGTACCATTTGTTCCAAATAGATACAGCATGTTGCAACATTTTACGTCTTCTTCCAGAAGAGACAACAGTTACTAGATTAAAATGAATGCTGTTTTCAGTTTTTCTGGTGCCATTACACACTGAATTCTGTATGATGGCATGAATCCATGTGGCTCTTTCTTTCTCTCTCTCTCTCTCTTTTTTAATCATTGTCTGCTTATCTGGCTCAGTCCTCCTGCACAGTATCATACCAGCCACACACCAACTGTCACTGTCTGCAGAGTAAATATTAGCACAATTTTCACACTGGGATGCCAGCTATAAATAGAGTGCAGGAAATCATCCAGGAACAAACCCTAAACGTCTGTGTTGGCTTTTAATTTGACCGTGTAATGACGCATGTCCACAAAATAACCTTAATGTTAATCCCATTTTATTCTCTGGACACTTCTGAGGAGAAAGCATCCTAGTTTTTGAGGAAAAGATAAGAGCGTTTCACTGCTGTATCCCCAAATGTCAGTTTAATGCTTTCTTATTAAGGATTCATGGAACCTTTGGAAGGCTTTGTGATGGGAGAGCTCAGGTCTATGTTTTGCATAATAAATACAGTTATGGCAATTAACATTCAGGACATAATTGGCTTTTCATAATCAAGATCTAGATGGGAACATCAATAACAGTCCCAACATTCTTTTAAGACCACAAAAGCCTAACTTGGCAAAATTTGTATGTATTACACAAACAAGATATTATGTCTTAGTTCGAGTGGTTTAAAGGCCCTGCAGATTGTTGTTTTAAGCTTTGAATACAGTCATGATTTTTTTTCCCTTTTTGCTGAAACAAAGTGCTTAACACATTAATGAAGAGTGGTATTAGGTGGTATCTTTCTTTGCTAATATTTACTTTCTTATCTGTCTTTTATTACAGAGGCTCAGCCCATGTCAGTCACTCAACAGAACAGCTCCCACTTTGCTTCTGTTCTATTTGCTCAGCCATGCTAGATAATTCAATCAGCATTAACAGCAGATACAGTGTTTTAAGTAAAAGCAAGGGGTGGTGTGCTGAAAGAGACATTATGCTGAATGGGGGGCACTAGCACGGATTCACAGATAAACGTTTGGGGAAAATTGCTGGTTTATTAACCTAAATTATTTTACGCTAGAGAATTCTTACAGTTGGTATAAATGAAATTTTCTAAATTCAGGAGCTTGATGCAACTATTATAAAATATCTATGTTTTACAAAGTACAAACTGAATCTTGTTGGCTTGTATCCACTATAAATCACTCTATAGTCTTCTGATTTAATAATGTACCAAAAGTTTTCTTTTTCTGGCAGGGAAAATTAAAAGCATCACACTTAAGTGTGAATGTCAAAAGTCATCAGTTGAATAAAAAGGTTTTTCAAGCTCTCAAGAAATTTTAAATTAAACAGTAGCTTAGAAGCAAATAGAACAGTAGCTTTGTTTAAGTTGTTATAATGAAAGTAATAATAGAAACCTGAACCAGTGTCAACCCAAATCCATTGTCTTCTTTTTTCTGTTGGGTTTCAGCTTCTTTTCCGAGAAGCTATATTCTTATGCATTTTAAACTAGACAAGAGGGGTAGTGGCTAAAGCTAAAGATAGCTACTTCCCCCTTGTTAGCTGTGTTCAGCTGGATGAAAGGTATTTAAGTGTTTAATTAGGTATTTTGTTATGACAGTTGTCATGTTTCCCCATGGTTTAGTTTAGCAAACCTCACTCATAGTGAAGAACTCGCTAACAGCTATAGCCATGCTCATAGTGTAGCTGTGACTGTGCGAGCAACTATTCACCTGTGCTGCTGTGCCAGTGTTGCACAGGCATGACAGGGCTGACCAGTCCGGTCTGAGGACGCTGTGAACCGAGGGATTGCAGACCCTACCCGGCCAATCTGTGCAGCTCTAATAGATTTTAGCTTCTCCGATCAGCTGACCACAAGTTGTGATTCCATTAGAAAAGTGCATGACTAATGGGTATATGGTGCTTATCTAGTCTTCCAAGCTCAAATTTTCAGAGGACTACCTGGATACAATCATATTATTTCCATCTAGAGTACTTTTGCATAAAAACTTTGAAGTAATGTGGCTGTTGTTTTTATTAGTAAAGCTTATTTCCTTCTCCTTCCTATTGAATCAGGCACTCTGTTAATAACCCTAACCCTTTTTCGAGTGAGTTTCTATTCAGGTTTGTCTATCAGTGTAAGGGCAGTACAGTGAAGAAAATCAAAAGCTGTGATTGTGAGGGTTTAAAATAGAATGACATGATGGTTTGTACTCTGGGTTGGTGAATGTGTGGGTTTTTTTATGTACTACTCAAGCCGAGTGTGCAGGGTCTACTATTCCACTGTAGTTGATCCACTTCTTTTGATGCTTAGCCAAGGTGTTTAGTAATGCTATTTGCAAGTACCACCTCGCTGCTTCAGACATCATCTGTTTGATCCCATGATTGCGTTTTCGTATCTTTTTTTTTATGCTGTCAGGCTTTGAGAAATAGCTTGTACTGCACTCCTGGCTGTGAGGAGCCCAAGCTGCTCTCATTAGCTACAACTGGAGTTTATTCTGTGCGTTCAGTTAGTGCCAGAGGAACTGAAGATGCATAAGGTGAGTTAGGGGACGGATTTAAAAAAAGCAGTTTGAAGAGTGAGAGCTTGAATGAAAAGACTTAGCTTTACTTGGTTTCCCCTCAAGGCAGAATCAGGAAACCAGTTACACCCCCCCCAATACACCCACATCATCCCAGCCAACCATCTTCCCTGAATGTGCGGCCTATTTTCTCTGTCAAGGTGGTGTCCTAGATTCAAAGTTCCATCAGATGAGTAAAACACTAAGGCAAAAAGATTACATCTAGAAGGATGTGGAGGATGGGGGTGTCAGCAGGGGTCTTAAAGCAAGCTGAGTGTATCTCTACTCATATGATGATAGTGTATTCAATCCACTGGTCTCCAGTCAAGTTGCTGTGAAAAACATTCTAGGAAAGAATATCCAGTTTGCCTGTAAAGAGATGGAGGCAAAAAATAGACAATTCATTTGGGTGTCATGCTTGTTTCTGCAGTTTTAGAAAGTAACTGAGATTAAGCGTCTCGAGGAAAATAGCGTATCGGCCCGCTGTTTGTCCATATGCCCTCTACGTCTCTGCTTACTCGTGTTTATGTTATTAATTAGCCATCAGCCGAGGTGTTCAGAATTCACCTGGGTATGATTTTGACTTCTCAGAGCAAATTAAATTACCGAGCGTGTAGCTCAGAAAGACAGCTGGTGATCACGGCATGTAGCTGAAGGCGTGCAGAGCACATGGCGTCTATTATACTACAGCAGCACTTCCCAGAGTCAGATCAGCTACTGTGAAATGCTGCTCTTGTCATTTGCTGGTTTAACACAGTCTGAAATATTTTACAGTGCTCAACATCTCAAGGCGGTAGTATTATAAAGTAACTTTATACGAATACACTTAAAGCCCCGTGGAGCAAAATGTTATTAAATTGTTCTGTGCCTTTGTTGTAATGCACTGATTCCTTTAGAGTGTGTCTCCACTGTGAAGCCTTTGTGCGAACACAGTGAAATCAGTGCTCTTGCTGCAGTGTACTCGGTGTGAAAGTGTTGCCAGGCATCAATTTGTTAGAGATGCAAATGTCACCAGTGCACCGCCAAGGCCGCGCTCATACCCTAATCTTGTTTTGTCCTCATCCAAATTTGATCGGCCTTGATGAGAACTATCTCGCAAACACAACGCGAATGTATGCACGCACGCCTACTTTAAAGTTCAAATTTCGCATTTTTAGTTGTCCTGAGGATTTTCTTCAACGTGTTAAATCCAATTAGCCACCCTCTCTGCTTGTTCCTGCCACTCTTATCAGTCCCAGTCCTTCTGTAGACTCACATAGGATTTATTAAAAATTTAAGACCTCCTCTTTTAGGCAGATAATATATTGGAAACCCTGCAGCATCAACATAAAGCTGTTTAATAATTCATTTGTGTAGCTTGGGGAAGACACAATATGGACTGTGGCACTTCAGCTTTGTATTGCTGTGACATTTTTACAGAGCCAAACTGTGCAATAAATCTTTCGACCAGAAGCTGACGCATTGCAGCTTTGAATGACATAAAGTCATATGGATACTGAAAGATTGGTAATAAAGTTGACAGGGTGAAGTGTATTTAATTGTTTTGGATTGACCAATCTCTAAGCCCCGCCACTCTTGCAGAAGCGCCATGTGACAGGATTTCTATTTTAACACCGTGGATACAGTTTGTAGTGACAGCTGTGACAGACGGGCTCAAAAATCCTTTTAAATGGTAAATGGTCTGTATTTGTATAGTGCTTTACTTGGTCCTAAGGACCCCAAAGCGCTTTACACTATACACAATCATCCACCCATTCACACACTGGTGATGGCAAGCTACAGTGTAGCCACAGCCGCCCTGGGGCGCACTGACAGAGGCGAGGCTGCCGGACACTGGCGCCACCGGGCCCTCTGACCACCACCAGTAGGCAACGGGTGAAGTGTCTTGCCCAAGGACACAACGACCGAGACTGTCGGAGCCAGGGCTCGAACCGGCAACCTTCCGATTACAAGACGAACGCCCAACTCTTGAGCCACGATCGCCCCACTCTTGAGCCACGATCGCCCCAATGGTCCCCTTTTAAACAATGGTCCCCTGATTTTGCACAGGAGGAAACAAAAACAGACGTCTTATTTTTAGATGATAAGTGTAGATTTTATTGCCTGGGAAAAAAACAAATAAATAAAACATAGTTGTTGTTTCAGAAGCAGATTTTATGAGCTGAGCTTAACTTGTTAATTAAATCTAACTTTTTTGTGTAAAACGTTTGTGATGTAAAAGGGTCTTAAATAGGTATATGATGGTAAAGACTGAGAAAAGTCCCAGGTAAAGTCAGCTATCCCTTAACTGAAATGATGAAAACTAAACAGGAAATGTTAAAAATTTGACTCATGTGTACTACAAAAATGTGTTTTTTTTTTCCTCCTGTTATTTGTAAGATATTTTATTAATATTTTAAAACAGATTAGCCCATGAGCAGTGGTAAACATTAGGGCTTTGCCTGAGCACAGCTGCCGTGTAACAAATGAGTTAACTGTGAATAGGATTATAATACTAGTTTACTAATGTCATCAATTTCTCACATAGCATAAAAAAATAGAGTAACGCAACTATAAGACATGTATGAAAAACATAGTGTGCAAAAAGAGCATAAAACACTATTTTTTCGGTTAGGTTTAAGGTTCCCAACCTTTTTTGCGCCACGGGCCGGTTTAATGTCAGACAATATTTTCATGGACCGGCCTTTAAGGTGTCGCGGATAAATACAACAAAATAAAATGATACGGCCAAGAGAAAAACTGTGGTATTTTGTAAATATAATAATAAACACGAATTCACTGTGTAATTGTGTAACTTTATTAGCAGCGTCCTCCTGAAATGCGGCAACAACATTGAGAGTAACATCCTTCTCTTAATGCTCTCTGGTCGTTAATGTAACGTGTAACTATTTCTTTCAAAATAAGACACACAACTACAACACGGGAAAAGAGTCAGGGAAACCAAGTTAACGATAAAAAACCTGAAAACCATACATTTCACACCCGAGCCTCAGCTCTCGCGGCACGGTACCAAACGACTCGGCCCGGGGGTTGGGGACCGCTCTCTTATCTGATAGTAATTTTTATCGATTAGTATTGACTATATTTTTTTGACAACTTCACCCATGAGAGTAATCTGTTGACCAGTTTGTGTAAAAACCAACCAAACAAACAAACAAACAAACAAAAACATTTGTATGTATTTAGGTTAATATTGGGTTTTTAGACTAATACCGATATTTGATAGTTAAAATAAGCCAATCTCAGCTGGTATTTTTTTCTTTAAGACACACAAAACATAAACTGATTTCTCCCTCGTGTCACTCTCATTTGGTGGCGGCAGATTGCTAGCCCTCCCTGAGGCTGGTCTTGCTTGATGTTTCTTCCTGTTAATAGGGAGTTTTTCCTTCCCACTGTCACCATGTACTTGCTCATAGTGGCTCATCTGATGGGGCTTCTTTCTAATATTTCCTTTAACTTGAGGCGACTGTTGTTGTGATTTGGTAATACATTCTCAGTTTAGTTTTATTTATATAATTGAATAGAATTTTAATAACACTTGTTAGATGTAGTTATTCGTGTAAACTTCCTTAGACCATAAGTAAAAAATAATTTTATACTGTGGCTCTCTGAAGCTATATTTAACTATGAAAGCTAGGAAGGGTGTGCAGCTTCTGTCAGGGCAGAGGCACAGCTTTTAAACCATACTTTACATTTATGCGCATGTCTCTTGTCTATGCTGTAGCCTGAAGCACACCACAATGATAAGTATGGGCAGTGGAAGGAAGAGATTATTGAGGGGTACAGCAAACAGTCAAAAACTGATATCAGTTTTTAGTGTTTTAAAAAACGTGTGTGTGCTCTCTTTTTTTTTTTTTTTTTAAATGTCCCTTCAGCATCTGCGTCTTTGGTCAGTAACATTTTGAAAAACCTAAATGCATTAGTTCAGTAAAATCTCATCGACCCATTCATAATAGAGCAAAAATGTAATTATATAGAATCCTGCTCCCTTTGCCGGTGAAAGTCAATGGAATTTGTTTGTGAGTAATCCTTCCAGGGATGGAGTCCCTTATCTAATTTCTCCCTTCATGTATTCTTCTTTAAAAGCCTGAAACCCCTTTTTCCTGTCATGTAGCCAAACCTGCCCTTTGACCTTCTGTGAGAAGGGACACCACTGTGAGAAGGGGTCAGGAAATAATTCAAGTACCATTCCTAGGTAGTAGTGAGCTAGGTCACACGGGACTGTAAATATATTACATTTAAAGGCAGAACTTTCATGGAGGATAAATTATGGGACTCCTTATCAGCAGCCACCTCTCATCCAGAGCTGTCAAATGATTTACAGTAAGCTGGCCACTGCGTACCTTAGAATTTGCATTTCATAACACCAAATGTGCTTCCTGGTTCTGAAACAGCCCCCACAGTGTGATTGAAAATTAGTTAATAATTCAGCGTCGTTGGAAGCAGTGGGACGGGGATGGCGGTGTTTGCTGTTCGCTTCACAGCTGCATGGGGTCTGCCAGTGACAGATGGCTCAGCCCATGTGGAGAATTTAGTGCCAGTATATCCCAATAGAGTGTTGGACACTGTGTGTGCGTGTCTCTTTTCCCTCACCCTGCTCTTCTTGCTCATTCCTTTTGTCAATCTCACTCTCTCACTTCATTCAATTGTGTAAGCAGCATTGAATTTATATGGAGAAGAAAGACAGAGGGGGAAAGCGCTAGAGCTTAATGTTGATTATTTCATAGTTTTATATTTATAGTAGTTTAATCACACTTTGGTGTTGGAAGAGTCATTTGAAAATCTGTAGCTCAGATGTTTCCCTTGTTCAACTGTTGGTTTTTATCACAGAATGTGGCCTGTAGCAGTTTTGTAAGTTGTTGTTGTTCTCCTGCTGCTCATCTGTAGGGTGTCCAGGTGTCTCTGAAAGATATTTTCAGCTCTCTGCATGGGTGCAGTCACTGACACTGCCTGCAATAGTCAGCTCGAGGACAGCTGGTACTACCTGTTGGGAATCGCAGAGACAACAGGATATTGCAGGCATTCTGTTATGGCATTATCAGAGCCCTGATACTGGATTTGCTTGCCAGTGGATGTTTTGTTTTGTTTTGGTTTTTTTTTTTTACTAAAATTCATACTATTTTCTACTGTCATGATGCAATCATTCAAAAGTGGTTACCCATTTCATTCAAAATTAATTTAGATTTAAAAGTGAAGTTCAAATTAGTCCCATTTAAAATATCACAGAGATATTTTAAATATTTAGAGCTGTTCATGTTTTACATTTCTAATGTTACACAAAATCTGACTATATTTATACCAGTATGTGCGGAGCGGTGATGTCACTTTGCCAGCTCACACGTTGCTGGGGCTGAGTACCGTAAACTGTTTGCTCAGCAATCTTTAGAATGACCACACTGACCTAGAAACTGATCCTGAAAGAGTGGGAAAAAATATTTCCAGAATGTGTGACATTTGCAAATGATTGCATTCTGCTTTTGGTTTTCCATTTTCCACAGTGTCACAACTTTTTTGGGAATTGAGGTGATATGCATGAGCCTGCAAATGCACTACTTTGAAAGTATGTCGGTTTCCAAAAAGAAAAAGTAACTTAACACCTTATTTTGGGATGAACTTGTTTTTCCAGAGCTGCCAGAGAACTGGACAGACACGAAGGAGACTCTGTTGGAGGGGATGGTGTTCAACGTGAAGTACCTGGGTATGACTCTGGTGGGCCAGCCTAAAGGAGAGGACATGGCCTCTGCTGCCATTCGCAGAATTGTTGCCACGGTGAGTCTCTATCCCCCATTAGAAGCTTAAACCTAATGCATTATAATGCATGTCACTATATGAGCTGTGCTGGTATTACTTGATTTTACTAAACTAAGTAGTGTATAAATTATACCCTATTAGCAAAAATCTGTCATCAAGATCTAGAACTTAGAACGTTTTTATTGTCAATGTACAGTTGCTTATACAGTGAAATTAGTTAGCCAGACCACAAAGGTCACAATCATATTTCTAAAGTTTAAAGAGGGAAACTGTGAACATTTCAACTGCAGTGATATTTATTTAGAGGATTACTGTGACAATGTACTTTCAAATTCCAGTGCACATTATCTGAGTGACTCTAAGATGACTGATTGCTAAATTTAGATTTCATCCATGTCATCTTAATGGCTCAGGACATTGTTTTAAAGATAAGCAAGCAAAGGGTCAGTGAATTTGATTGTCATCATAACAGGAGCAAAATCACTGTGACACTGTCAGAATCATTTAAACTATAACCTTTGATTATTGTCTTATATGAGTATTAAGGATAAACAGCTCAGTTAAAGGAAATCTTTTGATTGAGACGTTCTGCGAAACATTTAACAGCTTACTGCGATTACTCTTAAACCAAGTAATCAGCATCATTCACAGGGAAATTTCTGTAATATGCTTGCCAAGTTGTTTACAAAGTTTATCTCTGTGTCAGGGTTTGCACGTATATGCATGGAAATAGAGCAGCTAATCCAGGATTATCAGGGGTTGCACACATGCAGAAGGCCAATCTCTGTTTTCATGTTTGTGCTTACCACCAGCATACTGGGGATTTCTGGGTACGGTTTTCTACATTAGTTCAGCCGGCTGGCAGTTTTCTCTTGAAACTACAAGAAAACCATTGCATTTAAACCAGTTAACTTGGAAACATACCAAGAAGCCAATTCCTGGACCGTTTTTATTCATGCAAATTGATACTCATGTTTCTGTTTCTACTAACGCTCACACTTGCACACCTATTCACTTGGCACTTTCTCAACAATGCAAATGTCTGATGTTTCTTTGCAGAATGAACAGCCTGGCACAGGCAGCAGTACAATCATAAATCCCCCGCCTCTCAATTAGAGACTGAACCAAACCTAATGGTGGGATTAAGATTCAGTTGATTTACACCAAGACAAAAAGTCTGTTCCCTCGGTAACCATTATAATTGACTGAACTGAATGGGTATATTGAATAAATAAGTGACTTTTCTGTTCACTACATGCTTCAGTAAGACATGATTAGACAAGACAGGGGAAGCAAACATAGAGAAAGGCTGAACTTGGCGTATCTCAAGCCGACAGATTGGTTTTTGCCTTGTGGCATGGCACTCGAAACATGACGCTGGCAACTGTAGCCGTTAGCGCTTCCTGCATGAAAGAGCTACCACAATCAGCTACAGCACGCTTTTAAGCGTTGTGGTTCTAAGCAGAGACTATTGTTCAATGTCACCATCTCCAGGGTATTACAATTCCTACAGCAAGCCATGGCACCATTCCCATTGTCCTTGAGAAGTCCTAGTTTTGTTTAAGCAAAGATCTCACTCCTACTGATCTTTAGCTTCTCACCATCATTCTTTTATGAATAAAAGAGTTCTTACACAATTCAACATATGGAAATACTAAATTATGTAGTTCTTTAAATGTATTTGTATTTATATGTATTTAATCTATTCATTGGTGGTCACTCTACTGATGCTTAGCCTGATATCTGTTGAGTGTCGCAAAAAACTGCTGTCATTTGCTATTTAATTGTATTATCTGGAGGTTATTGTCACTGTCAACAGTATTTTCTGGAAGTCCAGATGGTGTAAAGTTTCAGGGAGAGTCAGTGGCTGCTGGCCCGACCTGGAGTGCTCATTCTGGGCTGCATGTTGCAGCTTTTCTCCCCTCATTCTGTCGCTTTTTATAAAGCAGGCTGCTTGGTTTTGCTTAACAGCATACTGTTTACAAGTTGAGGGCTTTTAGTGTTTCTTCATCTTCTTTCATCTATGTTTGTGTACACAGTGTGCGTCTGCTGTGCAGAAGTCTTGAGCCATCCTTCCTTTTTCCTAGTTTTTGATAGGAAAATGAGAAACGGGTGCAGCAATGGCCTCCTTTATTCCTCAACATAGCCAGGCTTTCTTTTTTAAGAAAAAATGTTTAACTAGTATTCAGAAATACTTCTCTAAGTTACTGAAGGACATTCAAAGCTCTTTTTTGGATTTTGGCTGCCTTTTTTTCCATTCTTTATCAAGATGATCCCACACTGCCTCAACAATATTAAGGTAGTGTTTCATTGTCTGTTCTTTTATCCTGGTATACTTTTATTATAGCGAGTTTGAGATTGTTGTCGTGCAAAAATACTATCTGGAACATGCCATTGAGACACGTTCCAGATGATATTACATGTTGGATCTAAATCTGACTATATTTTTCTGCGTTCATAATTGCATTCATTTTGACAAGATCTCCAACATCGCTGGCTAAAATGCAACCATGACAGAGCCTCCAAGGTGTTTTACAGCTGGCTGTAGATACTCACTGTTTGTACCTCTCTCCTGACCTCATCCGTACACGTTGACAGAAATTTGAACCAAAAATGTCACTTTGAATTCATCACCCCATCAGAACTCTTGCCACTGATTTAATTTGGCATAAATACAGCCACACTTCCATTTCAACCATCTTTGATGAGGCTTGAGAGAACAGTAGACGGATCAACTGAAGGGCTATATCCATCTCTTAGATCCTGTGTCAGGTCTTTGATGGATTGCTTTCTATTTCTTAAAGACATGACCTTCATATACTCTTCACCTGCTCTTGATTGGTTGTACAAAATGACTATTTCATGTCAACTAAAGAAATGGCACAGGCTACTAGTAACAAAGTGCTTAAAGATGCACTTTAAAAAGACTGCTTGAAGTTTCTTCTTTGCTATGTTGTCTATTTTTGTACATACGATACAGGTTCATCCCTTGAGTTGGGTACCTCTTTATGCTTGAAAAATATATATTTGAGAGTTAAGCATCTTAACAAAAAGAAAAAAAATCCTCTGAAAATGGTCAGGTACAAGGACTGGACTGAAAATGAGTGAAAAAGCAACAAACATTCCAAAACTTTGAAAGACCTTCAGAAAGCCTGGAGAACTGTTGTTCAAGACCACATTACAAATGTCAATAAAGTCTGGTTCACTGGACGAAATGAGGGGTGGCTCAAGACTTTTGCACATTACTGTATATGTTTTGTGTTCAATATCCACAGGCCAGAGCCGGTGCAAAGAAGTTTCGGAAAGTAACACTGACAGTCTCACCGAAAGGCATCGTTATCACAGACACAGAAACCACAGACCTCATAGAGAATGTCTCCATTTACAGGTACGGCCATCGCATTTCTATCCTGAACCTGTTAGTCCACAACAGTGATTGATTACTAAGATTTTTTTTAATACTCATGTTTCCCAGAGAACTTCCCTTACCCCATTTTCCTGTACTTCAATTTTTTGCCCTTTTCTTAAAAAGAAAAAAAAAAAAATCCCAAAAACTGAACAATCAGCATGGTTCATAAAAGTTGACATTCATTATCAGAAACAGTTCCTCTCAGGCTCTACTGTACTGCTACAATGTACTCTCTGTCTATCTGTGCTCTAGATATAAACTGATTAAAGTGGAAAACATTATAGTGGACTACAACCTTGCAGAGGTACCAGCATTGGTTCAAACTTCCCAAGCAGCGTGTGCATGTAATATACTAGTTTGCTATCAGAGTTAGCAGATACACCTGCAGGGATTTGGAACTGAATGAGACAAACACTCCAGCAGAGAACTCATTTGTACCAAACTCAATTTAAATTCAAATTCACTTAAATTATTATTTTTTAATTCATTTTACAAGAGGTCATTGGTTTGTCCCCTCTTTTCTATAATAATTTGCTGCTATTTTATTTCTCCTTTATTTTATTCTTTGTTCAGCCATTCTTTGATATAATGCTCTTAATATAAGTCTTGTTGCTGTTGTTGTTATGATATGGCTTCATTTTTTGACCTTCTATGTAGGTCATTTTCCCTTCTGTCCATTGCCGTGCTTCTTTTGCAGCATTAAACTAAGCAGTTTTCTGCTCAGAGCTGTGGTGAGTGGGTCAATTAGGGGTACATCACAAGATGATTATCTGTTGTATCACATCAATTTTGGACTAAATGTTGAACAATAGGGTAATGAAATATCTTCTTTTGCCTGGCACCAAAGGGTAAAGGAAACCAATTACAACAAAAACATAACAGAAAGTGGGTAAATCAGCCCATAGTGTGTGTGTGTGTGTGTGTGTGTGTGTGTGTGGATATGATATGTTTGGCTGGCTTCTCTCTGGGTAGCATTCTATAATACAGCCTTGGCCTCTTGTTGTTGGGGATTACAGTCTAAATATCATATGGCTGGACTGTGATTACAGAACAAGCTTTGATAAAAGACGCATGTGTTTGAAGGTGAATCGATGTGTGTGCAGGTGTAGCTCTGGATCCCCTCTTGATCCACCTTATCAGCAGTAACAGACCACAGGCTAGTGAAACCTGCCTCGTCTTTGATCTCCTTCTTTTCTCTCCTCTTTTCCTTTATACTGTCTAAGGAAAAAAAAGCTCCTATTTATGCTCATTATCTTAAACTGAGCTTTGAACACAGGACAACAGAGTTCTTAGACTGAAACTCGAGCTTCGATTGTTTGCCGAGATATGATACAGGACTCAGTGAAGGACCACATGCCGTGCTCGGGTTGACTGAAGATTTTATGGAACCCCACCCCCACCTCCACTTCCTTGTAGCCACCCCACCCCCTCGTATCTTTTTTTTTTTTTTTTTTTGCTGCACATAATCCATTTGTTGGCCAAGAAAGCAAGCAGAGTGTGAAAGAATTCAAATCAAGCAAATCAAGACTGTGTTTAGAGTGCGTAGCATCCACAGGGGGAGTTAGATACACAAGTTATGTGCACATATGTCCACACATTGTGACTTTGTGGATGTAACTTGCACAGTGAGTGTGTATGTAAATTTGTGTGTTTGTAGAATTAATTTTGGATTCACACTGGGTTAAAGCCAGTCTGTTTCCCCTCAGGGGAAGCTTAGTGGGGGTTAGAAAACAGACAGGAGGGCATTGTGCATGGCATAGAAAATAGGATCCCAGCACCCATAACCCTCCCACTGCACCCATCCACACCCAAAACAATGCAATACTAACCTGTATGGGTGGAATTTCACTTTTTACAGTTTCAAAATATCCAATAGCTTTTAACACCCCCGGGGGGGGGGGGGGGGGGGGTTACCTCATTGGCACTTTTTAAATGATCATAACTCTGTTACCATTTGTGCCAGAGACAGAATTAAAAGGGTTTCTGAAATGAGAGAAGACAAGCTTTATGGGGATATTCGGCATGTCATGGTAGCACAAAGCTTTCACAAGGTCCTCTGTCTGAACACAGAAAATTAATCTCAGTGCGCTTCACATTATCATAACTGCTGAAATGTTTTCGCTATAGAGAAAATTTAAGTGGTTCCTGAAAGATGATAATTATTTTGCAATTTTAAAGCCAAAATTAAAAAATAAGTCCAGGTAGCCTGTATACTTTGATGTTAAAGGGTTAAAGCTTATTGTCACAAGCTTGATGTTCCCGGATTTGCAGAGCTGCTGTTGTCTAACTGCAAACAGCAGTGAAGGATTACACCACACAGGAGGTGAATAGATGATTTTCTACCTCAGGCATAACCCTGGATTGTAATGATAATACCTGTCAGTAGTTTACAGATCAGTGATGGAGCTTATATATAAGGAAGGAAGTGGAAAACATCCATTGATATGATAATGAAGCAGAGTTCCTATTAGGGAGAAGTCAAATTTTCTGCTTCTAACAAAACACAATTTTCAAAAGTGCACATTAGGTGGGGTCCAAAGATTCACCAGATCCAGTTAATCCAAATTAAATGTCAGAACCTATTTGGTTTGACAGCTTTCTATCAAGAAGAGCCAGGTTAGCTGTTTACCTCCAGTCTTTATGCTAGGCTAAAGTTACAGCTTCTTGTTCTTAGATCAGTCTCTAACAAAGGATTCCTATAGATGTTTGAACCATAATCAGTGATGAAGAAATCTTCCTGTGTTTAGTTCAAAATATAAGTAATCTGTGTGTTTTCTGTTACTGGGTCATGCACAGATTTGCAGATCTGCAGGTGTAGGAGAAGATGTGGGAGTTTGATTAATGCAGCCACTTACTGGATCAGTAGACAAGTGGCTGGTTTGTTTTTGAGTACTGACACTCTGGAGAGGCCTTTATGTGCGCCGGTGTAGAAAAATCCAGATATTCAACGCCAATACAGTAATCGATGTTTGTCATCCTTTTAAAAACATGCTTTGTTTAAAACATGCAGACAGAAGATGCTCCCAGCAGAGAACATTGTGAGGGTGTTCAGACTCCATCTGGGCTAGCGTTGCTGATTCATATTCTGACAAGAGCTCTCAGGGAACAGCCAGCATATCAATTAGCAGAGCATACGGGTCAGAAAAGCAGAGCTGAAATGCAGACTGACAACGCACCTTGTAATGATACACGTGGTTCTGACATGTGTCTGTACGATCTCTAAGCTGAGGATATTGGGTGTAACAGTGATCCTAAACATTCATGGAAACATGGCTTCTTTCATCATTTTATTTAAAGATGAAAAAACCCACTGCTTTTTCTTTCTTTTTTATAGTATTGCTAAGTTGAAAATTGAACAGAAGTTATCACTGTCGAATTAAGCAGCAGACCTGTTTCATTCAGCGTATGAAAGGTTTGAGGCTTTGATGTGTGAAGATCTATTCAGGCTTTGTACTGTAAATATTTAAATAATATCCAATGACGTTCTCTCGCTGCCTCACAAATACCGGTGCGGTACACAGTAAGAAGATCAAAGGCTTGCAGTCCAGACAGCCCCTTTGGAGATATGATGGCGACTGACAGCTCAGCTTCTGTTGTTCAAGCTTAGCGGGAACTATGCGATACTGTCTGTTTTTTTTTCCTGTTGTTCTTTAAACCTGAAGGCCTGTATTGAAAATAAGATCCACTGCGCCGCACGTCTGACACTTATTATCCTGTAATGACTAAAAAGTTTTCTTAAGAGTTTTTATAAATAGAAGAAACGTGTCTTTGGCACATGGATTAAATCTTACATGTACATTCACTGGACAGAGGCCTCTTTGTTGATGAATACATGTAACTATATGTATAAGTCTGACTTTTATGCTGTTGACAGTAGAAGTCAATGTGGCATGTGCTTCTTAATATGATTATTGTGATATTGGGATTTTGGACAGTCCAGTGCAAAATAATAATATTAGTAATGTGAATCATAACTGATGCACAAACAGCTTTGGGGTCACTGACTTGCAAGACATGCACTGCGTGTGCACTGACCTATTTTAATATTTCGCTTACAGCACATTGTTCTGGGAAAGCTAAAGACTGACTGTGAAAAAGTTTTATTTTTTTTCATAATAAGGCTAAAAAAGGTTTTAAAAATATGTCAAGAACAGCTAAAGCTTAGATACTGCCATTAAATAAAAATAAAATGTCAAATGCTGCAGTTACTGATTTAAATTCTATTCATAGAACTTTTTCTGAGGTTAGCAGATCAGTCCTTAAAAAGCAAAAGAAAGAAACGAGAAAAATGCAAAAAACACAACACGCCTGATGTAATTTTTAGCTGCTATCGCCTTCAGGGTCTGCTTCCTTTAAGCCCCAGTTATTTTTAGATCACCCCTTCTGATCAGTTGCATGTGCGCTGGATGTCCGCCACTAGATCAAAATAATGATTCTTCAAAATAAATCTCATTTTGCGCGAGCCAAATCTGGCAAGTAGGGCAGTAGCTTAGTAGGGATTGTGTTGGTGTGGCCAAACAACTGTTTTTGAGTGTGGTGTGAATAGTTGCAACATGATGAAAGCATGGTACGAGACAATTTTTGGGTCACTGACAGGCTTAACTTGCATAATCCAAAATAAAGATTGCTATGCTCTTGGTTGTGCTCCGTTTGTTACCTTTAGACACAGGTCAGGATAATTTCTCATCAGTAGTGTTTTCTGTACTTGCAAGTCGATTGCGAAATAGCAGATGCAGTGTAGTGGTAAGAATGGAAATCTATGTTTGCTAGAAGCGATCTAGATGTGCACAAGGAGATGCCTTGAAGGGAGCATATTATTTAGTAAATAAAATTCTGAGAACACAAAGAATTATGAAGGCATGTGGATGCTTAAATATTTAAAATAAGTGAAATTCATCTTGTGGAAAATATATGAAGTTAATTAAAAGCACATACTATCTCAACAGGATGATAATTGAGTTGTATTGAGTAGTACTTGAGTTTCGTCATTCTTGTTTTCTAATTTTAAATAGGTCAACCCTTTCAACTTTTCCCTGCTCATTTTTATGCAATTACGGCCCCAAATATAAGTTCGCGCTTCGGGAGAGGGGGTAATACGCAAAGCTGGGTATCCTGGGCATTGCTATGTGGGTCATGCATCAGTGGTGCAAGCCAGCAAACAATCTGAGATGGAGTAGTGAGCGCTGTTGATTTCATGGTTGTTGTTTGATCTAATACATAACTTCATTTTTAGCACCACTACCCACCCAACCCCCACCTCTGAATTGGGGTAGCAAATGAGTGTCAGCCATCCACAAATCCCCTTTGCACGTAGTTTACAATTTGCTCTAATGATGGCAGATTATACAGCCATCAACCCAGAGCTTTCTCTTTTCTCCAGTGATGATGATGACAGCATGAATATAAAAAATAGCAACATAGCTCGTGTCGAAGAGTTCTGCTATCGGCTCTATGGAAGGAGCCCCTAATTGTCCTTGTTGTGCTGTTTTTAATTATAGTGAAAAAGGTCAAGTGCAACGTTTACCGTGGCTAATTTGCATATCTATTTAAGGCAACAAACAAATGACGCATGCTGCCGATTCAGGTAACCATCGCATATACACAGAGTGACTGAAGATCAATACAGCTTCTAATAGCCTGTGTAAAATCTGACAAAGGAAATTCACTGCTTTTGTTGCCTCAGTGAGCCCCAAACAAGCTGCTGTGGGAGAACAAAATGGCTTGGTGGACTTTGTCTGGATTGGGTTTTAGATAACTATTGAAAATCACAGGGCCGAGGCTGTGGCTGGATTTGCAGACAATTGGATTTCTTGAAAACCAGATAGTGGATTCAGTGTGACTGCTGGGAATGAGGTTTCAAATGCAATACAATCACAGTGGAGATCAATTTGTAATCTTAGACTTTCTATTTTCCACTGATGGTAGAAATTTAAATGTTTCAGAGGAAAAAATATATATATACCCACATGATGGGGACATTTTTCTGCGGTTGATAAGAATTCGCAATATATTATGTAACTGTCAGGGAGGTTATTTCAGAAAATCTTCAGCAGATTTACTGCACTTTCAAATGCCTTCCTGCAGTGGTTGATGCTCTCAGATAAAAAATGAGGAACAGCAAACAGTTGATCTGAATATAATATTTTTTTAAAAAGTCCTTTACCTTTGAATAATTCTATCATTTTCATCACAAAAGTGTAAATAATGCTCCTTTGCTGAAAATTCAGGGTTAATCGACAAGCTCAGTCTTTAAAGGTAACATTTTATCAACATTCGAGTTCGGCATGAAACACTTTCTCTCCATCCAAACTCTGAAGTTCCTACAGCTTCAAGCACAACTCACTTATGGATGTCACTGCTGCTCATTTGTCTTTGCCCAGCTGTGGGACTCAATCAGCATATTATTCATATCCATTGCTCTGGTGCTGTGACTGGTGTGCTCATGCATATGCAAAAAGTAAACCGCAAAGTTACAGTCTTAATTGACATGTAGGCAGTGCAGCTTACCTTGATCTACGAGGTTTCATTCACAGTGCGGACTAGTAGGTAATGTTGTGTACTTTGTGTCGCATGTGTGACACTAAAGCCTTCCTATTTGTACTTTTTCGTGTATCATTCATTATAAATGGATGTACACTCATGGCAAAATTCAAACTCTTAAGGTTTTACATATCGGAACATAATTAAAAAACATTATATGGTCCGCACTGGGTCTGAAAATTAACTAAATACAACCTTAGATGAACAGAAACACATGAGATATTACACCCTTACCGCTTCCATAGGAGTTAAGACTGTAAGTAGCAGCTGCGTGCTGCTAATCCACTGTTAACTGGTTATCAGTAAATGTTAGCATCTCCCATGAAATCAGAAATTTTGGTAGTTCTATGGTTTAGAACATTCAGCTATGTGTTAATACAATGCCAAGGAGGGAAGACTGCAGCAATGAATGAACGGTTGGTGATCATCAATCTGGGAAGTGTTTTAAGGCCAATTATAAAAACAGGCCATCATTCTGCAGCGAGAAGGAATATTCCCAAGTGGAAAACATTCAAGAAAGCTGCATTGGAAAAAAACAGAAGACTTCTGGATAGACGAGATGTTTGCACAGCACTATGTTTGGTGAAAACCAAACAGAGCATATCAGCACAAACATGTTACACCAACTGTCAAACACAGTGGTGGAGGGGTGATGATTTGGTCTTTGGGCACCTTTTAGTTATTACTGATCATGAAGTCCTCTGCATACCAATGTCAAATGTGTCAATAATAAGTCAAATGTGAGGCAATCTGTCTAATGGCTAAAACGTGGCTTACATATGGCCATACAACAGGATGATGATTCGAAGCAAAGGGACAAATTTATAACAGAAATGGCTAAAAAAAAAAAAAAAACCAAATCAAGTCATTGCAGTAGCCCAATTAAAGTCCAGACCGCAACCTCATTGGAATGCTTTGGCAAGTCCTTAGGTTTGCTGTGTATAAACAAAACCTAATGAACTGAGAAAACATTGTAAAGGATGGTCAAAATTCTTCCACAGCAATGTGAGAGACAGAAAATTATTGCTTTAAGTTATCGTTATCAAATGTGGTTCTACTAAACTACTAAATCATCTTCGTTTTTCCTGCGTTCCTTCTGCATTTTGCTCCATTTTTGTCAAATAAAAATAACATGGTGTTTTATGTCATGTGTTGTTAATGATCTTAGTTTTATTCACCTATTTTTAAAACCTGGTAAGGACTAGATATTGCTTTATTTATGTGCTTGGCTGAAATATGTAGAGCCGTTGTAACTGACTGTATATCATGTGAATTGATGGAACTGCTACACTGCAATAAAATTCTGTTCTCTCTCATATTTCTCTCTTTCCTTTAAAACAGAATCTCATACTGCACAGCAGATAAAACTCAGGATAAGGTCTTTGCATATGTTTCACAGAGTCAGTTCAACGAGACTCTAGAGTGCCATGCCTTTCTCTGCCAAAAGAAGAAAATTGTAAGTCTGCAGTGCCGTGGGTTTCTTGTATATACCTGGATTTAGACTGATGTGTTGGATATATGTTGTCAGACTTTAGGAGGATGCTCAGTTTGTTTCAGGACCAATAATTGTGAACTCTAAGTGCAACATAACAATGGGTGGCGTGTGGCTCCATCTTGTGGCTGTTTCCTTAGTGATACTTGAGATTTACTTCTGTGGTTAGTATTAAAAAAATACTGCTTTCTGACAAATCTTTCACAATAGATACACTCTTATGCAAAGAAAAAGTTAAAATATCTTCTTTATCACAAAATCAAATACCCATTATTAAAAATAATTTAATTTCATCTAGTTTCTCTGTGTTATTCTCTTTCCAGGCTCAGGCTGTAACATTAACAGTAGCCCAGGCCTTTAAAGTGGCCTTAGATCTTTGGGAGATTGCTCAGGAAGGTAAGTTCCCTGAACAAAGAGGAAATGACTCTGGAACTTACGTTTATACTCAGCATTTTGTGGACATTAAATTGTCTGTGCATAAATGAAAGTTTCAAGTATAGTTGGAGTCTGTTATTTTCTAAGAGTTTGAAACAGCTTCTTGGTTCACAGACAAAAGCAAGAAGGCCAGGACCTGCTGTACGTGCGCAGCAAGCAATGGGCAGACGGAGGCAGCGGACGCTCAGTGTGTCCCAGCAGGTAACTTCATTTTATTGTGTCCTCATCCATATTGTGTCCCCGCATATCGAACAAGAAATAACTATATTAGTGAAAGGTAAAAGACAGCAGAATGTTAAATACTGTGTTAACTGTGAAGTTGTTTTAATGTGATTTAACAAATTATCTAGTTCTCAATATTAGAAATAGCAACAAATCCAAATTAAATTCATTTTCTTTGCTTTTTAACAAGTCTGACACATCACCATAAAACCGGGGGGGGGGGGGGGATTATAAAAATTCTGTTGAATTCATAATCAATATTGTGCCAAGGTGTGTTATATTAATTATATTACAACATAAAGACCCTACAGTATTAAAAAGAAACCCCGACAACCAGACAACCCCCGACGAGCAGGCACTTGGTGACAGTGGGAAGGAAAAACCCCATTTTAACAGGAAGAAACCTCTGATAGAATCAGGCTAAGAGAGGGGCAGCCATCTGCCATGAGTAGTTGGGGGTGAGGGGAGAAGAGAGCAGATAGAACCCGGGTTTAATAGTTGCTAATGATTAAATAGTAGTGATGTATAAACACACAGAGAGTTAAAAGAGGTGAGTGAAGAAGAAACACTCAGTGGATCATGGGATAGCCTGCAAGCCTGTTGCAGTATAACAATGAGATGCTTCAGGGTAATCTGATCCAGCCCTAACTCCAAAATTTATCAGGATTCGACTTTTTCTTTCTACTGTTGAAAACTTTTGAAACACTTACTACAAATAAGCCTGCAGTCTGAGAGAGAAGTTCTGTGCTAAGATAATGAGGTACTATGAAGTCTTTAAGATATGACAGAGGCTGATTACACAATCTGCTTTCCAAAATAAGGTCATGACTTGAAAATCTTTATTATTGCTCTAATTTTATTGAAAATGGTACAAATACAACTTTTTAAATGTTGAAAAAATGTGATTTTTAATGAATTTGAGGCAGGCAACATGTTTCAGAAGATAAAAGCGTTTTTAGGGATGTGCAGCATTACGTTTTCTTTTTTAAACCACTCTGTGTTTGGGTGCAGACGACACATTAAAACAGCTGAAAGTTTTGATCTACGCTGCTCAAGCTGTTTGGGGCCTTCATGTCAGAAAATTAGAATTCATCATGCGTCACGGCTGACAGTTTCCTGCAGTTTCCACTTTTTACGCTCTGCTAACTTGCAGCTGTCTTTTTGAGTCGCACAATATTTACTGTCGAGACGAGAAAGTGGCGTCAATCTTCTCATCTATCTCTCAGCAAGAATGCCAAAGAGTGTCTTTTCTCTTAAACCCTTTTTTCAGGTTTGTTGCTTCTGTAATCAATTCTCAAGATCCGCGTTTGAAATCAGTCTGCACACGGGGATCTGATTAATGCTGGGAAAATAATATGCTGTGTTATTGAAGTGAAGCAATAATAAGATGCTGATTTGTTTCATCTGCACAAACCTATCCGTTTCAACTCATCGTGACTAAGTGGAAGTCACTGCAAGTCAGTCCTATGATGATCTTAAATGACCTTTTCAGTTATACTAAGTCTATCACAATTTTGGCTTTTAAGTTTTTGATTGACACTGCTCTCTCACAAATGTATCAGTCATCTGTCACTTGTCATACACGCTCAGGGCAAATCACCCTTCAGGGAATAAGTGAATTTTAAGCGCCTTCTAATGACTGTGACATTTATAGGTTATTCTTTATAGGTCAAAATGTTTTCCTGACCTCAGAGGGTCAGCAGACTTACAAAATGAGACTTAATCATCCATTGTTAGTCGCGGCCTGGTTTTCCCAGATTCTTTCAATTAAAATTTGCTCTGCTCCCAGTGGTAGTGGCCTGAGGACATAGAGAAAGTCTGGTGTGAAAGCCTCAAGGACCTTTGGAATAACTACACGGACAGATGCATTAAAGTTTTACAGAGATGATTTAAATTGTGCCTGTCATGAAGAAGTTTTTGAGTGCCACGGGCTGGAGATGTTGTTTCACCTCTTTGAAATCTGACAGCTCTTCCTTTCCTTTGCGTCCGGATGTGTCTGTCCTTTACCTCTCATCTGCCTGTCTCTACTCTGGCCTCTATGTTTCCTTCTTCCTGCTCTTTTGCTTTATTGTTTGGCAGCCTCTCATAAGCACCTGCCATCTCTCATAGATCCAGAGACACATAAGCCCAGTGGGATGGAGGAAAAGCTCCGGAGGCCCTTATTCTCTGCTTCGCTCAGCTCGCCCTCACCTCGTAGTAACCCTACTCGAAGGCGACCAATCAAACATGACTCTTGGGTAGGTCAGCTTTAAAGCGTTACATCATTGCTAGCTTGCGTGCTCTTGCTACCTGTCAAATACAGAATTAATGTCTGCTCCTTTTGCCTATAAATCCATGCCTGCTTCAGCATTTGGGTACTGCACATTTCAGAAGTTCTCCACTCCTAATATATCACTATGTCTGTTAAATCCTCAAACCAGCTGCTTTTAAATACTGGGGTTAGTGGTTAGTGACATTGCGCTTTTGTGGTTGCTGCTCCAAGGCTTTGCAATAGCCTTCCTTTCACAATCAAATAATCCCACTGTTAAATGTTCATACATAATATTTGTTTTTAGTTTTTTAAACCATGTTTATTTCATGTAAAATGTATCATTTCAACTTAGTTTGATGTTGTCTTTCTATTAAATGTGCTTTAAACTTTTAAACCGAATAAGTGGACTAGAATGATGAATATGGTCATATATCCATGGACCTCTTCTTTACATGAGCCAAATTTAAATGGAAAAAATTGAAACTTTAAATTTCAGTGGAAAAAAAGATTAAAATGTAAAAGTGGGAAGGAATAGTATAGCATGATTATTGGTCATATCCTGCCATTTATCCTCTATAAAACGTAATAAATATGTGCAAAGTATAAAATAATGGGAGCTAATTTTATACATTTATTGCACATCTGTATATAATCTGGTGTTCAGTTGCAGATTTTCAACACTAGGTGACACCATACCCATACGAATGTCTCCCATATACACTGATCTCATACACGGAAATCCCGATGATGCACATTTTTCCCTGATGTGCCTTTCCTCTCAGTGAGAAATGATCCTGTGGCTGAACGAGACCTGGTTCAAGCTGGTTCAAGTTCATTTTATTGCTGCAGTTGTGCAGTTTATCATCTGTCCGTGCTTATTAAGTGGGGTATTTTTCCAGGGTACTTTCTCATATTGTACTAAATATCTATTACTGTGACTGTTAATTGAGTTGCATCTGTGACTGGATTAAGAGAATCTATTTTCACAGATTGATTCCTCAGTAGCAGTTCATTTATGTGAATAAGCAAACAGGCAAGCACCTGGCTCAGTGCAGATGCACAAATGCTTGAAAGTACAGAAGGAGCAGGATTATAACTTGAAGCACTTTGAACGTGGACTGAGTCCTATTGTTGTGTCTCAACAGGATGTGGAAGATGGACTTGAGGATGCATTCTCAAGGTGAGCTTTGTTCGTGACTGTAATTCTGCAGAGCGCTAATGAGAATAAAATCTGATTTTCATGTTTTATGCACACTAATATTTAAATACTACCATAAGAAACAAATGTATTCAACACATTGTGACAATGAATATTGCCTTTTGATTACAGTTGAATAGCTCCTGAGTTACACTGAGGGCCTTTGAGTCTTTGGATGAAATATCTTTTCTTTTGAAAACAGATATTGAAAGTCACATAGAAACTGAAATAAGCAGGCGAATGTGATAAACGTGATTTTCCAAGGTACCTTGGTCTAAAAGATGGCATTGAAACTGGTGAAATAACTTGATATTCAAAGCAGCTGTCTTAAGATATTTTCACAGTGGCATGCAAAGGTTTGGGTGGGCATAATCAAAATTTCTTACTGTGAATAGTTGAGTGGGATTATCTGATCTCCAAAGAGTTGTGTGAAAAATTCAAAGCTTTAGAAATGATCTGACTCATGCAAAAGACCTTCTGCAAGTTACAAGTTACACACTCTGGAGTTATGCTGCGCTGTTTCACTTTGTTGTGAATCCTCCACTAATATGACCGTTGTGTGAGAGGCACCTTTCCACCAAATTTAGTGTCAGAATTCTGCAAATTTGTCTTTTATTTTATTCAACCTTATTTTTACAGGTAATCCCACTGAGACTTAGTGTCTTATTTACAAGATAAACGTGTTTCAATTTAAAAAAAAAAAAGAAAAAGAAAAAAGAAAATAGTGCTACTACTGTATAGTAATAATATAGTAATTATCATTTAACTGTTCTTTTAACTCTGTGAACTTGAGGAGACCAGATTCTGTTGTCTTGAAAAGAAAATATGTTCCCTTTCTTGCTTCTTGTAGAATCTCAGCTTCTCCGAGGCTGTTCAGATACTCTTTTGCCTTATTTTTCATTTCATAATTTATGAAATGTTTTAAAGGGGTGATAGCTCTGGACTCCAGGCTGCACACCCTGGTTCTCTTCCTGTTGAGCCGCTCTTTTGAAGTACATGCAGAATGGTGTTATCAGCATTTTTGATGAAATATTCCAGGCTTTTCCTGAAAAATGTATACACCACAGCATGTGTTGCTCCAAAAACATTTATATGCTGTTACTGCTGTACACACCAATGCATTAAAAAAACTTTCCAGTCTTTCATCACCCCTCACCCAGCTTCTGTGAAATGTGTTGTTTTCACATTAAAAGGAGGAATTTATTTCCTTATTTATTTGTGTGTTTATTTTTAATGACATGTGGCGTTTTGTTTTGAAAAGCTGTATTATTATTTAGCTCTATACGCAATGGCCAACCTTTTTTGAAAAGGTGAATTTGACTGAATTTTTATTCATAGGTTTCCATAAATATACATTATTTGTTTTATAGGGCATCACTGTACAACATGCACCCTTAAAGCTGTAAGCTTGTTCTAAACATCAAGCATAATTGACTCATAGAGATCATGTGGAACAAGCAACCTCCTTTGATTGCTACAAGATCACCACTTTCCCAGACAGAGGTTTCAGGAGCACACCAGCTCAAACCAGTGCGGGAGCTCCACAATGCATCAACACCTTGTCACTGAACTAGGATTACGATACAGCGCTTATACCACGATGTGTGACAGCTTGTAAAATTGACTTTTTATAGGTGTAGGATACCTGCAGAGACAGGAATGTGAGTCTCGGGTGAAATGTGAGACATGACGGATATGAAAAAGTCACACGTCAATGTGACAACTGATGTGAAGGAATACCCCCAATTCTGCCTGATTGTTACAAATCCTTGCATGCAGATACCCAATTTAAAAATTGTGTATCTTTTAAATTAAATATATAAACATAGTATATTTCACCTGTTACTACTTAATGCACTTGATCACTCTGAAAACTCGCAGCTCACAAAATGTATGATTGTCTGCATGACTCTTAATTTCGTTGTGTAGCCAGCTTTCAGTCTCTGAGACTGTGTATACATCCTACAGCTCTGTAAAATCTGTCTACAAAGACAGAGAAGAGCTACAGAAAGATGGTGCTGCACACATTAAAGACATTGCACTCGTTAAGCTGTGCTGCCTGTGGCTAACGGAAGTTTTGGGGAAAGCAAATGAGTAAATTCGACGAAGGGATTTTCTGCATGTGTGTTTCTGTGGAAGTTGCTTTTACATGCGTGGAGAGCAGAAAAGGAAAGCAGGTCATCACTCAGGCACTTCTCAGCAGGGATGGGGACAGTTGTCAAATAGTGGGTAGGTGAAACTCTAGATAAACGTCTACTAAATCTGACGTCCTGGGAGTCGCACTAAAGGAGTTTGAAGTGTTTAGAGTGAACGTGCTCTGCAGGGGTCAGCAAGGATGTCAAGCGCTGCAGTTGTGGTACAGCACTGGTGAATGAGACGCGGCCTGAAACTCTGAAGAATCTGGGTGACATTGAGTTTTCATGGCTGTCACACCTATTTAATGTTGTATGTGACTTCGGGAATGCCTTTAGATACAACAGAGGAGGGTTTTATTTGTGGCTCTTCATATGTTCAAGGAGAACTCTGTTTTAAAATGTCTCTGCTGTTTATCTACTCTCTAGCCCTTTGGTTCCCAAAATGTAAGTATGTTTAACTGCCAAAGATTTACTGTTAAATAGAAAAAGCTCTTTTGTGAACTGAGTGGTTTCTGTTATATTTCAGGCCTGCTTATACAACAGAATGACTGGGTTTGCCTCAAATGTTAGTGAAGGTAGTCTCTGCCTTTACAGCTACCCTTTAAAAAACCCAGAAACTATTCTAGTGGTCTTAAACCATGTCTTTATATATTATGAGGTGTCAAAACTCGTCATTAAGGGTACTGGGGAAGCAGTCAGGGTCGTCTTTAAGGGGCAAAGAATTTTGCTAGTACCCATTAAAAATGTTTTTGGTGAAGTATTTTACTCTTGCTTTACTCTTGCTCTAACTTTGTATAGCTCATAACATTAGGTGTTTGTATAGGAATTGTCTGTTTGGTTTGGGGTTGGGTGGTTGTCTGAATCTCTTGCACACACTGCAGTAAGTTTCCATCACCAGTGCCTCTTCAGCTTCCTGGTATATCTACGAGTGCGCTTGTTTAAATATAGCATCGGGGTCACGTTATTGGTCTGCGGTTTGGCGATTCAGTTTAAATCTCTTTAATCCACTTTGGTGTAAGCAGCAGCATGACCTCTAGGGGTCACTGGTAGCACTTTGTAGTTTTGCGAGTTGAGCTGCAGCTGATACCGTTAAACCAACTTCAGTAGAATAATTTTAATTAACACTTAGCTGCACAGGTCAGGATTTAGACCTCATTAAAAAATCTATTTTTAGCAGAGCCAAAAGTGCTCACAACTATTGACTTCAGCTTCAGTTCAAACTGGTTTAATTAAAATGATTCATTTATGGTATTTAAAATTTCATAAATGAACGGCGACCCTGTGTAACAGCCGATTTAGCACTGAAGTACTTCTCCCCATTGAAATCTGAAGTGTTCTTTTTAGTTTAGTTTAGGCTTCTTTGTGTGTCACTTTGCTAACCGCATGGTGAAAGTGGGGCAGCTCACTTCACAATGTGTGCATGTACACTCCTGATGCCCTTTACCGGAACAGTTCCTATCACCTTTTCTTCACTTATCCTAACCTTTAGCACTGATTCACTTTGTCTTGATTTCTTCTGTCTTGTATCTGGCACGCAGCAACATGGAAACAGAGGAGACAGACACTGGTAAGTGATGTGATAAATGTATTGTTTTAGGACAGTACATGCTTGCTCTGCCTCCTTATTTCAGGCCTAATGTGAAAAATCCTAACTATTATTATCCCAGTCCAATCTGCTCTCTGCAAGGGGAAAGCACTGGCCTCTGGACGTATGTGACTCCACTAATAAGAAGATGATATTACGCTCAGAGCCACATTAAAGTTTTTGTTTGTTTGTTTGTTTTTACCTGAAAAGATTATTTTGATTTCAATTAGGATTAAACTATTACTTAAAATCTGTTTTTCAATATTAATTTTAATATTACATTTCCTTGGTTAGTGGTCCAGCCCAATGTAAATCTTAACATCTTCATCTCAACCTCCTGTCTTTTTGTTGGTGCCACCATTACCAAACCATACCTCAACAGGTTTCACTTTGTAAACCGTCCCTTTCACTCTTGCTGCTATCCTTCGGTCACCTGTCTCCTCTCATTCACACACGTATTCCATCTTGCTTTTACTGGCTTTCATTCCTCTTCTCTCCAGTGCACACCCCCACCTCTCCAGACTCTTCTTACTCTGCTTCTTACTCTCACTGCAGATCACAGTGTCATCTGCAAACGTCATAGCCCACGGAGACTCCTGCCTGACCTCGTCTGTCATCCTGTCCATCACCAGTGCAAAAAAAGTGACTGAGTGAATGATATAATTTTAATCATTAAGTTGCACATCAAAGCCATTGGCGTGCTGAAAAATGTTTATTGTTAAAATATAATATACCAAATAAATGAGGGTAGCGCTTCTGTTCAATTTTGGAGTTGGCTTTTGTTTTCAGTGTTGCCAGTGTTTTTCCGAACAACATCAAAAACACTGAATTTTCTTGTTGTCTGCCACTCACGACCTCACACGCTGCACTTTATCCACTAGCACTCCCTTTTCCCATTTGTTCTTTGTCATTTTGAGTCAAATCAACATCCTCTGGCGTTGTGTGTTTGTGTCTGTGACCTTGCTACATTATATGCTTCCTTCTTCTGTCAGTTTTTTAAACCTTTGTATAGACTGTAAACCCCTTTGTCTTCTGAAAAAAATGTTCTAGCAATGCTCTGCTTTTCTCTGTCTCTGTCAGACTGGCCGAGTCCCGCTCCGAACCCATCTCTGACAATGCAGCTTTGAGTCTCCCGGAGGTCTCCACTGAGAATCTGTTGCCTGTCTGCAACAATGAGTTTAAATAACATACCGGCAATAGCTGCCCGACGTACAGCACCACAGAAATTAGACAAAAAGCATACGCTCCAGTACCCAGGCTGACAAAAACAGCATGCTTTACTCAATCAGAAAGAAAAAAACATATCACCCTCCCCGGTGCACAAACTGAATGAGAAAGCCTGTATTTGATATTCAGTCACTGCTGCAGAGAAGCCAGAGTGAATACCCTGATATCATGAAATGTTATTTCTATGAATGCCTGCCTGTCAAAACCCACTTCTCTCAGTGTAAACAGCCATCTCCTGCCATCTTAAAATTTGGTGCACACAGTGTGCAATACACCACAGCGAAGAGAGCAAGGACCACAAATTTATACACAATGCAAATCACACAGGATGAAGTTTGGAGTCTCCTCCTTTTAGTAATAATTTGTGAAACATTTCCACATGTGGATTCCACTTGTAAATTACAGTAAAGACTGCACAAACGTCACAGTCCAAAGATGCGTGCACTGTATATATGCCTGCTATCGCTTTCTGAAAATGTGAGCACTCTCTAATCTTGCTGTTTGTTTTGGTGCAGTAACAGCTGCCAGTCACAGCACTTGCTGGAGGAAGTCCAGTGTTAGGAGTCATCATCAGACACTGGAGTGAACACTCTGTCATGATGCTGAATGGGTTTTACACGAATCATCCAGTTTGTTGTATCGAACAAAGCATTTCTTTTGGGGGATGAAGGCCCCATTAGACACAGAGATATATAAAAGTGTGTGTCAGGTTTTTTTTTCCCTGGCAACACAGTCAATAAGGAAATGTTTCTTTAAGAAGAATACTTGTAACATTTACAAAGTAAAGTGGAGTACTTAAATTTAATCTCCAGCTAACTGTATATGATCGTAGTTTTTTGGTCCCAAATTCTCACTGCTTGAGGGGTATTCACTTCATTCACTTATTGTGACCTTTCCCAGCAGATAGATGTGCCAGGTTGTCATGGGAATGGTTCAGTTTGTTATATATCGGGTCATTGTTTGCAGTGGGTGGGGGGGTTTGGAATCCATCATATTTATAATAGAGATAATGTATGAGAAGAGGGAATTTAACTACCAATTTATTCATCTGTCTTTTGTTACAGGACCCAGAAATTGTTAAATCCGAGTGCATCTTTCTGCTGGGAAACATAAGGCAGAAAGCTTCAGGAGTCCTTGAACTTTGGATGTTGGGAAAGTTACCAGATTATTATTTTCAAGGTCAAGAAAGAACCTTTTATCTATGTTTTATTTTTCCTTATAGGTAAAGTATTTTGGTATCCCTTTTGCATTTAGTGTCATTATCAGGTTTAAAATTATGTATTCACTAAGTAACTAAAGCTTCAAGACCATTAGGGATGCACACAACAACCAGCTGTTTTTATGTTAAAACGGTTACTCTGGCAATTTACAACTGTAATAAATAGAAAAATGTATGCTAACAGTGATCAAAATTGAACTAACAGAGGGTAAGATGTTGTTGTGACTACTAATTCCAAAATCCTGCCTTCCGTTTTCTACAATGCAGCAGCTAAAGTCTGAAAGTTCACCACACTACCAATTTGCACCCCAGGCTTTATGCCGAAGATCTGTAGTTGTGCAAAATAAGAAAAAAAAGATAAGCAAATTTTAATCATATGCAGCCTTTTATGGGTGAATGAGTGATCTGCCTATGGTTTGCACTGCATACATAAAAGTTTACATAGTTGTTTTTCTTTCTGTCTTAAATGCTAAATATGAATGCGAATTTACTCTCGAAAGTAACAGGCTGAGATTTCTGTAACGATCATCACGGTCCGACTGGAATACGGCGAGTTTAGCATCTCCTCATTCATTCAGCTGTCACTGTACATAAAGACAATGTTACTGTTAATGCTGTTAGGTTATGGAAACTGTGTTTCAAGCCCAAAATCAGACTAAAGAAACCTATTTCCATATGCTGTATTTTTTCAGTGTCAAAGTTGTACCTATTTACTGTATGTATACATATTGTATCATTATAAATGAAGTAGGATGATTAGAATCAGGGCTTTTCACAGGTGGGCTTTTTTTTTATATCACTAATTGGGACGTGGATGTGTAGATGCTTGTGTGCTTTTGCGTTAGGTTAGACGATTGTACAGATTTAAATGACTGGGTTTTACTACTGCAGGAGTCGCTCATTTTTTTTACTTGTTATATTCAGTTACATAGTTCACACTGTCCTCTTTAAAGGATGCTTTTCCTTTTCTCTTAAACATCTCTTTTCATTAATGATGATACATTCCAATTGTTTTCTTGTTTTTTTATTAGACTGTGCGGTTTATTTATATCCACCACTCAAATGCTGTTTGTTGTCAAGAGCATGTTATATTGTGCCACAGTCTGGTTGAAGTGGTCTTCTCTGTATTCACGGCATCACGACTGAAAATAATTGTGGCGGTGGTAGGTGGGAGGTAGCAGGGAGCTCCGTATTGTTGTCATGACACCCGCTGCAGAATAATTGGATGGCTTATCAGGTTACGACATGAGGCTTAATTACACTGTTTCATTCCTGACTGTCTGAAATACCAACTCTATTACAAATTTTAAAGCGAAACTATTTAGTATGGATAACAGAAATGCCCTGTGTCATGTCAAGGATGGTCTAGGAAGCGATGTGTTCACTTTAGTATTGACTGTGAATTTGGAGGTCAGCAGAGTGCGCTGCCAGTGCGATGCTGTAATGCACAAATGATCTGTACTCACCTTTTTCAGACCCGTCATTGATTGACTGATGGATTCCTGTGTGGATGTGTCTGCTGATTCAGTGCCGTTAGATATTTTAAGATTGGCTGCTGTCCAAGAGCTGCGAAATCTGTGAAATCTGCCGTTTAAAAAAAACCCCCCAATAGTTATTACTTTATTAATAATAATATTAAATTATGATAATGTATTACATTTACACCTCAGGTAATTTAGAAACAGACGTACTACTAAAACATACTATTAAAGATATTGGGAACATTTTTTTTATGGTTTTAAACCTTTATTTTACTTTATGCTGCAGCAGTTATAGCAAAAACAGGTTGCATAGTTTTAAAAAAAAATGGCACATTAACCATGATAATGTGCCATGATCTTTAATGTACCACTCTTAATATTTCTAAATGACATTGTAGTAATCATTAATGTAGTAGTGAGCTCAGTTTAAATACGAAATGTTGTCCTGGGCGTTGTAATAAGGACAGAGCACATCATGTACACTCATTCTCGAAACACTTTAAGTTTTATTTGCACTGTAATGTTGTTAAAGTGATAAGCTAGTGACTTTTGGCACGTAGGAAATAACAGCCGTTCAAAGCTCTGTTACTGCCTGCACAGCACAATTAATCCACTAGTGGCCAAAGACATGAGAGAAAGTGCATGGGCAGGTTTTGTTGTACAGTTTCTCTATGGTCATGGTGTTAAAGTCCCAAAAAACGTCCAGGTGAAATTGTGGTACTGTATAGGCTTAAAGCTAAATTATTATTTGTAAATTAATAAAACATAAAAAGTAATCTAATGTAAGAAGAAGAAAGTCCTGGATTAATAACATTATGACGCAGATAATTCCATCAGGCTCCTCTGAGTATTGTTTCATGTAGCTAGTATACTGGAAACAGCAAGCCATCAATGTGGCAGATTCCCAGCAAATCTTGACTGGATGCGGTTCTTTGGCACAGCTGAGACTTTTGTCTTTGGGAGTGAAGAGAGAGAAACTAGCACTTGGAGGTACAGCATGCCAAACTGAGTCTCATGTGCACTGAATACAAATCACTCTGTGAGGTTCTGAGCCCAGAAAGCATTTTAGGCTGTTAGGTTTTTAAAAAATGAGAAAGAGTTTCGACTGGGGAAGCCAAGTACTCTCAGAAAACCTACTGTACTTCTTAACCCCAAATAAACACTGACGTTTACAGTATGAATTTACTTTACCAAGGTGCTTATTTTCTATCTATGCAAATAGTGGGTTTCCAGCAGTGTTGTGATATTATGTTAATAGCAGTTTGTGTATGATTCACAAGCAGGTGTCCTAATCTGTGTAAAATTGTGTACAGAATTTTGAGGCTGTTATGGTTTGTTACATATTTATGCATAATAAAGGACTTTGTACAAACTCTGCATTTTGCTGAAATGTCATTTTAATTACAGGATTAAGAAACCAGTCCACAGAAGCCTGTGTTTTATTAAACTAGAAGCCTTCTGTCGTGCTGTTTAATTTCTACGATCCTGTTTGGACACTACCAGAATATCAAAATGATTCTGAACTTGAAGTTTTAAAAAATCTTCAGAAAAGAAGCTTTAAAATAGCTGTTCGGTTTGCAGACAAACAGCTCAAAATCAAACATTTCAGTTTGCTTTGTCTTTATTGATTTAGCTCTTTCTGCTAAACTGTCCACAGTATTTTATTCAATCTGTACTTTTCTCAAACATTTCCCAGTTTACTGGTCAATCACAACCAAGGACGTGCACTTTGGCTGTCTGATCAATATGTCTCTAAATTCTGTCGACCGCTGTTGCCTGATTAAAGGTTTAAAAAAATGCACACCATTTGTAGTGTCTGGTGATTCTTCTTGGCTATCAATAAAAATGCCTGTGTAGTGTCATTTACACGGCCATGTAAAGTACAAACTCAGGTGAAAATTGTTTTAAATACTGCATGCATGGATAGAATGATTTGTGACCCCTGATAATATTCAAAGAAGGACTTTAAGGAAAGTACATGTATATTTATCTAACTTCTAATCTTCCTCTGGCTGGAAACTCTTCAGTCTAGCGTATACAGTGGGGCAAAAAAGTATTTAGTCAGCCACCGATTGTGCAAGTTCCCCCACTTAAAATGATGACAGAGGTCAGTAATTTGCACCAGAGGTACACTTCAACTGTGAGAGACAGAATGTGAAAAAAAAATCCATGAATTCACATGGTAGGATTTGTAAAGAATTTATTCGTAAATCAGGGTGGAAAATAAGTATTTGGTCACCTCAAACAAGGAAAATCTCTGGCTCTCACAGACCTGTAACGTCTTCTGTAAGAAGCTTTTCTGTCCCCCACTCGTTACCTGTATGAATGGCACCTGTTTGAACTCATCATCTGTATAAAAGACACCTGTCCACAGCCTCAAACAGTCAGACTCCAAACTCCGCCATGGCCAAGACCAAAGAGCTTTCGAAGGACACCAGGAAAAGTATTGTAGACCTGCACCAGACTGGGAAGAGTGAATCTACAATAGGCAAGCAGCTTGGTGTGAAAAAATCAACTGTGGGAGCAATCATTAGAAAATGGAAGACATACAAGACCACTGATAATCTCCCTCGATCTGGGGCTCCACGCAAGATCTCATCCCGTGGGGTCAAAATGATCATGAGAACGGTGAGCAAAGATCCCAGAACCACACGGGGGGACCTGGTGAATGACCTGCAGAGAGCTGGGACCAAAGTAACAAAGGTCACCATCAGTAACACACTACAACGGCAGGGAATCAAATCCCGCAGTGCCAGACGTGTTCCGCTGCTGAAGCCAGTGCATGTCCAGGCCCGTCTGAAGTTTGCCAGAGAGCACATGGATGATACAGCAGAGGATTGGGAGAATGTCATGTGGTCAGATGAAACCAAAGTAGAACTTTTTGGTATAAACTCAACTCGTCGTGTTTGGAGGAAGAAGAATACCGAGTTGCATCCCAAGAACACCATACCTACTGTGAAGCATGGGGGTGGAAACATCATGCTATGGGGCTGTTTTTCTGCCAAGGGGACAGGACGACTGATCCGTGTTAAGGACAGAATGAATGGGGCCATGTATCGTGAGATTTTGAGCCAAAACCTCCTTCCATCAGTGAGAACTTTGAAGATGAAACGAGGCTGGGTCTTCCAACATGACAATGATCCAAAACACACCACCCGGGCAACAAAGGAGTGGCTCCGTAAGAAGCATTTGAAAGTCCTGGAGTGGCCTAGCCAGTCTCCAGACCTCAACCCCATAGAAAATCTGTGGCGGGAGTTGAAAGTCCGTGTTGCTCGGCGACAGCCCCAAAACATCACTGCTCTCGAGAAGATCTGCATGGAGGAATGGGCCAAAATACCAGCTACTGTGTGTGCAAACCTGGTAAAGACCTATAGTAAACGTTTGACCTCTGTTATTGCCAACAAAGGTTATGTTACAAAGTATTGAGTTGTATTTTTGTTATTGACCAAATACTTATTTTCCACCCTGATTTACGAATAAATTCTTTACAAATCCTACCATGTGGATTCATGGATTTTTTTTTTCACATTCTGTCTCTCACAGTTGAAGTGTACCTCTGGTGCAAATTACTGACCTCTGTCATCATTTTAGGTGGGGGAACTTGCACAATCGGTGGCTGACTAAATACTTTTTTGCCCCACTGTAACTGTAAAACCTCACCTTCTATTGATGTTGCTGGTTTTGATACTGTGTTCACAGACCTCTGCAGCTCTTTCACCTTAAGTTGTGTTGGATTTATAGATTATATGTTCCAAAATTGACATGAAAGTCATTTAAAATATTGCACCATACCCAACATAACACAAATACGGTGCCACCTATGTTTGATTGTCAGTGATGATAACGCAATATACAACATTATAAACAAAATCAGGTGAACTGCAGCACAAATGCTGTGAAATGTTAATAAAAGTATAGATTAGTATAGTAGATTTTATAAATGTAAGTGTAAACAATAATATACACTCCTCATTTATTTGCACCAGAAAGGTGAATAACAAAGAGTTATGTCCTTAAAAAATCGGTGGGGAAAATACAGCAAAGATTTGACACAGGACCCGAGAGATGCATCTGACCCTTCAGTTGATCCTTCTGCTCTTTTGTCTCAGCATAAATGCTTTCATTGGAACAGTGGCTGTCAAGGAGAAATTCATAAAGGAAGGGAAACAAGAAGAAAATGCAGAAGTATGCCATATTGCACAAGAACTGCACTGAAAATCAGTGGACCTCAATGTTATTGAAGCAATGTGGGATTGTCTGGATAAGATAAGATAAACTTTATTAGTCCAACACGTGGGAAATTTGTTGGAAAATGGATGAATTGATGGAGAATGGAATGTCCTTGAGAAGTCTGGAGAACTATTCCTGAAGACTACTTAAAGAAATTACAAGAAAGTTTGTCTAAAAGAGCTCAGGCTGTGTTGATGAATAAGGGTAGTCATGCCAAATATTGACTTTCAAGTTTATTAGAATTGTTCAAACACTTTATGGATTATTTCCCTTTGTGTTTGCGTATTTCAATAAATATTTTCCTATCAAAATATATAGAAATGAGGAGGTGGCTCAAGGCTTTTGCACATTACTGCAGATTTTTAACAATTTATTTCTTTTAATTGAATGAAGAATGATCACACTTCTGAGAAAGCCTTTAAAGAATGAATATTTCTGTACAAGCTCATCTGAACAGTTCACTGAAGTGTCAAGGGCTTTTATCACACGTTTAAAAATCCCAATCTGATCAGCTCTGTGGGCTTGTGTTTCTGTCAGCTATCTGAGTGTTTGTTTAGACCAATTAATTATGGTTGGCAAATATTTTCATTTCCAAGGATGCATCGCAGTAGGGTGCCTCCAATCTCATTATCAGACTGTGTGCAGAAGTGGGAATGAGAATCAGCTCTGACACAAAGTGGTTTAAAAAAAATATGTGTTTAAGATAATAATCAATCACGTTTCGGGATTAAAATATTAGAGATTCATGGCAGAAGCTCTGACTCAGCCCTGACTCATCTAGGCATGGACTTTGCTAAACCCCTGAAGCTGTGCTGTGGTACCAAGATGTTAGCAACAGATTCTTTAAGTTCTAAAAGTTGCAAGGTGGGCCTCCCATGGATTGTACTTGTCTGTCCAGCACATCCCACAGATGTTCAATTGTATTGTAATCGGGGGAATTTGGAGGTCAAATCAACACCTCAAACTCACCGTTTTGCTCCTAAAACCATTCCTGAACCATTTTGCTTTGTGTCAGGGCTCATTATCCTGCTGAAAGAGGCCACCGCTATCAGGAAATAGCATTTCCACGAAAGGGTTTACATGGTCTGCCGCAATCCTCCAGTAGATGGTATGTGTCAAAGTAATGTGTGGTGCCAGGTGTTTCGCAGGTAAGTGACCTACATGCATCTGGCCATGCATGTAATGCAAGAGAAGACATGATTCATCCGACCACACCACTTCCTTCCATTGGTCCGTGGTCCAGTTCTGTTGCTCATGTGCTCATTATTGGCGTTTTCAGTTATGGACATGGGTCGGGAATTGTCAATTGTGAATTTCAGCTTCAGTAGCTCGCCTGCTGGATCTGGAAGCAGCAGGCGAGCCTACCTTCGTTCCTCAAGTACAGTACATCAGTGAGCCTTGGCCACCCATGACCCCATCGTAGGTTCACCACTGTTACTTCCTTGGACCACTTTTAATAGATCCTGACTACTGCAGATCAGGAAGATGGGAAAATCCCATCCAGTCATCTGATCATCAAACATTAATCCTTATACCTGCCCATTTTTCCTGCTTCTAACAAATCAGCTTTGGGGACAAAATGTTCAATTGATCCCTAATATATCCCACCCACTAACAAGTGCAATGATGAAGAGCGAATCAGTGTTATTCACTTCCCCTGTCAGTGGTCAGAATGTTATGTTTGATCAGTGTATAGAGAACTGACTAATCAGATTCATGAGATCAAAGAAGGCCTGTCTTCTACTTTAGATCAGAAGAGTTAAACATTTCAGAGAAAACTTCACTATGATGAAAATGCTGTATGACAGACCTGTTGTGTGACAGAAATCACTGACTCTGTGAACAAAGAGTGTGGAGTACCCGGCCCACCCTCAGAAAGAAGATCAGCTTGTCACAAGTAACAAAGAAAAGTGACAGAAAATCTCCACTTTGATGTTTTCAGAGAACTCACTAGAGACTAAAAAGGCACACTGTGTTATTTCATTGTATTGTCACACTGACAACAACAGCATTGTTAGTGTGCTGCTTCTGCTTCCATTACATATGTGTAAACTGGGGTTGATGCAGCACAGGCCTTGTTTTGTTGATTATACTGGAGTGCATAAATCTTTCCACTTAAACTGCTCTCAGCTCACTGCGTGACGAAGCAGAGCTCACCTGCATGTCATGTCAGCAAAGTCTGCAGCAGTCAATTAAACCCTAGTGCATGAAAAGAAATCGCAAGAGTAAGAATATTCAGTACCATCACCAGTTATTTTTTTATAGCAGCAATAAATAGCTTTGTCATTGTTTTGCTTCACGAGTGGTAATCCAAATCACCTCTGGACATAGACATTAAATTAAGGTCACGTATGATGGGGAAAGAAAAAGGCTTATTTTCATTTAGCTCCGCGGGACAAAATATTACACTTGACGTAGTTAAACAGTCATTCTAAATTTGAAATTACTGTTTAACTTTCGAGGGATATGTTGATTACCAATGTCATATTTGTCCTTTGTGTCCCGGGATATGGCAATGAACAGCTCATTTAGTATTCATAAGTGTGTAATTGATTGCTAATAGCCTATTTAACACAATTTTGTGATGGCTAATTAGTGACTGATAAGGTGCTCTGCCCTGCTCTAATGGCTTAATATTGTGTATGTAATAGTTGTACCATTTGATACTGAGACTCCGGAGAGACCAGCTTGTGGAGGTCAGATAGGCTGACACTTCACTGCAGTTGAGATTGTTATCATAGGGAGGGCCATAACCTGCATTTCATTTTTAGCACATTTACTGATGTAGTTATATGGATGTGCCGGCTCTTCAGTGCCTGTGAACCATCAGTCTTTTCATATTCACGTATATGCATGTGGGGCCAATATGAATATATTTATAAAACTGGAATTTTAGAACACACAATATAAACTGTAATAACTTGCAGTGAGCTTGCAATAAATGTCTTTCTATATATCTTCATTGCCTATCTATTTTGGCTCCAATACTGACAGACAGGAGAAAGCTAATATTGGAAAGATGGGGCCAAGCAATACAATAATGAAGGTAGACTCCAATGCAAACCCTTTTTTTTTTTTATAGATTTTATTTATTTATAGCTTCACCATATCCCTGGATCTCTGAATCACATCTAAAATCTAACCACTTGGCCCTAACAGCCCATAAATCACCTGGACAACTAATACAAATTGTCTGCTGTGCTGCACGGACAGTGAGTTAAGAGGGAATACAATATTACCTATTAATCCCCAGGACACTGTAATCTCTTTCTATTTTAAGATGCGCTGTATTCTTAGATACTTTAGTGTAATTACATTTTTGATTAGGAACATTCTAGTTTAAAGGCTAGATCAAATGGCTCATTGTTCTCTAAAGCACCGCAGCAGACAGTCTCATAACTAAAGGCTCATTATAAATGAATGCAGCAGCTGCTGGTGCACTAACCAACTGTTCTGAGCTATTTTAACGTGTAAATATTGACCATTTTAAGCAAGTAGATTGTTTATTATTAGCAGCAAATATAGGTATTTATGTGCATTCAGATGTTTGTACCATAGATTGAACAGGGCAATCATTCATTCATTGGTTTAGAAGCCTGAATTTTGAAGCCTCAGCTTTAGTCCTATGAAGTGACCATATTTTGATATCAGCTAATTCTGGCTAGCTTGGTAAGAAAGTTGCATAGACTACATGGACGCATGGCACAGGTGCTTGCTGAAAAAGTTATAAGTGAAAAATACCATGTTGTTTATCAAATATTTGCTAATAAACTTACTCTGAAATCCACCAACACCACCAGAGTCCAAGAAAAATTTAAGTCTAGCAGAAGCTAGCCTCGCAGAAACAGTTGCATGTGTTAGCATCGACGTGTCAGTAAAAGTGGTCACAGTGCTAACAATGCATAGCTTAGTACATTTTAAATGAGTCAAAAAAATTCAATTTTTGTATCTTTAAACATGTTTACATGTGTTGAGTAACAGACAATTTTGCTTTGAAGCTAAATTCCAGTGGCCATTAAAATAACTTCAGTTTTTCAGTCAGTGTTGGCTCTGTTTTTTTTTTCACTTTGATCAGTGAATAAAAACATCCCTGAATGGTAATGCTTTGTTTGCTATATGAATGTAATATACGGTTTGTATGACATTAGTCTAGAGATTTTTATAGAGTGTTTGTCTTATTACTTCAAAGAAGAGCTTAAGCACAGCCATTTCTCATGCTGATTTGGAGAGCTTTAACAAGACATGACTTTATCTCCACCAAGTCCCTGTGAGTACCCATAACAGTACATGATATCACTGTCCCAGCTGTATCGTGATCTTTCCTCTGGTCCTTAAACCTATTGGGGGGAAAAAAACAACAAAAAACAAAACAGTGTGTAACCACAAACTCAAACAGAAAGTTAAGTGACAAAGGTTTGGCAAAGGTTTAGAACCTGTAAAATAGTAAGTTTTTACTGATGAGATTTTTATTTATTGATTCTTTTTTTAATGTTTTTTGTATTTGTTTTACTTCTCCAGCATATTCCAAAAGTTAGTAAGTAAAATTAAGTAAGTAAAATTTATTTATGTAGCGTTTTGGTAAGAAACCAGCCACAAAGAGCTTTTATGTTGTATCAGAAAAACTGCTGTGACAAGATAGAAATTAATCTGTCAATTTTTAAGCATTGTGCACATTTTATACCTGGAAGTGAAGAAACCTAGTTTAGATTTTGGCCACCACATCATTAACAGGCTAATTTTTAGCTCTTGGAGAGTATTACTTGGATTAAAACACGTTTTTGTGAGGGGGCTTGCCAAGCAATTTGTGCATGAAATGCACTTTCCTGGTGTAAGTCTCACTCCCGCTTAATGTACACCATGCACCTTTGTAACATTTGATTTTCTTTTTATATGTCAGAGTGCAATTTGTGCAACGTTAAAGTGATTTATGCCTTTCGGTGAGAGAAAGTTTATTACATTAGCTGCAATTTAGTAATGGGAGTTTCAAAAGAAGCTTTATTTTACACTTTAGAAAATACAATTTGCAGAAGATGTACAAGATGTGAAATAAAACACCGGATGATAAATGACAGTGCCTTTTTCTAAAAGCAGATAAAATAGAAGAATAAAAACATTAAGAGCTTAATTGTACTGCAATCATGTTTATTTCCCTATTTTGGGGCATCTAGCTTAGAATGCACATTGAAGGCTATTCTACACGCAAATAACTTGCATGCAACTTTATTAGGAAATGGATGAAGTATGTACAGAGATATCTGTTTTACATGATGTATGAAGAAAAACATCCAGACCAGGGCAGTTCAACTGTAATATTAGGTTAAAAAACAACAACTAAGAAATGTAGCAAATTAATTTTAGATTAATGTATTTGCTTTCTCGCCTTATTAGTCTACTGACTGTATTCAGAAAATAATATACATTAGTGACCAGGCAGTTTTTAATACTATTTGCACTTGTCTATAACGTGTGAACGTGGTGTCTAATTGCACATGCCAATATCAAAAATACACTGCGTATTTAAAGTCACTAAGACAGGCTTCCCAGAGATTATACGTCGTATTGTGTGTATTGTATTGCAATAATATACCAAGCACCTGGCAAAGACATCAATGTTAACTGCACCATGGGTTAACATTAATCTATGTACAATAAACCCGCAGGAGTAGAATTCTGTTGTACTTACTCTCTGGTGTTTCTGTGTGTAGGCATTTGTGGATTTCTATAGGATTACTGGATGGCATTCGGAGTGTGTCTGTCGGTTTGTGTTGCATTTTCCTACAAATACTGGGTGCATGCAGGTATTTTGTCAACACTTTTTTTTTCTTTGCTGATGACCAACAGAAGCCTTGTATATTTCTCTCCTTTTCTCTACTTTCATCCCCCTCGTCAGGGAGAAAGGTCGAAACGCTTTGATGGTAGAAGAGATGGGATTTTAAGTTTGGCTTTCTTCTTCTCAAACTTCAATGATGTTGATTGATGGCACAGAAGGGTGAAACTGCAAAAACAAAATACAAATAAGTATTAGTCACTGCTCACATGGATGCCTTGATCTCAGAATTTAACAGAGCCATTAAACGTGGAGTGTGAAAGCCTTACTGTGCTTTAGGTGTAGTGGTTAATACATTTGCCATCAGCTATGGCAACACCTTAGGAAATAAAGTAGCAGCCATGAGGCTAAACAAACTTTTTATTCAGCTCTATCTTTTGTTGAACTTGATACTTTTGATACTTTTGTATTTTGTTTGGACAGTGTTAGCTCATATGTTGCAAGCCACTGCTAGCTTACTCAAGTTGCACCGTCTTATACAAAACAACTAATTTTAATAATATATAGTTATAGCTCCAATGATTGATCAATATCAAGAAATGTCAAAATTTATTTTGCATGTAAAATACTTTAAACATGTACTTCCAAGTTACATCAGTTGATGAATTGTTAATTTTCTGCTTTTTCAAAGAAATGACAAAATGTGGCCCCACTCTGTCTTTAAGGAGCAAACTGTATGCTGTCACTGTCTCAGTAATAAATGATTTAAGACATTTATTGGGTTCAAGGTAAACCAAGTGTGCTAGTCACCAAATCTAAGAAGAGAAAACTGATCCAAGGTGTCTGACAACTACCTAATAAGGATGAGAGAACTCAGTGTCTAGCAATGTTACATTTTTGCTTGAGGTCAAAATTCTCAGTGTAAGTGACCTTGATAATTGATTGGTCGTGGGCTCTGCATTAATCTATCCACTCCAGTCTGATGCTTCTTTAAGGCTCTGCCGGTGCTTTATCTACGTATTGTTCAAGACAAGGGACTTAATCTGCACTTTTAATGACCAGTATAGTCTCAGGTTTGTACATTTTTATATGTGTAAATATTGGACAGTTGCCTACTGAAAAATGGATGATTTTGTTCCTCCAGTGGAAATTTATTAGATTGGTGTGACTCAGATCAGATTTGTGATAGCGTACAGTGTATTACTTCAGCCATCAACTCAGGGAAAGTTTCAGCTCAACTAGTATGTCAAGAGAGTGAGAGAAAATAAACTTTTGTCATAGCAGTGGAATATGAAATAGCAATACATATGGTGTGTATAGAGAGACTTTACTTGGATGTATATATACAGCTGTTTGAGGCTGGTGTGAAGCTTAACAAGAACCGAATTCAAATATTTCCGTCTCTGTGTGGCCTCAGTCCTGAGACTTCACCTTGCTCCTTAGCAGTCCTCCACTGTGGTGCTCTGGCGTGCTTCTTTCTGACGACGGCTTGGCCTTCTCCTTATTGTTGCTGGAGTCGTTGTCCTTAATGATGTCATACTGCCGGCAGAATAGGGCAATAACAGCTGCCAGGAGGTGAGACAGGGGCACATTTGCAACAAAACACAAAAGAGGATAGGAATTCAGTCGTGAGGCAGCTGTCAATCACTGTCATGTCACCAATTCCTCTAACAGCACATGCTGAAATGCCATGTGGATAATGGAATTTTGTTCCCACGGGAGGGTGACGGCTGCGCCTTTATCTCAAAGCTTGGAGGAGAGTCATTCACTATACTCTTTGCTTTCTTTCACTGCTAAATCTGCCAGATGCAGATTTGCCTCCAATTTGGATAAGTACTGTATATTCTCAATTATCTTCCTTGCTTCTCTGAGGTCATGAATTTTTATGGGGGCGCTTTTATTAAATATTCAGAAAGTGATATACAGTCCTGGTAATGAGAGTTACAGAGCTGTTCTGAGACGCATTCGTTAAATTATTATTCATGCATCATGTAAGTCGTCTCCTGCATTGCAGCCACGTCATTCCCTCTGCAGAAAGGTACGAGTGGGTACTTCTGCATCTATCCTCATTGTTTTGTCGTAGAATTACAAAGGCGTTTGCGGAAGTGGAGAATGAGAGTATCCACAAAAACTTCAGCTACACAGCTTTGTATGTCTGATTGCTGTTTTCTTTACACTTTAAGTATGGTTTAGTCAGGACTAAGTTAGTACATTGAAATCTTAAACAGAATAGCAGAAAAGATTAGCACTATATTAAAAATCACTTAGTTATACCACACTGCTCCAAAAATTAAAGAAGCACTTGATCATCACAATATAAGACAGACAGTTAAATGTTAGAACATTAATTTCTCCTTAGTAAGTTTAAACTGTTATGAATCCATCTCAGCTGCTTCGGTGCAAATGAAAGTGACAACAGGTGCACTGGAGAGGAAACCCCAAGACAGCCCCTAAAAAGGTTTTGCAGGTGGTGGTCACAGACCATTGCTCTCTCCTTCTCCTTCTTGACTGATTTTTCTCTAGTTTTTCTTTTTGTTAGTGTGCTTGTCACTTCTGGTAGCATGAGACAATCCCAGAAGCCCATTCAGGGTTGCACAGGTAGTCCAGAATCTCTAGGATCACACACCTACACATGCTGTCACAAGAAGCTTTGCTGTGCCTCCCAGCAGTCTCAAAAGTGTGTGAATGAGTTATCAAAACATGGATAGTTACATAAAGATTGATGCCCTTCTACAGTTACAGCGCTGTGGAAGGGCATCAACCCAACAGTGGGACTTGTATCTGCTCCTCTGTGCAAGGAGGAGCTGGAGGAGCACTGCCAGAGCGCTTCAAAATGATCTCATGTGCAGGAATTTGACCAAACTGTCACGAATAGACTCCCACTAAAGGGCCCAGTGTCCTTTAGTGACCTGTGCTCACTGACCAGCACCATCCAGCTCAACTGGCATAACTGCCACTAGAACCCAGCTCACTCCACGAGCAAAAAGCAAAGCTAGAGAAAGATTGGTCAGGTTATATATCTGTGAAGGTTCTCAGTCATCCAGGTCATCGTAGTCTAAGGAGCTTAGAAAGAAAAGCGTCTGGACTTCTTTAAGTTGCTTGAAGACGTTTCAGCTTTCATCCGAGAAGCTTCTTCGGTCAGGTTGGATTCACGATGGTTTCCGCTCCAAACTGCACTGATTGATATTCCTAAAGTGTAGCTGACTTTGTGTTACACTGACAGAATCAATTATTCCCTATTATTTGATTTGATTTCTTTGAGCAGTGTCTTAAGTTTTAACTCTAAATGAATAAATTCAAAGAGGATCAGGTAAATCCGACATTAAGCTTGACGGATAACAAATGTGGAGTCCATTATGAATATGCCAAACGGGTTGCTTCTTGTCTTTCACTCCCGCTCTTCACAGCTTCCGCGTTACCTTGGTTTCTCTCATTAGTATTATTTAACATCTCACTCTGGTCCTCGTGGGTGGGAAGCCCTGCTCCTAGCTGCCTGACAGATACGCCACTTCTCATTGTGCCTCAACACTTCATTAATCATCGCACTACTTCAAAGGAGAACCCCAGAAGACGAAAATGCTCAGAAAAGTGTGATGTTGGTTTGACACTGCTGCGCAGTCGTCAGATTTAGTTTACAGACAGACCCACTTGCATTTTTTTGTACTTTAGCTTAAACTTGATTGCTGTGCCGCAGGTTTTACCTACTGTGAAAAAACTGTCCCATTATAGTTCTGACTTTTTTTTTTGCAGAGCTTTCATTTAACTTAAAACAACTGCTGTAACATTTGCATTTTAGACAGTACTCAATCTCCTGTCAGACTAATGATACCTGAATATAAGAAGTAGTCTCATACTAAATCAGCTGATCCTGAATCTGATTCAGGATTCTTTGTTTTATGTTTTTTCTTACTTCATCAGTGTCCCGCCAGTTTTTACTGATGCTCTGTTTTGTATGGTGGGTGCAAGGAGGAGTGATGTTGCTGTCATCGTACAAAGCACACATTAGAATTATTATTGTGACTAAAGTGATCCTGAGTGAGCTTCACACTGAATATTTATTCCCCCCTCTTCCTGCTTATTGGTCCTTCTTTCTTTTCTTCATTCTTTCTTTTTTTTTTAATTGAATGAAATCTACAAACTTACCTGCCCACATGACCAAGACCACGACAATTATGATCATCTCTCCAGTTTGTAGATGTCGAGACTTGTCCAGTCCCTGCACAGTGGGGTCATCTTGGAGAGAGGACAGACAGAGCACATCAGAACACTAAATATGAAATCTAAGAGGCACTGCGCATTTAAATACAATCCACTGGGACATTTTATGGAGTAGAAATAATAGTCTGGCACAGTCTGAGAGAGTCTGTCTGCTTTATAATATGAATCAAACTCACTTTGTGTCTGCACGGATTGACAAAAATGTATACTTTCTCTACCCTTCATGACAGTTATGCCATTTAACAGAACTACAGTAGTTTTGGTGGGCATTCCCACACATCAATCTTGTAACATTAATCCTCCTTTAAGTGGATTGACTAGAAACTTTCCAAACTGCCTCTCAGCTCGTATGGATGGAACTCTTCCAGAGCCCCACTCTTCCCAATTGCCTCTTTTATGAAATCAAGTTGTCAAGAAACTGGCTTCAAATGCCAGACACTCAGCTCTCTTCGCATAAAAACAGTCAGATAGTTGGGTCAATTGGAGTGTCACATTTTCCCCCATCTTGATAGTGTGAGGATGTCAGCGGCAAGAGGGCAGAAGTAGGAGTACATCGTCAAAATCAACCACAAATTAAAGAGAAAAGCAGGATGCTAATTTGCCAAAAAGACTTGGAACTACATGTAAAATTACAGATGACTGGATATTTGAAGGGATTAAAGCAAAAATCATGATAAATTAACTTTTTTCCCTTTTTTTTCTTCTTTTTTTTTCTTAGCATCAACTTCCATCATTTTGTTCCCATGGATACCAATATCTTGTTAAGTTGTGGTGGAAAAACTGTCATAGCACCCAGGATTGCTGCCAGCTCTGGTTGTAAACCTATGCCACAAAAAACAAAAACACTCATTCAGCTTTATCCAAACTTTAGTATGAGTGAAATATCGAGTGTATGTCCAGTACTGAGGCCTGTGTTACGCCTCCTCAAGACTACCCAATCAGCAACCTCGTGAGTGTGATGGTCTTTTGCTGTGTGCTATGTGAGAGAGATAGGAGTTGCAGCTGATATCCCAATCTGATGAAAAAGTTCTGAACCTTACTTTGGACTCAACATTTATATGTAGGAAGGCTTGGTGTCTACACTGCAAGATACTTCTGAAAACGTAGCCGGGTCTGTGCGTAGAGAGACTTCTGGTGGAAGCGTTGGGTTGATGACGGCACATCAAAGACCGGCTTCAGAGATGAATGCAATCTGTGAGACTTCTTACTTCTCCACTGAACTTCTCGTTCCTTTTAGAAGTTTTTTAGTTGATCTAATGATCAAACTTCACTTGCAAGAGCACACTGGTACAGGCTGTATAGTGTGCATATACTACACTGATAAACCTAACCATTATAACCTTGTATGTCTCCTTCTTCTGCCACCAAAACAACTCAGGTTACTAATGTATCTGACACCAAGATATTGGCACCAGATCTTTTAAGTGTTGTAAAATAAGACTTGTTTATTTGTTCGATGTGAGTGGTCATTACCCTTTGGATCATTGGCTTATATATGCAGAAACATGATGCTGTAATAACACAAAGATCTGAATAACATTTCCATGTGTTGTTTCATAAATTTTTTATGTTGGTGGCAGACTCATATATGCTGTGTGAATTTGTGCTAAAGAGGAATGAGTAGATTTCGCTGCCTCCTGTACACCAAATAATTTGTGCAGAGATAATTAGTCGACCCTGCTTCTGCTCGCCCCCTAATCCCGAGATGTTGGCTGTGGCTGTGAACTGCGACAACACACCAGGGATTCTGTGCTGATGCCACAATGGTGCATCATTGAAGTCTTTCATAATGTTTACTTTAGAATGAGCAATTTTATTTTAGGCTGCATTGCTCCTTTAAAAGTTTTTCCACTGAAAAAGTTTGCTTCAAGATCGGACTTATTAACTGATTATCACAATGAAAGTAAATACAATTTTTGTTGCAGCCATGTTTCCCAAAAAGTTCAAAAGTTGAATTGTCCCGCTTGTAGTTTGGACGTGTTGCCCAAACACATGAACATTGTAATATAGCAAATGTGACAAAGGATGCCCCATGCCGTTGAGCAGCTGAGTTATAGAAAACAGCCTCTTCAGTTCGCAATAACAGATGTAACATAGTGATAAACAAGCTTGTGCCCCAGCTTTTGTCATGCATGTTGCCCCCATGAAAGTCATAATAAGCATATACTTATAATGCTTATACTTACATAGTAATAATAATAATAATAAGAGTATTTCTTTGCAGCTATTTTGGTTGCATAATATTCTAGAGTAATAGCCTTTAACCTTATATAAATCACTGAATGCAGATAGAGATAAGCCCAAGTATGAATCATAATGAAGCTATTAGACAGTGTGTGGCATGCCTTTGTCTCACTGCTGTTAATAGGAGACCCTATAGGTGTAGCTTCTGACTCAGTAGAGACAGCTAAGCTCTGCTTTGAAGCATCATGCAGTAATTGTGTCTAAGGGGACCACCTGCCTAGTTAGGTTAGACTGCTCAAAGTCTTCATCCTTTGAAAATACTCTTCCTTTTTGTTACACCGTGTGAAGTGGATTGGAAGTTACTTGGTGTCAGCGGTTTCTTCTCAGTTGCTGTGCTACGGAATGATTTTTGTGTTTGAATCAAAACGTGTTAGTTTACCCAACTTTGTCTGAAAGTTTGAATCTTTTGCGAACCAAATTCATGTGACTGGAATTTAAACTAAGCTTATCTAACTAAAATTAATTCCATTCAAGTGCAAGTAATTTTTTTAAATTTGCAATTGCATATGCATGTATAGTACTGTGTAAAAATTTGAATCATTCCTCATTTCTTCATTTCTTCTTATATATATATATATATATATATATATATATATATATATATATATATATATATATATATATATCTTCTTGGTATAGTTGAAATTTGACTGAAAGGGGAATCAAGTGAAAGGCAGAACTACAGCTTACTTCTCTTGAAGGACAGGTGACACACATAAGTATACACTCACACAAGCTTTCTGTGAAACTAATGAAGCTGAAATAGACTTTGGAAAGTGATATCGATGCTATAAAAGGAGTGCTGCAGTCTATTCCAATGTATTTATTGAATCTTGCCAGGAAATACTTCATAGAAAATGGGAGGATGCAGAGTCTGGCCAGCCCAGGTAAATAATATACACCAATATGTAATCACATTATTAATAAAATTGCTTTGTTCACAAAAAAGAGAGAAAAAAACCCTCCTATTGATTCATATGTATCATAGCTCTGACTCTGGGTTGTCTGGTGTATACCACAAATCAATTTAGTTTCAATAGAAGGCACTTGGCTGTGACAAAGGACCTCTGAAATGGCTCTGTGGTGCTGGAGCCAGCTAGGATAAAATGACTTTTATGGAACAACAGTCAGCAGGAAGATCTCCAACAATAAATATCACATGAACTCAGTGCGCATTAAGATTTCAAAAAATTATAAATTAAAAACATAACAGACACTGCGTTTTCTGTTTGTTTGTTGTTAATATGCAGAAATTTAGGGGAGTCTTTTTTTGTTATTGATATTGTGATAAATAATAAGCTAGCTGAGTCTGCTGTCTTTTCATCTGCTTGATCCCTTGTAGTGTTCAGATATTTTTATATGCGTATTTTAACATTAAGACATTCACTCCTGAATGTGGAAAACTTTTTTTTATAACCCAGTTGTGGGCTGTGACCACCAGACAGCCTAGTTCTGTTTTTAACATGTGGGTGAATGCTTAGTGAAAAATGGGTCACATTGGATTCCTGTAGCTCAACCTGCAGATCTTATTATAAGAGTTAAGCTGGGACAGGTTTTCATGGGTGAAATGTAAGAATGGATGCTGTCATTGATTGGAGAATCACAATACTCTACACCCTCAATTGGTGTATGATGGTTTGTGTGAGTCACACCACGTGTGAATGTAATTCAGTCTGAATTAGGTTTGACAAGAAAATTGAAATCATAAATACTGATACAGGGTCAAACAAGAAAAGAGAAGTTGAGTAATGCGGTTCACAAAAGTTGCACCTAGAAACTTGATGTGATTGGACTTTAAAGCTTGGGCGTGAGGAGTCAGCAGTGTCGGCATTAGATTTATGGAAAGCTGACATTGATGTCTTTTACGCACCAAAACAAAATCCTACAAATGAGGAGCATCACTGAATGGGCTGTTTCTCTGACCCAGTTGGATGACTCGAGAGGCTACAAATCCTGATTAATGTTGCATAATAAATCTTTTCCAAGCGTCTGCACCGGCCGTGTCTTTGCTCTTGCTCAGCAATTTATTGAGATATATTGATGGTTATTTAGCTTTCCGAGGTCAATTTTTTTACTTAAAGAAAACTTAAGTTAAAAACACAAGTGCCAAAAAAATAATTTCCTGGACACTTAATGTAAAGCAACAGGAAAGGAATGCAATGTCAGTTCCTGCATGAGAGCAGACTCGTGTGCTGAGCAGGAATTAGTTTCTTCCTCTTTGCTTTGGCCAGGCTTGCCAGCTTAACTAATGATACGCAACCTGTGTCAGCCGAACAGAAACATTTATGATTCCCTTGCATCAGCACTTCCGTATATTCACGACTTTGACAAGACTATAAAAATTACAAAACAGTTTTTGAAGCGTCAGGCGTGTTTCTAGAGCAATGTTGCCGTTATTCTATGAGTTAATGCATTTGGCTCATCCCACAATCGTGGCTGAAGTACTGCGGAGAAGATTACCAGAAGACTTTGCTCTGAAGTATATAACAAGCAAATAGCCTTTTCCACATCTGAGCTGTATGAAATTGAGAGATACTAAACTTATTCTCTTTAGGTCACGGTCTTCATTTTTTCTCCTGCCCGCGAGCTGATCCGACACATGGAATATGAGGTGTTCTAGAGTTTGAACAGGAACACCCAGAGTGATATAGAGCTGCATAAATTCAGAGCAGTTTGGCAGCAGACCTGCTTGAAGCTTCTGTCAATAATGTGTTGGTTTCTAGGAGAAATAAAACCCCTCACCTTGAAACCCACTCCCCCCACCTGCAAGAGAGCTGCTCTGAGAGGAAGCTTCTGGTTACTTGCTCTTGTCTAACCTTTACTGCATTTCATTCTCAGTGTTAGGGTGCTTAAAAGCATTCAGGAGTAAGAAGAGGCTTTAGCGCAACAGCGGGAAGAGTGCCTGTAATGGGTTGCTTCTGCCTGTGCCTCGGGGAAGAGGCCCGTGGCAAACCGTGTAAAATTAAAAGCAAATGTGTTACATAATGCACAAAACTGGTGCTGTGGCTTCTTGTGAACTTATCAATTCTACTGCACTTAGACAAATTTGACAGCATCTTGCCCACCCTAACCGAATCGTTTATAACGATTGTTTAAGCCAATCGCAGGAATCTGGCACTTAATTAGACTTCCACATGTCTTATCTGATAGATTGGTAGATTGTTCACTCTTCCTGAATGTATTTTGTCAGGTTGAATGTGTGATTTCTTATGGCTGAGTTAAGATTGGGACTCAGAGCTCACTTCTGAATCGTGTCAATATGGGTGCTTTAAGATGTTAGAGGTCTGTTAGAGCAGCTGTGACACAGTAGATCTCTCTGACACTCTGATGATTTTTTTGTTTTATTGTACTCTGTACACATTTATGCCACCATGTGTCACCAATTGCAAAAAAAACCCCATAAATAAATAAATAAATCGATTAAAAAAATGGTAAAGCACAGTAGGTGTTGCATCGACAATTCTGACACAATCACCCAGTGTAAGGTTTATGCCATAGCTACCCAAAATTTTGGTAATTACAAAAATCACATTTTATGTTTAGGAATGGTTAATCCAGCAGTATGTACGGAGTCTTTATTCTGAATTATGTTTTTAATGCCAAAAAATAATTGTTGTTTCTCATCTGTAAACGTTCAATTTTTCAGTTTTACAAAAAAAATGTAAGAAAACATTTAAAATATATATATTATTTTTTAAATTAAGATGCTAAATTACAGTTATTCATTGGAATTTCTGAACAGTAAAATGAGTTTTAGTGAATGTTGAATGTTGCGCTTGATTAAGTTGCGACTTCTCAGAGTCCGGTTGAGTGTGCCGCCTCACATTTGGGTGTAAAAACATGAATTCAGTTTGTTATTTTCCCAATAAATGAGAAATATAATTTTTAGCTTTAAACAAGTTTTTGACAGATTTTGTAATCTCCAAAGGGACTTATTGTACTGTTTCAAAGTTTGGTTGTCTTCCCTTCTACACATTCTAAACTTCTATTCAGTCTTGTGTCAGTTTTTCTCTGCATCCATCTCCAGATAGGATGGCTGCAGTCCTGTGGCCCTCAAACTTATTAATTAGATTTAATCTCTGGTTACAGGATTCAAGCTGCTTGGAGATGTATTGTAGTCTTCACCTTCATCATGCCTTGGAATCCTTTCTTTCTTATCTCCTCAGACAACTTGCTGCTTTTGTTTTTCGTTTTCGCTGTTCTGTGTGGAGCACACAATAATACCAAACACCTAGCCGCGTACTTCTCTGTTTAATTCGTTTAATGACTGATTAGAAGATTGAAGGCTCCTCGGACACTAAATGAAGAGCGTATTCAGTTTGAAACACAATAGCAATCCACATATTTATCTCATTTTGAGAATCATTTTGTTCTCTTTGCAGAACTGTCAAGAATTCTGCTCTTGCCACATTTTGTTTTTCTTTCCACAGCATGTCGAAGACATGCAGGTCTCAATGATTTGTAAGCGTAGCAGTAATCTTGATCATGTCTGCCTACAGCTTCAATGACTCATAGCATGTTGTGAGACTCCCCCCCCCCCCCCCTTTTTTTTAGAGGAATTTTGCTCAAGGTCTCAGAGTACCATACCTTGGTTGGAGCTGTTGGAAGGAAAGCGGTCTGACTTCTTAAGGGTATGAAAATGGACCTTCTTGCTGGCTTGACTCTCGCCATAGAGGCCAATAGACTGGACCTGAATGATATAGTTTGTATCCTCCTCCAGGTCCCAAAGAACGCAAGAACGGCTGGTTGTGTTGACCTCCCGGATGAATCGCTGCATGTGTCCATCCTGCCTCTGAATATTTGAATAGAAGAAAAACAAAGCGATAGTGAATTGAATCCAGTTCTCTATTATTTGGCGTGAATTCACAACAAATGTTTACATAGTGTTTGTATTGTAACGCAAGCACTATAGAATGAAGTCTTGAGCTAAGCATTTAGGCTGGCACCTTCTTGGTTCTTTTAAACCAGACATTACAAATGAGGGGTGTCTCTGCTGCCCACTCACCTTTAACAATTTATCAAAAGTTAGGTCCACCCTAAAGCATAACCTGCTCTATGATCTGTTTTCCTTGCACTATCACTTACAAACCAAACATCATGTTGTGCAAAATAAGACCAGCAACCCATTTGCTGATGGTTAGAAAGAATGCAGATTTTAGGTCGTTTTTATGTCACTCCTTAATATACACTCTGTGGTAAAGACCCACCATACATATATTCTAGAGCGAAACACAGTAATTCTCTTTGAACAAGACCTTGAGATTCGGACCAAAAAAAAGTACAATCTTTTTTAAAATATTCACTGTTTAAAAAATGCATTGGATCACCAGTCATAAAAATAAGATACCACAAATGTTTTAGAAATCTGCCAAAAACTAAAAATCTTTTATTTACTAGGCACATAACCAAATGTGACTACTCTGACAAGTCAGAAATTAATCGAGTTTAACATTTAACCACTAAAACTCATTTTTCTGTTCAGGATTGCAGGTATATAAATGTAATTAGCATCTTAATCAAAACATAATGAATAATAATGCGCTTTACTATTTTTCCAGCTTTTTGATAAAACAAAAAATAAGAAAATTCATGGATAAACACAATAATCATATTAAAGCGTTAAAAATAGAATTTGGATTAAGGAACTTGCAAGTACTGGTAGAATAACCATTACAGAAACATTAAAAAATGATTTGGATATTTAGCAATATTGTTAATGCGTGAAATCGCAGGGTTAAACAGAAAGCAAAGAGCAGAGTAGATTCAGTGATAGCATAAATACAACCTCAAAATGGCTCTAAAGGTAAGACAGTCTTTGTTTCACCTCATGAGGTTTTTTCTTTATGCTAGTGCTATAGTCAACAATGTATTTCTCTCCAGTGTCATTAAAAAAACAATCAGGGAACCAATGTGAGGTAGAGGTGACCAACCAGAAAATATTCCAGGTTCTGGTGAAAGTCATGCTGAGTATTTTATCATATTAGCAGTTGGCACTTTATTTTCACCATATGGGGTCTCGACTAGGAATTGATGTCTGATTAAGTTAGACCACAAGTGCCGGGAGACAAGTTTTCACAATCTCAAACTTTATCTTTGACTTCTCCGAACGCTATTGGAGCAATCAGGACCTAAAGCAAAAAAGAATTACTCCTCCAGTAACATGCAGGGATCTCAGCGCTCACAAACAATCTGCACTTAGAGTGACGTCAGGCCAAATGTCTTCTTATTTATTTCTATGGCCGCGCTTGACAGAGAGATTTTATTGTTGGGGGGAGAGAAAAAAGTCATGTAGCTGTCTGTAAACAATGAATAATCTTCTGATTAAACTGCCATAGACACTGAAGGCGAATGCTGATGGTGTTCAAATGCAGCTGCTATACAGGAGGAAGAAGGAGAGTGGGTGTCGTGTTCAGCCCATCAGTCACACTGAATGAAAAACAAAGTAAATGGGTGCATAATGTTTTCAGCTGCGTAAAGCGTAAACATGATTACAGCAGCGTATTGCATTCTGTCATTCGTTGTTAGCATTTACTGGCTTTCCTATTTTAAGCCTGAAATTTTTTCATTATGAAAAGAAAATGCACTTTTGGCAGCGTCACATACTTCTGTGCATTCATGTTTTCTCTCTGCAAATTGGGCATACCAGGTTTTATTCTAGCTTCACGCTAAGAGCCATGCTCCATTCAGCCAGTACCAATTTTATGCAGGTTATTATTATGCACCACTTCACCAGTCTATCTGCTGGCATGTTGGCACCAAAAACAGGAAATGTTGAAAGCTTATTTACAAATCAAAAGGGCTAAAACAACAAAAAAGAAAGAAAGAAGGAAACTTTGAATTTAATTTTCTTTCCTTTTTTTGCATTTGAAGTTTTAAGAATTACCTGCTGTGAGATGGAGAAACCAATTATTATGTCCCCCTCTGGAACTTCCCATGATATAGTTGCAGAGTCGGCTCGCAGGTGCATGACAGACACATTGACAGGAGCTGGTGGCCGGTCTGGAGGAGAGTAAACAGCAAGAGAGAGATCTGTTAATCCAGCAGCTTTTCCAGATATTTGAGTAGACCCACGCCATCTGTGTTCATGAGGGGTCTCTAAAATCGTGCTGGTACTCTGAAGTCTAAGATTCAGAGAACCCACATACTCACTTCTTTCAGTCTTACTTGTAAAATGTAATGTACTGTACTCAGGTCAGGAATAGATCTATTTCTACAGGCATCCACAAACCGTTAGTACACTCTGGACTTATTTTAATTATTTGTAATGTGTGTTTTTGAAGGGACCAGTATTTCCCTGCCTCTTTTAACCCAAAAGTTACAATAAATGACAAATAAATTCATTTAAATAACCTGTGTACTTGCATTTTAAATGAACCTGCAAATATATTTGCACTAGTCCTGACAAGCTTCTGGGTCAGCCTGACTGACTAGCCTTATAGTTGTCTATATCATGTTCACCTCTCTAGACAGGGTTATGCTTCTTCAGCCTGTCACTTTGCAGCCATCTATCATGATTTGGTTGCCAGTACACATGCTGATTGCAAAGTGGGAACAAAAGCGGGGGCAAGCGAAGAGCAGGAGAATTACAGAGTGACGGGGGGAGGCCTGAACAGCGATAAGCAATCACTCAGGTCAGATGAATAGGTAAGATGGGACAGGCTCGACAGTTTGGAACCTGGACACTATCTGTGAGCCTTTTGTTGCTACCATTATTTCTAATGGCCTCTTGGTAGCTGGTGATATGTGGAAAATGTCACATGAGTGGAAATTTTCTGCAATGACATCAAAGAAGACCTTGTAAAACATATACAACTGGCCCCTTTAAGTAATGCTTGCTCTAACGATTCACCTCAAAGTGAGCATTAATTGACAGCTATGAAGTAAATTTGTATTTCAGTCACTTTTGTAAAGTCATGCAGCATGGATTTAATAATACATAACACAGCTGTCTTGAGATCACAGCATGTGCTGTGCATGGACCATAAAATATATTGCTTGAAAAAGAAAGATGAAAGCCGAAATGATGAAATTGAGAGGTTTTTCAGATGATGTGCGGTTTCCTGGCTCAGTCGCGCTTATCTACATACGTCTGTCTCTCTTCTTTTTTTTTCTTTTTTTTTAAATCTCTGGTACTCCTGCCTCCTATTTTATCTTTGAGAGAATCAGCAACAGTCGCTCTGTTCTGTGCAAAAGGTGACACTGAGGTGGATCCATGGAGCCCGGGTCAGACAAGGTTATCAGTCTCCCTGCCCTAGCTCCCATGGCACTACGTGGCACATGGGGGTCAGGGTCAATCACGAGCATGATGCTCGGTTTCTCTGGCTCATGACACGCTCGGATTGGTTTGTGGAAGGGAGTGAATGAGCTGAACAAGGGACCGGGCTAATTCTTGTGATGGAAAGTGCGAGAGGAAATTAATGTTCTGTGGAGATAGTCGGGGGGAGGACGGGGGAGGTGGGAGGAGGGGGGTAACACAGAGGTTTGGAGGTTATATCTTCCTCATTTTGTCCATGTAATGAGAACAACTTTATGTAAGAAGGGGCTATGCAGTGTTAAGACTGACAGAAAGTCTTGTATAGTTTTTGATTTTCTTTGAACTTTGGAAATCCTTTAGGACATTGTAGATATATATATGTACAATCATGTACGACCTTCTGTTGTGACAGTGTTTAATTGTCTTCTGACTGCGAATATGTCATATTTATGCTCAAATCTTTCATCACTCAAATTAAATCCCAACATCCTGGGACTGACTGACAGTAATGGCGCCTTTTTAACAGAGCTCCACAGAAGCTTCAGTTGTTGTTGCAGCAGAGTTACCCGTGCTCGTTGTTTAGCGAGGTCACACTTGACTCCGCTGTTAACAGAGCGACAGACCATTAAGGCTTGATTGCCATCAGCACGTGCCCTAAAGTGAGCCTTCGCCAGAAGCAGGGGGCAGCATTCATCCCAGATGGGACGTGTTCATTTCTCTTTAGCTCATTGTCCTTTAGGTAACGAAGGTCACACGAAGTCGCGCATGGGTAAAGAAACAGCTCGTATCCATGATGCTCTGTCTGCGGATCATTTGGTGATGATGGAGCACGTGACAGTAAAGGGCAATCGGGCCTTGAATCATTGCTAATGTAATGCACTACGTGAAGCCCGCTTCCTATAAGGTGCCGTATCCATTACTTGCAAATTTGACTGGGACGCGCATATTTAAACCTGAAGCATGAGGCATTATAAATGAAGGATTTGCTGAAATGCTTACATTTAAAACTGCTATTCAATCATATGAAAGACTAAATAAACAAAATAGGTGTTTACATTTATAAAACTGAATCACAGCTGGCTTATTAGACAGCATTGTGTTTAATGTGCAGCCCAGAAGTTCAAATGATCCCCTCTAGCTTCTTTGATGTTCTCCACTGCAGTAATGATTGTCATGGCAGAGACTTCAGTACTTGTTATCTGCCATGTGGCTGGGGTAAGCCCCACTCAACGGAATGCATTATGTAAGATCTGAAATAAAAAGGCAATAGGTACATCCCTCTCGGGATGTGGGAGCACTGCCAGGATGAATCATAGCTTATAGCCAAAGCAGAGCACATTAGCTAGCGCCCCATCTAACCAGAGTGCACACACAGACATGGAGAAAAGGCTGGTGGATCTTTGAATGGCTGATGAGCCATGTGGAAATGAGCCCAGGTTGAGTTTATCGGAGCCAGATAAAGGGGCAGCATCTCTTATTTTGACCTCTATGTTTGCTTGCGAAGCAGAACTGCCTGTTTTCTTATTGGCTGCTCATGCTTTACACCATAAGACTAATTGGATATGTTTTATGGTCAGAAAATAAAAGTTCAGATTTACTGTATGAAGACAGCTTATGATGCTTTTTATCCCAGCAATGCATAAGCATGACACGATGGTTAAACAGGAATTTGGAAGTGGAAAATGAGAGATTATGCTTTTACTTAGTCAACTTTAAAAAACAAAAAACAAAACAGTTTGATCGCTGTGAAAAATGAAAATAAAAACAAAATTCAGTGATTTTGAAGTATTTTAAACTGCATCTTTATGTGAAATTAATACAAAGACAAAATATTAAATGTTGAAATTAAAACATTTTATAGTTCAAATCTATAAGATTTGAGTCTGTCAACACAAGACAATATTTGGAATACAGGAATTTTTAAGGCTGGGAATAAGACATTATCCTATTATGCCTTGAAAAGGGATTTCATCTCCTCAACAGCGTTTTGTAGGTCTGTCCCCAGTCAGACCCCAGACTGTCTTATCACAGCGCTGTGATTGAATGTGTGCAAAATGAGATTTGTTGTTGTTTTGCTGAAATAAGCAACGCTTTCCCTGGGGAAAAAAAGAGTTGTCTGGTTGTGTTGCTTTGTGCTGTGTTGCTTCAAAATCTTTTTGTGCCACTCAACATTAATGGTTCCTTCATTGATAACTTGAGCTTCAGTTAAGTTATGTATGCCATCAACACAGTCATGGATGCTATCTTACATACTTTCACTAGCTGGGCCTTATTTTAGGTTGGGCAGCGTTTTTTTAGTAGATAAAGGTGAATGGCTTAATCAAGAATAGAGCTGCCGTTTGGGGAAGACCTCGATGGGGACTGGAGGCGGCTCCCGGGCCTGGCAGATCCCCATGTACTAATGAGAAGTGAAGAAGTGAAGGGAGTGGAAAACCAGGAGAGAGGGTGGGGCACAAAAATGAGAACAAACAGCTTGGGGGGGGGGGGAGCATATATAAAAGAAAAGACCCAGAGGGGGCGTGTTTGAAGGCGTGGTCCTCCAAGTGTTCTGATAAGACTGATGCTCTCTCCGCTTTAGCTCGAAGAAGAATGTAAACAAATTCAAACCTAGTTTCACCTAAATGTAAATGAGCTCCTACACTGGACCATTTTTCTGATCTTTTTTTATATCTGATTTTCTTCACACACAAGAGTTTTAACTTCCATTTTTTGATGAATAGATGAATTGGGTAGTGATCGCGTGTGTTTTTGGAAGTGTTTCTGTGCCCATGCAGTGATGTCCACTACAGAGTTATAACTGCTTTTAACACACTGTCTGAGTGCCTGAAGACCACTGCCGCTCATTGTAGATATTCAGCTTTGTTCCCCATGTGTAGAGATTTTCTAAATCTATTAATGTTATTTTGTAAAAGGTTCATGAAATGACCATATATAAAAAAAATCTGCTACAGCTGGATATCACAATATCTGACCTATTTTATGGTGGTTTTCCATTCTTCCCACATTTTTTTTAAATGAATTCAATTGAACTGTATTGATGTTTTCTGCAGTCTTTCTATGTAAACGTCTACACTGCTGCTGCTGCTACTTTAAAAGCTGCCTAACATGAATTTGTGTTTAGTTAAGAGGGCATAAACGGTCCAGGGGGACTGATCTGTTTACTGGTAAAAATACATTTAAAGGCAGAACAATGGCTTTTTTTTAATGTTCCTTTATTATTAGTCACATTTCAATTACCTCTAAGATAGTGACAGTTTGAAGGACTACTTATAGTTTAATCCTTATCTAATATTTATAATGTCAACCTCCCTCGTAAAATTAAACTCTTGCTGACATAAATAAAGGGAAGAACTGAGCCTCCGATTTTGACGTGTTGTCCAGTCAATCTTCAAATGGCTTCATCAGGACATATTTCAGAGTCAGTCATGGGAAGTCTAAATGTTCTCCTCTGCACAACAGGAGGTTGTCACACATCTGCTTGTAAATTGCTTGCTATCGAGCTTTTAAGCAGTGCTGTGCTGCTTTTATTTCCGCTGCAGCACCGTGCATCCCTGTATTACCTGCGAATGCCTTTTCCCTCTTGTTTCACTCTCAATCCTCTTCTTTCATACATGATGTCATGCGGGAGCAGTGATTTGATGTGATCTTAAGTCTCTCGCTTCAATCCACTTCTCTATTTAGTTTTGCCACAGCAGTCTGAAGTGGTTATGTGTGTAAGCGGGCCTGGCTAGCTCCTGCGTCTTTTCCTCCACAATTCAGATCCCCTTGACTGTAGGACCACTTAGCGCCCCTTTCTTTACTGTAGGTACCCTCTGTGTTATTACTCGCAGATCCAGAGGCTGTGAAATGGCAGTGAGACCAGATGGGACACGGCACCGCTCTAAGGTTAATATAATCACTGGCCCAACCTTGAGCCTTTTCAGTTTCAAGCGGACATCACTTTATCCGCCTCAAAGTGTAATGTGCACCAACAGTGGGTGTTTACTGGTTTCTGCAGACATCTGAACAAGACAAGAGTGACACACAAAAACACGCTGAAAATCTACCTTGCGTTTCCCCCTCGTTATGTGTGTGTGTCTGTTTAAAATAAATACTGTGTCACGGCAGATAATTATGACAAGATGGGCAAATATTGGCTTTCATACTAATGAATTCATCTGTAACTGAGAACATCTATTTGTCATGAATGTGTCACCAGGTTTATGAACAGCATATTGCCAATTTGAAGGATGATATGAGCCCGGCAAGCCAGTAAATCCAATAAGTTTTCATTTACATTTGTTTAGTGTCTGACGCTCACGTGGGATCTATTTCCTAATGTGCTTGCTTTTAGCTTGTGTGTGAATGTTAACGTAGGTACTAGTATTCAAGTCTTTTATATCACCTAGAATGACAGAAATTGAGTGTGGATGCTTGTACTGATTGATTTAAGGAAGAACTGCATCTCACTTTTGGTTTTGTCTGGAAAGTGCTGGAATTTTCTCAAAAATTGGAAGAGCAGTGATGAGTTTGATGCGTTACTTTCAAGACCGGTTTTTAACAAGCTGCAGAAAAAGCTTTTGGCCCAGATGAAATAAGACATGAAAATGAAGGAAAAATAAATTTCAGAGCCTTTGTATTACACTAACATTTGCCATAAATACACATTTTCATTTGGACTTCCAAGTGACTTGAAATGATCCTTTTCCATACCTTCACCATGCACCGAATTATCATAAAATTAAGTCACACCTTCTTCTAAATGACTGAATCCAGCACTCTCCTAGCTTAGTCTGGACTGGCGGTAATGAATCCAGCATTTATTTCAATTTACTTTAAACCTCAGAGCAGCCGCCACATTTGTATCTGTGAGTGTAACATTTATGTGTTCAGCAGTGACAAGCTTACGCTCTGGGCAAACTCCACAGAGATCAGAGATGCCTTTTTGCGTCACATGTCAGCCACAAAACATTCGAAAAAAAAAAAGAAGCTCTGAATAGGTGTCTGAGGCAGACAGAGCACACCCACCCACAGAAACCGTGAAGTGCCAATCTGATTCTCTCAAGGCGCTATCACATGTAGGACTCAGTTCCCTTGAGAGGCGAGGGGGAAAGTGATAGAGGTAGACAGATAAAGAGACAGAGATACTGTAGATGCATGCACACAGAGGCTCAGGAGACTTCTGTGGCAGAAATAGCAAGGATTCATACATTTTAAGCCTGAAGCGGACCTCGCAATGGAAAGAATGCAAACAAACCACAGTTTATGCACTGGTGATCTGTCTCTTTGCTGCATTGAACTTAAGGCGCCATTGGCTCTGCAACTAGTGTTGTTGTAGTGAAATTAAATGTATGGATTTGGATGTCTAATTAAAACAGGCTAAACTGAATTGTCTTTAGTAGAATTGCACATAATATTACCTTTAAATTGAGTAGAGGGGAAACAAGAATGTGCTCTTTTGATAGACTTGTTAAAATAGTTTTTGGTTTGATTTTTGTTTATCTGTAATCAGGCTATTCAAAACACCAAAGGTATATTTAAAACACTGCAAACACTACATCTGGTTTTATTAGTGATTTAGAGATAGTAAATAAGGTAAGAATAGTGATAATGTAAGGCCCAGATCATACAGCAGGTTAAACAGGTGTTATAAGCTGGATGCAACGGCATAATCGTATTTTAGCACGTATTTGATGTATATGAATGAGTTGTGGGATTGAGGTGCGTAAACCCTTCCAAAGGGCTGTAATAGTTTGAGTAATGGCGCATTTTACAAGGCTACAAGAAGGCACAATAATTAATTTGAGTCTGCTTGAGAGGCTCATACTTACTTGCTCCCACCAAGAACACATCGCTGCCAAAAAGCAACAGGACCACGGAGTTGACAAAAACAAGAAGACGAGCCATGCCTTGGTGGATGTATTTGCTCTTCTTAGATTAATGTTAATATTTTTTAATGCAAATCTCCTATTATTGAAGGGTTACTAAATTACAGCAGTTCATCTTTTTTGCAACGTGTTGGAATTCCTCTCATGAATGGAGGGATGAGTGACTGAGATCCTGCTCCTCCTGCTGCTTCTAGCGGAATCGGGCTCGATCTGCTCAGTAAACAGATAACCTGTGAAAGTACGTAGCGAGCCGCCTCCTCAGAGACATGTTGTCTTCATTCGGGCTTTTAATCCCACAAGTCCTTCATCCATGTTCCCGTGCGAACCGAGACCGAGTCTGCTGTCCTTCTAAACCTGCCGGTTGGAATCGTACACCATCACCACCGACCTCCGGATCATCGATCATCCGGTGAGCTCAGGTACGAGCAGGTCGCCGAACAATGTGATGCTTCACAGCGGGGTCGCCGGTCCCCCCACGGCCCAAGGGGACGGCGAGGGGCTATTCAAATTCAGCACCATGGACAGCGCCTAAGTTTTCCAGTTTCCGCCGAGCCCTTACGCTCTAAGGTTTTTTTTCCCCCTTTTCTTCTTTTTCTTTTTTCCTTTCTTTTCTTTTCTTTTCTTTTCTTTTCTTTTTCTTTTTCTTTTCTTTCTTCTTCTTCTTCTTCTTCTTCTTCTTTCTTTTTTTTTTTTAAACTGTTTACAGCTTCGGACCTGTACGTGTTTATTCACGCACGGCACGCGGGGCTGGTCATCCTGCGGACCTTTTTTTTTTTTTTTTTTTTTTTTTTTAAAAGCCTCCCCCCACCTCTCGCTCTCTCCAAGTAGCCAATGAGACCAGCGATGTTCCTAACACTTAGCTATTCTGCCAAAGCGCGCGCATTGCACTGATTAATCCTCCACGTGTCATCAGAGGAGAGGAGCAGCTGCACGCCTACCTGTGCGCGCACACCCTCCTCCAGATGCTTTAATATTTCAGCAGCAGTGCCAGGGGCTAATGTTTACCGCAATAGGCTGGCCTGTGCTGTGAGGGAAGCAACAGGGGAGTGAGTGAATGGCAGTACAATGGGACAGACAGCCTGTCCTCCCGTTCTTTCACATGCACTAAACCGCTGATCATAAATACCGGATGATTAGCATTTCGTTCCACCATCCAGCTGCAGCAGGTCGATGTGCCTCTCACCCACCGCACACTGCACAGCGCCCTAAGACACGCCAAACAATCAGGAAGATGAATCACGTTGATAAGCTGAGTGCATTGCCTCATGGGACGAGCGTTTCAAGGCAGATTGCTTATCTACGGGGAATCTGCCAGCCGCACGCAGGGCTACTGCGGTCTTTATTCAGACAAGAGGAAAGAAGTCATCAAATATTTGGGTTCTTGTTACTGTAAAGCAGGGGACGGGTGGCAAATCTTTCAATTACTAGGAATAAAGAAGTAAAATAACACTTACTCACGTACCCTCTCGAAACTTAATCGTGCGTTTAATTCTTTTTCATAACTCTGCCAACTAAATTAGCGCTCTTAACCTTTTAGTGTCCAGTTTTCTGTGAGTCTGAGCAGACGGATGCGACGTTTTAGATATTAGATATGGAGTTGCCATGACAGCTGTCTATTTGTGGCCGACATTTCTATGGCATTTATCTTCATGAGAGCTCAGAAAAGTGGGTCTATTGTGGTTAGCACTCACTGTATTGACTGTATTCTTTTGTGAATGTTCCCTCAGCATGAAAGTCAATATAAATACAGATGTTTGATGGTAAAATTGAGGACTCTGTGATGAGGCAGACGTGTGCTGTTGTTTTTCTTTTTCAGCTTCTGCATCAAGCTTAACTTCTTTTCTCTATAGTGTAATAAAAAAGTTTTTTTTATAGATGTAAAGATTAGTTTATTCAGACCAGTTCTATCTACTATTACAGCTTCAGTGTAAGACTGGAAGTCAGGATAGTTTTGCAGTGATTTGTAAACAATGTACTAAACCTCCTTTGGCAATATTTCTTAAATGAAAGAAGCAGGAGTGGGTCACAGATTTATTATGAGAGTCAAAAGACAGAGATTGACCAAAGATTATCCCAAGATCAATCTCGAGCCACTGCTCGAGTCCACTAAAATAGATCTCAAATAAAATGATAAAATCCAGAGTGACATTCCAGCACAAGCTTCACTTAGATTCACTTTTAAACATCTAAAAATAGCCGCTTGGCATCTTTCTTGGCCTTCAGACAACATTTCTGATGGCTAAAGATCCAAATGGGACAGGCAAAAAAAAAAAAAAAAAACCATCTGAAAACAGGAGACAATGAATAAAAGGAATTAGATCCCAAACAGTTGAATGTTTAATACTTGGTGATTTGGATTTTATTTAATCTATGGCAGTAGCTTCCTGCCTTTAAAAAATGTTACTGTCTCCTGTAGTGACTTTAACCCATCACAGGTGAAATGAAATCATGCTTTGTGACTTGTTTTATGTAACCAGTGCCAACTTGTGCAAACTAAGCCTGTTTTTGTGCGACTTGGGCCCCATCTACAGATCATGCCACCAAAAATGTTCACACTTCACTGTCATACTGTCCTTCCACTGGTGTAAATTCATTTTTCAGATGAGCAGTGTCAGTCAGAAAGGTGAAAATCAAACTGTGTTTTCATTAATCACTGTGGATTTCTGAAATGTGCAAGTATGAGTTTGACTTGCCATTTTCCAGGCAGTCAATCGTCATGGTTTAACAAGTAAATGAGACTCTTGTTAACCACAAAATATTTTTATATTTTTTAAAAATTACTTTCAAATTAGTTGTTTAAAATTGCAATTCTGACTAGACTTCACTAATGTTGGACTTAATATATTAAGTGCTCTAAACTGTTTTTATCTTCTTGCTTAAACTTGAAAAATTCACTATGAGTGCATTGTACACATTTCCAATGTAAATTAGATCGTCATTCACACTGACTGCTTCTTAGTGTATATTTTCAAACTCATTATGAACTGTTGACTGTTTTCTGTCTACTCTCCGAACTTGTGGTAAACTCACTGAGATTCATTCCTTATACTCTGAAGAAAGAAAAAAATGGCTTTTACAAACCTCTGGCAGTATTTTTGTACCTTCACGTAACCAAAACATCTTTTTATGCAGGTGGTGTCTTAAAAGGCTCATTTTAATAAATGCATGAAATGCAGAGAACCTTTTAAAGGTAGAAGGTCACTTCACACCTTGGCTCCCTTTTGAAACCTATTTATCTCTCTCTCCTCCTCTTTACTTTGAATTCTTCTCTGTGCTATTAGGTCTACATTTAGTTGAATAAAACTTTCAGGAAGCATCTCTTTAGCATCCCGGGGTTTAAAGTCCCTAAAGGAAAGCATCACTTGACACGAGGAAGACTTAAAGTGTTAATTGCTTGGTGTTCAGTGGCCAGTAAAAGGACTTTATGAGTAATGAGATATCAGGGACTTAACAAATGACAGCAGACATAGACTCTTTATTGCTCCGCCAGGTTATTTTCAGATACTTGAAGTGTAATATTAGAAATATTGCTATGCATTAAAAGTTTTTTGGCTTGGGTATGAAGCAGTTCTAAAGTTAATGGTTATTTTGTAAAAGGACATTATAAAACACTCTATGTAGCTGTGGTAGTAAATTGCTGAATGCTATTAATAATACTTAATAGGAACACAACCCATAAATATTGCATGCAATTTCCGTCTTGTTGTTTTTTTCTTCACATTATTAGAGTATGTTCTTTGGGACGCCAGTCAAAACCAATTACACTGCTAAAATAAAATAAAACAAAATAAAATAAAATAAAATAAAATAAAATAAAATAAAGGAACACTATAATCAGAGTATAGCATGTCTGTTAAACCTATGGGTTGATCAGTTTCAGCTGTTTTAGTGTTTATGAAATGAACACCAGGACTAGAGTGGCAACAATGAGACAACCTCCAAAACACGAATGGTTTTACAGGTGGAGGCTGCTGACATTTTTTCCCTCTGCATCTTTTCTGTTTTGTCTTTAGTTTTGCGTTTGGCTAGTGTCAGTGTGCCTAGTGGTAGCAGGAGCCGATACCTGAACCCTACAGAGGTTGCACAGGTAGTTCAACTCCTCCAGGATGGCACATCAGTTTCTGTAGGAAAGCTGCACGGGGCAGTGGAAGGTCCTTAACCAATCAAGAGGACTGGTACCTGCTTCTTTGTGCAAGGAGGAACAGGATGAGTCCTGCCAGAGTTCTACAGAATGGCTTCCAGCAGGCCACAGATTTGAATGTCTCAGACAAAACAATCAGAAACAGACTTCATAATGATGGCCTGAGGACCCAAAAACCTCTTGTGGGCCTTGTAGGGACTGTGGAGCCCAATTGGCCCTAGAATACCAGACTTGGCAGGTCCTCCACCGGCACCCTATGCTTTTCACAGATGACATGATGACAGCAGGTTCACCCTGAGCACATGTGACAGACATGAAAGGGTCTGGAAGAAGATGTGGAGATGTCTGCAACATCATTTAACATGACCTTTTTGGTAGTGGGTCAGTGATGGTGTGGGTAGGCATGTCCATGGAAATTCTGACCTCCACAGGCGATGGCACCTCAACTGCCATTAGGTTGGGGAAATCCTTGGGCTGACTCATTGTCAGACCCTACACTAGTGCAGTGGGTCCTGGGTTCCTCCTGGTGAGTGACAATACCTGGCATCATGTGACGAGATTATGCAGGCAGTTCCTGGAGGATGAAGGAACTGATACCACTGATTGGAACCAATGATCACCTGACCTAAGTCTAATAGAAGGACATTATGTTTCAGTCCATCCAACACTTTCTAAGTGTTTCTTTATTTCATTTTATTTTATTTTTTGAGCTGTCTATATACACTCAACAAAAATATAAACGCAACACCTTTGTTACTGCTCCCATTCCCCATGGGATGGATGTAGAGACCTAAAATTCATTCCAGATACACAATATAACCATCCCTCCCAAACAGTGGTCACAAATCAGTCCAAATGTGTGGTAGTGGGCACATCTGCTATATTGAGATAATCCATCCCACCTCACAGGTGTGCCACATCAGGATGCTGATCTGACATCATGAGTAGTGCACAGGTGTACCTCAGACTGCCCACAACAAAAGGCCACCCTGGAATGTGCAGTTTTGTCTCACAGCAAAATGCCACAGATGCCACAAGCAATGAGGGAGCGTGCAATTGGCATGCTGACAGCAGGAATGTCAACCAGATCTGTCGCCCGTGCATTGAATGTTCATTTCTCAACCATAAGCCGTCTCCACAGGCGTTTCAGAGAATATGGCAGCACATCCAACCGGCCTCACAACCGCAGACCTCGTGTAACCACACCAGCCCAGGACCTCCACATCCAGCAGGTTCACCTCCAAGATCGTCTGAGACCAGCCACCCAGACAGCTGCTGGAACAATTGGTTTGCACAACCAAACAATTTCTGCACAAACTGTCAGAAACCGTCTCAGGGACGCTCAACTGCATGCCCGTTGTCCTCATCAGGGTCTTGACCTGACTCCAGCTCGTCGCCGTAACAGACTTGTGTGGGCAAATGCTCACATTCGATGGCGTCTGGCACATTGGAGAGGTGTGCGCTTCACGGATGGATCATGGTTAACATTGTTCAGGGCAGATGGCAGCTGAGAATGTCCCAGTTCTTGCATGGCCAGCATACTCACCGGACATGTCACCCATTGAGCATGTTCGGGATGTGCTTGACCGGCGTATACGACAGCGTGTACCAGTTCCCACGAATATCCAACAACCTCGCACAGCCATTGAAGTGGAGTGGACCAACATTCCACAGGCCACAATTGACAATCTGATAGACTCCATGCGACGATGTGTTGCACTGCATGAGGCAAATGGTGGTCACACCAGATACTGACCGGTTCTGGGTCCCCAGACCCCCAATAGCGCAAAAAACTGCACATTCCAGGGTGGCCTTTTGTTGTGGGCAGTCTGAGGTACACCTGTGCACTACTCATGATGTCAGATCAGCATCCTGATGTGGCACACCTGTGAGGTGGGATGGATTATCTCAATATAGCAGATGTGCCCACTACCACACATTTGGACTGATTTGTGACCACTGTTTGGGAGGGATGGTTATATTGTGTATCTGGAATGAATTTTAGGTCTCTACGTCCATCCCATGGGGAATGGGAGCAGTAACAAAGGTGTTGCGTTTATATTTTTGTTGAGTGTACATAAATAAAAACCATGCAATCCTTAAAGAGAACAGATATGGTGACAGCAGGGGTTTAAAGTTGAACACTGGCATTGCACTGCATTTTGAATAAATTAAGATGCCATGCATCACATTACATACTGTAAGTTGACAGCAATGTGAGTGTTTTACGTTCCAGTAAAATGTGTATGTGCTTATTAGGAGTTAATTATTCTATCGATGCTCCCAGTCATACCTTCCGAGGTGATCGGTCTCTAGAATAATGCTCCTGTACAGGCAGAAAGTCTGCGAGAACATTCAGTGGCTACATTTCAGGCCAACATTATCCAACATGATCCTTTACTACTTTTTATTGCACCAGTGCACATATAGTTACATTTCCCTGTAGTTACTGGTGCCCTTGAACACGTCCACAGCGCAGTTACCAAATACGTCTGTACATTTGTGTGGGTGGGGTTATATTTTTGCGTCATGGTTTTACTGTTTCCTACAGTAAATTAATTGACACAGACTCATATATCAGGAAAAATAATAAATCTAGCAGATGGTTTCCTAAATCCGTCCCAGTCAATCCAAAGAAAGGAAGCAGACAGTCATAAATTTTACCCCCTGTGTGCCCATTTCTTTTGTTTTTGGCTTCATCAAAGACAATTCCATTAACAGCAGTGGTCTGTGCATAAGCCTTTATTTGAGTCAGCTTGTTGTATAGATCTTTAAAGCACAAGCTGCTCTCTTTTCTTCTCCCAACCCCTTTATAAAAATGTTTTTTGGTGCCCGATACTAGCTTCCAATTTAGACAAAAAAGGTGGATTTTTCTTCTCCAGATCATTGAAAATATGAATAGAGTCCTTCTCAAGGACACTGACATCAGCAATAACAGTCGTATATGCCACATGGTTTTACTGTGCATGAAAGCAATCTCACTCACTCAGACACTCTGAAAAATGTGACACTTTTAAAAACTATACTGGCCAAATGGACTTTCAGCAGAGTTCATCAGAGCTGTTACATAATATATCGATTGTCTAGGTCATGAACAGTGCAGAAGACTGCTCGAGTGACTGAAATGTAATGGAAATAATGTGCATTTATGAGTGGAAGACAGATCACTTGCCTAGAAGTCATTTATGTCGATGTTGCAATACATAGAGTTTCCTGTACCTTTGCAGTTTCACAGTTGCCACTGCTATGGTTCTTACTTTAGCATACAACCTTATCATTGTTTTTAAAAACATTTTTTCTATGAAAATAATATAAAATTGGATTCTAAGAAGACAATTCTTTTATGATAATAATACTTTATCAATAAAGTCAATACAAGGGATTCTTGTGTGGGTGCAGTTCAAGAAGCGATGCATCACTGTTTCATTTACACAGGCAAGTCATCCAGTTTCAGCTTATATTAATAAGCTAGTTATATTTATACATTTAGTTATATTTATATTTAGAACACTGTCACGAGATAACAGCTGTGAATTATATTAACTGACACCACTCTTGGTAAGTAGGTGCTTTCTTGGTAAACACCACAAACATTTCCTGTATCTTCTTTTGAAAAGTACAGCTCCAAAAAAAGATACAGGATATAGAAGCCATTTGTGATAATAGTTTCTGACAGTTTGTCTCGTTTCTGATGAAACAGGAATCATTTAGAACTGCCTTTGTCCTTCATGGCAGTTCCACAAGGTGCTAGAAGCATTCCTCAGAGACTTTGGTCCATGTTGATGTGAGAGAATCGCACAGGTGCTGCAGATTTGTTGGCTATGCATTCATGATGTGAATATCCCATCACAGCACAACACAAAGGTGCTCTGGTGGATTGAGATCTGGTGACTGTGGAGGCTATTAGAGTGTAATGACATGTTTACCACTTTGAGATGATTTGAGCTTTATGATATGGTGCCTTATCGTAATGGAGCAGCCATCTGAAGATGTCTGCACTGAAGGCATAAAGAGATAAACAGGATCAATAGGCATCAGTGGGCTGTGGCATTTAAATGATCACCAGTTGGTACTAAAGGGCCCAAAGTGTGTCATATCCACCACACTATTACACCACTAGAGGCAAGATTGACCCATAGTTTCATCTTGTTTATACCAAATTCAGTGGCTAGATTTTGGGTGCTACTTTATAGAATCTGTCCATGATTGATAAGATGACTGCTTACCATTTTAGGCTGGTAAACTGGTGAAAAAATCCACCAAGATGAGAGCCAGTGAGGAACTGCTAGAGGCTGAAGCAGTTGCATGCTGCTCTTCCTGGCGTTTCAGGTGCAGACTGTGCAGGCTGCTACCTGAGACATCTTTCTCGACATCTTTCTTGAGTGTGTCTCACCAGAAATAGTCTGAGAAAACACATTCTACTTACCCCAGGGTGACTGGCAAAGTAGCAGTGAGCCCCCAGTGGATAACAGTGGAAAAGGCTGTGGTAGGAACATAGCGATGGGGTGTCAGTCAGGGTCGTCTGACAGGGCACGCTGGATGGTCTCCTCCAAATCCTAGGTTAGAGCTCCAACAGTACAGGATGCCGGCAGGATTTGTCCAGCTGATCCAGCTGACTGCATTTTCTGAGAACTGGCATGAGAGAGCATCTGGCTTGATATATATTGAACCTGGGCGATAGGAGATTTTAAAGAAGAAAAAACAGAGACCAGCAAGCCTGCTGAGGTGAACGGCTCCTTCAATTTGTAAAAGGCCGCTTCGGAATCTGGGGACCAAACTACCTGACTGTAGTTCCAGATGCAGGAGCAGAAATTGGTGAATCCAAGGAAGCATTGTAGCTTTTTTTGTGAAGTCAGCATGAGCCATTCTGTGACTGCGTGTCTGTCTTCATCTGCCCCCCTGCTAAGATATAGAGCGAAAATGTGATGGATGGTGAGTGAAACTTGCACTTTTCATCTTTGACACAGAGTCAATTCTCCAGAAGCTGCTGTAATACAATGTAGTTGTGAACTTGGTGCTCCTGCAAGGTCTTAGAAAAAAATCACAATGTTGTCAAGATATACGACGACTTAACAAATGATTTACCAGTGCCTGAAATACCGCAAGAGCATCTGTAAGTCCAAAAGGCATGACCAGGTACTCAAAGTGTCAGAGAGGTGTATTAAAAACTGTTTTTCATTCATCACCCTCTTGGATGAGGACCAAATGTTCCATGGAGGGGTTCAAAAGTGGAGCTAATTAGAGTGGATATTTATTTTTTACTGTGATGTCATTGATCCCGCAAAAGTCTACATGGTCTGAGAGTCTTATTGTTTATCACCACAAAGAAAAGAACAGCTCCTACTGGGGAAGAGGATGGGAAGAAGAGGACAGGTGGACGATTCCTGCAGCCAACGATTTCTAGCCGTATTTCTCCATCCTGCTCCAACCATGACAGGTTGTATAAGCAGCTGGAGAGAGCAGGTCACCAGGAAGAAGGTTGATGGTGTAGTCATGGCCTACAGGAGGTATTCAGCAAAGACAAAGTGTCATCTTTGTCCCCTATGACAGCACCATCGACCTTCTTCCTGGTGACCTGCTCTCTTCAGCTGCTCATACAACCTGTCATGGTTGGAGCAGGATGGAGAAATACAGCTAGGAATTGTTGGCTCCAGGAATCATCTGCCCGTCCTCTTCCACCTGTCCTCTAGGAGCTGGTTATTTCTTTCTGATGATAAAAGATAAGACTCTCAGACCATGTAGACCAGGGGTGCCCAATCCCAGTCCTCGAGAGCTACTATCCTGCAGCTTTTAGATGCATCCCTACTCCAACACAGCTGAATCAAATGGTTTGATTACCTCTTCAGCATGCCATCATGTTTGGCAAAGGCCTGATAACAAGCCATTCATTTGATTCGGGTGTGTGGGAACAAGGATGCATCTAAAAGCTGCAGGACGGTAGCTCTCGAGGACCGGGATTGGGCACCCCTGATGTAGACTCATGGCAATGGGAAAATCCCTGTAGGTCAGCAGTTTCTGAAATACCTGTCATATGATTGACTCATTAGGTACCAGTCGAACAGTTGCACCTAACAAAATGACTGGTGAGTGTTTGAGTGCTTTGATTAAGTATTGATTTAATAATTTGGGGGAAGAAATTAGAAAAGTCTTAACACAACACTTGCGATTACATGAAAATTTAGGGCGATATCTCTACAGCACATAAGACACAACTTAATTAGGAGAAAGAGAAGCAAGCGTGTAACACATCACTTCCTTTTAAAGCGGTGGTGGTGAGCGTGATACTGTAGCATAGACTATCATACGTTTCCACACATATACCTGATAGACACCATGTAGGTCGCAGATCAGACTTATCAATGTAACATCAGGGCAGAGAAGCTATTATTTACATATACGTATACATGACTGGCACAAATGTGTTGCCTTATGTTTAAATGACTGTTAGTTACAACAGTTTACCAAAGTAGTTGGAATTGAACAATTTGTTTTGTTTATTGTAATAATGCGACGATATCACAATGTACATGGAAACAGCATCAACCTTTGTAGGCCTGTGCGCTCGTCTGCTGTCATAACACCCCCAGTTTTTACTGGGGAAATATTGTCTGTATTTGAACCTGTTTTGGCTGGGGTGTCTTGCTGTATAATGTTGCAATCCCTTTAAAGCTTTAGTCTGATTTTCACCTACTTGTGAGGGGAAATGTCTGATCCTGGTTCCTTTATGTTCAACAGCTAGTCCCAGGCTTTGTCTTTCTGCCTCTGTGCTGACAGTTGAGTTCTTTTATAAGCTTCTCGTTTGCTGCGGTTGTAGTCGGTCATCTTCTTGCTTTGGGTCTGAAAGCAAAATTAATGTGAAAGCAAACAGTGCTCTCCAGAACTGAGAGGCTTTTAAGTTAACAGTTCTTCGAGCAACTGTGTTTGCTGTACATGCAACGATTTGATGGATTTAACATTTAAAAATTAGCTGGATTTGTGAGAAAACACAAATCCGAGCATCTTCACCATTGAGTGATGTTACGTGAATAAGCTCTTGAAATTGAGCTTCTGAGTGTTGTAAAAGGCATCGCAGAGATATAGTATAACATTAGACATATTTTTCTTCTGCGTACACGAGAAAATGGCCTGTTTATCTCACTTCTTGACCTCGTGCACAGCAAGTTTTTACAGATTCATTTCATACCGCACGCATGAAAAGAGCTGGGCTTCTTTTTCAAAGTATTACACATTAGTTGTTAAACAGCCCATAAAATTAGGTAATGTTTCAGGAGAGAGATGCAAGTCATTATTTTTTCATAGGTTTAATCAGAGAACACAAAATAGCTGCTATTGTGAGAGCAATTTCAGTGAAATTCATGACTACATCTGTTCACCTCTTTCCTTATCTGCACTTTCTTATCTATTCTGGTAAAATGTTCTGGAAACATCATCTGTCACGGGTTCAAGAGCCCTCAATTCTATTAGAGCGAACACATTTGATTGATGGACTCCATCATTTTAATGACATCAAAGCCCAAGAGAGAGACCAAGAGAAAACATGTTTATGAGGAGCATAATGCCAACTAAACACCACTGAAGACATTATTGGAAGATGAAAGCACATCTCTTTTCATCTGTGGTGATGTGCTTGTTTTTTGTTTGTTTTTTTGTCCCAGAGGGCCATGCAGGGTTATCGCTATCAAATGCTAATGATGTGTTGCCTTCTGGGGGGATCACTCATTAATCTGTGTGCGAGCCACTGTTTCCCTTCATTATTACTCTAAGCCAGCAGTCATGCACAGGAGGAGGAGCGAGGATGATTTGGCCTTTAAACCTCTACCCCTCGCGTCTTGTCATCTTGCGTTAACATGAAGCTCTTTTCAGGGTGATGTTTCTTATCAATCATTCTCCAGTGTGAGATTTTCTTAATGGCGATCCTTTCAGTTGATTGGCTGACAGACTGCTGTGTCGATGTTTGGCTTTGCCTCATAACTTAATACGCTCATCCTCAGTTGATGAGTTTATTTGGATGTTGAATAGATAATTCATTCACGGTAAAGAGCGAAATTAACATAAAAAACAGCCTAAATAAATGTGTGTGTGTGTGTGTGTTGCCGTGTAAATGTCTTTCAACACGGCCTTCAGATGCAAAGAAAGCCAATTAGAGCGACAGAGACTAAATACATACAGATGACTGTGATAGGATCAGTGCGTGACAGAATGGTTAGCTGTGTGGATTTCTGTGTAATTGCTCAGACTGATATGTGATTTATGAAGAATTTGTGAGCACAGCTGTGAACAAGGTGGAGAACATACAGCATTTGTGAGTATATTATTTTTTGGCCATAGGCAGAGCGGCATGTTGCCTTCTTTTTATTTTATGAAAACAGTTTAGGGGAAGTTGGGAGAAACTAGCAGTATGCAAATAAACCCTTTTTACTTTAAATGCAACTTAAGACTCAGTGTTGACATTTTGTTATTAAGTACTTTGATATACACTACTGTTTCCGGTGAGTTCACCAGGACTATTCTCAAATACCTCTATGAAAAATTTCCAGAATTTTCAAAGCTATCATGCATTATACTGTAGATACATTACAGAATGCTATACTGTGTAACACTGACATCTGCAGGATGATAGGAGTATAAAAGAACTGCGGCACTGTGCCCTGTGGCCTTTCAGTTTTTCACTTCCCACTTTAATTTTTTAAAAATACACATGTATTTGCATTTTCATATTTGATTTGCATTGTCCACAAGGTGAAAAGAGTAATCTAATTACAGAGAATAAATAATCTATATAATTGATTTCCAAGACACTGCTGGTATTAACCAGTATGAACTGAAATTAAACTACTATTAACACATTCATGCTTGCAATCATTAAAAAAAACAACAGCAAGAAAATCTAAAACACTGATACACTGTCGCTGATGCTGACATAGCACATGCCATATCTGATATTAGTATGCATGGGACAGAATTCATGGATCATATGAGAGATTAAAAATGTTGAAACGTCTTTGGGTCTTCTGCGAGGTTAAAGATTAATTTGTATTTATAAGGAAAAAGTCCAGTGGTCAGGCATATTAAAAACATTTCAACTGGCTTTACAGGCTATTTTAAAACATATTCCGTTTTATATTACAAATGTCAACATAAAATCACCTGCCATATTTTTTTTAAACAGACATGGCAGACATTTTTAGATATAATGCATGTTTATTCTCATGTGCTCTTATTGAATAAGATTAATAATAATGTTTTATATATTTTAAGAATACTTGAAGTTGTTTTGGTTTTTATTTACCATCACTATTATGTTAAATGACAATTTCCCTCTCCCTCAAAATTCAGAGGCGCTCAATCAGCAATAACAACAAAAAGTAAATTTCAAACGGATGTATTTCAGGAGGAAAAATGTGAAGACAACTACTAACTTGGTATGCGAGACTGTTCTAGCTTTGTGGCATTTTAGGAATGCTGACGCACACTTCCTGTTTCCTGTCCATTCAGGAAATGGCAGAGTTTCACCCCTTGGCTAACACAGCCATTCCAGTCTCTTATCACTAACTGTCTGTGCTCCCCCTGGGAAGGCTCAGTTGAAGACTGCTGTAATTTAGTAGTTAGCTGCTTTTAAAGGCTTCCTATGGGTTGCCGTTCAAAATGGGGGGTATGTTCGGGTCAGTCACCCCTTTCATCATTTTAACATGATCGAAACTAGAGTTAGTAACTCAGTCTACACATTGCTGCCATTTGTTTTCACGAGGGAGGTGATGTACTTTAAAGTTCTTTTTATTTTTGTTTCATCCAGAGTGTTAGCTTTACTTTCACACTTAAGATGTCGAACGTCTTTTTTAAAAAACAAAACAAAACACAAACGCTGCTATTTTCTCTAATGATCGGTGAACTGAGACACATCCTCGTTGTCTCAAACACCAAACTGTAAAAAGTGATAGTCACCACTAAAGCCCTACATGAGAAATGCTTTTACAGCATTGTAATTTCAAATTTTTGATTTAAATACAAGAACTACAAGTTCTTATTTACAAAAGACATAAATGCAAGAATAACGTCTCTTTGCTAAGCACTTAAAAAAAATCTGCTGAATTACTTATTTTTTTTAGAAAAATAAAAAAAAGTGCAAAGTATTGTGCATGTAATCTCAGGGTTCTAGTTTCTGTACCATGCAAATGTTTAATCTGCAACTTTACCTGTGCTGACTTCTCTGGGTCCAGATGTTGCTTTACAACATGAGTGAACTGTATTTGTATATCCATCGTCCTAATACGCATCATACATCAGTTCTAAGAATGCAACCTTATGCTCCATCGAGAAAAGGCGCTGACATGAAGCCGCGTTGCATATCTGACTGATATCCGCTACAGACAGAAGAAGCCATGAATATCTTTAACATTCACTTAGAAGGCAGGTGTGAAAAACGTATCCATCACTCTATTTAAAAGAAAAAGTATCATCAAAAAGCTATGTGGTCCTTTATCCATTCAAGTCATGGTTTTTTAAGAGATTTCATTGTCCACAACGAAAAACATTCTCTTTTTCTGTCATCACGGCTGCATCTCATATTGTCCTTCCGTGGCAATAAAAAAGTCGTTGAGAGTGTTCTGAAGATATTCAAAAGTCGGTCGGTCGTCAGGCTTCTGCTTCCAGCACACCATCATGATATCATACAGTTCCTCTGGACAGCCGTCTGGACATGGCATCCTGTATGACCTGTCTAGACTCCTGATCACCTCTGGGTTCGTCATACCTGATGAAGAGAGAAAAAAAGCATGCACTTTGACAGATACTTTGTAACTTTTTTTTTTTCATAAGATAGCAAAGCAATATTTGAGCTGTTTTCTGTGAATATGAAGTTATTTCAAATAACCCATACCTGGGTATGGTATTCTTCCGTAGGTGACTATTTCTGTCAGGAGGATCCCAAAGGACCAGACATCCGATTTGATGCTGAACGTCCCAAAGTTGATGGCCTCTGGAGCCGTCCATTTAATGGGAAACTTAGCACCTGATTATTAGACAAAAGTAAAAGGAAAAAAATGGAAGGAAGTTGTGTTACTTGTTGTTCACTGTGAAGGATATGTAGGTGTGTTCGCATTTGTGTAAATGTTTATTTTCCTTTTAATGTGGGATGATTAATGGGCAGGAAATACTCTGAAATAATGAGAAAGCTTTCCATTAGAGAATTTACAGATCATTCTGTCGCTCTGATAAATCTGTGGGTTCTATTTTCTTGTTTTTTTTACAAGATTTTCAATCACTGTGACAGATTTATACGTTTTTAATTCACAGAGTTAGACAAAATGTAAATACAATTCCAAATATATATTGATATTAGAATATACACTTGTATACACCTGATTGAAAATTATGGGCATTGTACTCACACTTTTATAACATACTTTAAAAACACAATATGCTGTTTTAAAAATAATTGAAGCAATCACTCTTTACTAATTTTGGTAGGGGAGGAGGGTGAGTTTCTGCTAACAGAGGAAATGACCTTCAGCTCAAAAAAGGATTTCGGCAGCTGCGCTTACATGTGAAGTGGTGATTGAATGCTATATGTGCTATATGTGCCTTTTTCAATTAAAGTTAAGCTCAGATGATTAAATGAAATCACATTTTTTTCTATTTTACACATTCGCCCTCACACGCGCACACACCAAGCAGTATATCGCTCCCGACGAGCATCAACAAGAGTGCTTTGAAACAATTTCAAAAATCTTCCTTATAATGAACGACGCATCGTGCTGCGTGCACTCCTGTGTGTACCACCGCAGTCATAGTCACAAACCCCGTAACTCAGTTCAAACATGGTTTTACTGCTTTGCTTTTTTTGAAACAAAAGTAAATATAACAAAATCTCAGCAACTATAAGCTACGGAAACCTGCCCACCAAAAATCAGCACATACCAACCAACTCATTGCAATAGAGCATGCATGCTGCTGCAAATCCAGAACTTGCCCGACACAATGAAACAAACGCTACAGTATTAATGCACAAGTGCAGGCTAGGAGAAGGACGCAATAGAAATAAGTAATGTGAAATTACCAATTTTAAGTGATGGTTTCTTAATCTGTGAAACAAATCAAGTTATTAAAAAAGAAAATCAGTATCTTAAACAAAAAAGGTCAAAATTTCTGTGTAGACATTTTTTTTTAAAGTTTCCACTACTTAATATGATTTAATTATCTGTTAATTATTGAGCACTTTGGTTTAAAGTTAAGAATTGAATTCTATATTCTGCTGTATATTAACTAAAGGCCCTCTTGAGACATTTATCAGACACTATTGATTGTCGTCCTTAATGTTGAAAACTACAGAAAAATACATTATATAAAAACAACCTATATTACTAATAGAAGAAGGAAAACTTGGGTCATAAATTTCTAAAGGAGATGGAAATGTGTCTTCAGACAAGACATCAGCGTTTCTTTGTGACGCGAGTGTTTCTAAAATCCTGTTTGTGGCACCGGAGGCGCGTTTACGTCAAAACTACTGCACCTTCTTGAGCCGTGTATTCTGACTCGATGATTCTGGCCAGGCCAAAGTCTGCTATCTTGCAATGCAGCGTCTCGCTGACCAGTATGTTAGCTGCACGCAGATCACGGTGGATGTAGTTCTTCTTCTCAATGTACGCCATGCCTTCAGCTATCTGGTATATCCAAAGAAATAGCAGATTTGTTAGATCAAATGTCAATTCAAGAAATGTTGGTTTTCCATCGTAAAAACACACAAGACAACAGCACATCAGTTTGATAGGAATCTGAATGTCTTATAAAAGCCGAGCACATGCAATGAGGCCTCTACAGCGAGCTGTATGTGTTAATACTTATGTTCACATTGTAAAAAAAAATGACAGTAGAGTGGGTTTAACAGGATGTGCCAACTCTCAGGAAGTCAAAAGTTTTTTGGAGGGCCAAAAGAGTTCTGGGGGAGCTCACTGTGGATGGAAAAATAGCATGATTTCCTGTCCGGATGTTAATAATTGACGTAGGGTGAGGCTTTCAAATCAGACAAGCAAAAGCACCACCACAGAAACCACATAGCATCTGCTGACAGTTTCCGTGTGTGTGATGCCAAAGCGCATAGTATATGGTACTTTCAAAATGTTACTGTAGAGCAGCAAGAATGTAAAAATAGACATTGAGGTCAGCCAGATGGCTAGTGTATTTGTTTTTTAACAAAGCATACACTCATCTTTTAATTAAAGATTAAAGTCACGCTGACTATCACAGTCAGAAGCAGCAGAAGAGACACAAATGAAAGAATTATGGAAACACTCAGAGCAAAAAGAAATGTTTTGGCATTTACAAGATTACAGTATCAGTGACTGTTATCGCTGAAAATGTCATGCACACACGATAGTTAACTGAAATCATGTAACTGAATTTCTTTATTAGAAGTTTCCTACCTGTGCTGACATGTCGATCAGCTTATTTAGCTTTAGCTTTTTCCCTTCGTCTGTTTTTAGAAAGTCTAGAAGACATCCTGCAAATAAAAAAAGAGAAGCACATATTATCTGAAACTACTGTGGTTTAATTGAAACTTCTACCTACATATCTCCTAACAGAAAAGCTCTGTAATGTTCCAGTTGTTGTTGGGGGCTTTTGGATTGGTGCACATTTTGAAAAATGAGGATACGGCAGAGTGTTTAATTGTCTAGCCGTTAGCCATAATAAGAGCCGTCTGTTCAGTCTAAAGTGAGTCAGTACAACAAGCACCAGTCTAATCAAAACCCAAACCAAAGATTTTAATATTCATTTCCTGGTGAAGTCAGTAGGTGTGATATTTAAATTAGCTTGCCTTTACTACAGAATCTCATTTAGCACACCAATACACCGAACATTAAGGCCTTAAGCAATAGCCATATAATCAAACAGTTGCAAAAGACGAATATTAAAAGAGTCACAAATATTGTTGTTAATGTGTTTAGATAATACATTATATTCCTCAACTTTGGGATGAATATAAAAAAGAAAAAGTGTAACATATATCTCATGTCATCTTATGTTATCTTAATGTCCACGTGTATATATTTTTATATATATTTTGGCGTAACAACTCTGCGATCGGCCCTGGCGCAGATGTTTTTTTACGCCCCCACCTTGTTGTTACCGTAGCGGCTATGACTGTGAACTTCTCTATAACATTTGCCAAAAAATGGTTGCATAGTTGACGTCAACAGGTTCGCACACATTTCCGCAAATGATAAAAGCAAAGTCAGGAAGAACAAGTAATATGTTTCAAAGCATGTTTCCCACCAGTGATACGCTTCAGAAAAGGAACCAACTTTTAATCAGTTGCAATTGGGTAAAATTCAGTTCATAAGTTAAATGCTTTCTGCATGAGTAAAGTTAGGCCTTGGGTGACAAACATCTGTAACTTGTGCTATGGTTTATTTTATCAGCGATATCAACTGGGCGCCTCCCACCTTCCAGGCGCTGTGGCGCTGTGGTACACCACCAGCTGCATCGTTAGAAGGTTTGCATTTTTGCTAAATTTTGTATGTTATCAACACTCTTTTTGGTTTAGTACTAATTGGGAAATGTCAGGTATTACTGTTTTATTGAATGATACAAGTTAGTTGCCAGTTTATCAGTACTGGAATTTGTAATGACGACTGAAAATTTAAAATGTAAAGAAGAGAGGGGAGAAAACACCCTTCAGCAGAGAGCACTCTGCAACTTCCCTGTTGACAAAAAACAACAATAAGCTGATCCAATCAGAGTGAAGAGTGTAAATGATTAAATAAATAACAAGTGTTACGCAAATCTGTTTGTATTTCGTGTCTCTGGAAGAAAAACAATATTGGCTGATATGTTGGAATATCAGATTTACAAATCACCAAATGTTGGTGTTTGTATCAATCTTAAAAATCTTATATTTGGTTGGCCTATAGAATTAAGACTAACCAAAAAATCGCTCTTTGCCCACAGTTTCGAACTGCTTCCAAAAAGATATTTTTGTTTATTGGAAACACTTGTGTTGTTCGGACAATCAAGACAGCCCTTAATGCCACTGCGACTATGTTCTTTAATATTTTCAAGTAAATTGTTTTAAAAAACAATCATGAAAATCAGTACCAGATTACTTCTGTTTTAATTTATTGGTGAAAGTCCAATTTGTACTACATTATATATATATTGTAGTTAATATTTAATTATTAGCAACTCTTAAAACTCTTCTTTGTTTCACTTACCATTGATCATAAATTCGGTGACAATAAGAATGGGCTCCTTAGTGACAACAGCATGAAGTCGTACCAGTCGGTCATGCCTCAACTGCTTCATCAGGTTGGCCTCCTGAAGGAAGGCCTCAGGCGCCATTGTCCCCTCCTTTAAGGTCTTAATAGCAACCTTCTGGGTGTTCTTGTAGTAACCTGCCAAATAATTCAAACAGAATGCTTTATTGACTTTGCCGTCTTGGTTTATTAGGTGTCTTCAAACAGTTTGATCGGTGGCTTTCCCTTACCCATCCACACTTCCCCAAATTGTCCGGCCCCCAATTTCTTCACCATTTTCACTGTCTCTCGAGGAATCTCCCATTCATCATGGGCCCATGGCTGCTGAGGGGCCATAGGCTTACAGGGAGCATACAGTCGCTGACATAACCCATCTGCCGTGTCTGCACCCAAATACGATACATTCAGATATAACAAACAAAAATCTTTTCCATCTTTCTTTGCACAAGTGATAAATATAGTTACAGAAACTATAAATCTCATCTTTCATTAGATAATTCTAAAAGCATGTTTGTTCGTGCATTTCTTTTTCATAAGTTGATCTTTGAGACAACCTTTCTCAAGATCTGGCCTGCTTATCTTGTGGTTTAGTCGCAGGAGTGGAAAGACTATCACTCCTCTCACTCAGGAAATGCACAACACATCACAAGGGTCGAACTTCCCCCTTTAATTCAAAGTCACTGCAGATGTTTTAGAATTCAAAGCAGCAAGCTTAATATGAGTCCAATTAATGCAAGATGCAGGTTTTACAATTATAAATGCTGAATTGGAAACATGGAAACAGAAAATCCTGTGCATAGATATGGTTTCTTAAATTATACATCTCTGAAAATACAAACTTTTTGAGGGTGGAGATGTTGTATTTGTAGTTGTTACTTACGGGTATAGTATTGAACCAATTCCTGTAGGGTCGGGAACGTGTTGGAAGGGGAGATGTAGTAGCCACCTTTGTCCAAACAACGGATTTTGTAATGTTTTACTACATCTCCTCTTTCTCCTTCACAATCTTTGACTGACAGCGAGAATGACCCTGAGAGGGGAAAAAAGGACATTTGGGTTTATTGACCACAATGAAAATAAATAGAGGTAGCTGCTAAAAATGTGAGTTGTGGCATGATCTCGGAAAGATACTGATGGTGGTCACCTTTACAGGTCTCACTCTCTCGAATTAGAAAGGACCCTGGTTTATTTCCGGGTGCTAAAAGTAGCCTCTCGGTTTCTCTTCTGCCCAAATCCTTGAAAAACCATCTGCAAGAGAGAGCACCACAAAACCACAGAAGTCACTCTTCCTGAATATAATAATACAAAAACCCCGTATAACAGCATTAATCAATCAATAGATGTGTGCTACATTTCATTTCATAATATTTCAAGCTTACTTTTCCACTTCCAGCGTATCTGCTCTGGCTACATAATTCGATGGTATCAAGCCTTCTTGTCCAGTCGTCAGCAGTCGGGCCAGCCACCATTCTCCGGTTCTGTACACCAGACAAACATGCCGAATTCATTTTATTTCTCTGTGCGCTTTCTTTATTGTCACTTTCACTACTGTGGGAACCATAGAACGAGACTTACTCTTGCAATACTTTAAGTTTGTCTCCCTTTCTGAAAGGCAGATCACTGTCGTTGGTCGCTTTGAAGTCGTGTTGTGCAATAAATATAGTGTCATCTAAAGGAAAGAAGAGCACAGAGTTTCTTTAAAAGTGTATTTTTAATCTAATTTTTACCTGACGTGATCCTGTGTTCTAACATGCGCAATTTGTGGCGATATTGTTTTCATTCTCCAAGCAACCGCTGTGTTATTTTACATCTGTGACATTAACATTACTTTCATGTGTTTGCAATCTCATCTATTCCCCAGAAGAGAACAGAGGAAATTCAACCAAGATTTTGATCACAAAACTGTAGCTCTTATTACTGCCACTAATGTCTCTTAACGCAGCAGCAGTTGGGTCCGTGAATGCAGGCCTGTCACTTTCCACTATGATGGTTGATATATGCAAGGAAGTTTGTGATTACCATTATTTGTATAGGCGTTTCCACTTCGTCCCTTGAAAGAATTGGGAGGAAAAAAAGAAGACTTTGATTATGTCCAGTGTGTCAAGTAAACCTTTTGAGGTAATTAGAGTAAAATTAGTTTCACATCCGAGTAAATCTTTTTAGTGTTTTACTTACTATATGGTTTGATGACGGGGAGGCGTGTGATTTGTGTTTTCCTTTGCGGAATCCTTCTTCTTTTTCTTGTTTCTCGCCACTGCAAGTGCAGCCCATCCTGCGTGTTTGGTGGAAACCTCTTTTAGCTACGTTACATGACGCTAACATTTACTAAAATCACATATCTAATTACAGAATGCACTGTTTAGTGTAGTATCAGTAAACAATGATCCAATAAGTTTCTGGAAAGAGACTCACATAGCTACAATGTGCTTATTACTTTGCTGTTACCTGATCAAACAGATGAGCTTTACTGCTGCTGTTTTTAGTCTCCACTCCTCCCACTGCAGGGCCTGCTCTTTGACTTCATGCCCGGTGCTGGAAAATGACATCTAATGACTCAAAATTGCTAAAATGTATTTAGTGAGCGTCTCTTTAGGTGTATCGCTTGGTAACAGGTGACCCAAGAAAAATAATAAAATTGAAACAAGAAAACAAAAAAACTAAAACTGGCTCTCAAAAGAGGAAGTGAAAATGTGTTTACAGCTCTTTACCATTGCATTAGCATGTACAGTTTACGGTGGGGCTTCATTGTCATGTTCCAGTTAAAAATAGAGGAAAAGAAAACGGCTAAAAATAGCTAAAAACACACTGGTGTAGAAATGTCACCAAACTAAGTGATGGTGTTAAACAAGAACTGTTGTTTATCTGAAGCAAGTTGTATGAGGTGTTAATGTTAAAAGTTAAAAGTGTTTTTTAGATCACAAAGTCAAATATAGTTGATGTAATGTGTATTACAGAAGCTAAAGATAATGACTGCACATGCAAATACACAACACTGATAAAATAATGATGTAGCAGATTTGGACTGTGTGTGTTTTATACTGTAAGCGTAAGTACCGTATTATGAATATCGATGGTTTAATTACGTCTTAAAATGGAAAATTACACCTAAAACAGCAAGAGCAGTGCTTTAATAAGCTTAAATTTCAAAACTTACATTTAACTACTGATTTTATCTACTGTTCTGATTTTATCTGTTTTGATTTTATATACTGTTGTTTGTTTGTTTGTTAATTAGTTAGTTAGTTTATTTGCTTGTTTTATTCAATTTTAAATCATGCTTTTTATTTGTTCTTGTTTCTAATGTCTCTGTAAAGCACTTTGAATCACCTTGTTGTTGAATTGTGCTATACAAATAAACTTGCCTTGCCTTAATATTCAGTGGTTTGTAATAACAAAATGTCATGTGAAGAAATGCATGACTTTAGGGAGGCTTTACACAAACCGTTGACTTATGGATTTCACCCAAAAGAAAGTGATAATTGGAATGAAAATTAATAATAATAATTAGTCTTGATACTTTTGCCAATTTTCTATCGCACATATTTTATCATCCACGTTATGCGTTATGTTTTGTTTAACTTGTGATGTGTTTTACCAACATTGTACAACATTATTTAAATAAAATAATACTTACACTATTATGTTCACCACTACCTCACAATATCTAGAAATTCTCAGTCCCTGTCACTGCTCTATAACGTCATATTTTCATTCAGCAGATAAATACCTTTAGCTTGTCTTTGGCTCGTGTCTTCAGAAGTACTCCAGATGCAAAATGTCTTCAATTTCCTCATTGAAAACTGAGTGCTTGTCAGTGTGTCACTCTCACTCACTCATTTTGGTTTGGAAAGTTTCTCTCTCTCTTTTGCTCTGCTCTAATTTCTCTCTCTCTCTTGCTCTCGCTCTCTCTCTCTCTCTAACAGTGAAGACCAGGACCTCCCCTTGGGGGTTACATTCAGTTTACTGGAAACAGACAGCAGTTTGCTTTTTTATCTGCTCTCTTATATTTCTCCCTTGATTCTCAGGCAGATGATCTACCTACAGAGTGCAAAAATAATCTTCTGATTAAACTTCACTTGCAGTAGTTACTCTGCCCCAGTCCTGCAATTAGTCAGTGAGCACAACTGATAACTGTATTTCATCTATTAAAACTCACAAATGTATGGTCCTCAAAGTTATTGGTCAAGAAGGACTTTAGGTTAGTTATCAGTAGAGCTCGTTGTACTTCAGAATGTGTAGATGCGGTCAATGATTTGCAAAATTTGTGCCTGTGATCTTTTTTTAAAAAATGCAAATGACCTTTGGTATCAAATCAACAATGCGATGGAAAAAAGAAACGTCTGCACTGTTTTGTATTGTGTGTCTGGGTGATTGGTGTTAAATGTAGGTGTGGTGGAGTGTTGTCTGCTCAAGTGTATAAGATGCAAGATAAAGAAACAGGGCATGGTTTCCATGACACACATTTCAGTTCCTCTGCTGGCCTCTGCTACTCATATCTTTACCTTTCAGTGTCAAGAAACATGTTTACAGTAATACTGTAAAACAATACACAATTCGAGCCACAAGAGGGAGTGTTTAGCTACTAGTGGGATGTGCAACCACCCTGGTAATATACCCCTTTTATAAATTTTATGCAAGTTTTAATGTCAATAATTGATTGCTATTGTGTTAATTAATATTTTTATTGCAGTAACAATAGCAACAAATGAGGGCCTTGCAGCTCTTCTTTTGCCTATATTGCCTGATGACCACAGAAAACAGTAAAGTGTGAATGTGTATATCCAAAAAATGCACCCAGTTTCAGTCTGTTTCCATGTAATAACAGAGCAAGATTTCACAATTCCCATTTACTGATTTACTGATACTTTTTCATTATAAAGGCTGTATGCAATAAGTTCTATTACACAGGAAACCCCAAAATAGTTAAATATAGTCATATGAAAATGTTATGCCAGCACTCTGTGCAGTACTGTAAAAAACAAACAACACTCATACGGCTTCCATAGCAATAAAGAAGGTAAAGGTAACCCAAGAGCCACATCTGAGACTCTAAATGCCTCATTCAGTGCAGCATGTTTACAAAACAACTGAATAAGTATGGCCGGTTTGAAAAGGTCACAAAGGGGAAACGCTCTTCTCTCTAAAATGAGCATTTTAGGCTTGCAAAGATGGATCTGAATAAACCTAGACTACTTAAATACTGTCTTTTCAACCAACACGACCAGCATGAACATGTTTGGCCATGATGCTTTTGCCAAACAAACCAAAACCAAACACAGCATGTTATCACAAACGCCTCATACCACTGTCTAGTATGGCGGTTGGGTACCTTGCAGGTATCGACTCCACCATGAACTCACCGTTAAACCAAAGTATTTTAGAGTCAAATGTGAGGTCATCTGTCCAACAGCTAAAGTTTGGCTGAAACTGGATCTTGTACAATAATAGCTGGACAATGCACAGCAGCAAACCTACAAGAGTATGTCTGAAAAAATCAAGATGTTTTAGTGACCCAGTCAAAGTCCAGACCTCAAATGCTGTTACAGGATATTAAGAGAGCTGTGCATACACAAATACCTTAATTTCAATTTCAATTTCAATTTTATTTCTATAGCCCATTTAAAAGTCACAGGTACAACAAAGTGCTTCACAGACGAGCCATACTTGCAGGTTTACAGCAAAAGAAAACAATCAACAACAAAAAATACAGTTATAGGATGGTACTATTGCAACAAGCATGAACCGGGAAGAAATTAAGCTAAGTAGTTTGAAAGGCAAGCTTAAACAAATGGGTTTTTAACCGTGATTTGAAAGATTGAATAGTTTCCGACGCACGGACATCAACCGGCAGGCTGTTCCACAGTTTTGGTGCAGCAAAAGCAAAGGCACGATCCCCCTTCGTCTTTAGTCGAGACATTGGTTGCATTAGGAGCCCCTGATTAGAGGATCTGAGTGCCCTTGTAGGGATATATAAATTAAGAAGGTCAATCAAATAACTGGGTGCCAAGTTATTTAAGATTTTAAAAGTGTATAGAAGAATTTTAAAAACAATACGGTACTTGACAGGAAGCCAATGGAGGTTAGCTAGAATAGGAGTGATATGATCCTGTCTTCTAGTGCCGCTTAAAAGGCGTGCTGCGGCATTCTGGACTAATTGTAGGCGTTGGATGAGGGAGAGTTGGAGGCCTAAGTAAAGAGAATTACAATAGTCCAGTCTAGAGGTTATGAAAGCATGAATGAGCCTTTCAAGGTCCTTGTGTCGTAGGTAAGGCATTGCCTTCAAAATTTGGCGTAGTTGGTAGAAGCTGGTTTTTACCACTGCAGCCACTTGCTTATCTAATTTGAGGGAACTGTCCAGCACTACTCCCAGATTTCTGACAGTAGATGATAGATGACTGGCATAAGAACCTAAGGTCCCTTAAGAAGCTAGTGTTAACTAGTGTTTTTCATATAAATATTGCAATGTATGAAATGAGTGTTATGACAATGTTCTTTTTCACACGACTGTGTGTTGCTTATAATGACTTCTCAATGCAATACCACCAAATACTTAATAAAGATACACTTTAGGTTAGTGAGTCGAGCATCGATAGGACATCTTTCTGCTGGTATATAAAATGGTTACTGGGCAAAAATGTGGCCATAATTTAATCTTATGTTAGTTAGCTTACTTTTAATGGTTCTGATACTATTGTTGTTTATAGCACTAGTCAAAAGGAGACTTAGGTTTGGCAGTATATATTTTCTTTGGTTTTGTTTTAATGTTGCCTGCAAATAGAAGGGCATACAAGGAATTAATAGGCAGTTCTGAAATACATATAATGTCTGTTTATTTATTGCTTCCCGATGTTCCCCAGTGTTGACACTAGAGGGTGTAACCAGACTTATTCTAATCCCAGATTGTCCTTACAGTAGGTCAGTTCAAAGTTGGGGAATCATTTGTGACTAATTCTTGGCGTTTCTATGTATATATGACCTTTACAATGACATCACCTATAGAAGCATAGTGTTGAACCGTTGTGGATTCCTCTGTGTGTTGTATGTGGTGCAGGTGTGCAGATGTGAAATCGAATGCAAACGTGACTTATCTGGGGCAAAAATTTAGCAAGATGGTGTGCGGTCAGTCTATCAAAGTACAACAATGCTTTGGTTTTTCACACCATACAAAACAGTTAACCAGGTCTTTCCTTTTTTCACCACACAATGCACTGCCAAGGGAATTCACCCCTCTTCTTCAGAGTGAGACAATAAACACAAAACAATATGTCCTTGAGTTATCTAGCAGTAATTATGACCCTTTCATGTCTCCCGTGCATGCTAAATTGCTATTAAATATTGAGAATAAATCAAAGAACCGTATAAGGAAGATATCAGTCACAGTATACTGTAACCTATAAGTGCACCGAACAATAAATCTTGCAACACCGGAAGTGTTTGTTTCCTATGGGGGGGTTTATACAACACACAACGTGGGGATATTACTCTCTGGGCAACACTTCACAGGTTTTTGTTTGGACCACCTGTGCTGTGTGTGGGGATTGTGCTATGCTGTAGTTCACTGAAGGAACAACCTTGCTTCACTGTACACACATGTACACACATTTACACAAAGCAACACACACACACAGGCTGCAGGTGCATGGTGAGTGTTATTGAGTGCGTCCTGGTTACTAACTGCCGTTTCTCTTTATACTCTTTTCTTCTAGTTTTCCATCAGCCCTTGTTTTCTTCCCAGGGCTTGGCGGATGCTCGTGTACAGCTCTGTTGGGGTCCCCAGACATTGCATCCTGCCTGCAGAAGGGTCATAAGTGGCCCCACAGGATAACCTGAACAACAGTGGGAAAGAAAGGGAGCGTGGGTCTCCTTTAGTAAATGCACTTCTGACCACCTCTGTGCCAAAAGTATACATGCTGCCAATAGATACTTTCAACTCCCATTATTAATGTGAGTGTGCACTGCGTGTGACTGCAAATGTGCGTGTTTTATAATTGTGTGTTAGTGGGGGTGGGGGTGTTTTCAGAAAAGCTCTACAGTGATTTCTGTGCAGCAAGCTAGTGTTGTTTCAAATCTTACCATAGGTTTTATTTATTTAGATACACAGACAGACACACATCCACTCACACGTGTACTTTTTGTCCATTTTTGATTGTGGTCCCCACAAGATGAGTAATACCTAGATCACGCACATTCACACGCACGCACTTTCCTCAATTTTGATCCCCCTCCGCATCAGAAGTGGCCCCTCTTTGACTTCCTCTCAGTGTGGGAACCTTTTTTATCCTCTGTCACACATAGACTGAGAGAAGGTCTTTCTGTTACATTTGCCATAAAAAGACAAAGTGATTGTCAATAAAGAAGGAACAATTGAGCTCCCCCGATGTATTGAAAACCTTTTGCTGTACCTCCAGGATGTTCATGAGTTTTAGTTGAGCTTCAGTTTTCCTTGTACTATTTTCCCATATTATGCTCTTTGTACTGCAGACATAACACACCACTGGTTCAGCTGTATTATAGCTTCATTTGTCAAATTCACTGTAATAGCACTTTTAATCAGACAGTATACTGTATATAAGATAGCAGCTATAATTTGCTGAATTCAGCATGTTTATCTAGCAGTTATTTCTTCCTTTGCATATTTAAGGTGAAAATAATGCATGACTATAAGATTCTAAGTTACCAGTAGCTGCACTGCCCTTAATTAAAGGCTGCTTATGAAACTTTCAAAAAACGCATGCAGTAGGATTTTGCATTAATGTACTTGGGAGCAAATCTGTGCAGCTGTTCCAGGGGCAAGTTGCTCTGAGGTAAACATAGCTGCGGGAAAACCCCTTATTATTGTGCTCCGGATGACGTTCCTCACTCTTCCAGTGTTTACTGTGGAAATTATCCTGTGCCAGCGGGCAGGTGCTTCCTCAAAAGGTCTTTGCTTTTCCAGAAGATTTGAGGATTCAGTTCATCTCAGCAAATCAAACACTCCTGCAACATTCTTGCCAGACAGTAACAAATATTTTTATTCGATAGGATTAGAATTAAATGCTGATGACATTTCGAATTGAAAACAGATTCTGCTTTCAGTGAAACTCATTTTGAAAAACAGTTGATCACATTTCCTCCTCTGTAAACAAACTGGGACTGCCCTTATCGCAGACAGCTTCCATCTGTAATCTGGAGCATGTTTAAACACATAACTATGATTTAAATGAGCTCGTTTATATAAGACTATGCTTTGCTACATATTTTAAGAAAGAGTTATTTAGTGGGCACATTGACATATAATGTAAAAGATCTCTATTCTCATCCCTGCTTACTAAATGGACAAAAAATACCTGTTGGTTGCTGGACTAGACTAATTTTTTTGACTGGTGTGGTGACATCGCACGCTTCTTACGGTTGGCATTATTTCTGCTGTTTGGTACAGCCAAAAGGCCCAAACAACACAAATGAATTGTTGAAACACAGTAAGTCAAATAAGCTCAGGTGAAGCCTAGCAAATAGCTAGCTACTTAGTCAGCACAACTGGCCACACCTCTAATAACAGAAACTTTAAGCCTTAACAGAACTTGAATGCGTGACGTATAATAAAAACCTCCATGTTCTCTGATACACACCCACGTTGGAACAGTGTCTCGTACCAGGTTAAACGTTTTTTAATTTCAGCTATAATGCTACAGTCATGCTAGGGAAAATGACAGCTAGAGACCACAGCACAACAAAACATTTTTCTTGATGTATTCAGTGAGTGTGCGATCTTTGAAAAGGTTTGAAAAGGGGACCTTGCAGACAATTGTCGCCTTCAAAGCATCTCCGGTGCATGAAGATTGCGAAAAAGTCAGTAAGACTGAAACAGTCTGCCCAGAGCAGCTCGGAGAGCGAATTTGTTACATTACTCCTTAGATTACTTTCATGTTATTCTGTAACATGACTTTAAATGAACTATCACATAATTATCAATTAAGAACAATAAAGCTTAAGCTAACATGCGGTCACAAATCCCTATGCTAATGAGGGCACGCACAATCTTTCTTTGAGGGTTTTTAAGTTTTAACTAGTGCTGTCAGCGTTGATCTCGTTAAAATGACGTTAACGCCCATAACCGTATTAACCCCGCAAATCTCCGTTAGCGAGTTAGCGCGGATTGCCCTGTGCGTGGGGCTACACGGCGTCAACGTGCTACCGCGGTTAGCGCGTTAACGTCATTTTAACGAGATTAACGCTGACAGCACTAATTTTAACATAGAGTCGACAACACAAAGCAAAGCTGAAAACTACCCCCAAAGACACATCAAGTTGATCGCCACAGTGATTTTACAGTAGTAACATGTACAGTTAAAAATTGAGGCTGCAAGCCTGACTGCTCATCAACACCTTTATTAGCTGTTGAAGTTGAGGCTCTGGTTGCTGGGCTGGGGTCAGCATACACTGAGCTTCTAACCTAACTTCACTCTAGGTTCCTTGCTAGCTTTGCGTTAGCATGCTGTCTGTCCTTGATGCAGTTTAACATCATACTCTTGTCCTTTCTTGTCCTTTTATTGAATAGAAATAAAAACATTAGGCCCCTAAGCAATTGTTCTCATCTCCACACATGAATTGAAATTTTCTGATTGTTAAACAAGCCCGCAAGAAGAGAATGCACGTTTGATGTTTGTTTTTCTTTCTATCCCCATAAACTGAAGAACCTTTGCAACCCGAGTAGTTACATCATTTTAACTGTACACACATTATTGAAAAATAAAAATGTGATTATAGTTGCACTTCATACCCAACAGTATGGGGTGCTGTTTGCAAATTGAAACATGCTGAAATTAACAGCAACATTTTTCCACAATTTAGCTGAAAACATTGGAAAATCTGTTTTGTTGGCCATCCAAAGGTTCAGCAGTAGTTCACCCTTCAGCAGCTGCAGTCTCCACTTCACAATCGCCGCAGCATATGTGCAGTTAAATTGCTGGACATGCTGGTATGCAAGAAGTGAAGCAGCTCATGGTGTTGAGAAGTGACCAACAGGGAAGAGCAGGCACACAACCTAACCACTACCAGCACACTTTAGCCCTGGAGGTTTTTGTAAAGCTTTTATTTTGGTATTTCCAACATATACAATAAATGTGCATGTTAGCTAAATATTTAGTTTCCCATAACATTTAGATTTAACACAAAATTGTGTTTTAAATATAAAAAGCTAAATATTTTAGTAAATTTTGTAAAAAGTGACTTGAAAAATATGGTTTAGTAAGGTTTTGAGCTAAATGTGGAAAAATGTTGCTGTTAATTTCAGCTTCAGTTTCAGTTTGCAAACAGCGCCCCATACAACAGTGACCATCAATGTGCAATCAGTCTGCCATCAGATTGCATTTGAATGGAGTCAAGTTGTCAATTACATAAAAGCTGTTTGTGATACTCAGCGATTAATTGTGATAAAACACTGACCTTTCAGTTTGCGATTGACTGTGGTTACCCAGAGGTTGAAGGTGTTACCTTCTTGGCTGATCCAGATTAGCTTCATTTTTCAGCCCCAGAGGATGAGACTTTGTTTTAGCTTGTTTAATTTTAGCTTAGTTGTATATGATGCGTCCACAGACCAACTTTACCATGCCACTGGAGATATTAAATAGATATTTAACTCCCTAGCAGCTAGCTATTTAATAAATTTGGCACACTGGTAAACCACCGGGTAAGCAATATCCTTTATTAATCATTTATTAATCAATCAAAAAATGAAAACCCTCTTTTAGGTTCAGTGACACAGTCAAATTTGCTAGACTAACTAAATGACTCAGCAGTGTCCTGGATAGGCAGAAGCTGTGCCAGCTTGTTAGCGACATGCTACACACTTGTCTGCACACTTGCCTGTCTCACTAAGGATGTGGTAAGACATGCATTTTCATAACAGTCCTACGCAGTAACCAGACTACTTGTGCTGGTCCATATTCATATTCCAGACCAGAATGTGAAAACACCCAAACACAGAAGAATTTTAAAAAAGTTGTTAAGATTTTATATGCCTATTTTTATAGCAGCTAGCTTGCTGTTTTATCTATAAGAGTGTAAGCTAGTCATGGAGGGACTTTTATGTTGCACCCATGGTTTTGTATGAGTGTATGTTGCACCCATACACCCATAAAATGAAGTTCCATTTTCAATTTTTGCATACTCAGTTATTTCCCAAAGGGTCACCATAGCTGATTGATATGCATGACTTCGCAAAGATTCAACACTGAATGTCCTTACTGATGCAGTCATCCCATTTATTTGGGCTTGCAACCAGCACTACTAGTAGTTAGCTTGAGTGGGGTAGTATCTGAGATCTTTTGCAAGCAAGATGAATGTGTTAACCACTACACCACAGAAGCCCTCGTGTCTGTGCAAAGATAGAGGGGGAAAAAGCAAACAAACTGCACTCCACATAACTGCACTTGTGAGTGTTGCTTTGTAGAGCAAGGAACTCTTGGACACAGATGGCACGTGCACCTGGAATGACTTAAGAGAGTACAAGCTATATTCTTATTTCAATTAGCTAGATGGAAAAGAGTGCTGCAAGTGACAGCAATGATCGACTGCAAATGGAAACACTGAGAGAGGCACATCCATCCGCTCTGTTTATCAGCTATTGCCAGTTACCAAAAGTTTATTCTGTTCATCTGGATGTAGCGTTTTCAGTGGGAGAAACGTTTCGTCACTCATCCAAGTGACTTCTTCAATCTCAGCTGACTGCAAGTTTCCCCAAGCTTAACACAGAGCCATTCCCCAACTCTCTGTGAATGGTACTCATGGTCATTGATCAGTGGGCTTTGATTAGTGGTTGTTGATGAATGGTCATGAGAATTTGCATAATTATGATTAAGGAACTGACCTCCTAGCCCATTGTTCCTTCAGTGGGCTGATTTCAGTCATGATGCAAATGTACTATATAGGGCTGGATCAAGTGACCATGTAACCCTTAGTTACTCAGCAGTAGGCCTAGACTGCTGGGGCTTCCCATGATGCACAGAGTGTTTCTTGTTCACTCAACTCTTTCACTCTCACTACTTTGCATTTAATCATTAGTTATTATTAATCTCTGGCTCTCCTTTACAGCGTGTCTTCTGTCCTGTTTTTCCCCTCAACTAATCACAGCAGATGGCTGCCCCTCCCTGAGCCTGGTCCTGCTAGAGGTTTCTTCCTGTTAAAAGGGCGTTTTTCCTTCCCGCTGTCACCAGATGTTTGCTGATAGGAAGTTATTGGTTGTTGGGGTTCTGCATTAGAAATAGTCTTAACTTTACAATATAAAGTGATTTTGTGATTTTGTGCTGTGTAAATAAAATTTTATTTAATTTTATTTAATTCACAGTAAATTGTGATGACTTATTAGTATAAAGTATTTCAAACTGTACCATGCTTTATAAAAAATAGTCATAGCAAACAATGTATATATATATAAAAAAAATAATAATAATTTTAATCTATCATAGGTAGTTCCATAGTGTAGTGGTTAACACACACACTTGGCAAGTGAAAATTTCCTGGTTCCATTCCAGCCAGACACAAATCCCCTTTGGAATGTGTCAGGAGCGACATCCACCATAAAACTCTGACAAATTAAACATGCAGCCCCACACACTGTGGTGACCCCTTGTGGTAAGGGAGTAACTGAAAGTAGTTGCAATCTATTATAGGTAGCGTGCTTATTATGTAGTGGAGATTTTTTTTTAAGTTAAACATTTTATTTGGAAGCCTTAATTTGTTGTGTGAAATCTCAGCTTATAAAAGAACAATAAAATTACTTTCAAGTATGTTTAATATCAATATGTGCAGTACACTGAGCAAAGGTAATTCCCTGTACCACAGAAAATCACATAGATTCTTCATGTAATTACAGCTGAATCATCTAAAATACATAAGGGCAGGATGTTGTGATACATAAAACCCAGCTCTGGCTTTCATTACCATCTGCTTACACTGATGGCGATCATCTTCAAGTTTTGCTTTGTATATGCAACACTAGAGTACAAGAGTATATTACATACACAGCAGTACACCAAACACATAAATAAATATAATTCGTTTTTTCCAGGTTGCTGAGAAAACTTATTTTACAAGCTTTCTTTCCAAAAGAGTGTGGGTGCTGTATAAGACAGGTAGAAGCCAGAATCCATATATAATTGATTAGAAAAGGTTCAAAGACAAAATATATTGAACCTGAGAATTATATATTTCAAAAATCTGATAAATAAATAAAGATCTCAATTGATTTTTAAAGAACTTTTTATACACAGCACCCAAACAGTTTTGGGGTTATGGAAAATTACATATTTTTTTTGCATGCTTATAGTAGAATCAAAACCTATTTGGTTAAATAGGATACATTCAAAACACCCACAGTCCTGCAGAAAATGTTAAGCAGCAAAACATGTAAAAGAACTGCAGCAATTCTGACAAAAATTGCAGTATGTGTGTGCATGTGTGACATTTGTAAGTTGTTCACAGGAACGGGACCATACTGTCAAGTTTTGGAAAGCATAGCTCATAAACAGTGCCGTGTTCTGTCTAAGGCTCAGAATTGCAGGTGATATGTAATAAAATACTCTATGATTTAGTTTAGATATGCATTATATACATTCAAGTTTTTCATATTGTTGCATGAGCAGTTTGTGTTCTACAGATACTAGAATTTGCTGTAGTATCTCATCTTGTGTGCTTGTCATGTTTAGTACTTGTTAAGTAGAGCCTAATAGTGCTACTTAAGATTTAGGATAATCTACATCAATCCTTTTGCTTTTTTTCATTTAGGAGACCTAACCTAAAATATTAAGAATACCCCTCGTTTTTTTCTCCCATGTCTCACTCTCTATCAGTCACCTTCAGCTTTGGCAGAGTCACGGTCAATTCAAAACAACTTCTTTTTCACACTCTTTGTCTCAAGGCTTTTAATGTCATCTTGGCTGTTTATTTCAGGCTCTGAATCTTCAATGTCAGCGTAAGTGCTGTCCTCAGATTCTGCGGTCTTTTTGATCAAAGTATCAAGTGGCTTTAGCGCTTCCTTAGGTACTATGTTAGCTACATCTTGATTGTCTATCTTGCTGGTAACCAAAGGAAGCTGTATGTCACCACTTTCTTCCCCTGGTTCATCTGAGTCTTCCTCTGCTTCGTCTTCTCCATCAGCTGAATCTCCCTGTTTTTCACTCCAGTCTTCATTGGGTGTCTCGGTTTCCTCATCCTCCTTTTCAGAAGCATTGGAATCCTCTTCATTATTATCATGACTTCCATCTGGGATGTTAATACATTCACATTGTGTAACATCATCCTCTGGGTTGTTTTCTCTGATTTCTTCTTTGGTTTCTGATTTTTCCTCCATCTCCTCATCCTCTTCTGGTTTAAGCTCCACTACATCATTAGTATCTTCTTGACAAGTGACATCACTTTCTGGGCATCCACTCTCTGGTTTGTTGGAATTATCCTCTGATTCACTGACAGCATTCTGTCCTTCATCTTGCTCGGATTCATCTTCTGTATCGTCTGTAGATTCCACCTTTCCCGTTTGAGTTTCTTCAGCCTCCTCTCCTGCAGATGTACCTTCTGCTCCAGATTCTTCCCTGCTGTCACTTTCATCAGTCTCATTTTCTCCTGCTTCAGGCTGTCCTGAGTCTTCCTCTGTGGTTTCATGCTTTTCAGTCTCGCCCTCTGTTGTTAAAGCCTCTGTGCAATCTTCACAAGTCAATTCATTTTCACCAGATTCCACCGCTTCCTTTCCAGGTTCTTCCGATTCATCTCCAGTTGTTTCACCTTCTACTAGCTTCTTACTGTTATCTTCATCATTTTCTTCTTCTTTACATTCTTCATTAGCACTGCTTTCTCCGATCTTTTCAGACGACTCTGTCTTGTCTGACTCATCACTGGTTTCATCTGCTTCCTCTGCCATTTCATTTTCGCTTGTGGCAGCAATTTCCTTTTGCTCAGCAATCTCACTCTCACTTAGTTTTTCATCCGTTCCCTTCACGTCCGACTCATCTGAACTGGTGTCTTTGTTAAATTCGTGCTCGGCATCTGTCACATCTTCTGCTGCCTCTTCCTGAGCGACCTCAACAGCAGCTTTCTTCAGCTCATCTTCACTTGTGACAGCACTCTCTTTTGCTTCAGAAACCTCATCTTCTGACTCAGATTCACTTGCGCTGGCGGTGTTCACCGCCACTGCTGTGTCTGAGTCATGTTCAGTTGTTGCAGCCTCTTCTGCTGCACCATAATCTTCAGCTTCATTGTCACTTGTGGTTCCTTCCACGTTTTCTTCAGCAGCAGCGCCTCTGTTAGGTTCATTCTCGGTTGAAACAGCAATCTCTGTTTCGATCACCCGCTCATCTTCGGTTGTTTCTTCAGCTGGTTCTGTGGTGTCATCCTCCTCTGTTGTCTCATCTTCATTTGTGGTGGCATCTAGGTCCTCTCCTGAATCATTTTCAGTGACAGCACCAATCTCTTCACTATTGTCAGCATCTTCTGCTTTAACAGCTTCCTCATTGTCAGTTGCTTCCACTGCAGTTTCATCCTTTGAGTCACCTTTTCCTGCTGAAGAAATCTCTTCACTTACAGCTGTCTTGTCTTCAGCTGATGCTGCTCGATCTGGTTCTTCTGACAATTTGTTCGTGTGATTGTTTTCACCCTCAGACTCCTCTGCACTGATAGCAGGGATCTTCTCTTCATCAGTGACTGTTCCTTTTTCCACAACCTCGTCTTCCTCAGATTCACGCTCACTTGTGGCCACCATGCTGCTCTCGACAGCTACATTTTCATCTTCAGCTGTGGATGCTTCGTAAGTGCCTTCCGTAAGTTCATGCTCACTTGTAGCGGCTGTCTCTCTTTCTACAAGAAACTCATCTTCAGTTGTTGCTATTTCAGATGGTTCATTTGACAGATCGTTACTTGTGACATCATTTTCCTCTTCTTCTTCATTTGTGGTGGCATTTAAATCTTCGTCAGAGTCATCTTCGCTGGTAGCATCAGTCTCTTCTCCATCATCAACCTTCAGTGATTCCACAGCTTCCTCACTCTCTGATTCATGATCAGTTGAGGATACCATAGTAGTATCTTTGTTTTCAATCTCATCTTCAGCATTTTCATGCTTTGATTCTGCTTTTCTTGTGAGACCAGTCTCTTTTTCTGCAGCTGTCTCATCCTCAGTTGTTGCCGGGTCACCTGGTTCTTCTGTAGATTCGTCACCTGTAGCTGTGTCAGTGCTTTCATCTGCAGACTCGTCTTCACTAACGGTAGACATTTTCTCTTCTTCAGGGAGTATTTTTTCTTCCCAGACTTCATCTTTCCCTTCTGTGGTGGCTTCTACTGCTGTATTTTCATCTTCAGTAGTAGTATCTTCAGCAGACTCCTCATCTGACTCATCTTCACTCAAACTGGCAGTCTCATTTTCTGCAGTAAGTTTACCTTTACACCATGCTTCTTCTTCTTCTTTTAAAAATTCATCAACTATACCTAAGTCTTCATTCACTGCTTCCTCCTGCATCATATGCACTCTCTTCTTTACCTTAAACCTCCCTGATTTACTTTCTTCTGGCATCGGATTTTGTTCAGCTGTTGCTCCTGCAACGTGTGTGTCTTCATCTTGAACCATGGTACCTTCAGCAACATCTTCCTTAGACTTATCTTCACTTGAGGCTTCAGTGTCTTCACTTTCATCTTCTGTTGGTCCATTTAGCGGTTCATCAGCTGTTGCATCACTTCCATCTGCTTTCATCAGCTGGTCTTTCCGAATTCTCATTTGCATGATCATCTGCATTGATGGCAGCAATGTATTCTTTACGGTTAACCATTCCTTCTTTGCTGCTTCTTCCTCAGGTTCATGTTTAGCATCAGATGTCAGAGTAGTCTCTTCTGTTGAAGTCTCTACTGTGTCTTCCTTAGGGTCATCTTCACTCGTAACCACAATATTTTTTATTAGAGCACTCTTATTATAATATACACCATCTTCTTGTTTTGGGAGTTCATCATTTGACCTGATAGCTTCAGCAAATTCTTCTCCATTTGTGGATACAATTTGCACAATTTTTCCTGATTCTTTTGGTTCATGTAACAATTCATCAGCTGTGGCATCCTTTTCATTAGCCCTCATCTTCTGCATGATCAGCTGCATTGATGGCAGTATTATGTTCTTTGCTATCAAACATTTATTCTTTGCTCCTCCTTTGTCATATTCCTGTTTAGCTGTTGATGCCAAAAACGACTCTTCCACTGACATTTCTTTCTGAGTCTTATCTTCGCTTGTTTTATCACCTTTTTGTTTTCGCAGTTCATCACCTATGTCATTGGCATCATTCTCCTCCTTATTTTCTTCAGCAACAGTTTTTTCAGGCATTTCTTTGGCAACATGTTCTTTTGCGTCATTCTTTTCAGAAACCTCATCACGAACTGCATCTTGACTCATATCATCTGCTTCCTTTTCATCTGCTGCAAATTCAGAGATATCTTCAGGGCCTGGATGTACTTCTCGCACTTCCCTTAAAGCTTTAACAATAACTTTTTCCACAAGGGTTTCTGCCGCTTGAGTTTCATGAATATTTCCAGGGTGAGATGCACACTTGATTGCCGTGGCAGCAGGTACAGGTGTCATCGAATCTCCCTGAAGAGGTGTCCTACACGTCATTTTTTTCTTAATGCACGATTCGCATTGACAGCATTCATCGCCGTTTTCACTGCGCTGGTCACTATAAGACGTTCCTGTTGCTGAATCGTCACTTTTTTCTGCATGTGAATCAGTCGATGGTTTGAGGTTGACCTTCAGTTTCCGTCTTCTCTCTTCTGCTTGTGTCGTTGAAACACGGGATTTTGTCTCTCTTGGAGGTCTCGGTTGGCCTTTTTGGCCTTGAATTTTCCACAGTTCTCTGTCAATACTTGCTTGGATTCTTTTGTGAACCTCAGCTCTAAGTTCATTAATCGTACTGTCAAGTTGCTCACTATCTCCCAGGTTCCATCGAGTTTTGAACTCATTCATCGCTTTGATATAATGAGTCATGAACTGTTTTTCAATTTTATTTAATAAGGTTAAGACCCAAGCAGGATCATCTTGTGAAATCATTTTAGCTAGCTCTTCTCTTTCTATGAGGAGAAGGCTCTCAGAGTTGCTGTTCTCTGAAGAATCGGTTTCAGCTTCTGGAAGTTTTTGGCCCTCGCTGAAATTTCTTGCACTCTCGTTTGAGGAATGTGGTGTTTCAGATTGTTCTCTTGGACTATCACTGCTTGCTGGATAATCTTCCTTTTGCTCATCTTCACACATTCCTTCTGCCTTTCTTACTGATGTGCTCTGAACATCTGCATCTGTTTCAACTTCACACCCTTGTTGTACCTTCTTAAACATATCCACAGTGGCGTGAGGCTCAGAAACATCACCATTCACGTCATTGCCACTCTTTACACCATCACTGCTGTTCCCGGAGCCTGTGGAGCCACTGTTGACATCCACGCCAGACGATGACGTATGATTGAAATCATCATCTGCAAAATGGTGATCATCTTTCCGTAATGCATGTTCATTTTCAGGAGGATCACAAAGCCAAAGGGACTGAAGAATACCCATGAGTTCTTGATACCTTTCATTTTTTTCATTGGCATTTTTTGGATCATGGTCTATTAGCTGCAGCTTCACAAGGCAATCCAAAAAACCTCTAGCTGAGGAGCTCAGTTTACGTCCATAAGCTGGAGAAATTTCTGGTAAACTGTTGCATCTGTCTAGCTTCGGATTTAAAAGGACTTTCATCACTTGTATGGAAGAGTTAAATACTGTTGAGGCATTGTCTGCATCAGTAGAGGTGTTATCTTCCTTTGGTGTTTCTTTGCTTGTTTCGCAGTCATTATTAGGAAGACATTTCTTTGCCTCCCCTTCTACTGGGCCTTTTGAATTCTCAGTTGGATTGTTAACAGTATCCGCTGTGTTAATTTCTTCTGTTGTGGGGACAGTTTTTGGTCCATCGCCGTTTTCATTAAATTCCTCTACGTCCTCTAATTCACCCTCTGCTGGCAGTGATTTCAGCCATTCGTTTACAACCTCAGTAGGGGATGCGTTGGGTAGGCTGGATGGGACCAGGTCAAAATCATCAACTTCGGTGCTCTTATGCAGATATTTGCTGCTTCTGTCAGTTTTCTTGTCAGTGACACTTCCACCACTTTCCTTAGTATCCAGGTCACCATTTATCTTGTGAGGAACATTACGTTTTGAGTGACTGTGTGCTGGAGACTCACACATCTCTTTGATGATATCTGAACTAGACAGAGTTTGTGACAAGTTACTTTCATTTGACTCTGTGTGAGATATGACATGTTGTTCATTTTCTTTCTGCTGCTTTGCTCTCTGACTTGTTTCTGACATTGCTGAATGTCTTCCAGAGTTTGATTTGGCAGTAGATCGGCTCTTTTCCTTTGGCTTCATTACTTCTAAATTTAGTGGAGAAACACTGGTCCGCTCAGAAGAGACATCTGTAGTTGTGGCACTTTTCTTTCCACTGATCTCAGATGTTTTGGACTTTTTTGAAGATGATGAAGCCTTGGACTTCGTTGACATGGCTGTAGGTGCTCTGGTTTCATTTTCCCCAACGGTCACGATGGGGACATCTGATTTGCTTAAAATGTCAGATTTTGTTGATTTTACTGACCTTTTTGATTTTGCTGACACAGCACTCTGTGCTTTCTCAGATATCTCTTCAGTATTCTCTTCATTAGGATGGCCAGAACTGTTTGTAGTAGTGATTTCTGGACCTTGTAATTTATTTGACTTTGATGAACTAACTGATTTGGTTGACATGGCACTGTCATCAGCTTCTTCTTCATGTCCAACCGTTTCAGTGGTGGTTGTTCCAGATATATTTGATTTTTTTGTTCTTCCTGAGGTGTTTGACTTCACTGATAAAACACTTGGACTCCTCTGTGCTGGATCTGCCTTATCAGCTACCTGCTCCAGCACTTTTGATTTCCCTGATTTTTGAGAAGTTCTTGTTTTTGCAGATACTGATGTTGCATTTGACTCGGTAGACATTGAGGTCATTGCTCTGTTCTCTGAGTCTTCTGCTGTATTTTCATCAGTGTCATTTAAACAATTTTCAGTAGATATAATGGAGGGACCAGTTGTTTCTTTCTCCACATTGGCTTCATGATTTTCTTTGCCTACAGAGGGTTTTGACTTAGCAGTTTTTGAAGAAATGTTGGATTGCAGTGATTTGGTGGATCGGGCTGATTTTGCTGACAAGGAGCTTAGAGATCTCTGTACAGTCTCCAAATCATTGGCATTGTTGTATTCTGAAGATATTTCACAAGTTGTCGAGCTCCTTGATGACACAGAAACATTTGAATTGTTTAATTTGGCCGACACGCTGCTTGATGACCTCTCCTCAGTTTCTTCTTCAGCATGTTCCTCAGCAGAATTTCCAGCAAAAGCTCGAGATCCTTTTGCAGATCTCCTTGAACCACTTGACTTTGCTGACATAGAACTTTGTGCTCGCTCTACATTTTCTTTGTTAGCTGATGTACAACTTGTTGTTGTCTTTGCGCTTTCTTCGTCAGCACTTCCTTCACCTGGAAATGTGCCTTTTGATTTCGTAGATCGTGTTGAGGCATGCGACTTTGCAGATCCAGCTGAAATGGCACTAACTGCTCTCACTACATCTTCTGCCACATGCTCTTCAGCAGACACATCAGTGACTTCATCAACGTCTTCAGTAATATCAGAGGCATTGGATCTTTCTGTAACATGGGAAATATTTGATTTGACTGACATTACACTTGGAGATCTTTCTTCAGTTTGTGATTTGTCATTATCTTCATTGGAGGTCTCACAATTTGGTACATGAGAACATTTTGACTTTTTGGATTTTGAAGAAATATTTGACCTTATCGTTTGTGTTGACAATGAGCTCGCTCTTCCCTCAGACTCTGCATCAGCAATCTCAGTGCTGTGTTCAGAAGGGATAGTAGTAGCTTTTGATTTCTTAGATTTCACAGAAACATTTGACTTGGTGGATTTTGCTGATCTCTGTGATTTACTGCTTACAGGTCTTTCAGTATGATCAGAATCATGAGATATTTCTTCTACTGGGGCAGCCAATAATTTTGACTTATTGGATTTGGCAGAAATAGAGGATTTTGCTGACATTGCACTTTCTGCTCTGTTTTGAGGTTCATCCTCATCATTTCCTTGCGCTGGTAATTTATGCTGTGAAGCAACTTTTGAAGCTTTAGATTTTAGAGATATAGTAGATACATGGGATTTAGGTGTGGCAACTCTCTCTTCAGCTGGAGGCTCTGCTGAACATTTTGATATACCTGATATTTCAGAAAAATTTGAATCAGCCGAATGGAGTGACATTGAACTCACTGATCTGCTTTCAGTGTGCTCCTCTTTATTTTCCTTTTCTGCAATGCAATCACATTGAATGGCAGAAGATTTAGATTTTTTTGAAACTTCTGAAGTCTTTGACTTTGCTGATTTTGCTGAGCTGGCAGACATATTGCTTGGAGACCGATCTTCATGGTCCTCCAGATCACAGATATCGTTTTCATCTGGACAATGAAATACTTTTGACACTGAGGATTTTTCAGAAATAGCTGACTTTTCAGTTTTGGTTGACACTGCACTCGGTGCTCTTTCCTCAGTTTCATCTTTAGGGTCTCCTACATCAGCAGTATGCGCAACTGTGCCAGACTGATCTTCAGAAGCATTTGATTTGACCGATATTACAGAAGCATGCGATTGAGTGGATTTAACTGACAAAACACTGGGTGATCTCTCTGCAGAATTTTTAGATCTCTCAGAAACATGTGACTTAACTGACTTGACTGATAAGCTGCTTTGTGCTCTTTCTTCCCTTTCATCATAGATCTTTCTGTCCTCTTTAATTGGAGCATCAACAGATCGTTTTGACTTATTTGATCTTGCAGAAATATTTGACTGGACAGACAATGAGCTCATTGCCCTCTCTTCAGTTTCACCCTTAACATCCTCTGTATTGTCAATGCAGTCTCCTAAAAGAGCTTCAGATATATCTGATGTTCCAGATGTTGCAGAGACATTTGACTTTGCTGATTTTCCTGATCTAACTGACAGATTGCTTGGAGCTCTCTCTGTGGGTTCCTCATGATCAACTTTATTTTCTTCCATTCTTGTTGATCTACTAGATTTTCCAGAAACTGTTGATTTTTCAGTTCTGGCTGAAATTGCGCTCTGTGATCTCTCTTGAGTTTGATCTTTGCCATCTATTTCATCAGTACCACTACACAGAACTTCAGAAATATTTGATTTCACAGATTTGTTTGAAGTATGTGACCTTGCTGATTTAGCTGATAAAGCACTGGGTGATCTGTCTGCAGACTTTTTAGATCTACCAGAAACATGTGACTTAACTGATTTGGCTGATAAGCTGCTTTGTGCTCTTTGTTCCGTTTGCTCTTTGTTATTTTCTTCATCAGCACTCTCTGACTTTTCTTTAGTTGATGCATCAGCAGACTGGTTTGACCTATTTGATCTGGCAGAAATATCTGACTGCGCAGATGCTGATCTCATTGTGCCATCTTCACTCTCACCTTCAATAATTCTTTCGTCAGAAGGGTCAACATTGTCTTCTAAGACAGCTACAGAAACATTTGATCTCTTTGATGCTGAAGAAACATTCGACTTTGCTGATCTTTCTGATCTGACCGACAGATTGCTTGGAGCTCTCTCTGTGTGTTCCCTAACTATATTATCTTCCAATATCGTTGATCTACTAGATTTTGCAGAAACTGTTGATTTTTCAGTTCTGGATGAAATTGTACTCTGTGGTCTCTCTTGAGTTTGATCTTCACCATCTATTTTATCAGTATCACTACACAGAACTTCAGAAATATTTGATTTCACAGATTTGTTTGAAGTATGTGACTTTGCTGATTTAGATGACAAAGCACTGGGTGATCTATCTGCAGACCTTTTAGATCTGTCGGAAATATGTGACTGACCTGATTTGGCTGATAGGCTACTTTGTGCTCTTTGTTCTGTTTGCTCTTTGTCATTTTCTTCATTAGAGTTCTCTGAGTTTTCGCTACCTGGACCATTAACAGAATGATTTGTTCTGTTTGATCTGGCAGAAATATCTGACTTAGCTGACTTGGAAGACATAGCACTCACTGCTCTCACTTCACTCTCACCTTCAACGATTCTTTCCTCGGGATGGTCAGCAAAGTCTTCCAAGCAAATTTCAGAAACCTTTGATCTTTTAGATGCTGCAGAAGCATTTGACTTTCCTGATTTTCCTGATCTGACTGACAGATTGCTTGGAGCTCTCTCTTCATTTTCCATATGAAGAGATATATTTTCCTCTTCGTGATCTTTTGACTTGGGAGATTTTGCAGAATTAGTTGACTTTCCAGATCTGTTTGATACTTCACTCTGTGCTCTTTCCTGAGTTTCCTCTTCGCCATATCTTTCATTGGCTTGGCAAGCACAAACTTCACAGGGTTTTGGTTTATTAGATGTGTTAGAAGCACGTGACTTTGCTGATTTAGCTGACAAAGCACTTGGTACTCGCTCTGCAGATATTTCAGAAACATGTGAATGAAGTGATTTAGCTGATAAGCAGCTTGGTGGTCTTTGTTCAGTTTCCTCTTCATCATTTGCTTCTTGAAGCATCTCAGTGCCTTCGTCTTTTGATTTAAACGATGTTGCAGAAATATCTGATGTAATTGACAATGAGCTCACTGATTCTCCTTCAGTCTCACCTTCAATATTAGTTTCTTCAGAAGCATCACCACAGCTTTCAGGAGTAACTGCAGAAGCATTTGATTTTAAAGATTTAGCAGATGTGGTTGATGTATTGCTTGGAGGTCTTTCTTCATATTCATCATTAACTGCAGCCTGTTCTTCAGCTTCAATATCGGTGGGCACGGACATATTAGATTTGGCTGAAGTGTTTGACCCTTTTGATTTTCCTGACACATTGGACTGAACTGATTTTACTGACAAAGAACTTGGTCCCCTCTCCTCTCCCTCTTCTCCGTGTTTGGATCTGCTGGATTTTGCAGAAACACTGGACTTTACAGACTTTGCTGATTTGACTGACAGTATGCTTTGTGGTCTCTCTCCGCTTTGCTCTTCAGTATTTATGTCATCTGATGAACCAACACATTCAGTTGCATCAGGAGGATCGGGCCTCTTGGATCCTTTAGATCTTGCTGATGAATTAGAGTTAGCTGACATGGCATCAGTTGCCTCCCTTGTCTCTTCTGTCTCAACGTTTAACTTTCTAGATGTTGCAGATTCATTTGACTTGACAGACCTAGCTGACATTACACTTACTGTTCTTTCAGATCTTTCCTCTGCATTTCCTGTATGTGGATCTTCAGATGCGCTTGACTCTGTAGATGTTGCTGAAGTGTTTGAATTCCCAGACATGGTGCTTTGTGTTCTCAGTTCAGTTTCATTCTCAGCTGGCTTTTGAATGCTTTTTTCTGCAGATGCCTCAGGTGACTCTACAGAAGAATCTGAAGCAGCTGATGTGACACTAGGTGTCCTCGGCTGAGCTTCCTCCTTTGTTTCTTTTTCACCTAGGAAAGAAGATGCCCTCGATCCTCTGGATTTAATAGACATCTCTGACTTTGCTGAGATGGGACTTATTGGTTTTTCTTCTTCAACATCTTCCTCTGATTTATGTTGTTGATGCTCAGACTTCACAGATTTTTCAGATTTGGAGGATTTAACAGACATGCTGCTCAGTGGTCTTTTGTGCGTTCCATTGTCATCACATGCTTGAGATCCTCCAACTGCAACATCCAAAACATCCGATTTGGATTTTGTCGAGGCATTTGAATGAACTGACATGGCACTTTTAGACCTGTTCTCCTCTTCATCCTTTGTCTCTGGGTCCTGTATTTTGCCAGACACAGTTGATCTGCAAGAGACATTAGATTTTAAAGACATGGCACTTGAACAATCTCTTTGTATTTTGCCTTCCTCTTCAGCTCGGGTGTAGATTTGTCCTTTTGTATTTTCTTCAGATACTCCACAATGACAAGCGTGTGAGGGTTTAGATTTTTTTGACTTGCTAGATTGTCCTGAAGCATTGGATGTTGTATCTTGAGGACTCTGGGGTTGATTTTGCCTAGTAATGGATCTTGTTTGTTCTGATTTCTCATTTAGACAGTTATACAAAGTGGAAGATTGCACGTTGCACTTTGGTGAGCAAGCCTCACTCCCGATGGTGCAATACTCTACAGTTTCAGCTGCCTCAATAGTCTGCTTCACACAAGTCTCTGTCTCCACCACTTGTTCAGTAAGCTCTTCGCTTGATCTAGATACTACTGTCTTTCTAGAGACCACTGTATGTGAAGATGCACTTGAGCTAGATGTTTGAATGCGGCGACTCGCCCCATGTGTTCTTGGTACATTTTTCCAGATTTCATAATCCTGGCAGTGACTGCAGCAGTGAGGACAATGAGGTTCTTCTTGATGTCTCTGATAGTGCTGACTCATGAAATGGTCATCTGGCTGAACAGCAGAGATGTTTTCAGATTCAAGATAGCTCGGAAAGTGTGGGTTATTGTTTCCTTGGTGGTAGTCACAGGTCCTGCCTGTGGTCTTTCTTACTTCCGTGGACCAGTGCACTGTTTCATCATTTTGCAGTCTAAAGCGCACTTTCATCTCCATTGATAAACTGCCATCTTTATTAACACGTACACATTTCTCTATATCATCTTCCCTCACCCCATCACCAGTGGGTGGGCAAGAGTTGACATTGTCTGGTGAATCAGTTCCATCTGGGCCTGACTTGTCAGATGACACTGACTGCCTGATAACTTTGTTTCCAGATTCCAGGTTTGGATGGATGACACTTTTCTTTGAAGGGAGTCCTTGATTTTTCATGCAACAGTTAAAGAAAAAAGACAAATATTTCAAATTAGGCCTTTTGTTAAAGGTGTACGTTAACAAAAGTCATTTAATTTAGATGCTAGAGAACCATCCATAGCATATCTTTCAGTACTTCTACTTTGTAGTTACTACTTGTAAGAATGTAATTATCACTTTAAGAGTTTTTCCTACTCTCATGTCCGTCAGTGCAGCCACCGGAGCGTGACCTCACACTCAGCTTTGGAAGTTTATCGTCGGATGTTTTCCGAAAGTTCTCCACAATCGATGGGTGAGAAGGCTCCCGGCCGACACAGACAAGAACGCAGGGGCACTGCAGAAGACTCTGAACGCTGTCGATCTGAAACCAAATAACGAATACGTTTGTTTACAGTTTGCTGTTATCTTTAAAGGAACACAGGGAAGATGATTTAAAAAGAATGCCATCGTTAATTACAATTAATCAGCAAAAGTAAGAATTTAATGCCATCTGAAGAGTGAAATTAAGTTACCCTTATCAGTGTTGTCAGATTCTGATTGATCTCTAGCTGCCATTGTTTTGATCCAAAACAATCTAATAGCTTCTCGCTATATACTGTAGGGGAAACATCATTTCCCCCTTTAACAATCTGATCTGGCACACTAATTAGAGTCCCATATTTCAATCAGGACCAGTTAAAAGTTATACCTTTGGTTTTTGGGCTCTTTCTCACCTTCCCATCCGCACAGAAAGCTTAAGGTGAAGAGGACAATGATCAACTAATTTAATTTAAATTAAATCTAATTTAGAAACAGTATAACAGTGATGAGGTGAGATGAAGGTGGGCTATAGAGCGCCTTGCATCACCTGCAGAAACTCTAGGAAGGCTAAAATTACTTAAATAGCGCTCCCTGTACAAGACCTGGCGAAAGGATACCCAGATGGGCCGTGAGCTGAGCCATCAGCGGATGAGACCTGGATTTGACAGCAGCTGATGTACATATTGGGGTTACATAACAACATATTTGTGAAAATGGATGTCATACTAAGAATGGAAAATACTGCATGTTTTTGTTTCCTAACATTATGAATACATTTTAAAATATTTCAGTGTTATTTTGTTACGGTGATTTTAGTCAGGTGGGGTCTTTCTTTTATTGAGTAATGATGATAATAATAAATATCTTCATTGTGTCAGGACACTGCCACCTCTCGAGCACAGCGGCAGAGTTCTAAATCCCTGCCAAAGAAGGGTGTGAATCATGCAGTGAGTCAAGACAAAGCATCTATCCTAATCCCGGATGATCTCTGTGAAATGACGGTGCATTCGTGCGATGATGAACTGCCATTGTGAGCAGCATCAGCGTGGCTCAGCAGTACTGGCAGCTTGCTGAGTGTGCAAAAGAGTTTGACTAAATGTCTGCGTAATTCATCTATATTAATAAAGCTCAGACACAAAGATTTAGTTAGTTTTAGGGTACCTCCAGCTATTATCAAAAGTTTGATAATAAAACTGGACATCATGCAAGCTAATTATCAGCATTAGGATGACTTGTCTCCTGCGTCAGAGATGATTAACCTGAAACAATTCATATTAATCTCAGGGTACAGAGTGTGTACTAACCTTTCAAACAAAGGCCTAGCAGGAGTAACCTTCTTGGTTAATATATGTTTGTTGTTTGTGATCCTTTTTTTCAGATTTCAGAGAATGCAATCTTTTAAGGTTTAAGGACTTATTTTGTTAAGCATTAATAAATGAATTAATTAAATCCTCTTATAGGCATGTTAAATATGTCTATAACAGAATTAAATGACCAAAACACTCTTAGAATATTATGAATCTGTAATATTGTTCTTTCTATGTTTTTAATATTAAATACTCATGTTCTCTACTGTCAGTCATAAAATGCTGTGAAAGCATGTAGCCCCGAAGTATTGAGTGTTTTGTTGATTTTTATCTGGCTCGTGTACGGCTCGTTGTGATGACAGTGCAGTTCTGAATTTTAAAGCCACTGCTGTTAAAGGCAGATGAATGGCTTCATCTGTGGTCACACGAAGCCCAGGTGAAGATAATTAATTGCCATGGTGGAAGACACATTTCTGAGACACCTCTGGTATCAAAGTAGGGGAGTTTCAACGTTGACCTGTTTCTTCTCTCTCAAAAATAGCACTGATATGATCAAGATTAATGGGTTTTGGAGCAATCTCTACAATCTGAATGCATGGGTGAGGGAATATCCCCATTTCATTCCCTCACACCCTCATAGTATGTTATCTGGGATTATAACTATTTGCAAAGTTGATGAAATGATGCTATTTATTTATTGACTTATTATGAATGTGCCTGTTGTACAATAAAGAGGCTTATAGAGCAATTAAACACCAAGTAAAAATAGAAAATCTTGTAGATTTGAATGTATTAGTGTGCAGATTCCTGTTTTTACTGAAATGCTTTGTTGGAGGAGCAAAAAAATCTCCTGCAAGCGTTCGCTTCTTTTGAGATCTAATGGTTTTTATAATGTTTTATTATAGGAAAATCAATGCATGGCTTTGCAGGATTCACAAGCTTCGTGTGTACTGTGGACCAAAGAATTAGATTATATGCAAAAGAGTCTTGGTTTAAGACACGAATACAGTGTCAGGGGTCACAATGGTCCCGGTTCCAAGTCAGGATAAACCAGAGGGTTTCATCAGGATAATCGACATGCAGTGTAAAAATTTGTGCCTAATTAACATATGGTCCTTGGTCCAAACCAAAACTTCTTCCTGAAAGTAGTAGGAAACCATTCCTGTCTAAAATCTTATCTAACTCCTTTTATTCAGAAGGTTTGTGAGAGAAAATCAGGAAACCAAAACTTAATATGTGAATTTCTAGCTCCAGCTGTTTATGACCTCACCTTGTGCCCGCCCACAGTGTACAGCTTCCTGATGTGGTACTGCATGAGCTCGGAAACCTCCTCTAAGAAAAGCCCCAAACTGCGTAGACCCCTGCGGTGCAAGATGATGGTCTTTCTGAATGAGGGGTCACTGTTCTTCACCAACACCAGCTTCTTACTGTATCGGTGATGATGACGTTCGTGGCCCAGAGGTGTTTCTTCAGGCCTGCTCGGCCCACTGAGAACATAGTGGTGTGGATTGTGGTGGTGACATGACGGGTGAGTGTGATAGAAAGGTGACAACTGAGTCTCTACTGCTTCCAAGGCATGGGCGTGTCTACACTCTGAGCAAACATAGCATTCGGCTGTGGGTTCATGATGGGCCACCATGCCATGCTGGGGGATTCTGGGTAAGCGGGTGCTGTGGCGCTTAAAAGGAATAGAAGACCTGTGGGTGCCTTCGCCTCCTACAGCGTCAAAACAGTGAAAGTGGCGTCTGTGGGAAGACATTTTGGACTGTGGTGACGTTGATGATTGGGTTTGTGCTCAGAATGGAGGAAGGATGAGCTCAGGTGAGCAGAAGAAGGGGCCAGGTCAGCTTTGGCAAACAGTCCTGAAAGGTTGCCATGTTTTTCTGCAGCTGCCTCGGGTGAGGTGTTGCACCGCACATCTGCATAACCTCCGCTCACTAGAAACAATGTGGAAAAAATACATGAAAATGCATGCGTTGAAAGGAGATTACATTAGAAACATCTTACAAACCAGTTTTTCTGTTTTCCATTTGATCAATCACATTTGAGCAAGTAAACAGCTGGTGTGGAGGGAAAAAAGGGCCACATTTGTTGAATCTAATTTAAATCCACTGACTACTGTCTGATGATGAAATATGAAAATCTGTTAGTACAGCGGTCCCCAACCCCCGGGCCGTGAGTCGACAGTTGAGGCTCAGGTCTGAAATGTATGGTTTTCAGGGTTTTTATCGTTTTTCAGCGTTATTTTGTTATCGTTTTTATCGTTAACTCGGTTTTCCTGGGTCTTTTCACGTGTGTTATGAATAAATCTTCTTTTTTTCGGTACCATTACTAGTTTTATTTTGTTGTATTTATCCGCGACACCTTAAAGGCCGGTCCGTGAAAATATTGTCGGGCATAAACCGGTCCGTGGAGCAAAAAAGGTTGGGGACCGCTGTGTTAGTGTAATAAGTTTGATACTGCTCTACATTTATCTTGTCTTATTTGTAAAAAAAAATTAAAAATAGCTGTTGTGTCATTTTATCCTTTAATATGTTTAGCCAATGTTCCAGTAAGGCTTTCATTTCAGTATTTCTACATGTCCACATTTATGACTGAAAAACACAGACAAACATATTCCAGTTAAAATCGGATTCATTAAGAGATTTACACCCAAATCAATTACGCCCAAACAAAAAATGTGACATTCTATATTGTGACACACGCAGCATGCATGTGCCATATATACAGACTGCTTTGAAGATCAAAGAGTGCATAAAGGCAGGGATAATGAGGCTACAGCCACAAATAAATCCTTAAGTGACTTTAAATAACAAGCTTAAGTCTCTGCTCACAGTCGAAGTGGACATTACCTCAGCGACTGCGCCTGTCACTGACAAAAATAGACTCTCGAACAGCTTCTCCTGCAATTAAAATTCAAGGATTACCTAAAAAAAGCAGAAATATCTGCAATAGGCACAATGCAGCCTTACTGTGACAATACTTGGACGTAAAGTCAATTCATTGTTGCCGGATGGAAAAGGGATGCATGCCCACTATGAAATGCACATAAAAATGCCACAGATTTTTTTTTTTAAATGGTAAAATAGGCTAAGCTTGACTGACACCTATAAAGAACAGGCTTGGCTGTTATCCTTGTTCTTGTATTAGTAATTTTTTTAGTCAAACAGCAAGTGTTTCCTGAAGCTGAACATTTCCAAAGAGAAGAAGAGCCAGTTATTTTGTATTCTCACATGTCATGTTGCCATTTTTAGTCGTTTAACTTTTAAGTCGTTTAACATTTAAATATCCATTTATATCCCCCAAAAGGTTTTTGATTATTGAAGCCAAAACATGAGTCGAAAAGGGGTTTTTTGTTGCCCACAATCAGGATTATGAATGTCCATTTCACTTAGTTTATGTGTAAATGTTTATTTTGATTCTTTTATAAATGTATTTAATCTTAATTATATCGTCTGTGTTCTATACTAATAAGTACCTCAGTGTCCTGTTATGTGTGACACTGAATGCTGCCACTGTTTCGTGTCACACATTACAGGTGTCTCCTCTATCAGTGTGAACTGATAGTTTATATGTGCTTGTATAAACTGGATGGTTTATGGAAATAAACAATTTCCAAACATAATGCACATAATATTTTATTTTTAAAAATGCCTCAGTGTAATATTCAATTTAATAAATTAAATACCAGTTATCTACCCTACAAAATTTGTTTCTTTTTCACCAAACTGCAATATATAGAAGAGTTCGTGTATGCAGATGGGTCCACTGAGGTTGATATGTAATGTTACAACATGAAAAAAAAAATTACCCAGCATATCTTAAATACTTAATGTGATCTCACACATCTGAAACTGCATTTCATCGTTGTGGTCATTGCATTTCTGCTGTGGAAATTATATTAATTTACCAGCAAGTTTAAGTGCAGCAGCTCAATCAAAATGTGTAGTAACTACAGTCAAAAGCATACACATAATCAGAGGCAGTATACTCACATGATCCACAGTTATAGTCCAGGCAATTAAAACAACTCCCAAAACTATAGAATGTGAGATGTAAACTCCCAGAGAAGCACCATGGCTATTGCAAGGAAAGAAAAGAGAAACCAATGAAAAGTCCTCCCTGAGGAAGCGGGCCTACCTGCTAATCAGATACATGGGATGCTAAGGATAGACTGAAAAGCCTTGCTAATCACCCTGAGATTGGACTGAAATCTGCTGAAGCTTTGGACACATGACTTGGACTTCACCATTGCATAAAGGGTGTTAAACACCCTAAGTTAAACACTTAGAAAGCAACTCCTGGCTCAGTAAAATTCAATGACTAAGCACGATACCCTGTTTTACCTTCATAGCAAACCCTTGTTTTCACTCAAGATAGGGACTGCACACACACACGTGTGTGTGTGTGTGTGTGTGTGTGTGTGTATAGAGGAAGAGAGAGAGCGATAGATAGATATATGAGCTGAATTGGCTCATGACAGAGCTCTGAAGCATTTTTCTATTTTGTTTTTCATCTTCCTTTTCCTCTTATTGCTTCCTTAATGCCCAGAATAGCTTTCAACGACATTGCCTGGTCTTGTTACTCAGGTTTTCTTATTATTTGTCACAGTGACAGTGGAGACAAGAAAAACCATCTCAGACCCATCACTGTCAAAACCAAATTTTTGGTCTTTTATATAATCGGGTCCATGGCAGATGAGAAACAACACATCCTGTCATTACGTATGTAACAAAAATACTGAAGCAGCGTGTGAAAAACAAAGTCCACCCATACTGCTTCCATGGGGGTTAGGAGGGTAAGTAGCAACTACACGTTCATGATCACTCAATTAACTGATCATCAGCAAGCATGAGCGCCTCTTTTTGTCTTTCTCAGGAGCACAAAACCTGCCTGTTTATCTTTTCATGTTTCAGTCTTTATTGTAGTCTGCTGTGCTCACAATTTAAATATACAGTCTCGGCAAAAAGAAAGTACATGATCATCATCAATTCTAAGGTTTTAAATATCACAGATTAACAATGCAATAAAAAATATACAAAACACGACATATTACACCGAGTCCATTTTTTTTTAAAAACAAAATTCCATGAAAAAGCAGAAGCAGTGAGTGAAATGCTAAGTCTACCTTTTGATTCAGTCGCTTATAGAACCGCCTTGAGAGGTATTAACTTGTATTGATTGTTTTCTGTTTGACTTTATCTCTCACATTGTTGTCGAGGAGTTTTGGCCCACCCCTCTTTACAACATCACTTCAGAGGTCTTTAAACGTCAGTTTATGCAGAGCTGTCTTACGGCCACACCACAAGCACATTGTGGGCTGGATTTTGATTGGGTCACTGCAACACCTGGATTCTTGTCTTTTTCAGCCGTCCTGTTGTAGATTTGTGTCTTTGGAATCATTGTCCTGTTGCATGACTCAGTTTGCTGTCTGACAGATGGCCTTACATTTGACTCTATACGCTAATACTTTAGTTTTACAGATGAGTTCATAGTCTGATACAATTTCTTAATATACCTTAGTATATATGGCTGTGTAAAAAACAATGAAAAAAATATTATTATATTCAACCCTTTCTTGTAGTGCTTTGAAAGTAATTTTGTTACTGTAACAGAACTAAAGATAGACCTCCAAAAAGATGATTTGATTGGACTTGTAACTTAATCTCACTGTGATTTAGTTTGAAGTCAGCCTATTATTAGCTTCAGATTCTTATTATGAGAATCTGAAGCATTTATTTGTTGGGTTTTTGTACCTTATGACTAAACATCTCCACTTTGGTTTCATCCACCCATTTTTTTAAATTATCTCTGAGTACTGCGTTGTCTGACCTTGGGATGAATGCCAGGAAGTTCACTCCTGGGAAGACTGGCAGCTCTCTTTCTGTTTTCAATCTGTTAATAATCTTTCTCACTGTTTGGACTTGAATTTTTTTTTTTTGGACATATCGGACATATCCTTATAATCCTTCCCAGTTTGATGGTCACCAACAATTGCTTCTGTAAAATCATTGCTGATGTGTCTCCTCTTTAGCATCGTATTAGCAAACAGCTGAATGTTCCTTATATGTAAAACCTTATAATTTAAAGAGGGTGTTTACCTTTACCATGACTGTATCGCTCTGACATATTGTTTAAAATATGTAAGGATATCCACCAGGTTTTGCAGGTTTTCAAATGATTTACCGGCTGAACATCACCTGTTTCACACCTACTCTTCTAATTGCTGTCTCATGATATGTATTCATTGGTACCTCCCTACAAAGCAATTAAGACATGATGGCCAGCAGAAAGAATTGTCTCATGGGTCGTGTCATTGTAAATGGCAGCATTTAAATTTCCCATTTATTTTCTGGGGCCATGTCATAGAAATACTACAGGAACTGCCCCCCTAATTAGCCTACTTCATCCCAGACTGGCAGGCTGGCACAGTCTCCTCTGACAGATTGCTGTGGCGGTGCATGTAAAACAGTCACAAGGCTCAAAACATTTCAGCATATGTTCCACCTTGTTGTATGTGCTCCACAGCGTGTGACGCTAATTTAAAAAAAATGCACCTTTCTAGTCTAAATATCCTTCTGGGTCAGATCAATCTTTTCAAGGACAAGGAAACCGCCACAGGATGCACGGCAGTCTCCCCTTATCAGGGGCTCACAGACGGCATACCAGTCCCTCCCTGTCCTTATGATGTGGGGAGAATCAAGAAGTGCTTAGTCACATGAGCACCTGTGAAGACTACACGCACATCCACGGGGTGACCCTTTACACCATCTGCTCTTAGTCTTAACAAGCTTGACAGCTCACAGTGGGGTGGAGGTGACCATTTCATTATATCCTGACTCACAGAAGAAAATAAGAGAAAGACCTCCCCTCCACATCCCCTACTGAGTCATGAGGGGAAGGAGTGACTCAGAAGCTAACTGAGGCTAATATTTTAATCGTGGGCTTTCCTAGGGAGAGTCCTCTCCTTAATCAACTTCTGTCAGGCATGCTCTGCCAGCCTGATGGAGGTTTCTAAGAACTTTTAGTCCACATTAAATGGACTTTAAAATGACTCAAATTAGGTTTGCAGCCTCCACTGCATGCGGACGTAGTGTGGATCATAGTCACAGCAGGACTCCCCGAAGCACATCATCCTTCAAGCTTGCACGTGTGCAGTGATGCTCAGGCTTAGCACTCCCCCCCTCCTGGCTGCAGTTAAAATGTCAGGCCTAATTAGTGTGCAACCTGCTGTGCACCAGGACTCCTGCTATATTAAGTCACAGTCTTAATGAAGCATACGTAGAGGAAGGTGAAGCACCGATACATGGCTCCAGTTAAAGGGTGAGGCTTAGACGTTTAAATCAAAGGTTGCCTATAAGATGGGATAAACACTCTCACTTAAAAGGTACATCAGTGGTCACACATGGTCACACTGTCAAGAAACTGGATTCATTTTGGATTCACTGATTCTTCTGGCTTATAGAGTGGAAAAGCCAACAATCCATACAGCAACCACAAATGCTGGCAACTTAAATACTACTAGATTTAGAATGGTGTTTCTAAGGCAAACCAACCAACCAGTTTGCATGTCTATACTATCTTAACTTAAAAACACAAATGGAAAATCTTTCCACATGCTAATATAAAAGCTGCCCAACAACCTCTGCCTTCAACCTGTGAAAGTACTGGAAGACGCCCTAAATCGCCCTAAGTCACCTGACCTGACCTTGCACATTAACCCTACGAGCTCTCTCCAGGTGTAAATGTTAAGATAAGCAAAATATTCATTTGCCTAAGTCCTAAGTCCTAAGTCCTAAGGGTATAAAACAATAATGATGATGGATTTGCTTTTACATGAAATGTTTAATATGTAGTTCATTGTATTTACATGTGCTGTATTGTGCAGTGAAGCACTGAAGTGGTGTATAAGCGTGCTTATATGTTTGTGTCACTGTGTTGGGATACATGTGCAGCAAATGTCCTCACATAACATTTCTATTTGGAGCAAAAAGGGGGAAAAAGTCACTATTTTTAGAGCAGTCAGCCTGTTAGGAATGAATCCTATTAGTGACAGCTAAAAGTACTCAAACACCTTCTTCTTTTTGCATGATTAAACCAAGCTGTGGCCCTATCTTTTTATTTGCTAAGCTATTTAGCCTTTTAGGATAAACTGACTATCTACTACTTTGTCTTAAGGGTACAAGACCTGCTCCTTTATTAACCATAAATTGTTGAGCCAAATGACCATATGCTACAAATCAATCAGTGGTTCTAATAGCTTTTGGATTCATGAAAGAAAAAGTTAAAGCCAATGATAACCCTCCTTTGTGTGCTATTACATTTATAGCAATATACACACTTTGATATCTGGAATTACAAACTTACAAGAAAAAGTAAGTCAGCAAAAATCTCACAAAGGAATAGACAATCTATTTAAATATTAATTGAATTTTAAGAGGAGGAATCCTTCAGTAAGATTCATAGAAAGCCATACCTGTTCCTATACCGAGTTACCTCTAAAACAACCCCATTGTGGCATTAATGTGCGATTGCACAGCCTGTTGAGTAACAATTTTAAAAACCCTCGGTCCACGAAGGGCCTTCCCTTAAACCCTGGATCCTCATCTTAAACCCAGGATTTAAAATTTGTACCAAAGGTTGTGTGAAAACTCACTTCACTATTAAATATGCTGTATTACCGCATATGAACCCAGATACAAGCATAAATAACAGGTTTAGCACGTTGAGCCTGCCTTCTATTGAATGTTGGATTCCATACACAGGAAATGTAATCCCCACTACTTTCCTAATCTAAACTTTGACTGTTTTTTTAAAAAAAAATACATAACACTGTTTTGAGAATAGTTACAAATATGGTTGTTCAGCTTTTCTAATTTAAAGCTATACTGTGATGAAAAACCATGTTACACTGTGCTAAAAGGTTAGTGTGAAAAACTCAGACCACAGAGACTGGGAGGAGAAAATACCCTACCTTGTTTTTAACATTGTAGGGCACGAAGTTTGCGAAAAAAGGAACGATGTCAGAAGTGGGATTCGAACCCACGCCTCCAGGGGAGACTGCGACCTGAACGCAGCGCCTTAGACCGCTCGGCCATCCTGACAACTACGTGCTGTACACTAGCAGTCTCATATGAATCATAAAAGCATACTGCCTAATGCCACAACTTTCAGTTATAAATGTTTGAATGTTGACACAAAACGCGTAATATGAATCTAACAATGGCGGGAGCGTTGATGATTTACCTCTCTTGCTTTATAAGATGATTAGGGCAGACGCAGCTACAGGAAACTGACGTCTCCTCTAAAATAACGCTGTTCTTGTGTAAGCAAACCTAAACACAAACCCGTTGTTCTCCCGAACAAGGGAATATAATCTACCATAAACGAATATAAACTGCAGCATAACCCACAGGATAGACATAAACACACGTAGCCGGGGCTTCGTAGTGCTGGGATGAGCAAATGGCTTAAGCCTGCAGTACCTCACATGTCCGCTAGAGGCTGACGCCGACAAAACTACACTTCGATTGGACGCCTAAACGTCTCTGTAAATTAGCAGGTAGGTCGTTTTTTATTTGGATTTCCTCAATGGGAAGGACAGAAGCTAAGCAGATAGAAGGTTGCTATTTGTTTCAAAAGAAGGGCAATTTATTTTTCACAAGGGGGAGTGTGCTGTGGTCCAACTCGCTGCAATGCAAACAATTAGCATTAAAACTGAAGAGCCACTAAATTGGTAGAGGGGAAAAATGAACTGAGTTTTGTATTCGCTGGCTGTGTTGGATGAATATAATGCAATGACATGACAGTAGCTGGGCAGAAAAGGTAACCGTTATTAATAGCCGCCTCATCCATTTAGCTGTTACTCACCGTAATTTGTGCACTCTCGTTATTTTTGTCTGCAAAACTATGGTCCAACTAATTTGTAAATTAATTTATTTAAGATTGCCATGGGCTACAATTATTTAGTCCTTTTTATCAAAGCTCCTAACCCTTTGGGAATTCTGCCCCTTCTGAGTGTAAATGGTGTGATATTAAAGTGTGTGCAATGTGCATAAAAGAGCTGTGATTCTGCAAAAACTAGATATAAATATTTGCAAACGTTTGTTGCTTTTCTGTGTTGTTAAGGAACTGAGAAACATTTTAAGTGTCCAAGGAGCCTGCTGCCAGTTTGCATGCCAAGCTCGGTAACAGAGTTACTTCTGCATTGGAAAAAATAAAACAAAAAACTGAACTATAGTGTAAGTTACTGTAAGACTATTAGCCTTAATGGTTTGTGACTTCCAGTCCAGCCTTTGTGTGGGCACTTGTAGCTCATAGTGGGTACGTGACTCTAGCTGCTTAATTTGCTTATCAGAGCTTTCAGCTATCACTGCTCTTTAAGTATTCTGCCATCTGTAATAAACATAGACCCATCCAGCTCATATCCTGTTTTGAACCTGTCAACATGGTACTTTAGCTCAAGTGTCTGAACTCCTGGGACAACTGTGTGACTCATTTCCATGTGTGTCATTTTTGATGTTGAGTCTTTAAGGAAACAGGGCCGAGCATCCAGCAGGAAGGGATTCCTTCAAGCTCAGACATCAACAACATCCCGAATATTAAAGCCATAGAGTAAAGTCAGAGGAATGGGAGCGAGGATGGAAATTATGCCAGACTTACCCTCTGCCAAGGTCAGTCACAAGCAGTCTTACCCAGAAATTTTGAGCGTAAACAGCACACATCAAGGCACGGGAAATGCTGTGTGTCAGAAATGACGTACTTCATCTCTGAATAAGCAGCGATACAGCGATGCTTGTTGTTCCTGTGTACAGGAACTTGCATCATTGATCAGCCACGCGAGACAAAGCTTTCCAGGCCTTGGGCGAAGGAGACTTTAAATATGATTCCAGAGATGTAGATTTGGCACATTTTATGATTTCGATGATAGTAAAGAATATTATAGATGCAACTGACCAGTTTTGGGGGGTTTTTTTGCTACTGAAAATTTTAATCCATTTAATCCAGAATCATCAAGTCCATAGGTTGTGCTGCAGGGTTGCAAACTATTTCTCTTGAATGCAAAATGTATGTGCTTGATAGAGCTTTAGACACATGAAATACACAAGTTTCTTGATTAATTTTAAAGAGTAAGAGCTCTTTTTTGTGGTAGTGCATTGACAGTGATTTATACTGTTGAGTACTTATATCCTAATCCAGTGTGGGAATCTGGGAAGTCTGATGGCGATAGTGGAACTTCTTTATAGGATTATCCTGGTAGTTTTAAACATGGCTTTTATTTTTAATATTTTGTGGTGTCTTCCTTTTGTTGGAAAATAAGCCCAGACTTAACAGAATAATTACAAGACCCTCACCAGATACCATATTTTACTTCTTTTTTTTTTTTTTACTATATTTTCTTTTTTTGCACACATTCATCATTAAAACAGCGCAAAATGCCTTTAAATTTTTTGATTGTTACATTGTAACCACTGCTATAATGTAACTGCATGCATCTTATGAATGATAAGTGCTGAAACATCAAACCTTAATGGCTGTCCTCGTGTCTCACTAGCTGTCATCAGACAGCCTGCTGGTTTGCTTTGTCTAGCCTCTCCAGTAGCTGTTAAAAGGGGCTCTCTCACACTGCTGAACTTATAACATCACTCATCTAAATCATTACTGCGCCTGCTTTTCAGGATGCATGCTGAGTAAACTCTGTTAGCGCAAGAGAACACAACCAAAGCTACAAATGGAGTATGTGGGCCTCCTAAAATGGAAAAGATGGGGCATGATTTAAGCTCAAAGGCATGCTGCCCTTTCACTTAAAAAGAGCTATGTTCCTATGTTTGGACAGCCCTTTATATTATTGTATATATATATTTTTTTTTACATAACTGTGTATAAAGGGAAAACAGAACCATAAAAATATATGCAACCAATTTCTAGGGTTTCCAAATTAGAAATTAGCCATTTACCTGGATATCACGAGTATCAATTAAGAATAGCTGTCAAAAAATTAAGCATTGCAATCCATATTGTAACTAGCACAATGAAAACATGGATCAGCACAGGTAACGTCGCCCCGTTTATTCCCACACACGGTTTCAGTTCACACACACAACAGATAAGTACCGTATGTTCTATCTCTTAAATGGAACAACCACATTGCAATTAGGAAGCACAATAGGAACATCCTCCTCCACATTTAGGTGAAGAGTTATACCACCCCAGGGAAAATCTGCAGCAGTCAAAAACAAGCCAGATAGCGCTGCAGCATACGTGCTATAGACCAGTGCAAGCCATGCTAGTAGAGAGAGAGGCACCAATGCAGGCCAGGCTGCAAAAATAGGACACGCTCTGCATTTTTGCAAACCTCATGTTAGGAAAAAAAAAATCCATCTGTAGTAGTATACATAAGTTTTCATACCTTTTTATTTCTCTGTGCTGTTTCTGCTTTGAGATATTAAATAAACATTTTGAAAGCGCTCATAAAAGTTTACTGAAATGCACAGAGGAGAAAAAAACGATTTTTCAGTCCCTTTTTTGTACATTCTGCAGTAGCGCGCAAGCTTTACCGCCTGTGCTGATTTGGTAATCAGGCCGTGCTTATGGGTAAATGGAAATCTAGCCTTCTCCTTCCCCGGGTTGGCAGCCATGTGCTGGCCTCCCTCTGTGCTTTTGCTGGTCGTCTGTATCTGCTTAGAACAGGTGCCGGATCCCGTTCAGCTGCAGCATTCACAGCACAGGTACGGGTGGGAGGCCCTTGGCTGCTCGTTCAGTCCCCCAAGTTTTCCAGGGGTCCCCATCTGTGTCCCCGCACATCCTCTGCCACATGGCACCTGTCCCTCGACGAGTCTGGTCCATTCTTCGTCCGGCGACGTACACGCCTGCCTGCCACCCCACACTCTGCCTGTTGTTGAGCCACAATGAGATGAAGAATAGCTGCACCCATAATCCCTTGCTGTGAGATGTGTGTGTGTGTTTGTGTGTTTTCCCTTCTTTTTCCTCCTTTGGCCAGATCCGGGGCCAAGTACAAATTGTAAACAGGTTATAATGCTGCTGTAACACACTCCAACTGGAAATGCACTCCAACAACATTTAGCGTTTGCTGATGTAAATGTGTCTTTATCCGTCACATAGAGTAGTTTAATTTGGTGGAAAGTTCAGTGCATTTACCGCTGACGATGACGACGACGTTGTAATGGGTTTGCTGTTTTGTGTGCTCGCAAAGCTTTGCGGGAAAATTCCATCAGAATTGCTCGGAACAATAAGTTTGCTCCATTGAGCAGCAAAAGCGAAATCTATTTTAAGGAGAGGTCACTTGTGATCACACAGCATTCAGCAGGAGCAGCTAGATAATTCAAATGCACTATATTTTTGCACTATATTTTTACACAGGACGTAGGTTTAAACAGCGTCTTAGTCTCCATGGTATGCCTTAGTCACGTAAAACAAATCAGCCACATCCTCTTGGCCTATAGTTAATGCTAACAACGTCATATAGCGCAAATGTTCATCATCCAAATATGACGATACTGGACGCTCCCTCTCTAGCTACACTTTAGTCCAACCAGACAGACAGCCTCCTCAGTTCCTCCAGAGGACACAATATCCAAAGTGATCACTGATCACCTCGGTCCCAGCAGATGGATAATACTTTACACAGCTGCGAAAGCTCTGGGCTCCGTCCACCCACACCAAGCTTTTCTCTGTTACCTTGACAGTTAGTGTTGCATTGGACCAGTGAGTTGTTTGTTTGCCTAGGGAAGTGACATGACGGCAGAGGAGGAAATAGGAAACATAACAGACTACCTGACAGACTCATTCCATGGGCTTGACCTGAGACTGGAGCTGAGCCAGCCAGCAATCAGAGAGAAAAAACAAGAGGAGCCTTTTTTGTTTGTTCAGTCTGTATCCTTAAAATCATTGAAATTGTAAATTTGTGATCCTGCACATGTGTCAAAAATAAAATTAACCAAATTAAAGGTATTATTAAACTCAGCCGGGGTGGAGAAATCAGCTGTAAGAGAAAAAACTTAACTGCGCATGTGTGCATTAAATCTAAAATTTACATGGTTCACCACCGCTGGTTGACACGTCATTTTGTCTTTCCGTTCTTGATGATTTATTGCAGTTGGGAAAACAGCAATGGCCGTCTTTGGATTTCAGCAGATGGCTCTGACTAAAGGTTTAGAGTGCTGATGAGTCAACTTCGAGCAAGGACAAAAATTGAAGATGACAAACTGAGTGTTTCCCGTAACTTCCCAGAGCCTTAAAATCGCAGAATCCACCAATCTCAGCAAACAATCCAAATTATGTAGCTCCTGTGGGCATTTCACAGGAGTGACGCTGGCATGCCAATCACTTCATTATCAATGCAAAATTCAAACCAATTGGTGTGCAATAGTTTGGCAGTGGAGATGAGTTTGAGATTAAAAAAAATTGCTATTTATTACCTGGCTGCATGCGTTAGTCAAAAACAGCATGGCTTGGAATGTAATTTTAGCACGGTTATTTGCATATGTGTGGAGTTTGAACTTGTTGGTTTAAACCACTTTCATAAATGGAAGCTATGTATCTCTCAATTTATGAAAATTCAAATAAGCTGAACCTATAAATTAGGGGTGTCAAACATAAGGCCTGGGGCCCAGAATTGGCCCACCGAAGACACCAAACTGGTCCACTGGACAGTTCTGGAAATTTTGAAGGAGGGAATATATTTTAGACTTTATCTGTGTCTGCTTTGATACCTCTTTTATTTCCACTCGTCCTACTCCAAAGTGAAAGTAACAGATAATCAATTAAATGATGGGGAGTTCATGTTTTTTTCACCATTTACTATAGAAATGTATTATTTATGCAGTGGGTTCACAAGGAAAAAAAACCCCAAAAAGGGCACATTCTGTCAAATAAAAAACAGTTTTTGTTTTATAACTGCTGGAGAGTAATTTTACACATGTATTTCTTACAAGTTAAGCCCAAAGCAGCACTTCTTTATCATGTGGAAAAAGACAGATGTTTTTCTTGAAATTGTTGTTCTTTTTCTTGAATTAAAATACCTCAATGATTAAACGTTTAGTTAAACTTCTCTGCACTGACAGAAACAGGAGTTTTACTGCTCTGGCTCACTTAAGATCAAAGTTGGCTGTACATGACCTACAATGTAAAATGAGTTTGACATTCCTGTTTTAAATGATAACAGCTAAATAAACTATTGAGAAAAAAAATATTAATTAGAAAAATGTATTGTATAATAATAAAAAGCCAGGACTGTGTCTGTAATTTAGGAAAACTACTTCATGTATATTTATGTGTGTATATTATTAGGCCCTTTAGCTGTTGCTGAAATCTACTACCACTGAAAAAAAACAGCCTCCTTCATTCTGAACAAACTTCTGCTTTGTTCTGTAATTTATGTCAGATGATACTCGGTTGATGCTTGCATTTTTGTCCTTGTCACGGCGTCCTACCCTGAGGTGGTGGATTTGATTGTTGAGACATTGCTGGTCATCTTTACCAAGGGAGTCTGCACTAGCACCCTGAGCTGACCTTGACACTTGTGAGGCTGATGCCCCATCAGCGATTCCCTTCTCACCTTAAATGCCTGGGGCACCACCCGTCCGACAATCAGAATATGGTTGCGTGCATATTGACCCTCCACAGAGTTTTAAACCCTGCAGCTACAGAGGGTAATGATGTAACCTCAGAGAAATGAACACCAATACCAGCTGGCTGCAAAGACGAGTATATGATGAATGTTGTCATTCTGGCGCGTTTTATCACATCTGCCATGAGCTGTGTCAGAAAATACACAATTGTGGTTGACTGTGGGTAACTATAGGGGTCAGAGTTAGTGTGTGTGCTCACTACAACTGTTGTTTCAGGATAACAAGCCTGCTTTAAGCTCATTATTGTGTATGTTTGTGTGATGTGTCTTTATATTTGTGGTCAAGGTACAATAGGCCAGGTTGACAGAGACTTTCCCCGAAAAATAGTGGATAAGTAAAGACGGGTAAGTAAGATGCTAATCAACACGGCACCGTTTCCTCCCGCTGCTGAACAGCGGGTTCCCTTCCCTCACTCTGACTCTTTAATGCAGGGCCCAGCCAGGCCCAAACATCCTGACGGAGAGAGGCTTTTCCCTTATCAGTCAGGAAACACCGCTCCTCCGCCACATCCTCTTTACAAGAAGCACGACTCAACCATTCCCAAAAAATGCAGGAAGACCAGCCAGACTCCAGGATTTGTCAAAAGCCCCCTGAATTCCTTTTATCGAAAAAAGAAAAATTCAAGAGAACAGAGAGGTTGAGAAGGGGAGGAATGGAGAGTTTGGAGGTGGGGGGGAGGTAAAACAGTAATTTTTTTAACTTATTTTTTCCACAGATTACGAAAGGTCTGCATCAGCAAGATATAACGTGGGGTGAGGGGGTGGGTGTAGAAGGGGGGGGGTCCAGCGTGCCGAAGAATGGCACCCAGAATAAGACTATAGGAAAACAAAGGATGGTTGAGATGGAGGCGGGCGCCGACGAATGTGCCTGTTTTACACTAATCCTCTGAACCGGGATGAAATGAAAGCGAGAGGAGACGGATGGAGAAAGATGATGTAGGGTGGAAAAAGCCAGCAGGGGAGTGGGTGTGTAGAATGGGCCTCTCACAGCTAGACAGAGCCTGAAATAGAAGAATACACGGTGTGACACTCAATTCAAAGATGGATGTGATCTTTCTCCCCCCGCCTCCCCGATTTGTTCATGGAGACTAGCAGGACTCTTGCTATCCTCAGTTTTTATTTTATTTAGAAATCTAAATGTATTTATTAGGACTTAACTAGCACTGCCTGAACTTACCTTCCCCAGGTCAGATATGAATCTCCTGTTTATAAGAGATGCTCAAAATTGTGCCTTTTAAAAATCTGCAGGCTCATTATCCAAGCAGCAAATGCCTTAATATAAAAATTGACCTTTATTTTTAAATTATTGTCTTTCACAAACCTAAATCAGCATACAGTTACAGTTAGCATTATTATTTTTCATTGTAGAGGTCGATTATATATTATTAAGTACTTGAGAAGAAGTATAAACGCCTTTCTGTCATCATCATATACATCACTTTGTTAAATTGCATAAGAAATGTCCAAACTAAAACCTCATTCAATTACAACTACTGAGGTAAGACTCCCAAACTAATGAGAGCAGGAACATGATACAAACATTCGAATGGAAAGCGCTGATAAGAGCATTACAGTTAGCATTTATGCAAAACATCAAAGGACTTAAATTAGCTTCTAAATAGCATCTGTACATGACTCGCTGGCAACAGTAACTGGTGACATTTACAAGTGGACAAACAAGTCTTTTGTCTTTCTTTTTTTTCCGACTGTTTTACTGGTTTAGAGATTTCATGACAACTGGAGGTGGCATACTGTAAGTGTTTTGTGTCTGCATCCCTGAGGTGTCCATCTCCTTCTCTTCACAGTCCTCCAATTGCTCTTTGTTCTTTCCCTGGCTCCAGACAATCATATTGCTCTGTAATCAGTTCAGTTTTTAATCATGGTTGGATTCATTTGCCCTTAGATGCTAAGGGTTTCCCTTTTATCAGCACCCAAGTGCAACATCGTCCTAAATTTCTTCAACCTTTGTAGTGTCTTTGATCAGTCACGCATTCAATAGGAGTTGTGACCACGCTTACGAGATGCCATAGTTGTTGTAGTAGGCCGCCGTCGCGTCTGCTAGCACGGAAATGAGGCTGGTTTCTGTGGAGCTGCTGGGACACGTAGTGGCAGAAGTGGTGGCGGCAGATGCCACCTGGATGTGTCCTGTAACGGTCATGCCGCTGCCCTGCTCCGGGTGGAAGCCGCTCGCGGTAGAGTTCAGGTACTGGTCAAACTCATTGCGGTCCACTTCACCGAGAAGCTCAGCTTGGCTCAGCTGGTCTAGAGTCTCCAGGTGACCTTGTGTCTCTGGTGGGGGGGACAGCTGACCCAGGTGGCCCTGGTGGACCCCGTGGTGAATCTGGGGGAAAGGTGGGGAGCTGTAAAAAGACAGGGGTGGGCCAGGGATCAGTCCACTGCCACCACCAGTTTGGGACATGTGAGAGATGTGACCTAAGTGTGAGCCCCCACAGTGAATCTGGGCGTGAGTGTAATCAGAGTGGTAAGGGGGCGGGCTGCCCATGTGTGTCTGATTCTGGTGGTGCTCGTCTGGACAGGAGACTGAGGAAGAACAGGAAACAGAGGAGCTACTAGATGTTGAGTAATAAGAGGGGGGTATTTGCTCGTGGTCCACTGCATCTAACGGGGACATCTCAGGAGGGGTGGGCAGGCCGTAAGGGTAGGTGTCGAAGCTGCTGTTGGAGCCAGCCGGGTCTCTGAAGCTTCTGACGCTGGGCAGAGCAGGGCTGGAGCTGGAAAAGCTGGTGACGGCTCCATTAGGGCTGCCCTCGTCTTTGTCGAAGGGGTGGCAGAGGGCTCGTTGATCTGGCAGAGTGCTGTGGTCAGGAGCCAGCCCGCTCAGGAGGAACCCGGGGTCGACTCGCTTGCAGATGCGTTTCAGCTGTTTCTTCCGGCGAGGCCGGTACTTGTAGTTGGGGTAGTCCTGCATGTGCTGCACCCGAAGCCTCTCTGCTTCCTCAACATAGGGCCTCTTCTGAGGGGGAGTGAGGGCCTTCCATGACTTGCCTGAATGCAGAGGAAGAAGAAAAAAAATCTCAATCTGAATATGGTTCAACAAGTTATAAAATGCAATATATATGCACTAGTTTAGCAGTCTTTATTATTATAAAATAAATCAGCATCTTTTAACTTACAAACAATTTATAAATAACTGCAAAAAAATTATTTTTAAGTTACAGAATCACATTTCTTTTAATTCACAAGCAAAATATCCAGTTCTGAAAATAAGGCAATTAGAAACGTTGGCAGGCTACGGAAAAATTAAACCTCATTGTTTAGAAATCGCAGTCTAAATTAACGTCTCAGGTTTGTGATCATAAACAAGAAATAAAATCAGTGTTTAATTTCACCGCAACTTTCTGCGTCTTTTGTAGCTCTAAATTACATTTAAGAAACTTACCAACACGCATTAAATGTCCGCTTTCAAGCCGAACGTCAGTTTTTAAAGATAAATACAAAAATAGACACATGTGGGCCTCACAGATTATTTCCGATTTCCACAAGTGCCAGATTTAAAGTTTAACCTTTACCAATAATCTAAGAAGCTGTTAAGAAGCAGAATAAAACGCTAATTTTTCTCCGCTTCTGTCTTCTGCCTCTTAACGAATTTACTGCAAACTAAACTAAACTAAATACACGCGGATTCTGGCGATGCGCTTTTGAAGGCAGCTCTAACTGCGGCGCAGTTTCATTTACTTTAAGAAAGACAATGGGCAATTTATTCCAATTAAATTTTAAAAAAGTTTTAACACGTTTTTTTTATGTCATTTTAAATAAAGCAGCTCATTTGGCACTGCCGGATACGTGTATTAAAACGTGTTTTACTACAACCGAGGCCTAAGAGAGGAAAAGTAAGTAGAAGTGAAGTGTGTAATAAGTAGCTTAAAAATAATAATTATAATGATGATGATGATGACAATAATAATAATAACAAAACTCGTAACTTTAAATAACTTTTTTCCTCACCCAACATTTTGCTGAGCTCGGCATTGTGCAGGTCAGGATTTTGAATCGCCAGCCGTTTGCGCTCATCTTTGGCCCAAACCATGAACGCGTTCATGGGTCGTCTGATCCGCGGCTCCGGCGCCTTTTCCCCGGCATTCCTGTGAGGACCATGCCCGTCGGCTCCGTCTCCGTCTCCCGGAGGACACTCGAAGGACTCCGGCCACGACGAGTACGCGCTGATGAGAGCAGCCATCTGCGCGCTCTCCTCTGCAAACTTGCGATGCGCGTCTCTCAGAGAAGTTGTGTTCTCACTGTCGGCTAATTAAGCGACCGAGAAACTACACAGACATGCTTAAGTGATGATAATAATAATGAGAATAATAGTACAATTAAAACTCCACGGCTGCTTGACTCACTCACTGGATCGCTACGGATTTGGGAGAAAGCACAGATGTGCTCAGGCAGCGGCTCCTCTTCTGAGTTATGGTTCAGTCTTTCCTGGTGGATGGGAGGAAGCGCTTTATATTTGACTAGCAGGTTCCAAGAAAAAAAACCCGCAGGACTCTCGGCTCCTCCTTGATTGTAAGTTGCGCCCCGTGGAAGGGAAGAGAGAGAGAGAGAGCAACATTTCAACACTACCAACTCTTTAAACTCGCCTCTCTACAAAACAGCACTTTCATCCTCTGACAGATATCCCATTTAAGAGATAGGTCAACTCATAAAAGTAATTCATGATTCTTTCGAGCTATTGATCACAGTTTGATCATCATCAGCTGGATTTTCACACAGGAAAATAAATACTTTGCAAACCTCATTGTTGTTTCCTGTTACAGGTGCATTAATGCTCACGTGTAATGATGAAAAAGAGGGTTTTGCAATTTTAGAGTTTTTACGAGTTGACAAGGAAACCTTCATAGAAAACACACCTAACCTGCTTTTGCAGTCTACGCAAGGCTTTACTCACCAGACTAAACTGGTTAACTGGTGTTTCCAGATTTCCACTGAACTCCAAGAGCAAGCAGCGTGACAAGTAAAACGAACACATACCTTTTAAAACTGAGGGAGGACGAAAACAAAACAATTTTATTTAAATTACTGTACCTTGAAAAGTAATTTGGTCATGTTTTTGTAGTCCTTAATAGTTTTGAGTGATTTTTTCACAATTAATCTTCTCATGCTCCCACAAAGAATCGTGATGAGTCTTTTTCTGAAGTTGGGGCTGTAGATTAATTTCTGGAACCTGTAAAGAGACCACGTCACACACACACACACACACACACACACACTACAAACAAATCAGTTTCCTCCTGTGGCAAGAAGCGGCTGCATATCAAATCCTGGAGTTCCTGTTGACAGGATACTCTTGGGCTGCAGCCATGGAGCAGCTCCCACTCTCTCACAAACACACTTGTCAAGTCCGGACGCTGATCACAGGTCAGATAGCGTCTTGATCTATATCACGCATGCAGACTACACACTGGAGGAACACTTCTTTTTTCCTTGCAGGTTGAGTTCACAGGCATCAATGTTAAGTTGCAATATGCATCTTTCGGTTGGGTGGCTGTGTCTGCTCCTTACACATCAAACTGAAGTGTCAGCTTTGTGTGAAACTTGCAGTGCACAGGAACAGGATACGGCACCTGAAGCCACAGATTGTGTGTGGAGCAGGCACATCGGTGATATATAGCGCCACACTTCCTCTTGCCTGTCTGACAGGGGTCACACATTGATGTGTAGTCAAAGTGCCAGTGAAAGTCAGCATGGAAGGAAAGTGAACGTGCGAGATCAAGAGCTAAACATCACATTTGCAATTTGGAATTAAAACACATGAGCGCTCAAAGTTGAGGGATACTGAAATGACTAATAGCTCCTGGTATTAACCGCTGTGTGGGTGAGAGCTGTATCAGCCTGCTGTTCACCCTCTAGAAGACATGTGGCTACTGAATACCTGGCGGGGTCTGCCTCCATACCAGACGACTGCATGTTTTTAAATCGAGCCTATATCCAAACCTATTTATTAATAGACTATTGTGTTATTATAAAAGTAAAAGCTTTGTCACCTGTCATGCATGGCCTACTGCTACACGTCCCAAGATCATCCTTTTACTTTCAAAATAAGTGAGGAAACGGAGGTAAGTGGACAATTGCATGGCATATTCTGTTAATGTTAAATAGTTTGTTTTTAATGAACACCTCCGTGCCCTTGCTGAAATTTAGGAGGAATAAAAATCTACATTTCTAAAACCATTTACTCTTTGATAGTTTTATTTTGTATCTATCCACAAACTCATTGTGGTTTCTGTGTGTGGTAACTAACTGAATTGCATAATCCACAGCTATTGATTGCAGAGGAAAAGATACCCGGGACGTCTTTTCGTCACAGCATGACCAATCACCATCTTCACTTTCAGAAGTTTCCGTAAAACCTAAAATAGAGACGAGGAATACTACAGTGTTTTCATGTGCAAGACTGGACGTCTTAGTTTCCCTTTTCCTCCTTTGACTCATACCAGACGACTGCTGAACAAGACAGACTAGTTGTTAAGCTGTCATATTCGGAAGATTTCATAACATTGTGCGTCACATTTGAAGTGGAAAAGGTGAATCTTCCAGAAACCACCTGTGTTTGAATATACGTGTGTGAATTTCTTTTTACTTTTTGAAATCTCTACAACCAAGCAGATTTTTTACCTCATCTCTTTCTTAATGTTTTTTTTTAAGTGCTCTTACAGTGTGCCGTGCAAAAATCTTGACCCATCTGGCGTTTTAATCCCACATTGCTTCAATGATGTTGAGCCCTGGGGAGGCCAATCCATGAATGATAGAGTTCCACTGTGTGTTTTCTATCCAGTTATGCTTTTACTGCATTGGCAGTGGGTTTGCGATCATTGTCGTGCTGAAAAAATGAAGCTGTTGCCTCTAATACAGTGGTGTCCAAACCAGGCCTCAAGGGCCAGTGTCCTGCAGGTTTGAGACATGTCCTTGATCCATTACAGCTGATTTAAATGGCTAAATTACCTCCTCAACATTTCTTGAAGTTCTCCAGAAGCCTGGTAATTAACTAATCATTTGATTCAGGTGTGCAGAACTAGGGTGAGCTCTAAAACCTGCAGGACACCAGCCCTCGAAGCCTGGAGCCGGCCAAGCCTGCTCTAATAGGTTTTACACTCACTCTCTCCTGACCTCCTCCATAGATTAGTTGATTTTGATGACCAAAATTTTCTAATTTGGATTCATCATTCCCTAAGTTGCAGTTGATCTTCAGTCCAGTTCTTGGGTTTACTTCAGCCGCTTCCAGTAAAACCATTTCAACTTCAGTGTGGATCAAATGAAGGGCCAGATGCATCTTTCAGGTCTTTACTGTTTATCTGTTGTTCCTTCTTTTCTTTTTTTTTTTAAAGACTTCTTGTCCAGTTTTCTCACATGTTGAAGGACAGACTGCACACCATGCTCAGATATGTCAGGTTTTCAGGGAATCACCTTGTTGGTACAAAACTATTACTTTATGCTTGTCAAACAGTGTCATTTTTCATTAGATTCCACTAAAGAAATGGGAACAAAGTATGTTCTTACCACAAGCTGCCGGTAATCATCCAATTCAAAATTGGTTCTTTATCAAGTTATATCTTATGTGTAGAAGCTCTGGTTCACCATGCAAGTTTTTTTTTTTATGGCTGAGTGATTCATAGGTCAGTAATAAGTGGTTAATAAATGGCCAGGGGAGGGGGTGAATTTACATACACATTATACATACACTAATAAATACAATCCTCTGAAAATGGTCAGGTACAAGTATTGGACTGAAACCAAGTGGAAGAGCAGCCAAAGAAAAGCTTTGCCTGGAGGACTATTGCTCAAGAGCACTTAAAAAAGTAAGAAGAAAAGAGTTTAACTCATTGGAAGCAAAACAAAGAAATCAGAGGTGTCTCAATACTTTTGCACAACATTTCTCTTGACCTATGGAGAAAAAAAAAGGGACACATTCAAAGGGTGATGGACATTTGGATTTATTAAAAAACAACAAAAAAAAAAAAAAACTTCTGTAGAACTCAATAGTCAAGAATTCTTTCATATATCTGCCAAAGCATTATCAAAGTACATCAGCCATGTGACATCAAAGAGAAAACATGTTTCCGTTTCATTTTGTAAAGCTGACAGAAGCTGTCTGAGTCACTTTAATAAAATAAAGGGGCATCAAAAGTGGTGGGAAAAAAATAAACCACTGTGAAAATGGGCAAATAGTAATGCATTTACATATAAGATGGTAATATACAAAATTATATTTTCCAAAAAATGCATTTTTATCATAGGAAATGTGGGCGATTCTACTCATTTTAATTCATTGGGCAAGAGAATTCATAGAATGAAGCACGTGTATCATCTAAATATTATTTTTATTTTAAAAAGGGATTAGACGACAGTCATGTCAACTTCTCTCTATATTAAATACATTTTTAAACATAGCTGTATGTCTATCCCACTTTAATATCTGAGCAGTAAATATGAGGCTAACTTTGCTAAAGATTGGAAACAGGAAAATGGCTAGTCCAGGTGTACCCTTCTGACTTGAACACTGGTGGTAAAACATGTTGGGGGTTTTATGGGAAGCTCCAGACCTTTTTCCTAGTTTGTATTTCCTGTTGAGCCATGTGGTGTTTTTATTCTCATCTCACTGTCAGCAAGATGTCCATACTATCTCCTCCTACAGCAGTGTGTTCCAGAGGCCACCAGTGCAAGGTTGAGGCTTTTTATAGGCTGCTTCAAGGTTTTTTCCAGTGACAAACACTCCCTATCAGTTTTTTCTACAGTCACTATCTAAAGAATAATAATAAGAAAAAACCAGCATCAATGGATGCTTTAACAGATTATTATGGTGTGTATATACAAGGCATTTAATTTCATAATACAAGTACCCCCTTAGGAGTCAGGAGAATAGTGCAGTACTGAGTCACCCTGCCCTAATGTAAACCCTGCTCTTGATGCTTCCTTTTCTTTTTCTTTTTGGATTTCTTTTCCACCAGCTCTTCCTTCCCGTCTTCTGTTGCTACACTGTCCACCTCATCTCTGCGCTTCTTCTTCTTTTTCTGCACTGTATTTAAATCTAGCGTTTCATCCTCTGCGGGCTCGTGTCCATTTAGTAGCTCACTTTGCTCACTGTGTTTTTTAAGCTTTTTCTTCTTGGTTTGTAATTCTTCACACTCAGTGCTACAGGTGGAGCTACAGTTTTCATTTACTACTTCTTCACTTTCTGCCATTTTTCTCTTTTTCTTTGAACGTTCTTTCTCTTGATCCTCTTTGTCCACTACTGCAGCGGGTGTGCTACACTGCTCTTCTGCAGCCTTTTTCTTCTTCTTCTTTTTCTTCTTTTTGGGCTCTTCTGTATCATCATTGCTGTTGTGGTTGAGACCGACTTCCTCAGATGCATTTGATGTCTCAGGAGTATCTGCATTCTGGGCCCCACGAGCCTTTTTCAGCTGAGCCATACGCTGTGCAAAGTACTCCTGCATAGTGAGAGTACTCGTGACAGTCTTAGTGATGGCTTCTGGGTCCTGGTCAGAAGGATCAGGATTCACGCCATCCTCCGCCTCACCCTGCGAGTCACTGCTGTTGCTCTCCTAAACCACAAAGACACGAGTAAGAAGGCAGAGTCAGGCTTTGATGCATCACTTTGAGAATCTACACAGATAAAGACAACAACCAATGGTAGAGCGAGGGGGGGCTTAAGTGGTCGTCAATCAACATGTAAAAATTACCACGGCAGACTTCAGTGAGTGAAAAGAAAGAGCACACAACAGGATGCTAATTTAACAATAGTTGTTAAAGCCTTAAAATAAGCACTGAACCACATTTATCACCCAGTCATTAATAATCTTCATAAATCCATCAATCCAGCTGTGGGTGTTTGTCACAGTTAGCTTCTTAAACAGTCACCCATCAGTGATGGCTCACAATAAAGAATTTCAGGTACTTCCATTATTTTCTAGTATGTTTCTAAATTCAACAGTCCAAAAATCATCTTCTATTTTGTAATTGTTGCATAATTTCCCTCCTAACATTGATCCTTTGCTCATACTGAGGCTGCGAGCTCGTGGCTGGCTCTGCGTAGCTTTAGCCACTTTCTCTTTGTTCGTTTCTTTAAAATGTCACTGATCGGCTGGCTGAGGGTGATTTAAGTGTCTGTTTAGGTTTATTGTTACAAATGTTTTCCTGGTGGTCTCCAGTGGTCTACTTTGACAAACTTTGTCTTTTCACTCACAATGTAACACTTCCACGCTAACAAAATGTTTGTGTGTTGCACAAGTGTGTACAAAGCTCTTTGTCAGCATCATGCGTGTTGCACACTTATTAATGCACAGAATAACTCATGCTTTGCGTTATTATTATTAACCTTTGTTTTACAAGTAAAGACTTTAAAAATTCTAGACCTTATACCCAATTAAGCCAACAATGCCAGCATATGATAAATATTTTTTTAAATCGCTGTATTGTGGTGTTGGAAAAACTGTCGATAAGAAGACTAAGTGAATGTAGATTTTTGCGTTTACTAAATGTCACAGTGGTATTTCAAAAAGATTCAAACAACTTCAGCCGACTCATTGGCGATGTAGTGCACCTGTATGTGCCTGCCACTAAGATGCATCATTAGTTTAATTCTGAAATTAAGTGAGAGGTGCTCGCATCAGTCATCGTCCCCACGTTGATCGGAAAGGTTAAAAAGTAGGACAGTTAAGACTCATTCTGCCGACCTTTAGGCTCCACATTAAAAGAGGACAACTTTACAACTGTGAGGAACAACTACACTCCAGATTTTAACTCCACAGCATGAACAATTTGTCACCTCACCCCTGTGAGCCATTTGTCTTCATTTTCCTAATGGCCTACTCAATGCATAATGATTTGTTCAGAAGAATACAGAAGCTCCTCTTGAGGATCACACCAAACAATATAGCCTTTCCATATTACCTCGGAGATGGTGAATTATTAGATGGCATTTTTCAAACCCTACAGATTAGAGATAAATTGAAAACACTGTTGTGTCGAGTCACCTCGTGGTTTTGGCCTTTAAGCTTTTACATTATGATTACACTACTCTGACCCTCGGCAGTGATTCAGGCAGATATGCTAACTAATGTTCGGGTAAAACAATGCATGTATGTTCTGGGACTTAAAGGCCTTTAATGTAGAGTGAAGTTACTAGATGTGGCTTTGGTCTTGTGTAGGGATGATGTGCTGTATGTTACTGCATGTAAAAGTGTTTTTTTTCCCCTTTCTTTAAACCAGTCACCAAGGACTTCAGTGAGCCCCTAAAAGCCATTAGTCTTAGCCAACTAAAAGGCTTTTCATAGTCAATATAGTTTCATCAAGGGAAACGCTATTGTCTTTGTGGTCTGATACACCGATTCATGTGGTAAAAAATGTCTGAAGAGCAAGAAAGGCTGCAACTTATGAACAAGATTTTTATCAGAACGAGAATGTTTTGCTGTGAGGATATCAGAGTGTTACATAACACAATCGCATCTACAAAACAACGAAATCAGATGATATGAAAAAACGTGACTGAGGCTAAATGACAACGCAGGTGTTCAAATGGACAAAGTTTTCCACCCTGACTACAAAGAACTTCTAACAAGGGGAATGAGGCCCTTCAGGTGAGGTGCCATTATACAAAACTTTTCAACTTCCCTGAGAAAATCTATACTCCCCGTTACTGCACAATGGCATCCTCTCTGCTTGGGAGAGTGGAGATGGAGCTTTGAGCTGACATCGCCAAACAACATGTAACTGGGATTTGGGAAGATGGCTGGGGGCCACTTTAGAACTGCCTGTGAAATTACTCTCAGGAGGGAGAGGGAGGGTGAAAGAGCTGGGAAGAATGAGGGGAGAGTGACTGAGCGAAGAACATCTTCATCATCAGGGAAAGGTGGCTTGAGCTTGGTATGTGGTTCATCCTCACTGCCTGGGGATCTCCATTAGACGCTCATCTGACAGGAGCAGAAGTGCTGTGCTGAGCACAGGCTGGACACACATACAGTATGGGGATAAACCTACAGCTCCAGTCAGCATTACTAGCAGCCCTGGAGATTTTTCTTGGCGTGGAGTGTTGAGGGCAACATGTTACTAAGAAACTACTCTGCAGTAATGTTTGGGATCTTGTTTCCCCATATCCAGGTGTGTCTTCTATTCGTTAGTAATTTCTTCTGCTTTACGGCATATGGTACAGACCCAAAACTACAAAAAAGCTGCTTCTTTTTTTAAAAAATGAAAATAAAAAAAATTAGGATTTCACAGTACACTGTAAACCTTGTTGTTGCAATAAGATTAATGGTATACTAGCAGCAAGAATGGTGGCTGCTTCGTGAGTTATTATGGTAAAGCTTCCCATATTTAGTGGCAGAAGTTGACAAAATTCCAGCGACGATGACGGAACTTGAAAAGAAAGCCTTGCGAAAAAGAACATAAAAAAGCACAATATAGACAATTTTTAAAAAAACAAAAACTTAATCTTTTAAAGGCATCTTTTCCTTCATTTACACAGATATAAAAGCTGTATTATACGGTACCAAGTATCACATAATCACTGTATTGTGGGAGTTTTTGTCACATGAAATGTATTGTCATAGCATTGTGAGCTACTCCATGATTCTCCTTTTTATATCATTTTATCTGTCTCTACATTTTAAAATACTGTCATTAAAAAAAAAAAAAAAAAACCTAAAATGTTTATTTTTAAATGAGAATACACTGAATACTTACGGCCAATTATTCCACTGGTATAGAAGGGAGGAAAATAGGACGCATCATGTAACTTAACAATTTGATTTAATTTTACTGGCCACAACACCTGCAATAGTGAAAATTGAGAGCATATAACTTTTTCACTAAGGCTACAAGTTATAAATGTGTATGCATAAAATGATTTATTAAAATCATCCAAAAGAGAATGTCATTTCTTTTTGATATTTTTCCTTTTGACAGTGGTTAGTTTAGATTCACCAATAAACACGAATAATGTTTTTTACTTAGCATATACATACTAAACTATCCTTTGCATAAGGATGTACCAAATGTACAAATTTATAATTGCTGGGACTAGAAGAATGACTTAAATAAATAAACAAATAAATAAGCCTGTGCTGTAGAACACACCTATATCAAGCCATGTCTACTCCTTCTCCTCCTCTTCTCCCAGATGCAGAACCCCAGGAAAAGGATGCACTCAATGCACTGTGTGCAGTTCTGAGATAAGGCTCCTTCAGCAGAGGAGCGGCCTGGCTGGCTATCGGGCCCTTCCTGCTCCGCTCTCTCCTCTGGCGGGGGCTGGGCAGGGAACACAGGGAGGGTCCACAGAGGGTCCCAGAGAAAAGGAGAGGGTGGGAAGACATTCAACAGGCCGTCTCCTTCAAGACACTCCAGTTCTCTCTCTTCTTGGTAATGTAGTCACTGGAAAGCCGATGGTAAGACATGTGGCAGAGGTGCCAGGATACCGAGGCCAACACATTCAGTGGGAGAGTCAATCAAGCCAGCAGAGAGATGATGGAAAGGGTTCACCAGAGTGCATGCAAAACTTTTCTCCCCAGCAAAATGTAGCAAAAAGAAACAGAACGATGTTCAGTTCATTTATTACTAATTTGCTCTAACGGCTTTGCAGAGCAAGCTGGGTTACTTTATGTCTGCCTACTTCTAAAGAGAAACCAAAAGTTCCAGGACAACAGCTCAAGTAACATCTTAAATTAAGGATTTTTGCCAAGTGCAAGATATGTTAGGTAGTAAGTGATCGATTGGTTGTAATAGTCACCTTGTTGAATGTAGGGAAAATGTTCAGGTGTAAAAATCTGATCAAACTTTAAAATGAGCCAGATTTTACAGGCAGTCAACCAGATCAAAGGATCTCAGTAACTATAGGACTTGAGGGTGCTAGCAGTCAGGAGTAGAGTAAAGGTCATTACACAGAGAGTGTGTTGCAAAAAAAAATCAACATGAAATTCAGAATTTTCTGGATCTAAACTTGCCATGTAATGTGTACACACGAACGCGGTGCATTTTTGTGGAAAAAAAGAGAAATACTGCAAATCCATCTACTCAAATTCAAACACAGGTCTAGTAAATATATGTAATAACTAGAGCAGGGCGATATGGCCAAAAATATTTATCACGATATACATTTGAAAATTTGCGATAACGATATAACTGACGATATAATTGATGCGAGACAAAATACTCCACAACATTACTAGCGCAAAAAGACAACCTTCCATTAATTTTCACTTAAACAAGAAGCTGGTTTTTATGTACAATAAAGCTTTATAAAAATGTAACAGTGCAAATGCAAATTCCTTGCTGAAAGTTTAACCAAAAGGCATTTCCAGTAGAAATGGGCTGACATATCCTGAGCATAACCATATATAATATCCACTGAAGTTAAAAAGAGGTGCTTTGCAACATTAAACTGTAGTGTGCAGTACGTATTTTTTGGACCATAAGGCACATTGAGCTAAACAAAGCAGTTAGATAAATCAAACTTTATTAAACTCATTCTTCTTGCTTCCTCCACTTCTGTACCATTGATTCATTGATGTTGAATTCTCTGGCAGCTGCTCTATTCTGTCTTGTCTTAATGTTGGTTTAAAATGGAGCACTGTAACAAAAAATAATTTCCCCCAGGGATCAATAAAGTATTCTGATTCTGATTCTGATTATTCCCATGTTGTTGCAGTATATTAATGACTAGCCTTGTATTGTGGATGGATTATCTCAGTTGTTCTCCTGACTGACGTTTGGTCCGTTTACAGCATCCTGCCATGCGATTGCATTTGTTTCTAACCATGAGGAACCTTAGTGTTCATCCTCCAGCTTCACTGTTTATGTTATGCTAACATAGCTGTGTCGCTAGCGATCACGTAGCACATCATTATATACCAGCTAGCCCAACTTCAGTAACCCTACAAACGTCACTGCTGTTTAGTTTCCTGCCTTCATTTATGTTGGAAGTGATAGCAGAGCTGTACGTTTGAATTTTTTCAGAAATCTCTCAGTCAGAACATGCTATATCATGCTTAGGTAACTAGCGAAACTAGCGAGCTAACTTCCGCTAGCTTCCTGCTAACTTCTAACTCCGTTAAATGTAATAAATTTTGTTTTCATGGATGCCTGGAAGTTAAACTGAATTGTTACACCTGGTAAAGCAGCAATGCTGATCGTTTTATTAAAGATGAAAGAATTTAGACAGTTAACTCTCAGTGATGCTGCAGTGTTTGTTTGACCTGAAGTGTACTGAGTTTAGGACCCAGATTACTCCCAGATTTAAGAGCATCTTAGTCCGACAAATACGACAATAACGACGGCCGCTTGCATGTTCTGCAAAAAAATGTGCTTTGTTGTGTATCTGACGGACAAACACCAAACCAGTTCCACATCACTGAAGTTGCACCATTTTTACAAACCAATTCTGGTTCATCTGTTTCACTCAACAATCGGCCATGTGCGTATGAAAACAAAGGCACTGTGCATGCGCGTTTTACTCATATTCTATCGCGATATTTCATTTTCCTATCGTTGCCTAACATTATACCGGTATTACCGTGAACGGTATAATATGGCCCAGCCCTAGTAATAACAGAACCACAGTTTCTTTAAAAAATAAAAATAAAAAAAAAGTTTAGAAAATGCATATACCAACATGCACGTTAAACCTGGGGGAAGTTACAAAGTTTACCTGTATTTGATTTCTAAAAGTCATTAAAAACCGGGTGAATGTGAATAGTTTTGCAGACACAACACGCCTTCCAACTCATGTTAATTAGGATTTGACAATGCTCCAGTTGCTCATTTATTTTCCTAAAAAATAAATAAATAATAAAAAAAAAAAAAAACTGCCTGTTTGCATTACTTGCTTTTTTTTTTTCTTCAATAAATTTCTAGCCAATATTGGTCGGGTCTGTAATTGCACGAGTGTGCCCTCATTGTTCTGCCACAATAATAAATTTGGTGATACTCAAGGTCTATGGATCAGGCCCTGATTAGCCAGCTGTCTCTCCCTGATGAACACGCAAGTCCAGCAGCCCCATCCTTCATGAGCCTGATGTGGGCGGACACGGGAAAAGGGGAAAAAAATAGATTGATACTTTATTTCCTGGGAAATAGGTAAATGTTTCAGTTGGCCACTTTAAGTACTGATGCTGCCTTCAGTGTCATTCTTTCATGAATCCTTGTTCTGTATAAATGTGGCCTACACAAAGTAAATTTTAAAACAACAAAAAAAGAAAGTAAATAAAATGATGAAGTGTACACACATCAAATGCCACACACGGTATGAAGCTTCCACAAAGCAATACTTTGCTTAACGCATAGCCTCAGTGTGCAGTTGAGGCAAAACGCATTAAAATGGGTTTGAAAAATTACACTTTGTGCCTGGTGCGAGAACGTTTATCATAAGTAACAAATGAAGACAACATTATGCATGCAGCATGACTGCCCTGTGCTTGTTTAACATTGCAAACGCTTGCTGACAATGCCCCCATCACGAACATTGGGGTACTCCCGCCCCCATCCCAATCCCAAGCCGGGGGAGAGAACAGACCGTGATTATTTTTCCCAGCTGTGATTTATTAGATTAAAGAGTCAGTGATTAAACGGTAGTCTGCGGCTGTAAACAGCCGAGAGAGCTGGAAATCTTTGGGCGGTTAGCTTTACCAGGCGGTAATTACCCTGCTCTCATGTATTCTAGCTTGGGCTGTAACTAAGAGACAGACACCCTCTTTTCTTTTCCTTTTTTTTTTTGTGTCCCACGCTAATCTGCAAGTGTCAGCGAGCTGGCATGAGAGCAATCCACACAACTGCCAGGGAGGTAAAGTGGCAAATGCGATGTGTGTGTGTCTTTTAGGGAGTTGGGGGGGGGGGGGGGGGGGGATTTGGCGGGCCTTGATATTTTCGGCGGTCGTGTAAAAGGGCCTGTCAACAAAAATGCTCAAGAAAGGCAATGCTTTGCTCGAAGCAATTAGATGTTATCTGAGAATGTATTAGAGCTCTCCAGCTTCACAATGAGCCCTGCAGCCTGCGCGAATGCACCGCCCTGTTTAAAACTGCGGCAAACACACTGCGACAATGCACGTTTACACCGGCATCCCCTTTCAACATTTGAGTTCTGCATATTAATGAAAAAAACTTGACTTTTGGGGTTGTATTTCTATTTACAATGTCATTTTTACAATACAATGGCCTATACATAGTCTCTTTAAATTACATGATATGAAAGATAACTTCTCAGTTTGCTTACATGCCGTAAGTACAGCTGGTACTCTGGCTTTTTCTATGACCAAGCATCCACATTTCCTGGTCATTTTTAACTCACTTTACTCTCCACTGGCCTCAGTACCAAGCTGTAAAGCATAATAGATTTATATTTTAAAATAAAATAAAAAAAGGTCCTGAAAAGAAATCCTGCTTCTGCGCCATCAGCAAAGTTTCGTCCGACCCCCCTGGCACTTCGGCATCGCATCTTCCAAATGCTCAAGAGCCACCCGTGTCACCCCTGCCCCATATTCCTTAACACGGCAGTATCGGGGGAGCCCCTGCTGAAGCGCGATCCTTCATGTGGACAACGCGTGGGCAGGAAACACTTGCAACAGGTGCCGCCCGATGACGCTCGATCCTCGGCCCTTTGTGCCGGAGCACGAGTGGGAGTGGGAGAGGCCGCAGGGGTCGCGCTGACCCAAGAACAGGGCGCACCATGCCTACTGTCTGACTGGAGAGTCAGACGTCAAAACAAGGATCGCACTAAATTATTCGCCACCATTTTTCTTCCCTGACACTTTTAGGGAGTACAGAACTAATGAATGGATTGATGTTGGAACAACTGTCATGTCTGTAGTGGTCATAACGGTTAATATAAAACCGTAATCTTTAGATGTTTCTTTTTTCTTATGACTACCAGCCAAGCTTTTAGTTTTCAAAACTGGTAAATTGAAAACTCAAGCACCAAACTTTTCCATCATGCTGCGCGTCTTAACTTTAGTATATGAAAGATTAAAATACTAAAAAAATAATAATGATAATAAATCTCATTCCCTTTAATTTTAAACTAGTAGTGGTTTTAAAAATGCATCAAATCATAACTATTATTATTATTGTTATTACTACTACTACTACCGCCACCACCCACTCCCTTAAAAAGAGAAAGGAAGAAGGAAATGTAGGTGGAAAAATAAAACTATGGCTTGTTTCCACCTTTCAACTGAGCTGGCGGCTTTAAAAAATGACTAACTTTTGTTGATGTATGAATCGGCGGGGAGTCTATTTATCAGCAGGCCCTCTGCGGTCGCCCGCTTGGGTCCCTCAAGTCACAAGCCGCGTCGCTCCCCTTTGACTGATTAATTAGCCAATCAGAGGACATTTTTCACTGGGCGGCAGAATGGTTTATTTCAGCTAATGCCGGGGTTTCGAGTTGAGGCCCGTTGGAGCCTCGTTGGCTCTTTCGGCCTGCCTGAGTGGCTGGGCAGAGGGGCAAGGGAGATAAATCAAGCTGGGCTGGCCCTCCATGTGGCTCCCCTAACTAAACCCCCAGAGGAGGGCACAGAGAGCAGGGGTGGTGGAGAAGGAGGGGGGAGGAAGGAGAGCGGGACGCAAGACGGCCAGGGGCACTGCTTGCCTGCCGATAAGAACGGGGAGCAGGGCGCTGCCAAAGTGCCTTCATTTAAAAGTGGCCGGGGCTTTTTTGATATCTCGGCAGAGAGCGCCTGTCATTTGTCATGCGGTGAGTAATTGTACCGAGGGGCACAAGGAGGAGGCAGGAGATGGAGGCGGGTTGCTAGCGTGGGATGGGTGATGGATAACCGAGAGGTAAGTAGATAGACAGGTGCTACGCCGCAACCCTCACAGTAAGGCAGAGTAAATAAGGTTGTTTTGTTTTTTTAAGCACATATTTTCATGTGGCTACATAAAAACTGGTTATGGATGACATGGGAGATTCTCTAAGAACACGATCTTAGGAAATACTCTTGCACGAGTAAAATTAGGTTACAATCATGCTCAACTACATGTTTGTACATGCAATTAAAAGAAAAAAAAAATCAAACAGTGCTTCTAATCCCTGCTCTATCATACACTGTAAGAAAGGAGGGAGGCATGTGCATTTCACTATGATATCCCATCTGTCAGCATACTTAATCACAGATAATCACTTGTCAGTTAATTAAAGTTGACACAAAAATGCTTGTTTAATCACGGTCTGATCAAATATCTGCTGAACTATGCCAGGAAACAGGGTCAGTATGAGTTTCCTTTAAGCTTTCATGTGCATTTCTCTTTTTTTTTTTAAATATCAAAAATAACAGTAAAAAAATTGCAAAAGAAAAAAAAAAAATGCAGATTTTTCATTATGTACAGCTTTAAAATAAATACATTCTTAACCTGGAAGATAAATTTTTACCTTAAACAGAGCTCTACCCTCTGAACAAGATATTTACATTTAATATTAACACTAAAGGAATAGAGCTACTGCTCCCTGTAAATAACCAATTAAAATATTCTCATATACTGTTTCCAATACATTCTCATCTTTGATGAATAGAGGCATCTGGGACAGCTGAATGTGTACACACTGTGTGTGTGTGTGTGTCTGCGTGTTTGTGCGTGTACGCATGCGCTTGTCTGCACTTCAGGGAGGGTTGTGAGCCGCGATAAGAGGTGAGCAGGAAGCACATCACTGCAAAGGAAGGAAAACACCAGCAGTGAGGAACTGGTGGAAAGGAGGCCGGAGAGACAGCAGTGGGTGTGATTGTGCTGGAAGATTCATGAGGGGGAAGGAGGGCAGGTCTGGAGAAGCCGATCCAGATTTGGTCAAAGTCTCTTGGCCTCACCTTGTCACGATGCAGATATGTGATATAATGCGACCGGTGGCAGTGGCTTCTGCAAGCCACTACAAATCAACTACACCATCAAGCCAAAGCTCGTCGCTACTAAGGGTTACAACTCCATGGGGCATTGAGATTACTGCAAGCATATATTATACTTTTGCAGCAACAGCAGTTAAATGTAAGCACAGATCAGTGTGAGCTGAGGGTCACTGGCAGCGTCGCCTTCACTCTCGCAGGAGATTCGGCAAAATGCCTAGAGCTCGATTGGTCCATCACCCTCTTTGCCTCTTTTCCAGCAACCTCAGATGTTGCTGGGTTTCAACACAAGGCCTCATGGGAAAGCATTGTAATTGTGTTGAGTGTTTTCGATATGGTCAATGGTGTCCCTCCTGGCTGTAAAATAACAACCCATAACCAAATGTTTAGAGAGGGAAAAAATATGGTGTGTATTGCTTGCATTTCCAGTGTTAATCAGCTGGGGAGCAGCTGCCATTGTGATGCTATGGCTCAGCACCTGCTGGGGGAATAGGGCAGGGTGGATTTTGTACAATTTATGGATATTTAAGATGCCAATTTCTTCAAGCCAAATGCTCGAGATAAACACAAGAAGCCAGCAAGAGGCTTTTTCTGGGCCTTGGAGTCCAAAAGCTAGATATGTTATTGTTCTTCTGGCCCTCTACTGGGCCAGTAAAAGTTCTAAGAACAACAAAAAAAAGTTTTTATTGCACATTTTTAAATGTGTTATTTTTTTCATAATAAAATAATAAAAAGTACAAGTTATGTGGGTGCTTAATAATTTCCAGTTCTTCTGTGCATGTAAATCTGTTCTATTAATCAGCTTAGATCATTTTTAATAGCATCTTTTATGTACATGTATTTTTAACTATATAATTCACTCATCTGTCTTTCATTTCAATAAATGACATCTTTGATGTGAGTTTGAATAAGTACGGCTTCATATAACTCCACAGATAAACACTTGAGCTGATTTTCTGATTAAAACAGCTTGACAACTTATTTAAAAATCAATAGAAAGATGATGCAGGCAAATTTCATAAATAACATTTTGTTTTTGATATGTAAGCTAAAGGTTCTTACTGGATTCGAAATACAACTCTGACCCGCAGGAGCCTGTAAGCCATGTTCCAAAAGCATGAGACCTACCATAACGCCAAATGGCAAAGTGACGTTTGAAGTGATGGGCCCACCAATGCCAAGAGCAAAAAAGAAACTTTTTTTGCAAGCGTCATCATTTCAGATTTCTGCACACCTCACTGCAATTTTGATGTTCCTTTAATAATGCCCGCTGGCACTCTTAACTAGCTGATGTGACGCTTCGAGACAGAAGTACAGCAAAGCAGGAGTGCGAGGGAGAGGAGTAGGGGGTAAGAGTGCAAATCCCTTAACTGGATTTAGGCGCTCTTGCTGCCATCGGTGGCCTGTTAGAGGTGCTAAAGCTGCATGCTGTGACACGGCTAATCTAGGGCCACGGGCTGCTCAAGGAGCCGTACCCCGCAGAAGCAGAAGGACCAGATGATACCAGAGTTACCGATGAAAGGAAGCATCAGCAACCAATAATCATTTGGAATTACCAAGGAGACACAGATAAGTGCAAGCCAGCTGGGCCAGTGGTGCGGCATCTCCTGCTGGACTGCACGCTTGACTTTGACGGGGTTAAGGAAGATCAGAGTCCTGTGCCCTTGCACTAATATTTTAGGAATGCACCCACTGGATTAGAATTACTATCTACAAAGCTTTTGTGCGAAGCCACAGGACAGTTTGTTTTTAACTTGTTAAACTAAGTGGATTTGATTAATAAAAATAAAAACTAATGTTTTTATAAATTATAATATTGAAGTCTCAAAACAACTTTTTTTCTAATTCTGAATGATGTAAATAGGTGTAATCTCTTACCTGATCTTGGACTTTTGCTGATTTAGCCCTCTTCCCAAAGATACAGTTAAGATCTGTTTCACTACGACTGGATAGATCCTTTCCTGAAAGAGTAATAAGCAGAAAAGAATATGTACAAATCATTAACACCAGGCTGGAAAACTTTTGTGCTGCGACTCGGAATAAAAAGACCACCTTATGAATTAAAAGGTGATAAAAATTGATTCACAGTCCCATTTTCAACAACATGCACGCTTTTTTTTTTCTTAAAGAACATTGTTTATTGTTTCTCTTTTTTCCAGGCAAACCTTTAAATATTGCAGCGGAGTACCTTATGTGTGTTTGTGTGTTGGGGGTGAGCAGAAGGTGGTCACTGAGTAAATAAAAGAAACAGGGTAGGGGTGGTGGGGGGCTGTATTCTTTTTGCAGGGATAAAACGGTAAAGAAAAATAAACTGGACGAAAAGGTCTGCTACGCCACGCCTCCGGATTCCCCTTTTCAAGCGGGTCCTCAAAGACTCCTGAAGCACACAGTGGCTTGTCTCAAGCCTGGGTCCTGTTCATGCAGCTGCATCCTCTTCCTTCAGCGGGGCTCTGATAACATTTGGTTATTTATTGCTTTTAAACCTCTATCTCCCCTGCCCTTGGCTTTGAAAGTCCCTGCACATACAAGGTCTAAGCAGCAAAACCAAGAAAGTCCGATGAAAAGTAAAATAAATGGAAAGGACGGTGGGGGTGGGTGGGGTGGGGGGGTGTTTGCTGTGGTGGTTGTCATCTAGTGAACTCCGGTCAGACAAAAATTATATCCAATTTGACCTTTCTACTGTTTGGATGAGGAAGTGCCTGTCAAAATTGTCAGGCTTTCAGGTGAAAGTGCAAATAACAACGTTCTGATTAAAAAAAGAAAAATCCTAGTTTTTCCCACTATGCGTTTAAAGTTGGATGAATACACTTAAATGGGATGAAGCGTGGGTACTGCCCACATGCAGTGGAAAAGGTTTGTGGTTTCCAAGGTCACAGATGAAACGACAATTATCAGTAGAGACTTACAGAAGCTCCAGTGAACAGAAAACACTGTCAGTGAAATTAGAACGGGAGGTCCTCAGCATATATACATGCAATTCACACGGTCTGTTAGGCTCCATCAATTCACTTTGGCCGTGATGCAAAAACATGTTTAATTAAAAGCCCAAAAGCTGGAACGAAGCCAACACAGAGTAGCCGATGGAGAGCTGTAGTTAAATTCCGCATCAACCACCCTTGCTGCCCTGACAGGTGATAGATGGAGGTAGCAATTAAAACTGGGTTACTGGTTTATGCTGTGGGCCCTGGACCTAAGCAGTGGAGATTTTGGTGCCTTTCCCCACAAACAAAGGCCATCAATCCTCAGCGCTGGCAGAGAGAGAACCAGCATGAACAGGATATCAATATTAAAAAAAAAAAAAAAAGGAAAAAAAGAAAGGGAGAGTCGGGAGGAGACCTGCACTAAAAGGGAGAGGTACTGATGATGCTGTGGCCACAATGTTTTTACAGCAGTACTGCAGGAATGCACTGAGCTCAGTGTCTGGTTATAGACCAAGCCAAGCCAATTCTCAAGAATGGGGCAATTCGGCAGAAGTGAGAGGGGAAGACCCGGGAAGAATTTTAACTTAAACTTGCTTTTGAATCAAAATGTGAGTACAAAAAAAGTTAAGCAGTACAAACTGAGAGCCAAAAAGAAAACATAGATGATTGAAATAATGATCATAATGGAAAAATGTTTAATTATGGCTAACAAGCATTAGATAAGAGTACGGATAAACTATTAGATCCGTTTGTTGGAAAGAGGAGATAAGCTGTTATAATAGTTATAAGTAACTGAATCTTTATCTAGGAGTTTTTTCAAAGGCATAATCAATTAGTGACTAAATGGAATCAATAGCTGTTAAATGGAGTGCACCAGTGTTTTGAAATGGTGGGCCAAAAGTTGCAGATAAATGGTTTAAACCAATGATGTCAAACGTATTTTACACTGAGGGCCAGAAAATAACAGAAAAGATCCATTTTTTTTGGCTATTTAATTGTTTATCTGTTACTTAATTACTTTGGTGTCGTTTGAATGCCCATGAGGGAGGTCTTTGTAGGCAAGACAAACTTATGAAAATACAGATAAAAGTCCAAAATTTATGCCCTCTTTCATATTTTCCAAAGCTGTCCAATGGTCTGGAATCTAGGCTTTGCCAGGCCAATTCTGGCTCCTGGGCTTTATGTTTGACACCCCTGACTTAAACAATTCACAAGCATAACTGCTCTAAACAGAGCTAAAAGTAGTCCAATCTTAGAATAAAATTAATTCAACTGAAGCTGCGCGGTGGTGAAGTGTTTTAGATGCAAGAAACTACTGGACTAAATAAACAATGTACTTTAAAATGGCTCAAATGAGGTTGGAATATTCAACCAGAGAAACTATCACGAAAAGGCTGACAGTCAATGACAGAGCTATTACCTGATCTTTTCAACCTCTCATGTAACAAGCTTAACAACTCTAAATCCAAGCCTCAACTTGGCAACAGCTTCACAGAGAGGAGAGCGGTCGGTGGAAACTTGCAAACAGCCGTGACAGGTTATATGTTGCCAGGTAACTCTTTGGTTTTAATCTGCGCCATAAACTGAAAACAAAATGATGATCTGTCAAGAGGAAGTGCCCAATACATAAAATACTGTCACCTGCCACTTAGAGAGAACAATAAATATGTTCTCAATTTAAAAAGGTCAAAAATGACAGTTCTCTAGTTCAAAGTGCACTGACCATAAACGCCTATCAGACCACTGAGAACTGGGAGTCTCAAGTTTCCAATTAAATTATAAGTTGCGTACAGTCAAACATGAAATACCAGCCTCCTTTATTGTTGCGTGACAACGGTTGCCACCTCTTTGTATAGCAACATGTTAAAACGGTGTTATATTCCCAAAGACAGTTGAAGGTCTACGGTCAACAGAGCTGCACTCTCCTTCAAGAGTCCAGCTACAATAATTGCACCTGCAATCCCCCTAAACGGTTTCCTTCTCAACATGCCAAATGCAATGAACTGCAAATTTTCTCTTTAGTTTCCTCTGAAATTTTATAAACATCTGGTGGGAATAAGAGTAGCATTTCAGCAGGTTCACTAGAAACATGTAGAAGACACATTTAACAAGAAACTGGTGTGAAACAGTTCAGACTAATGAGACTAAATTAAACTTAAATTTTCAACAACAGAGACCACTATAGAGACGGCCGGGGCATGCATTTATGCCAATGGAACTTGCACACAAGACACACTACGATAAATCAGAGATTTAAAAAAATGTCCAGAGCAGTCAAACAAGCCCAGGGTTCAACAAAGGCTCCGGTCCACTGGACAGTTTAAAAAAAATAAAAAATAAAAAATGTGGAGGACCTCACCCATGGCTATTCAAACTACACCAAACTAACCGAGTTGTGGATTTCTGTATTTTACACATTTAATTCTTACAATTTAAGCACAAAGACTTGTGCTGACAGCATTTTTCGTCTTTTTCCTTCAATGATGGTTTCTCCTTTATTACACATGTAGTTAAATTTCTCTACACTTACAGAGAGGGGACCTTCACTGTATGTGGCCCATGATGTAAAACGAGTTTGACATCTCAGTGCGATTCCAATTATGTGTTAACAGTCATCCTCTCCCATACAGATGTTGATGTAAACCTACTCAAATTAAATCTAAGCTTCAGCACAGTATTTTATAAAATAACTGTCCAGAACCAGATTGGACTAAATTTTATCTTGTACACTCATGAGGCCTAATAACATATAAGAAACTTAGTTGGCCATATTTCACATTTCAAAAGCAGATGTGGTTAAAAAGGCAGTGCGCTGTATATAACAATGTAAAGCGATCAGGAAGCAGGCGGAAACAGAATGAGCCAAAGGTGCTTCTGGGTGAGTCACAAAGGTTTCAATCTAAGCTAAACTTCACACAAGGCTGTACGAGCACTCAGCATCTAACTCTGATCTGTAGTGAACCAAGAAAAACTGAGCATCAGCATCATCATCATCATCATCATCCCGCCAAGTCCACACTTTATGCTTTGCGTGTCTCTTGTATAGGTGAATCTCATCTGTCAGGAAACACTCACGCAAAAAAAAAAAAAAAAAAAGGGGTCCGTTTTTGGCTCCTGCTAAATTAAGACTACAAAAACAGGGCAAGAGGGTCTGGGGGAGAGACCGAGGCAGTGTTTTATCAGGATGGGTCATCTAATAGGTCACGGGAGGTTGTTGTTTTTGGGGGGCCAGTAAATGGAGATGCCAGATGCCCCAAACAGGAAGCAGGAAGCTGCTATTGAATGACGTAAAGTGTAGAAGGCTCTTCCAGGTGAGGCAAAAGTTGAGGTATTTTGTTTTTGCAGAGCATGCTGACTTGATGAGGTAGATTTTAAGCTAGTGACAAATAATTATTGTTATTGTATTATTATTTAGACATGTTTACAATCAATGAGTGCACTAACATACAAAACAAAAATAGTATCTGTATCAGCTACATAATCCAAGTACAAAATAACACACAGTTTCATCATTTCACCAAAGAAGGTAGGTGTGTGATCGTGAAACTATGCTGCAAGCCCAAATGCAGCGACTCAGCAGTAAAATATGGGCTAGCAGTTACCCATTTTGGTCCAGAACACAAAAGTCCTCCTTACGCCTATCAGTGTTCTGGCCTTGACCAGCAAATCTTAACTTCCTGACGTGTAAAAGAGCAATGAAAGGAGAGGGGAGAGTTATAAATAACCTCCCCTAGTGCTCACACCAGGCCAGCTGACCCAGGACAGGCTGACGGAGCTCTGATCAGAGCCTGTGGTCTGAGACGAGCACAAAGCTTAACGAGGGTCAAAGAGGTTGTCTGTCCGTCTCCCTGAGTAGATGGTATGCAGGTGTATATTGGCATCAAAATAAGAAAGCAGGGGGGATTATTTTTGCTTGCAGTTAGAATGAACTAATTATCCTCAATGCGTTTCTAACTTTCTGCTGTGTTAAGAATATAATCAGGCCTCCTGGCTGACATTTTAATTGTTTTTTAAATAGGATATAGTTTGACAGGTAATTGCTGCAGAGAGCAAGAAAACTGTGTTTAGCATCGTATATCTTAGCACATTTATTCCTGTTCATCTCGCTCCATTGCCGCCTCATGATAAACCCACCTTTAGTGAATTTCATGTAGTGGACCCTCTTTTTGGATGTCTTGGATTTTTCTTCCAAACTGAAGCCTTTCTGCTCATTTGGTGGAGTTTCTACAGAAGAAGAAAATTGAAGATAAAAGTTGAAATATGACCCAGATTGAGTTAGAAAATTAGAAGAATGTTATTTAGTATCATCATCCGGTAGTGTAAACATGTTTTTGTCAGCACTGAGGATAATGGTTACTGTGAATATAGCCTTGCCTTTAAGTAACTAAATGTTGCACTGTAGCACCCTCTACTGTCCAACGGGCTGATTGATCAAAACAGACGTTTTTTGTTTTTTTGCAGTTTTGTGTTGCTTGATAACAGATAAAAGTTTTCACTTGTTTTGGAAATGTTACTATTGAATATGAGTTTGTTTTGCATTTCTTTTAACACCAGCATGCACCAACACTACATGCTTTACAATATAACATTCAGTACTGTGCAGAACTCTTGAACCATTCCTAATTTCTTTACATTTTGCTTCCAAGGAGCCACACCGTCTTATAATCAAGTGCTCTTGACCAATAGTTCTAAAGGATTTCTGGAGAATTTTAAAGAAATGACAAGAAAACGGCTCAAGCGAGTTGAACAATAAAGGTGGTCATACTAAATATTGACTTTAAAAGTCAGAATTCTATAAACTCTGTTGTTGAATTTTATACTGTATTTCCATGCATGTTTGAACATTTCAATAAATGAATGCATCTATTTCCCATTTTCCTAGTAAAATATATGACTCAAGACTTTTGCATAGTACTCTACATAGTTGATCAATGGCAGAATGAACTATAAAACTAACCAAATATAATTATGAACATGTAGGAAGTCACTATATCCTGGCCATCCAGGATATCATCGTATACTTGACATGCTGCTATGTTGTGCTATGACACAAGACAAGCAGCCTTCATTAGTTTTCATTAGTTTGTCTTATTAAGATATGATCGCCTTTATTAGTCCCACAGCTCAGAAATTTAGTTGTATAAAGTTGATAAAGGTTTATCGGGCTTCGTGTACATACCACTGCTGCTGTTTTGACCATGGCAGCTGTTCAGTTGAGCAAGCAGCTCATTAAAATCATCTTGGTGAGCAATCCACTTATCCTGTGGAAAAATCATACACGGCAACACAATGTGACTAAAAAACGACAGGTTAAAATGACAACTTAAATAATTAATGAGGATTTGTAAAAGTCGAAAAATCTCAAATTACACCATGCAAAACAAAATGACGTAGTTAGGGTCAACACAGATGTGACTTTTTAAAAGCCTTCATTTGATTCAAACGTGAAACTGGGCTTTAAACGTTTGCTTACCTCACAGCTGGCATTTGCTCCAAGCCCATAGCTGTCATTTTTAACTTTCACTTTGATATGGTCAGTTGAGCCTTGCTCACTCCTCCCCAGACCCTTAATTCAGATTTGAAAAAGAAAGGGGGAAAAAAAAAAAAAAAAAAAAAAAAGGGGGGGGGGGGGGGGAGAGAGAGAGACATGAGACATGCTCACCAGTTCTTCCAATGTACAGTCTCTGAGGAAAAAAAACCCCCCAAAAAAACCAATATTAACCGCTTTCATTACTTACCTTTCCCTTGGACCACCCCATTCGCTCAAGCATCTTCTGGCCAAATTTGGAGTCATCATTACTCCAGGCGCTGTTCCTGGGGTCGACAGACCACTTAAGCTTCCTACGAGCTGAACATACAACAGCAGCAACAGTGTTACATAACAGGAAACCAGAACAAGTCAGTCACATCGTCTCCTACTTTAAATGGTCTATACGCCTGACTGACACTGGGTTTATGGAGCCAACGCACATATGATTAACACCGATAAAAACAAAGACGGGATGCATTATGCGTGTGTTCATGACAGGAGCTAACCTGACAGTTATGAGAGATCACAATTGAAGTTTTACACTCCAACCATGCTTCCAGCGAGCTTTCTGCCACAACTTACGATTAAAGAGTTAACAGAGTGCATGTTTTAATAAACTTCTGCATCCCCAGAGCAAAACCTAACTACAAATGAGTTACTGTCGTTAGGAAGCAGTCAAAAGAAAAAACACGTGTCCACAGACAGCTGTTAAAAATGCTAATGCTAACTACCGGAATACTTTAATACACAATTCTACAAACTAATGAGCGTTTTCAGGAGGAAACTATGTGACATATTTTGTAGACCGGGGGTGCGAAAATAACCACCTAAACGTAGCGTCATGCGACGTCAGAAAAAATAAATATATATTTTAAAAAAGTGAAACAAGTATACATACGCTCAGCGAGCATGGACATCCTGAGGTCCTTTAACAGCTTGACGAAGGTCCAATAGGGTTCTCAAAATATGCCTGCGCAAAATACACGACTACGGCGGTATCGGAGGTGAATATCGCCTCACGGAAGCAAATGTTGTGTGCCTCATTCATTATGAATGACACTATACTATATGAATTTTTATATTATTTTATCGTGTCATATTATCTTTACTTTATTTGTTAACGTTACGGGTGAATATTTTTCGCAGACAGAGGGCGCTACAGCCAAACAGTCAGTCATTGGTCAGGACAGTTTGCTGCACGTGGCAGCTCACGCGTGTTTAAACAGCCAATCAGAGTTATTCTGGGTTTCTGAATTTAACACTGCTATAATGCTAAATATACAAATACATGTAGAGCCCACCTATAGACAATAATTGTTAGACACAAAACTAAAATGGGTTGGTGGTGTAAGTGACATCATAGCAGAAATTAATTAATACAAACAGTTTATATTCCAGCACACATCACAAGACCACTTGGCCAATGTATGTGCAGTGATCCAATTCAGCTGATATCAGCTCCCAGATCTTTCAGTCAAGTTCCACCCAAACTATTCTGTGCCCAGGTCAAACAAAGCACTGCCTAATTTCCTTCCCATACATGCAGCGGAGAAAACAATATCACAGGTGCATTTGACAAAATGACCTTTGACTATGCAGCAACACATTTAAAGAGGTTTTTATATAAAGAGGATTTGTGAACCAGAAGAACTATAAAAATATCAAATGATTAAGGAAATCTCAGTGCAGACCTGCTGTGGAAAGATTGTTGTCTGTTTTTCTTTTTGTTTTGTTAAAGTTGCTTAACTCATGGGAGCAAGGAAGCAAACCTGAATCATCTCTCCTCTCTCACTTAATGCCCGATATCACTTTTCACCTTTAGAAATCCTGTTGAAAGGTCTCTCACTAAAAGAAGAAGCACTTGAACTCTGAAAAAGAAGCCTGCTAGCTGCCTTTGAATTCGGCAGCTTTACCCACAGCAGAATAAACAGTAAATGCACATGGGCCAACTGAAGTTCACACAAAATACTGTAGTCATGCTTATGTAACTTAGCACAAACCTAAATAAAGACACAGCAATAGTATCAACAGATGCAGTGGTGGACTCTTTAATAGTGACTTTCACTTTGATCATTGGCATGCTAAAAAATTAAGCTTAGAGCATGGTAGATCAAAATCTGACATTTCAACACTCACAGCTGCATCAGTTTTGATGAAATCTCCAACAACACTGATTGAATTGCAGCCCCAACCCATGACAGAGTCTCCACCATGTTTTTCATATGGCTGTAGACACTCAGTATTGGACCTCTTTCATGACCTCCTCCTACAGCCGTTTCTCCCTGTTTACCATCATTAAGAACGACTTCTAGACAGCCACCCTTCCACTGAAACAATTTCTGATGATGCTTCAGTGAACATTAGATGGATAAAGGTTCAGATGGCTCCTATGGGTCCTGTGTTAGGTCTTTGCTGGGGTTTTGTGCATTTTTTGACATGCTGCTGGTAACAAAATGCCTAAAGATATGACTTAAAATTGCTCAATACCCATTAAAACAAGTCACAAAAATCTGGCTCCTTGGAAACAAAATGTAAAGGAATGAGGGTTGACTCAAGACTTTGTACAGTGCTGTAGATTTGTGACGTTTACTCTAAATAATCTCGATATTCAGATTAGTATGAGCATATTTTAAGGTACTGGGATTTTTGATTTAGCATCTCTCAGCATTTTAAGCTTTACTGAATGAAGGGATATTATCATGTATTTCACCTGCTGATAGCAACCTTAAAAAATCCAAGCGCACATGGCTCAATATGTTTGTTAGAGATCACTGATCTGCTTTAAAATATATGCAAATTAATTCCTTTAAAACATAACAGCTCTAATATTGTTTAACAAGCAGGAAAGAGTTGTTTTCTCAGGATTGATGTTGTCACACTCGCTTTATCTGTAACTAAGAGAACAGTCTGTACAAAAGTTTTTGGCATGGCAAGCTGCCCTCCTCAAGCCCGAGCACAACAGCTTTCTCCTGTGGTGTGCGAGTCTTGAATTTGCTGGAGGTCAACAAACCAATGATTAAATAAAAGGTGTAGAAAGTTTTAATTGTGCAAAAGAACAGGCAGAGCCTAATGAGGCTTTCAAGCACAGAAAACAAACTTCAGAGATCATTTTACACAAACACAGACACCTAATATTGTTGCAGCAGTACATTGCAGGGTCCTAGCTTTGCAGGCAAAAGTGTTAGGATGGAGTAAGTGTTTGTAGAAGCTTTCTGGGAATATTTATCAGACTTCTTAGAAGAAAACCTGAAGAGTAAAACTCTTATTCTTGATATGTTATCCTGGGTCACCTTCACATTTGTTTATGTAGAAAGAGCAAGAGCAGGAGTTGTTACTACTAAGCCATTTACTTTTCAATTGAATTCTTGAACAGTGATTCCAAATGAAGATTTCACATAGGATGTTGATTATTGTCTGATATGCAGCTGTTTTGTTCATTCATTGTGTTTTAAGTCACTAAGATGATCACTCAAACTGAACAGTTTTGGTTTCCATGTTTTCTGTGCCAAAGACTGAAGCTTGTCTGACAGCCCAGAATAAATATGTCACTAACTGCTACATAGACTCTGTAAATAGGCTGGCATAAAGGTGAAACCCAGCCTACACTGTACACCGACATGTTTGTATGCCACGGAGTCTAGTCCTGAAAGCACAGATTTACTCAGATTAGAAGGAGCGACTCTCATTTTATCTGCTGGTCCAGTGTCAGGTATCACTTGGGGTTTCTAACGGTCAAAACTCTATCAAGGGAACATATAATCTGACCTGAACTGTGGCTGGGGTTAACACCTCAAGCAGGGAATTAGGTTGCGTAACCAAAGCCATGAAAGGATCAGGAGCAAAAAGTGTGCTCATCTTAACTCACAAGACAGCAGAACCTACACTTAATCAATCATCATTCATTTTTTCATGAATCTTGAAAGAGTGCTTTGCGTGTTACAGCAACGAAGCGGGTTATATAAAATGCTAAAAGTGCTTTTCTAAGCATGTGCACACCGTGTACTTGAGGTGAAAAGGTCAGATCAGGTCTAAACATCATCAAATTAAAAACGTGGAGCTAAATTTAGAGATAGTTTAACCACGCAGTGCATCAAGGGGAACATAACCCCGCAGTAAAAATTGATTTTACGACAGCTGTAAATATAGCCCAGTTCCAGACGACTGAACCAGTGAAAAATACATTGAGAGATTTGTAACCAACAATATTTCATATTCTTTATTGCCCTATGGGATGAAGCGCTTTCTGCAAACTCATGTAGTGTAAATAAATGTTTTTTTTATTTTTATGAATGCTTCCATCACCCATGCCTGTGTGTAACTGTGTAATGGTTTCACAGAGCTGAGAATCCCCAGTGATCGCACTCATAGGGAGGCCTATACCGTACAGCAAAGGCCTCTACTGTTTTCTGCTGATGGCGGAGGGTGTTATATGAAGGCTTGTGGTCTTGGGTCCTTGGTGCTGGTGGTGTTAGGAGAGTGCCTTGGCCTGCATCCCCATGGCAACAAGCCTCCATGTAGACTAACAGCTGGCTGTGGAACAGAGGCTGTGGTGTCTTCGGCTGACTGCGCCAGTGTAACATAATCTCCTGAACACTGTGAGAATCTCTTTACACGATGACGACCAGAGCAGCGGGGACCGAGCAACAAGAGAAGCTCTCTGACTGGCTGGTGGAAGGCAGCGCCCAGGGAGATGTCTTACATAAGAGGCTGAGTTCCACTTACAAGAAGGGGAACAGAAGTAGTAAAAACAAGAGAGCCTCTCTGTTTCCTGCACTACCCTTTAATGCCCCTCCTCCTTGTCACAGACATGTTCACTCGCATTCAGATACAGTCATCCATAGCTGAGTTTCTCTGGGAGAAAACTGCCTCTGAGAACTTAACCTGCAGCCAGACCAAACTGTTGTATGCCTCTGTAGTGCATGCCTGCACACGAGTGTAAGTTAGCTGCGAATCCTACAGGTTTTACGTAGCTTTTTTGTTTGTCTTTTTAGACCAGAATAAGCTTTGCTTTTAATTCACAACAACAGAGAGTGAAAATGGTGCAAATATTGATTTTTATTTTCAAGCCCATAAAGCACAAGACTGCAAGCACACCTGGTGTTATTCAGGAGAGTAGAAATCACATAAAACTCCCATTTTAAAAGGATTTGTACAAGGTAAGGTGGAGGTGGGACTAGTTTGAAATCCCACAGTTTTAAAAGCTTCCCCGATAGTTTGTTGAGATTTTCAAATAAAAAATAAGAAACCTCTCAGCTTGGAGGTATACCTGCAGTTTTGCTGACAGATATTAAGACTGAACAGGTGATCATTAGTGATGAGAGCTCATGAGAGTAAGATAAAAGGCAGCGCCCCTTCTTTCACTTCACTGATATAAACTCCCCGTCTGTGCTCTTTCTCGTGAAGCACAAACTGCAAACAAAGCAAAGCGAGGTCACCTGGAACAGCTACAGCAGTACTGACACAGAGAAATATGAGACAGGCTGTTGAATGTGTGGAGGACATTGCTGTCCTCAGGGTTACAGTTTATGATCCCGTTTGTAAGGAAAATCCAGCAGCTCTGGTTTATTGATGAGGAGGACACTTTTCTTTGGGAGGTTTATTTCCTCTTTCTTATTCTTCTGTGGGAGAACATCATTGACTATGCAAACTGGGTCAGTGTTTTGCATTTTACAAGTTTTTGGTTGCTAATTAATTTCAATTTCTCTCAAATAATCAAGCAGAGAAGTAGTTTGGTGTGTCTCAAATTTCAGACTGCATTACTGTTTGAGATAAAAATTTGTTCTGTCAAGATGATCCAACATTGCTTCAATAATGTTGAGGTCTGGGCTTTGGGGAGGCCAATCCATGACTGATAGTGTTCCACGGTGTTTTTCTATATGGTATGCATTTACTGCATTGGTAGAGTTTTTCATAGAATCAGCTAAAGGAATATTAAATATACAATTTTTCAGATACTGTTCATCTGCTGGTGATGCTTTTTCTAATTTTGTCCTTCATTTGTCCAGTTTCCTCAAATTCTTAAAGGCACACCGCACACCATGCTGAGATATACTAGGGTTTCAGCTAGTGACTCTTTGTTATTAAACACCTATTTGGTGAAAAAAATACAATTTAATTCCTGTCAAAATGTTTTATATTAGATTCAGTTAAAGAAGTGGGAACAAATTGTGTTTTTTGACTGGCTGCTAGTGCTAGTTATGTGTAGACATTGCATTGGTTCTTGCTTTGAGGTATGTGCCTTTTTTATGTCTTAAAAATTAATAGGTCAGTGTTAAGTGGCTTAAACAAAAACAACATTCCTCTGAAAATGGTGAGGTACAAGGACTTGACTAAAAATGAGTGAGAAAGCAGCCAGTGTCCAAAGAAAAGCTTTGAAAGACCTTCAGAAAGCTGGAGAACTGTTGATCAAAACCTCTTTAAAAACAAGAACAAGAAAGTCTGGCTTCTTGGAAGCAAGATACAGTTGCCGAGAAGTTACTCGAAGTTTTGACATTTCCACTATGTAATCTTTATATTCAGATCAGTAAAGAACATATTTGACTGTAATCTGATTGTCAGTTCTACATCTATCAACAGGTTAAGCTTTGAGCAACCATTAAGGCCAGTAAATGCATACTATAGCACACTTAACTCTGCTGTCAGTAACTATATTATCCAAGTTCTGATCAACAACATGCACAGCTCACAGCCCAATATGTGTGCTAGAGATCACTGATCTGCTTTAAAACAAATGCAAATGAATTCCTTTAAAACGTAACAGCTCTAACATTCTTTACAGAGAAGGAAAGAGTTGTGTTCTCAGGACTGATGTGTTCACACTTCCTTTATCTGTGGGAGAACAGTCTGTACAAACGTCTTTGGTATGGCAAGCTGCCCTCCTCGAGCCCGGGTTTTGAACTCACTACAGGTCAACAAACTGATGGTTAAATAAAAGGTGTAGAAAGTTACTGGAAAAGGACTCACAGTTATGCGATTTCTCTTTTTATTGTCAAAGCTTGCTGTTTGAATGAACAGGCAAAACCTGCTAAGACATTCACATAGAAGACAATCAGAGTTCCTTTTACACAAATACAGTCTCCTCTAAACTCTCATTTCTCTTTCATGTGAAAATAATCAAAGACCTAATGTTAAAAATGAAGTAACAAACATGGACAGCAACATGTGGAAATAAAAGAGAAAGAGAGTGCTAAGAAGTGCTCCCGCATATTAAAACACCAACAGAATAAATAATTTGTCATGGAATACAAAGAAAAAACAATTCTTAAGAATCCCTGCACCACACTGCTTGAAAAAAAATGGATACAATGTATCAGGTATTCATCCCTGTAGGTGATTAGGCTCCTTTATTTGTGAGAGGTTTTAAGATCCAACTGTCTAAAGTGCAACAAAGGATACACCTCGTGTACGAGTATACCTCTTGCTTGAGTTTGGCCCCAAAGCTTTAGGCCTAAAATTCCCAGATTATGGAAATTTAGCAGGAAAACCCCCCCCCCCCCCCAAAAAAAAACCTTACCATTTGGGTTTTCAAAAGAAAAACATAGAAATGCTTTCAGTTGTACAATGCAACATTCCCCATTTGTTAACTAGATTCATCAGAAAATATTGCAAAAATTTGCACAATTCTTCAGCATGCAAGTTACCCTTTGTTTCATCTAAACGCAGTTTCAGGTTGATAATGTTGACACCAATTCAACTCACTGACTGCCCCTCACCCAAATCTCTAAATAGAAAAGGGATAAAAGAGAGCAAAGCAGAGGTGGAGAGACTAGATTCCAGGGATGGGGGTGAGGATCTTCTAGTCCTCACTGACCATTACATTTGAGACAAGCCCGGTCGGTGGCAAGCAAGAAGGACCCTGCTGATGTTACACAGAGAAGTGAGAGGATGATGATGACTTACAGGCCATGTTTCTCTGTTCTCTTTGGTCAGTGTTTTACATTATGTACAAAAAAAACATTTAAAAAAAATACTACGATTGATGCCGCGTTGCCTCAGTTAAAACGAGCCATGCGTGTTTCTGAGCCAAAGAAGTTGAGCATCGTCTGAACGAGTTCTGGGAGATCATAATCGTGTTTCCAGGCCCAGTCATTCCGTGCATTGGAGTCATCAAAGTTCATCGGCCAGCTGTCAGCTGAAAAGGAACAGATTTAAAGCATGTGTCAGTTTATCTTATAGGATTTTCACCATCAAAAAATATCAAAGATTAATGAGAAGTTTCTCCTTTAAGAAATCAAAGCCTTGCTTACCAATTGCCTGTCGTACAGGGTCAACCTCATATGTGACCTCCAGCTCAGGCATCTGCTTCTGGAGTTCCTGGGCCAGTTCCTCGGGGGTGAAGCTCATGGCGTTGATGTTGTACGTCCTCATGCTTAGTGTCTCAGCCGGTGCTTCCATCACCTCCAGTGTGGCACGCAGGCAGTCGTCGATGTACATCATGGGCAGCCTTGTGTCAGGTCTCAGGTTGCACTCAAACTTGCCAGTTTTGATTGCGTCATGGAAAATCTGGACGGCGTAGTCTGGTCAGAGATGGGGGGAAAAAAACAAAAACAAAAAGAGCTTTGTTACAGAAATGCTGAAAAATCTAAACTCTGTTATGCACTTAAAGAAAGTAACAAATGCAGCAGAAACAGAAAGTATACCAAGTAAAATATTTGAGGAACATCCGATTATGAAAAGCTAAACTGTAATTAAAAATCTAACTGATAAGAGGATTTGGGTGTGGTGGCTGAGCAAACAAGTGAAAATATGGAGACACCGGATCAAGTTATGCGATGGCATGAAAAAAAAAAAAAATGCAACAAGTCATAACAACACTCTGAAATAGATCAGTTGCATAACAAAGTTGACACTTGATAGCAGCACAGGAATAAGCAACCGTTAAAAGTGTAACCTTATCTGTAGTCTGAATCCACCCTACCTGTTGTGCCACCACCGGGCATGGAATCAGCAGAGATGATTCCAGGATAGCGTAGACAGCGGAAGTCCAGCCCATAACGGTGGTGGTAGTACTGTTAAAGAACAGAAAGAACTCCGCTATTTAGAACAAGCAGCTTCTCAGATGAACTTAGATTTAACAGTCATCAATTGATGATAGATGAAAACAAAAGAAAAAAACAAAAACAGGCACATGCACTGAGGATCATCAGTTTTCAGGACATTCTATGGTTTTGATATCAAGTTTGCCCATTAAGAGTTTAGATTAAACTCTGAGCTCTCACCTCTCCCATCAACTCAGCATGTACTTTGGAAACACCGTAGATAGTGCGGGGTCTCTGCACACACAGATCTGGCGTAGGGTTGCGAGGGGATGTGGGACCAAAGGCACCAATGGTGCTGGGGACAAAGAGACGCAAGCCGTGCTCTGCTGCAATGTCCAGGATGTTGTGAAGCCCTGAAAAACAGACAGCTAAACGCTCAGCAAGTGCCCCATGAAAAACAAGAGCATCATCCTACATCGTTATGCCCACATGAGACAGATTGGTTACAAATTCACTTACCGGTGATGTTAACAGAGCGTGCCAAGGCCACGTTAGCCTCTCCAACAGCACTGAGGAGGGCGCTGTAGTGAACCAGCCAAGTGATGCGGTTGTTCACCACAATTTCCCGCAGGTTCTTGTAGTCCAGGATGTCTGAGTAGATGAAGGGGCCTGATGGCGACAGATGGATAAGCATTGTAAAGAGTTTTGTTTCACCTTCACTGTGACTGCGCTTGTTTGTCAAGGATGCTCCCTAGCCTTCAGTACAGGCTGCCAATAGGACACTTCGGAATTTGTATGTTCTCCATGTTCATAAGCAACTTCTGATCATTACTAAATGTTAGCAAAGTAACTTAAGAAGTTTCAATTCAAATGTTGATTTAGAGAAATTTATTAACCCCCCCCCCACACACACACACACACACACGCACAGGGAAAGGATAAATCAATATTAAAGCAAGAGGCTTTATTTGCAGACACTTTACTATTCAAATGTGTCCATTTCAGTCTGACGCAATATGCTGTGATTTATTTCAAAAGCGTAACAACCTGTATTGCCAAATCCCTGACTTTTTTTTGTAAGGCTGGCATTAGTCAGCAATACACCCAAAAGAGGATCATCATACTGAAAAAAAGACTGTCTGCACACTCTACAAATATTACAGTTGGACATGGCTTTTTCAGTAACACCTGGGCTTATAGAGAGAGAAAAAGTTAAAGAAAAGGGCAAAAAATGTCTTGTATGTACTTGTATATGCTATGCAACGTAATCATTAAACACCGCTAATATAGTATCTTTTGTGTATCTGAACTGTATACATTTTTATATAGCATATGTGAGTATACTCACCACTGTGGAAAATGCTGTTTTGAGGTTTCCGGATGTCAGATAGAATGACGTTGTTCTTTCCGTACCTCTTCCTGCGAAGGAACCAATGTTACAAAGTTTGCCTTATAATAAACTGTTTAACTGCAGTGTTACAATTACTAATCAACACAAAACTTGTCATTTATTATATTCGGACAAATTAAAATCCTTACCTCAACAATTTGGCCAGGCCTACACCGAGCTGTCCCAGGCCACCTGCAGAGGTTGGAGGGAGGTGGAAATATTATGAGTGATCTGAGGACACCATACACAAATCAGATGCGCAGCAGCTAATAAGTACCAGCGCTTAGTTTCCATGGAGACTGAAGTACCTCAGGAGGAGAGTGGCCATAAGAAAAAAAGGTCACAGCACTGGACGCCCACGTTTTATTTTTTAATGGCATCCCTCTCAGCTCTCATTGCCAAACTTGTCAGAAACCCCGCTGATCTCAAAGTCCCAGAACAGCATATTTTCTAACCCTCGTGCATTTTAAAACGGCCTTTTTTTGTTAAAGCATTAGACTAAACTGCATGGCTGCAAAAGACCAAAACCTGGTGCTTCGTACGTACCTGTGATGAGCACCTTGGGGTGGTCTGTTTCTGAGAAGGACACAGAATGGAAGCTGGCATCAGAGGTCACCTGTCGAGGGGAGAAGCTGATGTTGCGTACAGCCACCGTTAAGGGCTGGCAGCCACAGCCTGGGGTACTGAGTAACGCCTGCTTGGCCACCTTGCTGAAGATCCTCACGACAGGCATGTTGGTACCTGGAGGAAGGGAACAATGTGTCTGTTTACTTTTAGGTGACACGTTGGTTGGTAAATTCCAATGAAAAAAAAGAAGTCTAGCAGAGCTCTACAAATCTAATGAAAGCCAATTTGCATTTATATTTAATTAGACTCTGGCATCATTTGGTGGCCTCACTTCGCAACATTTTTGTCATGAGGTTTTCGGCTCATTTCCAAGCCTCAAGCTCCGAGAGGTGGACAAACAAGTTTTAAACGACAAAAGTGGCACTCGGAAACTTTTTATTTTAATTCCCTTAAAGGGCAGATTGATCAAACGCATCTGAAAACACTGAGATGAGAGAAAACATACCAAAAGCGAAAACACGTGGATTGCAACAAATGACATGCTAATGACATGATGCAGAGAAAATGAGTGCAATGGAAGAATCAAAGCGCATAAAAACACCAAAACAGTCAAAGTTGAGCAAAACTTTAACGCAACATGACTCTAACTCTATCTATCTAAAAACATTATAAAACACGAACACCACATATCTTTAGAAAGGTACAGAACTGCAGAAAATTAAGCATACTGAGCTACTACTTCATGCAAAAATAGCGCAATAAAACTAAATTTGTCGTTCATTACGGGACGTCTAGACTTTTACGCAACGCATCACTTCAGAAAAGACTTACCGAGGGTTCAAAGAGCTTCCTAGTAAAAGAATGAACGGAGTTACTTTGGAGTATATATGTACTGCCCTGCCTTCAACGAGAGCCAATCAAGGAGAGAGGGCGTACAGCGGCATACAGAGCCTTGGAAAACGGTGCCAAGATCAGGGTGGCATGGACTCAGAGTCGGAATGTGCTTTCATTTTGTTTGCCTTCATTTTCTTACAAATATATATTGAACCATAAAATTATTAATAACAGAGATCATGGATTAAGCATGAAAACATTACTTTTGCACAAAAGCACGCTCTCCCGCTCCATCATGCTTGTGGCCTATCCCCTTCTGAGAGCATGTGCTGTTCAATATTGAGCCAACATCGTTTAAGGTACTCATCATATAAGCCCCCTGTTTAATATGGGCAGCGCGCCACAGCTCGCCAAGACTCCTTTCTATGGGACATGCCGATCGTTTAATTCCTTAAAGTCAGCGTAACTGATCTCCATACCCTCCAATGTGCAGCTGCTTTTCCACGAAGGCAAAACTGCTGCTGGTGGACGAAATTCTGAATGAGAGCAACCACTATTTTAGATCCTAAATATTTTCTCTGTCTGAGCTCAGCACGTCATTGTGACTTAGCAACCGGCTGCACTTCAGAAGAGGACTTTGCTTTGGTTTAAAAAAAAAAAAGAGAGCGAGAGAGAGATGGTTTGATCGGGATAGAAAGGTTAAACACACGTGATTCAAAAAAAGAAAAAAAAAAGAGTGGAAGCACGAATTGATAAATTGCGCATAATTTCCCTAAAATTAAATTTTAAATTTCCCTAGAAAAGAGGACTAATTAAAAAACGGCCGGGTTCTTAAATGTAAAAGAAATCAAATATCGGGATCGGTGCACTCACCAGATAATCTGCAGTTAACACAGCCACACACAGAAAGAAAGCTCCTCTGCGATTTGCGTCTTTTTGAGAATGGGATGTTCGTGTTATCTCCGTTCAGTGTTGCATCAGCTCAGCTGCGCCTTCAAGCTATATATCAACGACCATCTGCTTAAGGGGAAGCCGGCTTTCTCTCGGATTGGCGGAGACCCGGAGGTGCGGTCTTCCCTCGCAGACCACTCCCTCCCGTGGCGTCACCGACGCCCGGTCAATCTTTGTGCATCCACGTAATCTGAGGCCACGCGGTTTATGCATTACTTAAAAATACCCGAGGCTGCACATTGGCAGGGGATGGTGTGATCGTGTCAAACGTGCAAATACTGTTGCAAATACACGTTTACCATGACAGTCGCATTCACATGATGAACGTGGGCTCAAAGTCCAGCTTCAGATCAAGAGTGTCCACTCTAAATCGCAGGAAAAGTTTAGGATATAAGGCCCTCGCCTTTTCAGGCGACCAAAGAAAGGGGGCAGTTGACGTGAAAGGCCGTGAGGTGCTATTCTTCATCAGTTAAGTGGGTAAAAAGAGGAGTGGAGTGGGTTTAAAATGTGATTTTCAATTTCCTTTTGGAAGCTGTGGCTGTGAATCTGCAACATGCAGTCAAATGAGGTGAAAGTTAAAGTGCCTAAAAAACTGTGAGCTCAGCAACATAAAAGGGACTGAACTTCAACAAAGGGCAACAGTGGGGTAGATCATCACAACATCCGAGTTGTGCATCCAAGAGAGCACTCTCCAGCAGGTAAGCGTCTTCATAAGTGAAGATAAGTATAAGAAATACTTTATTAATCCCCGAGTTGGGAAAAAACTCTGTCTCAGCAGTTATCCTAGTTGATTCTATTGAGAAAAACAGAGAGAAAATACAGACTGTTTAGCACAAGGTGCAAACAAGTCATCAGTCACAAGAACAAAAAGGTCACATTAGATTTATGCCAAAACATTCAAAAGTCAAAAAAGCTCTGCAAGATCAATCACATCAACCACAGCTGCTACATGGGAATATGTACCAGTGTAGTAAAACACATTTCGCTATACTGAAAGCAAACAGTTCGAATGCGCTCATGTCTTTATGGATATGAATGGTGCACAATTTAGAAGTAGCAGACGTCTACGTAAAGCAAAACAAGGTGTTGAGCCCGATGCAGCCCTGCAATCAAAGAAATTGGACGATTACAGGATGGACTTTAAAAGCCATTTAACACCAAATCCTTGGCTTCACTGGAGTTTTTGTGACCTGGCAAAATTAAAAAAAAAAAAAAAAAAAAAATAGAAGCTCTCCAGCCTCATTGATTTGAATCTAGATGTTTATCAGTGAACGATATGATGAATGCACACACTTTCTGTTTGACTTTCAGGTTTGTTTGCAGGAGATAGAGCCGAGTCAGAACGACTGATGACGTTGCTGAATGGAGCAAGCAAAGGGTGGGCTTAAGGCCTGCACTGGAATATGAGTGGAGCATGCGAGCACACCCCCATGCCTGTCATGACTGAGAAAGAAACAGCTACCTGAAAAACAAGTTGACCTGATCTTTGGCAAGAAAAACAAGATGTAATTTTTTCTCGAAAGAAAAAAGAAATCGTAAATATATTTTTCCTTTCAACCGCAAACTGGGATAATCTTCTAAGTAACCTGCAATTCCAGGAAATGTGAGACAAACATGACACTTGATAGCTGTGAGGTTACATAGCTCAGTGTCACTACTAAAAATGGGAATCAAAGTCTCTTATAAACCAAGCTATAGTTTCTATCTAAAATCTTACTTGATAATGCACAAAATCCTTCCTTGCTTCAAGAGAATTTTAAGGGTTCCCTTGTGAGTAATAAACATGAAATTAGGGTATTGATAGACACAAAGACTTAATGATACAGACAGAAGAGTTGTGGCTGACCAGCAGCACTGTAAACACTTACTGCAACATGGATATCTCTCCCTATGAAGCAGCTGACCCTTGGCTATTTTTTGCCCCAGTCGCCGCATCAGATGATTGTGTCGTCACAGCAATGCGAACACATTTTATTAGGGTGCTGTTTACTAATCTTCGGACAGACTGTCAAGGACAGGGTACATAACGTGGATATTTTCTAGGACTTCTTTCTGGTATTTGGAACCTTTGGAAGGGGGAAAAAAATAAATAATACTGATATATTTAAAGCAGATTTTTGTCCACATGAAAATAATGGAACAATGACCCAGACATGTTTACATTAAAAAGTTGTCCTGTTGAGACACAGTCAACAGTTGGCCTGTTGACTGTATATAAAAGATGGACACAGCCTCCAAGTCAACGTGTCAGTCAAGGAAATATTTCTAATGGCCAGCAGGGGGCGATGTTTTTTCCTGCAAAAGAAAGTCAGACTGTAAAAAAAAAAAGAAAAAGAAAAGAGTATGTTTAAAAACAAATGTACTATTCTCTTCATCTCTGAATTCAACAATAAACACCTCCCTTCTGATTTTATTGTTTTTATTATACAACACTAAATGTGTACTCATTACCTGGTTGTGATTGGTTACTGGAGGTTACTGGAAGTTGCTGTGAAATTACTGACGTTGCACTCGCGCAGGCCTACTGACCGACCAGCCTGGAAACCCCCGTTCACTGCAGAAAAACATGTATTCTGCATGTGGTAGCTGGTAGTCAGTAGCGTGAAATTGTTCACAAATAAGTATAAGACGCTGCACTGAAAAGCCCTCTGTGATTGCTTTGGTTCTTTCAGCTTGCTGCAGTCAGTAGGAATTTGCATGGAAGACGCTGATTTGTCTGCAAAAGCGGAAAATGTGAGAAGTGCAACACAAACTGTAAACAGAGCACGTTGACCTTCAAAGTAAAAGTTGAGCCTTTTGATATGTGTCGGTTGCACAAGTAAGGTCCAACTTTTACTTTGAAGGTGAACGTTCTCAGTATACCGTTTGTGTCGCATCTTCTTTCAGACTCATCTCAGACAAGTCAGTGTCTTCCACCTTCCATGGCAGTGAGATCCACCACCAAGTCATCTCATATAGTTTGAAAATACAGAGTTGGAGATGAAGCCGAGGCTTTGAAAAAGGTCTTCAAATACCAAGGGCTAACATTAGGGTAGCCCTTGGTATGGGTAGGATAGGTATATTTTATTGCTAAATGCTCAATTTACAGCCAACTAGGTGGCTTTCACTTTGTTTTCTTAAAACAAAAAACAAAAAACCCTAAAAACTAGCTTAATGAGACTGGTGACACTGAATCACGGAAAACTGAATGATGCACAGACTGTGTGGTGATTAAAGAACTGAAACGCTTCCTTTGTTGTAATACAGATTTTAATGGCGTGAAAACTTAAAAAAAAACCACAACAACAAATTTTAATCAATATTAGATTTTTCAAGCATTCTGATCAGCAGCGACAAATATGTACACATAATTTTGAATCTGGATTTTACAGTAAGGCATTGCACAAAGTACAACAGACACGATTATTTATCTACTGTGTGACATTACATTTTTGAATTTTGTCAACTTTCTGACAAAGCGAAAATCACTTAGGCATCACACAACTATAAGAAATGTTCTATCCATGCACACATGAAATATACACGTAAACTTTCTCTTTGTCAAAGCATTTCAAAGTAGTGGAAGTAAGTTAAGCTTAGTGTGATTATTAGTATTAGTATTGAGCAGACATCGAGATAAATCATAGATCATCTACTTTGTTACAGGCAATCAAACAAAACTGGCCAAAGATGGCTGCAGTGCATTTAATTTTTAATCCCAGACCATAATAACAAAAAAATATATTTATATTTACAACGCTAGATGATGTTTTTCTAATGGTACTACCAAAGAGTGCACTGAAAGATGAAAGAACTAAGGTCTATAAGCAAAGAGCGCTGCGGGTTTCAGCTTGCCATAGTGACACAGACAGCTTTACTGACCGCTGAAGTTTAGGATAATTCCTATGTTCGTGAGATAAGTATGAGCTTGGATGTGAGAAGCTGACAATTAAGCACATTTTCCAGAAGAGACACGAGTTTTGGAGTGTAACATGTGTGTAGGTTAGTTGGATACATATTGTCCTGTTTGATATTTGGACATTTGTCATCTATTATGGCAACAACTGATGAGAGATCGTTTTCAAAGTGGGAGTAAAATTGATTTGCGTATACGTACATACAGATAAAGAAATGCTTTTGACACAAAGTGCATCAGTTCTGAATGTTAAACTCAAGAAGTCAGAGATGCTCAGCAACCGATCTAGTCGTTAGATTATTGTTATACGTGGTTACATCAAATCGTTTGTGCAAATTCTGGCTGTGATACTGGAATGTCAAGCATTGATCTGATATTTTACATATTATACAAACCTCCCTCCTCACTGGCCTGACCCTACCTACGCTTAGTATGTCATCTCAATGTGCAGCAAAAGCACATGCTCCCTTACAGCACCCTATATGTTGCCATAGTTACTCTGCAGCGGTCTAATGGTGTACACATTCAGCAGAACTTTTACGAAATATGTGAACCCTGTAGCAACTGAGACACTTTTTTTCTCCAGCTGTCCTTAAAATGCCCCTTTAATCCTCTACTACACAAGATCAGTGCTGAGAAGCACAAAAGGGTCCACAATGTCATTTTTACACATCACGTATATAGAAATGGAAGCCAGCAAGTACGAGTGTGGGTGTTTGAAGAGGTTTGGCAACAGTGAAATCAGCCGCCCAGTCACAGCACAATCTATAGAAATGAGCAGTAGGCATGTGCAGGTCTGGCTGTACACTGATATTAGACCACAGTGTGATAAGGGAGGTTTAGCTTTTATCTGCACTCTGAGAAATGGCTAATAAGGACGGCGCTTTTGTTTCTGAATTTTTTCCTCTTACTCGAGTGTAGTTTGCAATGAGTCACCATGATAAAAATGTTTTTCATTAAAGCATCAAAACTGAAGTTCATTTAGTCGCGTTCACAATAACTTGACAATAATGTTGTTTTCTTACATTATGTTTTAAAAAGGGGAAGCTAAAGCTGGGATGTCTGTGATTTTTGAATGTACCATCTCAATTACTTTTAGAGGTCTCTCTCTCTTTATGGCGTATGCAGCAGAGGATCTTCAGTTTCAAGCTGGGCCAGCTGCCTGCGCAGGCTGTTTACTTTGGTCTGAAGCTCCTTGTTGTACTCTATTATATGAACCATTTCCTCATAGGCTTCATCCAGACACTTGGAGGAGCGGTTCCAACGAAGGAACACTCCTGTCACAGAAGAGCAGGACCAATCAGAAAACAACAATTCACAAACTGGTTTCTTCCAGTTCTGGTTTCTTCTAAACACTGCAGTCTCACAACCTTGATAGAGGTTATGTAAGCGTTGCGTGTGCAGTCACTGTACACTAACGGGAAAGCATGCACCTTTCTTATGAGAACACATACTTACACATACACATACACACATAATTGTGATAAAGAAAACAAACAGCTAACAGATAAAGTGTATTATCGTGCTGGATGTGGTTCTTTGTGGAGCTTTGAGTTGGAGTACAAATACAAGATTCTGACATGTCTAAAACTTAAAGCAGTCTCGAAAAACAGTTCACACAGTTTGTGCTGAGCGCAAAAAAAACAAACCACTGGATCTTAATGGTGGTTGGAGGCTGTTGGCAGAGAAACAGGTGTAAACACAGAGGAGCTGTATGACTGGAATGAACCATCGCTTTACTTGTCAGTCATAAGGAAAGCCAGTGTGTCAACAAACTGAGGTTTCTGAACCCAGTAACACGTCTGTAGATAGCACTACTCAATAAGATCTCAGTTATTTTAGTTCTTTTTAAGTTTGGGTCATTGATAACAAAATACTTGTGAAATGTATGGTGGCTGCGGAAGGATGTGCATATGCATCCCTATGTTTACGCAATATTTGGAACAATTAATTAACTGCAGCCAACTTGGACCTGTACTCCAAATGCCCATTGATATATTTTATTTACTGCTATTTAGACACACTTGCCTCTGATCCCTCAGTGAATTTCTTGTTGTTTAGCTGACATTAAAGCCTTGCTTTTACCCAATTTCCTCACCTTTAATGAAAAATAAAAATCTTGTCTTTTGCCTGATCCCTTTAGGGGCTCACCACAGTGGATCCTCCTTCACTGCATCTATGAATCTTCTTCGTGGTCTTCCTCTTTCCTTCCTGCATGGTAACTCTATTATCAACATCCTTTGTCCAATATACCCACTATCCCTTCTCTGCACATGTCCAACCCATCTCAGCCTTACTGCTTTTACTTTGTCTCTATATTGCTCACTGTGAGCAATATTTCCAGTATTTCTTTGCATCTTAGGTCGTTGGCATCATATTGTAAATTTCATGTTTTGGGGAAAAAAAACAAAAAAAACCCTGTCATTTTTTACTCTTCTTTTAAATAAGCTTTACTGATGATGTTTTAAGACACTTAGCTGTGTCATCAGTGACTGTCAGAAAAGAAGGACGGAAAAGCCCTTCGTTTAGTTTGTGCTGATAAATAAATCCTTCTACCCACAAGTTGCAATCACCGTGAAAAACCCTATGCACAATTTTTTTCCCTCTATATTATCAGAAATTATTATCATAAATTTCCTTGAAATACCATTACATAGTTTTGAGGCTTTATCGCCCAACCAAGAACCAAGAACATGCAAACTCCACACAGAAAAGCCCAAGATGGATAATTGACATTTCACCAGTCCTGGATTTTATTACACAGTTATAGCCGTGTAATTCAGAAATAATCCTGAAATCCTTTTGCTCATTAACTTTTTGGAATTATATTGAATTTATAACATTTGTGTCTTTTGTGAATAGTGTTGACTGCTTTCCATTTCTTTCCTTTGTATTTGTAAAGTCTTTTTCTAACTGGATTTTAAAATGTTTAAAAGTCATGTTTATCAGTGTTTTAACTCTTACATGTCTTTTAGCTATTTTTTTAAAATTGAATTTCAACAGTTTAAAGTCGGCTGTTCTTAAATGTGCGACACAAATAAAATGACTAAAACCTCCACATTTTTACTCAACACCTTTAAAGTGATCAAACTGCAGTCCAATTAAAAACAACAACATTATTTTAGTGCATTTTTTGTTTTTTCAATTAAACCATTATTTTTATTCAATATTATTTCGCTAAGAATTACACAGAACTTTTGGGATGTAAAGATTTTACACACGCTATCAGTTTCTTTTAGTGTCCACATCAGCAGCTAGAGTTCAGGACTTCCATTGGGTCTTTTAAGGTGGGCTGAGGAGTGTGCGTCACTTTCTATGAAAGAGCTGCATAAGCAGGATATCACGTGCTCCACTCAGTTCTTATGCATTCCACTTCATATAGCGTGAACGGCTTTAGGCAGTAAGAGAGGCCCCATGCACGAAATGCATGAACCTAATGACCTCTAGTTGGTCTGGATTCCCCCTCCCCCAACTTTTCTTTATGAATGGTCTAACACAGATCTCCCCAGGGCTTTGTTGTACTTGTTGCACTATGCTGAACCCACTGACATTAAGACAACCATAGTTAAGAATAAGAATAACCACCATTATTAAAGTTGTGGGGAAAAAAAAACCCTCATCAATTAAGAGTTTCACTGCAGTCACTCAAATTCACAATTTAGACAAATTCAGACTTACATATTCATTCTGAATTTGTTAAAATCAAATTAGTACACTGTCATTTCAATAAAATTGAATTGAATTGTCAGTGGTTTAAAAAGTGTGAAAAATGTGAAAAAAGTAATAATTTTAAACCAAAAACAATGATGATATAATGCTAACATTGGTAAAGCTGGTTTTATCTGGCAATTTAAATAAAAACGATCATGTAAAATGATCAAATAATTTTGATTTAAAAAGATTTAGGATCACATTTATATACACTGATATTCTGATATAACTTCCACTGATACATGATGTTTGTGTTTAATGCCAAAAGGCACTTGTGAAAAAACAGCACTTTAAATTACCCACAACAGATTTTGTGGTTGTATGCCTGTATCAGTGCTTCTTTATTTAGCACCATTTTGCTACTCATGCTTTACCATAATATCATCACACTGCCTCTCAGTGAGGAAACTGTTTGTAAAAAGACACACAGGCAGGCTGAACATGTCACGGACACACCTCAGGAGCATTTTGAACAATTTCCCAAATGCCAAAGTGTGTTCTACCTCTTCTTGTAAAATGATTCATAATGCTAGCTATACCGGAAACTTCTGCACAAGTACCACCTCTCCACCAAGTTACATGAAATTCAGCTGAGTCATCTAGCTGAGTTTCAGGTGGCAGGTCAGACAGCACTGATCACATACCTCACCTGTCATGTAGCTGTACACAACATGACAAAGCTGCAACCAACAGTTTGTTCACTATTGGATAATCATGGGACTGAATGCTTATCTTTACTAAAGATCAAAGGTGACTGTAAAAAGAATAAATTGACGTGCAACATTTTGTTTATTTATCTAAAATTATTTGCTGATAATATTTTTTAAAAATCCTGTATAATGTATGTATACTTGTCTTCATGCTTGTAACCTTGGAAAGCACAAATAGCTGGTCCTCGGGTCCCAGTGGCTGTCAGGGTCATTCAGGGTTCAAATGCTCAAATCAATGCTGCCCCCTACTGGTGAGATTTCAGAACGTATGAGTGAGCAAATGTGTATTTGTAATTGTGAGTACGCCCAATTTCTAATCGTGTACCTGCGGCTACAACAGCAGTTTTATCACCTGATCCTCATGGTGGGTTTTTAGATATTAACCTACTCCATCTTCAGACTGAGAATAAACTTAAAGCATGAGTCAAAACTGCAAAATATGTACAGCATGTGGTCTCACTGGACTGCTTTCAATGAAGAATATTAACATTTGCCATTTAATTGCTTTCGTGTTGTAAATGAGACACTCAGTGTAACAGTTGGATTTAATGTATGTATAAAAAATACATAAATACAGCTGAAACTTAAATAAAGATTAAATTTAAAAAAAAATACTCCCAGCTATAAATGTTCCCTTAAAACCTGCAAACAAAACTTTATGTGTACTTTATTATTTTAAAACTTAAAATTATCCAGCACGTTTCCTTTTTTTTCACTTTAGGAAACTTTCTTTTATAAAAAAGGAAACAAGGTCTGAAAATGAAATTTGCTGATTTTTCTATCTATCCATCTATTATGGATCACAGAGGCAGATGTCTTTTGTACAGACACCCAGACCTCCCTTCTACCTCCTCTCCCTCTTCTTAAGAGATACCTACGAATATATTTGTTTCTTACCTTCCCACAGCAGCAGACTCTGAGGGGCCACAGATGGCCAGATCACAAGACTGTTGGGCTCGTAAAGTGGGTTGGTCAGACGCTCCAGCTCCTGCGGCCGATTCACCCATGACCAAAGGGACACAGTCTTTTCAGGCAAGCACAGTCTGGCTCTGTGAAAAGACAGAAATGTGTCAGACTGACCAACAGGAAAACTGGTTCACGGCTGTTTTATCAGAGGTGGTTCACAGCTGCAGGGAGAGCATCGTGATTTTTGCATGACCTAACTATCAGCAACACAACAAATAATAACAAATGATGTATTCTTAAACTACGTAGGGTGACACCCACATCACACAGCTGAAAGCATAGCCCTGACATAAACTGAAGGTCTTACATCAGCCAACTCCTATCTTACCTCTCAGCTGCACTGTTGCCCAAGAATGTCCCAAACTGAGATGCGTAGGCGTGTTCGAAAAGCAGTACCAAGAAACTCTCGTTGAATTCAAAGGAGCAGGGAAATTGGCGAAGGATCTGCCACACACAGTCCAGGAAGAGAAGAAAGACAGGGGCCTCATGGCGAGGTTTGCTGTTGGAGAAGGCAGACTGGGCACAGCGCTGCTGGAAAGGGTGACCAGCCTGTGTAAGCAGTCAAAGAGGTGAAATGAGTGGAAACACTCACACTGTGGAGGAGAAGGTGAAAGAAAAGACAACATTTGGCTCTAAACAGTGCATCTAAGCTCACCTGGAGCCACTCCCGCTCTACCAGGCTTTGAAAGCCTTTAACGGTCCTGCACCCGGGATCCAGGATGATCTGAGCCAAGGAGGTGACCTGCAGGGTGGAGTCTGTCCCTTCTGTACCGTGAACAAGCACTGACGCTCCCTCCCTGAGATAAACACACAAGCCCACAGTCTGTCACTGCTCGCTGCTTTTCGAGTTTATGTTTACTGGGACATGAGGACAACCAAATGAAAAACAGACCTGTCAATACACTGGGCAGCCAAGCAGGCCGTGGTGAGGATCTCTTTGACATTAGTTTGCCAGTTGGAAGCCTCCAACTTGCTTAACCAGCGGTCCATGCTGTGGGACTGGTCGTTACATGCCTCCACCAACTTAATCAGGCTCTCCTGAAGGACATTATACCTGCAAAAAACAGATTTATTTAGATCATTTAAAGTATGAGATGCATTTCAATCAGTTTCCACTTTATCTAGTCTTCTCAGTAATACTTTACAATACAGCCCACAACTAAGGGTGTGATTCCCTTTTCATTAAATTAAAAGTTAATGTATTTTATTTGAAAATACATTGTCATTATATTTACCTGAAAATAATTAAAAGTAGGGGTAACGAGTCATCTTTTTACAGGGAATTTAAACACAAGTAAATTTAAGCTGTGCAATTTCTTGGTAATTTTGCAGAAAAACACAAGTTGCACTTTTCAGTGCCATATTATGGAGTGGGTTAATCATGCTTTTTACATCTTTGTTTTTTTTAATATTCTTTATGTTGATGTGCATGATGGACGTTCTATTATTCAAATGTCCTTAAGACGTGATCTCCCTTATCAGCTTACAAGAAAAAACAAATACCTTCAAAATCTGCTTGTCTATCTAACTGTATAATGATGAAGCCAAGTATTTTTTTCTTTCACACTCACTTTTCAAGCAAAACTTTCAAAAGGAGTGTACAGTAAAAAGAGTGTCTCTGTTCCTGTTAGGCAGTTAGTTAGGCAAGGTTAAGCAACTCCATAATCCAACCCAAGCTGCTTTCTTGCAAAACTGCCAGAATTCAGGCACTACTTAAATGTACTTACAGTATAATTATTCCTTTGTTTCCTGTATAAAGGTGAGTTGTTACCCCGTATTCTAGCGAACCCACCTTTAAGCATTTATAGGCAATTATAATGACATTTTAATTTCTAATAAAATAGATTGAAATTCCATTTAATCACGAGGGAATTGCAATGCAACAGACTCTAAACAGGTCGTATTATAAAGTGTTACTGTCTTCTTAATATCTAAGTGTCCAATCACCTTTCAATGGCCTTGTGGATCCTCCTCCATTGTGGGTAGTTGGCCTCCAACTCAAACCCTCCACCTCGGGCTTTGGCCTGCTGAGCAACATTGATAGCACGTGTATCAATGATGTAACCACGCTTTCCTGGCCGCAGAGTGGCGTTGATCAGCTTCTCGTCCTCCTTACACCGTCGCCCATTGGTGCCCGTCAGTGGCTGTCCTGCTCGCATCATCACCTGGAAGTGGAAGTGATTTGTCAGCCCCTATAATTAGAGATGGCTACTTTTTTATGTCCGATACGATATCATGAATTTGGATATCTGTCGATACTGATATGAATCCAATATACTCTATTTTATGATCAATAAAAACTGTTTGTTTTTTTTAAATATCTTGCTGCATTTTGTATATGTCTAGCAGTTTTATTACAGAAGCTCCTTCATTCTAGTCTAAACAACAGTGTCTCAGTAACTTTCCACTAGAGATGGTCCCCTCTTATCTGCATTTTCCCAGCATGAGCGAGAGTCTGCAGCTTTCTACTCCCCAAGGACACATGGTCTAATGCTTTTATTTTCAGGGCTGTGTCCACTTAATACTACACTATATAACTTTATAACACTTACTAATAAAAAAGCATAGCATTATTGAGGCAGTGAAAAATTATTTATTCCCAACAGTTCATACTCAAATTTAAAAAGACAAAACACTAAAGCTATTCTATTACACTTGCAAAAAATATCCCGCTTCCAAAATATTTTGCATTTCAGCAATACTTATCTTTTTATTTAAACCTTCAGCAGATCTGTAAATCTAAGTATTTAAAGTAATTTAAAATGCAGTTTTATGCAAATTTCAAAAACTCTTTGGTTCTGAAAAAAGGAAGTGCAATATCAGCACAAAATAATGTTTATATTCAACAACAACAAAAAAAACGGGTTGTAGAATGGACCCTTTTATACTTAAAGCTTAGCATAAATAGACATCCAGAGTGGAAAGCAGTGCAAATGAATGCAAACACGCCTTCATGACACTCATGTTTTATCAAGATGGATGTCAGTGTAAGCTGTTTCAATCACATTTAACCTGAGATTGATTTTTGTGTCATTTCTATACAAAACATAAGTATGAAAAAAAATGTTTTTTCATAGTTTTTTGGGAACCATGGAACTGTTTTGCCTGCAACACAGGTTTTTTTTCCCCAAAGTAAAGCTCCATATATCGGTTGTTAAGCTTAACATAAAAATGCTTTACAAACATTCAGAGATGAACTTACACAATTGCTTTACTTATCTGGGACAGCTTGCTCAGAGGTGAAATACCGGTTTGGCAGCACGTAGCGAGGCTCCAGATGCTTTCAGTGACAAACAACTCCAGACCACCGACAGGTCTCCCACGCAACAGCCGCACTATCACGTGACGCATACTGCTCCCACGTGCTAAAGTCACTACCTGGGTTAAGCCATTTTGCAAGTTTCGTGAGGTGCTTTTGTTATATTTAATGGATCGGGTTACATTTTTTATTTCTCCCTGATATCCGATCCAGTAATTTAGGTCAGGATCGGACCAATACCGGTATTGTATATTGGATCAGTCCATCCCTAGCTATAATGTTCAAAAACACAAACGATGAGAAGCAAAAGAGACGGTCAAAGGCAGAGTAATTATTTTTCCTTGCGCTTACCATGCCGTTCTTCTTGTGGTAGTAGCTAAGTACTGGAAAACGGCCACCGTGACGGAAAGTAGCTACTTTCTTCAGCGTTTCATCATCAAAATCTTTGGGTACTGCCACTAGTGGGGGGTATGACGGACACAAGCTGAAGTCTTTGTTGACCTCACTCAGCCTCCACTCATCTGTCTGCAAAGTGCGGTAGAGGGGATGGAGAAAACAAAACAAAAAAAGGTCCAATAACCCTGATTCAAATTGAATTACTCTGTAATGTCACCTAAACGTACCATGGACTCCAAATCTTTAAAGGCATTCTGGGGAAGAAATGAATTCCATCCATCCTCTATGACTTCAAACATTGGCCGGTAGAAGAAAGGGTACATCAGGGAGACTAAATCAAGAGTGGACAGAGCCTTGAGAGGAATGAAAACATTGACTTGTTATTCACAATATTAATCACATGCAGAATTTAACTTGACATGACAAAAACAAAGAGAGCCTGAGAGAAAAATATAGCGTAGCTAAAAATAATCACTCTCTTTCCGACGGGGAGCCTTTGTTCTTACCTCGATAGAGCTGGCAATGTTGAGACACTCCTCCATACCAGTGATCTCAAGCTGAATCACTCTCAAGTCTTTGCATTTGACAGTGATGTGCCCCAAAGACCCCACAAATCTAAAATTTAAAAGGTGAGCACAATAAAGAGGATGAATGTCATGAACAAACACAGAGTATCAGTGAACTACTCTGAGCCCTACAGCTCGGCTTTCTGTGTGTAATTTCTATGTTATCGTCATGTTGGGTTTCTGGAAGAATCGTTGAAACGACTTTTAGTTTGACTGTAGATTCAGTGATTGTTATTAAAGGCAGTATCAGTACTCAGTGCTCAGTACGTAAGCTCTAAGCAGCAACGTGCCCCAGCTACAGATGAAAGAGTGGATTGGCCAGTATCCAAGTACAATGAGCTGCATAAATCCATTCTTAATGGATTAATGTGAAGGCATCTGCATGAAGTTCAGTCAGAAAGGCAGGAGGATTTATGAGTCATTTGCTTTACAATGAAAGAGACAATACAGTGCTGTGAAAATGTATTTGCCTGCTTCGTTTTTTTGTTTGGTTTTTCTGCATATTTGTCACACTTTAATGTTTCAGATCAAATATTTTTTAATATTAGACAAAGACAACCTGAGTAAATGCAAAATGCCATTTTAAAATGATGTAATTTATTAAAGGAAATGGATATCCAAACCTACCTGGCACCATCTAAAAAAAACCTAATAACGTTTTGCCACCCTTGGCAGCAAGAACTGCAATCAAGTGTTTGTGATAACTGGCAATGAGTCTTTCAGAACACTTGTGTGTTTCAGACCAATGTCCTGGTGCATAACCAAAGTGTGCTTGAGTTTCAGGGCATGAACTGATGATTGAACATTTTCCTTCAGGATTTTTGGGTAGTGGGGAATTTATTAAATAAATTTGAAAATTGAAATTGAAATTTTTATTTCAGTCAACAACAACAACAGATTATAATTTTACATAAAAGTACTCAAACAGTAACCGAAAAAGGAATAGGCTGAAGCCTTATGGCTTATACTTATCCTATCCCTACAGCAAGCCATCCAGATTCCGAAGCAGCAATGCAGCTCAGACCATCACACTAACACCACCGTGTTTGACTGTTGGTATGACTTTGTTTTTTAAATAAAATGCCATGTTACCAAAAGGTTCAACTTCTGTCTCGTTAGTCCATTGAGTATTTTTCCAAAAGTCTTGGGGATCATCAAGATATCTTTTATAAAATGTGAGACAAGCCCTTTGCGTTCTTTTTGGTCAGCAGTGATTTTTCACCTTGGAACTCTCCCATGGATGCCATTTTTGCACAGCATCTTTCTTATTGTTAAATCATGAACACTGGCTTTAACTGAGGCCTTCAGTTCTTTAAAGGTTGATCTTGTGTCTATTCAGACCTCCTGGATGTGTCAGTGTTGGTCGGCTAGGCACTCTTGGGAAGGTTTACCACTGTTCCAAGTTATCCTCCATTTAGAAAGCCCATACCAAAACCTAAAATTAAACCTTAAGGTAGTCTGCAGGTTATTAGGCCAATACTGTAATAGAAACTGACAGTTAAGTACTAGGCAAACCTCCTGAGGCTTGTGTGTCCAACCTGATTTTGTGTCCAACATAAAATGTTTAAAAACGGTACAATTACCAGAAATGGCAGTGAAGAAAAACAAATTCTTTGCCACTACAAGCCCCGTGTCTTTAACCAGTTAATGTTAGTTTCTCTAACCAGTTTAACTATAAGCAAGTTATGCATATGGACACTATTAATAAATAATAATCGGATCTGCAGCATGCACTAAAAAACAGGCGGAACTCAAACGGATTTTAACAAATGCATGCCCTACTGACCTGCATCTATTTAGGGTAGGTGATGTACCATTTTCACAAAGAGATTACATAACAGTCATTTAGAAAAACAATAACACAACGCTGTCACCTCTTCTCTATCGAGTCAATGTTTGAATGAAGCAGCCACAGCTCCTCCGTATTGTCCTGTCTGGAGGAGAGAATCAGGTGATGACCAGTCAAACACAGAGTCCCCTCCACAGTAGGCATGAAAGGCCTGTGTAGGACAACCCCGTCCACCCTGGGTGTCTTTATCAGCTCTGCAAACTCCATAATCTGACCAGACAGAACGAAAACAGCCGCGGTGATTTTAAAGCATAAATACAACGCTATTGGTTAGGTCATGCTACCATTATTGTAAAGACAGGCCAGCGCAACCTCTGTCGACATATATGAGACATATATTGTGTACGTCCATGTCGGTTAACAGTAAAGATGAAAAAGTACTGCAAAAATCGGTCATCTTGATAAAGTTATTCTATTCCGGAAATTAAACCGCTAACGTCAGCTAGCAGGCTAATCGTGACAGAAAGGAGGACAATTTGCCATAAAAAACGGCCGACATTTCGAAACTCAAGCCAAAGCACAAACATCACGTGTAATATAAATATTAAAAACAACAAGGAGCGTTTTTCATCAATACTAAAAAGATTTATCGTACAACTACCTGACACTGTTTTCTTTTATTTGGTCGCAGGTCGATGCTGGTACGTTAAGAAAAACACGCCGACTAGAAACAACCGACTTTTCTCGGCTCAGTTTTGCATCCCAAATTCCGCAATTTTCATCTAAAACGGGAAGTGACTCTGTGCTCTCCTGTTTTTTAACATTAGCGTTATACTTTAAATCTGTAAAGCCCCCGAAGAACTTATAATGTCCATATATTATATATAAGTATGTTTAAACATACATACAGCAACATAGTGAATGAGTTTAGAGTTTAGTGGTTTGGAGGCAGCGTCAGATCAGTGGTTCATCCACAAGGCTTCTGAAAATCCGTGAAAGGCTGTTTCATTTTAGTGTCTGTGTGTTTGGGGTCTACCGAGAATATCAAAAAAGGTCACTAGGTGGTGACATTGGAGTACGTTTGAGAGATTTCTGGCTTTCAGAAGTCTAAACAGTATTGCCCTGATTTCACCGGGTACATAATGTACCGGTGAAATAATGTGCTGTGAGTCATGTTATACATTTAGACATGTTATTTAAGATTAAGCTTAAAACTTTCCTTTTCGATAAAACTTAGAGTTAGTGCTGGATCTGGTGACCCTGAGCCATCTCTTTGTAATGCTGTAATAGGCTTAGACTGCTGGGAAGCTTCCCATGATGCACTGAATCACGTACCTCTTTTCACTTCCTGCGGGTTTACACACACTACTCAATTTAATTATTGGCAATTATTAAACTCTGGCTCTCTCTCTCCTGTCTAATTGAGTCTGTTTCCATTGGAGATTTCTCCTGTTAACAGAGAGATTGTCATTCCCTCAGTTTCCAACTGCTTCCTTATAGGAGCTCATCTGGTAATAGAAGTTTCTTTCTAATATTGTAGGTTCTTTACCTTACAACATGAAGCAACTTGGTGTGACTGTTGTTGACAATTGTTGCTATAGACTGTAAAAAAAAATTGGAATTACACTAAATTATTGATCCAGCCTGGTGGTGGAGGCCTGATAATACCACTGATCACAGATAGGTATGCAAGGTAAGACTGCAGTAAGTCAGGGAAACGCACAAGCTGTAAACTACAATGTAAATGTATCAAGACAACTTAGACAACAACAAAAAGAAAAAATAAGTGGACAACAATGACCTGCTGAGTCCGGTATACAATTGAAAAAATAGGAGTTAAAGTGAACTGAAGACAGAGTTTTAACAGTTAATATTAAGTCCAATGATTCAAGGCCCCAAAGGAAAAAAAGTCTAGTGTTGGGTCTTTGTGTAGTTCCAAGTACAGTTTGACAGGCTGGTGTAGCAAAGTTTAACAAGGAGAGCAAAGAGAAGTCATATCTGGCCTGAGGAGGAGGAGGAGGAGGAGGAGGAGGAGGAGGAAGAAGAGGAGAGAGAGAGAGGGGGGGGGGGGGTAGAGAAGGAGGAGCCAGTAGGCAGCTGGCAGGGGCAGAACTGACACAGGAGACTTCAGTACCCTTAAACACAAATGACAGAGGAGGAGGGGACCTACTGACAAGGCTAAGCATGAGCTCAAACTAAACTGCACTTTTCTGCTTTATGGATGCTGATTAAATAATCAGGAGATTAAAAAGCTGCACACACTCATACTCATTAGAGATAATGACATTTTGACTCGGGCTTTAAAGATCATGTGTGCGCTGCATTAGCTGAAGGCGGCTGGGGAGTTTATTCTAAAGAAAGGGCGTGCAGCAGAAGAAACGCTGCCTGAGGTTTTTGTCTTAGCTCGCTGAATAGCGAGGACAACTGCCTGCTGAGATCTTAAAGCATATGAAGGAACACACAAGGAGTCTGAACGGCAGACTCCCTAAAGAGGTGAACGCTTTTAGAAAGAGAAGAAGAATAGCAGATAGCTTGGCAGAGGCTACTGTGGACCATTTTGTTTTAGACATTCTGAGCATTGTGTGGGTGTGTGTGTGTGTCTGTGATGTATTGCAAATCAGCACGGTATTTGCTTCACTTGCAGCCTGTCCAAGCTTCACAATAGATGGTTTGCTCTGGGCCTTCCCAGCCCACATCATAGGGAGCGCTGTATAGACGCCAGGGCTAAATTGAATGTGAAACCCAGCATTGCATTACAAACCAAATAACTGCTCTTCTTCTGGGGAGAAGATGCTTTGCTGTCACGAGATGAACTGATAAAAAATAACTTTCAAACCAAACATGCACTTCACAGAATACAACAGACTAACTTAACCTCTATCTTTTTTTTAAGAGGATGCTCTGAGAAATGTGAAGCTGATTTAGTTTAGCATCTGTTATAAAAGATCCACAACCTACAAAAAAGAAGAAGTTATAAATATAAAAGTGGGTGAAGCATAATGACTGTAACTCCGTGGAACGTGGGAAATCACTGCATGTAACTCTTGCCAAAGACGTACCCACATTTCCCATTAAAGGTGCACTGACAGGCTCCCAGTTAACGTCAAACTGTGATCTGTTAAGTGTCCAAATTTGTCGCGAGGGAACTGAATGCTCACTCCCACACTTCCCACAGAGCAATTTTTTGACATTTATTGAGGAGTTCCGAACATGCTGGAACATCGTCTGGCAAATTTTAGGGGCTGGATAATTAGTACCCACACCAACACCAATTACTCACCCGGGCTCTTCATTCATCTTCTGATGAAGACAATCTCATCCATGATTCATTCCTTCACTTTAACCTTCTGTTCTGAATGGTTCTTGTTTGTGTGATGTTATTTTGGGCATGTCCAGTGAATCAGAGCTGTCTGTCAAGGCAGATAATGACTTCGATGTAGTTGCGGAGTCTAACACCAGAATCTGTTGTGATTTTTCACTGTGACAAATGTCTGGATTTGCACTTCTGTGCTCCATCAGTAGGCTTATTGCCTCTGATCAAGTTGATTAAGCTCCTTCAATGAAGTGATAGAGCTCAGTGTTTCTTTTTTGCAATTGATTAGAACTTCTTTTTCTCTCATTCTCTCATGGTTTATATACATTTACATACACACACAAACAAAAACAAAGCATGAGCTGCCTTCTTAGATTCATACATTGATATTCTGGGGATAATTATTCACATCAGTAGAAGTGACCCATGGTAAAATTTAACATAAGCCAGATAGATGTTATTTACAGCATCACTAATACTCATCCAAAGTAGAGGAGAATCCCACAGTCTTGTTATTAGCTTCTCATTGCCACTTGTATTGATTTAACCTCTGAAATCATAACACAGCCTTGCCTACAGTGCATCATTGATTTGTTCAACCTGAACATATTATTCACAGGATGCCACATTTACATTTGAAGTAAAGCCACACTGCTTCGCGGATTCCTTGTACTTGGGTGGGGATCACACACATACTGCCTGAATAATTTTGCGTATGCCACCCTTAGAAAATCGTCACCCCAGACCTACTCCTCAAAAAAGCCTTATTGTTCCTGCTTTGTATTCTTTCAGCCCTCTGAGTCCATCTGATCCCATGCTTTCTGGATGTGTCGATTTTTGTATGTTTAAAATGTTCTCCCACCAATTAAAAGAAAATGTTCTTGCAAATTAGAAATAAAAATATTTGAATTGATGCACGTAACAGCTATTTACATTGCTTTTTCTAACAAATAAGTATTTATTTGTTTATCTCTCAAAATGTTGGGATTTAGGACCAGGTTTGGGGTCATCACTGACCTCACAGGGTTAAAGGTAACTCATCTCTGATCCAAACCACTACTGTAGGTTTGTGTTTTGCTTTTTTGTGTGTAAAATTATTGTTATTACAAGAAAACAGTTTTGTTTTTTAATTGTTATTGCTCTGAGGCCTTTTTTTCACTGCCTACCCCAGGCCATTAGACCTGAGTGTGCATCCAGAGTGCTGATCACAAGGCACTGTTTAGAGACCTGAGGTACTAACGAAGTTATACCTGCTACTCTGAGCCAAATAACTGGTGGACCCTGGTTAGAAACACTCCTCAGAGATTTTGTTTGACATGAGGATCACAAAGTTGCTGCAGTTGGCTGCATATCCTTGATTTAAATCCCAAAGATGCACTATTGGATTGAGCTCTGGTTCCTGAGCTTACTGAAGTAGTGTCACTTGGTGTGGTCTGGTGTGGCTTAAGATTTGATGTGCTGTGCATTCAGAGATGCTCTTATGCCTTCCTTGGTTGTAACAAGTGCTTATTTTAGTTGCTGTTGCCTGTTGCTGAAGCAGTCTGACCTTCTCCTCTGACCCCTGCTTCAGCAAAATATTTTCACCCGGAGAACAGCTGCTCACTTCATATTTTCTCTTTTTCAGCCCATTCTCTGTAAGCCCTTGAGATGGTTGTGTGGGGAAAATCCCAGCAGATCATCAGTTTCTGAAATATTCAGACCAGCTCGTCTGGCACCAACAACCATCCAATGCTCAAAATCACTTAAACTGCCATTCTTTCACATTCTGATGCTCAGCTTGAACATCAACTAGTTAGGCCTGACCCCTAAATGTAAAGGAGTTGCTGCCATGTAATTGGCTGATTCAATACTACTAATAATAATAAGACGATGACTTGATGTACCTAATGAAGTGGCCAGTGAGTGTAAATATTTAGGGATGCTTTTGTTAGTTGAGTACCAGACATGTTATAGTTTTGTGTCCTCCAATTAGTTTTCATTTTAATTTCATTTTGACTGTTTGATTTAGTTTTATTTAGTTAGGGCTTTTTTTGTATTTTTTTTTTTTTTTTTGCATTTCCGTTTAGTTTTTCATTAGTTTTAGTGTTTTTATTTAATATTGTATGAAGGAACATGCCAGAGGCAAGATATAGGAAAATCAGCATAAGTAGCACAATACAAAACAGAGCTTTTTAAAAGTAGTTAACTCACAGTTTTGTAGAAATGCTAAGTCTCAGTACAAACTAAAGCCTCATCAGGCAAGCTGTGATAATACATTTTGCCAGACTGACAAGGAGTAAACCTAAGGATGTTTTCTTTATAGTTTGAGTTTATTTGAGTTAGTTGTTCACAAAATCATTTCAGTTCATTTTTATTTTCTTTCCCTACAAAAAATATTTTAGCAAACAAACTAAAATTGTATATTTCACCTTAATTTTCAGTTTCAGTTTACTTACAGCAACCTTGTTAGATAGATAACTAGTTCAGACGAAGCGTTCTCAATTAGGCCCTTTGGGAATAAAGACAGAGCTGTCGAGGATTCAGCACTAGACAGCTCCCATCAAGTCCGCACAGGCAGAGCTGAGCAGACAGCGGGGGTGAAGCGGACATGATCCAATCAATCTCACATTGGATATGACCCTGCGTGGCAGCTCAGTGTGCACATTCTAATCACAGTTGTTGAGCCTGCAGCGGACTCACCAGCCCTTTGTTCCCACATGTAACCCGAGGGTGGGGTGGGGGTGCTTTTCAGTATACGCTTAACCCCTCTGATTCCCACTGAAACAAACCCCATCTTATATTTTGTATAGAAGTTACCCATATCGCTCTTTTTGTATTAAAAGTCTAAACATTTACGAGAGAAAATAACCTCATATGCGCTCACACGCATAGCGAAAACCACAGCAGTTCACGTAAACTCTCGGGAGCTGACGTTTTGGGGTTTTTTTTGTTTTTTTTCGTAAGCGGAGGAGCTTCTGTTTGCATCCCACAAACAGTGACTCCAAACTGTGTCAGTGTGATTGATTCAAACACTCAAGTCATCACCAAATCACCATCTACATTATGCAGTCGGCCCACTCCTGCATATTTTGGGGCTTCAAATGAGACACTAGATGGCAACCACGTTGGCAGTGAGTCTGTGTGTGTGTGTGTGTGTGTGTGTGTGTGTGTGTGTGTGTGTGTGTGTGAGAGAGAGAGAGAGAGAGAGAGAGAGGGGGGGGGGGTGAGTTACGTCGGCGTGGGACAGTGGAGGGACCGTCTGCTCATGGCACTCCGCTTGCAGCTGGAGGCGAGCTGCAGAGATGGGAAACAGCAGGAAATGAGATTAATGCGCAGGTAAAAATTGTTGGATCGCAGTCGGACGCATGAGTTGCCAATTAAATTGTTTGAACTCGCAGATTAGATTGTTGTTGCCAGGTGGGAGTAGATCTGCAGTGGAGGGAAAGCAGGGGAAAATGTGCCGCGTCTGTTGCGCCACCGGTGCGCTTTCTGGGGACGGAGCGAGCGACGGCGACGCGCTGACACCCCGCTTTTAGATGGCTCCAACATTTGGGGTGCAAAACAGGTGTCAGGGAAGTGTCGTCACGAACCCCGGAAGCCGGAGGAGGTGGGAACATCAGAGGGAAAGATGGCAGCGAAATCCGATGGTCGCGGGGTCGTCACCGGTTTCGCCCAGCTGCACAATCTGGACGAGGTGGTGGGGACGGGAGAGGACGACACTCGGGACGGCAGCTCATTCCACATCTGTCACTGCTGCAACACCTCGTCGTGCTACTGGGGCTGCCGGAGCGCCTGCCTGCATTACCTCCGGGGGAAGGGGAAGGGAAGAGATGCAGCGCGACCACCGCAGGAGGAACGCCTCTGGCTGGACTGCCTGTGGATCATCCTGGCACTGCTGGTGTTCTTCTGGGACGTGGGGACCGATTTGTGGCTGGCCGTCGACTATTATCACAAACAGGACTTCCTGTGGTCAGGCCTGACCCTGTTCTTCGTGCTGGTGCCCTCGGTTCTGGTTCAGATCCTGAGCTTCAGGTGGTTTGTCCAGGATTACACGGGGGGAGGACTGGGCTCCGTGGAGGGGCTGAGTAGTCGTAGAGCTACAGCCAGTTTGCAAAGAGACAGGTGCTGCCGCCTCTCCGTCTGGGTCTGGCAGACCCTTATACACATCTTTCAGATGGGACAAGTGTGGAGGTAAGACAAACTTTTAAGTTTGGGCCTCAAAAGAATCGGTTAAGCTCCTAAAAGCGCAGTGTTTCCAGCTCCTCTCCTCTATCCACTCAGCCAGCCTTCTAACCTCTTCTTGACTGTCACCTGGTATAACCCGATCTTGTGTACATGGCTGGGGTAAAAAAAAACAAAAAAACATCAGCACCACTGTGATGCCGTTACGCTCGGCTCTCAGCCTCATTGTGGCTCACATGTATGCATTTACATTTTAGCTTATTTCGACATTCAGTCACACCACGCGCGTTTTAGTTGCGCAAATGTGTCCACATCTGCACAGAAATCGCACCGCTGTGCGTGCACCACAGTGCGCCATTGCGCTTTTGTGGGGAGGGAAGAGAGCTATTTGCTCAGACGGAGCAGGTAGTAACCTAAAGCTCGTGTGTGTGTGTGTGTGTGTGTGTGTGTGTGTGTGTGTGTGTCGCTCACATCACAGTGCACAGTCGCCTCAATGCACCCGCTTTCCCCTCCCCGCATCAGATACTCCAACCAGAGGCCAGACGAGCATCTGTTTTCACGGCTCGCAAAAACTACATCTTCCCCCCACAGACATGATGTCATCGATTCCTCTGCGACGCTCGACAGATTTTGGTCACCAAAATCCGCTTTTTTTGGCCATGCAAATTGATGAGCCGGGGGGACTACGGAGATGCTTAAATGTGTAGATCTCAGCGCGCAATCTGTGACATCTAGAGTCTATAGTAGTAAATGTGACACCGGTGCGCATAGCTCTCCCACTATATGTGGGCTGTTTAGTCGGAGCTTCTGGCCGACGAGTTGTTGTTGTTTTTTTTTTTTTTTTGGTGCAGACAGACGCAGTGGCTGGCATTTAATGGGGGTAAAAGTAACGCATGACGGCTGCCCAGAGAGAAGTGGGGAAAATGTAAAGCAGTACACCGTGGGAACCGGCGGAAGGGTCCACCTCATTCTTTTACGGTGTTTGTGTTTGAGAGCAGCCTTTTTGCTCCTCATCGGACAAATGGATTTTTTTCCTAAGCCGTGACTTAGTGTGATGCACAGTAACATCTGTGCTACGGGCTAAATTACTCACACGCGTAAGAGTAAAATGTGAACTAAAACTCACTGACCTTTATGGAAAAAATGGCACGGGCAATTAAATTAGATATCTTCTCGTGCCATTTTTCCAATTTTGAGCCTTGCAGTTTAGTGTAAAGAAAAAAAGCCCAATGTCCTTTTTATGTTCTTGAAAAAAAAAACCAAAAAACCAAAAAAAACAACCTCACTACTGCACTAAAGTTAAATTTAGTGCTTGCTGGTGGGTCTCCAGTAGTTTTCCCCCATCCAACCCGTTTTGAGGTACACCTATAGGCTGTTAGACTGATTAGCTGCAGTTGCATTGGCTCATGTTTATTTACTCTAGTGTGATTCGATTGATTATTTTTGCTCATGTCTGTAGTGGGTTGAGGGCATGGAGAGTGCTGTTAGCAGGCACCCAGTCAAAGACACTGCTGGTGTTGATGGTGAAAGTGGTTGGTCATATGCATCCTAAGTAAAAATGTACAAAAATGGAGAGAACCCTAATTTGCCTAACCTCATTGTTGCACACTCTGTTTTAGAGAAATACCAACGAGCATTTGCTGAAACACATTAGATATTTGCTTCTCTTCAGATATTCAGCATGTAAGGAAAAACACTGATGTAAACAATATAATTGATTATGGCTGTATTAATTACACCAGGGTCCTGGTAGACATGCTGGCTCAGTGGCTTGGCTTACAGAGATTTGTAAATGGAAGTGAGCCATCAGTAGTGTTATTAGTCTGATATGACTGTGTGCATCTTTGTTTAGGTGCCTACGAACTCCAGTAAACCCATTATATAACAGCAGCTGGAAAATAGGTATTTTATCCTGTTCTATTGCCATATTTAAATGAGCTCAGTGCCACACTTGAACTATTTTAAAAAATCTTTTTAAATATATCAACTTCCACATGCAGCTGGCTTGCTTAGCTAAGCTCAAAGATGGAAATGGGGGACCCCAGCCTGACTCTTCCTGTATAATCTCCTCTGGTTGCCTGGTAACTGTTCCCCTGATCCCAGCTGCATAACCGTAAAATAGCAAAGTTAAGTTTATACCAAACAACTTCAACTTTGCATGAACATGAAAAGTAAGAATTTGCACAAGAGAAATCCAAGATGGTTAAAGTACAACAACAGACCGGAGTGATTAAACGTTGCTTATGAGGAACTCAAGGAAACATAATGTGTTGTTGTGTATGTTGTGACAGCACAAAACCTGGGGGCAGGGGATCATTGTCAGGCCACTTTCTCCCTTTGGACATGATCCGCCTGGCTGCTGGTTTGGAGTGGAGGGTCAGAAGCTGCTCTTGTCAGCTTAGTGAGAGTTCATAACCTGAGCCCCACAGGGATAACAGTTGATATGGAGATTATTAGACGCTGCAAGATGCCACCCTGCCAATAAGCAGCATATGTTGTCATACTGCGCTGCATCATGTGGCGTGCGTATATATTAAACTGTTCTCTACCTAGTTCACTTTGTTGCATTTCATCAGCTGTGTCTAAACTTTGAGAAGCATGTCTTTTGTTTCTTTTATGGGTGATGTTGTTGTTTTTTCATGACTGGATTTCAAATGACCAATAATGGCCATTCTCAGGCAAGCTGCTGCAGTATCAGTTTGTGAAATGTTTTGCCATCATTAATACGAGGAAACAACCTGAAGTGCTGACAGGAGTCAAAAACGCTGCTTCATCATGTCTCATTACTGAGTTCTACTTTCAATTCTACATTCAATTAGCTCCTTTCTTTCCCCCCTCTCCTTCTTTGTGTACCTGAGGACTGAGCCGATGACAGAATCGCCGAGCTTGTTTTGCAGTTATCTGCTTGTTAATTGTTGACAGAGTGGGGAGGATTCCTCTCCCATCTGTAATCCCACTATGACACCGGCTGTCCGTAGCTCTTTCATGTCCTCTCTCCCCGTGAGTCGCCAGCACCGCTGATGGTGTCTCCTTGAGCTTTAGAGATTCTCCTCACATACGCTTAGCGGATCGCACATACACAGCGGTCTCCTGGCAGCACGATGAACAGCTTAATCAGTGTAAGCCCAAATTAGTGCCTGGCTGAAAGAGAACTGCATCCATCCGCACCTCATTGCAGGAATCCATACAGAAATTTCAGAGGGTTTCAGGAGGTTGGGAATTCCCCGCAGAACTGGGGCGGGGCATAGTCTACCCCTTCTCTTTTTTAATTCTAATAGCTGTGTAAAAGTGGCAAGCTCCTGTGCTGTTCCGCCAAAGTGAGCAACACTTGTGCAGCAGCGATTGCTAACCACTAAAAAGTGAACGCATTAACATCACATTGCTTCTTCAGCCACAGATACTGGTATTTGGCAAAACATTTTTAAAGATTGTTCTAACACGACTGAAGCGTTTATTGGTTTAAACAAGCAATCCAGATGTTAGGCAAAACATTCGGTTTACATGTCCCTACACATCTGTCTTCTGTCTTATGTGGTTGTTGGCTGAAGGTGAAAGTGTGCATCACAGGTTAAAGAAGTGGAAGTCGTGGGCATATTTAAGAGGTTGGAACCATCCAGTATTGTCGTTTTTTAAACCAACCTTAACAATTAAGGTCAGAATATTTCACATTCTTCTGCATTAACTTTGGCCATTCTTGTTTTGTTTTGTTTTTTTAAGCTGTTTCTCGTCAGCTCCCCGACTAAGGGCACATTAAGAAAATATGCATCAGAGCAACAAGTGGCTAGTCTGAGACATCCATTCCCATTCAGCGTTTTAAACATTGTAAATGGTAAATGGCCTGTATTTGTATAGCGCTTTTCTAGTCCCTAAGGACCCCAAAGCGCTTTACACAACCAGTCATCCACCCATTCACACACACATTCACACACTGGTGATGGCAAGCTACATTGTAGCCACAGCCTGGGGCGCACTGACAGAGGCGAGGCTGCCGAACACTGGCGCCACCGGGCCCTCTGACCACCACCAGTAGGCAACGGGTGAAGTGTCTTGCCCAAGGACACAACGACCGAGACTGTCCGAGCCGGGGCTCGAACCAGCAACCTTCCGATTACAAGGCGAACTCCCAACTCTTGAGCCACGAGTCTCGTTCAGCCCTGGATAAAAGACTGTACGTGGTATATTATGAATGACTATTAAAAGTTTCATGTTGGTGCTTTTATAAGTCCAGTAGGTGGGTTGTTTGAAAAAACAAAATCCTTCTGGAAGGGGTTGTTTTTCTTTTAAAGGTTTTGGTGATCACAACTGGCATTTGAGAAGTAATCTGAAAGATGGTGATAATTTGTCAGAATATAAGAAAAAGGCTGGGGAGCTGTGCCTCTGTGAAACGACTGCTCTGCTGGTGTCAGTGCTGAAATTCTACCTCGAGCACCAAGAAAGTTTCAGCGCCTCATCTTGGTATTTTTAACCTTATGAGGTCCTGGTTTCAGATTACACTCAGTGAATATTAAAGGGTGCTTGTATATGGGACTGTGTATTGATTTTTTCCTGTCTCCCAGGCATATGCAGCTCTGTTTTTTCACAGTGTTGTAACCACAGTGATGAAGGGGTCATCTGGGAACTGCGTACCGTGTTTGGATATGATCAAATTTGCTTGTCTTATTTTGTATTTGGTGCACATTTTGAGTCCTTCCTCTCGCACACTTTAAACCTTCACTCGGTTCTTGACAGTTTGTCAGCACACAAGGGAAAACTTTGAAAGTATTATGAGTTTATGTATATTTTTCATTTTGCCATGTCCATCTGAATCAATAGAGTAGGCTGAAAGGTTTCAATCTGGTTAGCGAGAAAGTAGTATTTTAAATATGGTGTCTAAGATCATCGCTGTGTGTGGGATGTATTACTGCTTTTTTTTCTACTCTTATAAATTCTCTTTCCAACTCAGTGCAAGAAAATGAAAAAAAAAACAAAACAAAAAAAAAAAAACAAAAAAAAACCACATCTACAGTGTATATGGAGAATTGCCAGTGAGATTGCTACTCAGACCGGTTAACATATAGCGTCACTCAAATCCTACGATCATCTTGGTTTTTAAGGAATTCTCCAGCTGAACAGAAGCCAACAGCGTGGGGATCCCCCCCCTCCCCCTCCACCAATTCCTCACACCCCCTTACTGCAGCAAGCAATGTTTAAACACTGCAAAATCTGGTTGGTTGGATTATGCTTTAATCCAAAAAACAAGAACGGGCTTACCACCAAGCAACACGAAGGAATCGCCTCATGGTCGATGTCTGCCTGTGTTTCTGTCACGGTCTGACTGGGGCAGACCGTATGTGTTGCAGAGGAGGACTCAAACGCAGACCAAAATGTGGTGTGGATTAACAAAACAAGCCGTTTATTGAGGTTGGCAACGAGGGTACAAAATAATAGGGCATCGGTGAAAACTAAACAATAACCTAAACTGGGTGAACTAATAACAAAACATGAAAAACCTTAACCATAGTGAACTGACATGGGTACCTGGAGATGAGACATGGATGAGCAGACGACCTGACAATGGCATGAAGAAAACAAAAGGCTTAAATACAGACATGAGGTGATCAGGGGAAGTGGCGACACATGGGGGAAAACAGCTGACAGACATAAACCTAATGACAGGACCAGGAGAGGAAAGCTAAATACAATAAACAAAGAACACATGACATTGTCAGAATAAAACAGGAAATACTAAAACATGACAACACAACTTAACAGACCTAATATGTGATGAATAAATACAAAACCCCAAAACATAGAAAACCCAGGAACAATAACTGCCTAAACTAAAGGCAGATAGGAAATAACACAAACTAAATCACATAACAAAATGAGACAAATACAAACATGAACTCAGAGCGCTGGGTCAGAGACCCAGCCTGTGACAGTTTCAGAGCCTGGTAAATATTAATACAGTCTGCGAAGGAGTCAACAAAAGCCTCCCTTGGCTGGCTGGGCTGCTTGTAGTTGCCAAAAAAGGTTTGTAGACGCAGTGAAGCAAGACACTGAGATGATTCAATGCAACCAGCTGCCATGTCAATGCAAAAAAAACACAAGAAAGACAAAAAAAAAAAAAAAAAACAGCCGAGAGGGTGAAAGAAGGGAACGATGAAGGCTTGGATGGATTGGTGATTGGCAATTACATATTGAGAGTTTAAAGCGGTGAAAGATGGGAACATCTTGTTCCCTCCGCCGTGGAGGCACTGGAGTATTTTTGGAATGAAGGGAAGGAGCGATCGATGCCTGGGGTCTTATTGGACTGCTTATTCTCTTTGCTGGTAGCAAAGACAGGGAATCTCCTTTAAAATAAGATATATAAAACATATTATGTATTTATATTTACATGCTAAAGACATCAAAATACATCAGCTAGCAAACCTTTTTTTTTAAATTCAGGTGCACATCTACCTCTGTTGTGTGTTATTTACAGGCAGCACATTACATTCCAATTGGTGGATCACATCAGTGTAACGCTGCTCATTTTCTCATTAGCAGTGATAACAGGGAACAAACCTTTAAAGCCAGCTCTCCAAGACAGCCCCCAATTATGTGACAGAGGAGCCCATCAAAATACAAGAAAAGCCGGCTTTCTTGGGAATGCGCCGCAGCCGGGGGTAAAGAGACAGAAAGCCATAAATGGCAGAGAAATATTTGCCTTAGTCATTTGAGAAGCGGAGATGAGGGGGAGAGAGCTGAAAAAGAGAACTCAATTGCTGTTTTGGTTCCATTTCTTCATGACTTTGGTTGAGGCTGGAGCATTGCTGGAAAACGTTTCATTCAGTGGGTATTCAAATCCAGATGTTTCACCTCTTAATAAACAGATGGGTGATTAAACTGGGTCTTGTAAAAGACTCAACAAGCTTTAGTGGAGGGTTTTGACAACACATGGGTACGTAAGGGTAACCCTGTAAATAAATGAGTAGCTAACATGTTGGTTCATTCCAGTCTTGTTTCTACAGGCGGTAACGCCAGCTGTTACTGTAGAAGGCTCTTAAGTTCAGTGCAGGGCAAATGAATACGGATAAAAAGCATGTGATCATGCTTGATTTAACCGCCTCAGGCTGGCCTCCTAAGCAAAACAATATTTTGTCGTAGACGCCTGAAGGCCCTGATGCTAAATTCTTTCTGCCTCTCCACGCTGTTCAACAGACAGAGGCAGGCTCATGACTGAATATCAAGCACACGGGGGGCAGATGGGTTACCAGACAGAGATCTGTATGCGGATCACACAAACACACACACACACACACACACACACGCACATACGTGTGTACGTGAACCTCAAGGGAGTAGGGAGAAGCTGTTTTTTTATACACCTCTTTATATGCAGTCTCACGTCACAGCATCTTGCTCTCTTACAGGAACCACACACCTTGAGAATAACACATTTCCAGGTCCTGTTTCGCGCTTTGATCAGAGAGTGGTGAGTCAGCTGGCAGTGAACTCCTCCTGTCCTCCCGTGGCTCTCTCCTTTTGCCTAAAGTCATCTCCTTCACTCTCTTCCTTAGAGAGTACAGTCTGCCTTTTGTTGCTGATTGAGTCAAGCGTGTTTGTGACGCTGGTGACATTTGGAGCATTTTTAATCAGACTACATGACAAATAATGCGGCTTGTCTGTGTTTCAGTTTTGGTGACTGGAGGTGTAGCACCAGATAGCAAGGATTTGTTTCTGTGGGATGGATTCATATACAATCTCTGAAAGCAGGCGTGCTGACCATGTTAAGAACCTAAAGTGTGATTTAAATCACTGCTGGCATTAAAATGAGGATGACATCACAAGGGCTATGTCCATCTTTTATGTACAGTTTATTGGCAGTAATATCAAACGACTCCTTAAACTGTCCAGCTCCTTTTGTTTGTCGTTTTGTTTGTGATTGTTGTACGAAACCGTACATTTATTAATGATTCTAAAGTAAACATGTCTTTAAAAGGCACCAGTGGGCTTGTGAGTGCCTCAAACAGGGTAAAAATGTCCCGAGAACGGGGCTAACATGGGTGTTTTCATTCAAACCCAGCCTTATCTTTACATTTGATTAGACAAATACTCGCCAGATTCAGAGTATTGTTCAATTTGCCTTTGTGTATGCTAACATGTTTACACTCGTCTTTGCTGCTCGCTACAGTTGTAGCTTGCCAGCTTGTGGAAATTGGCTTGTGACGATGTAGGATTTATTGACTCTGAAGTCTCTTGTTTGCTCAGCGTGGCGTGCGGCTGGTTTTATTGGCTGCATCATTTCGGTTCCCGGTCCTCCCTACAACTGTCTGCTAATCCCATTCTCCTCTAAACAAAACCCTAAATCGGCCCTTTTTGCCACTTTCCCCTTTGAAGCCTTCACAACAGCACGTGTGATGTATATTCCCCCATTACCCAACTGCATATTCTACTCAGAGAAAATCATTACGTGGGCCCATGGGCTATCCAGTGTGAGCTGAAATACTCACATACAAAAGCTATTTTTCATCTAGAGTCCCTTGCCTAATAGCTGCATCTCTAATATATATTTATGCCCCTTTTTCTCCTGGAATAGGTGAGGCCCACATTCCCAGATGGACCATTTGAGTTCATCATGTGTCCTCCCCGTATAGTCTCTCTATCCATTAGTGCTTCATAAGCTCTGTCTACCCTAACATATGTTTTTATTTTTATCCCTCTCTCTCACTTACATCTATTAATGTTCTCAGCCTCCTTATAAACCCCATTACTCCCCCCTTCATCTATCCTGGAAGTAGACACCACACAGTCTTATCCTCCCCTGCTGTAGTTAGAAAGATGGGGGCTCTCTACACGGTGTGCAGTGTCCCTTACCACTAGTTAAAGTCATGATGCTGCCTCCCTCCCCTCTATATTTCTCTCTATGTCTGTGCTTCTCTCTCTCTCACTGTTGCCCTCACATAAAGCTGCATTTGACCTCCATTTCTGTCAAGGAAACTGGAGCATCTGGCTCCTGCCCCATTACAACACAGCGCCTCTTCCCTCCCTGCCTTCCTTATCCTGCCATACCACCCATCTTATGCTCCCTGCAGAGCCCATTTTCAGATCTCCCACGTTCCGTTCCTCATTTCCACCCTGACAAAACGTCTCGTTCCTGCAGGAAACTGTTACACCTCGGTTCAAGAGTCCACCTGTGGCGTAATGGCTCTGTTCTCGCAGCTCATGGCATTCCTTTAGATTCACAGCTTTTCACATGGCCACTTATTTATGCTCTGCTGAAAAGACCGCACGCAACAGAGCAAGTCATAGTTCACGTTGTAAAAAAAGGGAGAGCGCACAGTCTTTCATTGTAAAATCTGAAACGTCTTCGAAGGTGCGTTGAATGAGATTTCGATGCTAGGGCAGAAAAACAGGTTTAAAAAGGTTTGCTGGTATTGCAAATCCCACTGAGAATCAACACCCGGCCGTGCAGTGTGTGTGTGTGTGTGTGCGGTGCAGCTTATGGCCACTTTTCAACTCAAGGCAAAATAATGTTAGTTCAGAGAAGCTGCAGGCAGCCCACGAGATCACACCAGCTGACTGTACACAAGCTGTTCAGTGTGAAGTGGAGAAAAACAAGCAACAGGTGAAGGAAGGCAAACATCAAGCCAAACAGAAAGCAGTCTTTCTCTCAGTAATTGAACCGATAAATCGAGTAGAACATATAACATTAGAGTGAATAATAATGCAAAGTATGCAAGTGTTTTGCTGATCGAAATAAAAACTCACTAACAAGTGATTCCAACAGGACGGACGGCATATTCTGCTTCTGCAGGTTGTGTAAGGAGCTGGAAGAATCTGGTTTGATATAAGCAAGAATATTTTCTGCAAGTGGGTAAAAGTTGTTTTATTGCCACTTTAAAGAAGATATTTCAACAGACTCTTACATAACAATGTGAACAAACAGGTTCAAAAGGCTTTTAAAGACTTTACAGCCTGAGCATATATCATCCCAAAGGAGCTCAGGTGACTATGGAGGCCATTTGAGTGCAGTGAACTCACTGTGATGTTCAAGAAACCAGTTTCAGGTGATTTGAGTTTTAGGACATGCTGTGTGCTTCCTGCTGGAAGCAGCCATCAGAAGGTTGGCATGCTGTGGTCAAGGATGGACACCATCAGCAGCAATAATCAGGTAGACCATCGTATTTAAACAATGCGTATTTTGTGCAAAGAGATGCAAAGTTTGTCAAGAAAACATCCCCCACACCATTAAACCACCAACAGCAGCCTGATAGAAGGCAGGACGGAGCCATGATTTCATGTTGTTTACACCGAATTCTGAACCTGCCCTGTGAATGTTGCAGCACAAGTCGAGTATCGTCAGACCAGGCAGCATTTTTCCAATCTTTTATTGTTAAATTTTGGTGATCCAGTGTGAATTATAACCTCAGTTTCCTGTTCTTAGCTGACAGCGGCAGTGCCTTGTGTGGTTTTCTCCCCTCTGTAGCCCATCTACTCCAAGGTTCAATTTGTTGTGTGTTCAGAGATGCTCTTCTACATGCCTTGGCTGTAACAAGCACTTATTTGTGTTACTGTTGCCTGTTATTGAAGCAGTGCACCCATTCTCCTAAGACCTCTGGGATTAACAAGGACGTTTTCACCCAGAGAACCACTGCTCGCTGGATATTTTCACTTTTTCATACTATTGTCTGTAAAACCCAGACCCTGGCTGGTTGTGGGGAAAAACCCCAGTATATCAGCAGTTGATCTGATGATTGGTTTGAACTTTTGCGACCATTTCTACAAGCCTCAGTGCACTGAGTTGCATTTGGTTCGCTAATTAGATATTTGCATTAACCACCAGCTGAACAGGTGCATCTAACACATTACAGTATGCTACAGTCGAGGTCTAAGCAGTTAATTTTTCAACAACTATTAGTTTCCACATGAAGTATTCATAAGAGGTGCATAAATGATGACTGGATATTTTACAACGTAATAATCCATTCTTAACAGTGTGAAAACCAACACTGAAAAACTATTTATGCACACAAGCACATATACACACACATATTCACTCACACACACTTTGATGCTGTCTGCGCTTTATTCATATCTAGTCTGTGTCTTGAAAGCTGGCTCAGCAGTGTTCAGTGAAGACCACCATTGTTTGAGTCTAATCATGGCCGACGCTCCAGGCGTCAGTTTGATAAACAGACAATCTCTGCTTATAAATAATTGAACAGCCCCGTTAGTTCTCATGCTCTCTCAGTGTCACACTTGCAGTGTTTCACACTCTTCTCTTCTCATTCTCATATTTGCATGGTGATACCCTGCTTAGTGAGTTGTTACACTCACTGAGAAATTGGGAATGTGACGATAGAAAGTCAAAAAGCGCGCACGCACTTTAAAAAAACCCCAAAACAACGTGATGTTGTGCGGAGCGTGCACGCCGTCTCAGCTAGCTATGCCTGGATTTACCCTCTGAGACAGTTTTATCTAGTCTTTTGCTGAGGTACTGTAACACTTCCCTCATTCTGGCTTTCTTGCAAACAGACGCTCATGAAAGCGATCCTTTTCTCCAGATCCCAACAAGGAACCAAAAAAGGGCACATTTCTTTACAGTATGTGTAAACCCACATGCTTGAATTCATCTTGGGCTTTCACGCATGACATTTACTGTAAGAAAAACATCTGTTCTGTCCTACATAATGTTAGTGGCCTGCTCGTATTTAGAACAGCCTGTATTCAGGCCTCTTGCTCAGTAGTCCATCGCTGTCCTTCTTGTGTCCTTCTTTTCTTCTTTATGATTGCGGCTGGATGGATTTTTCCTTTATTCTGGTGGCTGTGGTGAGGCAGAAGAGCTAAATTGGGTTCTTGTGGAGGGCTGAGAGCATCATAGGAGAGAGGTCATCTGCTCAAGAGACCAACAGTGATCAGTTAGATGTCATACATCACCACCACTTCAGGACTAGCAGGGAAGGGGGTTCATTAAAAGTGCATTTCATATGTTGGGACTATTTTCTCTGTTTACCAGTCATTTTTTCTTTCTCTCTCTCTCTCCTCTGACTCTTGCCCCTCCTCATATCCTTCTGTCTTTGTTTCTATTTGTGTCTGCTCTTTGCACTTCCTGCTTCCCCTCCCACTCTTCGCCTTCATCCCTCTGTTTTTCAGCTCTTATCTCATGTCTGTTTGTCCTCAGAGCAAATTACATATTAACAGGAGTCTGAATGCTTTGTGCTCAGCAGGCCATTTAAATGCATTGTGGTCAATATGCCTGGCAGCAAAAGCAGCAATGCCCAAACAAGTTCCTATAGATCGAAACGGTTGCCTTTGCAAAGGTTTTTTAAGAACTGTAGAATATGCAGACTTTTCCCTTTTTCTGCAACAAAAGCAGCAAGACTGACTTTATACTTAAGTCGGCTCTTACTCATATCTAAATCTGTTTGTTTCCAGCTACGTGTGCAAACGTGTGAACAGGGATACATGCATAGGTGGCGTGAATGTTCTTTTGCCTTATGTTTCGATGAGTGTTCAGAAGCACTCGGCTCATCTCATATGGTATAGTGTAAAACATCAGATTATATGCTGTGAAGTTTTGCTCTGCGGCAGCACAACAACACTTCTTATGTCAGATTCAGACCTATATGAAAAAAGAAAACATAAATCCAAAGGTTCTGAGAGAAGAACGACAGAAAGGGAAATACGTAAGACGACAGACATCGCACAAAATAAAAGTTAAGCTATATATGTGCGCACCGGGCTGATTCTTTGCAGTGTTTGTAGTCAAGATGACTGAGCAGTCTGAGCGCTGAATTCAGGTCAATTTCCCCCAGAGACAAGGGTTTCAATGCCACTTCTTAGGAACATACATACACATACACTTGTGTACAGTTTAATATATATATAGTATTATGAACATGGAATTCTAGTATATAAGGAATAATTATATACAGTATGGACATGGATTATGGGCCCAATATGTCAGTGAACATTGCTCCATTTGGTTCTTCCCCTGCAGTGTTTTGAGGATGAAATGGAGTCAGTGAGATATTTTCAGCCGCCGTAACTGAGTGGATTAGTCCACTATTCCTTGAAGGGACATAACAGTGTAAAACTGCCACTGTGACTCCCCTGCCTCTATACGGATTACAGGTTCAGAAGAAACAACAAGAAGCGTGCTATAAACATCTCATATGCAGTATATCCTATACAATACTGTCCAAGAGATTTAGATGGAGACGTTTCAGATGGAACACGTGTGATTGCTCCCAAATGTGTTCATTCAGCACACGAATGCACCCGCAAACATACAGTCACAATCTGAGTGAGTAGCAACAAGAAGAACAGGGAGTTGCACAGCAATTGCTTTGGTTCTGGCCTTGATTTTAACTTTACAGTCATATTTTGCAGAGGAGCCTTGACAAGTCCATCCAAGTGCCCAAAAAATATACCTGCAAAGATTCTTGAAGAATGTGTGCAAGTATTAAAAGGTGTTAGATTCTGATATATTTTGGCATTTGGTTTCTGCTTAATCAGCAGATTACCAAGAATCTGATGTGAGGGCACACAAATGGATGCTTTGTTCATCTCTCTGCAGCTTTGGTGCTTGCAACATGTTTATCTTTTTATTTATATCAAGAAACTTTCATGCAGCACATTTCCACCAAGGTGTTACGTCCTTTCTTGTGTTTGGTGTACAACCAGGTGTAATAAAATCCATCCAAGAAGGAGTTTTAGAAAACTGTCAATTTCTGGATGGCATGAAAATATTACACACCAACCATTTTTTTTCTTTTCTTTTCTTTTTTTTTTTTTTTAGAAATTCAGCAATCCAAGCCATATGGCCAATTTACACATTTTTAACCTTGATGAGCAGTGACGAGCAAACACATTTCCAAATGCTCCACGTCTTTATGGTTGCCATTTTCACCCTGAAAATTGTTAGCAACCCCACTTTCTGTTTGCCTTCCCTCACATTTTGCAGTAAATGGATTTATGCTCTGTGGATTTTTATGTAGAACGCGCCAAGATTAGCAGGACGTTTAATCATGGAGCCTTTTGAAATAAGCTTAACATTTATCCGAGTGCAAGGCTGGGAAAAAAAATAGCATGGGAATTCTTTTTCGTCTGCTCTCAGGAGAAAAGTCCTTGGGAATGGAGAAAAAAAGAAAAAAAAAATCAAGCAACGCTATCAAATATGTGGGTGTCTTTTTATTGATTTATTCGAGACTATTTTGATGCAGAATTTCTGTGGAAGACTTTGAGGCTTTTCCCACACTATTTTCATCCAAGCGAGAGAAGGTTGCTTATTTGATCATTTATTTTTGTCCACTTTGGCATTTTCCCTCTCACTGCCACAAGAGATTGCTGACTGGGTTTTGTCTTTTTGGGCAAGGCTGAGCTTTCCGCTCCACTCTCTCTCACACACACACAAACTTCCCCAGTGGGCACAAAGCTCTCTTTTGAAGACGAGTCAGTGTAACAAAACATGGAGCAATATAGATAGTAGTAGAGCATTTCAAATATGTTTTCACAGATAATCGCGTTTTCATACCTGATTTTCTCAAACGCTTTACTTGAAAACCTCTCAAAGTGGTGTCTGTGAACCTGTGTGTTACTAAAAACAAAATGCTCTCCTATTATTACCGTAAAACCGTGTCATGTAGAAACTTATTATGATTTATGAACATATTTTTATCTTACTCATGTAGAACAGTGACACAAACAATACTACTTTAAACATAAGTTGTACATTAATTTAGCTCATGATTTAAATTAAATATAGCATTAGCTGTTAGTTATCTATATTTACTATTAATGCAATATTTAGTTACATGTAATTCATTCATCACTTTTAAATTATTAATTTTAAATAACAATTTTCTTGAGCTGGTTCTTTCTGACTGAATAACAAAACATTTTTAATCTTTGCATTTGCAGTTTGGTTTATTAAGATCAAAATCACACATACCTGGAGACTAGCTGGTGCCCCCCTGGTTACCATGGGTCACTAAGGGAAAAATGGTTGGTGGCTGGTCGCTGGCAAATGGACGGTGACATTGGTCATAATTGCACACACAACCTCCTTGTGATTGCTTTGGTCACTATCAGAAAGTGTGAAAAGTACAATGTAAACTGTGAATGGAGACTGTTCTCCTTAAAAGTAAATGTTATACTTACCATCTTGATGGATGCTCAATCATCCAGGTAAGTAAATCTCCAAAACTTGATTCTGTTTATCTGGACGTAGCGTTTTCAGTGGGAGAAACGTTTTGTCACTCATCCAAGTGACTTCTTCAGTCTCAGTGGTTGTTGATCAATGGTCATGAGAATTTGCATAATTATGATTAAGGAATTGACCTCCCAGCCCATTGTTCCTTCAGTGGGCTGGTTTCAGTCATTATGCAAATATACTGTTTATAATATTGAGGAAACCTGCAGTCAGCTGAAACTGAAGAAGTCACCTGGATGAGTGACGAGACGTTTCTCCCACTGAAAACGCTACGTCCAGATGAACAGAATGAACTTTTGGAGAGTTATCCTTACCACTGCAACCAACACATTTTAAAAGCCACAGCTCTTTTTTGAAGGAGAATCTCTGTTTTTGGAGGAGTCACAGTTTATACTTTGCACTCAGCGAGTAGTGGGCCACAGCTTGCAGATGCGATGGCATCTTTCATGCAAACTGCCAGCAACCATGGTATTCAGTGGACGAAGCAAGGGAGGTTTTTGGTGCAGCATCCTCTTTGCAACTGATTTCACGCAGTAATTGGCAGCAACCGCTCGCCAACCAGTTGGGGAATACACACTTTTGTGAGTTTTCAATTTTCTAGGCCTGCATGATTGAGGCCTAACGTGCACATACACGTCCCATGACATGGAAAACATTTTGAAATATTAGCAGACATTTAGGACAACTTGCAGTTACATCATTGTATTACTGTCATGAAATGTGAAGAGGACTGAAGTGCAGCTTGCAAACAAACTAACGAATCCTTCAACTAACAAGAGCAAAGACGCCCCAAAGTCTAAAATATACATACATCCAAAAAAAGGAAGCACACAGCTGATACCGGGGAAAGACAAAAGTCCAAATAATACACGACTTGGAAAAAAAATGACAAGGCAAAAATCCAGGCAAACAGAATGATGAATTTAGTAAGAAACATCAGAGGAAATTCAACAGTGGGATCTGACAAACAGAGAGAAGGTGAAAAAATAATTAAAAACTAGTTTCGGGAGAGTTTCAAAGGAAGGAAATAAAATTACCATAAGACAAGAAGGAAAACTATCCTACAAAGTACAATAGGAAAAAGCAAAATGAAAAGATAACCAACACTGAAGATTAACCTAAACATTATTACAGACAGGGTAGCATTGAAGGCTCACCAACCCATTTGCTGCAAGGCTATTTTAAAGGCCTGAGTTTGATTTTACTTGGGTCATTTGCTTCTTCTCCTGCTCTTCTACTCTTACTCCCACTTTTCCTGTGCACTCCTGAAGCCTGTCCTATCATAATAAAAGCTAAAAATCCCCATAAAGTATGAAAAAAAGCACAAAAGGTGAAAGCAAATGAACGAGACAGAGGAAACACTGAAAGTGAAGGTTAGACTATTAAAAAGAATGAGACCAGAAGAATTTAACAAGATCTAAGGCTTGGAATCTAAACTTTGTCATGAAATGGAAATAAAAACTGAAATGAAGCTAAATATGACCATAATAATTGACTCAAAACAGGAAATCAAACTAACCAATAATAGACAAGAACCCAAATTTCAAAAGCCACACCAAGCTCTTGGATCATGAAAATTACATCAGACTGTATTTGATTACCAACTGAGAAGGAGGCCACCATGCCCAGGGATATCCTTTGCTATTCACCCAATGTCAGCAGGGATTGGTTCCAGCCTCCCCATCCGCACTCAAGGGTAAGAGGATGTATGTATAGCACTGCACAGCTACCAATGACAACTTGTAATAGGTCTTCTGAGAGGTTTTGCACGGTATAAATCTACACTTTTACCTATAATTATATTACATTTTTATACCAAGCCAAATGCTGTTAATGCTGTACAGTGAGTTTGACACTTCAGATGACTTTGTGTGTTTGTGTGTTTGTGTGCATGCGTGCGCACATTCTGGCTTGTGTTGTGTGTTTCGCACCTGGATGTGGACTGTTGATGACGATTTGATGTGTCAGGTTTCATTTACACCTGTCCTTGCCAGAGACACTGTGAAATTAACTGAGCCAAAACACAAAGTTGCCTAAGGTTTGTCCAAATGTCTAATCAGTCATTAACATGCCTTACCTCAAAGTTGCACATCTATGTGCAACAGAGAGGAAATGAGAGGAAAGAGCAGAGCAGATTATCTGTGCTATGTGTGTACTTAAGTGTGATTGAAGGAGAGAAAGACTAAGAAGGAGACTGGAAAAAGAGAATATAGGAACATGCTACAGTAGACACTGATTATGAGATTGTAAAAATGCTCTGCCTGCTGAGGGAGATTTCCCAAACTCATTTGTTCTTTAGTGAGAATTATTAAATAGATCATCTGGCAGTACAGTAATAATGCAATTAATTATTCACTGCTGAATCCCCAGTACAGTTTTAATTAGCTCTTTGCACAGCATCTGCCCATCAGAATTATAAAAAAACAAAAAAAAGTGACACTTCCCACTAAACATTGGGTGTCAGATAGACGTGAAGATAGGGCTGCTCGATTATGGCAAAAATGATAATCACGATTATTTTCACTGAAATTGAGATCACGATTATTTGACAATATTTATTTAACCCTTTAAGACCTACTATAGAACCAAGTCCACCAGAACTTATATTATTTTTTTTTTTTACATGCTGTAGTGCCATTTGTGGGAGCATTTCAAGTTGCTATACATCAATACAACTGTTATAGCCCATATTTTAATAATATGTATGCATTAAGTCCATAGTAACTACATAAATTGCAAAAAAGTGCAATAAACTACAAAAAAAATTGAAAATCGCTTTTGTTTTGTTTACATATATTTCTACTTGGAGAAATTTAAGAGGCTTATCCCTCAAAACTTTAAATACAATAAAGTTGCAAAAAATAGTTTACAACAACAGGAAATTTATTTTGAGTGTCTTCATAGTTTTATTTTGGAGATACACCAATTTTGATATACTGCAGGAAAAACAAAAAACAATCCTATGATGCAAATTTGCAAAGAAAACAGCATGTGCATCATTTCACTGTGGGAAGTGTTACGAACAGCTGATAGGAACGGCAAAGCGTGTTTCTGGAATATTATGTTTTTGTTCCTGCAAGCGCTTTTTATGCAATTTTTGCAAAGCTTTATGTGGAAGGAAACCGTGACCGAGGACAAGCTGATGGCATCAGATGTAAGTACAACTCCTCCGGTTTCATATGCAAAACAAATTATTGCGCTAGCTTACACGGTTCAGGTTCTACAGGGATTTAAAAATAGTTACGCAAAACGGAGCGTGCTGCTCTGACCGGCTTTAAAGGGTTAACAATGACTTTTAAAAAATAATATAAAATAGTGTGCAACACCACTGAAGTTTTTTTTTTTAAACTCTCTTTTCAACCAACGGCAGTCACTCTCCAAATAACTTCTGCTTAGCTTTCCGAGCTTCCCTCGGGTCCTCTTAATCAGCGGTCTCCAACCTTTTTTGCGCCACGGACCAGTTTATGCCCGACAATATTTTCACGGACCGGCCTTTAAGGCAGGGCTCTAGACTAACTTTTTGCCATGGGCGTACCGGTACGCCTAACTTTAAAAAGTTAGGCGTACCGGCACAAAAGTTAGGCGCACACAAATTTTATAATAATTTATATAATATAATGTGTTTCAAAGCATTCAAAGATTGATGACACTGTGTCAGAGCACTGGCTATGAATTTCAGAAGGATCAGGCCTTAACTTAACAGAAAAGTTAGCAATAGTTCTTTTCCTATTACAGCTACATCCACTTTTGTCGTGCCTAGGCTGCTCACTAGGGCTGGGTATCATCACTGATTTCTATAATCCATTCGATTCCGGTTTTCAAAGTCCCGATTCGATTCAACTTAGCTTCAGACAGTCAGAAATATTATAATTCTGATCATTTATCAGTACTGACTTCATCAGAATTGTGAACATCACAGCAGATGTTTACGTCTTTGTGTGGAATCCGTGTACCTGCTCTCATTTGCTGTTTGGTTGTTGTTGAAATGGTTTTGTGAGCTTTAACCCTTTAAGACCTATCATAGAACCAAGTCCGCCAGAGCTTATATTATATTTTTACATGCTGTGGAGCCATTTTTGGGAGCATTTCAAGTTGCTATACATCAATACAACCATTATAGCCCAAACTTTAATAATATGTCTGCATTAGGTGCATAATATTTAATTACATAAATTGCAAAAAAGTGCAATAAACTACAAAAAAATTGAAAATCGTTTTTGTTTTTTTAACATATATTTCTAGTTAGAGAAATTTAAGAGGCTTATCCCTCAAAACTGTAAATACAAAAAAGTTGCACAAACTAGTTTCCCACCACAGGAAATTTCTTTTGAGTGTCTTCATAGTTTTATTTTTGAAATACACCAATTTTTATATACTGCAGGAAAAACGAAAATAAATATTATAGTGCAAATTTGCAAAATAACAGTATATGCATCAAAATAAACTATTTCCAGCAGTGCAATATGAGTCCTAAGCATCCCAGAAACGACACAGAAAGGCATAAAGTCAAACATAACTTTTTAAAACACAAGTATAGGCTCATAAGGCCCCGATCGTAAAAAAAACTACATTTCCGCAAAATGACGTCACTTCCGGTTTTGGGCAGGTCATGTGATAGTTCGCGCTGATGGACATAGGAAGTGTTACAAACAGCTGATCGGATCGGCGAAGCGTGTTTCTGGAATATCATGTTTTTGTTGCTGCAAGTGATTTTTATGCAGTTTTTGCAAAGCTTTATGTGGAAGGAAACTGTGACCTAGGACAAGCTGATGGCATAAGATGTAAGTACAACTCCTCCGGTTTCATATGCAAAAAAAATTATTGCGCTAGCTTACGTGGTTGCAGTGCTACCGGGATTTAAAAATGGAGTGTGCCCGCTCCGATCGGCTGTAAAGGGTTAATCTTAGAATCTGACGTTTCTGGCAAAACACAGTTATATTTAAAAGTCGATTCAGGATTTAATGAATTGATATCGCTTTATTCAAGCTACTCACCTCCCACTTCCACCTACACTTTCAACTGGACCACGGCCAATCAGAGAGGTCCCGCCCCTTACTAGCTCTGATTGGTTTAGTCCACAATAGGGGCAAAATGTGTGTCTGTTGTTGACCACAGGGAAGGTTGCAGTTTGTTTTTTTTGTTTTTTTTTGCTACCCGAACATTTGGTCGCACAGGTGCAACCAAATATATTTTTTTAGTCGCACCACTGAAAAATTTGGTCGCATTTGCGACCAAATTGGTCGCACTCTAGAGCCCTGCTTTAAGGTGTCGCGGATAAATTAGGGAGGGGCTAATAATCGGCTCAGTCATTTTTAATGATCGTTGAAAGCCCAGATCGTAATCGTGATTAAAATTCGATTAATTGAGCAGCCCTACGTGAAGATCTTGACAATATTAGGTCTGTCGGTCCATGACCAAATCTGGACATCTATATGACGTCCAGACTAGGTCCAGAATTTGGACACCGAACAGCGACCCAAGCTGGACATGAATACGACGGGGTTTTCTGGACATCATGTGGACATCTATGACAGGTGCAGGAAATTTACATGAGCAATACATGTAATAGATTTTTATTTACAAATATCAACATTGTTATCAACATGATACATGAATACAGATTATTTAAAAACAAACAGAATTTATTGCGTGTTAACCTACTGATTTATTCAAGCATTATAACGACATCTAAAATGAGTCATTTTTGACATTTTTGTTTGAGTTGTTTTTTAAGTTTGACATTAAAAAGACATCCATAGCGACCACGTTTGGACTATAAATAGCCTGTACATGGAGGTCCTACAGACACGAACACTAGACGTTCAGTAGATATTGAAAAAAAAGACACCTGGTGTTACAAAACAACCTCTTCAGTGGACCAGAATTCTACATCCATGTGACAAAGTAGGTGAGAAGACCATTTGTCTATATTCTTAGTTAACATTCTTGTTTTGATTTAACCATATTTCACATGTAATCTGCAATAGGCAAACATCTACTATCCCGGGTTTGTTTATGTTTTGCACTTTTACAGATTATATAATATAACATTTTGGTTTAAATCAATTCATACAAGTTTGTTAAGTTAACATGTTATTTATTTCAACTGTTAATTTGTATTGTTTAGAACTTACCTTACCTACCTGTCTTCCAGAAACAAAAGGAGGAAATGTAGTTTTACTTCCTGCTTTATACCTTCTGGGTTCATCTGAGGTCACAGGAAGAGACCAAGTGCAGAAGGGGAAGAACTCTTATAATTTAATAAAGTTGATTTTAGAGGGTTTATGAAGAAATAGATTTATTGTTGTAATATGTATTGATTACACCGCAGAGTTTATGTTGCCAGTAAAGAGGAGTAGTAGAGGTTTGAACATAATCATGTTCATCTTACCTACATACTGAATGGAATAGTCCAGAGGAGAAATTGTTTGGTTAAGTGGACTATTTAAGCAGAAGAACTCAGGTGTTTCGAGAGAGAAAGGTTCAGGTCAATGTAGCTGTGTGCAGTTTGGCCTTAATTTCCGTTGATTTAAGTTCAGTTATGTTTATTTGAACTGAGTTAATAATTATAGAGTTGAGTTTCTTATTTGTTTCTTTGTAAATATTGTTTGGTTCACAAAATGGTGAATAAATCACTTGCTACACTGGACAGCATCAGTCTCCTGCACTTCTTTGACCGCTTAAGTCGAGTCCTACCACAATCCAAAAATGACATATAAAATACATTGGTGCAGTGGGTTCACTTAACCAGAGTTAGGAGAGTTGGAGAACTTTTCATAGTGTTGTTGTTGGAGAACACTATGAAAAGTCTATCCATCCATCTATTTTCTTATCCAAGGATGGGTTGTGGGGGGAGAATCCTAAAGACAGAAACCCAGACCTCCAGCTCCCCAGCTACCTAAATTAATCTTATCTGGGGTAGGAGTCATCCTAGTCAGATCACCGAACCACCTGCAGTGGCTCCTTTCAAAGTGGAGTAGTAGCGGTTCTGCTCCGAGCCCCTCTCAAATGACGGAACTCCTCGCTCTATCACTAAAGGAGAGGCCACTCTTCAGAGAAAAGCTTTTTTTCTGCTGTTTGTATCCACAATTTCATTCTTTCAGTCTCTACCCACAGTTCGTGGCCATAGGTGAGGGTGGGAATGTAGGTTGACCGCTAAATCAAAAGCTTTACATTTATGCTCAGCTCCCTCTGCACCACAACAGGCCAGTGCCATATCCACATCACTGCATTACCCTATCCGTCTGTCAATCTCCCTCTCCTGTCTTTTCCTTTTGTTTAATTTTTAGAAATGGTCTTGAACAATAAGTTTTTCTCTGGACACTGGCTGGTTGTCACTCATTTTCAGTCCAGTCCTTGTACCCGAACATTTTCAGAGAAATGTTCTTTTGTTTTTAAACCACTCAACACTGACATATGAATCATTTAAGCGTTCAATAAGGCATCTAACGCAAGGGATGATCCAGTGTTGTATCCACACATAATCGATAACTTAGCAAATAACTAATTTTAAATGGTATCTTTAAAAGCTGTGTTACTAACAGCCTGTCACAAAAACACATGATTTGCTCTCATTCCTGTAGTTGAATCTGCTTACATCTACCCTTCAATTAAAAAAATGAATGCAACTCTGGATGGAAATAAATGTTCTGACATAGCATGTGCTTACTGAAGTAATGTCACAGTGAATGTGTGTCATCATCAAAGCTAAAGGTAGCCCAATGAAATATTCGAGAATGTGACTGTGTTTTGGTCGGGCAGTTTGAATGATATTTGTGCTTTCTTATTAGTTTGTATGAAAGTTTCTACATGAAAAGAAAAGGAATCTGTATTTAGGTGAAAATATATAAACAAAATTATTTACTCAATGTAGTGAAAGATGATAAAGATTCTGTTGCCGAGATATCAGCTGACAGTAATGAAAAATTTAAATTATTTACTGTAACGTGGCCATATAACATAGGTTATTACAAAGGTTTGCTTAGGGTAAGTGGAAATTGTGACTAAAGCAAATGAACATAAAGAACAATTTTTGAGAACCCATCAATTCATCTGCCTTGTGAAGTTTCCCTCTGTACATTTTTTCTTTTACTATCTAGATGCCTTGTAGCCAGAGAGCTAAAATGTAGACGCGTGTATTGAGAACTGTTAATTAGGTAATGCCCTGCTGCAAACTGTGACCTAGATTCATAGCAGAGCCCTACACTGACCAGTCAGACCGGCGCTGCCGTACAGTGGCAGTGCTCTGTTTTCATTAAAAGCACACTCAGCTTCAACCATGCGTAGAAAAATGAAGAACAAAAAGCACAAACCCTCTCTTGCTCACTCTGTGTCTCTTCTTCTCTCTGCCTGTATGTTTCAACAAAATGTGCTCAATAAGAGAAAATGGATTTGAAGTATTTATTTGGGTATGAAATTCCACTCCGATTTCACTCTATCATGAGACAAAATATTCATCAAGCATTGGCCATATAAAAAAGGAACAAAAGAGAGGTTTGTAGTGAATTTAGATGTTGAAATAAGAAGTGGAGGAAAGCCTATATTTGGCTGAAAGATCCGAAAGCCACTTAGAAAGGGGAGGTTAGCAATACTTATTCAAGTCAGATGGAGCATACACTTTTTCAGCTATCATGATCCTGTCATTCTGTCTTTCAGACCTATTGAGCAACCCAGTACCTCCACATAACAAGGTCACCTCCAAGATGTTAAGGCAGATTAATTTTAATGCCTCTGAGGATACCAATGAAAAATAGCTTACTTAAAAAAAACAAAAAACAAAAAACACAAGTCATCTGTCACCCACCTACTGTCTCTATCTATCCAGCATTTCAATGCAGAAATGTTTGGCTTGCATTGTCTCAATTTTGATTTATTATTTTGAAATTAGCATGATGTTGCAGTAAGTTTTGTGCATTTTTCCTGTTTACCATAACTATCACATCAAGCTACCGTAATGCTTCAGGGGATCTTTGAGAGGCATTTCATGGTATGATTTCAGTCCTCTTGTCCCCTTAGACAGAAGAAACACCAAAAAACATTATAAAGTTTGTTCAGAGTGAGCAACCACATTTATTGTGTGATCAAACATGTCTACCCTGGTGGGAGTGGTCTTTCATAGGACGATAGCGTCTCCATCCTTAGGGCACCACATAAAGGAATATCTTTTAAAAAATGGTCTCTAGTAGAGTTTCAAAGACTTGTAGATTCAGTGATAGATAATCTGAAGAAGTTCTGATGGTATGTGGTAGATCAACACCTTATGAAGATACTTTTTATTGTATTTTTCCAAAGTTGTCGCCCATCGGCAGTGTTGAGTAGCGATACTTTTGAAAGTATCTTGTCATATTACTTTAATGATTATAACCCCTCTCCGTGAATCGCTACCTTATCGTGGTGGAGGGGTTTGTGTGTCCCAGGGACCCCAGGGGCTATGTTGTCTGGGGGATTTTGCTCCCTGGTAGGGTCTCCCATGGCAAATTGGTCCTGGGTGAGGGACCAGACAAAGAGCGATTCAGAAGACCCTTATGAAGAAAACATCGAGGGAACAGTTTATCCTGCCCGGGATAGGGTTACCAGGGCCCCGCCCTGGAGCCAGGCCCGGGGAGGGTGCCCGAGGGCGAGCGTCTGGTGGCCAGGCCTTAGTCCATGGGGCCCGGCCAGGCACAGCCCGAAAAGGGGACATGGGCCCATCCTCCCGCAGGCCCACCACCCGCAGGAGGCACCATAGGGGTCGGGTGCATTGTGTGCCGGGCGGCGGCCAGGAGTGGAGGCCCTGGCGGACTGATCCCCGGCTGCCAAGACTGGCAATTGGGACATGGAATGTCACCTCTCTGGTGGGAAAGGAGCCTGAGTTAGTGCGTGAGGTTGAGAGGTACCGGCTAGATATAGTCGGGCTCACCTCTACGCATGGCTTGGGCTCTGGAACCAGTCTCCTGGAGAGGGGCTGGACTCTGTCTCAGTCTGGAGTTGCCCCTGGTGAGAGGCGGCGGGCTGGGTTTTTCCCGGTGGATGAGAGGGTTTGTTGACTGCGCCTTAGGGTCGGGGAACGGGTCCTGACTGTCATCTGCGCTTATGCACCGAGTGGCAGTTCAGAGTACCCAGCCTTCTTAGAGTCCCTGGGTGGGGTGCTGGAAGGTGCTCCACCTGGAGACTGGGGACATTGAGTCCGAATGGACCATGTTCAGCATCTCCATTGCCGAAGCTGCTGCATTGAGCTGTAGCCGCAAGGGGGATGGTGCCTGCCGTGGTGGTAATCCCCGAACCATATGGTGGACAACAGAGGTGAGGGGAGCCACCAGGCTGAAGAAGGAGTCCTGTCGGGCTTGGTTAGCCTGTGGGACTCCAGAGGCAGCCGACAGGTATCGACAGGCCAAGCAGAATGCGGCTCGGGCAGTGGCTGAAGCAAAAACTCGGGTGTGGGAGGAGTTCGGAGAGGCCATGGAAAAAGACTTTCGGACTGCCTCGAAGAGATTCTGGCAAACTGTCAGGCGTCTCAGGAGGGGAAAGCGGTGCTCTACCTACACTGTGTATAGTGCTGGCGGAGCACTGCTGACTTCGACTGAGGAAATTGTCAGGTGGTGGAAGGAATATTTCGAGGACCTTAATCCCACTGACACGTCTTCCGAGGAGGAAGCAGAGTCTTGGGATGAGGGGAATGACCCGCCAATTTCCGGAGGCGAGGTCACTGAGGCAGCTAAACAACTCCTTGGTGGCAGAGCCCCTGGTGTTGAATGAGGTCCGCCCCGAGTTCCTGAAGGCTCTGGACGTTGTAGGGCTGTCCTGGTTGACACGCCTCTACAATGTTGCGTGGAGATCAGGGGCAGTACCCCTGGACTGGCAGACCGGGGTGGTGGTCCCCATCTTTAAGTAACTACAGGGGGATCACACTCCTCAGCATCCCTGGGAAAGTCTATGCCAGGGTGCTGGAAAGGAGAGTTCGTTCGCTAGTCGAACCTTGGCTACAGGAGGAACAATGCGGTTTTCGTCCTGGTCGCGGAACACTGGACCAGCTCTTTATCCTCTCAAGGATACTTGAGGGTGCATGGGAGTTTGCCCAACCAGTCTACATGTGTTTTGTGGACTTGGAGAAGGCATTCGACCGTGTCCCTCGGGGTGTCCTGTGGGAGGTGCTACGGGAGTATGGGGTGTCTGGCCCATTGCTACAGGCCATTCAGTCCCTATACAACCGTTGCAAGAGCTTGGTTCGCATTGCCGGCAATAAGTCGGACTCATTCCCGGTGGGTGATGGGCTCCGCCAGGGCTGTCCTTTGTCACCGATTCTGTTCATAATTTTTATGGACAGGATTTCTAGGTGTAGCAAAGTGGCGGAGGACTTTCACTTCGGTGGCCTCAGAATCTCATCTCTGCTTTTCGCGGATAATGTGGTTCTGTTGGCTTCATCGGGTGAAGGCCTCCAGCTTGCACTGGAACGGTTCACAGCCGAGTGTGAAGCAGTGGGAATGAGGATTAGCACCATTTATATTTTGCTTGCTCTTGTTGGGTTACAATTCTAGACAGCGTGTGTGAAACTTTGCCTAACAGCACAGTAGGGATGTCACGTTACCAGAAATTTAGTATTCAGTACCAAAACCAGTTGAATTACACAATTCTCAATACTAAATTCGATACTAAAAAAATGACAATCTCATCTACAGTGGGGCAAAAAAGTATTTAGTCAGCCACCGATTGTGCAAGTTCCCCCACCTAAAATGATGACAGAGGTCAGTAATTTGCACCAGAGGTACACTTCAACTGTGAGAGACAGAATGTGAAAAAAAAATCCATGAATTCACATGGTAGGATTTGTAAAGAATTTATTCGTAAATCAGGGTGGAAAATAAGTATTTGGTCAATAACAAAAATACAACTCAATACTTTGTAACATAACCTTTGTTGGCAATAACAGAGGTCAAACGTTTACTATAGGTCTTTACCAGGTTTGCACACACAGTAGCTGGTATTTTGGCCCATTCCTCCATGCAGATCTTCTCGAGAGCAGTGATGTTTTGGGGCTGTCGCCGAGCAACACGGACTTTCAACTCCCGCCACAGATTTTCTATGGGGTTGAGGTCTGGAGACTGGCTAGGCCACTCCAGGACTTTCAAATGCTTCTTACGGAGCTACTCCTTTGTTGCCCGGCCGGTGTGTTTTGGATCATTGTCATGTTGGAAGACCCAGCCTCATTTCATCTTCAAAGTTCTCACTGATGGAAGGAGGTTTTGGCTCAAAATCTCACGATACATGGCCCCATTCATTCTGTCCTTAACACGGATCAGTCGTCCTGTCCCCTTGGCAGAAAAACAGCCCCATAGCATGATGTTTCCACCCCCATGCTTCACAGTAGGTATGGTGTTCTTGGGATGCAACTCAGTATTCTTCTTCCTCCAAACACGACGAGTTGAGTTTATACCAAAAAGTTCTACTTTGGTTTCATCTGACCACATGCCATTCTCCCAATCCTCTGCTGTATCATCCATGTGCTCTCTGGCAAACTTCAGACGGGCCTGGACATGCACTGGCTTCAGCAGCGGAACACGTCTGGCACTGCGGGATTTGATTCCCTGCCGTTGTAGTGTGTTACTGATGGTGACCTTTGTTACTTTGGTCCCAGCTCTCTGCAAGTCATTCACCAGGTCCCCCTGTGTGGTTCTGGGATCTTTGCTCACCGTTCTCATGATCATTTTGACCCCACGGGATGAGATCTTGCGTGGAGCCCCAGATCGAGGGAGATTATCAGTGGTCTTGTATGTCTTCCATTTTCTGATGATTGCTCCCACAGTTGATTTTTTCACACCAAGCTGCTTGCCTATTGTAGATTCACTCTTCCCAGTCTGGTGCAGGTCTACAATACTTTTCCTGGTGTCCTTCGAAAGCTCTTTGGTCTTGGCCATGGCGGAGTTTGGATTCTGACTGTTTGAGGCTGTGGACAGGTGTCTTTTATACAGATGATGAGTTCAAACAGGTGCCATTCATACAGGTAACGAGTGGGGGACAGAAAAGCTTCTTACAGAAGACGTTACAGGTCTGTGAGAGCCAGAGATTTTCCTTGTTTGAGGTGACCAAATACTTATTTTCCACCCTAATTTACGAATAAATTCTTTACAAATCCTACCATGTGAATTCATGGATTTTTTTTTCACATTCTGTCTCTCACAGCTGAAGTGTACCTCTGGTGCAAATTACTGACCTCTGTCATCATTTTAGGTGGGGGAACTTGCACAATCGGTGGCTGACTAAATACTTTTTTGCCCCACTGTACTTGAATATAAACTCTATCATTAAAAACTTGATATACCAACACTTTAGCAATCCATTTATTTAAGATTATAAAATGATATCCTGTTTACAAGACACAAACTAAAATGTTAGGATGTTTGCTGAGTAGCTGACTAATACTACATTATGTTAACATTAGCCACTGCAAACAGTTCAGCCTATGGAACAAACGTTGATTTCACAATTGCAGAGCCATCTGTCTCACAAAAAAATATAATGTCCATTTCAAGATAAAGTAAAAAGCTTTGGATGTTTTTACTGTGATTGAGTAATAGAATAATCGACTGAAATTCTTTGAAAAGTTCTGGAGGCTGATGTCACTAAATTGGAAGCATTTCCTCCATTGGTCTGAAAAACATGACAACATGGTTTGCATACTGCCTTATTAATGAAGCACATAAGGCTAGACTAGTACACTTGTTGCTGTATGCCCTTTTCCAAAGCACTTGCCACCTCAGTACATATGCTGCATGTTACCAATGGTAGCAAAGAGCAACAAGTACTGTTGCATTCTCAGAATTTTGGTATAGGGCTTTGGAGTTGACGTCACGCCGCAATGCATTGTGGGAGCGCAGCTCCATTTTCGGGGTCTACGAATCAAAACAAACACACTGTGTTGGAACGACGACGACAAGAAACACGCTTAAAAGCAGCTCAAAAGAAAACGGACGGTATAGAGACCGATTGCGTCCAGAGGCGAAGCAGCGGTACTTGAAAAAAAATAGAGTGCATCGCAAATCTGGACCCATATGAAATACGGCAGTGGAGTAAAGACCCAGACGACTTACCGCCACTGTCCTACCCCGATATCTTCACGTATCTTGTTTGTGGAGTAAGCGCTTACACAGCGAACCAGTTTCGTAATTACAAGTCACTGGAGGCGCACATCCAATTTACAAATGGCTGGGTGCAAGATTTGGCTATTTTCAAGCCGCTAAACTCTGAGTACGTCGTCATTCATACCAAAGTAAGTCAGCTGGAGTGCATCGAGTGAAATAGCCATTTTCCACCCCCCACCATAATTAATGTTATACATTTATCATTGAACTGCTAAAATATCGTTATCATATTATATGCCCATAATTGTAAAGTACATGTAAATTAACACATTGATAATCGGGTCAATTATTAACGCCAATTTGTGTCCTTCCTGTCTCATTTCATTTATTGTCTTTATATCAACCAATCAAGTCACTCCATTCTATGTTTGATCGCAATTTCTATAACTTCCGAGACCACCAACGATGATATTATTCAGCTATAAAGTGTGATGTGAACATATTTAGAACTTACCGGAATGAAAATGTCTTGAGCACACCAACTGATATCTGGAGACGTAACAGAACTGGATATCAGCTCGTCTCACGGCTGCTATCCAGGCTAGACGCCTTCGTTTGGTAATATCCGATACATGAGCTCCTTCATGTTACTTCCAGGTTGGGAAAGCATAAAAAGACAATCGAAACTTATTCCCGTGCCGGTCGTAAGATCGAACATTGCAGCCGACCACACAGCAAGTACGAACCATGGCTATGCTTTCGCTCCTTACTTAGACCCCCAAAATGGCGGATCGGGCCAAAATCCTTTCCACGCCCACCCCCGTGACATCACGCTCCAAAGCCCTATTAAATAGTAGCCTAAGCTCTGGTGACGTTTCTATTTCATAATGAGGTGCACATTTAACCACTTACAAGCTTGTTAATTTTACCTCAGCACTACAAATTGAACCGAACTAACAGCTTGCTGGTGCTGTTTTGGAGTACCACAATTACCCTCACCTCCATGCTTCATCTAAATGTTAAGTAGAATGCTTTGGCCTTATCACTTCATTAGCACAAAATAATATGAATATGGTAAGATAGTCCTCTCTTCCGTCAAACTAGCTAACGTGAGTGATACAACTATAGGATACATTTTTGCTAGTATGCAGCTGCTAACCAAGCAGTTTGAGTCTTAACGCCTTTATGCACTGGACACGTAAAATATATATGTAAATATTTTGTTTCACCTATTCTTAATGCAGCCATTCACATTGACCACATAATTCCACATAAGCGTTTTTATTTTATTTTTCTTATGCAAATAAACAGACCTGCCTTCTCTTGAGAGATGGGCAAACCCAGTGTCATTTTTGTCACAGTGCAGTTTTTGACAAAAAAATCTTCTAATGCATGCTTTCATGCATACATTGCACAACAAGTTCGTATCCCAAAGAATTTTAATTTTGTGACACTATTTTGCAAAGCACTTGGTGTGTACTGGCCTTCAGGGAAGAAGAAAGAGTCCAAAAAAAGTATTTCGTAATTATATACTCATTACAACAAACAATCAACACGTAATGTTGCACTTTGTAATGCCATACACTCAACAATGCCCGTCTGTAGTTGAATATGCACATGTGCATAGCAGTACTATGTGCACCCTGTTGTGTCCGGTGAGGTGGAAATCATTGTGTGTTCAGAGGAATCCACCTTTTGACCTGCTGACCATGATGCTACAAAGTGCAGCCTTGTCACGGGACGACCTCGGTGACTCACCATAGCCTGAGCAGTCTGGCTAAGCGGCCCACTCTTCTCTTCCTCACCCACTGACATAAGTTCTGTCTCACTGAGCTTGTCTGCCGTCCTTCTGTTTGCTCTGCAATCTCGCATTTGTACTCCTCTCTCTCTCCTACATGCTCTTGCCGCCTTCTCTCATGAATCTGCTCACATGCGCCTCTGGTTCTTTCTCCCTCTGTCTCTCATTCCTCTGTTGCTTTTCCCAGACCTACCCTGGTGGGCCTTGGCGGGCAGCAGGCGATGACAGTTGTATTAGCAGTCGATTTCGAGGTCACTTTCGCTCAGCTCCACTGAGACTGAGTAACAGTCGCTGAGCCGCAGAGACAAAGAGGGAAGAAGCTGGAGCAAGTCGTACATGGAAAATATTGAATGACAGAAAGACAGAATGTTTGTGTATGTTTGTATGTATGTGTAATAAGGATCAAATAAAATACAAAATAGTATTTGAGGTAAAATGAGGTGAGCATATACTTTTCAAGTGCACTGAATTTGCTAAAGAAAAACAATCCTTTTGACATCAGGCTTGGATAATTTTCATGACACAATCAGTGAACTCCACCTACATATATTTATGTTTGTTTGCTGTAGTCGTTTTAGCTCAAATAAGGCAAGTGTGAGACCTAGTGCCTGTGCATGTGGGTGTAAAATCCAATGTTGAGAGCCCCGCCATCTCTTGATTGACATTTAATCACCATGGCAACAAGTGGGCTGCAAGTGACTGCTCCCCTGAGAGCTTTTAGTCACCAGGTTGCAAGAAATAAGGAAGAATTTCTGATTGAGCTCATATTCCACAGCTCCTTTTAAAGTAGACCAAACCCATATAGATGTTTACCCCCTCTCCCTTACTGTCTCCTGTCCCCCCAAACAAGCTGTTGGCCCAGTAATCAAATACAGCAGCTACAATGATTTAGACGACAATCTCCACATGCTCGTTGGATTTTGGTGGCTTTGGTTGTGGCAGCGTTTTGGGTGCTAAGCACCATCACTAATCGTTTCCTCTCTCTGCGGGATGTCGGCTTTCAGCAGCACTGTTGATTACTGGTTTTGTGGTAGATTTCAGGTTGAGGGGAAGAAAATGATGATGGTGATGCTCTCAGCCTTCCAGACAGCATTCGTCTCTGCATTGTGGTTTGCCTCTCTACGCAATTGACTTATCCCATTGTCTCCAACTGCCTGTACCCCTGTCTTCCCCACCTGTCTCTGTCTCTGTTTTTTCTCTCTGCTCGCAGACACTTGTCCCCTAAGCTTTGCACAAGGTGTGGAATCGGTGTGAACTGTTGAGCAAGTTATATGAGAAATTGCTCCGACATTTGTGCACAGAATGCTGAAGGAAGGAGAAAGGCGAGAAAGACAGGTGGTGGGAGGAGGGGAATCCCTCAGAATCTGTAGTGCAGGAAAGTGTTTGTTTTCTAGCTTCTCAGCATCTTTCTGTCTCTGTCTCACAGACGCACACACTCCAACTCCACTTCTATTTCACATCCAGGTATAGTTGCATAAGGATGTTTAAAAAAAACTCACATAAGAGGCTAATCTAGTTACCATAGCATCCCCTTCTGTAAGCACAAAGACCCCTGCTGAGGTCCAAGTGTGGGGGCGTTTTGAGCCCTCTGCAGATGGTGTCATTCCAATGCACCACCCAGCAGGGGTCCACTCAACTTATTGAAGAGTCAGGGTCGGCAGAAATGTCACTTAGCGCTTTGCACAAGATGCTTCATCTTACTCTGCTTATTATGCTAGTTGATCAGAGGCATGTGTGTCCCACAGACCTTCTCTGTACACTGCTTATGGTTTCATATCTCCTCTGGACACTATTTCTATGTTTCGATATACTACAAAGTATGTCTTTGTAATATGCATCATACTGACTGCATTTTTTTTTTTACTAATACTACGTTCATTTATATTAGTTCTGCAAGATGCATTTTTCAAACTTCTAAACCCAATGGATTCAGTTGTACAGGTCTGTGTCGTAAGGTTTACAGTTATAATTGCCAGCCTGGGAAGACCTGCTCAGAAAGGTCAGCAGAAATATTGCAAAGAGTCATAAGGCGACAAAGAAGCTGCACAGGATGTACCTGATATTTTGTCTCCAATAGTTTGCACCCTACCCCAGGTTGTAATACTAGATAATAATGCTGTTCTGGGAATTAAAAAAAGTATAAATCATAAGATTATCAAATCTACTTCTAAACAGGGGGGATTTTTGACAGGGTGAAGCAAAGCACAAACAATGAAAAGCAGTTTTTAGAGATGTAGTACTTTATAGTAGTAATATATAACATGTGTCACAGACTGTACGGACAATATTTAAACTTGAAGTCTCATGAGTCCATCACCTTCACTCATCACAATCTAGCTTGTGAATGAGAGGTGAGAGGAGTAGACCAAAAAAATGTAATCAAGAAAAGGTACTTGTAGTTAGTAACAGCAAATATCACATTCCTGTAGAATTCAAAGTAGTCATCCAAATAATGCTGGAGAGAGTAAAATGGTATCTACTCAAAAGCAAAGTAAAAGCAAAGATCTTCCTTAGTAAATAATTCAATAATTTTTCCTACTTTCATTAGTCTAATGTAAAGTAAACCTCAGGAAAGGTTTTTCTGTAGTTATGATTTACAAATGTCCTTTAAACACTTCGAGTGCAGGCAATCAGTAGATGTGAAAAGGTAACAGAAAACCACTTTTAGCCAAATGTGAAAACGGCTCAAACTCAACACTGCATATCCTTGCATCCCTATGCACCCGCCAAGTGTGAAGCAAATCTGCTAAAATGATTCATAGAAAAAAACTACCACGAACACAGACACACACAGCCTGTTCCAGTTCAAAGCATGGTTGTGCACCAAATTAAGAGCGACTGCTGTAGCTGAACTAAACACTAGCTGTTGCTGATTCAGTTACAGCGCTGGCATCCATCTCTTCGTCAAAGTGCCTCACCACCAGCGTTTTAGAGTTGTTCTTCTTTAAATTTAAAATAGAGCTCTTGACAGCTGACAAAGACTTCTGAGTCAGGAATAATTTGCATTTCACTATTTTGTTCTTCTTGTGTGTTTTACACACAAATTCCAAACATTTCCATGGCACTCTAGCCATCTCAACATCTGGAGTCGACTTCTAATGTGTCATCATGAAATGAACATTTGTTTTTTTTGTGTGAAATAACTTTTTTACAATAACGCTTGTTATAATGAAATTGTCGTTCATACATTTGGATTTTCATATTTGCATGCTCTTCTTGCCACTGGAGGTCAGACTTGCTGTCCTGGACCAATGATATTGCTGTTTGGTTAAGAGATAAATCAAAACTCAGCTGTTTTACACTTTTGAAAACCGTTTACACACACTGCTGCCATCTTGGATTGTTAACTCTGGGTTGTTGGGATGGCACCAACTTTAGGAGTAGGAAATATGACTTCAGGGGGTGTTCCATTTTAAAATTCCGAACACAGAACTTCCGACTTCAAATGGAACAAACCATCCGTCTTGATGTGTTAGTCCTTTTGATGCAGTTGTGACCTATTGCATCAGTAGGATAAGTATTTAACAAAATGGATGAAGGGTTGGATGGATGAAGAGTCCCCTTAAAATAGAATAATTTTGCAATTCCATCAGCCTCAGCCATGCCTTGCTTAACATGCCAACACAGTGTGCGGTCGAATAGTTACATTTGCTTAGCAAGATATCGAGATGAGTAAAGGGACTTGGAAAAATGCACACAACAGCCATATTAAGAGCTGGTCAAGTCCAGGTATAGGGTATTTCTTCTTTAAAAATAAAAGCCTTTGCAGTGAAATATTTTTCATTGGTGGTTCACATGTATATGTCCTGCTAGAAACAACATAATAAGAACACATAAGGTAAAGTAAGATGTGAAGTGCCTTTCAAATCTCTGCTGGCAACTAAAGTTAATTGTTAATTTTAGTAGTCTTTAAACTACTTGAACTAGGTGAATAGTGAAATATGCAATAATGTGAAGTATGCAGTTCCTATAGCATGGGTTACGTTTTTAGTTAATTCACTTACAGGGAGTACCCAACAATGAACAGGGAAAATAATACAAAAGCAGCTTTCGGTGGGAATACCCGGTGTCCTTGTAATGAATCAATGAATGTAGGTTACAAATGGGCAAAACTTGAAACAGTCATTATCAGATCTGAACTATCTGTATTGTCACATCATTGCCACACTAATGCTGTTTCAGGGTCATTTAATGAATTGGCTAACTGCAATACTAGAAAGTGTTTAATCTCTATTAAACTGGCATAACTGTACACTTAAATCAAGCGTCAGTTCCTTGGCTAAAATACCTTTGGGTTGAACGGCCTACAAACACATTGGCTTTGAGCACAGTAATATCTTATGTGGCTGCCAAAAGTAAGGAGGGGAAAGAAGCCAATGCATCACACTATGGTTAGGAAAAAAAACCTTTACATGTCTCCTATTGTTCCTCTATTCAATTTTAATTTACTATAGGTAGGATCCTCTTATGTCTGAAGAGCTAATTAATACTGATTCAGCTGTGGGAGAAAGTGCCATTGTTTATAGAAATTGGAAAATGTATGAAAGATATTCCCACAGTGACTTAAAAAAATGGCGTTACCACTGGTTATAGTAGAAGTCCAATGTTAAAAGATTCTTTAGAAAATAAGGCACAATACTAACCTAGTTCTAATCTCCTGAAATATATGTACACTAGTCAGCCACATGCCTAATACTGTGTGACCTCCAATAAACTGGCTCAGCAAAACTTGGGAAGGTACACTTGAGCAGCAGATGAATTAAGTTGTATTTCTAATTTGGGACCTCAATAGATCCAATGTTTGTACCATATCTATATGGATAGACAAGGAGACTGGGATCTTGGAAATTCAGAGACCAAGTCAACTCCTTGCAGCCATGAACGGGCGTGGTCTATAGCAGCATTAAGGCTGTACAAAGGAACCGCCACATGAATGGCAGGATCAAAGCTTTGCCACCAAAACATTTTCCATATCATCAAAATGACTAAGGTGGCTTGGATTCTTCCCAAAATCCTATACTTCTGTGCTCTCTTCCCACATGCAAACAGCACATTCAGTGTCTGCATCACTGAAACCACATTCTTTCATTGTTCCATGGTCCAGTTATGATGCTTCATATGTTTCTCACATTAACAGAGCTTAGCACTCATCTTCAGTCACGAAGATCCCAGCATGCCGTGCATGCTCGGACAACTTTCTGCGGTAGACAACATTAACATTTTCAGCATTTAGTAAACAGGAGCTCTTACATGGGATTGGACCACAGGGGCTACCTCTTGCTTCTCACACAGATAGATAGCCTTAAACACTCATGATTCTCTGTCTGGTTGAACTATTTTTGTTCTTGGTAGGTACTAACCTAAGGATCTAGAGCTAAATGAAAGGTTGGTGGCTCGATCCTTAGTTCCTCTATTGTCTACATGTTGAAGTATTCTTGTTCAAGAGTTTTGACCCCGAATTCATGCATCCATTCAAGTGTGAGTGTGTGAATGTTAAAAGTGTGTGAGTAAGCGAACGAGGCTTGTAGTAAGAAAACGCTTTGAGTGCTCAAATAGAGTAGAAAAGCGGTATATAAGTACCAGTATATAAGTACCATTTACATAACATTTACACTCCAAAAGACCTGCCACTTTGGAGATGCTCTAAACCAGTCATTCAGCCATCGAAATCTGGCCCTTGTCAGAGTTACTCAGCTCCTAATATTTGCCTATTTTTCCTTCTTCCAACACATCACATTCTGTGCCTAACCGCTTTAACAAGATATTCATTATTCAGTACATTGTTCAGCTCACCTGTTAGTTTTAACGGTGTGGAAGTGTATAAGGCAGCTGCCTCCCCATTCCTTTGGCCCATGAAATGTTTAAATAACTGTTAAAGACCTCACATTGTTCTTTTGAATCACTGTTCACACTTTCATTATAAAATGTACTGCCTTTCTATTCTTTTTACAGAAAAATGTGCATGCTCTTGCCACTTTTACAGCATTAAAACACCAAAGATGAGCAGTTTGTCATCACAGTAGCAGTTTTTGCATTTCTCTCATTGAGCTTTTTCATAATTGGGTAAAATCGCTGGAAGAGAAAAAGGTGAGAAATGCAGAGGAAGAGGTAGAAACACACATGGTAAAACAAAAAAGAAAATCTGGGAAGGATGACTAAAAGTGGAAAGGAAAGTAATAAGGAGTTGAAGTTAAAAAGACAGACGGGTTCAGTGTGGGTTATAGTGAGAAGAGCCATGAAAGAGACTTTCTGAAGCCTCTGTGCACAGTGCATACAGGTTTTGATCTCAGTCTCCAGCCCTCATGAATGACTGATCTTGCTGCGAGTTTTTACTTTTAAATTCTGCTATCACATCTTTTTACAATGTCTACACAGTTCAACTTGACCCGGTTGAAGCTATTCCTGTCTTGGTTGTAGTATAAGATTTTTTATTTATTTATGAATTTTCTAAGCTTCTACACAGCACCTAATTTCTAATTTCTAAGCTTCGAATTATACACAAATAGGACTTCCACAGGGGCATGTAGTTTTCTAAGATTATATAATACACTTTAGCACTGTGTCAGTGATTTCAGATGTACCAATGGTGTTGATCTTCATGAGTTTTTATTGATTGACCTACTTAGGGAGAAAGTATGGAGCCCCGCAGGGGACATGGGAGAAAAAAAAAATTAAGACGGACTTTTGCGAGATCTCGCAAAACAAACTCGAGATCTCGCAAAAGTTTTGCGAGATCTTAAAAGTGTATTTTGTGACCCAGAAAGAGTAATATTACAACTAAGTAGCTGCCGCCATTGTTGGAATTCGACTTTTGCGAGATCTCGCAAACATTTTGCGAGATCCCGAGTTTGTTTTGCGAGATCTCACAAAAGTTTTGCGAGATCCCGAGTTAGTTTTGCAAAAAGTCTGTCTTAATTATTTTTTCTCCCATGTCCTCTGCAGGGCTCCGTAAGAAAGTACATGGAGCTCCCAGAGTTTAGTTTTGATAACACTCTTGTGTCTATTCAATAAATATGAAGCTGCAGCTAGCAATAACATGTCAAACTCTTTTTTCATTGTGGGCCACCTACAGTCTGCTTTGATCTTAAGTGGGCCAGACCAGTGAAACTCCAGTTTCTGTCAGTGCAAAGAAGTCTAACAACACATATAGTCCCAGAGATATTTTAATATAAAGAAAAGAAGTGAAATTTCAGCATTACATCTCAGTTTTTCTACATGTTAAAGAAATGCTGCTTGGACTTAAATTGCAAGAAATAAACATAATAAAAAGATAAATTATAAACTTCCCACACTGTCTTTATTAAATTACAATATTTTGGTTCCTCCGACCTTCATCAAGTACATAACATTGTAAGACAGTGTGCAGAAGACATAATTGATGTTATTTTAAAAAAGAGGAAGAAAAGCCTCCTACGCACCTGTTGTTCACTCACTTTTATGAAATTTAGACAAGTTGTAAGAAATGAATGTGTAAAATTACATAAAATGTTCTGATAGCTCATTGTCCATTTGTTTGTTTGTTTTTTACTGTGAACCCACTGTAAAAATCATAATTTTCTATAATATTGAAAACACAGGAATTTTCTAGCATTTGATTGTTTATTTATTTATTAATTACTTCAGTGTAGTATGAATGGCCTTGGGGGAGGTCTTTATCAATAGAAAAATGGTCTCAAACCTGTGAAAATACAATAAAAGTCTAAACTTTATGCTCTCCTTCACTTTTTCCAAAGCTGTCTTATATTTGATTCATATGTTTTCAACCCCACTTTATATCTTAGAAACAGGGAAAGCAGCTAGGCTGTCTCTATCTAAAGTTAGCCAGCATGAGATTTCTTCTTTTTATGTGCAGCGATCTGTTGGCTGTGTACTCTATCTACATTAGAATCAGAATACTTTCTTAATCCTAGAGGAAATTATGTAATATATACATAAAGTGACTTCACCCACAAGCTAAGTGTCACTATATATCACACTACTAGTGTGCAGTGATATGGCCTCAAAATGATATCACAATATTTCAGTAAAATTTGCAATAACAGTATTTCTGATGGTTTAGGAAAAAAACACTGAATAATGTTTTATTGATGCTTGCATCTTACAGGCAGCAGCATTTATAAGTGTATGTAAATAAAAGGTGTTTTCCTATCCTTCTTTTTCAATGAGCTACTGTCACTGATGACACACTACCTAATTCAATGTGTGAATGTTTGTGCCTTTAGCGTTAGCAGTTTTCTTGCATATTTTACAAAGTGCTGTGTTTTCGTGCAGGTTTTATAAGTAGCTAATTTTTTAGATACTAAATCGCCTTCAGATGCTGACACGAGACTCTTGGTTTCAGACTCTTGGTTGTATCCTTTTTTATACACTAGAGGACATAAGCGCATGGCTTTGCTATAGCAATGATACTGCTATATGACCTTTTTATATCATGTAGAAATTAAGATTTCCATTATTTCACCAATTGGCAGTTTTAAAATTTGGTTTCAGAAGGTAATAGACAGCTCTTCAGCTTACCTTTAAAGGCACTTCTCATTTATCCTTTGGATCTCTGTGAGATGAAGGCATGTGCAAGGAGGTACTCTGGCGGTCCCCAGTCAGACTCTGGGTCAGCGCACAGCCTCACAAGGTGAGCAACTGCCATTGAAGCCTCAACTAATGACTTATTGACTGGGTACCACTGAGCATGCTCAATCCAGGGTGTTTCAAAGATAAAGCTGAAGGGGCTGTAACATGTTTTTCATTGAACAAGACTGTTTGAAGTCAACTCTGCCTTGTTTTTCACTCTGGCACAGACACAAACTGTTTAGAATAAAGTGAAAAAAAGCGAAATCTAAGAAAGTGAAGGTCAGTCCTGTTATAAAGGTTTGAAAAAAGCCCTATAATTTTGGGTCCTTGTGTTGCCTATCTAAATGTGCAGACCAGAATATGCATGTATATATATATATATATATATATATATATATATATATATATATATATATATATATATATATATATAGCATATATACATGCTGAATACAGCAATGTGTGCTTCTTTAAAAAAAAATTGGTTCCATTCACAGTAGTATTTATGTGTGTGTGCATGTGTGTGTGTGTGTGTATGTGCATGCGTGTGTGCTTCTAGTGCTGTATATACTCAGTGCTGCTTTAGGAATGCAACCCGACCGTAACATATTGAGCCTTTCTAAAAAGATTTCTCTCTCTTGTGTGCTGCTTTTGATGAAAGTGTGTCACAGAGTTGAGATGCAGCCGTTTGATCTGGTCTGATGTGAATTGGAGAGGTGACCTGGTTGCAAACAGAAACAACCATGCACATACACACCAGCTAATTATCCTCTCCCAGATGTTTAGTTTTGGGATACACTGTGACCGTGACACAGAGGGAATCCATATGAAGGAACACAAGCGACAAAGGTCTGCACAATCAGCTTATTTATAAACTGAATTTTTTTTTTAAAATAAGCAAATAAGATAGATGCTGACAGAGAGAAAAGAGCTGGCATACAAGCTGGCTCTCAGGCCAGATTAACTTCCTACATCGTGGCCCCCTTAAATCATGGATGCTATGTCCTTTCAGACTAAAGAAGAAAGGGACCATCTGGCATTTTCTTATAGCACAGTTTAAAAGCCATCAGTTATGGTATGTTGAGAGGCACTACTGCTGTTTTCCTTCTCTCCTCTGCTCTCTGTCACTATTGTAGAGAAAGATCATATTGAAATAGAGAGCAGAGGAGATTAACAAAACAGTAGCACTGATCTAAAATTAAAAAACACACATTTTTATTTAATTATTTAATTGATTTGTTTTTTCTGAATGCATTGGACTGCACTGCACACCATCTTACTTTTACTTTCATTCATCTCTTTACAAATGCTGGGATAACCAGCACTGAGTTGGTAAATGACCAGCACCTGGGCATGACTGTATAGTTTGGATGTATTTTTCATTTTGTTTGAAAAAATAGTCATATTAAAAATGCACTGGCTTCAAACTCTGTGCTTAACCAATTTCACCTTCAAGATCCTTTTCACTCTATAAGCTAGGCTTAAAGTTTTATAGCATATTCACTGTGCCTCTTGGGTGAATACAGCTACCAACACAACATGGCTTAGCTCTCCTCCTTAGATATAGATCGGCATTCGCTTGTCACAGACAAGCACCTTAGCCCATAGTGAGGGAGAAAAAGATGTCAGTGTGTCCTTTCTATATCGTCTTGTCTTTCTGTTTCTCCGCGTGTCACTGTCTGTCACTTTGTCTCTTTTAGGTTCTGTGTGCTTCCAGGGATATTGACAGCTTTTTTTTTCTACAAAGTGCTGAGATTTTGAGAGACTGTCACTTCCTATTTGCTATTTAATATTTCAGTGTGAGGTACTTCTGTGTGTTGTTGCTGCAGGGTTTGCTACAGTAAATGGGCTTTGGTGACTTGCTTGAAAAACAATGTGCATTTCAGAGGCTAATGTGCAAAACTTTGAATGAAAAAGTTTTTTTCATGATAGTTTGAATGCAATGCCTTGTTACCAAAAAACTCTAAAGTACAACCTTTATAGCATTTCCTATGTCATTTCAAAACAAAAATTTGAAATGAAATTGATGAAATTAGTTGATGCCACATTTACCTTCTGATGTGGCAAGACAGGGATGCCTAATAAGTTTGGGCCCACAGGCTTGTATCCTTGACAATACAAGCCTGAACAATCTAGCTAATGGGGCTAAAGTGGAACCTTACCCATAACCAGTGAAGGTATGTGTTAGTTGTTATGCTTGTTACTAGAACAATATATATTGGTACCTAAAGAGCAAATTTCAATTGTTGTAGTTGTTACCAGTTGTCTGTGACTATGCTGCATGTGGTCCACAGAGAATGTTAACAATGGCTAACATGAACCTGCTAGGCTAATGTAGTGGTCTGCTGGCTAGTGATACCGTTGTTTAGCAACATTATCTGTTAGCACACTGAATGTGCAGCATTGATCCATGGTATTAAACCTACTATGACTGTCGAAATGTTGAGTGTACTGGTGTTATGATCAAGGGCACTTACTGTAGGAGTTAGTGGTTATCTAGCTAACATTCATCGTGGGCGTGAATGTCATGGGCTTTTAATGATTTTGTTGAACTGCTCGTGCTGCCCGTGATGAGTGTGTGTAAACATCTGACCACATATGTCGTTCTTTGGGCTCAGATTTATAAAAACAACACGATATACTGCACTGCAGCATTTTAAAGATGATAGCCTCAGCTAATGCTGTACAGGCTCGGATCCAGAAACTGTATTTTTGGAAGGTCGATACGTCACCCCTTAACAAGCGGACAGCCCCATGCACACTGCTCTGGCAAGCTGGGAAAACTGTAAAACTTAACAGGCTTACTGTGAGGGATTTAGCCAACAGACAGTTAAGGCTTATGGCTAAAAATACAGTCCAAAGGAGTGAACTTCATAGTAGGCTTTGCCTTGACCACTTTTCATCTGCCGATAAGTTGTACTAAATTATTTAAAGGTATGGCAATATTGACACAACTAAGCTGAAGAGAATCCTGTTTCAACATCTGATTTTTTTCAAAGGTTTTGTGCTGTTTCTAACAGCAGCCTGTGTGTTTTTGATTTCCCTCTTCGATGTTAAAGCACAAGTAGGATTTTTTGCTTTCACTTCATGTGAGAGTGCTGGACTAATAGCAGCTGCTCAGTCCAGATTAGAGACACCATCGTTCCACAGCCGAGCCCACCCATCTTTGTCCTACTTTCTCTGCCTGTCTTTTTCCTCCTGATCTTCCTCTTTCCCCCCAGCACACCACCAGCTCTAAAAGTCATGCTCCAACTACAAGACTCGGAATCACATTTAACAGGAACTTTTTCCTTATTAATATCCCTATGCTTTTAGCTTTTGTTTGTGTTTTTCTACCCCTGCTGGTTGACCACCCAACCATTACTTCTTATGCTGTGAAGTGTGTAAATGGAAAATATACACATATATCCAGATTTTAAGTATTTAGACAGCTCCATGATTCCCTTTGATTTAAAGTAACATAAAACATATTAAATAAACGTACCCAGAGTCCTCTGTAATTTGAGGAGATTTGCATTATGATGCCATGAACTCTGTGGGAGACATGCCCTTTTTTTAAAGCACACTGCGTCCAAACTTTGAAGTCTCCGACCCATATAGATAACTAGAGGTTTATTTTCCCTGGTGATGCTCTCTCAGGCTTTCACTGCAAACACTTTTAGCTCTTTAATCAGGTATTCTGCTACAAGATTGAGATCTGCTGGCTCGGGTTATTCCAAAACTTTACCCTGAAAGGCCCATTGGTTGCCCTGATGAATGATGAAACGTCCATTGAGTTTTGATGCATTTGGTGTAATCCAAGCACAGAATGCTTCAGTATACCTTTGCACCCATCCATGTGCTCTTATCAGCAGTGAAATCATCAATAAAGAGCAACATTAGAGTGTGTCACTTCCATTCGCAGCCATATATAGCCAAATCACCATCATTTTCCCCTTGGACTGTTTCTTTGTTTCTCCTTTTTCATTAGTTCACAGAACTTTGTCTCTAAGACACAGCTAGTTGGTATACAGTCATGGTAAAAAAAAAAAAAAAGGAAAAAAAAGAGTACACCCTCTTTTAGATCTAAGGTTATATATTTAAATACATCATGTGAACTACAAAACATTGGACAGCAAATAAAATATAAAGTGTAAGAGTTTGTTGTGCTTTTACTGGAGAGTTGCTCCACATGGTTTACAAAGCGTCCTGTTTTCCTTGACATCGAATGCAAAATGTGTCTCTATGTCTGCTCTTCTTTTCCTCCAACCAAAGCAATGACATTTTCTTGCATTTTAATGCGAAAAAGGGAGCATGGGAGCTAGTTGTAACACCCCAAAAAGAGGCAAATCAAATCCAACCTCACTTTAAAGTGAGATTACTTCTGATTGAATCATTTGTTATCATTAGTTATCATTGGCTCCCTTCTTACCATTCTTGCATCTCTTTTATTCACTGACAAAAGTGTCAATACATTTCCTCATGCATTCATTTTTATTTAGTTATCATCTTCTTTTCATCAGAAGAAAATGTTAGCTATGACATGGTGTACTCTGGAGCAGACCATCTCTTGTTGTGTGCTGTATGAAGGAAGACACTGACACTGTCTGGACTGTCTGGCAGATTTTTCCTTGTTATTATCTTCTTCTCCACTTGAATCATCATTTTAAATTTGACATCTTACAATAACTACGTCTCACAGTCTTTCAATATTGATCTAAAGCTGCGGGTTGTATAATTTCAAATTTAATATGTCGCAGCACAGATTCTGGATTCTGTATGTGTGTAGACACAAAGGCCCAAATGCATGATCTAAGAAATGTGTTTTCTTAAACTATACTCCTACACATAGACACCTACAGGCACGTACGTGAACACAACAGTCACTGAGTTGGTGAGTCAAAGCAAATGCATCAACCCTGGGTGGCTATCAATAAATAACAAACATGCACTAAAGTGTGTTAAATTTGTAGCTCCAGCCTCTTTTATGATACAGAGTATGGGTAAAAAACTAAACTGCTTAAGTTAAATTGCTGATCATTCGGCATATCATTTTTGTGTAATCTGGGGGGTTTTCTTTTAAAATGATGACCAGACTAACTGGAGCGGCTCCTCTGACTCAAATTACCCGAGGGTCAGGGTCAGTTGAGCAGCCTCATGTCAGATGGAGGCTTTTTATGAAAAAGTAAAACCACATTTTTCCATTTTGAAGAGTCTACTGTAATTTTAGAAGGACGCAATGTTGGCACACAGGCCCCAGTAATTTGGTTCGGTTAATTACAGCAGCTACATTACCCTGATAGTACAAGCGTGTAGGTGATATACTGTGTTCAGATGCAGATGCATGAAGATGTAGTTGGTCCCATGCCAAATGAGTCATTTTAGACTTGAAAAACAAGTTAGTAAAACCAGCCAGGGATTCTCAAAGCAGCATCCTTGTTGGCCATGTGGACAGATCCAAAGAAATGTTGATTAATGAGGTAACATTTTAGTATGTCCTGTAAGACATTTTAGGAAACAACTAGTGGGGAATTTGGAAAGTGCATCTTCCAGCAAGACCAAAACCATATTATGCAATAAAAAACCAAAACACAACAAAACAACACAACTCTTTCCATGAAGTGTCAGTCCTAACAGCACTAATCGCTTACCTATAGTTCAGCTTTTGAAAAGTAGGGTGAAAAAAACAAAGGTGGAAAGAAAGCAAATAATAGGTAGGTGGAGTGAGAGCTTTCTTCCCTTTTTCCCCTGGGCTAAGTAAGAACAGATTGTTCAGCCTAAGGCTGCACATGCTCAGGGGTTTTGTGAATGAAATGGACGCCTTGGCATGATGCCTGTACATTACACAGGCAGGTTTTCATCCTGCCTGCCTTCTTGTCATCCCTCTTCCACAGTCTTCTCTTCCTCCTATTCATCAGCAGATTTCCCAGACTGCAACATGTTGGAATCCAGTTACCACCACTTAGCAACTCCCAAGAGTCATCAGCTCTACCCAATGTTCCCCCACACTCTCTCTCGGTTCTTCATCATATTTCTGTTCATAACTAAGTTTAAAATATTGTTAAAATATATACTGTTTCAATATCTATACCGCTTATGTGTACAGTGAGTGAAAACACCCTGGAATTAAATGTTTATTGTGCAGTTATAAAAGGAAAACAAAAGCAACTACGGCTGTAATATTATAAGGAGCCTATAAAATGGCATAAAATTCAATAAATATTGAGCTTTTATGTATCATCTAAGAAATCATCATCCTGACGTTTTGTCACGTCCTGCAGCGTTCCTGAGGAAGGCGAAAGGTGACCTTCCGCATTGTTATGGTACGTGGCGGGTTATGGAAAAGTAATTGCCCTCTTCCTGATTCCTTTGTTTTTTTGCATATTTGCTACATGAGGGTTTGCTGACTTGTTTCAGATGAGCAAGCAAATTTTAATAATAAACTAAGGTAACATGAAAAAAATAATTTCTTCCCCCTCACCCTTTTTAAATCATGAATTACCTGTGATTAACCAAATTTTAATTTCACTAGCTACACCCAGGCCTGATTACTGTCAGACATGTTGAGTCAAGTGTCTAGTGTTGAATCACTAGAACCTGTATGACAAAGTGAAGTAGGCTGAAAGATCTCAAAAAGCAACACATCATGTCACGATTGAAAGAAACAACTGAGAAACAAATTAATTGACATCTATCATTGTGGAAAGGCTTTGGGACTTCAACAGAGCATAAATGGAGAAAACTTAAAACAGTGGAGAACTAGTAGCAGGACCTACCAAATTACTCCAAGAGTGCATCAAAGACTCATCTAGTAAGAGCCACAAAGCATCTTGATGATTCCCAAAACATTCTGTCCACTGGCAAGATAAAAACTGTCCTGTTACAGCAACACTGAAACATGGTGGTGGTAGCCAAGTGGTCTATGGCTGCTGCTTTGCTGCTTCAGGACCTGGATGACCATAGTAAGTGATGGAACCATGAACTCTGCTCTTTAACAGAAAATCCTGAAGGAGAAAGTCCAGCCATCAATTTGTGCCCCGAAACTCAAGTGCACTTCAGTTATGTAGCAAGACAATGATCCAAAACAAATCCAGACTATAAAGCACCAACAACCGGTATGACGAACGCGGCCGTGACTCTGGCAGACGAGCTGAACACTTTCTATGCTCACTTCGAGGCTGAAGCTAAGGACTCCAACAATGCTAGTGCCAGCGGCGCTAACGGCTGCAGACAGGAAGATACTGCCAGCACCGGAAACGTGCTCGTCATCTCCGAGCATGAAGTAAGGAGAGCCTTCAAAAGAGTGAACACCAGGAAAGCAGCAGGACCAGACGGCATCCCAGGTCGTATCCTAAGAGACTGCGCATACCAGCTAGCTCCTGTGTTCACTGAGATATTCAACATCTCTTTATCTCAGTCGGTGATCCCCACATGCTTCAAAGAGTCCATCATTGTTCCTGTCCCGAAGAAACCCCACCCTGCTTCTCTCAATGACTATCGCCCTGTAGCCCTCACCTCAGTAGTGATGAAGTGCTTTGAGCGCCTGGTCAGAGACTTCATCATTTCTTCACTACCAGACACACTGGACCCACTACAGTTTGCTTACCGTCCAAATCGTTCCACAGACGATGCCATCTCTCATCTCCTCCACACATCACTCACTTACTTGGACACTAGAAGGGGGAATTATGTTAAAATGCTCTTCATAGACTACAGCTCTGCATTTAACACCATAATTCCCTCCACACTCACCACCAAGCTGGAGCATCTGGGACTCAGCTCATCTATGTGTCAGTGGATCTCCAACTTCCTAACTGGGAGACCACAGGCAGTAAGGATGGGCGGACATGTCTCAGCCTCCACCACTCTCAGCACTGGAGCCCCCCAGGGGTGTGTTCTGAGCCCCCTGCTGTACTCTTTGTACACATATGACTGTGTGGCCACTACCAGCTCCACCACCATCATCAAGTTTGCTGACGACACCGTCGTGGTGGGCCTGATCTCTGATAACAACGAGACGGCCTACCTGAAGGAGATTAGGAATCTGGAGAACTGGTGCCAGCGGAACAACCTCCTTCTAAATGTCAGTAAGACAAAGGAGCTGATAGTGGACTTCAGCACTAAGCAGGAGAGGAACTACCAGACCCCCGTCATCAACGAGTGCCCAGTGGAGAGAGTGGACACCTTCAAATACCTCGGAGTTCACATCACGCAGGACCTGTCATGGTCCTGTCACATCAACACCATGGTGAAAAAGGCCCGTCAGCGTCTCTACCACCTCAGACGCTTGAGAGACTTCCAACTGCCCTCCAAGGTGCTCAGGAACTTTTACTCCTGCACCATAGAGAGCATCCTGACGGGAAACATCTTAACCTGGTTCGGGAACAGCACCATGCAGGACAGACGAGCTCTACAGAGGGTTGTGCGGTCAGCTGAGCGCACCATCCGCTCCGAGCTCCCTGACCTGCACTCAATCTACAGCAGGCGGTGCTGGACCAAGGCCAGGAAGATCGTGAAGGACCTCAGCCATCCCAACAACAGACTGTTCTCTCTGTTGAGGTCAGGAAAGCGATTCCGCTCCCTGAAGACCAACACAGAGAGACTGAGGAGGAGCATCTTCCCGCAGGCGATACGGTCTCTCAATCACACCACCACACAGTACTGACCCACACATACAGTTCTTACACACACACTGGACATTCTGGACATTGTTTTCACTTCATCACTTAAATCACTTTAAGCATATTTGCACTGCACAAGACATAATGTGGATTGCACAACACTGGACATTATATTCTTCATTTCCAGTTAATACTTGTACAGCTGCTGTTATTGTGTATATATTTATTTATATTTCTTCATACATTCTTATATAGTTCTATATTGTGTATTTTGTTGTACAGTTATTTTATTTTCAACTTTAATTTATATATTTTATCTTAAATTTGAATTTGAATTTGAATTTGAAACAACACTTTCAAGTCTTCAAGTCCACCTGTGTGGCTCAAAGGGAACAAAATGAAGGTTTGAGTGGCCTAGTCAAAGTCTGGACTTAAATCTGATTGAGATACTTAAACAGGCCGTTCATACTCAAAATCCCTCCGAATTAAAACAATTCTGCATAGGAGAGTGGGCCAAAAATCCTCCACAGACTCATTGCCAGTTATCGCAAACGCTTGATTGCAGTTCTTGTTGCCAAGGGTGGCACAACCAGTTATTAGGTTTAGGGGGCAATCACTTTTTCCCACAGGGCCATGTAGGTTTGGATAGCTGTTGTTTCCTTAAGAAATGACATCATTGTTTTTAAATGCCATTTTTTATTTACTCAGGTTGTATTTGTTAAATATTAAATTTTGTTTGATGATCTGAAACATGTAAATGTGATAAATATGCAAAAAAGATAAGAAATCAGGAAAGGAGCAAATCCTTTTTTACAGCTGTGCATTAGTTGTTTTATACTGTGAAGTGTTTTATGCAAGAATAAATCTGATAGATAGTCTTTTACTTAAACCATATGTCCAATTTTAATGAATCAGAAAAAAACTGACAATAATGTAATTTTTTTAAGCTAAAAAGTAGCTCCATCTTAGATGTACCAATCACATTCTGGCAATTAATTACTGCTTCTTCTTGTTATTCGTTTTCTTGGACATACACACACACACACACACACAACCTCATCCAAACAACCGCAGACCCTCTCCTCTTTCATCCAAGCTCTATCTGTCCACTCACTGAACTTAAAGTGCTCTGCAGCGGTAATGGCCAACCTGTGTTTCACATGACATGGAACAAGCTTTAATGGAGGGAAACATGGTTCCATTGAGGTTTATCAGTTTTTTTCAGGTAAGAGAAGCAATCTGTATGATTGGAGTGTGGACATAAAAACTTCCCTGATAAGTGTTGTGGCACACACTGTGATGTAACATAATAGCTGAACAATATGTCCCGCTTCCTTTTGAGCTTCTCAAGAGAGATGTGGGGGAGCAGGATACATGTGCAATATAAGCCCAGATTCAGTTTTTAGCAGCTGACCTGTGAGACATTTAAACAACCAAACATTATTTACCCTTAGATCCAGACCACTGGTCCTGTAACCAAGGTCAGCTATTTGATAGAGGAAAAGGAAATAATCCGATGCACAGCCAGCTGTGGGCAGCAAACATGACATGATTAGAGCTACTAATTACACCGGATGTATTAATCATACATGTGTACTGGAAATAGATTTCATATCTAGTCAGTGTCATTTGTGATGTTAGAGAGAGCATATGCGTGGGTGGCGTTGACAAAACCACACGCACTATATATACTACACACACACACACACACACACACACACACACACACACACACACACACATATATATATATACAGTATGTATGTACACAGGTTATGTTCATTTATATATAGTAGCACATTTAAGCACAGCAAACATTAACCATAGGGCTGCACAACAATCAATAAAACAATTGTAAAGATGAAATTACAAAACAATAAGAGAACATAATTAAAAGCATGATTATAAATAATCAAAAACAGCAGCCTGCACTGCTCAAAGGGTGACACAGTTGAAAATTTTAATGAAAATGAAGAGGCTACAGAGAAGAGTTATGATTTGAAAACTGTTAGTGAAACAGACTGTCTGATCTGCAGAGGGAGGCTGTTCCAGAGTTTTTGAACTGCTGTACAAACCAGCAGCTGGTGTTAGGAATGACAAACTGCTCCTGCTCAGCTGACCTAAGCATTCAACAAGGAATATAAAACTGTAGGATCTCTGAGAAATACTTTATTATAGTATTTATAGGTGAACAAAATGATTTTAAAATGAATTCTAAACCGCGCAGGTGGCCAGTGTTCATGTTGTCATTTAGCAGTCAGGAGTCTAACAGCAGCAGATTTTGCTAACTGAAATCACAATAACAGTGCCTTTCCCAATCTGGCATACAAAGAATTACAGTGATGAAAGCATGGATCACCTTCTCAGGGTCATTAAAAGAAAGAAACTATTTAACTTTAGCTAAAAGTTTTAATTGAATTATCTAGCTTTGACAACAAATTTCATCTCCAAATCTAATTTCATAGCAGAATGAAAAAATATAACAAACGTTTTTCCCGGATGTTACACTATGAACCCAGAGAACCGAGATATGAACTAATACTTCGGAAATAAGCTTCCTGACAGTGCGCAGTTTGATTCCTATTACGGGAATGTATACTGAAAAGAGGATAGGGCCCAAAATAGACCCCTGTGGTATGCCACAGGTCATAGTCTGACAAAAGCATGGCTTTGAATGAATGCTGATAAACAGAATAATTAAAACAGCAAAAAAAAAAAAATTAATCCCAGTTTAAGCGAAGTATTGACAAATAGCAGAGCTTACAGTTATGTTTATATATTTGGACACTGACACAAGTTTTGGGTTTGTTTCACCTGTTTACTGAAACATATTGCAATTACTGGAAATAACTGACATAATGTGTAGACTCTCAACTTTCATTTAAGGGTATTCACATTCAAATTGGATGAAAGATTTAGGAGTTTCAGCTCCTTAACCTGTGCCACCCTCTTCTTAAAGGGACCAAAATTAATTGGACAATTGACTTCTGCAGGTGAAACAAGCCATCCTTAATCTGTTAAAAACCCATCTAAGAAATTGCTACATTATTAGGAGTGGCAAAATCTAAATCCTCAGAAACAAAGAAAGCTCTGGTGCACTCAGCTTTGGACAGAAAGGCCCCAATCAAACAGCAACTGAAAGCTGCTGCACTAAAGATCTGGAAGAGCATTAAAAAGGAGGAAACCCAGCATCTGGTGATGTCCATGAGTCTAAGACTTCAGGCTGTCATTGCCTGCAAAGGTTTTTCAATCAAGTATTAGAAATGAATGTTTTCTTTTTTTCAGTTATTAAGTTTGTCCAATTACGTTTGGGCCCCTGAAATGAAGGGATTGTGTTAAAAGTGCTCAGTTCCTCACGTTTTTACACAATGTTTTTGTTCAACCCACTGAATTAAAACTGAAAGTCTGCACGTCAACTGCGTCTCAATTGTTCATTTAAAATTCCTTGTGGTAATGTGCAGAACCAACATTAGAAAAAGGTCTTCTCTGTCCAAATAATTATGGATCCAACTGTAAATACTTCAACAATCTTTCAAGGTTGCGACCAAAAAATCTGCAAAAACTCATTGACCTTCACTTACACAGATGCCATGTTACCGGTGTAATTTGAATAATGATCTTTTTCAAGGTGGTGTTTATAGGTTTATTAAACATCCGTTGTAAAATGAAACCTCGAATAAAAGGTCGAGCAGTGTACAGAATACTCGGCTCCAACTCAAACACACCTTGATAGTCAACCAGCTCACAGCTGTGTTGCATGTTTTATTCTACAAATGTCCAAACATTTTACTTGTCAGAATTTGTTTTTTATATCCCGGTGAAGTTAAACCACTGTTATCAAGCTACTGTACCCAATTTAAAAAAACACACACAGATCATTCTTGTCATATCATCAACGCATCGGCGAAGCTTCACTATTTGTGCACGATTTTCATCACAGTGTGTGTGTCTTATCGCACATCTCAGCCCTTTTTAGCTCTGAGGCAGAGACAAGCAGATACAGCTGCAATCACAGACACTGCTTTTATTGACTGCAAGGGATGTTTGCGTCTCCTCAAACGGCCAATCAGTAACTCCAGTGCACTGATGAAAAGAACCTTAGATGGGGATGAGGCCTCGCTCTAGCGTCTGGAGGTGGCTTTGTCCTGTCAGCATCCACTCTCCCCTGCATAGATTCATTGAGGAAAGGATGGGTTCTCAGGATACCACTATCGATTTTGGCCCATCCCCCCCACCACACACACACATCTTTTTCCTCCTATCATCCATCTACATCCCCCAATAGCCCAGAAATGCAAAGGCACCCAGGAGTTCCCAATCTCAGCTGTACATGCGTGTTATGACTGCCTCCCTGTGTGTGTTTGTGTGCAAGCATTTTTAAGAGCTGGAAAAGCTGACACCATGAATCTAGTCCACTGTCTCAGAGGATTTATATCATATTGTGTTAGAAACATTTTGGGTGATGGGAGGAAGCTGTTTATGAGGGGAGAAAATGCTGCAAAAGGCAGGAGAGATTTTTTTTCCCCACTGCAGCTCTGTGGGAACTGTGATGACTTTTAATTTTTTCCTCATTGTCAGTAGCTATTTGCATCGCAGTCTGCTGTGCCCAACTGCAATAGTACCTACTGGTAACCTGAAAGCGCTCCAGTATGACTAAAACACCTTTTTTGTTTTGATGACAATGTAATATGCTTTCTCTTTCACTTTCTCTCTCTCTGTCTGTCTGTCTTTTTCCCTGCACCTGCAAGGCAGATATTTTGATCTGTCACAACAAGTTATACTCAATGGGCCTGTCACAGAGTAGCAGTTGAGGCTAACACATATGCTTTGTGTCACCAGGATCTGGTGACACAAAGCATATGTGGGGATCCCTCAGGTTAGCAATGGGGCTCAGGGCTTTCCCATAGTGGCGCTGTGTGATGGTGTGAAGCCTGGTGTAAAAATCTGATCGCGTGTGAACGTGTGTTACTGTGTCTGTGTGTGTACGTTTGGGCTTTTTATTGCTTGAAAGTAAGGATGGTAGCTGTGCAAGTATTTAGGTGGCTTTTTAAGGGTTTAATTACATGTTTCAGGGAAGGATATGCGGATCTGTGCCGAAGTTGAAGTTGAATTTGTCTGAATATGAACGCGTTTTTTTGTGCATTTGTCTGCGAAACAGACAATGTCTACATTTTGTTGCGTTATGATAAACATTATACCTGTATGGCTGTGTGTCCCTGTGTGCCTCAGCAGTGTGAGAGCAGTTTCATTTGTGATGAATGAGGTGACATAGTGCATGTCAATAATGAGTTGCTCTTTCCTCACACATTTACACCTTTCTCCTTGAGAAAGCATTCCTATCTCTCAAATTAACACGTTATATGACTAATATTGCTTTTCATCCCGCGCGACTTTGAAAAAAAGGCAGGTTTGAGACTGCTGTGAGCGGGAGCTTTCTGCATTTTCTCTGGGTTATTTCCACATAAATGGAAGATTAATATATAAATGGATGACTTGATTATAGTTAAGCATTCATATGAGCTGGTATGTGTGTGCCTGTGTGCGTGTGTGTGTGTTTGTGAGTGGGAGCATGTGCGCGGTTCTATGGAGCTGCCTGCTGTATTTGCATGTCTGGAGTGAACATCTATCATCATCATCATCAAGGCGCTGCAAAACAGTGAGGCAGGCAGCCGCCCGCCGCCGCTCTCGGGAGAGAGACTCGAGACACTTTAAACCTTTACTGCTGCGATATCAAACGTTTCCTAAATTCCTTCGCCTGGGGAAAAACACACTCTACGCACACACATGCACAGATGCTGTTTTACATCATTTTTTTCCCTTCTCCTGTTGTTGTATTTTCCACAATCACTCGATTTATCACAAACAAGCCGTATCACAGAAAGAAGAAAACAGCCCTCACCTAAAAAACCCCCAAACCTTATTTAGCACTAAATAATACATTTTGCCATTTAAACATGATACAGAATCACCCAAGTCGCTCCATTAGAAGCCCCTCTTCCTTCATCCACAGCATATTTTTTGAAATGCTGATGGCCAGAGTGGATCAATCCATTTTTGGGAGCCAAAGGGAATTACAGAGCGGTACTACAGAAGAGAGAGGGGAGGGGGGACAGTGAAATGGTACAGCCTGATAGATAGAGGAGCGAGAGACAGCGTGTGTGAGCGGAATAGTAAAAAGAGCCCCCGAGATGAGGGGGGGGGGGGGGGGGGGTGCATGGTGGGAGGGAGTGCAAAGGAGGGAGGAGTATGACGGGGTGGAGGCACAGAGCCAGAAAATTGCATTGCGTGCTCAGTGATTAGTTTACCTCCTGGGTCTCATTCTCTCTCACTCCTCTCCTCTCACTGTCCTCTCACTCCCCAGGTTCTTTTCTACCTCATGTAGCTTTTCCTTGTGTCTTTGTCTTGCCACTTTGGCTGCTGCTCGCCTTCTTGCACTTCCTCTGTCACTACATCACACTGTCACTTCTCTCTATCCTCTCCCTTCCTCTTGGCCGCTCTCTTTCCATTCGCTCGGTGTTATCTCCACGGCCTCAGCCCCCGTGTCCACCCCTCTTTTCCTCTTTGCATGCTGACTTGACTCTCGCCTTCATTCTTGCATTATCTTTGGGGCTCGAAAAATGCAAAATGCCACCTAAACTGCAAGCAAGCCCAGAATAATAATAAAAAAAAAAAATTAAATATTTTTTTTTTAAAAACTGCTGTGAAGTCTATTTCTTGAGTATGGGATAGTACTGGTAGATTTACATGGGGAACTCTCAATCAGTCACTAAGTCAAGGAAGCATTTAAACACCATAAGCCAGCCCTGCTAATTATAGTCTTAAGAGCAATACACGTGAACTTCAAGTGTCAGAGGCACAGATGCTGAATGAAAGCCAGCCTCCACATGGGCCTTTTTTGGGTCCCTGAAAAGCAAGTGGGACAGGCCTTTCTTCTTAATCCGTACATAATCTCGCTTGTCCTCTAGTTGTAGATCAGCCACAAGAACAGTGCAGGAGGGGCGAGGAGACTGAAATACAGACCGCGGGAAAGGGAGAGTAAAGCGGGATTTCGCTTTAAGCTGTCAGGGTGCTTCCCACTAAAAAGGCAGTTTGAGGTAGGAAAATGATACAGAGTAACAAACTACTGTACTCAAAGAACTCCCTGTCCTACTATTTAAGCTCCTAACATCAAAATTGTCATCAGTTGATGTGGATCTCATATAGCAACACGTGTGAGTGTGTGTGCGCCTTATTTTAAAATTCAACAGGACCTTTGACATGAAGAGCTGTGATATCAGCTGCAATTTGTAATGAGTTTGAGGTCTTTCTGAAATATCCCTGCAGCTCACGCTTTCATCTTTAAGAGGTCAAAAACAAATGAAAAAGCAACTATGGATGAGCTAAATGGTTTTGCTAGGGGTAAAAATGCAAAATTTTGTATTTGTTGCTATTTTAAGGCAGTACTGGAAAAAAAATCCCAATGATTCACTAATTAATAGTGAGCATTCATGTCTATTTCTTTATTTATCTTTTAACAGCTTGTGTGGCAGCTTTTGGACCGATTATCACCATGTTTCTGAGGAATTATGGATAAATTATAGAACTTCTAGATTTGGCACTTCACGCTGCTTCAAGGATGCACATTTGTTGTACGCTTTTAGTCTTTTTCTAATCTGCATTGGATCATTTTTAAAGCTGAAATATGTAGTTTTGATTGAATTAACTAATTGATTTAATTAAGCCTTCCTTTCATTTGATCAACCATCTGAATGCTGAAGAGCCCCGGTGCTGTTGATGGATGCTGAAGCAATCAGTAGCTGAATCTGCACATCCTTATCCTTGTCATGCTTTCGTCCATTACTGACCTCAAATTATCACTCTGAATCTCTGGCTGGCATCCATCCTGAAGGCAAGGTGACCAAATCTCTTTCTCTTCTCTTACCTTTCCTCCTCTTATCTCTCCTATTGCTCCTTTTTCGCCTCCTCGTCTGCCAAACATGGTCACCTTATAACCCTTTGTCTTGTTTCTTATTTTACCCCCTTCTCTCTGCTTTCCTTTAATCTAAGTGGCTGCACCATGTCACATGATCACAGCTTATTGGGTTGGGATACCTGAGGACTGTTGCTAATGGTGACAAATGACTGGCTGCACAGAAAGGAAAAGAGAATGTGTATAGCAGAGGGGAACGCTAATATACATGATTAAAGTCAGCGCAAAGTTGGTTTTGTTCCAAGGGTTTAACGTTGTAAGAAAGATTTTTCTTCACATTTTAGTGTTTGTTTAGAAGATTTGCAGCCAGTTCTTAAAGCTAGAATAAACCAAGCATCCCCTGGTTTCATATTTCAGATGGTGTCTAACTTTTAGCACAGAAAGTAATGTAGACATCTAAGACAGTATGGGAAAGATAGAAGGGGGAGGGCTGGTGAAACATTCATATCTTATCATGTGGCATATGATGAATTTATTCGTACACCCGCGATACTGTCACCATGTAACAACTGTACTTCTGTGTTTCTAATAGAAGTCTGTGCTGGGTTACATCTGAGCAATGCTAACTACCTCTATTTCTGTTGTGGAGGATGCCTAAGAGACAACAGAAAGAAGATTTTTCACCTTGTAAACTATATCTGGTAAATCACTCTACTACTAAAGGATCCAATGTGGTTTTATAGTGGTCACCTACAAACAGCTGTACGGACCAACATTTCAATCCAGTGTCACGTCAAAATGTGTAATAGACATGCCAGTCCACCTTGTCTGTTTCATGCTTTGCCTCTCCAAAGCATGAAATGGACATTCATGCAGACGTTGCATTATCAGAAGGGGGAGCTATTATATTAAGCCAAGAAGTTCTTAATTGGTTGAACATTTACATGTTTTTGCTTTTTATTGTCACCAGGGGGCAGTGTCACAAACAGGTGGTTTGTGGGACATTCTTGTGGTGTTGTTGATCCATCGGCAAAGCCAGGGAGAATGGCGAACTTATGGACCCTGTGCACGAGAAAATGCTAACTTCCTGGTTTGAGACCGGATGTGGGGTTGTACATTTCCGGTAGCTTTACTTTGCGGTCAATCACTACTGCGAAGATATACTCCAAAATCATGTCCAAAACTCGAAAACGGAAAGATCGCGTTAAGTTACAAAGAGGAGAAGGTGGGAACACTCGCCAATGTTGTGTCATAAAAAATCTAATGATCAGTTTTGACGTTTAAAGAGTTTAGATCGATCAGTTGTTTACATCACTCAACACAAGCAGAACTGCATCACTGCATGCAGAAGACACATCGTCCACATTCAGAAGCACATCTCTGTATAGTGACAGTTATTATGATTTAAACAAGCAAATGTTCAGCATTCAAACTACAGGTGAAGAATAGTCAAACCAGATGTTTCCCCGTTATGTCGATATCAGCTAGTCAAGTACACACCTACACAGCATGTTAACAAACCGTGAAAAAAAGCCACACAAAAAATGAACGATTGCTGGTTTCTGTACATTAGTATTTATGAAGCGTATGTTGTGACTTACCTTCAAAGTTACAGCGGTCCCTCGCTATAACGCGGTTCACCTTTCACCTCGCTGTTTCGTGGATTTTTTAGTGCAAGTTTGCATGCTTTTTTTTTTTTTACATCACATTGTGTCCTGCGTCCTGATTGCTGCAGACGATCTCTTCCGTGACGTCTCTCCTGTACACTATACAGTACAGAATTGCTGCATCGATCGCTAGCAGTGTGACTCTGAAATGCAGTGCTGTATGTCCACGATGTCCACGAAACGTTTTGCACCGTCAAAAAATAAAATTGGCTACTTGATTTCACCTATCGCTGGTTATTTTTAGAACATAACACCCGCAATAAACGAGGGACCGCTGTTTACAGATACTGAGAAATATAACATTTGAATCCCTTTTCTCTTTTGCTCTGAGGCACGGGGGAAAATATCGACAAGTCGATGAACATCATTTACAGATATATTGGGTAAATGCCCGAGACATCTATAGAAATGTGAATTGCCGCTTGATTCATTCATTTGCTTAACTTGTTTTGGACCGTAAACAGGGCGCGAATAGGACACCGGAAACAAAGCTCCCCACATGAGTTTCCGCACCGGAAGTAGCATATGCTAACGTGCACATAGTCTATAACGTGGAAAGAGCTGAAATGAGACTGAGTAGGTTTATCTTCCATTGTTAGAAACAAATAAAAACATTCAGTGCAGCAACCATCTGTACCTTTAGGCTATATGTTTTTATCTTCGATGTTTTTCCATGCGTCTCCCATTTGTGATGTTCGGTTGACCTCTGCATAGCAAAATCCACGTCAACCTTAGCATTAGCTGCATGCCCCCTCCAAACCTACGCAAAATGGCACAAAGGTACCACCAAAAAATAGCAAAGCTCTGATGGTTAAACGTAACAATTAGTGTTTATGATGTGCAGAATTGCTTGCTCATTAGGTTGATTAAAACATATAAATTATAAAGTTAACGGACTAAACTTGAGCTGCAGTAGATAATATGCTTATCTGACCAATTTTTTATTTATTTATTTTATGTATATCTCTGGTACATCACCTTAGGCTTCCTCAGTTGTCAGATGGCATCATGACAAAATAGAACTTACGTCTTACTAAGAGGACCAGAAGATGCAGATTTTTTTATTTTGGACTCATAACTGGAAAACAAGTAAAGAACCACAATATAATACATTTTCATTAATAGTTTTGAGGGTGCTAAGTTTCAGTTTGGGTTTTTATAGCAATACCAATTTATTACAGAACAAGGGCAGGTTAATGAGCTGGAGTCATTAGCTACATGAATGCTAACAAGCTAACTAGAAACTAGAAACTTACATCCTATGTCTTTAATGTAGTCCTAGAATCTAGGACTAAAACCTAAGCAAAAATACTGACTTTCTCATTTAAAAGACTGTCATTAACACAAATGAAAATCTGATTAATTATAATATATAGTAAATATTTAGAAATTATAATGATTAAATAATTTTAATTTATTTTACTTTTTATTCTCTCAGCTGCACACTCATTAGTGTTTAACAGTCTAAAAGTAAAGATTAAATATAAAAACTGTATTCAAATATACACTTTTGTGAATATTCATGTTTGTGTTATCATATGTTTGTGTGCAAATATGATATAAGCTCAACAAGTACAGTGTACATGTCCTGTTTAATGTTTATAGAACAATAATATTGTTGTAAAATAGTTTGGAGCTAATAGGAAAAGTATATATATTTATTACTGATGGTTATCAGGGAAAGACAAAGACATAAGTCGCTATTTAAAAACTTCACGCCCAGAGGTCCAAGGGATGATCCAGGAATGGATGGTATGGTAACCATGGATGAATGGTAATGGTATTTTCTTGAGCACTTATTGGTCAGTAGGTGGTGATTTAGTGCTGACCTCTAATCTGGAACTAGGTTTGTAGCATTAGTTACCATGGCGATGCATCTCATTAAAAAGTGAGCTACCTGTGCAGTATAGAAAACCCAGAGTTAACCGTGAGGCTACATGCCATAATTGTAAAACACAAACCTTCTGTAATTTACAACAAGTAACTGTATTGTTAAATATTTTGTTGGCTAATTAATCCAGATACAAAGACAAAGAGCTCAAACTGATTATATTACTGCTGGAACTGGACTTTATGTAGCCGTCACGTAAAGTTTGTTGAGAATTTATTGCCAGGTTTCAATACTTGTAATAATGAATGACAGATATGATGGTGGTGGCCAATTGCTGGATGCTGAACATTTGCTCTCACTGGACTGAAAAAACAGTAAGAATGATTTGTTGTGAGCATCCGCTGTTTTTGTCTTCAGTTTCATGACTAAACTCAGACAACTAAAGCCAGTTTTGATCCAACAAAATGAATTCAAAAATCAAAGAAATTCCTCGTAAATCACAAACGGACCACATGAAACATTGTGTGTGTGTGAGACGTGTTACAATTACAGCGATAACATTTAGTCGAAACGTCAGAGCTGGTTAACCATTAGAAACTCTAAGAACTGACAAGCCGGAGCAGAGTTGACAAAGCGTCTCGCATCTCAGCCTGCCGCTCCCCGTCGCTTTCAGCTTGCATCATGTCAACCTGGTCTCCATTCAAAATTCCAGCACCTCTCAGTGTCAGAATCACCCGAAGACACTGGTCACACATTGGTGTGTGTTTGTATGTAAGTGTATCTGACTCGCTTGTGGGACTCATCTCTACTCAACTCTACCAGCTTTTCATCCAGGGCTATTCTTCACCCTAAGGAGGATAAATACATATCTGATATAGGATCAGTGTATGCTGTAAAGTTGAGCCGCACTGAACCACAAAGTGTTTCTGGAAAGTGCAAAAATCCTATAAGTGCTGGAAATGTTAACATTTAAAAAACAACAACATTTTGACCCCTTTTCTTTTTTCCCTACTGGAAGCTAAAATGTTGACTGGAAGAGATGTTTGCTGTAACAGTTTTCACTGGCATGCTACAAATTGGTAACTGATGAATAACACAACACTGACATCACTGTTAAGCTCCTGCCAGAGTTGTGACACTTCCATTGACTGGAAAGGGCAAAAAGAAAAAGAAAACTGACTGATTCAGAAGACAGCCTCCTTAAATGTCCTTGAGCAACGAGCAGACCCGTACTGACCTAACTGGTAGAGTGAAAGCATAATGTTTTCCTTCAGAAGTCAAGCATTACTTCTGATGCTTGACTAGAAGTAATGCTAATGCTATGTAGCCAATCATACATAGACAGCTATCTGTTTGTTGCCCCTGCTGACATCTCCGTGAGATGTTGTGCAAGACAGAAGCATCCATCCCTGTGCTCACATACGGTATGCGACTGTGGTAAAGAAGAGATTGTGTGTGTGTTACATCACTTTGTGCATTCCCAAAACTATTTTTCTGGAGTTAGTGTTGGTATATGTGTTCATAATGAGGCCCACAATTTTTTTTGCACACACATACATATACAAACACACACACGAGAAAATTCTGTGAAAGTCTGAGTGTGCCTTTGAGTCTTCAGTTACAATATTCAGTTTTCTGTATGATAGGAAAGGTTGTCCAGTAAAGTTAGAAAGGCCAGAAGGATGTACAAGCTGAAAGAGATAAACTGAACAAAAAAATAAATTGTTATGTTATAGTTCATCGAAAGGAGCCAGCTGAGGTGATTCGGGCATCTGACAAGGATGCCTCCTGGGCGCCTCCTGGGTGAGGTGTTCCGGGCATGTCCCAATGGGAGGAGGCCCCGGGGCAGACCCAGGACACGCTGGAGAGATTATATCTCCCGGCTGGCCTGGGAACACCTTGGTGTTCCCCCGGATAAGCTAGAGGAGGTGGCTGGGGAGAGGCAGATCTGGGCTTCTCTGCTTAGGCTGCTGCCCCCGTGTCCCGGCCCCGGATAAAGCGGAAGAAGATGGATGGATGGATGGATGGATGGATGGATGGATGGATGGATGGATGTTATAGTACTTTTTTATCTAACAGTAAACAACATCACCATCATCCAAAACCAAGTTTTAGTCTAAAGCCCCCTTGTTTTTTGTTTCTTTGTTTGTTTAAGGGCTTTGAATCTATGTGGACCTTTCTTTCTTTGCATGTTCTCTCTCTGCCTGTGTGGGTTCTCTGCAGGTACTTTCAGGTTAATTGGTGATTCTAAGTTGGCTGTAGGTGTGAATGTGAGTGACAGTGGCTGTCTGTCTCTCTGTAGTAGTGGTGTGACAGGCTGGTGACCTGGGTGTACCAGGGTGTACAGTGCCTCTCACCCTATAACAGCTGGGATTACCTCCAGCACCTTCTGCAAGCCTGAAATGGAAAAAGAGAAAAAAAAATCAGTAAATCTTCCTTTCAAAAAACTGCAATGTCTGGCATCTTTTTCTTTTTGTTGTTGTTGTTTTTTTAAAGACCATTTTTATCTAATAATAATTAGTCAGTACAGTGATTAGGCTTTGTTCATTTTCTGTCAGTCGGCTAATTAATAGATTAATTATTAAATAATTGTTGCAAGTGCTATTTGAGAGTTTTACTGAGGTTGTTATAACAGGTCTCAACATACACTGAATTTTCAAGGTTGTGGTAATATTGTGAAAGTATGGACTCGCAATGGGACGTTTTCTACAGTTAAATTCATGAAGGCTGGTGCTGGAAGAAGTAGTACGTGTTATAACCACTTTGCCTAGAACAGAAGAAAACTTAATCCCATCCCAGAAGAAAGTGTATAAGTGTTCTGAAAAGAGATAAAGGCATAAAAAGTAAAGATATTAAGCAAGAGGAATAGAGGTGTAAAACTCTCTGATAAAGGAGGTTTAAGCCTCATTGAGAGTCGATGTGTGGCCCCATGGAGTGACTCAGGGTGTGACTCATTGCAGCTGGCATTGCCTCCACTTTAGACACACACACACACACGCACACGCACACACACACGCACACACACACACTTTTTTATATACCCACAGACTTTGCGTATGTTACATGTCCCCTGTGCTTAGTGTTCTGCAAGAATCCCACCTGTTTCAGCTGATGCATGAGCTCTGCTTCATGCTGCTTGTGATTGTCTTATGAATCAGCCTATGACAAGATATGAATACAGCCTGAGCTGCTGAGCCTTCCCACGAGCATGACTGAGAAGACAGATGCTGGCAAGGTGCGTGTGTGTTTGTGTGTGATCCTTTTAACCGCACTCTCGAGAGATCAGTGTAAGGGTGGTTGGATGACTCAGTGGTCAATGACTTTGGAGGAGAAGGAGGAAAAACGCAGCCAAGTCTTCCACATGGTGTGGGTTTGTCATTCCACCCATCTCTTACAGCAGCTCATGCTCTGATCTCAAGATGTCATACAAATAATACAGTTCAGTGTCTGGATTTGTCCTTTAGCGCTCCCGTCTTGGTTTGGTTAGTATATTTAAAAGGTAGAAAGACCTCGTGGTTGTGATTGTATACATGGGTGCAACGTGCCATGGTGATGGGAGCTTTTAATGGCTGCCTGCACTCTGACAGCAATAGCAGACAGCTGGTCTTGGAACATGACCCCGGCTTCGCATTGAGCTGTTAGGCCATGCGTACGCTGCCTAACGAGCCATGAGTGATCGCTATGATCTCACCACAAATAATTCATGAGGAGCCCTGTAGAGGAGCTATGGACCTAAAAGGGAAAGGAGGGGAGAGGAAAACGCATCAGGGACTCGAGGAGTACCCCAGCGTAAGTGGAGAGAGGGTCAGGAAGGGAAGGGGACGAGGAGAGAGGGGCAGAGATAGATCCGTCTGACAAATGTGCCTGGAAAAAGAAAGGAAATCCCCCCCTATTACCTACCGTGCTGACAAGTATGTGTGCGCAATCATGTATCCATCTTTGTGTGTATGCGCACGCTTTTTTCTCAGAAGACGTTTGTGTGTTACTACATCTGAAAAGGCACAGTGGGAGTGTTAACAGTATGCATCACAATCGCAGGATGTGTGTGAGATTGTAGGAAGGGAACGTGCTATGTGTTTGTGTGTGTGTGTGTGTGTTGGATACATGATGAAGTGAGCTTGGATTTTTCTGACAGCCCTGAAACCCAAAGTGTTTAACTCTACAAGTTTTTTTGCTGAATCCGAGGCAGTATGAGTTTATTCTGAGAAACGAAAACAGCAGACGAGAGTAAATGACAGATGTGGTTTAGTTTTGTGTCCTTAGACGTGCTGAAGCAGTCTAAAAATAAATTAAGGGCTAAAATATTGTCATTTAGTTTCTTTTTAGTTCCTGTCCCATTATTGTAGTTTTTCTTCCATTTCTTTGTTTCCTACACATCCTGTCTGTGGCTTTTTATAGGTCCAATCTTTAATTTTTATTGTCACTTAGTTTAGTTAGATAATCACTTTCTTTTAACATTTTTGCTTCCAATTTTGCTTTGTTTTCTCACCCCTGTGAGTGTCTGCTCTAAGTGATTATTTCTACCTGTACTTTGTCACCTGTCAACTGTTGTCCTTGGGCATTAAAATGTGTCATACTTTTTTTTTTTTTTAACCTTTTCATTAAATATTTTCTTTGACATGTTTTGTTTTGTTGACCCAGATTTTCCTCAGTTTTGGTCATTTTTCAAAAACTGAAGCTCAACTAGCATGCGTAATTAAGCTGTTTCTCAGGGACTGGAGTTTTGACCTCCATTTTTAGCCAGGAACTTACCCAAGCTCTCACAGTGCAAGATGTGGGGTACACAGTGGACGGTTGGCAGTCCATTGCAGGGCTAAAACAGAGAGACAGACAAGCACTCAAACATATTGTCCATTTAGAATCGCTAGTTAACATAATATGCATGTCTTTGGACTGTAGGAGGAAGCCAGGTCACCTGGAGAGAACCCACGCAGACAAGTAAACCCAACACAGGGAGGCTCCAGCGGAGTCTTGCTGATAGTGTTAATCACTGCACCACTGTGGTGCCACAATATGTCTCACAGAAAAAAGGAAAACCACAACCTTAATGACTAGTGCCACTAGTATTAAAGTGCCAATGCTAAATTGTGATGGTGACCCTGTTTAGCATCAGCCTGCTAGCATTATTTCACTCATGTTAGCATGCTGGCAGTAGCATTTAGCTAAAACACTGCTGTGGCTAACCACAGCTGCTCATTTCTAGATTTTTTTAAGTGCACAAGCTATGAAGGCCATGAAGATTACTGTTTCTGATGGTGGCACTACAAACTAGTGAGACGTATCTATGGAACACAGGCTAATGGAAACTGGGGGATGGAGACAAAGGGCCTGTGTAGGTCTCTGTGGCATGTCATTAGTGAGGGAGTGGGGTTGACTTGTTCCATCTGACATTTACCAGTCTCACAGAAAATGTCACGGAATGCCAGCCTTTACCTCTGAATATAATGGTGCCTCTTGCAGCCCAGAGCTATTGATGCCAAAAAACTTGCCCATTTTGCCCCTCTGTTGTTCCTCTTATCCACTGTCCTGAGAAAAACCTTCATCCCTGTGCTCCTAATTTCCTTGCCAAGCCAGATCTAGCTCTGCTTTACTCCATTACTCCATGCAATCCCACTGCATGGAAGGGCTTTATATAACAACTTTAAGAACAGAACAGATCTATTACAGTAAGTTCAAAAACTTTATACTGTATGCGTATTTCATGGTTATGTATGTTTTATGCCATTTTTATTCTATTTATCAACCACATTTTCAATTCTGCTAATGACAGTATGAGCTACCTATAGAAACCTACTGTTGAACCATGAACATGTACCTCATTATACAGCTAGTGTCTAAAGTCTGCAGATTAAGATTTTCTGTCCTGCGCTGTCAGTTATGTTTTAGCCAAAGTGAAAATGCATCATTAATATATCATTAAAAGTTTTGTTTATTGGGGTATAAATTACAAAATATGATTAAATATTCCTAATATTTTCATTTTTAAAAGACCAAAAATAGCAGAAAAAGCAGACATTTTTAATGTTTCTCATACATTTCTCATACACTGGTTTTAATATGCATAATATGCATACTGAACTCCTCCTTATCTCCTCTTTGCAGATTAAATAGTGTAGCATTATTAGCTGTCTAATGTCATGTACATATGTCAGATTTATAAAGTGGAATAAGGTAATATAACAAAGTACTGGCCATACAATTGCAGCACAATTTGGGATGGCCTACAGTAAGACAGTGATTATGCTGTGTTAAAACAGCAAGACCTGAAAAAAAATGGAAACTGTGTCATGTAGTGAAAGAGCGAGTCAAGACGTCCACTAAGAAGTCAGGTTTTACTAAAGGAATGTTAAAATATTGCTACATTGCTACATTTGATGGGCCAAAGACCCCTATCCTGAGATATAAAGTTGTGTATCTACACCCTCATTTTGCTACACAGATCCTTATGCTGGAGGATAATCATATTGTCATTTCGGGGAAACAAAGCATATATAGAGGTCATCAATTATAGCTTGAGCACAAGTAATTATGTACCATATGTATATTAAGTGTTCTCACATTTAACTGAAAGTCTTGTCTCTTAATTGGAGTTTTATGGTAAGGAGGAATCTCCTTCAAAACAATGACCAAAATCAGTCAGACTCTATTTGACAAATGCATTCTTTACAGTGCACTGTTCTCAGCCGCATTTCAAATTAAACAGCAATCTCTTACCCAGTACCCAAATGCAAAAGCTAATTATGCTGAAAACCACTCATAAGCATTTTCTGGTTGTGTTTGTTACGCTGCAGTGAATTTGGGTCTCACTTTTAGGAGCTGCATTTAGATCCTTTGGTTCTCTGTTTGTTTGGGGGAGTGCTACTGTCTAGTCTATTTCTGTCCTTGCTACACTATTGTCCTCGGTTGACTGCCTTCACATCAAGTGCTGGATTTATCTGGCCACTCTGCCAGCTCAGGCAGATAGACCCTGCAGCTACCACCCAATATGCAATAGAGGAAGTGACTGTTAAGATAACTATAAACCACTATAACTGTCAAAGTCATTTATGATAACAGTTTTTTCTAGAAAGAAGAAACAGCCCTGCTTTGATTTTGTTGTTTTACATTTTTTTTGTTCTGTTGGGTGGATTGATATTTCCACAGAGGATTTTTAAGCATGTTGTGAGACGTTCCTGACCACAGTAGGGATGTCAGTGAGCTCATACAAGGCTGAACTTGGAAAACTTTCTGAAATCTCATTATAATTTGAACGTGGCATGGTATGATTGCACCAGAAGTGAGATTCAGTTACCTTCCACATCTCAGCTGCATTACCTAATTCTCCGGCTTCATCAGAGTCACTTCACTATTATGAAACCCCTTCAGTCATGAAAGTAGCCACTGCACCAGCTGACAATATGAGTCATGTGCAGACATAGAATTATTATTATTATTGCCTTGCTTACTATCCTGTCCTACTTTCATAACAAGTTCGATCACCGCACCATTGAAGGCCAGAGAGATGATCATGCGTTTTCAATGCGATCATGCTAGTGGTGTGTTTTTCTGCTTTAGACAGGGCTCCGTCTATGCTACAAATCATTCTTTTTGTTTGATTATTTGTTTTATCACAATTTTATCACTGAAAATTCACAAGGTTTTGCAAGATCCATTAAATATTTGAACCATTAAAGTCTACTTAATCTGTTAGCAATCTGAAAATCGAATTTTCCACATTAAGAGCTGATTATGTGATTACACAGTTGGATATACAGCATAGTCACCCAAAAATGTATTTAGATGCACCTGTGATTCTATTTTTTGCTGTAATTGTCAAAAAGTGATAATGTTACTTTGTTTATTATTAGATCACAGCGAGCGGTTCTTACCTGCATTATCTTTAAATGTGTTTGTGATATTGGGTCCACCCCATTAACATATTCTCTGTGTAATATAAATATAAACCCAATATGACCTCAATAATAAAAAACAAACTATCATATCTACAAAAACTGAAATTGAAGGAACTTCATAAAGTTGTATTAATGTTGTATTGGATTGTGGTGTATTAGATTTAACAGTTGTGCCTAATAAAATAAGCAATGAATTTCTTAGACTGTTAGGATAGGTTACCATGGTTATTTTCCTTCTTTTTTTCTGTTTTATCAGTTTTAACTCTACAGCGCACTGCTCTGAGAAAGACTAGCAAAAGTTAGCTTGAGGCACAGAACTCATCAATATATTGCTGGTAAAGCATGTAGATATGTTTCCCTTTTTTAGTGCTGCTAAGAATGCCCTCTAGTGTTGACAAAAAAAGTGATTTCATACTTACATTTTTGCCTGTTTTGCATAAATAATGTAAAGTATTTATTATTGTGTAAACCGTAAAAGACTTGAACGCTGGAACTGTCTAATTCTTCACCTCCTCCACCTCTCTCTCTGTCTCTCTCTCTCTCTCTCTGCAGATACATCCGCACGATGTACCTCGGCATTCAAAGCCACCGGCAGAAGGAGAACCAGCGGCGTTTTTACTGGGCTATGATGTACGAGTATGCCGATGTCAACATGTTGCGGCTGCTGGAGACTTTCTTAGAAAGCGCCCCTCAGCTGGTGCTGCAGCTCTGCATCATGATCCAGAGCAACAAGACTGAGTGGCTGCAGTGTAAGGGCTTCTCTAAGGCTGTGCATGAGGAACATTTGATTCTGATATTTTGCTGACAGTTCAAGACATTTTCTTTTTTTGTGTGTAATGCATCAAACACGTACCGAGGTCGTCACATGCCTCCATAATCTCCAAGCGACAGTCCATTTTTTGTGGAGTTCACATATCAGCTTATTTAGTGTTACCAGCAGTCTTCACCACTTGTATCAGGTTTCCAACACTCACCACTCTTGTTACTGAAACCTCTTTTGCAATTCTAGTTTTCTCTTGGAATACAGTTCCCCAAGGAAGGCAATTCAATCATAACAAGTGATACCCTTCTCCGCTGGGGTGTCTTTAGAAACGCCATCAATACATTTGCAGAGAGGCAGTATGTTTCTGCTCTGCAGATAATACTCTATCATTTTTCATGCAGCAGGTTACTGCTCCGACATATCTGCTGTCTGTACAATTATATGTCTTAAGGAAACTGAATTGGTGCACTAAACGGAGACTGTGTTGACTGGATGACGTGGGATCATCCTGGTAATAATATGCCTTTGAAAAAATGTGATGGATTGCTTTGGATGTAATAAAACATACTGTTTGCTAGGAACAGCAGCAAGTCCAGGATAAAACCATAAATCTTCAGGTTATGATTCATGCTTAAAGATGAAACTGGAAACTTCTCTCGGATGTTTTTAGAACCATCTGTCGGTAGGTGTCAGTATCTTTTTAATTCTTAGCTTTCCTCTGCTTTTGTTTCCTCTCTCCTTTCATTTTCTCTAGGTCTTTCTGCCGTGTCCTCCCTCCTGTCCCTGGCATGGGTGCTAGCTTCTTACCACAAGCTTCTGCGTGATTCACGTGACGACAAGAAGAGCATGAGTTACAGAGGTGCCCTGGTGCATCTGTTCTGGCGCCTTTTTACCATCTCTTCACGGGTGCTCTCCTTTGCCCTCTTTGCCTCTGTTTTCCACATCTACTTTGGCATTTTTGTGGTGCTCCATTGGTGTGCCATGGCTTTCTGGGTCATCCATGGCGGCACTGATTTCTGCATGTCCAAGTGGGAGGAGGTACTGTTCAACATGGTGGTGGCCGTGGTCTATGTCTTCTGTTGGTTCAATGTACGAGAGGGCCGGACACGGTACAGAATGGTGGCCTATTACACAGTAGTACTGTTAGAAAATGCCATCCTCAGCTCCCTTTGGTATGCGTATCGCGACCCAGCCACCACTGACGCCTATGCCTCTTTTGCCCTCTGCGGCGTCTTCCTGTGCTTTGCCTCAGGTGTGGCCTGTATGGTTCTCTACTACGGGGTCCTACACCCCATGGGCCCCCGACTGAGGGTGCTGGCCAGCTCCTGCTGTGCTGAGCTGTTGTGGGGCCTTCCGTTACCCCCTGAAGCTGAGCCAATGGCTCCCACACCAGGGCCCCGTGGCTCCCAGGCCACTCCAACACGGGGTCTGGCAGGGGAACATGTGGACTCAGACGAAACAGCCACAGACACCTGCCTTCCAGTTTTCCAGGTGAGGTCCACAGAGCCTGTGGATGCAGCTGGTAGGCCCATCCGACCTGAGGGTCCACTCATCAAGATAGACATGCCCAGAAAACGTTACCCAGCCTGGGATGCGCACTTTGTGGATCGGCGCCTGCGCAGGACCATAAATGTGCTTCAGTATGTCAGCCCTAATGCGGTGGGCATCAGGTACAGGGACGGTCCACTTCTTTATGAACTCCTGCAGTATGAATCCTCCCTCTGAAGGCTTCTCCCACAGCTCTGTCATCCCCTCATCCACAATATGATAAACATGCTCTTATTTTCTTTCACTTCTCCCCTTTCCTTCTCTCCAGATATGATCTCTTTCCATCCCGCATTTCGACTCTTTCCTTCTCTCATCTGTGGTCACTCAATTTCCTGCAGGAGATGTGTGTTTTGTCAACCGGAAATCTGTTAAGACAGTCTAAACACACAGTCATGATTTATTTTTGGAAATAAACATACAGTACAGAGAGAAAATTATGAACCTAAAATATGTTATGTGATATAAACAAATCCCTCTGCACTGATAGAGGGGGATTATGTATGAGAGTGTAGATAACATATGAATGTTTCATTATGAAATGTGTTTAATGCATTATACTGTATTGGTGATTGAACCTGTGAATACTTGTGAAGGGCATACTGTATGTCCCCGGGACTTGCGCAAAGCCTGCTGGGAATGATGGAGGAGAGGGGGCAGGTCTTTGCATATGCCCACATTTACCACCATTCTTTATGTAACTCATTGAACTATATGATAATGTTTACGAAGTCCTCAGCCTAAAATTCCTTTAATGATTCTGTAAATTCTAACAATGCACACAATCACAAATTTTTCCAAAAGACACAGTTCTGAATATATCTCCCTTCGGCAAGCTTATATGGCACAAGAGCGTCCCAGCTATGCCACTTTTGTTACAAATTTCAAATCAAAACTACAGCCTGCGTGGAAGAAAAAAAAAAAGCACACTGACCTTCAATCAGTTTTACCCACACAATCCATTTTTATAGTACAGACTGCCCTCCAGTGGAGGCAAGCTCCAACAGCATGCCTTAACTTATAATTGTATTTTTTTCTCCATATGGTTGTGACAGCACTTGAGATAACAAAACACAATGAAGGGACTGTAGTAGAAATGAGCACAACGTTTTCTAAATTTGTGAGGAAGTAGAAAATCATATGAAAAACATTCCAAACACAAAAAAGATTAGAGGTGTTTAACAAAGACTGAAGGAGCAAAGTGCAGAGACAGCCTTCAAGGAATCCTCCACCATTCCCTTTTGAATCCTTTTTCAACCTCCCTATGTTGTTTTTATATTTAAAAAAAATGGTTTAGGTAATACACACTTATTGGCTGCAAAGCCCTGTAATAGGTTATTGGGGGGAAAAAAGAGGTCTGAGAAGATATTTCTGTGCTATTATACTTCAGTGCATATTTGTGTCCACATTGATAGTTACTGACATAGCTTTATATTTTGCCACACACACTTTTTTAACATCGCCATGTTTAAAGGTATATTCTCCTCAACATCAGTGTGCCCTAAAAGAGATGATGCTCTTATATGGGTGTACAGGGCAACTGTGCTGACACCTGCTATATCGCAGTTGAAACAAAGCCAAATCGTATCTTACAGTACTGTCTTTCCAATTTATTCTGCCCTCCTCCCTTGAACCAGTTGAATGAGTCTGTGCGAAACGTGTGCCATCTAAAGGCCTGCTGTACAGCAATTATACACTTAAATACATCTCCTGCTGAATCTGCAGGAGCTCTCCAAAACCGATACCCAAGGGAAGACACTGAATTCACTCGAAGAAGTGAACGCAGTGATCCTTCGAAGTCAAAGGAGCTCGACTAACATTTCTAGAGAGGGCTACAATTCATGAGAAAAAAAAAAAAAGAATGCTTTTCATACTTCAATTGTATCTATTTACTCGATGACTCATCTGAATACGTATATAATGTGTGTTTTTTACATTGTAGTGTTTGGCATGACTTTAGTATGAGGCATTAGTACAAATGCACCCAACAAGGGATGCCCAAGAGCTCTACGCAACACAGAGATTCCTTTTCCCCCTGGCTCACTGGCTTTCTGCTTTGCTGTGGCCTCACGTGCCTGCTAACATCGTACTGTAAAAGGCAGACACCATGTGACTCAGGGCTAAAGGTGAAAGAGGGTTTTTGCCAGGGTTGGAAAAGAACACGAGGGCAGATCGTGGCAAAGGGCCTGATTGAAGTTACATATGATTCCTTGAATGATCGTGTGAAAAGGTGAATGTTTGGCCCGGCGTGTGCTGAAGTGTCATCAAGTATGCTTGAACGGTTCTGGGTGCATGTGTGTGTCCTCAGCCCTTTCCCACGATTCTGTTCTCCTGCCGATTGTTCGGCTCCATCCTCGGTTGCTGCTTCGCCCTCTTCCCCGTCTCTGCGGTGCTGGGCCTTGGTGCGCTCCCGTGAAAACACTCTCACACTCTCTGGTAACTGAACAGCGTAGTTGAGGCTGAAACAAACTGAGATCCTGACATGAGAACATGCAATGAGGTACACTGCCATGACCAAGAGCTTCAACATCCAGGGTCTGCTACCCTTCAGCGTAAAAGCGATGTTCAGCCCTGAGTAATTGAGAGCTGTTGGGTCAGCTAGGCTGGAGCAAACATCCGACACACCATATGTATAGATATACATGTGTATGCAAATAACCAACTTGTTCACTGTTTACCACAGTAGCCAGAGTATAGTTCCTCTATGTTGTAGTGAATGAACAGCCATGTTAATAGTTCATTAATAAGTAAATAATGAATAATAAGTATTGTTAAACTAAAAAAAATCTAAAAAACAATTAAAAAAACACTTAAAACAGCCAATACAGGGGTTCCTCAGGACCAAAAAAACAAGACCACTGAACCAGCTGACTCAGGGGTGTCTCAATGCAGTTCTCATCTCCAGGCATGTCCTCAAGGGTCTCCATTTTTTTTCCTTAACATACTGCATCCCAGACGACTCCTCGGCTGGGACTGTACCACTAAATTATGGTTTGCACATTTTTATTTATTCATTTCCTTCGTGGGAATGATTATTCATTGTGATTAACGGGCGTAGGGGCAGTTTTTTGTGGTAGTTGGCTGCCTGGCATATAGTGCATCCTTTCTAAACACTGCTGACCTTTTCCAGAAGTGGACACATGTCCAAATCAGGTGCAAATACACTGTGACTCATTCATTTTTGTGTGCATGTGTGGTTGTGTGTGGAATGACAGTATTGTATAGATTCAAAAACAAGATTATGTACAACTGGGCTGCATTTCATTTAGTGGTGCTTGACACGTGACGCAGAATATTTACGCCTGCGTAACCGTGTCATTAAAATAAGCATAATAATGGCTAGGGATGCACTGATCGTTAATGCCGATACCAATGTTTTCCATGTTGTTGTTATTTATTATCACTTTTACGCCAGAGAGTCAAAGATATCTATACTTACAATTTATTTTCACTTAGTCATCACAGAACAGGTGAATATTGACCACTCCAACTGGTAAAGATAATTCTTTTTGCAGATATGCCGATATTAGTTGCTACTGATACCAGTGTTCATTACGTTGGTGCATCCCTAGTAATGACAGTTAAAGTAATTACAAAGAGTCTATATGTACAATTCTGGATTTTTATAGAACATGCAGTATATTTTAAATATTTCTACAGAGCAATCACCACTTTCTCGCAATCTGTAACTAGTAACAATGATTAGCTAGAAGCCAGATAATAAGCGGATTTTACGTTTTATGTATTTTTCTTGTGTTCTTTAAATTATACACGGGTTTCAAGAGCTAAGCTACACACAGGTTTAAGCGGGAGTAGGAAGTATACTATTTCGTGTAGCATTCAGGCTGCCACACTTTATACCATAAACAAGGTCACAGAGAAATCCCTCGCACAGGACAGTTTCTGTTAGGTTACCTTCCAAACACCACATCGTCCGAGAGCCACAAAACACAGCAAGAGGATTTGAACAGCAAAGCTTGCTCTTCTCAGTCCTTGTTGTGCCTTGTTACTTTGGGTGCTTCGAACCAGCCATGGCAGCCAGGTCCGCAAACAAATGCCAATGTCTTTCTTTACTTGTTTCATGTGCCAGCACACCCACCAAGATGATAACACCAAACAATATTCTTCCTGTCTGTGACCCCTTTCCCACCCTAAACCAGATCAAGCCAGGTTCTCAATTCTGTGAGCTAACACCTCCGTTGACAGTGCTATTTAGTCTTACAGTTTCATCTAAGATGTCATCTCAAGGACTGCGCTGTTTCCTCATTATGGTGTTACATCTGGACTTTACTGTGTGACAGAATCAAGTGATGGGTATTGTGTGAAACCCAGTAATTGGTTATGTCAAAGACATAGGAGAAAAAGTACGGCAATACTGAACATCTTCTGTACTTGAACCCAGTAACAATATAACAGTTAATAGTCCGTTTAAAAGCGTTAGTTCTGAAGTGTTTGATGGAGAGTCACGGTCGCAGATAACCAGCCAAGTTACCGAAAGATTTGGCCAATGATTGTTTTTGTACTTTCGTCTATGCCTTTACATCTTCTTCTGTCTTGCAGTTATGAATGATTTGTAGTGCTAAGGCGTAAACTTTCTGTGTCGTTTTCTGTGTCTTGTGTGAACAATACGTCCTCTAGCCAAAACAAAAATGCCTGCGTTTAGAATACAACATGGAAGAAACTGACGACAAAAAGCGCAAAAAATCAGTTGTTACGTCTTCTTACTGTGGAATGATCACGAAACAGGCCCAATCACTGCTTCTCTTTTGAATAACCTCATTTTCTGGATTTTCTACCACCTCCCAGCATGCCTTTATGACTCATCGTGAGGTGACCCTCAGCATTTAGCATGCAAGTGCTCTCGACTGCACAAGAAACCCTCTGATTTTTGCATTAATGTGTAGCAACAGGCCATTGTAGTGTTTGACCTGGTTCGAGTCTATACCTTTGTGTCATGACCATCCGTTTGACCACAGGGGCAGAATGTTCAGATGTTAAAAAACGGTGCATTTTTGTTTTCTTTTTTTTTTTTTTTTTTAACTTTTATTCCTTCTTTACGTTTTTGTTCATAACCTGGTGCTGAATAAATACATTTAAAAAGGTGCTACCGCTGTGGACTAAGAGTCCACTCTTTGGCTTTAGCCTTCCAGTTGACTGAGAGATCCTGCATACCACAAACGTGCAGTCTCAAAATGCTCTACAGCCAGCACCTCAAATCCACACAGTTTACAGCAGAACTCAGCTCTCAGTGGTGCCATTTTGATTTCCCAGTCTGCACAAAAAAAAAAACAAAAACCCAATAGTTACTCTACTGCTCATATAAGATTTATTCTACTGGGTTCCGCATACGGTACGTTTTTGTTTTACTATAATTCAGTCTGCACTAGGATTTTTTCTTTTCGGACAGAATGAAAATGGCAGATGACAAAATGCATCTTTTTAGCAAATAAACAGGAGCACAAATGTACTTCTGCTAATGGAATTTGGGTAAAATATATATATATATAGAACGTGATTGCTGTGTTGTAAATTCCTGTCATCTATATGTCCTTAATCTGTGTGTATCTAATTTTGTTGTTATTGTAGAATTGGCTGTAATATTTTGTTTGAAAATGGATTTGATATTCCAACGAAGCGACTATGGTTGTCATATTAATTGCTGCTGATTTTTTGGAATCGTTATCAAAGGTGTTGGGAAATATTGCTTTGTTTATATTCAATCAATTTATAGGTTGTGTTAGCTTGTTGGTGTATTTCACAAATCTATCAGGATACTCCGTAGGCTATATGGTATATCCGGGGTATTCCAAAAGTTGGCACAATGTTAGTACTCAAAAATTGCTACAAATGTAGCATGTTTATGAAAGTGGACCCGTACGACCCATGTTGTGATTGAGTACATATAAGGAATGATTTCTTTGTTGTTGTTAAATATAAAATGTAAGTAAATTGTTTCATGGAATCCCCATTCTTTAAAAAAAAACAAAAGAAGCAAAACTGATGTCCAGTATTGTACCTACGCCCTATTTTTGGGAACAATATGAATATTATTAATAACATATGGTGCTAAAGTTTTTTTTGTATGTTTTGGTTTTTAGATGAAAAGAGAAATATTATGCTGAAAATGTAATGTTAAGCCTTACTGTAGATTCATATATCAGACTGTTCATCCCAGAAGAGAAAAATAAATATAGTATTTGAAAGTGCACTATATATCTGTAATGTCTTCACATGCATGTCTCACATTTTTGTCAGATGACTGTGACTGCAGTCGGACTTTTTTACCAGCTGGGGTAAGAAGGGAAAAGCTGTTTCTGAATGTGACCCATATAGGTTGGGATTAGTAAGTAAAAGTAAGCACAACTGTATGTTCGAGAAATGCTTCACAATAGAAATGTACATCCTTTAGTTGAGCTTGTTTAAACCCTGCACACACATGCACACACATACACATTGGCTCTCCAGAATACAAGACAAAATGCAATAGTTTTGCAGATCCACTGCAACTGAATTAAGTAAGTGTATTTTCATATTTGAACATAGACTGCTAAAGACAACTGGTAAAAAAAAATAGAGAGAGGGAGCGGAAGTGGAATTTGTAAGTTAGCTCACTTATAAATGAGTGAACAGTCTCTAATTTTTAAGGAGATACACAAAATATCAACTAACACTCCAGAAAAAAAAAAAAACACATTACAAAAAAGTTAAAAATTGATTTGTATGTTATTGAGTTAAATAAGTATTTGATCCCCAAGCAATTCAATTCCATTTTATTTATATTGTGCAAAATCACATCAACCTTGAGTTTCCCTTAAGGAGCTAAGCAAAACATGGCTTACTTGGTGGGGAAACCCTTTTTGGGAAGGATGGCGGTAAGACATTTCTTGTATAGCTGGTCACTCAGGGGGAATTCTGGCCCACTCCTCTTCACAGAAACTCTCTAAATCCTCTAGGTTTCTAAATAAATTCAGTAATTTTTAAATGTTTCATTTTAAAAACCCCAAAATCGATCAATATGTAAATATTAAACTACTGGAGTCAAGACGTTTCCTACATGAATGACAGCCCATTCACAGACACTTGCGTAAGTTGCCTGTAGCATGAAGTCATAGCTCATGCACAGGTTTAACTCTGTGCACACAGAAATGTTTGATTTACAATTGTTTAACACTCTTAATACATACATAATTCTGCACAGTGAGGGTCAAAGAGAAGAAACAGCTGAAAATTTAATTAGAGAAACAAATCACTGATGACCAGTTCCTCATAGTGTGAAATAACATACAGCAAAGAATAGCCATCACCTGCTTTATTCACGTGTTTGGGAAAACAGAGCCTAAGTACCACCATTGAGCTGTCCCTCTGTTACAATCCTTTCTAATCCTGCTCCTCCTCATCACTCACAGCAAAAACTTTAGCATCTTTAACTTTGCAACCTACACCTCTGCCTCTGTAAACGATGCATCATAGCTGGTCTTAAGGCTGCGTGACAAATCACCCCTGACACTCACCTCCACCCCATGTCCGCACTCTCATTTTCGGATAACTAAAAGCTCTCAGAGTCATCAGCTGTTAGTCAATCTAATCTCTGATGACTTCACGTCAGTGGGCTATTGTTTAAAAATCCAGTGAGATTTGTTTTTGACAAAGAAGGCTCAAACTCGATTTTAAATAATTTAATAAATCCGGGGGAAAGAGGAGTACTATATGAAGCAGTAAACGTAAAGCATTAAAACAATGAAGAAACCTACCAGTTATATAAAACGCAAACACCCTCTAAGCTGAGCTGAGATCATGTTTCCATAATTCATTTTTCACTGCAGTTAATAGCAAATTACTCCGTTCATGAAGTTGGTTTCTCCCATCAGCCGGCAGCATTGACAGCTGTAAAGCACAACAGCTGCCCTGTTTTGGTTTGTGCAAAGCAAAGCAAAGCAAGGCATGCTGGGCCTGGATTACAGTTAAACGCCCAAAATGGCGGCACGGTTGAAAAGTTTTGACTGTTTTGTTGGAGTTTGTCTTCTTCACAAACTATTTCTTTGACTGTTTAAACTGTACGGAATCGGCTTCATTTTTTCCACAATGGTGGAGCACCGGGATTTTTTCTAATGGTTGAAGAGTTACACAAGAATTAGCATGGCGTTTTGGTATCAGCTCAAAATCGGGCATCACTTTGCCAATGCTAGGCTTGGCTAAGCTAGGCTAGCAAGCTAACTGGTCTTAGATGAGTGCTTGGCTAAAACCTTCACGTCTCACCTGCGTCTATAAGCTGAAGTGAATATGAAGATGAAATTCTTCCCATAGAAATGGAGGATGATGTGAAAAAAGTAAAAAAGGTAAGTTGGACAATTTGCGCACTTTTATAGCAGGTTGACTACCTGCTACCTTATTACCTAAGCTAGCTGAGCTGGTAACTGGCTAAGATAAGTAGCAAACTATCAAGTAAAGTTTAGCTTACGTTAGCTGGCCAGCGGACCCGGGAATCAATCCCAATACGACTCGGACTGATAGACTGTGCTTCCAATCAGCCGGCGTCACTTATAAAAGAATAGAATGTGCAACGTACCGAAAGGATTATAGTAAGAAACAAGTAAAGTTTGGGAAGTTGTAAAGGATTTGTTCGCTTTATATTTTCGTGCGCTTAAATGTAGTGGATGTTCGCTATGGAAAATATGGTGTATTAACAATTAGGCGAATATATTATTGGATATTGGGCTTTAAACAGCGAGCTTGATGCTGGTATACCTCAGTGATATTGTTCACCAAAAAGCTAACGAAAGCACAACCGAGTTTCCCAAAGCAATAGCTCGTTGATATGGCAGGCATGGGTCTGCTGTCAAAGGCAGCTGTTATCAGTGTCAGTCATTCTAAAAGGAAGAAGCACCACTTGGTCGTGCCAACAAACCTGCCCTCACACAGTGATACACTGATACAGTACATGCTCCCGTTTGATATGGAGGCAGGTCGTTACAGTAAACACACGCAGCAGATAGTTGTTTGGGAGACACTCCTTTTATCCTGTTCATTAGAGCAGACACAGGGAGGGCTTTTGCTCCTGTTCTGTTGGCTGGAACAGGAAGAAACGGGATGGCAGGACATGAAAAAGAAGTATAATGAAAACTGAGATGTCTGACGCTTTGTTATGATTGTGTTAGTCATTCAGCCGTTTTTTCCACGAAAGGGACACTAATGCATCTTCCTATCTAATTCAGCTTCCTCTTGATGCAAGGGGAAATTTGGGAAGAAATCCAGTGTTGACCTAGATGGTTTGTTTTCTCAAGGACATGGTTTTCCAGCAATGATAACATACCAGAATGTGCACATAGCCCGATAAGACATAATTTCCACTGAACCTTACACCCAAAATATCTGATCACTAATGATTGTCCAGACTCCAGTAGGATGCTTTTTAACCACAATTTTGGATTGTCATTATGTGGAAGTTCCTTTTACTTCTCATTGCAAATCTGCATTATGAGTGGACAGTGTTCAAACAGCTGATCACCTATTTACCATGTGGTGCAATGTTACTAGGGTTTAAAAATTTAAACATGAGTTGTGCAGTTCCTGTTTGTACCACTTGGTGCTGACTGTGGATTACATTTGGCTGAGATTTATTTTATGGAAAAGCTCAGTTGCCTAAATCGATAAAGTGTTGCTATTATTCTTCTGACTGATTCATTAATGGATCCTCCTTGTTAGTATATTTGTCAGATAGTGAGGCATTAAGGCAGGTATTCTGCAAGCAAAGTCTTGGTTAAAAAATTACCGGTATGTCCCTTAGAGGAACATTATAGTGTGACTATGCATTGTTTTGAGTTTCTGTCATCCCTGATTGGATGAACTGCTGTTTCATCCCCTTAGAATTATACGTTTTTTTTATGGATTCTGACCAGTTTTGAGATATTATGTTTTCAGGTTTTTGCAGTCCACATCGCAAAAATTACATGTGGAATAAGTCTTACTCCCATATGATTATGACACACACCCTATATGTCTTTTAAATCTATAGTCTTGAACCCTGTCAAGTGTATAGCTTTTGAACAAGTGAAATGCAGATAAACCTTTTAATTCTACAAACTTATTTTTCTTTGGAAACATTAGGTTCGTTTTACAAAATGTGAAATCAGATTTTCAAGTAATTATAAATGGTTAACTTATAATTAAGTTAACCATTTAAAACCATAATTATAATTAGTTTTAAAATATACAATTAGTAATGTAACTGTCTCCACAAGTATGATTAAATCAAATGTAATGCATTCTGTGACAAGACGATGCTTAAAAGAGTGGCATCTTTTCAATAAATAAATGAATGATTGAATACAAATTGTAAAAAAAAAAATAAAAAAAATGGCACATTTCAATACCCTCATGCTAGCCAACTGAGCACCAGACTCATTTCGTTTCCTTTCTGGTTTCTTTTTATTTTTATTTTTTTGCCTGTCCCGTTTGGCTCTTTTGCCATCAGAATTATTGTCTAAAGGCGAAGAAAGATGCTCAACGGATTTACTTTACCAAATTGACCATCCCAGCCTTGCCGTAATGGTCCATTTGATTCACCTTTTATTGTTTATTTTATTTTCACTTGCTGAATACGGGACAGACTTGACTGGAGGAAAGAAGGGGAGAAAGAAAGAGGGAAAGAGAAACAGCTTTTCCATAACGAATATGACAGTAAATACTAAATATTAAACATTATTGTGCAGCACATAAGCTCAACAGAACACAGTGTGCTTTGAGGTAGGAGCCAAAAAGGGTGTAGTTTGTGGGTGTGATCACCTGTGTGTACACCTGTGAGCATGGACACGCTTGTTTTTTTTTTTTAAAAAAGGTTCCTTCATGTAATGATCTGCTAGAGGGTGTGGGGGGGGCCACTGCCCCGTCCTCCAGGGCATGAAGCAGGTATGGAGGAGATCAAAACTCCAGACATCCAGAGGCCCCCAGAACACAAGAGACCAAGGAAGACTAACAGAGGGGCAGCCGCGCCACTGTCCCAGAAAGAGCTGAGGAGAGTCCCAGATGAGGGTTCACTCAGCAGCCACGGAGCAGAAGCCAGGGAGAGTTGCAGTGACGCGCCTGTGAGCTCCGCCGGCAGCCAGCTGCGCCTGAGTGACCGAGCCCCAGGCCGAGAGGCCGGGGGCACCCCACCTCCGAAGTGGCCCGAGCGAGCCCCAGGCTCCAGGCCCCGATAAGCGGCCGCCAAGGAGTGAGCCGGTGTGTACCTGGACGCCCATCCCCAGACACAAAGAACCACCAACGCACCGATGTCTGAGGGAGTCCGCCACTGGCAGGGGAAGTGGTGGTGGGCGGAGATAGGCCTCCAAACCTTGGAGGGCCTGAGATGTCCCCAGGGAGGTGGCGTCTGATACCAAACCTGACATATAGACACAGACATACAGGCACACACAGACACAAACATCCATTCCCACCCTCATGCTCTCATATGCACTTACTCCACACTCAACCAACGTGGAGACAGACATAAAGAGACGCTGTAAACACGATCACACTCCCCAAGCGTACTCTACGAACCGGGACTAGGTACCCTTGCCCCTGGAGGGGGGAACTGCACCCAGACCCAGGTGGTGTTACCCTTTTCCCTGCGGTGGGGAGAGGCAGACCGCCCCGACTCCACAGCAGCAGGGAGGCTTCCTTTCTGGTTTCAACATGTCATCAAGTTCTTATTGGCTCATAGATGGCACCTTTTAATGCAAAGTTAAAGAATCCTTATGGAGAGACTTTTTTTTTTCCAAAGGTGCAATTGAAAAGTTAAAAATGAAATACTTGCATTATTTTTAAGTTGTCAGGGAATAAGAATATTAGAATAAGTCAAGTTTGACAGAAGTGTCAGATTGGACCTTATGATTCTAAAGGGGACACGATGAAGATTACACCTTTTATGAATATTTCATGCAGAAATTCTAGTAAACCTCAAGGGTCCTCGAACTTTTTCCTACAACTGTATATGGTAATGTTCTTGAATACTTTACTGTGAATGATTATTTGTAGGATTTAATTGTTATTCTTAGGCCGCGTTTCTGAATAGGTCTCAGTGAATTGAGAATGCTGGCTTCTCTTACAGCTGGTCTAGGTTTTCTTGCATTGTTTTGAAGTAAATGTGAAAGTCTTATCTATACTCATTATTGTCACACCCCACAGAAACTATGCAGTTTCTTCATTTATATGTATTTTATGAATAAAAAACACACATCAGCTTGTGGCCATTTACTGGGGTCAACTATAGTCTCACATTTCACAAGTAAAGGCCATAAAATGTTAATGTACTTCAATAGTTGCATACTATTAAATAATGCAGTGGGTGATGGAGCTCGAGTTCTATAGTGACTGAAGGCTAAGAAATATCAGCACGTAAGAAACAACATACATTAACACACACACACACACACACACGTATGTGTGTCTGAGTGAATGTATGGCTTTTAAATTTGCATTTAGTTTGTCTCTTATGTGCTGATATTTCTTAGCATAGATATAAAAAAAAAAGCCAGGTTTGTAACATGAGTTTTTGAGTGGCACAGTTGGGAGTGGGTGAGATGGCATCAAAATATTGTTATAATATTTCAAGAAAATTTGTGATGATATTTCTGATTATATAGAAAACAAGATGCTGAATAACATTGAATCAGTGACTGCAGCTCACCGGTAGCAGCATTTATTTATTGCTGCAAACAAAATCAAGGGGATTTCCATCCTTTTCAAGTGTCACCGATGACAGACTAACCCTTTCAAAGTGTGACTGTTATTACCACAAGTCACCAGCAGCAGCGTTAAAGTGCAAGAATACGAACAGCATAAGTCAATGGTAAAGCATAAACGTAGCCTAGGTAGTGTGTTCCTTGGAGATTTTCAGTAAAAAGATAACATAACTGCTTAATGCTTAACTATAGAGATTGACAGACCACGCGACTTTCGCGCATTGCATGTTGGGTACGAGCATTTTCAGATCTAATAGAAATCAAATGAGTGTTTCGTAATTCATTCAATTCATTGTCTTTATTTATAACTGGCATTATTGTCTCATTCTATTATAGAATCTTACAGGAAAGACGCAAAATTGTATTCCATTATGCTTTATTAGCTGCTTCGGTAAAAAAACAAATCAACAATGCAAAAAAACCCCAAAAAACATTGCAAAACAACATACTGGAAAACAGTTATTCATCACTTGAGTGCTTCAGTACAACCCTTGGGCACATATATACAGGACGTTTCGTGGCTGTAATGATATCACGCTCTCTTAACCGATCAAATCTCGCTGTGGTAGTAGCTTTAAACTCAGTATGACCCCGGTTGATAGAGGGTGCCCAGTCTGGATCGCATTCTAACATTTTGTAGACTGGTTTTCCTACAAAACACAACAAACATTAGCCCGCAAAGCCACAGTGAACAAAGCAGCATAGCGCAACGAATTCAATTCAAATCAATATAAGACTTATTTGTAACCTACATCAACAATTATGTTATGATAAATTACGTAATAACTACAACAGAAGACTTACCTTTGTGGAAATGCTTGGAGCAGACTAACATATGAGCTGGAGTGTTCTGGAACATTATATTTGGTCTTCGAATGGCTGCAATCCAGGCCATCCGTCGGCTCTTTGTTACTTCGGAAACACTGCTTGAACAATTTCTCTTCCACGACGTAATCCGATAAAAACCGATCTCTTTACCCATTGGCTTCCTGTGGCTGTCATTCAACCGGCTATTGCAGTTAATAATACAACAGCTTCTTGCCATTTTTTGTGTTTCTTTTTATTGCTGTGTGACTGTTTTCATGTGAAAGCCTGCGTGCACTAGTACCGCTTGACACTCGTTCCCAGAATTCTTTGCGGTTTTACCCCGGAATGACGTCACATTTTCAATCTCTATAATAATAACTAGCCTTGTAACTTAATCTGAGCCTGCACAATATTGTCAAATATGAAACTGAAAATTATATTTTACCTGGAATGTTGTTTCTTGGGTCAGCCTTCTTAATAGGGTTGGGCGATATGTAAAAATTTTCCAACAATCATCAGTCCATTAATGGACGTTGGGCGACATTCGCACATGCGCAGACTTTTTGATGGGTGGAGCAATGTAGCATGGACTGATTTGCATGTTTATAACACAACATGTTGTGGGCGAACTAATTTCCCCCCCAAAAAATTAAGGCTGTCAGTGTTAATGCAGCTCCATTAAAAAGCATTTGGGCACATTCTGAGGCTCGCAGATGAAAAAGCATGTTGCTAAAACAGTGCTATTATTATTATTATTTTCTGTTGACTGCTTCTGTTAGCTCCATCATTATTAGCAAACTTAGTCATGGGCAAATGAATAAATAAATCGCCCTTGTAAAAACGATCGCTGATGGGCTCAGTCTATCGTCAATAGTCGATATATTCGTCCAATTGCCCAACCCTACTTCTTAACCAGTTCTTTAAAGTCCTCCTTTACCAGCATGTAACTGACTCCGTAATAGATTTTTCCTTTAATTACTTATTTCTGCCAGAGACTATGGCAAAAATGCTTAACTTCAATTAGCAAAGACATACATACACTCACATACCTCCATACATACACACACACTCTCACACAGGGTGTGGCTGTCACAGGGACATATGACGAAAAAAACACAACTGTCACTGTCACTGAAATTCTCCAAAAGCAATAAACTAATATAATGAAATTAATGACATTATCTTCTCAGATCACGAGAAAAGATATAGAAATCTGTTTTAAAAAATTCTAGCTACAAATTTGGGAACTACAAATGACTAAAGTAGTCCTTCTGTTGTAGATGGTGTTTGCAAACTTCTAAATGTCTGCTCTTGATTTGCTTTTATTGTTGCAGAGAAAAGTTTTTACTATTTATAATTTGCCTGTTTAATTAAAAAAATGAACATCTGTCTTTAGATTGCCTGCACTTTTCACCTTCTGAAATCTGCACTGTTAACAGCGTTGCAGATGTCATAGCTGTGGTTAGCTGAGGAGAAAGAGACAAAGTTGTCTAATTCTGTGGTTTAGCAGCAGTATGTATAAATGTGCTTTCAGAGTCTTGCAGAGTCCTGTGACTGTGATAGAAACAAGCAATCGCATTGAAATGTTATTAGTTTTGAGGTAAAAGTGTACCTTTGAATCACATTTACTAAAATTGCATTCAGCATCTGCCAAACAGTTCTCAAAACTACATGACAAGTTTCCTGCAGAGAAGTGTCTAAATATTCAAAGCATCAATACACGTGTCATTGCAGGAAGCTGTGGTTGGTCTCCTTCCTGTTCTTGTGCTTGAGTATAAAGTCAGAGACACTTCCCTTCCTTTGTGGGGAACACACCCCTGACATCTATACCCCGTGTGCTATACTGAGTGTCTCTCGCCAGTTGGCAGCTGTCATTGCATGTGAGTGGAGGCATCAGGTGATCTTTAGTTTAGGCAGTGTCTGAGCATTTGTGGCCAGGCTGCGAGCTTGTTGCATAGGCGTATCCCCAAAGTGCGGGTTCATGGAGAACGAGGTATGATTTTATTATTATTATTTTTACACGCTTTATCTTTTTTATGCTTTTGAAACATTTTCCAAAGTCGGAGTTAGTTATGTTATGTTAAGTAACTGTTTTTGGGTTTCAAACATATACGAGATCAACACTGGTGCGTAATGTTGTACTACCTATATGCAGACAAAGGAATGAAGTGAAATAAACAGACTTAAAAACAAAGATGTTTGAGAGAGAATGCATGCTCCAGTTAGGGAAACCTGAAAAAGGTCATCAAAATCACAAAACGTATTGTTTACATGTGCTTTTGTTAGTATTGTAGCATAACGTATTGCACAACATTGAGGTTTGTAATTCTGTGGTGTCTTATTTTGGAACTAGCAGAACAGTGAGGGGAAATGGGCTCAGCAGAAATTATAGGCCAGGCGAGAAGAACTGTCAGCAAAATTTAACGTAGCTTCCCTTTTTCATACTGAACTCGTAATTCCACTTGCAAGTGTTAGATTGTCACACATGTATTTTTTTCTTATATGGTCTTATAGGGAATTACTACTTGTATTTACTCAAACTTAAAAGGCGAGTTCAAGTTACTGTTACACAGACTGCTGTCCTCTTACTTCACTCACCTTTCTTTCTTTATTCAATAGCCTGGTATCTCTCCGTTCAAGCGAGTCTTCCTGAAAGGAGAGAAGGGGAGGGACAAGAAAGCCCAGGAGAAGGCCACAGAGCGCAGGGCCCTACACACCTTCTCACTCTCTCAGCCTGACCACCGCATCGACCCAGACATCCTGCTCAATGACTACATTGAGAAGGAAGTCAAAGTGAGTGTGATAAGGATGTTTTCTTTGAAGCTCTAGTCGTTTTGTTCACTTATATCAGGTTTGGTCTTTTTGGGGGGTTTTTTTTTTGTTTTTTTCTTGGGGGGTTTTTTGCTTTTAAATAATGATTATTATTTTTTTTTAATTTAGATTTTGGTGCAACTTTCTCTAATATGAAGTGTTTTTTTTCCTCTATCATTTTCAGTACTTGGGGCAGCTGACATCAGTTCCAGGATACTTGAACCCATCAAGTAGGACAGAGGTCCTGCAGCTAATTGACAATGCGAGAGTAAGTACCTGAGTAAGAGGATTTATCGGAATCTTTAAATGCGATTACTCCCCCCGTCTCCTGATTTTTCTTTCAAAACTGTTGAAGAGTTATTCCTACATAACTCGCATATACTCAGTGGACAATATATTAAGTACACCTTGCAAGAATTGGATTGGACTCCTTTTTGCCTTTTGAACTACTTTAATTGTTCAAGGCATAGATTCATCAAGGTGCTGAAAACATTCCTCAGAGATTTTGATCCATTTTGACATGACAGCACACAGTTGGTGCATAATGCAAATCTTCTGTGCTCTATTGGACTGAGATCTGGTGATTTTTGGAGGCCATTTAAGTAGAATATGTTACAATATGTTGTGTGTGAATTCTAGCCTCAGTTTCCCGTTCTTAGCTGATATGAGTGGTATCCAATGTGGTCCTCTGCTGTTGTAGCCCAACTTCTTCAAGGTTTGTTGTGCATTCAAAGATGCTCTTCTGCGTACCGTGGTTTTAACACGTGCTTATTTGAGTTACTGTTCCCTTCCAAGAACTCAAAGCAGGCAGAACATTTTCCACTTGACATCAACAAAGCATTTGTCATACAGAGAAGTGCCAGATTTTAGACCATTCTCTGTAAATCCTAAAGATGGTTGTGTGGAAAAATCCCAGTAAGTCAACAGTTTCTGGAAAACTCGGGTTACATTTAGTCACTTATATCGCCTTTCTTCCCCATTCTAATGCTCTGTTTGAACTTCAGCAGGCTTGTCTGCATATCTAACATGAGATGTTTGTGCTAACTGGGTGGTGAATAGTTGTATATCACAAAGTGACAAATGAAAGCATATTTCTTAAATATTTCTCTCCCGGTATTTCAGAAGTCACATCAGTTGGTAGGCCAGCTGACATCAGAGCAGGATGCAGTCGTGAGCTTGTCAGCATACAACATCAAGCTGGTACGGCGAGATGGAGAAGACATCATTTTAAGAGTGCCCATCCATGATATTGCTGCTGTCTCCTACATCAGGGATGACTCATTACACCTTGTAGTGATAAAAACAGGTAAAAACAAAGCTTTTCAGGTTTGACTTTTGCTAAAAGTATTATGGCTATTAAGGATCAGAATCCATGCATAAAAACTGAATAAGTAAAGTTTTGACTATATGTTCATTTTAAATGTGGGTTGTTTTTTTTGTTTGTTTGTTTTCAGCCCAGGAGTCAGGGGGCTCGCCCTGTCCCAGTTCATGTCCTGATCTCAATAAGTCTCAAACTCGGAGCTCCTTGTCAGAAAGTGGAACTGTGCTTGTTGAAGTCTGCTGTCTGCTTGTGCTGGCAGTTGATAATAAGGTAACATTTTGCATGTGAGGCAAACTGCAGACTCCTTTTGAAATGCTAGACAGGGTTTAAAGATCTAAATTGAAGTGTTGGCTTCGAGCCACCTGCAGCACTGTTGAACCTGAATGGGAACCAGCAAAAACCCTGTTTGTTTTTTTTTGTTTGTTTTGTTTTTTTAATCCTGGTAATTTAAAAAGATGAAACAAGTGTATGTTAATCTACAAACTGTAATTTTTTTTTATGATGCATTCATCAATCTCTAAGAGATCATTTTAGTTTTGATGTGTTTTGCATGATAAAAACTGTTTACTAACTGTATTATTCTTTCGTTTTCTTTTTTTTTAGGCAGCAGCTGAGGAGTTGTGTCTTTTGCTTAGCCAAGTTTTCCAGATTGTTTACACAGAATCAACCATCGACTTCTTAGACAGAGCCATTTTTGATGGCGCAACTACACCAACCAGACACCTTTCTCAGTACAGTGGTAAAGCAGAAAATTGTTTTCCATATGGACAAAAGTGATGGGAAAATTAACAGACTTTTAAATATTTGGTTTACTTGATAAGAAGCTTAAAAATGTTTTTTATAACATGTAGGTTGGTGCTGTTTTGTAGCTTTTTAAGCTAATGAAATTTAAGATTTTCCATCAATTGTTAGTCTGTTAATATTTCCTTTTGTTAACCTTAAAGATGACTCTTCGAGCAAAGTAGATGTTAAAGACTCTTTTGAAGAGGAACCCAGCCCACTGTGAGTACACAGCTCAGTCCAGCTACAGTGCAGTTCCATTTTTCTTTTCAAAGTTTTGTCACATCTGTGAAAGTTTTGCTCATCACTTAAGTGTGTTGCGGTCTCTCAGTCAGTTCCTGGTTACAGAAGGAAGCTCTCCATCTGCTTCCACTCCTGCATCTCCTCAGACCAAAACTGCAAGCGAAGGCGAGCTGAGCACCACAGCTGCAGAGCTGCTGCAGGACTACATGACCACAGTATGGCTTTCACTTCACTCTTTTCTTTGTCCAATTCTGTTTGTGAGAATAAGAATATTGAAAGCTATGTTGATACGAAACTGTAATCATTCTTGTTTTTATTTTTTAATTTCCCCCCTCCCTTTCTAGCTGCGGACAAAGCTCTCATCACAGGAGATCCAGCAGTTTGCTACTTTGCTCCATGAATACCGTAACGGTGCCTCCATTCATGAGTTCTGCATTAATTTGCGACAACTTTATGGGGACAGCAGGAAATTTCTTCTGCTCGGTAAGCCCACACTACAACTGAAGATTCAATTATTTTAAACTTCATATCATCAAGTGTAAAGTGTTAGCAGTTAGCTTTTGTACTTTTGCTGAAGTCTTAGTTTGCTATGTGTTATTCTTTTTAGGTGTCTGTGCGATTAATATAGTAGTCACAGTTTATGTAACAGTAGTTACATCCACTGATCTAATTACAGCAATATTTTAAATGGTACATCTTGGAGAAGAGCACAGAAAATATCCTAAAAAGTAAAATACCAACTTCAAGCAACAACATTTTTATGGTACTCTAATATTGATGGTATGAACGTACATATATACTTGTAAAAAGAAAAAAGTAGTTTGTGGTTTTAAGTATCCCCGTTCCTGATTTCTCATCTTTTTTTTTTTTCTTTTTTTTTCATATTTGTCACACTTTGATGTTTCAGATCATCAAACATTTTTAATAGACAAAAATAGCTCTGGTGTAAAAATAACGTCATACCAACAGTCAAACATGGTTGTGTGATGGCCTGGGGCTGCTTTGCTGCTTCAAGACCTCAATGACTTGCAGTAATCGATGGAACCCTCTCTACTAGAAAATCCTGAAGGAGATCACGTGGGTTTTGCAGCAGGACATACCAGAAAAGCTACCTCTGAATGGCTAACCCATGGCTAATTGTCTTAATTAAAACAATTCTGCAAAGGATCAAGATTCTGAAGTGATGTGAAAGACTTGCCAGTTATCATAAAAGCTTGATTGCAGTTCTTGTTGCCAGAGGTTGCACAACCAGTTATTAGGTTTAAGGGGAAAGTGTGACATGAAAAAAAAGAAATGAGATCTTTAATGGAAGGACTGCCTCCTGTGGGCATGTATCAAACAGTCACCTGTGTTCACATAGACTGCAAGTATCAGGATTTTCTTTTTTTTTCTTTCCACTCCTGGAGGACAGCCTGCAGCTTTGTTGGCTAAGGACAGGGAGCTGCTACATGAATTGAACAAGCACTTATTAGAGTGCTCATCTTAGTACCTGTTTCTGGTGAGATTTTCACCAAGATCAGTCAGATCACAGATGGTGCGCTTATGTAAGGCTACAGCAACACCTCAGACATACACGCCAATAGACTGGTCTCAGGGCATGGTGGGACTGAAGGGGTGTGTGTGTGTGTGTGTGTGTGTGTGTGTGTGTGTGTGTGTGTGTGTGTGTGTGTCCTAAGACGGGTGTAACAGATCTTGTGTATTCAATTCAATTTTCAATACAGTTTTATTTAGACAGCATCAAATCACAACAACAGTCACCTCAAGGTGCTTTATATTGTAAGGTAGACCCTACAATAATACAACAGAGTAAAGCCAACAATCATACAACCCCCTATGAGCAAGCACTTTGGCGATAGTGGGATGGAAAAACTCCCTTTTAACAGGAAGAAACCTCCAACAGAACCAGGCTCAGGGAGGGGCGGCCATTAGTCGCAACTGGTTGGGGTGAGAGAAGGAAGACAGGATAAAAAAAACATGCTGTAGAAGAGAACCAGATATTAATAACAAGTAATGATTCAATGCAGAGAGGTCTATTAATACATAGTGAGTGAGAACAGGGACTGAAGAAGAAATACTCCTCCCCTGCATCATGGGAATCCCCCAGTAGCCTACGCCTATTGCAGCATAACTAAGGGAGGCTTCAGGGTCACCTGATCCAGCCCCAACTATATGCTTTAGCAAAAGGGAAAGTTTTAAGCCTGAGCTTAAAAGTAAAGACTGTGTCTGTCTGCCGAATCCAAATTTCAAGCTGGTTCCACAGAAGAGGGGCCTGAAAACTGAAGGCTCTGCCTCTCATTCTACTTTTAAATACTCTAGGAACCACAAGTAAGCACACAGTCCAAGAGCTCTGATGGGGCAATACCAGTGGCTGTACTATGAGGTCATTAAGATGGAGCCTAATTATTCAAGTTCAAGGATTTTTGAATTCAATTCTGGATTTAACAGAGCAAATGAAGAGAAGCCAATATAAAGAAATATGGTCTCTCTTTCTAGTCCCTGTCAGTGTTTTAAAGTAACTTAAATGCTTCACGTAATAAAATGTGCAGTAATTCAGAGCTTTTTCTTCCTCTTGCAGGCCTGCGGCCCTTCATACCAGAGAAGGACAGCCAACACTTTGAGAACTTCCTTGAGACCATCGGTGTGAAGGACGGCCGAGGCATCATCACTGACAGCTTTGGTCGTTACAAGCGCACAGCAAGCTCTGCCTCAGATTCCACCACCAATGGCAACGGAGCAGCAGGAGGAAGTGGTGACAGTGTTGCCTCGGACGAAGGCCACGAGCCCTCTGAGGGGGATGAATGGGACCGTATGATCACCGATATCAGCAATGACATTGAAGCTCTCGGCTGTAGTATGGACCAGGATCCAGTGACACCTTGACATGGGGAACAGAGGGGGGTAGTTTGGGGAGCTGTGGACATGAACTGATGGCCAGCAGGCATGATGTGAGTGGATGAGATGAAGGTGGTTGTTCAGCACTGACCTAAGATTTGATTTATTGTATTTTCCTCTAATTGTCAAGAGGACGTTCCATAGTCCCTACACACTCAAGGAAAGCCTTAAGTTGTTACTATTAAGTCAACAAATGCACTTATGCAGACCCTGTAGATGAAACGCAGTGGGTTGGATTGTTGGTTTTATAGACTGATTTATTTTAAAATTTTTACTTTGTGCTCATTTATTGGCAGTATCTGCCACTGCTATGAGCAATGTAGCGAATATCTTCAGTCTTTGAAATCTGTAATTTTGAAAATTGTGGATAATCCATCAGAGGACTATGTACACATTTTAGAAGGTGAAGCATGGGGCTGTTTTGTGTTTGCTATAGATCAGTCAGCTTCATCCACAAAGAGAACTTTGGTTTTCTTCATTCACATTGTGTGTTACGGTGTGTGTAACATTTTGCGCCATTTTTTTCCAGTAAGGTTTGTGTACTGCTTTGTTTTACACTATCATTTGTTATCATTGTTTACTTATTTACATATTTTTGCCTTACTCAAACTGACCGATGAAATGCTGTAAAAACAAATTCTCATTCATTTAGTGAGTGAGGACTGTATTTGACAAAGCCAGTTAGTTGATGGCTGATGTAAATTTATAACGTTTAAAGTCGTTCTTCACATGCAGGTCATCTTGTTATGTTGTGCCTTCACACTGCAGTACTGCTGCCTGCTGTCTGTCACTCACAGACAGATAATTATGAACTGTAACTACAGTTGTTCAGCAAAACATGGTTATTAAATAACAGCTATTTTACACTGATTGTATCTTATTGCAAAATTTACACGCATCTTGATGTTGCATAAAAACAATATAGTATTATCCCTTACCACCTGTCTGCTGCGTTATCAATGTTCACTAGCTCTTCATTTGACCTCTATACATAAGAACTGACACAAGGGGAAGTTTTGTAGTCCAAATATGATCATTTGCTTGGATGCACCTAAGCTGCAGTGGAATTTCATTCAGAGCTTCATCAAAGCAGCCAGGCTGGATGCTGCTGAATGCCCACAAAGTCAGGGATTAGTTTTGTGAGTCTTGGGGACGGGAAATTTTGAGGACAGCACGAGTTGAGCACATTCCGTTCCGTAAAAGCCCATCAGCAGACTTTAACTCGGCTTTTCTCACCCCTCAGTCCTTGAACCTGACCATTTTCACAGGAATATCTTTGTTCTTCAAGCTACTCAACACTGAGCCACAAATCCTTCAAGTGTAAAAAGGGATGCCCAACTCAAGGGATGAACCAGTATTGTCTCCACTTAACAAGTAACTTGCCAAAGAACCAACTATCTTTTAAATTGTTTCTTTAGACACTTTGCTACGAGCAGCCTGCCACAAAAACACAATTTGTTCACATTTCTTTAGTTGAATCAGTCATGGATTGGCCTCCCCAGAGCCTGGAACTCAACTTTATTGAAGCAGTGTTGGATCATCTTGACAGAGAATGTAACAAGAGATGGCCAACATCCAAAGAAGAGTTTTGAATGTCTCTGAATGTCTTTCCTTACTCACTTTATTTCCTTGCACGTTTCAATAAATTGCTGCACCTATTTCACATTTTCCCGTTAAAATGGCTAAAGATTTCTGCACCGTACTATGTTAATTTCTGGAGTCATTCTGTGTCATTTATGGTATTGGAGTAGAGGTACCCATAGTAAAACTACACTTTGGTTCAGATAACATCTTTGGCTTTAGACACTGTTTTCTTTGAACAAAAGAGGGATATAACAAGTACACATTCAGTCTTGTGTCCTAACAAGTGTTCGCTGTATAGCTGTGCTATGATGTCATGCAGAAAGGGAGTACATGCTGTTTTTTTACATCCCCTTTTGATGTAATTGAACTGTTTCCCGGCAGTACTTGGAGGAATACTAATTGGCCGCCAATTTGGACTGAGCAGCACCTCACTGAAGCAAGTAATTATTAAATAGATCAGTTGGACTAATTAAGTCATTAAGAGATCCCATGCTGTTTTATAAAGAGTTTACCAATTAACTGCACACAATGACAGAAGCTCCTGCAGTTCCTCATCAACACTGCATGAGTCACATATAGAAGATGAGATGTGTGCAGCTGCTTGTTTGTAGACAAGTCTCCTTCACTTTTCAGTTTGGGGCTGCTTGATCATTGAATATTTTTCTTTTCTTTTTAAAAATATTAATATATTAACGATTGATTAGCTCACTGAGTACTGATCCGAAACTTCGTGAATGCTTAAATCTAATCCAAAGAATAAAAAAACTTCCAAAATTGATATTTCACAAAGGAAACTGCTGAATGTTTAAGCTCCGGGTTATGTTTTACTCATACCTTAGTTCAAAATCCATTTTCCAAACACCAGCACAGTCAGAATCAGTTTAGCACTCCATGGATTTATTAGTGTGGTCAAACTTAAAACCTTTTGAATTCATCATGTGCCTTCTTACGCATCAAATCCACCTGCTTTAGATCTTATTTTGGAACCAGTTGATACTAAAAATGTCACTACTTGCTAGATATTTCCAGTAAATCTGTTAAAGAAAAATTTTTACAAAGAGTCAAAGTGACCGAGTAGGACTTGTTGTCATCACATTGTGTAAGTCAGCATCCAAGGACAGTCAATTTGATGGGTAACCCATCAATTTCCAAGACTATATGTCCTGTTAAAACTACATTCTTCTCCAAACTGGTGGTTTGAAACCATCTCACTCTAGCAGTAAATCTTTGAGATGAGATGTGCTCAGACACTCCTACACAAAGGCTCAGCATGAGATGCAGTCTGGGATCTGCGCCAGTCTCACCCTGTGGTTCACCTTGGTGAGATCTCTGTTAGCTGTTTGTGTTCGAGCGCGCAGTGCCGCTCTGTGGTGTTACATCTGTTACATCCATTTTTGCTAGATTAACTCCTCTTCAGTATGCAGTATACATAAAATCGAAGTGGAAGACAGTATCACAACTTTCTTGAAACAGAACGGAGATCAAACATCTCTCACTCTCTCTCTCCCAAAACAGCAGATTATTTAACCCTCAGTGTGGCCTACTTTTTATTGCATACCACACTGGGCCTTTATTCTTGAGATTTTATGCTTCTCAAACTGACAGTGAATGACTGTATGCATGTCATTTTCAATTCAGTTCAATTCAATTTCAATTCATTTTTTAAAGATAGCACCAAATCACAACAACAGTTGCCTCAAGGCGCTTTTTGTCATGTAAATGAGATGGTTTAGGTATGAAATTATTAAAATAACCAACTCTAGGGACAGCTGTTGAACGGAGCGAGAATCCATCCATTTCCTTCCACATGTCCAGTCGAGGGTCATGGTTGCGATATAACCTATCCCAGTTGTTGAGGGCAAGAGGCAAGGTTGCACACTGATGCCCCATTTAACGTCACCTTTTTTAAATTGCTTTATTTTTAACATGCATGTCTTTGGACTATGGGTGGAAGCTGGAGTACTTGGGAGAACACGCAAACTCCAGAGTAAAAAGCTTCCACCAGCTGGTGGATTCAAACCCAAGACCTTCCTGCACTGATGCGATGCTGCTAGACTCCAACACTGGAATCTAAACCGTTTTTTAAAAATATCTGGCTCCAACTGCATTGATTTGTTTCCAGTATTTTACTTTAAAAACATAAAAAATCATGGTAACTACACCTTGATGGCCTGGAACGTTTTAGAAAATGCATGTAATGGCCCCACTGGCAGCCTTTCATGTAGAACGAGTTGTGGCTTTCATCTGCAATAACCCCAAATAAAGCTGGAGCTCATGCATGAAAATCCAGTCTCAGCATAATCATTCACGACTCAGGCCGCTTCAACCGCTTCATAAGGAGAGAGACACGGGGACCAGGAAACGGCGTAAATCAACTCTAGCATGCAAAGCTGACCGTTGTCTTCACATGCACTGTTAGGTGGCAGTTTCACTCGCTTGAAAGAAACAGAAATACATTTTCTGACAGTGATAGATGAGAAAGCGGATGCTATTCTCAAAGCAACCTGTTAGCACAAGCAGACGAATCAGCAGCCTGCCCCTTTTGGAAAGAAATTTTTACACCTCGTGAATGAACTAAATCAATCCAACATGTTAGATGAAGTAATGAGGTGAGAAGGCCTAATTTTCTCCACTTTCTCCCAACTGTTTTTTTAAGTATTTATTTTTTAATTAAGGCTTGATATGAGTAGGGTTGTATCAGAACAAAGAGTTCTGATATTGTCTTGAGTCAAGAACCAAACCCCTCCAACACACTTACCACTGGTGTTTAAATAAGAGCATTAGTGATGTAAACACCATCCTACCTCCATCTGGTTCACTGTGTTTGGGAGACAGGCTTTATAGGGAAAATATAAGATGCTACTGGTAATGATTTTCCTTTAAAGGCAGCAAATTAGACAGTGAGAAAGTAATTTAGTGCATTTAGTGCATCCATCTCTTGATGGACTACTTCTTTCCTTTACATCTTTTGAGAACACTGTTAAATGGGGCAAAGGCTAAGTATTAAGATAATCTAAGCTATAGTAGACACTGTGGTCTTTTTTATTATTTCAGAGGGTGTTACAGGAGGTAATCTGTTCTGCTAATACCACTGCTGAAAACAAATAAAATCCAAGGCATGTGGGAAAGCTTTAAATCTCTGATATTGCATTTGTTATATATCAAAACCATGAGACAAGCTCTTTTTCATTGTGCATTCATTTCCCTTGGACTAAACATGACTAAACAAATTCCATGCACTTATACAGTAATATGTAAAAGTCTTTGACCAACCCACATCTGTAACCTGGCTAGATGGATAGATGGAAATACAGTATAGTAGGAAAGAGCAGAGTTTGTACAATTCTAATGAGCATGAAAATCAATATTTGGTGTGACTCTTAGTCTTCAACACAGACTGAACTCTCTTATGCAAACATTTCTTTTAAGGAGTCTTCAGGAATAGTTCTCCAGGCATCTTGAATGACATTCAAAACTCCTCTTTGGTTGTTGGCTGCTATTTGTTCCATTCTTTCTAAAAATGATCCCACACTGCTTCAATAATGTTGGACTCTGGGTTCTGGGGAGGCCAATCCATGAAGGAGAGTAATCCATTGTGTGTTTTTCTATCCAGGTATGCTTTTACTGTATCTGCAGTGTTTTTTGGGATCATCATGCTCACAAATGAAGCTGCTGCCAATCAAACGCTTTCCAGAGGGTAATGCATAGTAGATCAAAATCTGGTGGTGCATTCAGAATTCCAGCAGTTTTAACAAGACCTCCAGCATCACTACCTGAAATGCAGCCCAAGACCTGCCTGTAGACACTCACTGTTGTACCTCTATCCTGACCTCCTCCATACATATTGATAACAACTGCTCAAACCAACTGAACCGAAAATTTTAATTTTGGATTAATCATTCCAGAAGACCTGTTTGGCACACAACGGCCTTTTCTTCATGTTTCCCTTCCTTAAGAGTAGCTTCTTGACAGCCACCCTTCCACTGAGACTATTTCTGATGGACAGTAGATGCAAAGGCCTAAGGGCCAGATTCATCTCTTAGGTTTTGCGTCAGATCTTTGCTAGATTTGTTTTCCTATTTCTTAAGGACATGACTTTCAGAGACTGTTCATCAGCTGCTGATAATTTTTAGACCTAAGACTTCTTTTGTCCTTCACTTGTCCAGTGTCCTAATTTTTTAAGAACACACTCCACACAATGCAGAGACACGCCAAGTTTTAGCTCTTTGGGAATCACCTTGTGGGCAAGGTACAAGGAGTTGGACAAAAAACACGTGAAAAAATCCAATGTCTAAAGAAAAACATCTGCACAGTACTGTACTATAGATGCAAACCCGAAGTCAGTGTCTTGTAAAGAAAAGGTTGCCTTCAATTATAGTCAATTATAACTGTGATTCCAGCATAAAAAAGGGGTCATAGCAAGACGCACATAATCATGTCAATGGGCGCTCACAGTGATCTACATGAGTTATAATTTAGTGTTCATCCGCGAAAACAAAGCATGTTTTTGTTTCAGACTGACAAGGGCAACTCACATGATTACTATTAGAGCAAAAGGCAAAGCTCCAGAGACTAAGCTCAGAAAGGAGTGTAATTTGACAATCATTACACCGAATAAACCATTATATCCATGATATTCTACAAACACAAATGAGCATACAGCGCTCAGTCTCTATAATATTAAGGCATCACTTTGAAAACAACAACAACAAAACTTACAAGGTAGAAACAAATCTACTAACTGTGATTGTCACTGAAAATGTCCTAAAGAGGTCTGAATGTGGTGAAAATATATATATAAACATTTAATCTGTGCGTGATAAAGTATGGCAGAAAGTAGATGGTAATACTTAAGGTAATCAGTACTAATATGGTTTAAAAAACAACAGAAGCATGCCTAACACTGCTTTTGCACTGATTCAAAAACTGCATGTACTCTGTTTCAAGTCGTGGAAGGCTAAAAGTATGAAATCTGCTCCAGGGCTGAGTTTAGTGGCAAAAACACCACACTTACTAAAACTCTTCCTAATCTCTTAAATCTCTCTCTTTGATTTCAGTGAGCATAAAAATGGGTGTGATGTGGTTTTATCTCTGAAAACAGAAAAGATCTGATCATTATCTAATCACTGCGGCTGGCCGGCTGCACTCAAGAGAAGTAAGTATATAAAGGGTCTTTTGTATTCAGGATTTTTTTCTTCTTCCGTCGTTACCACTAGCAGAGCGAGAATCGGCGAGAGTTAATGTTCATCTTGGTGACTCCGATCAGTCTCAGCGGGGCAGAGAGGCCGAGGCCCGGGGTGACCGGGCATTCACACAACAGGTCCGACAGCTCATCCCGTTCCTCGAGGCCAAAGGTGGCGTCGTTGAGCATTCGGCGATGCAGATGGCACGTCTGTTCAATCTTCAGCTTGTTGATGTCACTCCGAAGCCGCATGAGCTGCCTCGCCAGCTGCTGGTCCTGCAAGCGCATATCTGTCTGCAAAAGAGAAGACAAAGGTGTCGGGATGGAAGATGAATTTGTTCATTTTATACGAAGCCGAATGGACGCGTCAAAGTGTCATTTTCTAAAAGATTGAAAGCTAAAACTAATCTATTCTAAGCTTAATTATTCTTTTCATTTATGGAGGACTCAATCACACCAACATACTGTGTATAGTCCACCTGTGGAGCTTGACCAGAGGTGCTTCTGTGAGGTCCTTTTTTGTCAAAAGAAGACTCACGGTGGGATACCGTGGTGCTCTTCTTTGTTTGTGTCCAAACATCTACACAAAGATGACAATCATCTTTATTGTTTGTAGCCACGTACTGTGAGTCTGCCTTTTATCAGTGCTTCTTTGTGCGCACAGTCCAAGCATATGAGCTATGGCTGAATGTGCAGAGTAATTGAGCAGAGTAAAAATGATTACAGTTGCAGAAATTGCTCGCAACAAATGCCAGATTCTGCTGCCTGGGGTCACAATCAGTCTCACTCACCAATAAGAATGAATGGGATTCTTCTGCCTGGTGATTAAACATCGCGTGCACTGTTAAACTCTAATTAGCTAAGAAGCGTGAACTTTTCTACTTGAACTTTGAGTGTGGAACAATGCCTCCTAAATTACACAACCAAAAGAAAAATATAAGGAAAAATAAATCAATTGCAGTCATAATCATACAATTGAATTAATCCAAGTATAGTATAAGACTCTATCCTAACTGTACTGTACTAATTACAGGACAACAGAAAGCAACAGAAAGCAGTAGGTACAAGGGAACAAGAACTATTCCCCCTTTATATGTAATCACGAGGACAAAGGGGAAGCATGCTGTATTTTCTGTTTTGTATAGGAATGAAAGTTCTGCACATCTTGGGACTGCTATGCTGATCAAACATGGTCACAAAGGGAGAATAATTACTACAATTCACACTACACTAATTTGTGGAACAAAATATTACTAGAACAAAAATGGCCTGTAAATGGTCTGTATTTGTATAGCGCTTTACTAGTCCCTAAGGACCCCAAAGCGCTTTACACATTCAGTCATCTACCCATTCACACACACATTCACACACTGGTGATGGCAAGCTACATTGTAGCCACAGCCACCCTGGGGCGCACTGACAGAGGCAAGGCTGCCGAACACTGGCGCCACCGGGCCCTCTGACCACCACCAGTAGGCAACAGGTGAAGTGTCTTGCCCAAGGACACAACGACCGAGCCTGTCCAAGCCGGGGCTTGAACCGGCAACCTTCCAATTACAAGGCAAACTCCCAACTCTTTGAATTAAATCAAGCAATAAGGGTGTGATTGAAGTGCAAGCTTTCATTCAATGGCTTTAACAAAAAATAAATAAATTTCAAATTAAAATTAATTTGACAATTAAATGCCCAGCATCTTCATGGTCAGGTGATTTTGACTGCCGAAGCAGACACAATATCTGAAGTTGATTCAGTGTGTTCTGTTTGTATTTTATAGCTTTTGATTGCAACATGACGTCTGAAGAAATGTCAGGCCAAGTCAGGGCTGCGTGATGGCAGAATTATTTCCATGGTAGAGGTCTATAATCAAGACACAACTTCATAAATGGAAATACAGATGCAACAAGAAGGTCAGATTAGACTTTGCTCATGGCGTAAAGCAGACTACAGCAGAATATAGATGGAGGCATTGCTATGGCATGGTTCATGGGCATGGTCCATACATGCCCATATTGCTAATGTGTCTACTGATAGAAGGAGCAGAATGCATCGTGAAGTGTACAGGGCTACACTCTCTGCTCAGATTCAGCCAAATGCTTCAGAACTGATCAGACAGCACTTCACAGTGCAACCAGATAATGACCCAAGGCAAACTGCTGAAGCAACCATTAGTTTCTCAAGAGAAAGAAATGAGATTGTTCAATGGCCAAGTCAACCAACTGATCTCAACTTAATAGAGCATGCTTTTCATGTTACTGAAGACAAACCTGAATGCAGAAAGACCCACAAATAAGCAGCGACTGAAGGTGGGTTCAGAATGGGGCTGACAGAGCACCTCATTGAGAGGAAACAAAGTGTGTGGTGATGTCCATGGGTTCTAGATTTCAGGCAATTACTGACTGCGAAGGATTTTCAACTAAGCAGCCTGAACTTATCAAAAGACCCATGTGTTCCTCTTTTGAACACGTGTAGCCAATATTAAATCCCTCATTATGGCCATGTTCCCTGTTTCCTTAATTCCTTTTATGAAGTGTTAGTACAAAAACATGCTGCAAGCTGATTACACTGTAACCCAAAACATTTCTGAAAATCTATGAGAAATTAGAACAAAATAAAGATTAGATGGTGGTGATAATTTAGACAGTGCCTCACCAGTTCTCTTCTGAGCCAGGTTAGAGCTTCATCAATGTTTTCAAATCCCTTAAGTCCACCTGATGGCAACTTGGGCTGACTCACATCTGGGTCCACTGAAGTCTCCTTGTGTCTAACTACTTTCCCTTTAGTCCCAGTTTCTGAGTCTCTGAAGCGATCTGCCTCAAGCCGGGCTTGCCACTCCAGGTAGGAGGGTCTCCTGGTCTCCAGTCTTAGTTTCTCTGTTAAGGCCTTCAAAGTCATCAGATGGTCATCTGTAGGCAAATCTACACCTTCCCCACAGTCTGCCTCGTCCTGGACATTTGTCCTGTTAACCACGATCTGTGGAGCTGAGTGCGAATTCATTTTTAACCTGTTAAATACAAAAACAAAACAAAAAAAAGCTATCTGGCCTCTTTCGTCGCTATAAGGCTATCAGGCTTCCATTCTGTCTGTCCAGCATTCACTTTTCTGCCCTTTATATTCTTCAGGAGACCCAGTCTTCAGTCTTTAGTGGAATCAGATGCTTCAAATGCAGAATATCTGTAGATCTGTAGAAGAAAAAAGACACAGGTTATGAAACATTTGCTGAGAATAACAAAGGACAAACCTAATGTGCCAACATAGAGAAAAAAATGAGATTACACTCTAGAAAGACCTTCATTGTATTTCTATAAACTGATCTGGATGAAGCATGTGGCCTCTCTAATATCAGAAATTAGGGGACAGCACACAGAGGGGGATAAAACAAAAAGGATTTTCATTTAACAGAAACAAACTGTTTCCATAGCAACAACAGAGGTGCTATAAATGAATCAGCAATTTCCGACCTCCTGTCCACGAGGCTTATTGCCTCAATAAACCCAAAGCCACAATGAATGTGAATGTGCTTTTTTAAAAAATAAAATAAATAAAATAAAAACCTTCTCAGGACCTGTTGAGTTGGAATGCAAGACCAGTTACAACTGGTAAAAGGGGCAGCAATAGCAAAAGCACTCTTACTGCTCAGTGTCTTCCTACTGAGTCCATAAGATCTCAATAAGTGGTTGGGGTGTGCTGTTATTCTATAATAGCAGCAGTGAAGTCCCTGCCCCTGGATCTAATGATACAGCCGGCTTGGCTGCTTTGCAATGGAAAATAGACTGTGATGAGTAGCTGACTTTTTAGTAGCCTGGGAATGGATGCTGTCTTCGTTATCTGCATGAATCAGTGCATTGCTGAAGTCCGCACTGTGTAGAGAGAGCATTAAAGCTGGAGGCAGGCATTTTTAACTTTGTAAGGACCGTTCGTGTACAGTGAGGAACTGGTTAGATTGTGAATAGGGACTGCTTATCCAGAACACTTAGAAAGGATGTGGAAAAGTGTGTCTGTATCACATAATGAGCTGTGATCACAATTATAAAGAAATAGAGAGGTTTTTGTTGTTGTTTTTTTTAAAACCCCTCTTTACTGGCTGGTCTGGTGAAGTCAGTGACTTTTTTGAATAGGCCAGCAGGAACTCTGCCTCTCTAGGAAGCCAAGTTTTACATCCTGAATATCAAATTCACCCAGGGCATATAAAAACACTGTCAAATGTTAGATGTCAGGGAGGGGGTGGCAGTGGGGGAAGTCCAGCTGTCCCTATCCAAATGTCCTAAGTGAATCAGCACACATCACCCATACATTCCTCTGGTTTAAACTCCAGTTGCCACACTAATAAAATATATTTTGTGGTGTTGGGACTTCTGTGAGATGCCAAAACCTGGTCTGGCTGAGCAGCTTAGGAAGTCTGGCTCTCCTATCTGGAACATGAGGTCATGTCTACGTAAGAAACACAACCACAGAGTAACTAAATGAAGCTTTAGCGTATAGTCCTCCAATCTATAATAGAACCTGACCCTGAGTAATTTGCAGGGATTTCAATTTCATCTTTGATACTGAGCATAACCGAAAGAAATTATCTCCAGGTTTGTGTTAGTAGTGTAAACACTGCTGCAGCGTATTGATTTTTTCCCCCGTGTTGTGGCAACAGAAGCCCAATAAAGCAGTCTGTAGTTCAAAGTGAACCAATCTTTGCATTTGTAACCCTAAAGTAGACATCGAAGCTCTACAGTTCTGACTGTATTCAGAAAAGAAGCGATTAACTTGATCATAACGCACAATGGAAGTGACAAAGACACTCTTGAGAGTTACAACATTTGAAATATATAGATCCATATAACAGTAATAGTAATAATAAAGGTAAAACAGTACTTGTTATTATATAACTTGAAGTCGTATCTGAAATGGAGAGAACCATTATGATTTTAAGTGCCATTTAGTTCTGACAGTGAAAGCGGGCATGTAATAAAAAAGTGTTTTTTAAATTAATTATTATTTTTTATTTATGAGAAAATAACATACTGATAGTTCTCACAGCATAAAAGAAACAATTGTGATTACTATTGCGCTCACTGGGGAACAAACACCATCTGTAAAGATAACATTTTTCCTTCTAAATCCCCTGGAACATCTTGCACGATGATTTATTTTGCATGTGATTCATTTCAGCCTATTCCTGCTTTTCTGGCAGCGTGCTGCAAGGTGATACCCTGAGGGGGGGATCACCTGAAAACTCGGCTACGCACGTAGACTACGACTTCGTTTACCTTTCAGGAACCTCCCAGTAGCGGTCCAACTTACCACGCTGAATCCTGGCAGCCACATCGGCGCAGACCATCACCGCCAGTCTCTCGCTCCCTGATAAGATCCCCTCTATGGCTCTGCGGTGCACTTATTTTTGAGCAGGGAGCTACCGGAGGAGGGGCGGGAAGGTTGCGTCAGGTTGTGGTTGCTTGGAGACGTCCAAGGAATCCGACTTCCCGCTAGATGGATATTACTGCAAGTGCGCCACAGTCTGATGACCAGGAGACAGCGTCACTATTGTACAAACCTTTAATTCATTCAACAATTTTAAACATTAGACGAAATGTAACTGGTTACATGTTTCATATTAAATAAGCTTCACAGAATAAATACAAAGAGTTTCACAAGTAAATAATAGGTATCAACTTTAGACTGAGGGCAGAGACAGCTTTGTGTCACATTTAAAAAGTGCTTTCTGAATGAAGCTCGAGTGTAATAACAAATGATTATTAAAATAAGAGCATTTTGTGTCTTCATTTCATTTCAATAAAGCCATCAGATTGCTTACTACAGGGCTGATTGCCTTTTTGAAAGTAAAGCGCTCCCATCACAAGACATTTAGTGCAGAAAGGAAAAGAGAGAAGGATCTGGCAACATTAGGCTGATGTTACATTTTCTGGTGCAGGGCATGGACTAAGCTGGTATTGGTGGGTTTAATACAGATCATTATTTACACAATCTTGTAGATTAGTGAACATAATGTAAAAAACAAAAAAACAACCAATTAAACAAAAATGGTAATGAGAACTGCTGTGGCTCTAGGGTTAGATGGAGGCTGGTGATTTGCTGTGGCAACCCCTAAATGGGTTGGGCGAAAGGAAGACCTGGGACTTACATGTGCTTAGAGTGCTGGTAAGATTACATATAAAATTGAAAACTCGTTTATCATACAGTAACAGTCAGATGTTGTACAGGCGATCTACACATGGTGTGATTGTCTTGTCATTTAGGGGTACATTTTTATGTCAAAATATCTGCAAAAGAATTAAAGGAGTGGGAAACATATTTTGGCACCACTGGAGAACACATCCCTTATGGCCTTCAAGTGGATTTTAATTCAAGTGATCTGAAAGGGAGAGACTCCTGCATCTCCACAAGGTATTGTTTAAAAATAAATTCAGTTGATGACTGAAAAAACTGGCCAATGACAGATCTAGTGGTTTATTTAAAACTAAATCAAATCTGTGTAGAAAGTGATGATTCAATGCCTTGAGCAGAGGACATTCACCTGATACAGTAGAGTTTAAATCCAGTGTGAAGCCATCTGGTAGGAGGCGTTTTGAACAGAGAAGGGGGAACTATAGGAAGGGTGCTATTATGTACCATGCATTGTAATTTCTTCCTCCCTACTGCAGCCCTTTCAGATTATGGGAAAATCTATGATTACAAACTATCTGACAAAGACAAAAAATATCCCAAACTATACAAAACCCAGCAAAGCACTAAAATATCTAAATGGAGTAAGAGCTTCAGTCATAGTCTGTCAGAAAAGCTACTCTTTAATTTTCACAGGTGCTACAAATAAAAATCACTGTTATGAGAGTTAAGCTGGTTTTAAAGGAACGTCTAAGAAAAACAATGTAACAAACGTACAAATTGCACATTAACCCATTGATCCTTTTTCTTAACTGCTTGTCCACCTTAGGGGTGTTTTGAGTGACTGATCCAACTGGACAGAGGCAGTTAAAAAGGACTGATGGATGAAACAAATCAGTTTCTGCAAGTTTCGTCTTATTTTGATGTTCTCATATTTTTAATGCTGGGTTGTTCTTATATTTCATAAATAACCTCTCAGATTTGATGGTTTGCCATCAAAGACCCAGACTACTTTCAATCTAAATTAATTTCATAATGTGAGTTCCTCAATCTCGTCTTCGAAGGAGGTGATGGCACGGATGGCAGGTCTGCTATCTGCAACATGGAGGGTGCTAAAGGAGGCTGCTGGAGCAGTGAGAGATCCTGAGTTGAAGTTGAGCAGTCCATCCCTTCTTGAACGCACTCCATTGGTTGTTGGAGGACTATTAAGAAGCTCCAGTTTATTGGAGGTATTCGCACCATCACCAACAGCTGTGGCTTGGGGACCAAACAGCTGGTGCATTAGACTTAACTTCCTGTCCTTTCCCTGAGCTTTTTCTGTCTCCCTCTCCTCTGCCGCACTGATATTAAACACCCCTATTGCTTCTAACGCAGATTCCTTGTCCTCTTTGGGTGGAGGTGGAGGGAAGCCAGAGGAACCACGGAAAGTTGAATGTACAAATGAAGGTGCGTAACCTCCAAATGCCAAGTCATCGCTGGAGATTTGAGACCGGAGCGCTCTCCTCCCTATCCCTGCTGTAACTGCTCCACCCTCTGTGCCTAGTCTCCTCCTTCCACCTTCTTTGCTCCCAGGACGCAAATCATCCGGCTCCTCTGAATTAGTTAGGCTGAAAATCGAAGAGTTATGGTTCCTTTGCTCAGGAGGGCGTGGAGAAGAATGTTCACCGAGACCCTTATTGGACTCAGAAGGACTCGAGGCAAACAAGGAATCCTGGGCCCCCTGTTTCTGACTGTCTATTTCCCGCATCTTTGCCAGCAGCTGCTCTTTTTTGCGCCGCGCTTCTTCTGATGCTTGCTGACAGGCCAGCGCCTCCTGATTCCATCTCTCCACCTCTCCCTGGACATGACCGTGCTTCTTGTAGTTATCATCCCCATTCTGGTTGAACAGGAAACTCGTCCACTTTTGGCCCTCTTCATCCTTTTCTTTCTCCAAGCCTGTTGGGATAGCGTTCCTCAGATTAAAGTACAAACAATGCTGCTTCGACAAGCTTTTTATAAGTGAAGTATATGCTCTACAACTACTCTTAACTAATCTTTGGCTTACCGTTTCTTAAAAACTTTGCCTTAACTTCAAGCGCTTTCTGTTCCTGATCAAGGTACTTTTTGGCCTCTTTCTCTTCCTTCGCCAACTCCTTCTCCTCATGTCTTTCTCTACTCTTTTGTTCCCAGTTTGGTCCCCTGTCTTCTGCCTCTGCTTGATTGACCGCTCTGTTAAGCTCCTGATAGCAGAAATTTGAAAAGTGATGAATGACAACAATTAGTGGTAAAAGATGTGGACAAAGTAAGTACAAGGAAAGAGTAGACATAACACCTTAAGTGATAAATATTCATCAGGTGGATGTTCCCTGTACTCGCTGGCATCTGTGATAGCAGGGGGAGGTGTGGGAAAATCCAGACTCAGCATCCTGCCTTCAGTCTGTATCGCCTTAGAGCTGCTCCTGCTGGGAACTATGTGTGGGAAAAGTATAAAATCACTTTTACTCAACATATTTCTGACCATCCCATTACACAAAGCACTATCATTACTTATAAGCAATCCTGATTGCTTTTTAGCCACCATGCATATTTATTAGTATGGATTCAGACACAGCCAATGAAGTTACAGCAAAAACATGTATCAAATATCAATGTGGGAAAAAAATTCAGGTTTTCCAAAGGATTCTATCCGACATAAAAAGTGAATTTTGTGACTCATGATACCATCTGGCATCCACTTTTTGATATAAAGTCAAATGAACTACACAATAAGCCTCAGCAAGTTAATTGTTACCTTTGTGCTTTGTGTCACTTTCAGTCTCTTTTTTTTGTGAGGGTTTCACCATGCGATTGGCATAAATATTCTTCGCATCGAGTTCTCTCTCCTTTTCCTGAACATTTTAAGAAGAAATTTAAAAAAAAACAACAACAAAAAATACTGTTTTACACAATGAGCAATCTGCTTTTGATGCACAGTCCTGCTTTCGATGGCAGCGGCTACTTTTTAAGGTTATTTTTTGTACATGTACCTTGAGTTTATTGTTCAGTCGTTCAAGTTCCTCCTGGAGAGCCCTGATCTCTTCCTGGGTACTAAGTGTCTTCTTCTTCTCTGCGACAAGCTGTCTCTGATAACTGCTATTTCTTAGCTCCATGCTACGCTCCACCTCCTTCAAACACAAACACTCATTGAAAGTTGCTGCATTGAAAGGGAACCCATGGTTTAGGATAAAAACAATAAATGAGAATTACAATTTTGAGTGTTCACTGACAAGAGATTGCACATAAATGTGCATCAGTTTGTTATATTGTAAACCAGAAACCCAACATTCAACATGTTCCAGGTTAATCATTCATGCTACAAAGCAGTATGTGGGGCTCTAGAAATCAGGGTTAATAAGACTTAATTTCAGGTCAATAAGTATTTAATCGGAATCCAGAAGATCCAGAAGAAGGTTAGATCTTTTATTCCACTGTCTATTTACCTTAAGCTTACGTTCAGCTTCTTGGGCCCGCAACTTCTCTTCCTCTAGCCTGCGGCTGAGCTCCTCTCTGGCTCCTAAATCCCGCTGCTCAACCAGCTTCTTCAGCCGTGAAATGGTAGCTTGACCCCTCTGAAACCGCTCCTCGGTGTCCCTCAGCTGGCGCTCAGCTTTCCGTTCCCGTTCTTGGGTGCGCCTGAGACGTTCACGCAGCACGTGGATCTCGTTGGAATGCCGGGATAAGAGCTGGGAGATTTCGCTTTCTGTATCATCGTACCGCTGCAGGGCTTTCTCTTGACGCACCTGAAGCTGAAGCATGGCAAAGGTTGCATTGAGAGTGGTGAAGAAGAAGGAGAATTGTAATTGATTTTCCTGTAAAAAAGTCTGTTTCTTTTTTACTACAAACATGAATAAAAGCCATAAAATTATTTAAGAACACTCTTCCTTCAAAGCATTTAAACCAAATATTGAAACAGGCCTACCTGTCGAAGAATTCGATTTTCTTTCTGCAGTTCGTCCGTGCGCTGCTGCAGCTCAGAAAGAGCATTGCGCAATTCATTGATTTTTAGGAGGCGGGCCGAGAGCATCCGCTTGGTCACCAGGTCCAGGTCTTTAGGTGGTGTGGACTCCTTGCTGTGAGAACGCACCCCCCTTTGATACTGCTGGGTCAGGGGGTGACCACCTGGTCGCTGTGGGCGAGACAAGCCCCGGCGCCCCAAACCACCTGCAAAGCAGAGAAAGACATATCATGTAAAATCTAAAAACATGATGACAAAAGCTCCTATGAAAAGATTTTTTCTAAGTCAATCAGGCAGTCAGAATGTGCCTTACACTGCCATTATCTAAACAGTCAATTTAATCGTCGAATGAATGAGATTTTAGCCTCATTCATCAGTTTAACTGTTTATCCACTTCGTTCCTTCTTCACATACCTGTCTTGTGGAGAGGGCTGCCAGAGATCCTCTTTGCCCGCACCCCTCTATGTGGGGTGGGTGAAGGAGTCCGGGACCGGGAGTACGGTGAGACAGAGCACTCTGAATGAGACTCGTTTTCATAATTCTCAGAATAAAATGACCCACCACTTTTGCTTCCCTCTCCTTCTGACATCCGATCCCGATCAGGATCTGAATGCCAAGTTCTGGTTATAGATCTGACATCACCTGAGTCAACTTTTGTATCCTCGCTGTGCATCTTGTCCCAGAAGTTCTGTTTGTGTTCCTGGACGGATGAAGCCCGAGAATCTTTCTTTGTACTACGGCAGGACTGGCGACTTAAATCCCGGTTGTCTTCATATGGGTGAGCTACTTTTTCAGATTCCATGTCGTCACTTAAGACATGCTGGATTTAAAAAACAAGAACAGAGAAACAAAACAGATTATGAAGTGTAGTGAATTTTGCTCTTTAAAATTTAGGTTGTTACCTTTGAACTGAGCTCTACATTTATAATGAGTAATGTTCAATCAAAAAGAATATTCTTAAAGCTAAAAGAAGCTAAGCTAACTGGTTTCGTTTAGGTTTTTAGTTTTATGTGTCTTGGTCACCAAGCAACAAGATGTGTGAGGCAGAATTTTCCATGAGACTGAATCCCGTATGATATGAGTGGTCTCTGCAGTAGAAAACTAAACGGTACATTGCCTCCATCTGCCCTGGTGACTTATTAACGACTGAATGTAGCACAGTGCACAAAGCTTATCAATTAAATAAATAAAAAAAGATAAAAGAAAAGAAAAAGTAGAATTAAAGTGATGTGAATAAGGGTATCCTTTATTCACACCTTTATTAAGAAGATGTGATTTTACATATTCACATATATTGTATATATAATATTCTCTTAGAAAATAAAATCTTGCTAAAATGTTGGAAAAGGAATATATTTCTGTGAAGAAAGTCAATATCGAGTAAAATTTAGGGAATTCTCACTGCTATTAAAGTATACTTGCTGACAGGACATTAAGAATCGCCAGAAAACAGAAGCAAGTATCTGTGAGGGTCACTTTATATATCAAATTCTAGTCGACTTTGTCCTCATGTCTTCATCGCATCTTTTGCCTCAGGAGGAACCTGGAGGAAATAGCAGCCCATCATTGCCATTTCCTCTAGATTCCTGGTCAGTCTAATAAAATCGAGTCTCAATATTAAGTGAAGACAAAGGATGCCCTGGCTTACAGCAGCGGCACTGCCCTGCACTTTGTGGATCGAACTGACGGGATTAAAGTAAAGCGTGTGCTGTTCCAGGTACTCTGTTGTTGACAGATTGCCTGTCAATTAAAAACAACGAAATGTATCACCTGGACTTTATCACATAACTCACCGAACCCTCTGTTAGTTTATGTATCTTGCACATTTCAATTATGTGCAAGCAAAAGGCAAACGAAACTTTAAAAAGCTCTTCGACGACATAATATCAGTGTCACTGTAAAGCTAACGGTGCCGCTAGGTGAATAACAGCTAACAACAGCCACTTAATATTAGCATAGCAACACAAAATCACCACCATCATCAACAGGTGGAGTGTGCTGTAGCGTTCGGAATCTTTCAGCACTAAACTGCGCTAACTTACAAATGTATGTTAATGTTGCTCAGTTTCCGCCTGAATGTGCAACACTTACCCGTTTCTTGTTTTGATTGGATCGGCTACTGCAAGCTAAAGAGCTATTAGCAAGGTAGCTTGAACTTTAGCTAACTTAGCTGCCGTTAGATATAAAATAAAGACTATGGGTTGTACACCCGTTTTTGAAATAAACTGTCATGGCTGTCGCTTTATCAATAACAAGAGAAAAACAGCACGTCGTCGGCTAAAAGTAGTCCTTCTCTTTAGTGCCATAGAATTTCTAATAGCATTTTTTCCAGTCCACGCCTAGACGTTTGCTTCAGAGTAGCTGCTGACGCCGTACCATGGCAACCGCAGCTCTCACTGCAATACTACCCTACCACCAGAGTGGCGCTGTTGCACATGTTACGGATGGTCGTGATCATTAAAAATGACCGAAAAAGAACTATTAAGGATTTATCGCAGTTTTGTGTGTGTGTGTGTGTGTGTGTGTGTGTGTGCGCCCGCGCTGGGTTGGGGGGGGGGGGGGGTTATTGAACAAAAACTATATGTGTTTTTATATGAATATAAAAACTTTTTTATTTGCAGGTGCGTGCATACCAGACGACAAAAGCACAAAACACGCCTAATTTAATCAAGAATTCTCTCAATTAACACAATATTATTTGCATTTTGAGTATTTGGGCCTATAGCTGCATAAAAAATGGTTTTAAAATGGAAATGCTCATAAAATATACTTGATCCATAAAAGCAATGCCTTCACCAGAAAAGTCCTGACCATTATAAAATAATAAATTTCTTTTATGGTGGATCCACCTCAATATGACTCGGGAGTATATTTACAAAAGATATACAAATCAAAAATACTTCGGTATTAACTTCAGTAACTTAACGACATGGTTGTTTTAATTTGAAAGTGAGACCGGAAATGGATGTTGTTTATATATTCCTTTTAATGTAATGACGTGCGTTGAGCTGAGCTGTGAGTGGTGTGGGTGTAACAGTCAGCAGAAGCGCACGCTGTGTTATTGTGATGGCTCAGTTTGAATATTGGAGCCTGGTGTCTTCGCTCATCTAAAGCACATTTGCATAGTTTTCACAAATTTAGCGTTTTTTGTTCTTTTTATTTTTTGAAGGGTGGCAATAAACGAGGCTCGCTGCCACCAAACTGTTTTGCTGATCGTCTGACAGTAATTCGGGATTAAAATGGTCATCAAGGTTTACGTCGCCTCCTCAACTGGCTCTCTCGCGGTGAGTGTTTGCTAATGTGCCACAGAACTTGTTGACAGGTGCTTGGAAACAGTGCATTCAGAAACGCCGTGCGTAAATTTTCACTGCCACTTTATCGTTTGAACTCAATTATGTAATGGGACTAGGAGTGCGCCTGTTCGCGCTCAGCCACTTCAGACAGGCGCTGAAATCAGTCGGTATCATTTAGACAGGTGAGAAGGCTGCTCGGTAGTTAAGGTGCGCATTTCTGGTTAGGTGGACTTTGAAGTCTTCGTCTGTGCTGTGGACAGATCCTGTTAAAAGCTTTACTTATTTATTTATTTATTCATTTTTAATTCTCTAAAAGCACTGTATATACACTTGCATCTCAATTGTATTACAATTAGTCTGGCTTGTGGCCTCGTATGAGGTTTAAGGAACACAGCGAAGCTGAAACAAACAAGCCTGTCTCTTCTGTGGGCATAAACAAGCATGATGTTCCCGTTAGGCTTCCTCTAAATGTACTGACAAAATAACAGAAACACCCTACTTCTTATTCTTACGTTAACTATACCCTCAGAAATTCCTGTAAATATCTAGTTTTGTCTGATTGACCCAGCATAAATATAAAGGGCATTTAAGTCCATGTGATTAAGTGGCATCCCAGAATATATTAGAGCGGATATTAAAACTATTATCAGATCAGGTTGATGTATAAACACAAAGAACAGTCTGGTTTTTATGGGATAAACAAATAGTAGACCTGCTGGCAGCTAGAATGTGATTCTTCCCAGTGAGATGTTGAACTGTGGTTCATGTACAGTGTAAGTTTAGTCAGAGTACTTTTTCAGTTTCTTTTTCCTCACAGTTTTCTATTGTAAATATGATTTGTTTCTAACATTTGACAGGTTTTCACAGATTTTTATTAGTCTGTAATGTAGTGCACAATCAGATGAACCAGATGCAGCTGCAGTCCTGCTGCCCCTTTTGGCAAACTGCAGTTGCCTGCCATAGAGAAAGTCCAGCTGATATTGAGCGTGGGCAGAAAAACCATCACACAACACTCCTGCAAGAATGCTAAAAGAGTTAGGTAATGGGACAAATGAGTAATATTTATGTTATCATGCTTCGTCTCTTGAAGAGGGCAGGCCAATCTTTGAGCGTTTACAAAGGAGTTATTTTTAACCCTATGACACATACATTCAAAACAGACAGACTCCCTTTTTTTTTCTCCCCCAGAGACAAGAAAGAGCCATGCTCGGTGGAATAGGTCCACCATTGAACCAGTATTGAGCTCATGTGAATCTAATCCACTTTGAATGCTCTTCAATTGAGTTACATGTGATTGAATAAAGATGAAAGGTGAGGCGTATGTGTGTGTGTGCTGGAAAAATATAGTAGATAATGGCAATGAAAGATGGAGATGGTGGAAGATGACATGAAAAGCTGCAGTTTTAATACATCTGGAGAACGCAAAATACAAATGCTTAGGAAAAACGGTGTGTGTGTCCTCATTGGGTGGGGGGTGCAGCTCATGGTTTAATCTCAGCAAATTAGTGGGGCGGAATCTAATGAGCACAGAATGAATGAGATGTAGATCAGGTTATCCCCCCCACTCTTTAGTAGATGTGGTATGTGTTAAGTCTCACCCAAATGACCTACTATGATCATAGTTTCTGTTAATTAAAACTCTTTGCATTATGTAGCCTAATAACTGTTGAAATGTTGGCTTTGGGCACGCATGGGCAACCATTCTCTTAGGAAAAATCATTGTGTGCCACATGATTTTAGGCATAGTGTGAAGGTTAAAAAAAATGCACATAACCTCCTGATCTTTATCTTAACCAAAAACACAAAACCTAAAACATGCATGTTTTTTTTAGAATTAAAAAAATTTCCAATCCCCAACATAGGTGTAATTAATTATCAGTAGCAGTGCTTTTCTATCACATGTCATTTATATTCCCTGTTTGTGACTGAAGGATTAATTCTCTCTTAAACTAATCCCCATGTTTCATTAAGTCCTCTCAAACACAGCGCGTTTACTCTTGTGTGCTTGATTGTTTGTCTTAAATCCTACATGTATGCACGCACACACACAAAATCTGAACTCACCCATTCCACTGATGCACTCTTTCGCTCGCACTCACAGGAGGCACCTCTTTCATTATTTAGGCCCACGCTGCCTGTCTTTCACCTCAAAGGACGACCAACCGTCTCATATATGCCGTGCTGTTTACTAGCACTGTGACAAACTGTATGCTTTTAGGAGTAAAAGTGAAGTGAAGGTTAAACCTGTGACCTGGACAAAAAAACCCCAATTTGTCTCTTTTAAAGATTGCCAGTAACCATCATTTACTGTCCTATAAGTATCCTATCAGTCCAGATAAAGCTGTTTTATGACCACACACAGAGGAGCTTTTAGAGCGAGACAATAGATGACTTGAATCTTTGTTTGGGTGTATGTTTTTGACCAAGTGAGCAGAACAATCCCTTGCTATCTTTTAAGTTGGAACAAAAGGATCATTGTGGCTCCTTAATGTTGAGTAAATGTAAAAACACAGCAAAAATATTTTGCATTAAGACAGATTTTTGGGGGGGAAAAATAAGGAAATGGATAATTGATGGTACATTTGGTCACAAGAAAGCCAATTCATCGTTTTTTTTGTTGTTGTTTTTTTTTAGGGGGGGGGACGTCTTCTGCCCAAATTGTTTTAATTAATCTGTTTTTTATGATGATAATGAGTGCTCAAGCATGCAGTCCATTGTTATGCTTGCATAAACAACAATGGCCTGCATGAATGTATAAACAAATTGGAAGTGGCAAATAGAATTTAGTATTACATTACGATTGATGTTGCTACCTAAACGGCTTCAAACTCTGAATGATTGCATATTCTGAAACAAGAAAAGGCCGTCCATAAAGGATTGGAGGACAAAGAGACAAACACTCGCCAACAGTTGCGGGTCTGAGACATTTGGACCATGCATCTAAAGTGTGTTTATGACCAAGTGTGGGAGTGTTCTGTCTTCTAAAAATATCCTTGGACTTTTCTTTCCCACAATTCACAAACACACTCTGTCCCAGAGTACTTGGGTCACTACTATAGGGAGTAGTTGCGTCCATCCTAGACCATAGCTGAAAAAGTTTGCTCCATAGGGCACTTTTAAGAATGGGGTAAAGTCCTGCATACAGCTGTAGTTGTAGCTTGCCTATATAATGTGAGTGTCGCTTTAAATGTACTTCCACAGTTAAACAGGCGAACATACTTTCTGTACTATCTGTTGCAGTAATGATTGAGTCGTGTCTAAATGATGAGAAATATTCAGATTTGTTACTTTAATAATGGAATAATAATGATTGTAACTGATAGGTTAATTGATGAATAATTATCCTTAAATCCAAATCTTGTAATTTGGCAATCGTATTGATATAAGACAAGACGTACAGTAGAAAAGGATGTTGCGTATTGGATTTCAAATGCAACGCCCTTTACTAATCTAATCAATAATCCTGCTTATTACCAACAAAGTTGATCTTCAGTTAATGCGTACACTGTACTCCCTCTGTTTGTGTGTGTGTGTGTGTGTGTGTGTGTGTGTGTGTGTGTGTGTGTGTGTGTGTGTGTGTGTGTGTGTGTGAGAGAGAGAGAGAGAGAGAGGCAGAGAGCGCTCCACTCACTCTTACTGGTGTCAGTTTACCATTTGTCATTTCAGGACTGCATTAAATACCTGACTGCTTAGCCAGGTGCCAGTGCTCAGAGGCAATGGATATGAAACACACACATAGAAACTACCATTTCTAACTGTACTTAACAACACATATATGGGGCATTTTAACCATGGCAGAGGGAAAGTAGTGTAGTGTAGTTGAGCTTGAGCTTTTTGGTTTTATAAAATCCTCTATTCTTGTGACTTCTCTTTTTTGGATTCTTTTAAGAATTTTTCTATCTTTCTCTGCCCTTTTCTTTCTTTTTATCAATTTCCATCTAGGTAAAGAAACATCAGCAGGCAGTAGTTGGTTTCCTGGAGGCCAACCGAATCGACTTCCAGGAAGTAGACATTACGATGCTGGAGGAGCAACGGCTCTGGATGTACCGCAACATCCCCAGGGATAAGCAACCAGAGAAGTGCAACCCGCTGCCTCCGCAGATTTTCAACGATGATCGCTACTGTGGTGTACGTGGTGGTGATGGGGTTATGTTTATCACATTTTTATAACCAGACATATATTTTGACCACATTTTCCATTCCAGTGTTTAACAAGACTCTCAGTTGTATTTCTTTCCTGTTGTATCTGATAAACATTGGCAATGGTCTGATGATGACTTATCTTGGTTAGATATCTACTGATTACACTGGAATCACCTAAAAACTGCCCTCTGCCCCCAGAGGCATACTTGCATAATGCAGTATGGATTAATCTATGAAAATAATTATCTCCAGCTCAAGCCTTGAAATTATGCCTTGACCTTGTACTTTGCAGGTTGTGGTGGTGGGTGAGTTGTTCCAGGTTAAAAGCAAATGAAAGAAAATCTGCACTACAAAGCTTAGAGGACTGTTGCCCTCCATCTACAGATCAGTGAAACTCTCCTTATATATGTGTGTGTATATATATATATATATATATATATATATATATATATATATATATATATATATATATACACATACACCTATCTATCGATCTATCTATATCTATCGATCTATCTATATCTATCGATCGATCGATAGATAGATAGATATATCTGCTGAGGTATACTTACAGAATGCTTGATGCATGGATTTCGCCAATTTTAAGTGTATGCCATTAGTTTACACTGATATGTGTCAATACATCAATTTAAGCAATCTACATGATGGTGATTTTGATCAGTTGCCAGTTTACATCCTCCATTGAGATTGCAGGCTGCTCTGTAATCCTGTCGTAATCCGGTTTCACGGATGGGGCAGATTATCTGCTCTGCTTGACATCACTCTGACTGGCCAAGGCTCTCAACACTGATCTACAATGTCAAACAAATATTTTAAAAGGAGACTCAGAAGGCCTGGTTTTCAGGGAAGCGTATAACCACCTTTCAATCTTCCAATTGCTCAAAACCTAACATCCTCCTCTCCTCCGACAGGACTATGAAGACTTCTTCCTGTCTAAAGAGAACAACACTGTATTTGCATTCCTTGGGCTCAGTTCCCAACCCTCTGTTAAAGTAAGTGAATGTGCATACACACGAAGCACATTGTTCTAACTGTAACTCAAACCGCTGACATGGTTTCCAGTCACATTTAACCCCCGGTGTTACTGCTTCATCAGCATCTTTACTCTCTGCAAACTTTGGTTTGTCGCTTTAATTTCATGCACATCAGCTTTTTTGAGGAGTTGAAAATAGAGAATTCAGAAAAATCATGAAATCCCGTAGTTGTGGATTCAGTGAGCATATCTCCTCTCCTCAATATTAATCTTTTATGTCTTTCACTTAGATATCCTCTTAGAATTTATTATGTAATGATAGTTCCAATGCTTCTTCAGAAAGAGTTAGCTTTTGTGCTAAGAGTTGCAAGAAAAGTCAGTCCTTACATACAAGACCAGCTATACTGGTTCTTTTGAAAGAATGCAGAATTACAGGACCTATGTATCAAATATGAAAGAGACCTATTTTGAAACCTCACTAAAAAGCATGTATTTGATTTCTCCAAGTCACACCCATCTCTGTTCCTCGCCTAGATCTTGATTGGATAACTGAGTTAGAAGTGATTTGATTAGACCAGCAGTTTTTTTTTTTGTTTGTTTGTTTCTTTTGTCTGGTTTTGGAGTACAAAAAAACTGGTGCAGCAGATATAAGAAATATTTTTTCACACTAAGCAAACTGACTATTGTGCTCTCTCTCTTTTTCCCCCCCAACAGGATTCAGAGTCATAGATCAGACTGCTGGTACTTGTCCAGAATTAGTATCTCTTCCTGGATCTTGCTGCCTCCTTTTCCACACTTCTCTTTACAGCATTTTGCCAAAAGCTGTTACATGTGGACTTACCTCGTGTGACCTCTTCTGACTTGAAAAACTCCTTAAACTCTTTTCCACCATCACCAAGTTTCCAAGTGTCTGACTCTGAAGAAGTCAGAGACTTACTCACTGACACAGGAGATTAGCTTGATGAATCAGTTTCTTTCCTTTTTGTTTAACACACTGTGGCGGCAAACACTGTTTCTGAATAAAGTAGCAAATATTCTGAGCTAGTAGACGATGTAGCAGCTTCTGCCCTTTGGATAACCTAAATGCAGTGAGTAGGGAAGGGAAAGATCATGTGCAGCAGTGTAAAACATATCATCTGAATATACCGCTGCGGTGTGTCTTTGTGTTTCTGTCTCAATCAGCAGCTGTTAATGACAACCTGAAACAACCTAAGCCTGTGTGTACCTGTGAGAGTGATAGCAGCCATCTAAACAAAAGACTGCAGCTGACAACGTAGCAGATAAGACCCAAGAATCATAATGCATATTAAGAATTAATAATAATTCTAAATATTTTTATGCTGAATCACCTTGATCTTGCTCTTATATTAATCCACTGCCAAAGTTTCTGCAAATAATTTGCCTGGTATTATTTTACTTGGCATTGTTTAAAAAAAAAAAAAAAAATCAAAATGACAAGTTTCTCAGTGCTTTGTGACCTCCCTACACTGTGTGACGCTCAGCTCCAGCAGTCTTCAGTTGTTGTACAAGTGTACGTATTCTTTTTTTAAGCTGTTGATTAATAAACATTTGGTGCTAGTGAGTATTTACAGCAGGATGATGTGGGTTTTGTTAATCTGCAGTTCTGTGGCTCACCAGTGCATTTTTTAAAATAGTCATTAACACTAAAGTCCATATTAGACACAATTAAGCTGTGTCACAATCTGGATTAATTCTGTTCTTTAATCAAATTTTGCTATTGCTAAAACACAATTACCAATAACTGAGCCGTGACAGTGTGTATCATCCTATTACTACACAAGATTGATCATTGATCATCTAGTTATTGGTGAAAGTTTGAGAATTTGTAATGACAACCTGTGCCTCCCCTTCTTTCTATATTTATAAATGTGAAATGTGAGCAAACTACCCTCTGTGTGTTTAAATTTGATATATGTAGCGTTAGCGTATCAGGTCCAGCTCTTTGTCCTTTCCTATTCATCTATATTCTGTGTTACCGCTCCCCAACACCAACGCTGATTATATTATTTACATGACTCCCCCCAGTCAGATGGATTTGGATGGTAGCTGATTTTAGGTTTACAGATGAAGGAAAAACCAGACACACCATTTTTTTTCCCCTAAATGTTGTGCCATTGTGTGTAAAAGGATGTCTGAGTTGCACATATATCAGTCAAACGGCGTTGATCTTATACTTTCATCACTCATGACGATCACAACATTCCCGTTTTGCTGATTTATGTGAAAGAAAATTGTGAAGCTTGTAAATTTTTGTGAAGAATATGTTAAATAACAAAGTCACTGCATGTACTGTGTTTCAACTTTCCCTGCGACTGCTTGTAAGAAGCTTTTTAGATTTGTACTCATGTGACACATTACTGTAAAGCATATTTTGCACAACAATGCTGATTATAATATTGTCAGTTAATTTGCATCTCTGTTTTTCATATGCATGTTATTATTCTATTACAATTTAAAACAATTAAAATAAGAGAATTACCATAGAGTCAGTATTGATTTAAAAGCAAATCAAACTGAGAAGAGCAAACTGACAACTGAAGAGAACATTTAGAAAATCCATTTTCAATGGCTCTGTATGTCTTTTCTTGTGTTATGCCAATAATGCAAATTGTATGAACTGCCCTTTGAATTCAGCTTTCTGCTGATAGGTATCAGAGATACATTTCCTGTAAGGTTTCTCAAACAGGAACTTAATGGAAATATAAGATGACATATTGCAAACTCAGGCAGAGAATGAATAGCACCAAGTTGGACCATGTTTGCCTTCAGAACTGCCTAAATTTGTCATAGCAAGGATTCAACAATGTGCTGGAAACATTCCTCTGAGATTCTGGCACATGTGACATGATAACATCACACAGTTCTGCAGACTTGTTGATTGACACCCAGAGGCCCAAAGCTAACTACAGAAAATCCCATACACGATTACACCACCAGCACCAGCCTTGATACAAGAATGGATCCATGCAGAGAACAACCACTCACTGGATATTTTTTCCAAAAATTCTAGAGATGGTTGTGTGAGAAAATTCCCAGAAAACCAACTTGTCTGACACCATTAACCATACCACATTTATAGTCCTTTAAATCATCTTTCTTCCCCATTCTGTTGCTTTTATCTTGTCTACATGCCTAAATGCACTGAGATATTGTCATGTTATTGGCTGATTGGACATTTGGATGGACCAGAAGCCGAACTGGTGTATCTAATGTAGTGGAGGGAAAGTTTATCTGGCTTTTTTTCAGTGGGGAAACAGGAGTGGCCACTAGTGGACCTGTGAAGAATGGCAGAACAATTCAAGCTGAAGCAGGGTGAACAGTTGGACGTTAAAAGTGTTGACGATACAGTGTTGTCTATAAAATATGTAAAAGAAATGGTCAAAATGCCTTAAATTAAAAACAGAAATGTATAAATTTGTGTCCACGGGTGAAGGGATGTTTGTAGGCCTAATTTCACAGCATCAAAGGTACCAGTTTCTCCAATTTCATTAAGTTGTGACTCCCACTATGTATTCCAATAAAGTACTTTTTTAAGGAAGAACAAAAGGCTAATGTTAGCACAAATATGAGCCAACAACATGATAATATACTGCTAGTGCTGAAATTGCTGTTGTAGTTGTAACCCTGGTATATACACGCCTTTCTACTTATTAGACTATTATCGGCCTGTTTTTCAGACCACCCACGGTGTTGTCAGGTAGGTTTGTGAGGTAATTTCCCATCAGAGAATCTCAGATTCTATAATGATTTACCCAGATGTCAATATGTGCAATATGTGCTTAACCTACTGTCCTTTCAAACTCCAGTATTCTCTAATGTTAGATCGATTCTCCCAATGATAAAATTTGGAAATAGAAAATTGCGTTGTTTACAATGTCTGGCTCCGTTTGGACACCCTAGACCACGAAGCCACAATCTTTGTGGCTGTGACCCATTTTAGTGAAAGATTGATTACAAGGACATCTTCACTGCATGTAAGATTTTAACAAATAAACCAAACAGCTTCTCAGAGGATTTTTTTTTTTTTTTAGATAAGCAATAAGACTTTGTAAGAAATAATATTAAATTAAGTGAACAGACAGTTTTATATATGCCAGGTCTCATAGAAATCTCTATGAGATTTTATTATCTGGATAAATAAAGGTCTGATGAATATATTATTTTCTTATTACATTATTCTCATGTAGCCAGTTCAAGATACTAAACTCTGGTTTCCTATTACTGTGCTTTATGGTGCTCTCTGTGCAACTAACCAGCAGATTAACTTTAGTTATGCCTGTTATAGATCAACCTGATATCATAGCAAAGCGTGTAATAGAGATGGCGTTCCAATATGTCCATTCCACACTTTGGATCTCTAAAGTGTGAAAATGGATGTTTCTTGAAGGTGTTTCACCTCTCATCCAAGAAGCTTCTTCAGTTCTAAAACCACATGGTGGAGAGTCCCAGGTATTTAATCCCTAGTGGAAGTTGTCCTTTAAGTTGTCCATTATTAATCATGTGTCTCACTACATGTAAATCATCTGTCTCGCCACCAGGGAAGGGATCTCAAAACTGTGTTGTAGGTGGTTGACAATTGGTGCGTAAGCCACCCTCTCTGTTCACGGATGGTCGTTCATAGTGTACATTGATGGCATCTTTCACTCCTTCAGTCTCAGATGCCATCTGAAGGTTTTGGGGCTGCAGTCTGCATTAGTAATGGCCTTAAAATGAAATTAAAGCTGATGTGAATGATAACTACAAGTAGGTTTAGCACAGAAGTAGGTCAGTCGCTAAGTTTACTGACTGATATTTCACAACAAGCAACCACAAAAGCATCCCTTTGACCTTGATTTCCCAATTATCTATGTTGTTGTGAGTAAATAATTACCTCTGCCAAAGGAGATATGTTCTTGGTAGCTGTTGCATGTGTGCATGTTTATGTGTGTCTCATTCTATCTATAAACATGACAACTTGCAAAGTTTTGAATAAATTGTGCCAACATTTTGTAGGGGTGTAAAGTGGGGTCATCTTAACAATCAATATAAATTTACCTTACATTCAATACGATCTTCAAGGTTAACCTAATGAATGGCTATTGACAAAAACTTAACTGTGTATTGTTAGCATATAAAAAGTACCAAAAAGTACCAATACCAGAAGTAAGAGGTCACATTTGACCTTTGATCTCTCCTTCAAGGTCAAGTGATTGTTCTGAAGGTTATAGTAATGTATATAGAGATCTTCCAAACGAATTACCTAATGCCATTGCTTGTACTGACAACATATAGGCATATAGGGAATGATATATAAGGATTCAAAACATTGCATTACTTCTTTCTGACCTCTTCTTCAAGGTCAGAAAATGTTAAAATTTCATTCAAAATTATTTTGTTGTTTTTATTGGCAACATTTCCAAAAATAAACATTTAAACAAATTTTATAAACAATGAAATGAATGCTACATATGTAGTATATTCACATAAAAAATGACAACTGTTTATTTTTAAAATTATGGTAAGTATATTAAAATGAGTTTCAAACAGGGCAAATAACGAAAACTTGCACTTTGATTTGTTTATGCTCCATAACATAGTACTCGTGTTTAAAAAGAACAAAGGCAACAAAGTTTTTTTTTAAATTTTATATACTGTACATAAGATATGCTATACAAATACTATTCCTTTCAAAGTAAAAACTGCCAGAGAATGAGCCACCTTGGTGGAGAGCTGCACTATCATTCTTGTTCTTATTGTCTTTCATTATCTTTTGCAACATCATGTAAAATGTTGCTTCTCTTTATGATGAATATGATAACTGTTTAAAAAAATAGTATATGTAGGCTTTAGTGAAAAACAAAATCCACTCATCAACTTGTCTTTAATGATTGATCAAAATGTCAATATCTCTCCAGTTTGCAATCCAAGTCCAGCTAGAGTTTGATTTATAGCAAGGAATTTGTTCATTGGGGTTTTTGTTCATCGGCTCACCCTTAGGGTGAGCAATTTATTACAAATACTGATTTCATTTTTAAAAGATTTCTAGTCGTTGTGAATTTAAAGAGGACTGTATTATCAGCTTTTGGTGAAAACAAAAAGATTAAACAAAGCTTTTCTAAAGACAGGGGGTTCGGAGAGATGTAAAGCCATTTTTCAAATTCACTGTTATGTTTTACAGCATTTGACCAACACTGAAGACACAATATGATCCTCATTTTGGATGAAAAACAACAATTTATTTTTCACTTGTCTCTTGGTGAGTTACTGGAGTTTTTTCTCAGTTTGACTTCATGTGGACATATTTTTTCTTGAGTGGAAACATGGTTTGGTTGTGTGTTAGTATCATGAGTGAGAAGTGGGAGTTTATTTACTGGATCAGTTTAAAACTATCCAGGATCCTTTTGTCTTCCATATTTATAATATATTTAACAAATCATAGGTCTGACTACAGTGTAGACTGTTAACACAGAGTTTTATTTTGTATCTAAGTTCACATCTCCTGTCAGATTTAATCAGACTACTTTGCTATATATTTCTGCTGCAGGCCTGTTGAGTTTGCTGCAGTTTACAGGTCAGTAAATAACCCATGAATATTAAGATAATTGGATTTCTCCATTAAAAAACTGCCTTTATGTTTTTAAGGTCTAGGTAAAACATTGAACATCCTTTGTGGTTTTGTTTTTCTCATATCCAGAATGTGAAAAAATTAGGCTGGTCGGACCTTCGCGTTGCTCTGGCAGAGTGGAGGTCTTCTACCAAGACAGTTGGGGAACTGTCTGTGATGATGAGTGGAGCATGGCCAATGCTGAGGTGGTGTGTCGAGAGCTAAACTGTGGGACAGCTATGGAGGCCAAAAACGATGCTTTCTTTGGACGTGGAAAGGATGAGATCTGGTTGGATGATGTACAGTGTGTTGGGAATGAGTCTTCCATCCTTCAGTGTCAGCACAAACCATTTGGGAAAAATAACTGTGGCCACAGTGAAGATGCAGGAGTGGTCTGTTCAGGTACGTCTAGATAATGTTTGACATATTTTGTTGTACATTACATGTACCCCATGCACAGGGTAAGATATGTATTCATTTATTTATTTTTGTTTATACACACATTTTAAGAACTTTGTCAGTCTAGTATAATATAATATTCTCTTAAGCTAGTGTCGGCAGGTAGAAGCTGAGACTTCTATAAGGATGTGTCAGCTGGAGTCGCAAAGACTGCTTAAACTGTTTTGACTAAAAATTGCTGTCTTGGTCGGTTTGAATAACTCTGGGCAGACCGAATGTTGAGAAAAATCTAAGCAGAGCCTTAGTTATGGTGGGAGCAGTGATCTTCCAAGAGGAATGGCTTCAGGAAAACAAGTTGCAGCACACGTGATTGTCAAGAGAAATTGACTACCAGCTTTTGACAATTGCAGCATAAGGGAGGATTCATTGATGCAGCCCTAACTATACGATTTAGCAAAAAGGAAAGTTTTTAATCTTAAAAGTAGAGATAGTGTCTGTCTCCTGAATCCAAACTGGAACATAACATAACGTAACATAACGTAACGTAACGTAGCGTAACGTAACGTAGCGTAACGTAACGTAACGTAACCATATGTTTCGCCCCAAGAATAAAGAACTTAAGAATTTGAGCCAGTATATTAAAATGTAGTCAAATGTAATGGGAATTTCTTTATCTTTCCAGTCAACTTTAGTGACATTTCTTCAAACATTAACCCCATTCTTTTTTAATTAAAAAGGCTGCGAGTATAGAACTCTTGCTTTAAAAGTTTAATGTTGATTACAAACAATTATTTTGTGTATTTAATGTCAATTAAAAATACCAGTTTTGATGCTGGTCTTAATTAAACAGGTCCTGCCCAAATAAACCTAAAAATTATCAAAATAATATACTGAAAGACTAACTTCCCCTTAGAGAGGTATTCCCCTTAATTGGAACCAAAAACTGGAAAATATCACTTTTCATAACTGAATTCAGTTTTGCTATAAAATTAGCTATAAATGTTCTCCCTTGTCTATAGTCTTAAGGTTATTAGGAAATACATAGAGTGGATTTCATACTTTTTCACAGTGTTATTTGTCATAGACTAACCATTTAGTTTTATATATTTTATAGGACATGTGCGGCTTGTCAATGGAACTCGTTGCAATGGCAGAGTAGAAATTTACCACGAAGCTCAGTGGAAACGAGTTTGCAGTGATTTGGGCAAACAAGCAGCTCATGTTGTGTGCCAAGAAGCTGGTTGTGGCGATCCACCCACTCAGACTGAGACATTGTATTTTGGAGATGCACGTGCCCTGCCTGCAATCAAAACCATCTGCTCTGGAAATGAGACCTCTGTCTCACAGTGCTCACTTCTAAAAGTCAATGAAAGTTGTGATGATGCTACTGTTGTCTGTGGAAGTAAGTCACACGTGTGCTCACAAAACTATCAGTAATTAATTGTAAAAGTGACACTGTTAGAATCTGCCATTTCTGAAAAAACTTGCCCTTAATTTTTTTTTTTTAAATTAACAGACAGTCAACCCATTCGGCTGGTGAATGGGACTAATCGCTGCTCTGGTAGAGTGGAAATCTACTATAGTTCACAATGGGGAACAGTCTGTGATGATAGATGGGGAATGCAAGAAGCAACTGTCGCATGTCGAGAGATGAACTGTGGGAATGCTCTCTCTGTCAAATATAAGACTTACTTTGGGAGAGGTCAAGATCAGATTTGGCTGGATAAGATGGAGTGCACTGGTCATGAGATGTTTCTTGCTGACTGCCCTCACAAAGGTTTTGGAGTATATGACTGTAACCACAGTGAATATGCTGGTGTCGTGTGCTCAGGTAAGACAGGATGTATTCTGAGTTTCAAACCTGAGTTTTAATGAAAATCCTAAAAACCCAAATTCTGCTTTGCAGAGACAGTCAGATTGATCAATGGAACTGACAGCTGTTCTGGCAGAGTGGAGGTTTTCCATGATGGCCGATGGGGGAAACTTTGTAGTAATAACTGGGGCCTTAAAGAAGCTGCAGTCCTATGTAAGGAGCTCAACTGTGGAGATCCAAAAAATTCCAAGGACATCTTTTACTTTGGTGACAGCTCACTGCAAGGGTTCACAAGTAGATGCTCTGATAATGTGAACTCTATCAGCCAGTGTCAACTGCAAGAACACAGAGGGTCATGTGAAGGTGTTTCTCTTGTATGTTCAGGTAAGAGACAAAAACTATAGATATGCTCCTCTAGTGCTTTCCAAGAATAACAAAGGTCATGTTTGCTCATTAAGAAAAGACTAGCCTATGTGCATTCTTTAGTTTTACCTTGTGATATGGCAATTATTTAATGCATGGTCACAGAGTTATTTCACTATTAAAATTACCAGCATTTAGCAAATACAACTTTAATGTGAGACAGCAGATAAATATTAACCACTTACAATGCTAAATTCTATTTCATTTGACAATGTACTAATATCAGCCAGCAAGGGTAATACAACCCCTTCGCTTTAACTACTTTTATTATCAACAAAAGTGAAAAATTGTGAAGTGGAAGGAGAAGAAAATATGTAAATGTCTACATCAATCAATCTAGGCTTAATTTTAAGCAGACTGATTATAGAATTCTGCAGACCACTTTGAGTGATAAGCATGTTGAAATTAACTCAATCAAAAGTAGCTGATTTTTTTTATGCTAAATAAAACATAAAATAAAGAGCAAAAAAAAAAGGACAGCTTCTGTTTAGACCTCAGCCACACATTAAGTCATGAGGTCATATTCACAAACCAGTAGAGTTAGCAGTCAAACATTGTCAACACACTGTTAAATTCTTTTTTTCCTTCATGACTTACTTTGTAGCATTTTTGATACATAGAAGGGGGAACACAGGAGTCCCCTTTTATATGTGCACATTTATACTAACCACCACCATTAGGTTTAATGAAATTTAGAAGAAAAAGGGGGAAAAGGCGCCAGATAATAGACATGGCCTTATCCTTTTTAATAAACAAAATATTAAAGTTATTTTAATTTTTCATTCACAAACTTAACATTTGAGAATGGAAAGAAAAAATCTTGATATTAATATTAATGTTGTTTATTTTTTGTTTATGTGTCTTCATCTTTTGCTTCTTTGTTTTCTTTTTCTCCTTGTTTTTGAAACAATGGGGAGCCAATAGAGATGAGCAAGTTTGAGATCCCAGTCGCTACCAAACTATGCTGATTTTTGGCTTTATGTCTGTGTCATAAACTGTGTGCGGCAGGCAGGAAGGAGGACCGAAATGCAGACTCCAGGATGTGAAATGTAAACTCATAAACAGCTTTATTGCTGAAAAAGGAATGCCAACCAAGTCCAGAAATAAACAAAAACAGAGTTTAACCTCTTAGGACCTGGCACCCACATACGTGGACATCAGATTTTGGGTTGTCTAGACCAAAATATTAAATTTTGCTCTACAAGGGCCTGATATCCACTTACGAGGACATTATGCTGCCACTGTTCCATCAAAATTTTAAACAAATATCCTCATCCTCAGCTCTCATTTTTCTTAGGAACAAAAATCGGGTAAAAGAAAAAATCTGGTGATTCTTTGTTTTTACATTCATTGGGTCCCAATATGCCCAAATATCAAAGAGAAATTAAAAATGCATGCCGTGGAAGAGTTCGGGTCTTAGGAGGTTAAAACAAAAAATGCTGAAGTTTAGGAAAACAGAGTCCACAAAATCAAAATCCCAGCAGCAGAAGTCTAAAACAAAACCGAGGAGCTGGGTCAACCATGAATCCAAAGAGGCACTTTCTTTTCAGCTGGCGGTTGTCTGGAAGTGCTATATAAATAAATTGCTTGCTTGCTAAAGCCAAAAGAAGTTCTGGAAGCCGCAGGTGGTGGTGCAGGTGATGGATGTACGGGCTCACCAGAGGCGTCAGCGGACACAAGGAGATGTTTTTTATGTGCATTAAAGTTATATAAAAATTTAACAGTGCAAATGCAAATTCCTTGCTGACAGTTTAACCAAAAGGCATTTCCAGTGGAAATTGGCCGACATAACCATGTCTAATATCCACAAAACTTAAAAAGACGTTATACACACACAATACAGTAATATTATGTTGCAGCACAGTACGTATCACTCCGCGAGGCTCCTGCCTATGATAGCCGTAATGCTCCGACAATCCATCAAGCTTGTACTAAAACATTTGACAGATTTTCGAGCACCGTGTACCACATAAAATCGTTTCGAGGTCAGTAAACACAACCAGAATTCATACATAAGGCACATGGGATTATAGGGGGCACTGTCAACGATCCGCTTTCGCCCTTCTCATTCTCTGTCGCCGCCATGCTTTTTCCACCATGTGCATATGAAAACAAAGGCACTGCGCATGCGCGTTTTACCCATATTCTATCGCGATATTTCATTTTCTTATCGTTGCCCAACATTATACCGGTATTACTGTGAACAGTATGATATGGCCCAGCCCTAGCTGGTTGGCCTTAGAAAATCTGCTGTTCTTAAGCTCTCCAGGTTAGAACTAGCAGTCTTGGGAGAAGTTATCTCAGGAAAGCTGAACTTAGTCTTTGAGGTGGCCTGCTCATGGCTATAAGCCTCCTTGGCTACCTTAACCATCGTTGCTACAGGAGGGTCTTTAGAATTACCACTACTGGTGGTAATTAGTACTTTGCAGTCTGGTTGTGTGTCAGTCAGTTTTATGCTTGATAGGCACACGAGTACAGTCATCACCTGGCACATTAGTGAGCCCTGAGACGCAAACCTCACTGGTTTCCAGGACAGGCACAAAATTACTCTCAGAAACTTCAAGCTTGGAAACACAGGAATCCCTGAAATTACAGTCACTCTCAGAAACACAGTCACAATAACCCTCCGGTGCAGATTTTACAAACTGTCCAGCACTGTTCAACCCATATGAGCTGGAGTCTGTAGGCATGCTGACTTAAAACTAGTGTTCAATGATGAGGCAGTGTTACTCACAGGACGTGGAGGCTCAGAAGAAAAAATTGTCTTTGGCTGAGACTTGGAACGGCGTGAACACCGCTTCCTCCTGGGAACTGTGCACAAGTGGCGGATGAGCTGGATGGTGCTGTTGAGGCAGAGGCGTTGACGGTGAGATCCTCCCTTTGGAGGGATGGAGGATCAAAACTAGCGGCAAGTGCTATTGCCAGGTTGGCTGGAGTCAGGAATGTACCAGGCTGCGGACCTCTTGCTGGCACTCTTCCTTCTCTCCCTCGTGGGTCGGAATGATCCACCGCCCCCGCAGAAAGATGATTTGGCATGCATACTCCTCAAAACTCCCGAACATTAAGTCTGCTGGGTCCATAGTGTGGTCATGATCTTCTGTCATAAACTGGGTGCGGCAGGCAGGAAGGGAGGACCCAAATGCAGACCCCAGGATAGGGCTGCGCTATATCATACCGTTCACAGTAATACCGGTGTAATGTTGGGCAATGATAGGAAAATGAAATATTGCGATAGAATATGGGTAAAACGCGCATGCGCAGTGGTACTATAGAGTAAACTTAAGACCAACAAAGCGGACTTAAATATAATACAAAATGACAAAAACACAAGAAAAACTCCAAACACTGGGTACATTAAACCAAGACCATGACAGTCTGTGTGATAAAAAGAAAAGAAAAGAAAAATTAATGTAATTAAAAAACAAAAGTTAGATTTAATGTATAGTAATATAATATAATAATATTTGTTACACTAATATAACAACTGATTTCCAGGTAATGCGAGATTAACCGGTGGATCCACTCATTGTGATGGAAGAGTAGAGTATTTCAATAAAGGCCAGTGGGGGACTGTGTGTGCTGAATCCTGGGACATGAATGATGCAACAGTGGTGTGCAGACAGTTGGACTGTGGGAAGCCTCATAAGCTTATTCAGCTTGGTCCTGGTACAGGAAACATCTGGACTGATCAAATTAATTGCAATGGAGAAGAGTCTACATTGACTCAGTGTCCAATAGAACCATCTCATTGCAACAACACTGTAGTGGCTGGTGTTTTCTGCACAGGTAAGAAAAACATGGAAACGCAAGTCTGAATTTTTTTTATGCTGTGTAAAATATGAATAAAAACAGAATGTAATAATTTGGACATCTCATAAACCCATACTTGATTCACAATAGAACATAAAAATACCAAATCTGAAATTTTCTTGGGAAAACATGGAATCTGCGTCCTCCCAAATAAAGAGGAGAGGGATTTGTTATCAGCATTTAGTTCAATTTCTATTAGAAAACAAACTGCACCCTGTTTAGTTCATTATAGAATGAGCGTCAGTATCAATATGAATGCCTGAATGCATGAATGCCTATGAAACTGGCACATGTGGAAGTAGATCAAAAATGGTGAAATGTGTATATAGGTTTTACAGCAACAGGATCCTCCATTAGAGCAGCAGCCAAGGGAGATGGTCCTATAATGGCATGAATATTGTGATGCACGTATTGCCAATTTTACCGTATAAGAAGTATGGTTGAATCATTCCGGTGATGGACAGGAAACAGCAGAAACTCAGGAGGACATCTCCTAATAACTATTACCAATGCTAGTACCAATCCATGAAAAAAAAATGACAGAAAGTAGTAGAAATGCATGGAGAGCCATAATAAATAATCTAAAGTAAATGCACATGACTTGAAAGAAGGCAAAATGACTTGACGAAAGAGATTTAGATGGCCAAACAGGGGAGGAAGTTAAAGGATGGGGAGCCCGGAAATTTCAGCAGGATTTTATTATCTAAGATGCCTAAAGTGCCCAGAAACTTGCCACAAGGTGCACAAATTGATTTTTGATCTGAGAGGGGAAAGTTTGAGATGGCTTAAGATGAGTGAAAAGCCTGGATTTGGCTAGTAGAATCAGTAAGCAGACAATTGCCAGTCGCAGAGGCTTGTTAAACTAATGGAAAAGGTTGAGGGTTTTAATTATTAGCATTAGGAACGCTGGTTTGAGCGGGGAGTCAAGAAGACCTAAGGGTACATCTTTCACCATCTTACAATGCTATGATTGCAGCCATTCCCCACCTCTCTGTGAATGGCGCTCATGGCCTTTCATCAATGGTCTTTGATCAATGATCAACGGTCTTTGATCAGTGGTTGTTGATTAATGGTCATGACAATTTGCATACTAATGATCAAGTAACTGACCTCACAACCCATTGTTCTTTCGGTTGGCTAGTTTCAGTCATTGTGCAAATGTACTGTTTATAAGGTTGGGGAAACCTGCAGTCAGCTGAGACTGAAGAAGCCCCTTCAATGAGTGACAAAACGTTTCTCCCACTGAAAATGCCACATCCAGATGAACAGAATCAACCTTTTGGCATTTACTTACCTAGATTATTGAGCATGAATCAAGATGCGAGCATCTAATAGTGTGAACGTGACAAAGACATGGACACGATTGCACGAAGGAGACTGTAAAGGAGAGGTGCAATGAGATTTAAAGTATGCAGCATGAATGCCGACCGGCCTCGAGAAGGCTGGGGAAAAGGTGATCCAACTAGACTAGTGATGTCATGAAGCGCTTGACAGCATGGAAAAGTTGGAGTGATGTGAAGGTTAGATGTAGCTGGCAGCACCTGGGAGCGGAAAGATGTGAGACCATTGGTGTTTCTTATTGAACTTATCAATAAACTTCATTACAACAGCATAGATACTGTTGAATAACTGGCTTGCAATTCAGACAATTCACCAATTGAAAACATTTTAAGCATCACAAAACATGACACAGAAGACTCAGGACGTTTGAGTAGGTAGAACCCTATGTCATCCAAAATTGGAATAACATTCCTATTACAAAAGTCTAGAAACTGGTATCCTCAGTTCCCAGATCTTTACAGACTGTTTTTAAGAGAAGAGGGGATGCACAGAATGGTAAACTTGGTGGAAAACAAACCTTTTCCAACTTTTTTGGAACATGTTGCCATAAAACTCAAAAGAAGTGAATATTTTCTAAAGTTGTACATGTTCTCAATTTAACCCTTGTATGGTGTTCGGGTCTGTGAGACCCGTGTTCAGTTTTTTTCAAAAGAAAAATTAAACAATTAATTATTTTTTCACGTGTAAATGTGTTGTGTCTTTCCACTCACTCCACTTGATTATAACTGATTTATTTATAACATTTTATATAAAAGAAAAACGAGAAGCACATTAATTCATAAATGTGATCTAACAAAGGTAAAGGGAAAAAATTAACCATGTTTGCTGTTCATATGTCTTGTAATTGGGATGAAGTAAACATCTGTTGAGTAATTTAACATAAAATTGTTTGATGGTGTTAATTTGGAAAGCCAAAACTCTAGCGGGTCCACCAGACCCATGAACACTGGCTGAGTAACAAAAATACGAACACCACACAAGGGTTAAATTCAAATAGTATACAATATACCTAAATACATCACAGTTGTTTGTTGGTCATTCTTCCATACCTGTGGCTACATATTTAGTTTATTTGCCTTCACAGAAAGCTTGGCGGTCCGCTTGGTTAACAGTAATGATGAGTGCTCTGGAAGAGTGGAGGTTCGTCATGATGACCAGTGGCACACAGTGTGTGACACGGACTGGACTCTAAGTAAAGCTGGAGCGGTGTGTGAGTCGCTGCAGTGTGGACGTGCCGTGAAAGCTCATGGTGGTGCTGTTTTTGGCCGTGGCAGTGGGTCAGTGGTGGAGGCTAGCAATTCATGTTTCGGCAATGTGACATCTCTTCAGCAATGCTCAGTCGAAGGTTTTACAAGAGCAACCTGCGGGCATGAATATGATGCTGGTGTTCTCTGTGCAGGTAAATCCTTATTATTATGTTCAAAATTCAAACATAATTTTTTACGAGATCACAAACAGTATAAATTATTGCTGTGATGTGATGTCACCAACTGTGGTGGTGGTGGGAGGGTAACTGGTAAACTACACGCTTATTGGTTAATAATTACAAGTTGTTAGCCACTGATCATACTTTGAAACAGATAATGACTGAGATTTATGCACTTTTTTTTCTCTTTGTTCCCAAGGGGTCACCAGAGCAGATGAATCTGTATTTTTGATTTGGTACTGACTTCAAAACAGATACTCTTTCAGATTTAACCCTGCCATTTAATCTGTCTTCAAACAGGCACTGGGATTACACTCACTTTCTCTCATTTTCATGGTTTCTGTTTTTTTCCCTAGTTTGGGTTTTTTTTTTATGGGTTTATTATTTGGTGGGTTTCTTTCTACATCTTTAGCCTTTTGTGTCAATTAGTATTTTCAAGTGCGTCCTAGTTTAGTTATTCATATTTGTAGTTCTTAGTTCCTTGTCTAATTTTTTAGACATTTCCCTGTATGTAGTCTGTCTCTTCTCCACTTGTTTCCCTTTCTGTTTGTGTGTCTAGTCTGTCTCTCTCTATTCTGTACTTCCCGTCTTATTTTGTAGTCCCTCATCATGTGTGCTGTTTTCTGTCACTCTTTGTGTCCCATTCCCCCTGTGTCAATTCAATTGTCTACAATTGTGGTCGATTGAACATATGTATTTATGGTTTTTATTTTGGAATAGGCAGAACTTACTCTCTTCCTCGCTGACTCTACAGCTGTCGTTATGTCACACATTGGCTCACTATTTCTTGCACCAAAACACACCACAAGTCCCACCACTACTAAATATTACATGTTATTGTGCAGCACACAAGACCGACAGTGCACAGTGTGCTTTGAGGTAGCAGCCAAGAAAGATATAGTTTGTCTGTGAGCACCCATGTGTACATGAAGCAGGCATGGAGGAGATCCAGGCCCCAAATATCTAGAGGCCCCCCAGAGCGCGAGAGCCCAAGGAAGACCATTGGAGGGGCAACTGCCCCACCCTCCTGGAAAGAACTGAGGAAAGCCCCAGATGTTGGGTCACCCAGCAGTCCTGGTGCGGAAGCCACGGGGGGCTGCAGTGATGTGCCCACGGGTTCTGCCTGAAACGCACCAACATCTGAGGGCATCAGCCACCGACAGGGAGCTTTGTGGGGGTGATAGGTCCCCACATCTGGGGGGGCCTGAGATATGTCCAGAGAGGTGGAGTCTAAGACCTGACATATAGACACAGACAAACAGGCACACACAGACACAAACATGCATTCCCACCCTCATGCAAACATATACAAATAATTGGCACTCACCCAATGTGGTGTAACGTTTGACCCGTTATGCATACACTGGACACGACTGTGATGACAGCAATACTTTTATTTACAACTGTGGTTTTCACTTTTCACTGGGACACAGACACCCCTTGCCTCTAGAGGGGTAATTTGCCCCTAGACCCAAGAGATGTTACCCTTTTTCCAGGGAGGTGCAGGGAGGCCCAGCATCCCTAGACCCCAATCAGATGGCTAACTCCTCCTCCCAGCCCCCTGCCCTGAGGAGGCACAGAGAACAGCGGTGTGAAGACCCCATACCTTTTTCCACACGCTCATATGTGGTGCTGCTGCGTGCTGTTCTAAAGTGCATTTAAAACACGGGAGGGCCATGGTGCTTTCTGCCAGAGAGCAGCAGATGTCAGCACGGCCCCTCATGAGAAGCTATTGAGTTCTTAATAAACTGCTTAATGGGATCTATTTGACAGCTTGTAATTTATATTGTTAATGCTTGAATGTTTTTCCTCAGTTAAATCAGCAGTAAATGGACCTGAGCTTTAGCACCAAAATTTCCTGGTTACATTTGGTGAAAGACTGTGTTTTGGGTTAAAATACACCTGTTGCTGAAGTTAACCACATTTTAAAGTTTCTTGGACATACGAACTGTCCAGTATGAGCTATTGTCTGAAAAGGGGGACAGCCATTAACATCTTTTGGTTGCATTTCAGATAATGATGGACACTCATCAGCATACAGCATGTTGAAGATATCCTTAAAAATCTGATAATACTGGATTTAAAAAAGAGTAAGAGATTGAAATATTCATTGCTAATACTTTAACGTGTGCCCTCAGGTAAACCACCAATAAGGCTTGTGAACAGCATTGACCGATGCTCTGGCCGAGTGGAGATTCTGCATGACGGCCGGTGGGGAACAGTGTGTGATGATGACTGGGACTTCAGAGAGGCTGAGGTGGTGTGCAGAGCCATGGACTGTGGAACACCTCAGAGAGCAAAATCTAATGCCTTCTTTGGTGAAGGCCAAGGAGTGATCTGGTATTCTTCTGTCAACTGTTTGGGTAATGAGACGTCCCTTGGGCACTGCAGGTATCGCCCCTCTGGAAGATTTTCGTGCAGACACAGGGAAGATGCAGGAGTGATTTGTTCAGGTAAAAACTATTTTGTCATTAAATATTGTGTCTTTTTTTAATCTTTAGATATGACTTCCAGAGGTTGTTGTTTAAAGCCATCTTTATTATATGTGGCTGCAGCTCTCGGCTGCAACCACACTTACACCAACTTACAACACTGATTCCCCATGTTTTAACACAGATGCATTGCAGATGCCGTGCAGGTACATCTGCACAGCATCACAGTCCACGGCCCACCACAATTTATATCACAGTTATTTCCATGACATCAGTGAGAATATTGTATGGATTTCAATTAATGCAATTTTCAGGCACCAACTAATTGCTGATTTTGTCCTCTTTGCTTTGTAGCTACCATTCGACTCATCAATGGGACTGACATGTGCTCAGGAAGGGTGGAGGTCCACTATGGTGAACACTGGTCACCAGCATTTAATATTAACTGGGGAATGAATGAAGCCACAGTGGTGTGCAGAGAGATACATTGTGGAGATCCTGTCAAGATTTCAAGGCCATTTGGTCAAGGTGAAGATCTGAGAGGACATGAGATCCACTGTAATGGTAGAGAGAGCTCTGTCACACAGTGCACATTTAGGAACTATACCAGATCTATCACCGAAGGTATTGAAGAGGCCTCTGTGGTATGCTCAGGTAAGACTTGATGTTATATTTCAAAAAGAAAATGAATCCATGAAGTTCTTTATCAAACAGATCAAGTATGATTTTTTCCAATTAAACTGTTGATGCAAACCATCAAATCAATATTTTTGTAGTCTAAACACATGTGTTAATCAGGTACAACCCGAGTTATAAATTATGTCACTATCTTCACATATGTGTGCTATAGCAGTGCATATACAGAGAGAAGACCAATAGGATTAGGCCAGCCAAAGCACACACAGACTATTCACGAACACACAAAAGAATTGGACCATATAAGATGCTGTAAATAGGCTGTGCTTCAGTGCTGCACATGTTTCAGTCAGCTAGCTGGCCACTACGATTTAGCATGAAGCTGCATCTTTGAACCTTTGTTTTTATATTGTTTTCCTCTCTTCGTCACCGTTCCTTTACACAATTTTGCTATTGAATTGCTCTAAATTATTATTACACATAATTAATCCCTTTACTCATTGAGGTCAACTTGACCTTTTTGATACCTGTAAATGGACAGTCTACTTCTAGGTAGAACAAATGCAATATGGCAAATTATTTTATGCCTAACAAGTGATTTCACCATTACCAGCATTTAGCAAACACAATGTGAGACAACAGATGAATATTAACCACTTACAATGGTAAATGCTATTGATCTGATGATGCACTGATCACCCAGTGAGGGTAATATAGCCAAGGGTCAGCAACATTGAAACTATGAAGAGAGCAATTTCTGAGTCATTTTTGATGCTGTAAAACATATTCCATCTGTATGATGCAGAAATCATAGCTGATTAAGTCTAAAATGGTCTGTTGGTGATATGATTCATTTGTATTTTTTCTTTGCATTTTTCTTTGTATTTATAGATTTATGTTAGATTTATATAACAACTCTGCTTTCCAGGTAATGTGAGATTAGCCGGTGGATCCACTCGTTGTGATGGAAGAGTAGAGTATTTCAATAAAGGCCAGTGGGGAACTGTGTGTGCTGAATCCTGGGACATCGATGATGCAGCAGTGGTGTGCAGACAGTTGGACTGTGGGAGGCCCCATAAGCTTCTTCAGCTTGGCCCTGGTACAGGACAGACCTGGACAGATCAAATTGAATGCAATGGAAAAGAGTCTACATTGAATCAGTGTCAACAAAGACCATATCCATATCCAGACAGGACTTGCAACAACACTGTAGTGGCTGGTGTTTTCTGCACAGGTAAGAAAAACATACAAACCCAGTTCCAAAAACAAAACGTTTGGATCTTTTTAAAAATGTAAGTAAAGAATAAATGCAAAGATTTCCAAATCCATATTTGATTCACAATAGAACATTAAAAAGAATTTAACATCATCAAAAAGTGAAATTCTTTTTGGAAAACAAGCTGTGTCCTGTGAAGTAAAGAGGTGAGGGACCACACTGCTTATCAGTCTTTAGTTCAAGCAACAGCATCAGTATGAGGGTGCATTAATGCCCATGAAACTGCCAGCTTGAAAATCTGGCAAAACACCAAAAATGCTGAAATCCAGATACAAGTTTGAGAGAAACAGATGCTTCCAGCAAGATGACATCTGTTTCCATGTATATTTCAGTGAGACAGTGCTAAACACCATACTACAGCTAATGTAGTATGCTATTCTTTTGCACATAAGCTTCATTGCTTCCTTCTTCTTCATTCCTTCATTTCTCTCCCAGAAGTCCAGCAACTGGTCTTCCTAGTTTGCAAATGTTTACAGACCGTTCATAGAAGACATGGCCTTGTTCCAACTTGCTCTAGAGTTGTAGTCAAATTTAAAATACACTTGGAATTTCTTAAAATGAGAACTGGTTGCAGGAGTCATTTTGAGCCCCTCCAGCATCAGCAGTAATAATGGTAAATAAATAGTCTTTTCAGTTCAGCTTTCTGTTGCTGAGATCAGCCAGAAACCCAGCCAGTTCTCCACACATTTGGGCACACACTCCCCTGCTCTGTACTATCCTGCTGTACCCTGGCTCTGCATCCCACAGGTGATATGTGGCTACAGGACCCTATATATTTATTTGTCAATCACATCTAGCTAGCTCTGTCTTAATTTTGAGCAGCTTTCATGACAAAAAGTGTGTAAACAATCATGTTTTTAGACAAACCAGGTGCAGCAGTTGTGATTTTACATTAATTTCTATATGGTCAAAGTGACATCCTCAGCGGTTCCAGGTACTATTAGTACTTTTATTTGACATACTCCAAGTTCTCTACTAATAAAAATGTTTAGATTATAAGTTGTGATGTTAAAATTGTGCATTTTCTCAGGCTAAACATTTGATATTTTCAAGATTGTATTGTGAATAAAATATGAATTAATCACTGAATTCTGTTTTTACATAAATGTTTACAGAATTTTTATATGAAAAATGCCAAAGAGTAATATTGGCAGCTTAAATGTTCTTTCTCATTTAAAAAAAAAGTTTAATATTGTCTTCTGAGTTTAACCGGTGTACAATATACCTAAATACATCACAGTTGTTTGTTGGTCATTCTTCCATACCTGTGGCTACATATTTAGTTTATTTGCCTTCACAGAAAGCTTGGCGGTGCGCTTGGTTAACAGTAATGATGAGTGCTCTGGAAGAGTGGAGGTTCGTCATGATGACCAGTGGCACACAGTGTGTGACACGGACTGGACTCTAAGTAAAGCTGGAGCAGTGTGTGAGTCGCTGCAGTGTGGACGTGCCGTGAAAGCTCATGGTGGTGCTGTTTTTGGCCGTGGCAGTGGGTCAGTGGTGGAGGCTAGCAATTCATGTTTCGGCAATGTGACATCTCTTCAGCAATGCTCAGTCAAAGGTTTTACAAGAGCAACCTGCGGGCATGAATATGATGCTGGTGTTCTCTGTGCAGGTAAATCCTTATTATTATGTTCAAAATTCAAACATAATTTTTTACGAGATCACAAACAGTATAAATTATTGCTGTGATGTGATGTCACCAACTGTGGTGGTGGTGGGAGGGTAACTGGTAAACTACACGCTTATTGGTTAATAATTACAAGTTGTTAGCCACTGATCATACTTTGAAACAGATAATGACTGAGATTTATGCACTTAATTTTTTTTCTCTTTTTTCCCAAGGGGTCACCAGAGCAGATGAATCTGTATTTTTGATTTGGTACTGACTTCAAAACAGATACTCTTTCAGATTTAACCCTGCCATTTAATCTGTCTTCAAACAGGCACTGGGATTACACTCACTTTCTCTCATTTTCATGGTTTCTGTTTTTTTCCCTAGTTTGGGTTTTTTTTTTATGGGTTTATTATTTGGTGGGTTTCTTTCTACATTTTTAGCCTTTTGTGTCAATTAGTATTTTCAAGTGCGTCCTAGTTTAGTTATTCATATTTGTAGTTCTTAGTTCCTTGTCTAATTTTTTAGACATTTCCCTGTATGTAGTCTGTCTCTTCTCCATTTGTTTCCCTTTTTGTCTGTGTGTCTAAACTGTCTCTCTCTATTCTGTACTTCCCGTCTTATTTTGTAGTCCCTCATCATGTGTGCTGTTTTCTGTCACTCTTTGTGTCCCCTTCCCCCTGTGTCAATTCAATTGTCTACGATTGTGGTCGATTGAACATATGCATTTATGTTTTTTATTTTGGAATAGGCAGAACTTGCTCTCTTCCTCGCTGACTCTACATCTGTCGTTATGTCACACATTGGCTCACTATTTCTTGTACCAAAACACACCACAAGTTCCACCACTACTAAATATTACATGTTATTGTGCAGCACACAAGACCGACAGTGCACAATGTGCTTTGAGGTAGCCAAGAAAGATACAGGGAGTGCAGAATTATTAGGCAAGTTGTATTTCTGAGGAATAATTCTATTATTGAACAACAACCATGTTCTCAATGAACCCAAAAAACTCATTAATATCAAAGCTGAATGTTTTTGGAAGTCGTTTTTTGTTTGTTTTTAGTTTTAGCTATTTTAGGGGGATATCTGTGTGTGCAGGTGACTATTACTGTGCATAATTATTAGGCAACTTAACAAAAAACAAATATATACCCATTTCAATTATTTATTTTTACCAGTGACACCAATATAACATCTCCACATTCACAAATATACATTTCTGACATTCAAAAACAAAACAAAAACAAATCAGCGACCAATATAGCTACCTTTCTTTGCAAGGACACTCAAAAGCCTGCCATCCATGGATTCTGGCAGTGTTTTGATCTGTTCACCATCAACATTGCGTGCAGCAGCAACCACAGCCTCTCAGACACTGTTCAGAGAGGTGTACTGTTTTCCCTCCTTGTAAATCTCACATTTGATGATGGACCACAGGTTCTCAATGGGGTTCAGATCAGGTGAACAAGGAGGCCATGTCATTAGTTTTTCTTCTTTTATACCCTTTCTTGCCAGCCACGCTGTGGAGTACTTGGACGCGTGTGATGGAGCATTGTCCTGCATGAAAATCACGTTTTTCTTGAAGGATGCAGACTTCTTCCTGTACCACTGCTTGAAGAAGGTGTCTTCCAGAAACTGGCAGTAGGACTGGGAGTTGAGCTTGACTCCATCCTCAACCCGAAAAGGCCCCACAAGCTCATCTTTGATGATACCAGCCCAAACCAGTACTCCACCTCCACCTTGCTGGCGTCTGAGTTGGACTGGAGCTCTCTGCCCTTTACCAATCCAGCCACGGGCCCATCCATCTGGCCCATCAAGACTCACTCTCATTTCATCAGTCCATAAAACCTTAGAAAAACCAGTCTTGAGATATTTCTTGGCCCAGTCTTGACGTTTCAGCTTGTGTGTCTTGTTCAGTGGTGGTCGTCTTTCAGCCTTTCTTACCTTGGCCATGTCTCTGAGTATTGCACACCTTGTGCTTTTGGGCACTCCAGTGATGTTGCAGCTCTGAAATATGGCCAAACTGGTGGCAAGTGGCATCTTGGCAGCTGCACGCTTGACTTTTCTCAGTTCATGGGCAGTTATTTTGCGCCTTGGTTTTTCCACACGCTTCTTGCGACCCTGTTGACTATTTTGAATGAAACGCTTGATTGTTCGATGATCACGCTTCAGAAGCTTTGCAATTTTGAGACTGCTGCATCCCTCTGCAAGATATCTCACTATTTTTGACTTTTCTGAACCTGTCAAGTCCTTCTTTTGACCCATTTTGCCAAAGGAAAGGATGTTGCCTAATAATTATGCACACCTGATATAGGGTGTTGATGTCATTAGACCACACTCCTTCTCATTACAGAGATGCACATCACCTAATATGCTTAATTGGTAGTAGGCTTTCGAGCCTATACAGCTTGGAGTAAGACAACATGCATGAAGAGGATGATGTGGACAAAATACTCATTTGCCTAATAATTCTGCACTCCCTGTATAGTTTGTCTGTGAGCACCCGTGTGCAATGTTCCCTCTAATTTTTCATGTGTCTGAACGAACACACAAACTCCCTGAGCGGTCCCTTGGACCACTGTGAGCAACAGCAGACGTGAGCACTGTGGTCACGGCAGCATCGAATCCATCCAAGTTACATGGTTTATTAAAATAATCAAATTACAGCATTTACATTTATGTTAGACTACTTTTAATTAAGTGCTTTATCCCACTTACAATGAAAATTAAAAAAAAAATTCTTGTTCGTGACCCACTCCAAAAAATAATTTCTGTCCACTATGAGATAAAGGAGAACAACAGCCTGATACCTGCAGGCCTGACAACAGGAGATGTATCACTCCTGTAACACCTGTAACATTCAGTAGTCGCCTCATTGTTCTGACACACACAACAAAACTATTGACTACACTACACACTAACTACACAAGATTTGCGCTAAAGGTTGCAAATCTCTCACATCTCAACACCGCCGTCACTCCTAAAACTTCTTCCTGTTTCTTAACAACTAAATGCCATGTTTTGATTGGGTGCCATGGTACATTTTTCGACCAATGGGAAAGGGTGGGGTGTTTTGGTTTCGTCTTTGCTCACAGGCTTTCGAGCATTTTCCTTATAAAACGCAGTTTTTACTGTTTCTTTCCGCAGTAAATATAAACAACGACAGTATTCAGGAAGAAAACCAAATAGTGCATATATTTTTATCATAACTCTGGTTTTACGTGGCTTATCAACACAATTTAAAAACTGGTATAAAGTCCACACTTTTTCCGTTAATTGTTCCGTCTGTCCTGCTCACATCTCCGATGGTTGTACACGTTGTCATTACTCCGCTTTGCTCGCTAAAACACCGGTGTCGGCACATATTTTCTTTAATTTCAATTAAGGTTAGAATTTTTCTTGTGTGCGCAAAGCAGATTTTCTGTGCGCAGAGACCGTCCCAACAGTGCGCAATTGCGCACGTGCGCAGCTTAGAGGGAACATTGCCCATGTGTACATGAAGCAGGCATGGAGGAGATCCAGGCCCCAAATATCTAGAGGCCCCCCACAGCCCGAGAACCCAAGGAGGACCATCGGAGGGGCAACCGCCCCACCCTCTGAAAGAACTGAAGAAAGCCCCAGATGTTGGGTCACCCAGCAGTCCTGGTGCGGAATCCACGGGGGGCTGCAGTGATGTGCCCACGGGTTCAGAACCCGCGCCAGAACGAACCGAACCCTGGGCCAACGGTCCGAGGGCCCCCCAGCCGCCGAAGGGACCCTAACGAGCCACGAGCGGCAGGCCCTGCCAAGCAGCCACCAGGAATGAGCCGGTACATACCTGAGCGCCCAGCCCTGGACACCGAGAACCTGCCTGAAACGCACCAACATCTGAGGGCATCAGCCACCGACAGGGAGCGTTGTGGGGGTGATAGGTCCCCACACCTGGGGGGGCCTGAGATATGTCCAGAGAGGTGGAGTCTAAGACCTGACATATAGACACAGACAAACAGGCACACACAGACACAAACATGCATTCCCACCCTCATGCAAACATATTTTAATTGGCACTCGCCCAATGTGGTGTAACGTTTGACCCATTATGCATACACTGGACACGACTGTGATGACAGCAATACTTTTATTTACAACTGTGGTTTTCGCTTTTCACTGGGACACAGACACTTCCTCTCTCTACTGTCAGGTCCGCTCTCCTCCTCCTCCGACTGTCACTGTGAACATATAAAGAGTCACAACCACATTCATATCCCAGCACACCTGTTCACCCTGCCCCTGCGCCACCCCAGGAGCTCACTGCGTCACCCCTACTCTGCAGCCGGCCAGAGATCACACCCACGCCACAGTGGAGACAAACAGAAATGGACACTGTACACACACTCACACTCCCCAAGCATACTCTATACCCCAGGTCCAGGTACCCTTGCATCTAGAGGGGTAATTTGCCCCTAGACCCAAGAGATGTTACCCTTTTTCCAGGGAGGTGCAGGGAGGCCCAGCATCCCTAGACCCCAATCAGATGGCCAACTCCTCCTCCTAGCCCCCTGCCCCGAGGAGGTACAGAGAACAGCGGTGTGAAGACCCCATACCTTTCTCCACACGCTCATATGTGGTGCTGCTGCGTGCTGTTCTAAATAGCATTTAAAACACAGGAGGGCCATGGTGCTTTCTGCCAGAGAGCAGCAGGTGTCAGCACGGCCCCTCATGAGAAGCTATTGAGTTCTTAATAAACTGCTTAATGGGATCTATTTGACAGCTTGTAATTTTTATTGTTAATGCTTGAATGTTTTTCCTCAGTTAAATCAACAGTAAATGGACCTGAGCTTTAGCACCAAAATTTCCTGGTTACATTTGGTGAAAGACTGTGTTTTGGGTTAAAATACACCTGTTGCTGAAGTTAACCACATTTTAAAGTTTCTTGGACATACGAACTGCCCAGTATGAGCTATTGTCTGAAAAGGGGGACAGCCATTAGCCTCTTTTGGTTGCATTTCAGATAATGATGGACACTCATCAGCATACAGCATGTTGAAGATATCCTTAAAAATCTGATAATACTGGATTTAAAAAAGAGTAAGAGATTGAAATATTCATTGCTAATACTTTAACGTGTGCCCTCAGGTAAACCACCAATAAGGCTTGTGAACGGCATTGACCGATGCTCTGGCCGAGTGGAGATTCTGCATGACGGCCGGTGGGGAACAGTGTGTGATGATGACTGGGACTTCAGAGAGGCTGAGGTGGTGTGCAGAGCCATGGACTGTGGAACACCTCAGAGAGCAAAATCTAAGGCCTTCTTTGGTGAAGGCCAAGGAGTGATCTGGTATTCTTCTGTCAACTGTTTGGGTAATGAGACGTCCCTTGGGCACTGCAGGTACCGCCCCTCTGGAAGATTTTCGTGCAGACACAGGGAAGATGCAGGAGTGATTTGTTCAGGTAAAAACTATTTTGTCATTAAATATTGTGTCTTTTTTTAATGTTTAGAGGTCGTTGTTTAAAGCCATCTTTATTATATGTGGCTGCAGCTCTCGGCTGCAACCACACTTACACCAACTTACAACACTGATTCCCCATGTTTTAACACAGATGCATTGCAGATGCCGTGCAGGTACATCTGCACAGCATCACAGTCCACGGCCCACCACAATTTATATCACAGTTATTTCCATGACATCAGTGAGAATATTGTATGGATTTCAATTAATGCAATTTTCAGGCACCAACTAATTGCTGATTTTGTCCTCTTTGCTTTGTAGCTACCATTCGACTCATCAATGGGACTGACATGTGCTCAGGAAAGGTGGAGGTCCACTACGGTGAACACTGGTCACCAGCATTTAATATTAACTGGGGAATGAATGAAGCCACAGTGGTGTGCAGAGAGATAAATTGTGGAGATCCTGTCAAGATTTCAAGGTCATTTGGTCAAGGTGAAGATTTGAGAGGACATGAGATCCACTGTAATGGTAGAGAGAGCTCTGTCACACAGTGTACATTTAGGAACTATACCAGATCTATCACCGATGGTATTGAAGAGGCCTCTGTGGTATGCTCAGGTAAGACTTGATGCTATATTTCAAAAAGAAAATGAATCCATGAAGTTCTTTATCAAACAGATCAAGTATGATTTTTTCCAATTAAAATGTTGATGCAAACCATCAGATCAATATTTTTGTAGTCTAAACACGTGTTAATCAGGTACAACCCGAGTTATAAATTATGTCACTATCTTCACATATGTGTGCTATAGCAGTGCATATACAGAGAGAAGACCAATAGGATTAGGCCAGCCAAAGCACACACAGACTATTCACGAACACACAAAAGAATTGGACCATATAAGATGCTGTAAATAGGCTGTGCTTCAGTGCTGCACATGTTTCAGTCAGCTAGCTGGCCACTACGATTTAGCATGAAGCTGCATCTTTGAACCTTTGTTTTTATATTGTTTTCCTCTCTTCGTCACCGTTCCTTTACACAATTTTGCTATTGAATTGCTCTAAATTATTATTACACATAATTAATCCCTTTACTCATTGAGGTCAACTTTTTGATACCTTTAAATGGACAGTCTACTTCTAGGTAGAACAAATGCAATATGGCAAATTATTTTATGCCTAACAAGTGATTTCACCATTACCAGCATTTAGCAAACACAATGTGAGACAACAGATGAATATTAACCACTTACAATGGTAAATGCTATTGATCTGATGATGCACTGATCACCCAGTGAGGGTAATATAGCCAAGGGTCAGCAACATTGAAACTATGAAGAGAGCAATTTCTGAGTCATTTTTGATGCTGTAAAACATATTCCATCTGTATGATGCAGAAATCATAGCTGATTAAGTCTAAAATGGTCTGTTGGTGATATGATTCATTTGTATTTTTTCTTTGCATTTTTCTTTGTATTTATAGATTTATGTTAGATTTATATAACAACTCTGCTTTCCAGGTAATGTGAGATTAGCCGGTGGATCCACTCGTTGTGATGGAAGAGTAGAGTATTTCAATAAAGGCCAGTGGGGGACTGTGTGTGCTGAATCCTGGGACATGAATGATGCAACAGTGGTGTGCAGACAGTTGGACTGTGGGAGGCCCCATAAGCTTCTTCAGCTTGGCCCTGGTACAGGACAGACCTGGACAGATCAAATTGAATGCAATGGAAAAGAGTCTACATTGAATCAGTGTCAACAAAGACCATATCCATATCCAGACAGGACTTGCAACAACATTGTAGTGGCTGGTGTTTTCTGCACAGGTAAGAAAAACATACAAACCCAGTTCCAAAAACAAAACGTTTGGATCTTTTTAAAAATGTAAGTAAAGAATAAATGCAAAGATTTCCAAATCCATATTTGATTCACAATAGAACATTAAAAAGAATTTAACATCATCAAAAAGTGAAATTCTTTTTGGAAAACAAGCTGTGTCCTGTGAAGTAAAGAGGTGAGGGACCACACTGCTTATCAGTCTTTAGTTCAAGCAACAGCATCAGTATGAGGGTGCATTAATGCCCATGAAACTGCCAGCTTGAAAATCTGGCAAAACACCAAAAATGCTGAAATCCAGATACAAGTTTGAGAGAAACAGATGCTTCCAGCAAGATGACATCTGTTTCCATGTATATTTCAGTGAGACAGTGCTAAACACCATACTACAGCTAATGTAGTATGCTATTCTTTTGCACATAAGCTTCATTGCTTCCTTCTTCTTCATTCCTTCATTTCTCTCCCAGAAGTCCAGCAACTGGTCTTCCTAGTTTGCAAATGTTTACAGACCGTTCATAGAAGACATGGCCTTGTTCCAACTTGCTCTAGAGTTGTAGTCAAATTTAAAATACACTTGGAATTTCTTAAAATGAGAACTGGTTGCAGGGGTCATTTTGAGCCCCTCCAGCATCAGCAGTAATAATGGTAAATAAATAGTCTTTTCAGTTCAGCTTTCTGTTGCTGAGATCAGCCAGAAACCCAGCCAGTTCTCCACACATTTGGGCACACACTCCCCTGCTCTGTACTATCCTGCTGTACCCTGGCTCTGCATCCCACAGGTGATATGTGGCTACAGGACCCTATATATTTATTTGTCAATCACATCTAGCTAGCTCTGTCTTAATTTTGAGCAGCTTTCATGACAAAAAGTGTGTAAACAATCGTGTTGTTAGACAAACCAGGTGCAGCAGTTGTGATTTTACATTAATTTTTATATGGTCAAAGTGACATCCTCAGCGGTTCCAGGTACTATTAGTACTTTTATTTGACATACTCCAAATTCTATACTAATAATAATGTTTAGATTACAATTTGTGATGTTAAAATTGTGCATTTTCTCAGACTGAATATTTGATATTTTCAAGATTGTATTGTGAATAAAATATGAATTAATCACTGAATTCTGTTTTTACATAAATGTTTACAGAATTTTTATATGAAAAATGCCAAAGAGTAATATTGGCAGCTTAAATGTTCTTTATCATTTAAAAAAAAAAAGTTTAATATTGTCTTCTGAGTTTAACCGGTGTACAATATACCTAAATACATGACAGTTGTTTGTTGGTCATTCTTCCATACCTGTGGCTACATATTTAGTTTATTTGCCTTCACAGAAAGCTTGGCGGTGCGCTTGGTTAACAGTAATGATGAGTGCTCTGGAAGAGTGGAGGTTCGTCATGATGACCAGTGGCACACAGTGTGTGACACGGACTGGACTCTAAGTAAAGCTGGAGTAGTGTGTGAGTCGCTGCAGTGTGGACGTGCCGTGAAAGCTCATGGTGGTGCTGTTTTTGGCCGTGGCAGTGGGTCAGTGGTGGAGGCTAGCAATTCATGTTTCGGCAATGTGACATCTCTTCAGCAATGCTCAGTCGAAGGTTTTACAAGAGCAACCTGCGGGCATGAATATGATGCTGGTGTTCTCTGTGCAGGTAAATCCTTATTATTATGTTCAAAATTCAAACATAATTTTTTACGAGATCACAAACAGTATAAATTATTGCTGTGATGTGATGTCACCAACTGTGGTGGTGGTGGGAGGGTAACTGGTAAACTACACGCTTATTGGTTAATAATTACAAGTTGTTAGCCACTGATCATACTTTGAAACAGATAATGACTGAGATTTATGCACTTTTTTTTCTCTTTTTTCCCAAGGGGTCACCAGAGCAGATGAATCTGTATTTTTGATTTGGTACTGACTTCAAAACAGATACTCTTTCACATTTAACCCTGCCATTTAATCTGTCTTCAAAAGGGCACTGGGATTACACTCACCTTCTCTCATTTTCATGGTTTCTGTTTTTTCCTCTAGTTTTTTTTTTTTTTTGTGGGTTTATTATTTGGTGGGTTTCTTTCTACATTTTTAGCCTTTTGTGTTTATTATTATTTTCTTTTTTTTCTTTTTTTTTGTCCCGTTTGGATCTTTAGCCATCAGAATTGTTTTCTTAAGGGCAAGAAAGATGCCAAGCGGATTTATTTTACCAAGTGGATCATCATGGCCTTGCCATATTGGTCCATTTGATTGACCTTTATTATAATTATGTATTTATTTTATTTTATTTTCGGTTGCTACAAACGGGACAGACATGACTGGGGGATAGGATAGGGAGAAAGAATGAAAGAAAGAGAGGGAGAGAAAGAAAGAAAAACAGAGGGGAGAAGAGACAGTGAGGAAGGGGGGAAGAAAGAAAGAAAAACAAACAAAACATCTGGATCACCTGTATGGAGAAAAAAAAACAGAAGAGAAAACAAACAAAAAAGAGCAAAATAATAAATACAGCACCATCACAATAAACTAGCTAGCAGTAGATAACAGTAGATACTAAATATTAAACGATATTGTGCAGCACACAAGATAGACAGCGCACAATGTGGTTTGAGGCAGCAGCCAAGAAAGGTGTAGTCCGCGTCTTTGAACACCTGTGTGCACACATGTGTGCACACCTGTGTGGATCAGCATGCTTGTATTCCAAAGGTTTCTCCATGTAATGGTCTGCTAGGGAGTGTGGGGAGCCATAGCCCTGTCCACAAGGGCATCATGAAGCAGGTATGGAGGAGATCCAGGCCCCAGACATCCAGAGGCCCCAGAGTACGAGGACCCGAGGAGGACCACCAAAGGGGGGAACCATGCCACCCTCCTGGGAAGAGCTGAGTAGAGCCCCAAACGAGAGGTCACCCAGCAGCTATGGAGCAGAGGCCAGAGGGGGTTGCAGTGGCGTGCCCGCGGGCTCTGTCAGCCAGCTTTGCCAGAGAGGACCGAGCTTCAGGCCCTGAGGCCAGAAGCCTGAGGGCACACCACCCCCCGGAAGGGGCCCAGCCGGGCCACAGGCGCCAGGCCCCGCCAATCGGCCACCAGGAGTGAGCCGTTACATACATGAGCGCCCAGCCCCAGACGACAAGGACCACCAACACACCAACGTCTGAGGGCATCAGCCACCGGCAGGGAGTGTGGTGAGGGGAGATAGGCCTCCGTTCTTTGGAGGGCCTGAGATATACCCAGAGAGGTTGAGTCTAAGACCCAACCTGACATATAGACACAGACGAACAGGCGCACGTGGACACAAACGTGCATTCCCACCCCCATATACACAACCAAATACTCGGCACTCACCCAACGTGTAGACAGACACAAATAGACACTGCACAGACAGTCACACTCCCCAAACATGCTTTTTCTGCATCTAAAGAAAATATTATGGTTTCAATGTTTTTACTGCATGAGTAGTCTACGTGTCTAAGTAATCTACGTGTATTTGTTGATGAGTGCCTACCTTTTATGAAACCAGTTTGGTCAGGATGAATTAAAAGGGGGGTTATTTTCTCTAATCTTTTTGAGAGAGCTTAGCAGATTATTTTAAGGTCTACATTAATAAGGGATATTGGACGATAGCTTGAAGGAAATACAGGGTCTTTGCCTGGTTTTAGTAAGAGACTGATATTTGCAGAGTTCATATTTGGTGGTAGTCTACCATTTTCTTTGATTTCCTGCAACATCCTGTGAAAAACTGGTGCCAGAATCGTCCAGAATTCTTTGTAAAAATCTGTTGGAAAGCTGTCTTGACCTGGAGCCTTATTATTGAGCATACTTATCAGAGCTTCCTGGAGTTCACCTGGCGTCAGTGGCGAATCCAGTGCCATTGCTTGGGTGTCTAATAATTTTGGAAGATGTAATTAATTAATTATGTTGTCGAGAAATTGATCAATTTCGTTTTTAGATGGGTTTATTTGTGGTGTATATAAAGTTTCATAGAAATCCCTAAAAATTTTGTTCATTTTTTAAGATCATATATTGTATTCCCAGATACATCTTTAACAGCACATATAGTTGTTTTTTCTTTATTGATTTTTAACTGGTTAGCAAGAAATTGTCCGGATTTGTTATCATGTTCATAATTTTGCAGGTGAAGTCTTTGTACTAAGAATTTAGTCTTTTTATTAATAATTTCATGGTCCGAGGCCTCCCTCCCCCCCGCCGAAGGGGCCCAACCAAGCCACGAGCGGCAGGTCCTGCCAAGCAGCCACCAGGAATGAGCTGGTACATACCTGAGCGCCCAGCCCTGGACACCGAGAACCTGAAACACACCAACATCTGAGGGCATCAGCCAGTGACAGGGAGCGTTGTGGGGGTGATAGGTCCCCACACCTGGGGGGGGGGGGGGGGGGGGGCTGAGATATGTCCAGAGAGGTGGAGTCTAAGACCCGATCTGACATATAGACACAAGCGTGTCTCCCAAGATGTCGGCTGCATCCTCCGGAGGCCGCATTTGGAGTAGTGATGTGCGGATCGATCCTGAAATATAGATTCCTCCGATACCAATCATTTATGTTCTAGAATCGATTCTCACATTAAAATATTGATATTTTAGTAATTTAAGGTAAATTTGTAGTTTATCATTAACAAATGGCTTGCATTTGTATAGCGCTTTTCTAGTCCATAGGACCCCAAAGCGCTTTACACTACATTCAGTCATTCACCCATTCACACACACAAGAACACAGTGGAAAGAAACTATAACATTTGGATTATCTACATTCGAAGGAACTACTTCCTCTTCCGCCTTTCATACTCATGTGTGAAATACGGCTGTATAAATGTCTCACAGCCCTGGCGTGCGCACTCACAACAATGGCTGAGCGTAATTGGAGTCATGTGCAGACATATTTTACCTCCACAAACAGCTGAGACGTGTTTTGCGACACATGTGGCAAAAAAGTGAAGTGTTGTGGCAACACCACTAACCTTGTCAAACACCTCAGAGTAAATCATATCACAGAATATGACGAGCGTATGTTGTGGTGAACTGAAGAAGAGGAGAGGGACAGGTGCTACTAGGGCGAGACAGACGTCTCTCACGGAGTCCTTTAGTGCTGGCAACGTGTTCAAATAGCGCAGAACTTCAGTTTTTTTATTTCTATATGATGAACTCTGCATTATTAAGTGATAAGAACAAGTAATCTGTTGTCCTGTAATCATTATGACGCTATAATTTGAGATACAATAAATAAAATAAGTGTTTGTACAAAGTATTGGTATCGGATCAGTATCGTCGATACCACCCTGAATTTTACTTGGTATCGGATCGGAAAGGAAATCAGTGGTATCGCACATCACTAATTTGAAGGCGGATTACGTCACAGCCAGGCAACGAAGGCTCTCTCAATTCGTCGACTCCTTCAAATGCTGATAAATGCATCCTTCATTTCCCCGAATTTGAATAGGGGTGGGTTTTAATAATCGATTCATCGATTAAAATCGATTCTGGCTTGGATAACGTGATATCGATTCATTAAAATCCTGAATCGATTTTTTATATAAATGTATTTTGCCCAAAATTCCAGAATCTCAGGTGAAACGTCACAAAATTTTGACAACCACCAAACATTTAAAACAGTAAATGAGAGCAGGTACACGGCTTCTGCACAAAGACGTAAACACAAAGCGCGGACCTGCAGATCAGAATCAGTGAGATGTCGCCTTTCTCACCCGACGGCACGGGCACAGTCAGGGCTGAAAGCCGACAGCTCGCTGATTCTGATGTTTCGGCGGGTCCGCGCTTTGTGTTTACGCCCTTTTTGTGCTGATTCTAAAGCTGTTAGTTTTATCTCTCTCCAAACAATATTGAACGAACCAGCAGCAAAAGAAGATCCAAACTAAGCTTCACATAAAGATCATCATGAACTCCCTCTTACTTTTGCTGTTTTGCTTCCACCACAATAAAATCACACTTCATGCACAGCCCTCTCTCTCTTTCTCAGTGTACTTCAAGAACAGTTTCCCGCCTATCCCCGAAATCAGTTTTCTGCATTCTTCGCTTGCTTGTTACGCACAAGACTACCGTTATTTACAGCGCTGTCGACCGATGTTTTTTTTCCTTTTACTTACTTCCGAAAAGAAAACCTAATTTCTGCCGTTCAATAGGCTTCTGAACAAATGTAAACTTTTTAAAATTATACAAAATGCAAAACGCTTAGCCGTGTCTCTAATAAAACCGCTGTAACTTCAGAGGTAATGTTCATAAGTTGATTAATGGTTTTCTTTCGTTTGTGATCTACTGCAGAATATTTTTATAAAATCCCAGGCCAGGAAAATCACCTTCATATTTTTTTGTGTTTTATCTTCAGCTACTTTGACAAAAAGGCATCTGCTGTGATGCTTACACCTTTGATAAAGTCTGGAAAGTGTCAGCTTCCTTTTTATAGATGCAAAAATATGTAAATGTACTGATCTGAATTATAATATTTCTGACTGTCTGAGGCAAAATTTCCCAGATTCAAATCGAATTGATTCGAATCGAATCGAAACGAATCAATTCAGGACCTTGTGAATCAGAATAGAATCGATTCTAGAAATCAGTGACGATACCCAGCCCTAAATTTGAAGGATGGGTCGGGTGTGTCCTTCGTGGCCTACCATATCCCAAAATTCATAGCACGTTTCCGGCCCAGCCAAATTTCAGCTGCCAGCAAGATAGGCTGCTACTAAGTTTTAAAATTACTCTATTAATCAAAGGAGCTTGCAAAGAAAAGCGTCTGGACTTCTTTAAGTTACTTGAAGACGTTTCACCTCTCATCCGAGAAGCTTCTTCAGTTCTAAGGTCAAATGGTGGAGAGTCCCAGATATAAACCTAGTGGGAGTAACCCCCCACAGAGGGACAAAAGGACCCCCTGATGATCCTCTAATCGCCTGAGCCAAGGTGTGAAACTGGGTGTGGGTCCCAATCAGCCAGAATTTCGGGTGAGTTCATTGTGAAGCCTGGCCCCACCTTATCATGCGAATTCCTGAGATCAGATGGCCCAGGATGTGAGTGGGCGTTAAGGCATCTGGGAAGGGATCTCAAAACTGGATTATAGATGGCAGACAGTTGGTGTCGTAAACCACCGCCTCTGTTCAAAGATGGTCGCTCACAGTGGACATAGATGGCTTCTTTCACTCCTCTTTCAAACCATCTGTCCTCTCTGTCCAAAATGTGAACATTGGCATCCTCGAAAGAGTGTCCTTTATCCTTAAGATGCAGATGGACTGCTGAGTCTTGTCCTGTGGAGGTGGCTCTTCTATGTTGTGCCATGCGCTTGTGAAGTGGCTGTTTGGTCTCTCCAATGTAGAGGTCTGAGCATTCCTCGCTGCACTGTACAGCATACACCACATTGTTAAGTCTGTGTTTTGGCGTTTTGTCTTTCGGGTGAACCAGTTTTTGTCTGAGCGTGTTGCTGGGTCTGAAATGCACCGGGATGTCATGCTTGGAGAAAACTCTCCTGAGTTTTTCTGATACACCGGCTACATAGGGGATGACAATGTTGTTGCGTCTGTCCTTCTTATCCTCCCTCGCTGGTGTCTGGTCTTCTTTTCTGTGCCTCTTTGCTGACTTTAAGAACGCCCATTTAGGATAGCCGCACGTTTTGAGTGCTTCCTTTACATGTGTGTGTTCCTTCTTTTTTCCTTCAGGCTTAGAGGGAACATGTTCTGCCCGGTGGTGTAGGGTCCTAATTACTCCAAGTTTGTGTTCCAGAGGGTGATGGGAGTCAAAGAGGAGGTACTGGTCGGTGTGTGTGGGCTTCCGGTAAACTTCGATGTTGAGGTTGCCGTTCTCTTCAATGTGCACAGCGCAGTCCAGGAAAGGCAAACAGTTGCCCTTTGTGTCTTCCCTGGTGAACTTGATGTTTTTATCCACAGCGTTAATGTGTGCAGTGAAGGATTCCACTACTTGTGTCTTGATTTTGACCCAGGTGTCGTCCACATATCTGTACCAGTGGCTGGGTACTCTTCCTTTGAAAGAGCCAAGAGCCTTCCTTTCCACTTCCTCCATGTAAAGGTTGGCTACAATAGGTGACACGGGGGAGCCCATGGCACAGCCATGTTTTTGTCTATAAAAGCCTTCGTTGTATTTGAAATATGTAGTGGTGAGGCAGAGGTCTAACAGTGTGCAGATCTGATCGGGTGTGAAGTTGGTCCTGTCCTCCAAGGAGCTGTCTTCTTGTAGTTGTTTTCTGACAGTCTCCACGGCCTCCGTGGTGGGTATGCAAGTGAAGAGAGAGACTACATCAAAGGACACCATGGTTTCATCTGGATCCAGGGTAAGTTTCTGGACCTTGTCGGTGAAGTCGGTGGAGTTCTTGATGTGGTGTGGGGTGTTCCCCACGAGAGGAGCAAGGATGGTAGCAAGGTGTTTAGCAATGTTATAAGTGGCTGAGTTTATGCTACTGACTATGGGTCTGAGTGGGACAGCTTCCTTGTGGATTTTAGGAAGTCCGTAAATGCAGGGTATGGCATCCCCTGGGTAAAGGTGGTGATATGTAAGGCGGTCAATAATTTTGTCCTTTTCAAAGTCTTGAAGGCAAGCTATAACTTTCTTTTTGTAGCTGCTTATGGGGTCTCGCTTTAAGGCTTCGTAGGTATTGTTGTCACTGAGGAGAGTAGTGATCTTTGTATGGTAATCTGTAGTGTTTAGGACTCTTATTAATCTTTCTGGGCCACAAAATAAACTTTAAACCTATTTTAAGTAGCTGTGTAAATTACAAATATCTGCTTGGTTTATCAAGACATCGCATATTTGCAAAAGTGTGCTGACGTTTTCGGAGAAGTTACACAACCGCTCAATAGCAAGCGGGGGGATTCAATGGTCACTCCAGCCGGCGGGAGCAGCGGACTCCCGGCTTCATCGTTTTCAGACCCCCACTCTTTCGCTACTCAGGTTAAACATGATATATAAGTCAGTCAGATAACTTAAAAATGTAATTGTTTGCCTTTTTCTGTGTTTTATTTGTTCCGGAGTAAATCGGTTTGGCTGAGATCAAAGTTATTAGATTAAATAAAACTTTATTAATCCATCAGGTGGGTTCCTCCGGGATTTTCACACAGCTGAATGAACGTTAAACAGTGTGAGACAGTCGAGAATTTACGCCAGTGTCCTGTTATATTTTAGATAGCAATGAGCAGACGGCCGACACAGCGGTGACGCAAATCTGAAGACTAGACCTAGACACATATAAAACTAATTGGCACTTCCCCAATGTGGTATAATGTTTGACCCGTTATGCATACACTGGACACGACTGTGATGACAGCAATACTACAAACAGAAATGGACACTGTAAACACACTCACACTCCCCAAGCATACTCTATACCCCAGGTCCAGGTACCCTTGCATCTAGAAGGGTAATTTGCCCCTAGACCCAAGAGATGTTGCCCTTTTTCCAGGGAGGTGCAGGGAGGCCCAGCATCCCTAGACCCCAATCAGATGGCCAACTCCTCCTTTCAGCCCACTCCCCGAGGAGGTACAGAGAACAGCGGTGTGAAGACCCCATACCTTTCTCCACACGGGCACGCTCCGTTTTGTGCAACTATTTTAAAATCCCGGTAGCAGTGCAACCACGTAAGCTAGCGCAATAATTTTTTTTGCATATGAAACCGGAGGACTTGTACTTACATCTTATGCCATCAGCTTGTCACAGTTTCCTTCCACATATAGCTTTGCAAAAACTGCATAAAAAGCACTTGCAGCAACAAAAACATAATATTCCAGAAACAGGCTTTGCCAATCCGATCAGCTGTTTGTAACACTTCCTATGTCCATCAGCACGAACTATCGCATGTCCGCCATGTCCTGCCCGAAACCGGAAGTGATGTCATTTTGCGGAAATGTAGTTGTGAAATGCACTACACACAGGGACACACACGCACAGGTCTTTGTCTCCAGATGCCACATTTATTTATAGCGTCCTGCGTTATGACCGGCCACAGTCTGACAGCTGTTGGTCTCAGCTGATTTCCCGCTGTTCTCCGCTCCTCTCCCGTCTCACTATAAAAGGGAAGGAAACCATCATCAGTCCAAAACGCCATCAGCTGTTCTCACCTGCGTCTCCAGCACCGCCCCGTTGAGCTCACCGCACCACTCCTCCCCTGCAGCCGCGCCCGGGACCACACCTCCGCCACAGTAGTTTTTTACCATCAGGGCCTTATGAGCCTATACTGTTGTTTTTAAAAGTAATGTTTGACTTTATGACTTTCTGTGTCATTTCTGGGACGCTTAGGACTCATATTGCACTGCTGGAAATAGTTTATTTTGATGCATATGCTGTTTTTTTGCAAATTTGCATTTATTTTAGTTTTTCCTGCAGTATATAAAGTTGGTGTATTTCAAAAATAAAACTATAAAGACACTTAAAATAAATTTCCTGTGGTGGGAAACTATTTTGTGCAACTTTTTTGTATTTACTGTTTTGGGGGATAAGCCTCTTAAATTTCTCTAACTAGAAATATATGTTAAAAAAACAAAAATATAAAGTTTTTTGTAGTTTATTGCACTTTTTTGCAATTTGTATAATTACTATGAACTTAATGCATACATATTATTAAAATTTGGGCTATAATGGTTGTATTGATGTATATCAACTTGAAATGCTCCCAAAAATGGCACTACAGAATGTAAAAAAATAATATAAGCTCTGGCGGACTTGGTTCTATGGTAGGTCTTAAAGGGTTAAGTTCTTAATAAACTGCTTAATGGGATCTATTTGACAGCTTGTAATTTTTATTGTTAATGCTTGAATGTTTTTCCTCAGTTAAATCAACAGTAAATGGACCTGAGCTTTAGCACCAAAATTTCCTGGTTACATTTGGTGTAAGACTGTGTTTTGGGTTAAAATACACCTGTTGCTGAAGTTAACCACATTTTAAAGTTTCTTGGACATACGAACTGCCCAGTATGAGCTATTGTCTGAAAAGGGGGACAGCCATTAACCTCTTTTGGTTGCATTTCAGATAATGATGGACACTCATCAGCATACAGCATGTTGAAGATATCCTTAAAAATCTGATAATACTGGATTTAAAAAAAGAGTAAGAGATTGAAATATTCATTGCTAATACTTTAACGTGTGCCCTCAGGTAAACCACCAATAAGGCTTGTGAACGGCATTGACCGATGCTCTGGCCGAGTGGAGATTCTGCATGACGGCCGGTGGGGAACAGTGTGTGATGATGACTGGGACTTAAAAGATGCTGCGGTGGTGTGCAGAGCCATGGACTGTGGAACACCTCAGAGAGCAAAATCTAATGCCTTCTTTGGTGAAGGCCAAGGAGTGGTCTGGTATTCTTCTGTCAACTGTTTGGGTAATGAGACGTCCCTTGGGCACTGCAGGTATCGCCCCTCTGAAAGCTTTTATTGCAGCCACCGTGAAGATGCAGGAGTGATTTGTTCAGGTAAAAACTATTTTGTCATTAAATATTTTGTCTTTTTTTAATCTTTAGATATGACTTTGGAATTTTTTTTCTGATCAGAATTTCTGTTTTATTTATGTGGCGTGATTGAGTCATGGCAGGTCCAGAGGTCGTTGTTTAGAGCCATCTTTATTATATGCGGCTGCAGCTCTCGGCTGCAACCACACTTACACCAACTTACAACACTGATTCCCCATGTTTTAACAAAGAGGGCGTGATTGCAGATGCCGTGCAGGCGCATCCGCACGGCACCGCAGTCCACGGCCCACCACAATTTATATCACAGTTATTTCCATGACATCAGTGAGAATATTGTATGGATTTCAATTAATGCAATTTTCAGGCACCAACTAATTGCTGATTTTGTGCTCTTTGCTTTGTAGCTACCATTCGACTCATCAATGGGACTGACATGTGCTCAGGAAGGGTGGAGGTCCACTACGGTGAACACTGGTCACCAGCATTTAATATTAACTGGGGAATGAATGAAGCTACAGTGGTGTGCAGAGAGATAAATTGCGGAGATCCTGTCAAGATTTCAAGGTCATTTGGTCAAATTGAAGATTTGAGAGGACATGAGATCCACTGTAATGGTAGAGAGAGCTCTGTCACACAGTGTACATTTAGGAACTATACCAGATCTATCACCGATGGTATTGAAGAGGCCTCTGTGGTATGCTCAGGTAAGACTTGATGTTATATTTCAAAAAGAAAATGAATCCATGAAGTTCTTTATCAAACAGATCAAGTATGATTTTTTCCAATTAAAGTGTTGATGCAAACCATCAAATAAATATTTTTGTAGTCTAAACACATGTGTTAATCAGGTACAACCCGAGTTATAAATTATGTCACTATCTTCACATATGTGTGCTATAGCAGTGCATATATAGAGAGAAGACCAATAGGATTAGGCCAGCCAAAGCACACACAGACTATTCACAAACACACAAAAGAATTGGACCATATAAGATATAAGATGCTGTGCTTCAGTGCTGCACATGTTTCAGTCAGCTAGCTGGCCGCTACGATTTAGCATGAAGCTGCATCTTTGAACCTTTGTTTTTATATTGTTTTCCTCTATTCTTCACCCTTCCTTTACACAATTTTGCTATTCAATTGCTCTAAATTATTATTACACATAATAATAATGGATTGGATTTATATAGCGCTTTTCAAGGCACCCAAAGCGCTTTACAATGCCACTATTCATTCACTCTCGCATTCACACACTGGTGGAGGCAAGCTACGGTTGTAGCCACAGCTGCCCTGGGGAAGACTGACAGAAGCGAGGCTGCCATATCGCGCCATCGGCCCCTCTGGCCAACACCAGTAGGTAAAGTGTCTTGCCCAAGGACACAAGGACAAGGACAGAGAATCAAGGACAGAGAATCGGGAATTGAACCGGCGACCTTCCGGTTACAAATACACTTCCCAACCCCCTGAACCACGGTCGCTCAGGGGGTCAAAGTAATTCCTTTACTCATTGAGGTCAACTTGACCTTTTTGATACCTTTAAATGGACAGTCTACTTCTAGGTAGAACAAATGCAATATGGCAAATTATTTTATGCCTAACAAGTGATTTCACCATTACCAGCATTTAGCAAACACAATGTGAGACAACAGATGAATATTAACCACTTACAATGGTAAATGCTATTGATCTGATGATGCACTGATCACCCAGTGAGGGTAATATAGCCAAGGGTCAGCAACATTGAAACTATGAAAAGAGCAATTTCTGAGTCATTTTTGATGCTGTAAAACATATTCCATCTGTATGATGCAGAAATCATAGCTGATTAAGTCTAAAATGGTCTGTTGGTGATATGATTCATTTGTATTTTTTCTTTGCATTTTTCTTTGTATTTATAGATTTATGTTAGATTTATATAACAACTCTGCTTTCCAGGTAATGTGAGATTAGCCGGTGGATCCACTCGTTGTGATGGAAGAGTAGAGTATTTCAATAAAGGCCAGTGGGGGACTGTGTGTGCTGAATCCTGGGACATCAATGATGCAGCAGTGGTGTGCAGACAGTTGGACTGTGGGAGGCCCCATAAGCTTCTTCAGCTTGGCCCTGGTACAGGACAGACCTGGACAGATCAAATTGAATGCAATGGAAAAGAGTCTACATTGAATCAGTGTCAACAAAGACCATATCCATATCGAGACAGGACTTGCAACAACACTGTAGTGGCTGGTGTTTTCTGCACAGGTAAGAAAAACATACAAACCCAGTTCCAAAAACAAAACGTTTGGATCTTTTTAAAAATGTAAGTAAAGAATAAATGCAAAGATTTCCAAATCCATATTTGATTCACAATAGAACATCAAAAAGAATTTAACATCATCAGTGAAATTCTTTTTGGAAAACAAGCTGTGTCCTGTGAAGTAAAGAGGTGAGGGACCACACTGCTTATCAGTCTTTAGTTCAAGCAACAGCATCAGTATGAGGATGCATTAATGCCCATGAAACTGCCAGCTTGAAAATCTGGCAAAACACCAAAAATGCTGAAATCCAGATACAAGTTTGAGAGAAACAGATGCTTCCAGCAAGATGACATCTGTTTCCATGTATATTTCAGTGAGACAGTGCTAAACACCATACTACAGCTAATGTAGTATGCTATTCTTTTGCACATAAGCTTCATTGCTTCCTTCTTCTTCATTCCTTCATTTCTCTCCCAGAAGGCCAGCAACTGGTCTTCCTAGTTTGCAAATGTTTACAGACCGTTCATAGAAGACATGGCCTTGTTCCAACTTGCTCTAGAGTTGTAGTCAAATTTAAAATACACTTGGAATTTCTTAAAATGAGAACTGGTTGCAGGGGTCATTTTGAGCCCCTCCAGCATCAGCAGTAATAATGGTAAATAAATAGTCTTTTCAGTTCAGCTTTCTGTTGCTGAGATCAGCCAGAAACCCAGCCAGTTCTCCACACATTTGGGCACACACTCCCCTGCTCTGTACTATCCTGCTGTACCCTGGCTCTGCATCCCACAGGTGATATGTGGCTACAGGACCCTATATATTTATTTGTCAATCACATCTAGCTAGCTCTGTCTTAATTTTGAGCAGCTTTCATGACAAAAAGTGTGTAAACAATCGTGTTGTTAGACAAACCAGGTGCAGCAGTTGTGATTTTACATTAATTTCTATATGGTCAAAGTGACATCCTCAGCGGTTCCAGGTGCTATTAGTACTTTTATTTGACATACTCCAATTCTATACTAATAATAATGTTTAGATTACAATTTGTGATGTTAAAATTGTGCATTTTCTCAGACTGAATATTTGATATTTTCAAGATTGTATTGTGAATAAAATATGAATTAATCACTGAATTCTGTTTTTACATAAATTTAAAAAAAAATTTTATATGAAAAATGCCAAAGAGTAATATTGGCAGCTTAAATGTTCTTTATCATTTAAAAAAAAAGTTTAATATTGTCTTCTGAGTTTAACCGGTGTACAATATACCTAAATACATCACAGTTGTTTGTTGGTCATTCTTCCATACCTGTGGCTACATATTTAGTTTATTTGCCTTCACAGAAAGCTTGGCGGTGCGCTTGGTTAACAGTACTGATGAGTGCTCTGGAAGAGTGGAGGTTCGTCATGATGACCAGTGGCACACAGTGTGTGACACGGACTGGACTCTAAGTAAAGCTGGAGCGGTGTGTGAGTCGCTGCAGTGTGGACGTGCCGTGAAAGCTCATGGTGGTGCTGTTTTTGGCCGTGGCAGTGGGTCAGTGGTGGAGGCTAGCAATTCATGTTTCGGCAATGTGACATCTCTTCAGCAATGCTCAGTCGAAGGTTTTACAAGAGCAACCTGCGGGCATGAATATGATGCTGGTGTTCTCTGTGCAGGTAAATCCTTATTATTATGTTCAAAATTCAAACATAATTTTTTACGAGATCACAAACAGTATAAATTATTGCTGTGATGTGATGTCACCAACTGTGGTGGTGGTGGGAGGGTAACTGGTAAACTACACGCTTATTGGTTAATAATTACAAGTTGTTAGCCACTGATCATACTTTGAAACAGATAATGACTGAGATTTATGCACTTAATTTTTTTTCTCTTTTTTCCCAAGGGGTCACCAGAGCAGATGAATCTGTATTTTTGATTTGGTACTGACTTCAAAACAGATATTCTTTCACATTTAACCCTGCCATTTAATCTGTCTTCAAAAGGGCACTGGGATTACACTCACTTTCTCTCATTTTCATGGTTTCTGTTTTTTTCCCTAGTTTGGTTTTTTTTTTATGGGTTTATTATTTGGTGGGTTTCTTTCTACATTTTTAGCCTTTTGTGTCTATTAGTATTTTCAAGTGCGTCCTAGTTTAGTTATTCATATTTGTAGTTCTTAGTTCCTTGTCTAATTTTTTAGACATTTCCCTGTATGTAGTCTGTCTCTTCTCCATTTGTTTCCCTTTTTGTCTGTGTGTCTAGTCTGTCTCTCTCTATTCTGTACTTCCCGTCTTATTTTGTAGTCCCTCATCATGTGTGCTGTTTTCTGTCACTCTTTGTGTCCCCTTCCCCCTGTGTCAATTCCCTTGTCTACGATTGTGGTCGACTGAACATATGCATTTATGTTTTTTATTTTGGAATAGGCAGAACTTGCTCTCTTCCTCGCTGACTCTACATCTGTCGTTATGTCACACATTGACTCACTATTTCTTGCACCAAAACACACACACAATGCACAATGGGCTTTGAGGTAGCAGCCAAGAAAGATATAGTTTGTGTCTGTGAGCACCCATGTGTACACCTGTGTGCACATCTGTGTGCGTGAGTGTGCATGTATTCAAAATGTTTCTCCATTTAACGATCTGCTAGATGGTGTGGGGAGCCATATCCCCGTCCCAGAACAAGAAGCAGGCATGGAGGAGATCCAGGCCCCAAATATCTAGAGGCCCCCCAGAGTCCAAGAGCCCAGGGAGGACCATCGGAGGGGCAACCGCCCCACCCTCCTGGAAAGAACTGAGGAAAGCCACAGATGTTGGGTCACCCAGCAGTCCTGGTGCGGAATCCACAGGGGGCTGCAGTGATGTGTCCACGGGCTCCACCGGCAGGCAGCCGCACAAGAATGAACCGAGCCCTGGGCCCACGGAACGAGCCCCCCCCCCACCCCTGCCGAAGGGGCCCAACTGAGCCACAAGCGGCAGGCCCTGCCAAGCAGCCACCAGGAATGAGCCGGTACATACCTGAGCGCCCAGCCCTGGACACCGAGAACCTGCCTGAAACGCACCAACATCTGAGGGCATCAGCCACCGACAGGGAGCGTTGTGGGGGTGATAGGTCCCCACACCTGGGGGGGCCTGAGATATGTCCAGAGAGGTGGAGTCTAAGACCTGACATATAGACACAGACAAACAGGCACACACAGACACAAACATGCATTCCCACCCTCATGCACACATATACAAATAATTGGCACTCGCCCAATGTGGTGTAACGTTTGACCCATTATGCATACACTGGACACGACTGTGATGACAGCAATACTTTTATTTACAACTGTGGTTTTCGCTTTTCACTGGGACACAGACACTCCCTCTCTCTACTGTCAGGTCCGCTCTCCTCCTCCTCCGACTGTCACTGTGAACATATAAAGAGTCACAACCACATTCATATCCCAGCACACCTGTTCACCCCGCCCCTGCGCCACCCCAGGATCTCACTGCGTCACCCCTCCTCTGCAGCCGGCCAGAGACCACACCCACGCCACAGTGGAGACAAACAGAAATGGACACTGTACACACACACTCACACTCCCCAAGCATACTCTATCTATGTTTTTCCTCAGTTAAATCAACAGTAAATGGACCTGAGCTTTAGCACCAAAATTTCCTGGTTACATTTGGTGTAAGACTGTGTTTTGGGTTAAAATACACCTGTTGCTGAAGTTAACCACATTTTAAAGTTTCTTGGACATACGAACTGTCCAGTATGAGCTATTGCCTGAAAAGGGGGACAGCCATTAACATCTTTTGGTTGCATTTCAGATAATGATGGACACTCATCAGCATACAGCATGTTGAAGATATCCTTAAAAATCTGATAATACTGGATTTAAAAAAGAGTAAGAGATTGAAATATTCATTGCTAATACTTTAACGTGTGCCCTCAGGTAAACCACCAATAAGGCTTGTGAACGGCATTGACCGATGCTCTGGCCGAGTGGAGATTCTGCATGACGGCCGGTGGGGAACAGTGTGTGATGATGGCTGGGACTTCAGAGAGGCTGAGGTGGTGTGCAGAGCCATGGACTGTGGAACACCTCAGAGAGCAAAATCTAAGGCCTTCTTTGGTGAAGGCCAAGGAGTAATCTGGTATTCTTCTGTCAACTGTTTGGGTAATGAGACGTCCCTTGGGCACTGCAGGTATCGCCCCTCTGAAAGATTTTCGTGCAGCCACCGTGAAGATGCAGGAGTGATTTGTTCAGGTAAAAACTATTTTGTCATTAAATATTGTGTCTTTTTTTAATCTTTAGATATGACTTCCAGAGGTTGTTGTTTAAAGCCATCTTTATTATATGTGGCTGCAGCTCTCGGCTTCAACCACACTTACACCAACTTACAACACTGATTCCCCATGTTTTAACACAGAGGGCGTGATTGCAGATGACGTGCAGGCGCATCCGCACGGCACCGCAGTCCACGGCCCACCACAATTTATATCACAGTTATTTCCATGACATCAGTGAGAATATTGTATGGATTTCAATTAATGCAATTTTCAGGCACCAACTAATTGCTGATTTTGTCCTCTTTGCTTTGTAGCTACCATTCGACTCATCAATGGGACTGACATGTGCTCAGGAAGGGTGGAGGTCCACTATGGTGAACACTGGTCACCAGCATTTAATATTAACTGGGGAATGAATGAAGCCACAGTGGTGTGCAGAGAGATAAATTGTGGAGATCCTGTCAAGATTTCAAGGTCATTTGGTCAAATTGAAGATTTGAGAGGACATGAGATCCACTGTAATGGTAGAGAGAGCTCTGTCACACAGTGCACATTTAGGAACTATACCAGATCTATCACCGAAGGTATTGAAGAGGCCTCTGTGGTATGCTCAGGTAAGACTTGATGTTATATTTCAAAAAGAAAATGAATCCATGAAGTTCTTTATCAAACAGATCAAGTATGATTTTTTCCATTTAAAATGTTGATGTAAACCATCAGATCAATATTTTTGTATTCTAAACACGTGTTAATCAGGTACAACCCAAGTTATAAATTATGTCACTATCTTCACATATGTGTGCTATAGCAGTGCATATACAGAGAGAAGACCAATAGGATTAGGCCAGCCAAAGCACACACAAACTATTCACAAACACACAAAAGAATTGGACCATATAAGATGCTGTAAATAGGCTGTGCTTCAGTGCTGCACATGTTTCAGTCAGCTAGCTGGCCACTACGATTTAGCATGAAGCTGCATCTTTGAACCTTTGTTTTTATATTGTTTTCCTCTCTTCGTCACCGTTCCTTTACACAATTTTGCTATTGAATTGCTCTAAATTATTATTACACATAATTAATCCCTTTACTCATTGAGGTCAACTTGACCTTTTTGATACCTGTAAATGGACAGTCTACTTCTAGGTAGAACAAATGCAATATGGCAAATTATTTTATGCCTAACAAGTGATTTCACCATTACCAGCATTTAGCAAACACAATGTGAGACAACAGATGAATATTAACCACTTACAATGGTAAATGCTATTGATCTGATGATGCACTGATCACCCAGTGAGGGTAATATAGCCAAGGGTCAGCAACATTGAAACTATGAAAAGAGCAATTTCTGAGTCATTTTTGATGCTGTAAAACATATTCCATCTGTATGATGCAGAAATCATAGCTGATTAAGTCTAAAATGGTCTGTTGGTGATATGATTCATTTGTATTTTTTCTTTGCATTTTTCTTTGTATTTATAGATTTATGTTAGATTTATATAACAACTCTGCTTTCCAGGTAATGTGAGATTAGCCGGTGGATCCACTCGTTGTGATGGAAGAGTAGAGTATTTCAATAAAGGCCAGTGGGGGACTGTGTGTGCTGAATTCTGGGACATCAATGATGCAGCAGTGGTGTGCAGACAGTTGGACTGTGGGAGGCCCCATAAGCTTCTTCAGCTTGGCCCTGGTACAGGACAGACCTGGACAAATCAAATTGAATGCAATGGAAAAGAGTCTACATTGAATCAGTGTCAACAAAGACCATATCCATATCGAGACAGGACTTGCAACAACACTGTAGTGGCTGGTGTTTTCTGCACAGGTAAGAAAAACATACAAACCCAGTTCCAAAAACAAAATGTTTGGATCTCTCTCTTTTTTTTTTTTTAATGTAAGTAAAGAATAAATGCAAAGATTTCCAAATCCATATTTGATTCACAATAGAACATCAAAAAGAATTTAACATCATCAAAAAGTGAAATTCTTTTTGGAAAACAAGCTGTGTCCTGTGAAGTAAAGAGGTGAGGGACCACACTGCTTATCAGTCTTTAGTTCAAGCAACAGCATCAGTATGAGGGTGCATTAATGCCCATGAAACTGCCAGCTTGAAAATCTGGCAAAACACCAAAAATGCTGAAATCCAGATACAAGTTTGAGAGAAACAGATGCTTCCAGCAAGATGACATCTGTTTCCATGTATATTTCAGTGAGACAGTGCTAAACACCATACTACAGCTAATGTAGTATGCTATTCTTTTGCAAATAAGCTTCATTGCTGTAACTAACAGTGAAGTGTTCCAATGTTTTTCTTATGTTTATATTTGTAAGTTTCCTTTAATTGTGGAACTTTGTTTTGTAATTGGTGGTAGCGGAAGTAACGTGCAGCACGGACTGAGTTTGTGGTGACACTAGAGCAGAGAAGCATGGCGCTCTGTGAGTTCAGCTGCATCGTCCTACTGCTTTAAACTGGACTTAAGTTTAAAGAACACATAAGTTAAGTTAAGTTAAATTAAACCCAATTGTGGACTCACCGTTGAGAGGAGTAGCGGCTCGCGCGAAGAACGGACTTTCTCCCGTTTGGCTACAGCAGGCAATGAGGTGTGTTCAGGGTGCCTCTGTTAATTTCAGTTTCAATGAAAGTGCCATAAAAGGGCATTTATGTGTCTATACCTTTATTGTTTGGATTTACTGTGATAAGAGTTATTGTAAACATGTTGCTTATTGCAATCGTTTTCTTTGGGTAGTTCTCACGATGATGATGATGATGACGACGCTGAGTGATCTTGTCGCCGAACATTGAATAAATCATCTGTAAACAAGAACTTGTCCGCGTGGTGGCTAACGGGAGCTACAGTGAGAACTCATCTGCTCCTTGTGAGTGGGCGAGAAAGAAAGGAACATAAGTCATCTCTAGCGTGTCTACAAGGGTCCCCAAGCTCCTGCCAGAAGCCAAGAACGGGTTTGCTCATCCTAACAATTCAAAGAAAGGACATATTGATCTTCTCAAGTGTGCTGCAGAAAATTAACCTGAAGACCATTTGCAAGTTTGGATGCTTTAAAGTGTTAATAAGGGTGTCCTGAAGTGGCTTCATTGTAGCTGCAAGCAAGAAGGTTCAAGTTTACAATTGATCATGAGTTTGAAAAATATGTGTCTTTAAGGGTTGTTAGTGATTTCAGACATGTGTTTAAGGGTTATAAGAATAAGCTACTAAAGCAGTCCTGGATTTTATGCAAGGTTTTATTCAAAGGAAGTAACCAAGTTTGTTACAAGCTATAAGCAGTGTTATTTATGTTATCAGACTCCTTTACTTAGCCTAACATGTCAGTCACAAATCTCTCTAAACTGAGTGACAATCCTGAGGCAGAGACTGTGACCAGGCCTCAGCAAAACCCTCCACTGTGCAGTTCTCCTCTGCAAAATACAGATGGTCCACAAGAAGTTCGAGTAACATCAGATGTTCATCCATCAACAAGTAAGTGTGCGCAACAAAAAATTCAAAACCCACCTCGTAAAAGCCAGAGGTCAAGAACCTTAACTGAAAAGGGAAGAGGAATGTTAAACCAAAGGATTAAGGAGTTGGAGCAAAGTTTTAAGATCAAGTACGAAAAGTGGAAGGTTCTAGCAAAGGATGCTAACCATTCAATTTCTGACAATTGTTCAGATGAAGAGCTGCAAGCAATAATAAACAACATTAATACTGCTTCCAGCGAACTAAACACAGCATATGAAAACTGGCGTCAGGTGGACATTCCTGATAACAATGCACGCCGCAGAATTGATACTTGCGAGGAGGTAACAAGAACTGTTATTAAGACTGCACAAAGACGTTTGAGAGGAAAGGCACCAGTCAAACCACAGTTTAATGTAGATGAATCTTTTTTAATGTCTGAGAAATCATATGGCGTCAGTAAGCACTCACAGGTTTCCAGTCAATACAAACAGTCACACGTTGCATCAAGAGTCGCTTCTAAGTCCTCCAGTGCGTCATCCATGAGCAGACAAGAAGCTGCTGCTAAAATGGCTGCAGCCCAAGCAACACTGGAAATCCTTCATGAACAACAGTGTCAGCAAGCAGAGCTTCTGCAGCTGGAGGCTGAAGATAAAAGACAGATTGCAGAACAAACAGCTGAAGCCTGCAGACGACGTTTAAGAATGGAGGAAGAAGAAGCACAGTTACAAGCAAAACTTGAGGTTGAAAATGCTGCCAGGCGAAAGCTTTTGGAAGACAAACGCAAGGAACTGGAACGATTGGAAGCACTCAAACAGTTAAGGGTGGCTAAGGCAACCATGCAAGTGTATGAGCAAGAGCAAGATGAAGATTCAGAAGAAGAAATTAAGCAGTTACTGCATGGATGTAAAACTGAAAGCCAAAGGGAAGGGGACCGATTTCAGCACACAAGTCACATACATAACTCACCAGAGTTACACTTACCACAACAAGCTGTTATACATCCACAGCATGATGGTGGCATCGCAGCACTTGCCATGTTATTAGCAGATTCTATTAGTGCCAGTCGTCTTCCTATGCCAGAGCCGACAACATTCAGTGGTGACCCGCTAAAATATAAGAACTGGAAGGCTGCCTTTCAAACTTTAATCGAAAGAAAAAACATACCAGCCTCTGAGAAAATCTACTATTTGTGCAAGTACGTTAGTGGACCAGCTAAGAAGGCTGTTGAAAACTATTTCCTGTTAGGCACTGAGGCTGCTTATAAGGCAGCATGGGAAGTATTAGATGAGAGATTTGGAAACTCCTTCCTTATTGCCAAAGCCTTCAGAGACAAACTCAGTGCATGGCCCAGAATTGGCTCCAAGGACAGTCTGGAACTTCAGGAATTTGTGGACTTTCTACGGAGCTGTGAAGCTGCGGAAAGCCAGATTAAAGGTCTAGAGGTTCTTAATGATTGCAATGAGAATCAAAAAATCCTCTCCAAGCTCCCCGATTGGTTGACATCAAGGTGGAATAGGAAAGTGTTGACGATAGAGGAGGAGACTGGCAGATTTCCAAGCTTTAGCCAGTTTGTGCAGTTTCTCATAAGGGAAGCCAGGATCGCATGCAATCCTGTGACTTCACTCCATGCCTTGAAACAGTGCGATGGAGAAAAGGTCAAGCCACAACGAAACCAGACTCCTGCAGCTAAAGTTCTAACAACAAACACTGATGAGAAGATTGCTGCCAGCAGTTGTCTGTTTTGTGAAAGACCAGGCCACAGTCTGTACAAATGTAGAAAATTTTTGGAACGACCAATATTGGAACGACACAGGTTTGTTCAAGATAATAAGCTATGCTTTGGTTGCTTAAAGCCTGGACATCACTCGAGAGACTGTAAGTACAGAAGCACTTGCAGTACATGCCAGAAAAGGCATCCAACTTGCTTACACGATGATCAAAGAGAACAAAAGACACGAAAGACTGAAGGAATAAGGCAGGAAGCTAGACACAGAGAACAAAGCAATGAACAGCTAGAAGAAAGAGAAGCTATAGCAATAAGTGAAGCAACATCCAACAGAGTTCAGCATGACAACACCAACATTCAGACATCTACAATCATTCCTGTGTGGGTTTCAATGATGAAAGAGCCTGACAGAGAAACACTTGTGTATGCTCTCCTTGATACGCAAAGTGACACAACTTTCATTCTTGAGGAGGCAGCAGATTCTCTAAATGCAAAGGGGGAACAGGTCAAGCTAAAGTTATCTACTATGGCCTCTACAAACAAAGTTGTAGCTTGCCAAAGGATCTCTGGGTTGCAAGTTAGAGGATTCAACTCAGAGAAGAAAATAACTCTTCCTACAACCTACACAAGAAAGTTCATTCCGGCGAACAGAGACCACATACCCACACCAGAGACAGCAATGGCATGGCCCCATCTTGAGCAGATTGCAGATAGGATTGCTCCTCGTCAAGGGTGTGATGTTGGTCTACTAATTGGCTACAACTGTTCTCAGGCACTTCTTCCTAGAGAGGTGGTGTGCGGTGAAGAAAATCAACCATTTGCACAGAGAACAGACTTGGGATGGAGCATTATTGGACATGGCAGCCCATACGTAGACTGTGGAGACACTATTGGAGTGAGTCATCAAGTCATCACAAGGCAAGTGACACCGGAACTTCAGCTTCCATCAAGTCCCAAACAGGAAGTTCACTATGTATGCAGAACACAGATCAAGGAAGTCATCTCATCTGACATAATTAAAGCGCTTGAATGTGACTTTAATGAGAGAGTTGCTGAGGACAATCACTTCTCTCAAGATGACCTCCAGTTTTTGTCGAAATTGAAACAAGGAATCAAACACAAAGAAGATGGTCATATTGAGATGCCTCTTCCATTTAAACGAGAAAGGCCGAGCTTGCCAGACAATATGGTGTGTGCTATCCATCGCCTTAAGCACCTAGAAAGGAAATTAAGGAGAAACAGCAGATATTACCAGGACTACAAAACCTTCATGGAAGAGACCATAGCGCGTGGAGATGCTGAGAAGATCCCCAAGGCTGATCTCCACAAACACCCAGTGTGGTACATCCCACACCATGGTGTTTATCACCCGCAAAAGCCTGGGAAAATCCGCATTGTTTTTGACTGTTCAGCCCGGTTTCAGGGGACATCTTTAAATGATCATCTATTGACTGGTCCAGAGCTGACAAATTCCCTTGTTGGTGTCTTGTGTCGGTTTCGCAAGGAAAAGGTTGCAATCATGTGTGACATAGAACGTATGTTCCACCAATTTCACGTGAGGGCAGAAGACCAAGATTACCTCCGCTTTCTCTGGTGGGAGAATGGAGATTTAGAAGCACAGCCAGCAGTCTATCGCATGAGAGTCCATTTGTTTGGAGCTGCTTCGTCTCCAGGCTGTGCTAATTATGGCCTCAAACATCTTGCTGCAATGGCAAGGGGGAATTTCAGCGAAGCATCCGTCCGCTTCATAGAAAGAAACTTTTATGTTGATGACGGTTTGACTAGTGTATCCACCGAAGCAAAGGGAATCCAGCTAGTGAATGAAGCAAGGGAGCTTTGCAACACTGGCAACTTAAGGTTGCATAAGTTCATTTCCAACAGTAAGCAGGTGTTGTCATCAATCCCAAAGGAAGAGTGTGCTGGAGGAGCCAACAACTTGGATATGGCTCTTCATGAACCACACATGGAGAGAGCCCTTGGTGTACAATGGTGTGTCACATCAGATGATTTCCAGTTTAGAGTGGTGGTGAAAGAAAAACCCATGAGCAGAAGAGGGGTATTGTCCACCGTGGCCTCGGTGTTTGATCCGCTTGGCTTTGTCGCACCTTTCATCCTTTTAGGAAAGAAAATCCTCCAGCAAATGTGTCTCGAGAGAGTTAGTTGGGATGATCCTCTTCCAGACCATCTGCTGCCCCAGTGGGAATCCTGGTTGAGAGGACTGCAAGATCTAGCAACCATAAAGGTACAACGATGCTACCTACCAGGAAGCTTTGGCAAAGTTGTGAAATACGAGCTGCATCATTTTTCAGATGCCAGTGCCTCAGGTTATGGAGAGTGCTCATACCTGAGAGTAATAAGCGCATCGGGAGAAGTGCACTGTTCCCTCGTGATGGGGAAAGCAAGGGTAGCTCCTTCAAAGGTAACAACTATACCAAGACTTGAGCTCTCTGCAGCAGTGGTGGCAGTGCGCACAAGTGACATGCTCCAGAGAGAGCTTGAAATGGAAGGCCTGCAGGAATACTTTTGGACTGATTCAAGGGTTGTCCTTGGCTACATCAACAATGATGCAAGGAGATTTCATGTTTTTGTAGCAAACCGTGTCCAACGTATCAAGCAGAGCACACATCCTGACCAATGGAACTACATTGCTTCAGAAGACAACCCCGCTGACCACTCTTCTAGGGGACAGACAGCAGAACAGCTCAAGGCATCTAACTGGTTTAGAGGTCCAAATTTTCTGTGGCAGCTAAACCTCCCAAGTAGTGTGTTCACAGTGGGAGAAATATCAGAAGATGACCCAGAGTTACGAAAGACTCATGTCCACAAAATTCACTCAAGGGAAGAGAGGTCACTGCTAGATCGTCTTGAAAGGTTTTCAGATTGGGCAAGAGCAGTACAAGCTGTAGCCATACTGAAACGCAGAGCAAGGGCAGCTAAAGGCCACAAACCAAGGTTTAGTGAACCCACCACTTTGCAGGAGCGTAAGGAGGCAGAAGTTTTTCTCATCAAACTGGTTCAAGCAACACACCTTGCTGAAACCATGAAGAGTCTCAAGCTTAATGGGCAAATCAAGGCAATTGACAAGGCAAATAAATTGCACAAATTAAACCCATTCCTTGATGAGCAGGATGTACTCAGGGTTGGAGGGCGCTTAACAATGTCCAGTCTTCACCCCCATGTGAAACACCCAGCTATCCTTCCTAAAGGAAGCCATTTGGCAACACTGCTCATCAAGCATCATCATGAAAAGGTGCAGCACCAAGGTCGAGGTATGACTGTTAACGAGCTGCGAGCCAATGGTGTTTGGATTCTTGGATGCAGTAAGGCAGTCTCCTCTCATATTTACAACTGCACAAAATGCAGGAAGTTTAGACGGAACACTGAAGGACAAAGGATGGCGAACCTCCCACAAGAACGCACGGAGTTGTCTCCACCCTTCACATATTGTGGGATGGACTGCTTCGGGCCTATCTATGTCAAGGATGGCAGAAAGGAGCTTAAGCGTTATGGGCTTTTACTCACATGCATGTGCTCAAGAGCCATACATATTGAGATGCTTGAGGACTTAACAACTGATGCATTCATCAATGCCTTGCGTTCGTTTATTGCATTGCGTGGAAGTGTCAGGCAAATTCGATGTGATCAAGGCAGCAATTTCATTGGTGCAAGGCACGAGTTCGCTGAAGCCATGAAGGAGATGGATGGAGAGAACCTCAAGAAAATTGGATGTGAGTTTGTTATGAACACACCATCTGCAAGTCATAAAGGTGGGGTTTGGGAACGCCAAATACGCACCGTGCGTAGTGTTCTGGCATCCGTTCTCGACCAAGCAGTTAAAAGGCTCGACAGCAGTTCGTTAAGAACCTTCCTCTACGAAGTTATGGCAATTGTGAATAGCAGGCCATTAACATCAGAGCATTTGCACAATCCATCTGGTCCAGAACCCTTGACACCTAACCACATTCTGACAATGAAGTCAAGCATTATTCCCCCACCTCCTGGAAAGTTTATCAAGGAAGATGTGTACCTGCAAAAACGATGGCGCAGAGTACAGTTCCTAGCCAACAGCTTCTGGGAACGGTGGAAAAGGGAATATCTGTTGAATCTTCAGAGCAGACAAAAATGGAACAGAGCAAGACGAAATGCGAAAGTCAATGATATTGTGCTTCTCAAGGATGATTCTGCTCCACGTAGTCAATGGAAGATGGGAAGGATCATAGATGTCTATCTGGGACAGGATGGAAAGGTGAGAAGTGTGAGGTTGTTGATCAGTGACTCAACTCTAGATGCTAGAGGAAGGCGCACCACAAAACCAACCTATCTGGAGAGACCTATTCAAAAGACTGTAACTCTACTGGAGGCTAATTGAAGAGTCACTTTGCCAATCCACAAGTTCAATTAATGTTAAATGTGATTTCTTGTTATATCCATACATGTTACGTTTATGGGAAAATCACAGGTGATTTGGTGGGAGTGTAACTAACAGTGAAGTGTTCCAATGTTTTTCTTATGTTTATATTTGTAAGTTTCCTTTAATTGTGGAACTTTGTTTTGTAATTGGTGGTAGCGGAAGTAACGTGCAGCACGGACTGAGTTTGTGGTGACACTAGAGCAGAGAAGCATGGCGCTCTGTGAGTTCAGCTGCATCGTCCTACTGCTTTAAACTGGACTTAAGTTTAAAGAACACATAAGTTAAGTTAAGTTAAATTAAACCCAATTGTGGACTCACCGTTGAGAGGAGTAGCGGCTCGCGCGAAGAACGGACTTTCTCCCGTTTGGCTACAGCAGGCAATGAGGTGTGTTCAGGGTGCCTCTGTTAATTTCAGTTTCAATGAAAGTGCCATAAAAGGGCATTTATGTGTCTATACCTTTATTGTTTGGATTTACTGTGATAAGAGTTATTGTAAACATGTTGCTTATTGCAATCGTTTTCTTTGGGTAGTTCTCACGATGATGATGATGATGACGACGCTGAGTGATCTTGTCGCCGAACATTGAATAAATCATCTGTAAACAAGAACTTGTCCGCGTGGTGGCTAACGGGAGCTACAATTGCTTCCTTCTTCTTCATTCCTTCATTTCTCTCCCAGAAGGCCAGCAACTGGTCTTCCTAGTTTGCAAATGTTTACAGACCGTTCATAGAAGACATGGCCTTGTTCCAACTTGCTCTAGAGTTGTAGTCAAATTTAAAATACACTTGGAATTTCTTAAAATGAGAACTGGTTGCAGGGGTCATTTTGAGCCCCTCCAGCATCAGCAGTAATAATGGTAAATAAATAGTCTTTTCAGTTCAGCTTTCTGTTGCTGAGATCAGCCAGAAACCCAGCCAGTTCTCCACACATTTGGGCACACACTCCCCTGCTCTGTACTATCCTGCTGTACCCTGGCTCTGCATCCCACAGGTGATATGTGGCTACAGGACCCTATATATTTATTTGTCAATCACATCTAGCTAGCTCTGTCTTAATTTAGCTCTCACGACAAAAAGTGTATAAACAATCGTGTTTTTAGACAAACTAGGTGCGCAGCAGTTGTGATTTTACATTAATATCTATATTGTAAAAGTGACATCCTCAGCAGTTCCAGGTACTATTAGTATTTTTATTTGATGCACTCCAGTTCCGTAGTCAAAGGAGCTTGCAAAGAAAGGCGTCTGGACTTCTTTAAGTTGCTTGAAGACGTTTCACTTCTCATCCGAGAAGCTTCTTCAGTTCTAAGGTCAAATGGTGGAGAGTCCCAGATATAAACCTAGTGGGAGTAACCCCCCACAGAGGGACAAAAGGACCCCCTGATGATCCTCTAATCGCCTGAGCCAAGGTATGAAACTGGGTGTGGGTCCCAATCAGCCAGAGTTTCGGGTGTGTTCATTGTGAAACCTGGCCCCACCTTATCATGCGAATTCCTGAGATCAGATGGCCCAGGATGTGAGTGGGCGTTAAGGCGTCTTGGAAGGGATCTCAAAACTGGATTATAGAAGGCAGAGAGTTGGTGTCGTAAACCACCGCCTCTGTTCAAAGATGGTCGCTCACAGTGGACATAGATGGCTTCTTTCACTCCTCTTTCAAACCATCGCCTTACATATCACCGCCTTTACCCAGGGGATGCCATACCCTGCATCTATGGACTTCCTAAAATCCACAAGGAAGCTGTCCCACTCAGACCCATAGTCAGTAGCATAAACTCAGCCACTTATAACATTGCTAAACACCTTGCTACCATCCTTGCTCCTCTTGTGGGGAACACCCCACACCACATCAAGAACTCCACCGACTTCACCGACAAGGTCCAGAAACTTACCCTGGATCCAGATGAAACCATGGTGTCCTTTGATGTAATCAAATCAAATCAAATCAAATCACTTTTATTGTCACATCACATGTGCAGGTACATTGGTACTAGAGATGGCACGATACCACTTTTTTATGTCCGATACCGATACCGATATCATAAATTTGGATATCTGCCGATACCGATATGAATCCGATATAGTGTTTTTTAATCAACAAAACTGTTTTTTAAATATCTTGCTGCATTTTGTATAAGTTCATACTCAAGTTTAAAACAACAACTACACTAAAGCTATTCTGTTATACCTGTATGCAAAAAAAAATATTTCATAGTTCAGCAATACTGATCAATCTAATAAACTTAAACCTACACCATCCTCCCTATTCTGGTATTTTAAAGAGTACTTAGCATAAATATTAAGCAACCTAACTAATAGGGTTCCAACTCCCAGCAACAACAAAAATAAATAAATAAAAAATAGGGAACCACCCCTCACGCTCCACCTCATGATGCTTAATCGACGTAATCAACCTTAATTTGATGCAGTGTGAAAAAAAATGCACAGAAATCAATTATTTTTCAAGAAATATTAAATAGATTCAACATCTTTCTTCAACAAAATTGCAGACTGCACAGATGGTACCTTCCCAAAGGAAAAAGTACTATAGCTTACTAGGGTATATTAGACTTAACAGTTACTATATACAATAATTGACTTCTATACATTTTACATCAGATTAAAACTTTGGGTGTAAGATTCAGATAAATATTAAATAATTAAAAGCTCGACATTTTAAATGAGAATAAGAAAGAAAAGTATGTCTTTGTGCCCCCTTTTCCCTGTTAATGCCCTATCGGCCCCCCTGGCTAAACTTTGCTAGATCCGCCCCTGCACAGTTACCAGCGTCAGCTACGTAGAAAAAGATCCTGGTGTAGAAAGTAATATTAAATACATTCTAGCAACAGCTGATCAAGCTTAAACGTGCTGCTGTTATTCAGCCGCTGGTTTCCTCTTTCTGGTGCAAAGTGGACCAAAAACAAACAAGAGAGACGGACTCGCAACAGAAAAGCCGATCAGCTGATCATTAAGCAGTTTCATGATTGAAGTAGCAGCAAGAAGAGGCAGTCGCTTGTTAAGCTTAGCAGGAATGCTTTACAAACATTCAGAGATGGACTTACACACTTGCTTTACTTCTCTCGGGGATAACTTTGTCGGAGATGAAATGCCGGGTTGCTAGCGAAGCTCCAAATGCTATCCAGACCACCGACAGGTCCCGCATGCCAGAGCCGCTAGTGATGTGCGGATCGATCCTGAAATATCGATTCCTCCGATACCAGTCATTTATGTTCTAGAATCGATTCTCACATTAAAATATCGATATTTTTAGTAATTTAGGGTTAATTTGTAGTTTATCATTAACAGCAACACAGTGGAAAGAAACTATAACATTCGGATTGTCTACATTCAAAGGAACTACTTCCTCTTCCGCCTTTCATAGTCATGTGCGAAATACGGCTGTATAAAGTTTAATTTAATTTAATCTAATCTAATAACTTTAATCTCAGCCAAACCGATTTACTCACGAACAAACAAAACACTGAAAAAGCCAAACAATAACATTTTTAAGTTATCAAAGTGACTTATATATCATGTTTAACCCGAGTAGTGAAAGCCCGCGGGGGTTTGAAGACGATGTGTCGATCGGCTCAGATATTTGAAGTTTACACAGCTACATTCTCACCTGAAAACATGTTAAAAGTTTGGGTTTTTTTGCGACCCACAAAGAGAAATAAGAGTAATATTAAAACTAAGTCGCTGCCGCCATTGTTGGAAACTAGAATTGGCTTGGCCGCGCTATGAATTCTGCAATATGGTTTTTCAATTTTGTTGTCCAGGTGGAAAATTGGGAGAATGGTGGCTCCGGGATTCTCCCGGAAAAATCGGGAGGGTTGGCATGTATGGTTGTGGCAACATCACTAACCTTGTCAAACACCTCAGAGTAAATCATATCACAGAATATGAGGCACGTATGTTGAGACGAACTGAAGAGGAGGAGAGGGACAGGTGCTGCTAGGGCGAGACACACTCTCTCACAGAGTCCTTTAGTGCTGCAGGCAGGCAAGGTATTCAAATAATAATAATAATAATAATGGATTGGATTTATATAGCGCTTTTCAAGGCACCCAAAGCGCTTTACAATACCACTATTCATTCACTGTCACATTCATACACTAGCGCACAACTTCAGTTTTTTTTATTTCTATGTGATGAACTCTGCATTATTAAGTGATAAGAACAAGTAATCTGATGTCCTGTAATCATTATGACGCTATAATTTGAGATACAATAAATAAAATATGTTTTTTTGTATAAAGTATCGGTATCGGATCAGTATCGTTGATACCACCCTGAAAAGTACTTGGTATCGGATCGGAAAGGAAATCAGTGGTATCGCACATCACTAAGAGCCGCTCTATCACGTGATGCATACTGCTCCGACGTGCTAACGTTCTGAGGCGAGTTACGGCGTGTTGCAAGTTTTGTGAGGTGCTTTCGTGATATTTAATGGATCGGATTACATTTTTTATTTTTCTCCGATATCCGATACGCAATATCAGATCGGTCCATCTCTACTAAATACATCACAGTTCTTGTATTTATGTTGTATTCTTCCATATCCTGTGGTTGCATGTGCTCTTTATTTGCCTTCACAGGAAGCTTGACTGTCCAGTTGGTTAACGGTACTCATAAGTGCTCTGGAAGAGTGGAAGTTCGTCATGATTCCCAGTGGCACACAGTGTGTGACACGGACTGGACTCTAAGTAAAGCTGGAGTGGTGTGCGAGACTCTGGAGTGTGGACGTTCCATGAATGCTCCTGGTGCTGCTTTTTACGGCCCAGGCAGTGGACCAGTGGTGGAGGCTAGCTCTTCATGCTTTGAGACTGTGACTTCTATTCAGCAATGCTCGGGCAAAGGTTTTACAAGAGCAACCTGCGGGCATGAACATGATGCTGGTGTTTTCTGTGCAGGTAAAGACTTTTATTATTATATGTTAAAAATTCTGGCACATTTTTTCTTAAGGTCATAGACATTATGAATGATGAGGGTAACCCTAACTTTCATCAACCGCTGCCCTGATGTTCTGTTATGGAGCTTTGAGATAAGTGTTTTCACCATCACCGTCTTGGTGCTTTGATACCCCCAGCGCTGGGTTACACTAACTTGTGACCTTGTTTTGCTGAGTTTGTTATGCGTACCACTCGCAAACTGGGAATATTTCACCTGTAAGGCAAATGTTTTTACCAGTATACCTGAATGACTGATACCATGAATTCAGAATGAAAGTTTTCATAGGCATCAAGTTAGAACTCATTTTCCCTCAAACTTTGGTAGGATAGGAGGCATTTTGCAAACCACAGATGTCACTTTCTGGTGGCTGTTAAAAAGCATGTAGGTTCATTTTTAAGAACCTGAAACTAATTTGATGTTTTGTTTTAACGTATGAGACAATACACAATATAGAGGAAATTCATCAGTATTTGATTCCACAAAAACTGAGGCATGAAAAATTGTGATTTCATTTGCACAATGCAAATAAATGCTTAGTTTGTTATTTTTTGAAAATACAATGTTTTTTACATTATCCTGAACAGATAAAAAAAAGTCTACAGCACTTTCATGCTTGTAAGTTAAGGAAGTAGGTAAAACCAAGAGCTGCTTGGTATAATTTGTTATAAATTGGTATATGTAAGCTGTAGAGGTGCTTACAGGTATGTTTTGTAAAAGCCAGGGTTGGCATTTCTTCCTTCACAGCTACCCTAATGTAGTTCATTAGTTTCTTATCTTACATACTATATACCTGAGTAGTATACACATTTAATGTTTCATTTTAAATAAAAGTGACTAAATGCTATATAATATCCAAGTAATATTACACGTAAGTAATTGTTATTCGTTGAAAATCGAAAGAGTCTGTTAGCTGCATCTAAGCTATATGATCTACATATTAATGTGAAAATATTGTACAATATATTGTGCGCACATGTACAGCACAGATGTCTTTTGAGAACTACATGTAGATGTTTGTTTTAAAGATGTCCCTTTGAATTTGTATTCACTCTTTCTGCTCTGTTATGCAGAACAAGTCCGGTTGGTGGGTGGCTCAGGTGAATGCTCCGGCAGAGTGGAGGTCTTCTATAAAGGACAGTGGGGAACTGTGTGTGATGACTTTTGGGAAATGAGAGATGCTGATGTGGTATGCAGACAGCTTGGATGCGGTCATGCCATTTCAGCACCTGAAAGTGCTCATTTTGGTAGAGGCACTGGCCCTATATGGCTGGATAACGTAGCATGCTCAGGCCAAGAGTCTGCACTTTCACACTGTTCACATCCTGGTTTTGGACAAAATAACTGTGAGCATAATGAAGATGCCAGTGTTATCTGCTTAGGTAAGAGGCATAGCTCATTTTGAACTGACAAATTAGCTCACTGCTTGCCATTTGGTTAATACATAACAAACATTTAATTTCTGTTTCTGTTGCTCTACAGAAGCCTGAAATCACAATGAACCCTGCTCCAGAGGTAAACTGGAGTGACGGAAATGAAATTATCTACATTATAATAAGAGAACACATGTGTTTGATATTTCTCCCATAAATTCTCAGATCACAAATCTTCATCTTCCCTAAAGTAGATATTAGGTCATACTGCTGTGAATATCAAAAGAAAATGGAAATGGAAATCCTCATGGAAATGCTTCTGACTTATATTGACTATAAGTCGATATAAGTACTATAAGTACTATATACTATATTGACTATAGATCAGTAACTTTGTGCTTTGTTTGCTCAGTTTTGTATAATTGTTGATAAATTTAACTATTTCTGATATACATACCATGATAAACAACTTTTTTGCCTTACTGGAAAGGCCCAGCATCTCCCTGGTGTCACCTAGTACAATGGTGATCTAAAGTTGACACAATATCAGTCACTTGAGGCAGCACCTTCACTTGCCTCTGTTCATTTCATACCTGTGAGTTCTGTACAATAGAATATGACACCAAGGAGAGCAGATCTCTCTCTACAGTGTTAGCATCTCCAAAAAGTCCTTCTGTTCTTTTTCAGTTAGGACCCTCTATATCGCTGCAATATAAGCCATTTATTATAGACCTTAGGGTGACTTTTGTGATCTGGCATTATAAAAATAAAATGTAATTGAATTACATATGGTTGTCCTTCCTGATTTTCTTGCTGATGATCAGCCAATAAAGTGCATTTGATTGACTGATTAACATCTGGCTGCCTCTCACACTCTTAATTCCTATGGAAGCAGTAAGAATAAACTTGGAGGCTGCTTCTGCTGTTTGGGTTAGCTTTTGTTAAATAAACGGCACACAGTGTAATATGTCGTGTTCAGCTGAGGTTGAGCCTTCAAATGGAAAGAGAGTGTACTTTATTTTTCATGACTGTTTTTTCAATGCATGTGTGTGTACATACACACACATCATGTGTGTGTATGTACTCCATGAGATGACACAGTACTCATGGAGATTATTTCAGCAGGATGCACTGTGTCTCTGAGGCAAGTGGACAAAATTGAGGCACTTTTTATTATTTATAATAAACCAGATGCATCTTCTGTTCATGCAGCTAACAAAATAGAACAGCATATTAAGGGGGATGCTTTCTCGAAAACAAAGAAAACCAGTCATCCAGTATCAGAATATTCATTGTACTGTGTCCCTGTCCCTGAATCTCTGAGGGAGAGCCCAGCCATCCTTTGGAGGAAGCTCATTTCTGCTGCTTGCATGTAATTTCAAATGTTGCATTAGAAATTACCTGACAGTTAAAAAAGAACAAAACAAACATTGCTTCCTTTATGGTCACTCCTGTTCTGTAATGCTTATCAAATGTTATATGGTACCAAGGCCACAACTTAGGCACACGTGCACTTCTTCCGGACCGGCCCACTAACCAAGAGTAACGAACCTGTATTGAAGAGGAAAGAAGTAGAAAGTACAGATATTAATTTAAAAATGTAGAGAGTAAAAGTAGAAAGTTGTCAGAATAATAACTACTCATGTAAAGTACAGATATCTGTAAATTCCACTTTAGTTCAGTGATGAAGTGCAACCATATCACGGTTAGCCAGCAGTGTGCCCTATAGGTCAGGTCTGGGTGACCATATTTCAGTAATAGCTGCTACAATCATGGGGTTCAGAAATATGCTTCTGTGGGGAGAACTGAAGCCAGGTTTAGAACAATATATCTTTTAACTGACATTTCAAGTAACACGGTGTGATACCAAAGCTAACAGCAGTGAATAGATACATAGTTTTTATTGTAGATAACTCTACAACCTTATTCCAAGATGGATTAAAGTTTACTCAATTGAAAAGAGTAGAGGAGAAAAATCTATTTTTCCATTTTTTAATGGAATGAAAGTGTGTTCCTATTTGTTTTAGAATCATAAAATCAGTGATTGTCCATTTGAAGCTGACGCTCAGGTGTCTCAACCCCCCACCCAAAAAACCCACATTTGGTTCATCTGGTCAGAGTCACGTGAATCCCAGCTGTCTGTTTTAAGTTTTGAGTGTGTACTAAAATAAAAATAAGTATTCTAACATCTTACCGGTTTGTTTTTATTCAGGCATTACATGTATACTATTTTTATTAAGAGAAATTAAGCTTGTGTTTCTGTCACGTAGTGCTTGTGCTTAACTATGAAGCTTATTAGACGTTATGAAGCAGATGATGCGTAAAAGCGAATTTTGTCAGTGTTTAAGATACTTTTTTAAAATTATGTTTTTTCTTCCTTAAAGAAATCTACTGCATCACGTGTATTTTTTTTTATATCATGTGTAATGTCCATTGCATTTATTAATCACAATTAAATTAAGAGGGGATGACAGTAAAAAACCCCGGCGAGAAGATGTCATCAAGTACACTGCCATTCGAATAATCGCGCTGCGTCCAGACTCCAGTGTGAACTTACGAAGTCCGGACTGGCGAGAATGCGAGCACGGATAAGGAAGTGATTGTTTGCGGGATTTGTGGTGTTTTGGTGTAAGAAATAGCAAACCAAGGTACGACACACACTGGTTTTTACATAATCACAATGAGGCAGGTACCTCATAGCACAAGCATTACGCCCAACCTATTCTAAGAGTGTAAATATACATTTAGAATTATTTTTTATTTAACTGTTTACAAATGTCAAGGAGTCAGAAACAAAGGGAGAACACAATGACAAATGATAAATTTGATGAATAAACAAATAGACAACATTTTTTTCACTCCAAAATAATACAGCACCACAATGGTAGCCCAGTATTTCACATAACTGTGTGATACTCATGCATTTATTACTTACAGGCTGGACTACTGCAAATCATTATTATCAGGATGTCCAAAACACTCACTGAAAAGCCTTCAGCTAATCCAAAATGCTGCAGCAAGAGTACTGACAGGGACTAGAAAGAGAGAGCATATTTCTCCTGTTTTGGCTTCCCTTCATTGGCTTCCTGTTAAATCCAGAATTGAATTCAAAATCTTGCTCCTCACATACAAGGTCTTAAATAATCAGGCCCCATCTTATCTTAATGACCTTGTAGTACCATATCACCCTATTAGAGCACTTCGCTCTCGCACTGCAGAACTACTTGTTGTTCCTAGAGTATTTAAAAGTAGAATGGGAGGGAGAGCCTTCAGTTTTCAGGCCCCTCTTCTGTGGAACCAGCTTCCAGTTTGGATTCAGGAGACAGACACTATCTCTACTTTTAAGATTAGGCTTAAAACTTTCCTTTTTGCTAAAGCATATAGTTAGGGCTGGACCAGGTGACCCTGGATCCTCCCTTAGTTATGCTGCAATAGACGTAGGCTGCCGGGGGATTCCCATGATGCATGCACTTTCTCACTCACTATGAGTTAATAGACCTCTCTGCATTGAATCATATCTGTTATTAACCTCTGTATCTCTTCCACAGCATGTCTTTTATCCTGTCTTCCTTCTCTCACCCCAACCGGTTGCAGCAGATGGCCCCGCTCCTCCCTGAGCCTGGTTCCGCCGGAGGTTTCTTCCTGTTAAAAGGGAGTTTTTCCTTCCCACTGTTGCCAAAGTGCTTGCTCATAGGGGGTCATATGATTGTTGGGTTTTTCTCTGTATCTATGAAGCACCTTGAGGCGACTTTTGTTGTGATTTGGTGCTATATAAATAAAATTGAATTGAATTGAATTGAATTGAATTGAATAACTGTCACATGGTATTAAACAGAAGCTGTCAACTGAGCTCTTGAGTGGGAATTCATAATGAAGCAGTTTAATTTGTAGAATTAAGATGCTCTTCATGTTTTTGGCCACCAGATGCCACCAAAGAGGACTGTTGAAAACCGTTTAATAATTAACCCCTTTTCAATACAAGCTTCAATGCTTCAGAAAGCTTCATTTGCCCATCACTACTTAAAATGTGATATTGTATAATAGCCTAATCGAACAGAAGTGCTGTAGTTTGAACTTGCCCCCAACCACATCGCAAAGATGCTTGATTACATTACATTACTGAAACCAGTCATCAGAAGATGGGTACACTGAGGTCATAAGGGAATCGTTAGCAGTTACACTCAGGTATTCTTTGATGTTTGAAAGCTGCACAACCGATGCTAAAGGTCCTAAAGTGTGCCAAAGTTCCCATATACCATTATACTACTAGCACCAGTCTGAACCGTTTATACAAGCAGGATGGATCTATGCAGTGATTTTCTCCTTTTCCCTATACCACATATTTTCCCTATACCACATATTTTCCCTATACCACAGTAGGGTTTTGTTACAATCCCAGTAGATCAGCAGTTTCCGAAATAGTTAGACCATCCTGTCCGGCACCAACAACCATGTTCAAAGTCATTTAAATCCCCTTTCTTCCACATTCTGGTGCTTGGTTTGAACTTTGGGAGGCATGTCTCTTTCCCTAAAATGCACTAAGATGCAGCCATGTCAAAGGCTGATTAGATATTTGGATTGACCAGCAGTTGAACTGGTGTAGCTAACATAGTGATTGGTAAGTGTATCTGACTTTATTTTCTGTGGGGAAACTGCAGTGGCCGCTATTGGACTTGCCAAAAATGTTAGAACAATTCAAGCTGAAGTAGAGTGAGCATTTGAAAGTTTAAAATAGTTGCTAAATGTACAGTATTGCCTTTAATACATAATTTAAGGTCTTCAAAGTATTTGTCTTAAGGAAGTGCAAGGTCCTTACAACAGTCTAATATTAACACAAATCCAAGCCAATAACAAGATAAAAGTACTCCTAGCGCTGCAATTGCTGTTCTAATTATAACTCTGGTATATACACGCATTTCTACTTATTAGACTATTATCTTGTTTGTGACATGACCAGCCTGTTTATCAGACTGCACACAGTGTCTTCTTTTTCAGGTAGCTTTGTGATGTAATTTCCTATCAGAGAACCTCAGATCCTGTAATAATTTACCCAAATGTCAATATGTGTTTAACCTGCTGTCCTTTCAAACTCCAGTATTCTCTAACACTAGTTTCAAATTCGGCCATTGACAAAGTTTGGAAATAGAAGATTGCCAAGACTCAGTTCAATTCATTGGGCCAGTTAGTACTTTCACGTTATTCACAGCCTCTGGTTGTGCTGGCTACAACCCTTTTTTTTTTCTTCAAACAGTCCCTATAAGGACATTTTCACTGCATGCAAGCTTTTAACAGATGAACCAAGTACTTCCCTCTGAGGACTGTTTTATGTGTTACCAAGTCTGAGGCAATAAGACTTTGTAACAAATAATATAAAACTGAATAGACAAACAAATGTATCTATTTTTTTCTATCACTTTATTCCCACACATCCGACTGAAGATGCTAAACTCTAGTTTTGAAGTATAAAGAAATGAATGGAGAGTGTTATAGAAATACACACATGAATTTTAAAGTAATAAACCTACTATGTGATTTCATTTTATGCAATATGTGAAAACATAAGCATAGACTTTGGCCACAAGTCTAAGCACAACCACAAACCAAACAAAGCTGTAATATTTGGCCAGTCATCCACCCATTTTCTTAGCTATCACCAGTCTGTTGCAAAACTAATTAAGAGAGACAGAAAACCATTCTCACAAACACACCTATAGTCAATTTACAATTAACAGTTAACTTAACATGCATGTCTTTGAACTGTGGGAGAAGACCAGAGTACCTGTAGAGAGGACACAAAGGAACATGCAAACTTCAAGATTCAAACCCATAAGTTTATTGCTGTGAGGGGACAATGATAACCTTTGCTAACCACATTGGATTTTTCTGTCTGACAAAAATTGATTCACAGTATATCATAGGATATACAAAAATAAGTCAGTGTGGAAAAGCTCACTGTAGCATCCACAAGTGCAGGTTAAAGCACTGCCATGCTAAGAAGAAGTCATCTATGAACAGTCTTATCTTGGTCAAAGCTCAATTAAAATAGACTAAGACAAAGTGGAATATTGGTCTTTGGTCAAAGGAATCAAAATTTTAAATTATTTTTGGAAAACATGGACAACACGTCCTCCAGACTAAAGAACAGAGGGACCATCCAGCTTGTTATGAACATTTAGTTCAAAAGCCCGCATCCCTGATGGTACAGGTTGCATTAGAGCCTATGGAATTGGCAGCTTGCAATGGAAACTCACCATCCGTGCAGTGAAAAGTAAACACTAGGTTTTAGAGCAACATATGCTCCCACCTAGACAATGTCTTTTTCAGGTAAGGCCTTGCATACAGTGGGGCAAAAAAGTATTTAGTCAGCCACCGATTGTGCAAGTTCCCCCACTTAAAATGATGACAGAGGTCAGTAATTTGCACCAGAGGTACACTTCAACTGTGAGAGACAGAATGTGAAAAAGAAATCCATGAATTCACATGGTAGGATTTGTAAAGAATTTATTCGTAAATTAGGGTGGAAAATAAGTATTTGGTCACCTCAAACAAGGAAAATCTCTGGCTCTCACAGACCTGTAACGTCTTCTGTAAGAAGCTTTTCTGTCCCCCACTCGTTACCTGTATGAATGGCACCTGTTTGAACTCATCATCTGTATAAAAGACACCTGTCCACAGCCTCAAACAGTCAGACTCCAAACTCCGCCATGGCCAAGACCAAAGAGCTTTCGAAGGACACCAGGAAAAGTATTGTAGACCTGCACCAGACTGGGAAGAGTGAATCTACAATAGGCAAGCAGCTTGGTGTGAAAAAATCAACTGTGGGAGCAATCATCAGAAAATGGAAGACATACAAGACCACTGATATTCTCCCTCGATCTGGGGCTCCACGCAAGATCTCATCCCGTGGGGTCAAAATGATCATGAGAACGGTGAGCAAAGATCCCAGAACCACACGGGGGGACCTGGTGAATGACCTGCAGAGAGCTGGGACCAAAGTAACAAAGGTCACCATCAGTAACACACTACAACGGCAGGGAATCAAATCCCGCAGTGCCAGACGTGTTCCGCTGCTGAAGCCAGTGCATGTCCAGGCCCGTCTGAAGTTTGCCAGAGAGCACATGGATGATACAGCAGAGGATTGGGAGAATGTCATGTGGTCAGATGAAACCAAAGTAGAACTTTTTGGTATAAACTCAACTCGTCGTGTTTGGAGGAAGAAGAATACTGAGTTGCATCCCAAGAACACCATACCTACTGTGAAGCATGGGGGTGGAAACATCATGCTATGGGGCTGTTTTTCTGCCAAGGGGACAGGACGACTGATCCGTGTTAAGGACAGAATGAATGGGGCCATGTATCGTGAGATTTTGAGCCAAAACCTCCTTCCATCAGTGAGAACTTTGAAGATGAAACGAGGCTGGGTCTTCCAACATGACAATGATCCAAAACACACCGCCTGGGCAACAAAGGAGTGGCTCCGTAAGAAGCATTTGAAAGTCCTGGAGTGGCCTAGCCAGTCTCCAGACCTCAACCCCATAGAAAATCTGTGGCGGGAGTTGAAAGTCCGTGTTGCTCGGCGACAGCCCCAAAACATCACTGCTCTCGAGAAGATCTGCATGGAGGAATGGGCCAAAATACCAGCTACTGTGTGTGCAAACCTGGTAGAGACCTATAGTAAACGTTTGACCTCTGTTATTGCCAACAAAGGTTATGTTACAAAGTATTGAGTTGTATTTTTGTTATTGACCAAATACTTATTTTCCACCCTGATTTACGAATAAATTCTTTACAAATCCTACCATGTGGATTCATGGATTTTTTTTTTCACATTCTGTCTCTCACAGTTGAAGTGTACCTCTGGTGCAAATGACTGACCTCTGTCATCACTTTAGGTGGGGGAACTTGCACAATCGGTGGCTGACTAAATACTTTTTTGCCCCACTGTATGCCAGTGAAACACTGCTAAACGGCACGCTGCAACTATTACAACAGCATTGCTTCACTGCAGAAGAGTCCACATGCTGAACTACCTTTCACTACCTGAAAACATTTGAAACACACCATGAAATGAAAACTATAAAGATGACTCATGATTGTCGAGCAGCTATAATCCTATCAGACAAGAATGGGACAACTACTCATCTCCTCTTATTGCTCAATAGTTGCTCACGTCTCAAAAAAGCAGATAGGGCCATTTTTTTGTAGGATCCCCTCTTCTTTGAACAAAAGTATGTAAATGGCAACCCACTGGAAACAAACCATTAACTTTCTTCTCAATATTTGACATTTTCCTTGTTAAAATGTTGTTTTCTTTCAGGAAAGTAAATATGAAGGAAAAGTAAGGAATACATTGAGAAACATAGGCTGGAAAAAGAGGAAGTTAAGATAATGTGACGGAAATTGCTCTGTGTGACTACAGATAACAAAATCAGCCAAAATCAACTTAAATGCTGAATGGACAAATTAATTAGGAAATAGCAAGTAAAGAATGAACACAGCGTTCTTAGAAAACAACAAAACATTTTATCGAAAGGTCATTTTAAAGCAATGATTAGTCATCAATTTCTTATTAATCTGACTAACTAAAGTAATATATGCTTTTAGTATTTACAACAAAAGAAGAACAGATTTATAAGACTGACTGAGACTCAGAGTTTCACAACAGGAAGTGCTTTGCATACCCAATCCCAGATGAGAACGCCTTGAATAATAAAATACAGGACAAGAACTGGGTCTGAACAGTTTAGTGAAGGAACAAACTTCAGCAAGTTGAGATCTGGTATCTCAAACCAGAGTTATTCTTCATTATACTGATGAACAAAACCTACAATAATCTATTTTAAAGGTAAGAACATTATTTGCAAAATATATTCAAATAGCTTATTTAAAGTTTAAAGTTTGGTTCATCTAACATAACAAAATACTTCTTTCTTATGCTGTGTTCGATGTACAGAGAGGAGAATAGAGATATCCTGCACAATAATCCAGGTTCAGAATATCACACTGTAAGCACAAAGTGCCAAATCAGCATTAATATATGATATATATGAAAATTGAAATTCCACTAACATGTGTAAAAGTTATTGTGATACTGAAAACAACTATAATTAAGCTGTGTATTCAAGTCAAATATCTGAAATCAGCTTTTGTCTTGAGGCTTCCTAAGAGAATCTGTGATGTAGAATTTTTTATTTTGTTTTATTAAAAAAAAAGGTTGTATGCACATGAGTTCATCCTGCTTAGTGGAATTAAATAAAAGGATTGTTGCAACATGTACAAATGAAAGATGAAAGCACTGCTGTGAATGATAACCAGAGGTGGGAGGAGGCAGGTAAAGAGGGTGGTCAGTGGTCAAGTTCACCAATCGATATTTCACAAAAATCGTCCCTGTGATCTCTATTTCCCAATTATCTATGTTGCGTGCAAAAATAATTCTTACTGTTATAATTCTTTTCGAGCATAATGTTAAATTGTTGTTTCTCTTTCTGCTCAATTTCACACCTGTTTTTTTTTTAAATAGTAATGTAGGCATTGTGTAAAAAACAAAATCCCCTCTCATCATCTCCCCTTTAATGATTGATCAAAATGTCAACATGGATCCAGTTTGCAGTCCAAGTCCAGGTGGTCCCTTTTGATTCATAACAATTACTGGATATGTTCATGGGGCTTTTATCCTTAGGGTATTTCAAACATGAGCAAGTTCGTTTAAATTTTGATTTCATTTTAACAGTGTTCTAGACATTGTGAATTTAAAAGGTAAGAGGACTATATGATCACCTTCTGGATAAAAACAAAAGGGCTTTAAAAAGCTTTTCTAAACACAGGAGGAGACGTAAAGCCACTGTTTTAATTTTACAAAAATATTTTACAGCATTTGATCAACACTGAAGACCAAATATGATCCTCATTTCGGATGAAAAACGACATTTTGTTTTTTACTTGTCTCTTGGTAAGTTACTGGAGGTTTTTTCTCAGTCTGACTTCTTGTGTTTTTTCTTGAGTGGACATAGTTTGATTGCTTGTTAACATCATAAGTGACCAATGGGAGTTTTAGTGTCTGCACTGAAATACTCCTGGATGACTGAACGTGTTAAATATGCTTTACTGGATCAATTAGAAAATATCCCCGACTGTTCCATATTTATAATATATTTCACATATTATAGCTATGACTGCAGTATAGGCTGTTAACTGAAGGATATATCTAGATTTACATATCAGGCCTGTCAGGCTTAATCACATCATTTTGCTATTTCTGCTGCAGGCCTCTTGAGTTTTCTACAGTTTACTGGTCAGTAAGTAACACACAAATATTAAAAAAAATAATAATTGTAATGGCTTTATGGCCAAGGCGACACATTGTGCATCCTTTGTGGTTTTGTTTTTCTCATATCCAGAATGTGAGAAAATGAGGCTGGTCGGACCTTCGCGTTGCTCTGGTAGAGTGGAGATCTTCTACCAAGACAGTTGGGGAACTGTCTGTGATGATCAGTGGAGCATGGCCAATGCTGAGGTGGTGTGTCGAGAGCTAAGCTGTGGGGCAGCTATGGAGGCCAAAAAAGGTGCTTTCTTTGGACAAGGAAAAGATGAGATCTGGTTGGATGATGTACAGTGTGTTGGCCATGAGTCTTCCATCCTTAAGTGTCAACACAGACCTTTTGGGCAAAATAACTGTGGCCATAGTGAAGATGCAGGAGTGGTCTGTTCAGGTAAGCCTAAATAATGTTTGACTTCAGATGTGAGGTTTAACTTTATCAAATAGCATTTTCTCAAAGAAGATGTTTGTGTATTTGTTTTTCCTTATACACATGTATTAAGAACTTTACTTTAGCTTCAAAAATAATATCGTTTTGATGAATTCAACATGTTTACATATGATTTTTTTAAAGATGAAACAAGCAACACATGAAATGTTACACTAGTTGAGAAGGTGGATTTTGTCATTCTCGGACAATCTGGCTGTTTCCACTATTCTCTGATTTTTCTGCTAAGCTAAGCAAGCACTGTACTAACCATTATCATTACCACTGACTGCAGTCACGTAGAATTCCTTCATATGAGCAAGGTGTCAGCTCAGCAAAACCCCCAAATGTCCCTCTCCATGAAATGTGGAACTGTAGTTGAAATTGAGAAATACTGCACAACTAAAAAAACAGCTAACACAGCACTTATGTTAGTCTGCGGCATTATAGTATCTCCTGTTTTAAGTTCCTCTGTGATTATATTTCTGTGAAACAAAAATATAACTGATAAAACTGAATTTTACATATTGCTGTAGAAACCATCATAACCCTGTATAAATTGTAACATGCAATCATGTGTTCATGTGTTTGGTATTGAAATACAGACAGCTATCTGTGTATATTATAGAGAAGATTCATTTATTTGCACAAAATATGAGTACAGATTTTATCACACAATCACAAACATCCATTTTTAGTCTTTTGTTCTTGCCATGTCCAACTAAAGAGGTAATAATGTTTTCCTCCAATTTTTTGGACTACTGAAGTAGTTCACACCAGGAATTTGATATTTAATAGATTTATTATGTGTTGATACTTGCTATAAAGATTTAAAGGTTGTGAAGGCCTACATTTAAAGCATATTTTACAGTGTGCAATGTAACATGTACAATATATGCATTCATATACACAAGACTATAATGATATATAATAATAATAATAATAGTACTAATAATAACATATACATTAATATACACAAAATAAATATTTCTAATCTTTATTACAAACATTTATTTTTGCCCTTAATGTCTAGTGAAAGTGTCAAATGAAAACAGGTAAATTAACAATTTGGCTTACTGGGAAGTACACGTATACCTATTACTGATCACTGATTACTAAGCAAATCAGCTTAAACAAACAAGATAAACCTGTCTGATGGTGATAGCTGACTCCAGTTTTGATTCTGGCCTTAACCAACCAGCTCCTGGCCAAGAAGGCTTTAAAATTAGCAAGCTAACTTAACAAAAAAACTTCCATCCATCCATCCATCCATCCATCATATTATTTAACACCAACTTACCTCTTAGTTTTATATTTAAGAGATATTCGTTATTACATTTTTTTTTATTAACATCATTTACAGAAAATGTGCGGTTTACAAATGGAACCACTCGTTGTAATGGCAGAGCGGAAGTCTACCATGAAGGTCAGTGGAAAAAAGTTTGCAGTGACTGGGGCAAAGAAGCAGCTCAGGTGGTGTGCCGAGAGGGCGGCTGCGGTGATCCTCTCCCTCAGACCGAAACACCCTATTTTGGAGAAGCACGTGACCTCACCGCAGTCAAAACCATCTGCTCTGGAAATGAGACCTCTGTCTCACAGTGCTCAGTTCTAAAAGTCAATGAAAGTTGTGAAGATGCTACTGTTGTCTGTGGAAGTAAGTCACACTTGTGCCCACAAAACTATCACTAATTTGTTGTAAACTGACACTGTTAGACTGTCCCCTTGCTGAATAAACTTACCCTCAACATTTTTTTTAACCCAACAGACAGTCAACCCATTCGGCTTGTGAATGGGACTAATCGCTGCTCTGGTAGAGTGGAAATCTACTATAATTCACAATGGGGAACAGTCTGTGATGACAGATGGGGGATGCAAGAAGCAACTGTGGCATGTCGAGAGATGAACTGTGGCAATGCTCTCGCAGTCAAGTACAAGGCTTACTTCGGGAGAGGCCAGGATCAGGTTTGGTTGGATGATATTGAGTGCACTGGTCATGAGAAGTCCCTTGCTCAATGTCCTCACAGAGGTTTTGGTGAACATGACTGTGACCACAATGAAGATGCTGGTCTCGTGTGCTCAGGTAACACAGGCTCTATTCTGTTTGTTGCTCAAAACTGAGTTTTAAAGAAATTCTTAACAACACCAAATTTTGCTTTGCAGAAACAGTCAGATTGATAAATGGGACTGATGGTTGTTCTGGCAGACTGGAAGTTTTCCATGACGGCCGATGGGGGAAACTTTGTAATAATAACTGGAGCCTTAAAGAAGCTACAGTTGTGTGTAAGGAGCTCAACTGTGGAGTGCCAATAAAATCCCAAAACAACTTCTTTTTTGGTGACAGCTCACTGCGAGGGTTCAGAAGTACATGCACTGGTAATGTGAGCACTATCAGCCAATGTCAACTGCAAGAACACATGGGATCATGTGCAGGTGTTTCTCTCGCATGTGCAGGTAAGAGACTAAAGATACAGATAAATTGTGCCACCATTTTCCAAGGATAGCAAGCGTCATGTTTGATTATTTAAGAAGAATAGCTTTTGTCCATTATCTTTTTTTTACTAATTGTTTACCAGTAAATTAAATTAAAGGTTCGAGGCTCATCAGAAATAATAAATCTACCAACCCAGTGGTAGACACTGACAAGTTAAAGATAACATAATGGTTTCTAGTTATGCATTTAGTAATTTATAAAGGCAAAGGTCATTTGTATTATAAGAAAATATTGAGTGAATAAGAATAGTAGGGAACAGTATAAATGTGGACGTGGCCCAGGTGGATACAAAGTATAACTTTGGATGGATACAAAGTTATACTTTGTATCCATCCAAAGTTATACTTTGTATCCACCTGGGCCACATCCACGTTACATCAAAGTTTCAGGAATTGCTCAGCGATGGAAGTTCATGCCATGAAGCTCCTAGCACACAGTTGTTGTGCTGACTTTAATGCTAGAGGTCTGGAACAGTTATTAAGTCAGCAGAACACATTAAACTATCCTACAACACTATCCTAGCTAATATAACCCTTGGGGTTCATGTGTGGACACTCAGCAAACCTACAGTGGGCTGCCTACATGGGACCACACTGTGGTCAGAACATGTGCCATGTCTCCTCCCATGCCCAAACCAGGAATATTTGCTTTTTAGCAAAACATATAAACCACTACCCTTTGGAGTCACTTGCTCTCAAAGAGAAAAAAGTTCAGATCCTATCATACAAGTTTGTCTGTCTCTATAGACACATCTAGAGTGAAAAGAAGTGAGTGAAGAAGAAATGGTCAATGCATTATGGGCAACTTCCAGCAGCCCAGGTCTACTGCAACATAACTAAAGAGCATTTAGGCTTACCTGATCTAGCCGTAACTATAACTTTTAACAAAATAGGAAAGCTTTTAGTCCAATCTTAAAAACAGATAGGGTGTCTGTCTCTTGAATCCAAACTGGGAGCTGGTTCCACAGGAGAAAGGGGGCAGAAAGCTGAAGACTCTGCCTCCCATTCTACTTTTAAATATCCTGGAAATCACAAATAAGCCAGTAGTCTGAGGGAGAAGTGCTTTATTGGGCGGGTATTGTACTATGAGGTCTTTAACATAAGAGGGTCCCTCATTATTCAAAATGAATAATGAGTCTGTTTTTTACAATATGCATGTAACTGCATGTAGCTTAATAGAATCAATTTGAAAGTTTGTAATATTTATTGGTAATGCCTTAATGTGTGCCCTCAGGTCAACCACCACTAAGGCTTGTGAACGGCACTGACCGATGCTCTGGCCGAGTGGAGATTCTGCATGACGGCCAGTGGGGAACAGTGTGTGATGATGAATGGGACTTCAGAGATGCTGAGGTGGTGTGCAGAGCCATGGACTGTGGAACACCTCAGACTGCCAAATCCAGTGCCTTCTTTGGTGAAGGCCAAGGATTGATCTGGCTTGATGATGTCAACTGTCTAGGTAACGAGACGTCACTTGTGCACTGCAGACGTTCCTCCTTTGGAGAAAATAACTGTGGTCATGGTGAAGATGCAGGAGTGATTTGTTCAGGTACAAACTATTGATGTTTCATTTCATACAATGCCTTCTTTTTACTTTTAGATGTTACTTTGTTTTGTTTTTTCTGATTAGCATTTTATTATAAATTATACTGTAGTTATTTCTACAACACTAATAAGAATATCACATGGATTTCAATGAATTCACTTTTTCTTTCATATGAACACCAGCTCATTGCTGATTTTCTCCTCTTTGCTTTGTAGCTACCATTCGACTAATCAATGGGACTGACATGTGCTCAGGAAGGGTGGAGGTCCACTATGGTGAACACTGGTCACCAGCACTTAATGTCAACTGGGGGAGGAATGAAGCTACAGTGGTGTGCAGAGAGATGAATTGTGGAGATCCTGTCAAGATGTCAGGGTCATTTGGTCAAGGTGGAGATCTGAGAGGGTACGAGATCCATTGTAATGGTAGAGAGACCTCTCTCACACAGTGCTCATTTAGAGACTATAGCAGATCTGCCACGAACCGTGTTGAAGAAGCCTCTGTGGTATGCTCAGGTAAGACTTTATGTCAAATTAAATTAGAGTTTCAAAATGTAAGTGAATCAATGATAGCCTTCTTAAAAAATATTAAATATAAGTGGTTCCAATTAATGTGCTGATGCAAACAACCAGACAGATATTTTTTCATAGTTGAAACCCATGTGTTGATGCATCTGGTACCAATACCAAAAACATGGTCGCTATGTTCAGACATGTGAGCTATGCCTGAGCATGTACTCTAAGAAGGTCACTAGGATCAGGCAAGCCAACGTACACACAGATGTATAAGCACACAAAATAATTAGCCTGCAACTTTGTAAAGCAACAATGAAATACATAGTTATCTCATCTGTTCAGATGATTAACCTCCTCTTCAAACAGCAGGTGTAAGTATCATGAATTCAGACGCACAGACACTGAAACTTAACAAAGGCTAAGACAATGTAAACAGGATTTAGTGTTTCTGTTTCTGACCTGGCCCCTAAGTTGGATTTCACGTACATTAATTTGAAAACAATGATTTTCAGGTAACGTGAGATTAAATGGTGGATCCACTCGTTGCGATGGAAGAGTAGAATATTTTGATCAAAACCAGTGGGGGACTGTGTGTGCTGAATCCTGGGACATGAATGATGCAACAGTGGTGTGCAAACAGTTGGATTGTGGGAGGCCCCATAAGCTTCTTCAGCTTGGCCCTGGTACAGGACAGACCTGGAATGATCAAATTGAATGCAATGGAAGAGAGTCTACATTGACTCAGTGTCCACAAAGACCATATCCAGACAGGACTTGCAACAACACTGTATTGGCTGGTGTTTTCTGCACAGGTAAGAGAAAAGCATACAATAAAGGCTGTGAAACTATGTGAAATGTCAATAAAAACAGAATTCAGTAATGTGAGAATCTTATAAATCCATGGTTGATTCACAATAGAACCTAGAAAACACCAAAATTTGACATTCTTCTGGAAAAGCATTGATGACTATGAAATTAGCAGCTTACAAATCTGGAAAGAATCAAAATGCTGCATATAAGTTTTAAGGCAACATGTGTTTCCATGCAAGATGATGTTTATATCTGGGAACGCTTTGAGCAGTTGGAAATATAGCAAATATTTTTCTTACATTTTGTCAGTTGAAATATTAGATTTTTTTTTTCCATGGTTCTATTGTGAATAAAATATTTTCTTACTGAATTCTGTTTTCACTTAGATTTTAAACAGTGTCCCAACTTTTTAGGAATTAGATTTGTACAAAAAATGCCAGAATGTAATGTCGGCAGCTCTTCTGAATTTAAATAATGTACAATATATCCCAAAAGGCTGATTCTGTTCATTTGCACGTAGCGTTTTCAGTGGGAGAAACATTTCGTCACTCATCCAAGTGACTTCTTCAGTCTCAGCAGACTGCAGGTCTCCTCAGCCTTATAAACAGAACATGATGAGGTCCATTCCTTGATCATTAATATTTGATCAGTGGTTGTTGATCAACGGTCATGACAATTTGCATTTTAATTATCAAAGAATTGACCTCGCAGCTCATTGTTCATTCAGTTGTGCTGGTTTCAGTTATTATGCAATGTACTGTTTATAAGACTGGGGAAACCTGCAGTCAGCTGAGACTGAAGAAGTCACTTGGATGAGTAACGAAATGTTTCTCCCTCTGAAAACGTTACGTCCAGATGAACAGAATAAACCTTTTGGGATTTACTTAGCTGGATGATTGAGCATGCATCAAGACTGTACAATATACCTAAACACATCACAGTTATTTTGTTGATTATTCTTCCACACCTGTGGCTACATCTTTGGTTTACTTGACTTCACAGGAAGCTTGGCTATCCGGGTGGCTAACAGTAACGATGAGTGCTCTGGAAGAGTGGAGGTACGTCATGGCGAGCAGTGGCACACAGTGTGTGACACGGACTGGACTCTAAGTAAAGCTCAAGCAGTTTGCGAGACGCTGGAGTGTGGACGTGCCATGAATGCTCCTGGTGCTGCTTTTCACGGCCCAGGCAGTGGACCAGTGGTGGAGGCTAGCTCTTCATGCTTTGATAATGTGACATCTCTTCAGCAATGCTCAGTCAAAGGTTTTACAAGAGCAACCTGCGGGCATGAACATGATGCTGGTGTTCTCTGTGCAGGTAAAGACTTTTATCATTGTGTGTTCAAAATTCTCAGATATTTTTTCCTAACATCAAAGACAGTATAAAAGATGAATGTAGCTCCAAGTGTCACCAACTGGTTTGTGAAGTCCTATTATGGAGCCTTGAGATTACTCTTTTTTCGTAGTCACCATCTTGGTGTTTTAAACTAGAGGTGATGAGAAACAGGCTGTTTGAACTGGGAAACCACATGCTAATGACATAATTGTAGCTAATGTAATTACCGGATTTGACCAAGTAATGTGTTACATTACCGCGTTACTGGGAAATGTAATGTGATTACAGTTATTTTGAAACCCGTTAAATGAACAGCACTGCTTATCTTACTCTATAGATTAAAAAGCAAAATGTAAAACATATTAAAATGTTAAAGTGACTAATAAACTAATAAACTATATAATATAAGTAATATTATACGTCAGTATTTTGTTATTAGTTGCAAAAGTCTGTATATGAGCTATATGATTCATGTATTAATACAAAAATATTATTTTAAGGACTTTCCTTTGCACTTGTATTCACTCTTTCTGCTCTGTTATGCAGCACAAGTCCAGTTGGTGGGTGGCTCAGGTGAATGCTCCGGCAGAGTGGAGGTCTTCTATAAAGGACAGTGGGGAACTGTGTGTGATGACGATTGGGAAATGAGCGATGCCGATGTAGTATGCAGACAGCTTGGTTGCGGTCATGCCGTTTCAGCACCTGCAAGTGCCCATTTTGGTAGAGGCAGTGGCCCTATATGGCTGGATAATGTGGAATGCTCAGGCCAAGAGTCTGCACTTTCACACTGTTCACATCCTGGTTTTGGACAAAATAACTGTGGGCATGGTGAAGATGCCAGTGTTATCTGCTTAGGTAAGAGACATAGCTCATTTTGAACTAACAAATGATCTCATTGCTTGTAAGAATACCGTGTTGGCAGTTACACAACATTAATTTTCTCTTTTAGGTGCTCTGCAGAAGCCTGAAATCACGATCAACCCTGGGGTAGAGGTAAACTGGGGTGACAAAGTTGAAATTACCTGCACGCTAGTAACAGAACACATGGGCGGTACATTTCTCCTGAAAAAAACCCAAGGGTCATTTCAAATGGAGAAATTCTCAGATCAAGCTTCTGCAACCTTTGTCTTCCCTAAAGTGGACTTTAGTCAGAAGGGTTCATACTACTGTGAATATCAAAAGAAAATGGCCAATCAAATCATCTACTATCCTCAAGGAATTCCTGCTGACCTCTCTGTTGTAGGTCAGTGAATATCATGCACAGTTTTTGTATACTTGTTGGAAATTTGACTTTTTCTAATATATATTTATATATTTATATTGTTTGCAGTTAAACTGGAAAAACCCAGCATCTCCCTGGTGTCCCCCCATGCAATGGTGGTCTACAGTCCCGAAAAAGTATCAGTCACCCGAGGCAGCACCTTCTCCGTCACTTGTTCTATTCATTCCATTTACTCTAGAGGTTTCTTCAGTTTGACAAATTTAAACACGAACAATACTGAAACAATGTCAGCATTTGGCTACTCAGTCTTATACCTGGCCACTTTTGAGCTCCCTTCAGTAGATTTTAAAGACCAAGGATCGTACACGTGTCACTACAGCGTTAACATCTCTGCAATGTCCTTCTCTTCTGCTCCTTCAAGGAACCTTTATATCTCCGTTACCTGTAAGATCTGAAATTGAAAACAATAAATATATATTACTTTATATAGTATTTATATGGTTATTGTTGTGTCTAACTCTTTTTATTCTTACAGCAAGCTCATCTTCTTCAGTTGTCGCAGCTGTTGTGGGTGTGCTAGTAGTTTTGCTACTCCTCGTGGTTATTATTTTCCTGGTCTGGAGAAGGAAGTGGGGGGTTTCTGGTAAGAAACAGTTTTTATAACTCCATTATCCTCTTTTTTATGATACATATTGTCTTTGAAAGTGCTCTAAACTATTTTGATGTTATCAATGGATAAATCTACTATGCATAACGTATGAGGTGGCACTTGTAGAGATGAATGTACTCATTATTATTTAGGTATTTTAAAGCAACTTTGGAGTCCTTGTTTTGATTTTATAAACACCAGCATTATTCTCTGGTAAACCCACTGAAATCTTTCAATTGAGCAGTGCTCAGTCACATCAAACTGGTTAAGGAACTACTTTACTACTAAACCTTTTCAACTTTATTTCAGAAAATTCACTAAATTGTACCTTTGGGATTAATAACTCATAAAAAGTTATAATATCAACAATACCTTCACTTTTCTCAATCACATCTTTAAGGCAGAAAACTGTGAGAAGAGTACGCAAAGTGAAACACTGAAAAGACACAATACACACACAGCTTACTTTTTGTGATTTAAATATCGACATGGCTTAACATGACATATTTTGTAGTTTAGCTGAGGTTGTAGTTAGATCATTTTAAGATCTGATAAAGACTGGATTATTTCCATTATGTCTTGACAAGTAAAACCTTTGAACTAAAAGAAGGTGCACTTTCTTTTTCACATGACTGTAAGTGGCAATATGTTGGCTGTCTCACCTTCATCATTTGTTAGAGATATTTATATTTACCGTACTTTCCAGACCAGTTGGTGTGATATGCATAACTCCTGAGAGTGAATTTACACTGAAACAACAGAATCTCATAACCAGTGCATTGTTGCTCACTGTCTTCTTGAGGTGTAACTGAGCAACTGATTACACTGTTATCAACTTTATTTCTTTATAATGTCAGTGTTGATCCTCAGCAGCACCTTGAATCAGTTCATTGGTTCACTCCAATGTTTAAAAAAAAGGACTGCTAACGTTATGGTGATGTTTGCTCCATTTTCAGAAGTCATTGTTCAGTTTAGTAACAGATTTGGAGCAGCAATAAAACAAGAAATGGAGGACAAAACCACTGTAGCCCTTGATGAAAGGTAAGGGGAAAAAATGAAACATGCATTTCAAACATGCACAAATATTTTGAATTTAAGAAAGTTTAAAAAATATATGATATGATTATAATTGCCAATTTTGTGCTCTTTGTTCTCTCCTTCAGAGAGAGGAATAACCAACTGTATGAGCCATGCACTCCCGGCCCAGAACAGAGTAAAACTGATGCAGATACTGATAGCAATGCTGAGAGAGCACCCGAAGACCTGGCTGGAAAAGTGTGTTATGAGCTTGAACCTCTTGTTGTTTCATGATAACATGTATGAAAACATAACCTCAGTAATGTGGTTTTAGTAAATATAAAGAGGAGTATAACAGTAGGCTAAAAAGCAGAACTTTAGTGAAATATTTGCAAAAAGTTTCATTTCTTTTTTGACATCTAAACCACATCCATAGTGATGTTGCAATGACCTACTCTGAACCATAGTTTTCAACGCAACAGCAAAGTGACTACCAAACTATTTCAGATCAGCAAAATAAACACTTTCATTCTGTGTGAAGTTGCTCTTTAGGACTGTTTAAGGATTGTCGGTTTTTTAAATTCTTTTTTCAACAAATAATTCATAAATCTTCAGACTTTGTTTCATTAAACCTGAGCTGTTTCCAGTCTTTTAAGAGAACTTTAAATGATTTGTTTAAAATAACATGTATGCTTATCCTGTCAGAGTATTCCTCTTTCATGCAAAAGTCTTTTTCACGTGTTTTTATTTGGTAATTTTTGTCTGCACTGAGTGATTCTCACACTTCAAGGTTCAAGGACTTTTACGAAGATGCCTATTATGAATATCTTGTTTGACTTTAACACTGACTATATTTCATGATGAGTTGCTTTTTCTTCTTAATCTTTTCTGGTATAAGAATAAATATGTACTTCATATACAACATGGGTCATTTGTTATACATGGTCCATTTGCACATCATAATTTAATTATCATAATCACAGATTAAATATATACGTTATAGAGGTCCTTCAAGTATCAAAGAGTATCAAAACTGACTATATCAATAGCATATCATTAGTCGATACTGGAAAAATATATAACTTACACATTTCATTAAATATAAATATTTAGGTTGTACATAACTTTTGTGTAAAATTCTCATTGTAATTTAAAAATATCTCAGTAGACCTTTGGTCAAAATACATTTGTAGATTAAATAAGCTACATAAAGTACAATATATTTAGATTAACAAAATTTAAAGTGTCAAATGGAGAAGTCTGAAGAAGTCAGTTTGATAAGTGACGAAATGTTTCTCCCACTGAAAATGCCTCAGTATTTACTGGGATTTACTTACCTGGAGGATTGAGCATGCATCAAGACATTTTGGATTTTAGTTTTTAAGGAACATTTTTTTTATTTTGCAATTTTTTTAATGGTGTTTATTCCTGTTTTCCTTCTCTGGGAATAAACCTTTACTGATTGGACCTGCTGAGTCTGTGCCCTGGGTTCT